>NW_026693777.1:39715000-41020000 GCF_021218885.2 Marmota monax | reverse complement strand
CCCATTTCTTCACACCCCCAACCCAAATACAAACTAATGACGTCAAAGCCACTAACAGCACAGCAGGATCACACCTGCATGGTCCAAATTAAGATCCAGCATGAGGTAAGTCCCTCTGGGAAGTCTCGCTTCTGGGACACTTGCAAATCACACATAAACGGGCAGAGATTACACTTATCACAACATATGGCAATGGTTTTTGCTGATTAATTAACTCAAGATCAGTGATGCAGAACACTTGCTTGACATCTAGTCAAGAGCTGGTCACAGTCCATACTTGAGAGCCTGTCATGCAGACTTCAGCAGTACACTGTTTCGAGTCCGGCCTTTTTACTTTGATGCAAGGAACAGAAAAAACTAAAACAATAAAAAACAAAGAAGGTGGTATTTTCTTTTATAGCAAATTTGCCATCACCCATGGATATGGATGCTAAGAAATTATTTCTACCAAAATGTTTGAGCCTGTTGCAAACTAGACAGGGTTGCTGGCCAGTCCTAACCCATACTATACAGCAAATTGAAGCTTTGTTTTTTAATCTGTGCATTTCGAATGCCCACAATGCTCTCTCACATGTGATGTTATTAGTTGTGAAACACAAATTCTAGTCACAGAAAACAGAGGGTGAGATACGCCCTCCTCAGTCTGTCTCTGAGTGCCCTGCTTCTCACCTCCCAAGCCAGACAGCACAAAAGAACAAAGAAGATAGATTATTCGAGGACCCCAAGTTCTACTTTCATAAGGCTGCTTTCTGCCCATGGAAGTATGGCTCCCTATTACCATGACAAAGAATCAGACCGAATAAAAAAGATACTTAAACCTGTGTGTGATGCATAAGATTGCACTTTGGCACAGGGATAGGGGGATGGAGTACTGGGAACTCTACTGTCAAAATCAAGTGGTGAGCTGGGCACTGGTGGTGTACACCTGTAACTTCAGTGGCTTGGGAAGCTGAGGCAGGAGAATCACGAGTTCAAAGCCAGCCTCAGCAACAGCGAGGTGCTAAGCAATTCAGTGAGACCCTGTCTCTAAATAAAATACAAATTAGGGCTGGGGAGTGGCTTCGTGGTTGAGTACCCTTGAGTTCAGTCCCTGGTTCAACCATGCCCTCCCCTGCAAAATTCAAGGGGTGAAACGCTTGTGAATTTTGCATAAAATGGTTTACTTTAGGCTTTCTTAAATATGACTTCTTTTAGGAAAAACAATTTCTTGCAGACCTGAAGGGTTCATCTGCAGATGAACCCCAGTTTGAGAAACATCCACCCACATTAAATTGCAATGATTTTCTCTGCTGCATCTCTTGCAAGTTAGTCTATTAACATTCAGGAGTTTTCATTTCAATACTATGCTCATTACAGTACTTTTTTGACTGCATATTAAATTAAACAGTTTTTTTTAATTTTTTTACACAGAAAACCACATCCTTTGGCTGGTCCTGGTCATTTGAATCTTTCTACGAACTCTTTTTTCCCAGCTTTTACCTATGTTATCTTTGTAGGTGTTAAATTATTAAGCAGACCGAATGCAGCAAGGTGCTGGGTACACAATAGGAGTTTTAAAAATAGTTGGTTGCATGACAAAACTGGTTTTAGCATTTAAATTATTGCTGTTCAGATTGCAATGCCAGCCTTTTGAAAAGAGGCCCAGTGTGAATTTGAATTAACTCAGCCCTCTTTTTTGTCGCACTTGTCTCAAGCACCCAGAGGCAAACCTGAGGAGCAGTGTTAATGGATTCATATCCAGAGTGGAGTGAGGGATTCAAAGAGCTCATGGAGACTCTTCAATGTGTGAAGCCTCCCAGACTCCACATGCAGGCAGCAAGATTAAGTCAGACTTGAGAACCTTATTTATATATAGGTGAAGGGTGGAGTGGGGAGGGAGGAAGATATGTTCCTGAGTGTTGTGGTTCAGCACAGAGAGCCCGGCGCTTCCTTACCTCTGTGGATTCCTTTTCTCTAAAACACCTTCCTCTCCCCTCACTTCTGTTCAGCTCTTTATTCATCCTACCAGCCCAGACCTCACCTCCTTTGAGAAGTTGACCCTCCATCCAGCAAGAACCTGGCAGTTGCCCCATGGACTTGAACGCAGAGCACTATATTACCTAACCACTTGGAATCCTGCAACCTGGCACAGAGGAAGTGCTCAAAACACTAGCGTGTCTTCAGTGCTTACCACATGTGAGGTCCTTCAGTGCCATCATCAGCAAGGTTATACAAGCTGGGCAGTGCTTGTACCTACTTCCACAAACAGGTTCAAAAAAGTTGTTAACCAGCTTAAAGTCACATCACTATGAAGCATTGGGGCTGAGAGTCAAACTCAAACTAACTCCATACCTCACACTTTTAACTCTATAAGCCATTCTGTCATTCGAACATTTGCAAGAAATAATGAACTTCATCAGATAAACTTGAATAAAGTAGATTCGCCAATAACTTAACTTTGTGGCTCCAGCCTCTGGTTTCTAAAACCCATTCAGGCAAGATCAGAAAGCAGTAAGTTCTGTGCTGGAATAATTTGAAATAGCATTTATTTATTGACTAGATGCATGCAAAAATAGAAAGATAAAAGTTATAAAGTGGGAACAATGAAGAATCCCTCCTATCCAGAGCCACTTGATTCCCTTTCCAGAAGTAATTTTCAAGACTTACTGAAAGTCATGATGGGCAGAACAAGAACTGAATTTTTTAAACTATAATCCCAACCCAGTAATGAATTGATTTAATAGATTCTAAATAGCATTTTTAAAATGTCATTGAGAAATAATAAATTTGAAGGAACCACAGTAAGGATTAATCTTGCAGAAGCACATGTAGTAAGGGTCATTATTGTTTCAAGCAGCTTGTGTTCAGTTTTACATGTACCTTAAATCTGACTGTCACAGGCTTAAAATGACTTTCTCACTGCCAAGTAATGGTTAAATCAGTTTGAAAGCCAGACCTGGCAGACCCCATACATTGGGAAATTAGGAGGCCACTTCTTCCCAGAACCTCCTACCTGTATCTTTCATCAGCCCCAGGGGTCCCAGCTCAAGCTGAAGTTAGATCCCAGCTCTTCTCTGTGCAGAATCCTCCAGAAACTCCCCATTCACCAGGAAAAATAGTCACAAGACAACGTCATTGCTATTTGTTGTTATTGTTGTTGTTGTTAGCACTCTAAAAAAAAAAAATACCAAGGCCAAATTTGATCAAATTTGGAGACACTCTTTAGGGCCATATGATTGAAAATATAAGCGCTGGTAATGTAAATAAATATGCTTGTGGCTCTGGAAGGGACTTTGTAGAGACAGGCAGCATTCTTCAAAACAGTTGAAAACAAGGATGGATGTCCACATGTAGGGTCTGTGTTTGGGGTGATCTCACACAAAATACAAGATATATGCCCTCCATAAGGACCCCTTTAGAGAGTCTCAAGGATACCTCAAGGAGGCTGCAGTTGGAAATGTGGGCCTGAATATCAATCATCAAGGGTATACATTCAGGAGAATTGTATGGGTTCTGCTGAAGCCATGGAAGAAAGTGAAAACACGTAGCTTGATTAATGGACCATTGAGAAAATCTGATGAAAGCTGTATAACTTTCCCTCTGGAAAACCATATATTAAAATAATTGAATATAATGTCAGAAGCTGCACATATAACTGTCCTATTATAGTTTAAATTTGGAAGTGCCTCCCTCCCAAGACCACAGTGTTCAAAACTGGGGCTATGGGGGAAATGATTGGGTCATGAGGGCTCTGTCCTCACCATCGGATGAGTAAATTGAAGGCATTATTGGGAAGTATAGAAGACTAGACCTGATTGAAGGAAGTAGGTCACTGGGGCGTATGTCCTAGGAGACTATAACTTGTCCCTGAACCCTTCTCTCCCTGACCACCACCTTTTCCTCTGCTTCCTGACTGCCATGAGCTGAGTAGTTTTCCTGCCACACCCTTCCACCCTGATATTCTTCCTTGTCTCAGGCCCAAAGCAATGGCAACAGCAGACAGTGGACGAAACTGTGAGCCAATATTAATCTTTCCTCCTTTAAGTTGCTCATGTCAGGCATTTTGGTAACATCAAGGAAATGCTGACTAATATATCTCCACCAATCTAAGTAAAAGGTCCTGACTGGAAAGAGAAAAAGTGACAGAGAAAGAGTTCAGAGGAATGGCCTCACCCAAAGGATGGACAGAAAGACTTTAATTGCCCCTACTTAGCTGTTACAGAAACATTGACTCTCGCCTATCAAATAAGTAGGAGAGGAAGAAAAGAAGAAAACAAAGGTACAAGAAAAGCAAAACCAACCCTTGTTCTCAAGGCCAGAGGGGCCTCATACCCAGGGAGACTATGGAGGATGAAGAGCAAGACAAAGCTAACTACTAATTTTTAGATATTTAGAAAAGTTGCATTGCTCAGGTAGAAGCATCCAGAATACCTCAAGTATACCCTTTCCTCGGCTGCTGCCAAGGTTCTAGTCCTTCTGAGAATGCTAAAGCTGTGTTGGGGTGAGGCTCTCACTTCATCCAGCAATGACAGCCCTGAATTCCCTGAACCATGGCCTTGGTCTTCAAGCTTGCTTCTATCTATTCTGCTCGAATCCTGCACTTGAGTTGACCACCACAGAAGATCAATGCCCTTGACAAAGTAGCTGTTGTAAATGTTAAACCTTTTTGCCCTGCATTATTTACAGAAAGCCTGGCCAATATTCACCTTGAGAGCCTCAACTGCAAAATCGAGGAGGGAGGCCTACTCCAGCTGCAGCTTTGCACCAGAAGGAGATCCTGCCCTTCTATTACTGGGACTGGGCCCACTGTGGAGAAAGTAGAGGCAAAGAAAGAAGAATCAGAGGAATCTTATGAGGACAAGGGCTTTGGTCTTTTCAACGTATTCTTTTGTAATACGTTCAATAAAAAGCTGAACTTTTTAAAAAACAAAAATCTCAGGTGGGCCCAGAAACAGAATCAAATACAGGTGAAGTGTAGATTTTTCAGGAAGCCCAAGAGAAAGAAATTATGTAGGCTTCTTTCTTAACTCAGCAAGACTCATTTCACGAATGAAGAAATAATCTCAGCTTGTACTACTTAGGTTTTGTGGAATTTAGGTATTTAAGTGTATGTAACTGCCTGCATGTGTGTTTAATATTAAGAGTATACACCAAATAACCTATCTGTATATATAAACACATACTTACATATAAATATCATCATGTATTTACATAAAGATATATGATTAGTCACTTGGCATATATACATATGTACATACAGTATAAGTCTGGATGATTTCCTTGCCACATACAAGGCCTTTGGTGTTCAGAGACTGAGAACAGAGGGGCTCTATTCTCAACAGAAGCAATTGAGCAATGGTGAAGGGGATCCCATGAAACCTAGAGGTTAAAGCTCCAGGAAGATTACCAATTTTTCTGTATATAAGAGACTTTTAAGGAAAACACACATCCTTTCTTCAGAAATAATCAGTAAGGATGTAATTTTCTTCTTTGAGATCATTATGTTCCACATTGCAAAATTGAATCAATAGCAGTTTATGACCCACATGTGTTGCTCAAAGCTATCTGTTCTTTGGAAGCTAACAAAGCATAAGACCTGATCCTTGACCTCATCATTTACAATATAGAGATAAGACAAAGATAAGATGATTCTAGAGATAAGACAAAAGCATGGAATATTATGTGGCAATATGAAGTCTAAGCAACATTTAACTTTCTGAAGGGCAATGGCAAAGAGCTCACTCTGGGATGAGATCAGTGAAAGGTTGTGTATCTGGTAGTTAGAGAAGATCTCTGAACAAAACCAAAGCCCACACACTCATGATTGTTTTTGGAAATAGATATAAATACAGGTAAAGATATGACTCTTCATCTTCATCCACATTTTTTGCTTGTCTGTGTTTTAGGGCTCACATAAGAGAGGAGGTATAATAGCACTAAAACCTTGTGAAAGTTAGAGCCCTTTAGTGAGGAATAGAGTCATTAATTAATAGTTATTGAACTTCTGCCTGCCCTTCTCTCTGGCTGTGACGGAGGACTTGGTTCTTCATATTACTCAGTGTTCAGGAGGGTTCTCTGAAGAAATATATTTATGGTCTCTGTAACAAGAAGAACAGAAAGCCTGGAGAAATGGCTCAGTGGTAGAGCACTTGCTTAGCATGTGGGAGGCCCTGGGTTCAATTGCCAGCACCAAAGGAAAAAAAAAAAATTCCTTTTGAGAACGTGCTGCGAGGGTGGGGGGGTAGGGGAGGGGGAGGGGGCTGTCACATATTGTGGCCCCACTTGAAGCAAATGTATTGAATCCTATGGGGTACAAGTTTTTCAAATCATGTTCATTCCCAGTCCCATTTTATGTGCCTTATTCTTCATTTTACACACTTCTTTTTGAGGTCTTGTACTCTTGTAAGTGCTCTTAAATTGTTCTTTAGGACAAGGTGGCGTATAAATATAAGGAAATATGTAAGTGACATTCTTAAAGTCTAGAACCCTGTGGCTGGGAAGACAACTATCACTGTGGCTAGAGTTAGGGAATGTGACAACGAGAGTGCTATTAGGACAACCCTGCAAGGGATTATAGGTAGCAGGCAGATCTCAGTTCTCTGGTGTTAGTTGGTGGTGTGATCTGAGACATGATATTCTCTAAACCTTTTTTTTTTTCTCATCTCTTAAAGGGTGACCTCTTTGTGATTGGGGGATTGGTTTAACTGAGGTATAGAGAACACACAACACAATCAGCATCAGCTATTGTTATTACCATCCTTTGGACATCTGCTGGTGGGGGGTGGTTGGGCCGACATTCTTGTCATTGTAAGAAGGATCCCCCACCCTTCCACCCCTGCTCCTTTTCCCACATCACCCACACCCACGAACTCCAGGCAGCTATCTCTCTCCGTGTCCAGACACGGATCTCGCTTCCAGAGCGCATGTCTACACCTGCAGCCCTCCTCCAGGGAGCAGCGCACACATGGACGGCCGGACCTTGCGAACTACTACCAAGAGACCCAAATGCGAGGTTCCAGCAACTCCACAGCTGTCTTAGTTCTCAGCCCCGACTCTGTGCTTTGATTGATGTGTACAAGAGAGGTCTACGAGGGTGGAGGAAGGAGTCCCAGGAGAGCCACTAGGTGAAGCTCGCTCCCTCGGGCTCAGGTGGTAGACAGCTGGACTCATGGCTCCTCTGTCAGGAGCGGACCGGGCCCGGGACAGGGGTGATTCAAGGGATTCGCGAGCTTCCCCCTCCACTGCTCTCCCTGACTTAACCCTTCGCCTGGGAGAGGTCGACAGTCGACGGGTGTGAAAAGAGATCTGTTTGAGGCGCAGGCCTGGGGTGCTACTGAGTAATGGGGGCAGGTTTCGTAGAAGAGCTCAGAGCCCTACACGTTTCTTACAGCCGATAACATCAGCGTTTGTCAGGTGGTTCGTGCGGGCGAGTGTGTGCGCGCGCGCGAGTGAGGCGAGGGGGCGCGCTCACACAAAGTTTGTGCCTGCGGGTGCGCCTCTGTCGGCTCGCCTGGCTCCGAGAGCTGCAGGCGGACGGCCGGGGGCGGCGAGGACCCGGGGCGGAGAGGCAGGGCTGGAGGCGGCGGCCGTGGCGATGCGCCGCGCCCCGCCGAGCCGGTCCTGCCGCGCTAGGTGAGCCGGCTGCAGGCGCTTGGCCGCGGCCATGGGCACCCTGGGCAAGGCGCGAGAGGCTCCGCGGTGAGTAGAGGTGGCGGCGCCCTAGGGACCGTCAGTTTCCTTTCTTGGGGTAAAGGACAGCTGCGCGGGCGGCTCTTGCGATCCTCTTGTTGATGGGCAGACGGGAGTTGCGGGCGACAAGGACCTTTCTCCCAAGGGAAGCTGTTGGAGGGGGATGGAGGACCTCGGGGAGCCGGGGTCTCAGCTGACGTCCGAGGAGACCCGCGCGAGAGGCGAACGGGTCCCGAGCGCCTAGCAAGTCGCGCGTCGGGGGTGGAGGAGGGATTTGGGGCTGTGCTGGCGGTGAGGCTGCGAGGCTGAGTTCGCCTGGAGGGATCCAGAACGGCTAGGACCAATGCCCTTCACCCATGTGGTGCCCAACCTCCGACCTCCTCCCGAATTTTCCCGGGACACCCGAACTCCCATTTTCCCACTCGCCGACTCTCCGCACCCCCAGCACCTGCTGCTGGCGCGGGGCGCTGGCAGCGCCACCTGGCGCTCTCTTTCGGTCCTGCCCCAAACGGCCAAAGGCGTTTGTAGCGAGCAAACAAGCGGAGGTGGCACCGCTTGGTTGCCCCTGCGCCAGAGAAGTTTCCAAATCCTTGGTTAGCAAACCATATAACCTTCTGAATGAGAGCCCGCACTCCTCCTCTCCACCACTAAGATTCTAGAGAGATGCTTAAGAGGGTCTTGGGATGACAGGAGATGAAGGAAGAATGACACTTAGTTAAAGGGCTCTTGGCAAGAGAAAAAGCCCTGGCAGGGCCAGGCAAATGAAGAACTGGCTCCCAAAGGACCGGAAGTAGGCTGCAGCCCGGACGACGTCCTGTCTCGGTACAGGGCAGAGCAAGTTGTGCACTTCACAAATCCATTCACATAGACTAGGATATGACTGCGCCTGCCCAGCCTACCCATACCTACAGGGCCAGGGTGCTGCTTTGTGATGCTGGACCTTCTGTACTTACAATCCCCTGGACTAAGGTTTTTCAGTCCTCAATGCAGTCCTTGCCCCCACTCCGTGTATCTGAGGGTCCGCCACTGCACTTTTCACTAGACTGGGAGAGAGGAGCATCAGTTAAATGGAGTCTGTATTATGGGGAGGAAAGGACAGGACTTCTAGAATCCTCACTAGAAGCTAATGGAAGTCACCTTCCCCTGCAAAGCAAGCTGTGGGAGTTCCAGTTCTCTCCCTCCATTTCATCTTTCACTCTTATGCTGGATTTTATGATAAGGTTAGGTTGCAACTGTGACCCCTCTGAGATACCTGTGCCTTAAGAGGATTTCACACAAACCAGTTCAGAGTTTTAACAACATATTTCAGTAAGCTCTGTGGGGCCTTGGCCACTTTTAGGTCAGAAACACCTTCAAGTTGGGGCTTGGGTTGTGATTCAGTGGTAGAGTGCTCACCTAGCACGTATGAGGACCTGGGTTCGATGCTCAACACCACATAAAAATAAATTAATAAAAATAAGTATTGTGTCTGACTACAACAAAAAAATAAAATGTTAAGAAAAACACCTTTAAGCTAATATGGGTATTTTGTTTTGGGAGGGGGTATCTTGTTTTGCAAATTAAACTGGCGACATTTGGCTTAATTATCCTTTAAAAATATGCTTTTTCAGAACTAGACTATTCATTATATCATTTGTCAAAACACCCTTACACCTTCCTACAATAAAATATCTCATAAATCCTTATCTGCCACCATTTCACCAGAAGAGACAGAGGAGCAATTTGAGGATTTTTCATAAAGCAACCAGTCAAGAGACTAAACAGCAAAAGAGCCAAGTTTCCATTTATGGAGCAGTTAATCCTATCTTAGGGCAGTGAATTTGTAATAATTCCCCTCCCCCATTTCCAATGCCCAAGTCTGGTATCTCAGGCCTTCCTACTTTCCAAGTTGCATCTCACCTTCCCCCTTTTTTTCTACCCTAAATACTTCTTTCTAGATCTTTCTTTATTCCTATCTATCACAGTTCATTCTAATTCTGGTAAAAGCACCTACCTCTGAGAAGTGCCAAATGAATCAAAGTGGTTTCCCTTAGTGGCCACACCAGGACATGTTACTAGAACTAGAGAACAGGGTGGGTTAAGAAGACCTGATTGACCAGTGCCACCAACTAAGAAAGAAAATTGAATTTTCTCTGAATCTCCAGTCACCTCCCAGCTTCAGCAGGATGAGCTCTGTTTGCAAAGCAGGACAGGTGCCCTATGTGCTGTGCTTTTGCCTCTTTTCCAGAGTCTAGGGAAAACTACTGTGGAAAAGAGAAAAGAGACTTTTACCAGGAAGGACAGGACTTGTGTCTTTCTCCTACTCTGCTTTTGGAGGTGATCTAAATGATGCTAAGGCAGCAGGTGAAGCAGAAAGCTAACTAATCCCTACACTGGGCCAGGTTTAGGGACTTGTCAGTACTTCCAAGAAGGGAAGGGAGCCCAGCTGGGAAATATGGCATGGGGCCTAGGAGGCTGGGTTTTAGACTGCTTTGCCCTGGTCGCCAGTCACATTGCCTTTCCAAGCCTGGACCTCTATATCTATAGGCAAGGAGTTTGGAAAATGAATGTGAAAAATCCATCCAGCCCTGAAGTTCTGAGGAGAGTTTCAAGGACCTGAAGAAGGAATAAGGACAGAGATTCAGCCTCTGTATTGTAAGCTATGTTTTTGAAGGCTTCAACTTGTTTTACATTGAATTAACCTTTTCAGCCTCTCTGTGAGTCTGCTTGCCAATTCTGATGTAGTGGAAGGTTCACAATTGAAGGCACAGTAAATATTTTTTACTCTAAAGCCATGGAGGCTCCGGGAACAAATCCCAATCCAGCTCAAGTTGTGCAACCTTTAGGCTCTTTTCTAACTCAGCCTGAGTATCATGATATGAAAATAACAACTTCAGAGACAATGCAGATCCCCAACACAGTGCCCCCATAGCATAGGTACTCAATTCATGGTGGCCATTACTGTTTTGTTTTTAGATTATCATTTTATTCTGAGGCTATCATAGGACCTGAGTAAAAATCAGTAATGGCCAGAAACTTGTTTGAGTCATCATTTCACTCTTTCAGGAATCACTGCCTTGGGTTAGCAAAACTCAGTAACCAATTGGTGATTCGTTTTAATTGGCCTCACTCCAGGTTGGAACAGAGCCTATTGCTACCACAGACCAGTGTCCCAAAGCTAGTTTGAAACAGAACCTGAAGCCCCGAGGTGCTCCCTCCTTGAGACTGGCCTGGTACTGATTGGCCCGTGTTCAGAGAGTTGTCTTATGGCAGGCTGGCTTTCCAAAACCCAGGTGTGCTCAACATTTTTTGTTGATCTAAGCACTTAGCCCCTTCTGAGTGAGATATTATCTTGTCAGAGAAGCTCTTCCAACACTCACCCAGAAACTGCTTCTCCCTCCTCTGAGGACATCGTATTTCTTGTCCTTGACCCTCACAGGACACTTATTTAAAAATTATGTAGTTACCCTTTTATTATCTCAGTCTGATTCCCCAACTAGGTTTATATATATATATATATATATATATATATATATATATATATATATATATATATATAAAAGAAATTCTAGATTGCCTTTACATAACACCTAACATACAATGAGCATATTTTTTGGCATACAAAGTACCCTCAGGTATACTATCTCACTGTGGTCCCTCTAGCCTAATGCAATGTCTTGCTCATAGAATAAGCACTAACCGATTAATTGATTCCATTTTGTGTTGATCATAAAATGTGATGAGCACAAAGTCACAGTTATGGGGTATATGTCTCTTGCACTTTGTCCTTTCTCTTCTTTGGGAGTAAATTGGAAAAAAAGCCACAATAGGGAAGGAAAATTAGCTACATGCTAAAAAAGCTATGAGCAGCAATACCTATCATTGCCCTTAAGAGATTTCAGATATGTATCTGTGTGAATGTATTTTTTAATAAAGAGGAAAATAAAATACTTAATGATCATGAGAGTTTTGCAAAATAACTCGTACAGACTAGGCCATGACCAAAGGTAAACTAAGTGAGGAAAATGAAGGGTCTTTGGATCCTGGATCTAGATCCAGATCCAAACTTCTCTTTTTACATTTAGTTCTGGAACAAACCTCTCTTAGCTCAGCTTTCTTTTTTAATTGCTAAAAAATACTTCATGGAATAATGTGTAATGATTAAAATGGCCCATAATGACTACCTGTATTATCAATAATGACACCGTTTCTTAAAATTAGCCAATATTTGTAATAAAGGCAGAGCTAACTTAAAATCTAAATACCACCACCATGATTCCTCACTCCATATGCTTCAGTCTTTAACTTCTCCCTTAAAGTTCTTAAAGATGTTTCTGAGGCTGCCTGGCCACCTGCAACATCTCTGGTTTTGCTCATGAAGAATGAACTTAACTGAAGACTAGGCCAACTTAATTCTGTTAAGGTCCAAGTCAGGGGCCTAACAGCTAAAATAAAAAAATATATATATTGATAGAAACCAAGATACAAGATACAGTCTTGCCAAGATACAGTCTTGCCTCTGCCTTTCCCCTTTGGGAACCAGGAAACAGCAGGACAGAGCAATCCTCAAGCCAGGGCAAAGAGCCACAGTTGCAATCCTAAAATCTCACCTGTCATTTGCTGGGGAGATGTCTCTTTAACAGCCAACCAGTCCATTTGGTGCATTTGCTAAGTGGGAGGGGTATGTATTCTATCAGCCCAACTCTGGGGATTAATTGTTTTATCTCCACGCCTTTTGCTGTCCAATCTCCTTCAGAGCCTGGAGCTGCTCTGCTTGCCCTCACTGCCTTCTCTCTTCCCCAGGAAACCTTCCCATGGCTCCAGAGCTGCCCCTAAAGCAAGACTAGAGGCGAAATCAGCCAACAGCCCCTTCCCTTCCCATCCCAGTCTGGCCCAGATCACCCAGTTCCGAATGATGGTGTCCCTGGGACATTTGGCCAAAGGAGCCAGCCTGGACGATCTCATTGACAGCTGCATTCAATCTTTTGGTGAGTTGGCTAATTGCTCCTGTGCATAGAAATCACTGTATTACTTTGTTCTTCCCTTAAAAAATGTTTTATAGAATAGCAACCTAGATTGTATTTTGGCTTTAAAAATAGCTTTTGAGCCTTTGAAATGTTGGAGACAGTCTGCAGTGCCTATGGCACATGACTATGTGGGTGTAATAGGTCGTGATGAGAGGTGCAATTTAAAGTGAAAAAAGTTACTGAACAGAGTTTGCATTTTCATTTTTCTTAGGTTGGAGATCTGTCTCATGATGAAAAATATCATAAAATAATATTGTGCGTCTGGTCCTCTGACACTTTTTTGTCTTTGTGTTCTTGGGGTAGATAAAGTCTGTGTTACATGAGCAAACATTGTTATCCAACAGAAATTTGAAAGCCTTCGAATCATTTGGACAAATAATGTCTCGATAATTCCTCTTACAATCTGGAATTGCAATTGTGTCTGTGATTAGAAGATTCTGGTTAATAAATGTTATGATGGAGGATCAAGGAGCTGGGAAGTGAGCGTGTGGACACACATACGGGCAGCGAATTATCCAGACACTGCTCTTTGTCAACACCTGTACTCATCACAAAGGGTACTCAGGCTCAGCGGAGCTATAAAGCAATTCTCTGAAAAGATTTATTTTTAATTCTATAAGCACTATCTTTCTTTTGATTATCATTGTGTACAAGTGATTGGAAAGTGCTAAATATTTGCTTTGTTCCAAAAGGGAAAAGATTAAATTAATGGATTTCTATGAAATCTTTGAATTCAAAGATTTCCAATATCCAATTCCTCTGTGTGCCCCTTTTTGTATTCTTCCATCTCCCACTGGGAAGAAGATGAGTTTGTTGGCTCAGCTCTGTAGCTCCCACCCCAGCCCTGGTAGCCTCCTAGAAGCAGAGAGGAGGGTTAAGCGGATCCCTGGTAGCACAAGAGCTATTAGATCTCAGAACTGGTCTATTGACTGGACATGTTTAGTGTTTGGTTAGACTTATTTATAGAGATACTCATTTAGTACAACACTCAATCAACTATTTCAAAATTAGTTTAAACAATCATTCCTAAACATCAATGCGTCAGAATCATGTGGAGGGGTTTTTTGTTTTGTTTTATTTTTAAGTAATGCAGATGGCTGGACCCCACCCCAAAGTTTCTGCTCCAGCGGGTCTGGAGCAGGGCAGGGCCCCCAAATTTGCATTTCTAACAAGCTCCCAGGTGATACACATGCAGCTGCTCTAAGAACCCCACTTTGAGAATCACTGTTTTGCAGTGCTGTTTATTGTAGACCTTTTAACTTGAAAAAGAGAGAGAAAATCTAGGGGTGTAGTTCAGTGGTAGAGTACTTACCTAGCATGCACAAGGCTCTGGATTTGATTCCCTGTACTGAAAAATAATGCAAGGGTTTTATTACTAGTAAATTCCTCTTTATTTACATTTTGATCTTTCAGTTAAGGATGAATTTGGGAGCAAAATGAATGATTTTCTTTTTCTTTAGAACACGTACATGCAAAGAGATAAGTAGAAGACAGTGGAAGCCAATGGGTACAACAGCCATAATTCACATGCTGCTTGTATCTAGTTCCCAGCTTGGATAAATTGCAAAGTTCCTTACCCACTTTTTTTCAGTCATGTTTACTAGTCCTTAGCAGAACATAATGATTGTTTTATGAAAAATGACTTATTTTCTTGCTCTTTTACTATTAAGAAAATTGGGATCATTAATATATTTATCATATTATCGTTCTTCCTCAGAGCCATTCAACCACCTGCTGAGTGCAGGACTCTTTTCCTAACATTCAAGTAATCATGACATCAAACAGAAAAAAATATAACCACTTGCAAAGTCCTTCCCCATAATAACCAAGTGTAACCCACTCCTCTCATCAAATTCTACAAAGGCACTAATACATTGTTTTGGAATGTGTTGAACTCAAAAAAAAATTAATAGCTGGGCTGGGGTTGTAGCTCTGTAGTACAGCACTTGCCTAACATGTATGAGACCTGGGTTTCACTTCTCAGCACCACGTGTAAATAAATGAATAAAATAAAGGTCAATTGACAACTAAAATAATAATATATATATATATATATATATATATATATATATATATATATATACACACACACACACACATGCATACATGTGTGTGTGTGTGTAATAGCTGTAAAAATCCCACTGAATCTAATGGTTTTTTATTCATTATCAAGAAGCATTCTTTAAGCCCCTAATTGCATCTGACTTGCTGGGCAATGTGTAAGGGGAATGACAGTGACCAAACCCCCATGCCACTAGAGCTTATGATACCTGAGAAGTGTACTATTTAGAAATATATATATATATTATATATAAAATATGTACATATATGCACATACAAAAGATGGTTGATAATAAATGAAGGTATGCAGGAACAATATGTGCTTTGCACCACACAGGTGTATACTGTGAATAAGTGTACTCTGGTACGAGGTGGCAGATTGAGGAGCCTGGCCAGTCTCCAGACTGTCTTGGGCCTAGGGAATGCTGTGGGGAAATGGTAAGGTTAGAGCTCAGGGTTTGTTGTAGTATACTGCAGAGTTTCCTGTCACAGAATTTACATGAAAGAGGCAAAAAAAACAAAACAAAACAAACAAACAAAAAAAAAACACTATGTCTAGAGGGGATGGGAGTGCTTTTTATTCTCTTCTCCATCTTCCATCTTTGATTATCAGTTGAGGTATCTGTTAGGATATCTGTTGGGATATCTGTTTTGTATCCGAGCTACAAAAAAAGCTCTCTTGAAGATAGACTGACTAATTCATTAGTTAATTTGGCTCCAGCCTCGCTATCCGAAACAGTAGTCAGTAGCCACTGGCCACACCACAGGTTTATTGTCATATGCATTTCAATTAGTTAAAATTAAATCAAATTGAAAATTGAGTTCTGGAGCCTCACTAGTCCTAGTTCAAGTTCAAGCAGCAGTGCGTACTGCTGGACAGAGTAAATAGGGAATATTTCCGTCATCAAAGTCTGTTTTACGGTACTAAGAGGGTAAATGGTTGACTTGAAGGGGGAAAAGTAGCGGATAGATTTTCTGGAAACTATGGGATTTGCATTTCACTAGCATTTATAGGTGACAGTCTGAATACTGTTAGCATCACAGGCATTCAGAAATCTTTAGGGATGGCTGTCTCTAGCATTATTAACCGTTAATTTTATCACCCACACTGTTCTCAGAAGAAGTGTGCATTATAATGTTTATGAGAATAGATAGCCTGCACATACAAACTAAGGGTATGTCTGAAGGTCTCCAGCAGACTTCCCAGTTCCTCACACAAGTTTACAGACCTGTGATTAGAAACTTAGTGCCTTGAGTCATAATTCATTGCTCTAACCATGGAACAGCCCACTCCTACCTTCTGTTCTAATCAGAGGTCATGTTTTACATCCCTAATATATTACTGCCAGTTAATCCACTCTTCAGCTGAGCATAATGAGGCAAATCATCACAACCTGGTACATTTATGTCAAATGTATGTGAATCATACCATCTGTTTCAGAGGTAGAAAGACCTATGAGATCATCAGGGCTTTTTATTTTTTTATTTTTTTTTCCACTTTGTAGTAAGGCCGTGAACACTGGGGACAAATAGAAGTCTTTAAATGTACAAATTCATGAAGCCTCTCCTAGTTTCCTCAGTGTAAGGCAATTTCTGATAGTATCAGAAAAGAAACACACACACACACACACACACACACACACACACACAAGACCCAGAAAGCACCTGTCTGCAAGCAGCCCTTCTGCTCTGGGGAGGGGTGAAAAAGAAACTCAATGTTTTGTTTTAACTGTCAATGCAAAGAGAAATGCATCCCGGTATCTCCTATTTGTGGACTATCATTTATTTTTTCTTATCACTTCTTATGTATTGATTTTCTTTTATACTCAAAACAACTCTGAAATAGGTCAGGTATTACTATCTTTTTTTGGACAAACAAGAAAGTGAATTGAATTTCTGAGAATTGAAACAACTTGCTCAAGCCTATGGCCTAAAAAAGAAACAGGTTGCTCATGTTCCTCCCCTACCCCTGGCAGCCACAGCAACCTGAGCTGGGGCCAACTTGGATATTTCTCTTCAGACCCTCCTTCCTGCACTCAGGAGACCTACATGCCACACAGGATAGGCCTGCACCTAATTCTGCAGGCCTGGCCTCTCCAGATTAGAAATTTAACCCATTCCATGTAAGAAATATTTGTTAGACCCCATCTTTTAGACCACCAGGCATCTTCCTGAATTTCTTTTTAATTAATGAATTAGTATATACATTTTATTAATGCTACTCAAAGACCTTGCAAACTGGAAACAGCCCAAAATGAATAACATATTTTCCCCATCATGAAGCTGCTAGATGTTAAACATTTTGTAGACCTTAATTAAAGATAAAACATTATATCTGATTTTAAAATCAAGAGTCAAAGAAGGCAAACACACTTGTTGGCAAAAGGAACGTTAGGGATTTCTCACCACTCTGCAACTTCAAGTCTGTGCACCAGAGCAAGGTGCCCACAGGCAACCGGAGAACAAAACCAGAAGATAAGGGCTATGACATCAATGGGCACTTAGACCTAAGAACTGGGAACAGCAAGAACCAAGTGAAGCGTAGGGTCAGGAAGGAGCCCTAGTCTTGCCCCCTGCTGATGATGGACTATATGAAGCCCACAACTGACCGAAAAGCCTCCTCAGTGGAACCCCTAGTTGCTGGCAGTCATGACCACAAGGTTTCACATGTAAAGCATGGTTCTGGGGTGCGGCTCCCAGGCACACCTACTCTTAGTCTTTGGGAGTGAATTGCCACTTTATGGTCAGGATGCCTCTTATTCTAATGAGCCCTCTGCTGCATCTTTGACTGGCTGGCACCACCCAGTGCCTCAGGCTGGCATGCTTGCCCTCTTATATGCATAAGTTACAGTGACCATCAGGCCTTTGGAAGGTGGGAAGCCCTTTCCTGCTTATCTGTGCTCCCCTGTGTGCACTGTTCACAGCAGGCCTCCCTCAGTAATAGAGGATGGTCCATCTTAAAAAGAAAACTCAGGAATTCTGAGTTTTTTCAATAATCATCCAGAGATGAATTTTACTGCCAAGAGAGACAGTCAAGGACTGGCAGTAGTTGAAAACTTGCATACTACATTCTCCTAGGGCACTGTGCTTTTACCTGTTTTGATCCGGTTATCTTCCTCATTACTCTATGAGGTGAGTATTGTTTTGCTCTTTGAACTGCTAGGGAATTGAAACTTGGAAAAGTTCAATGGCCCGTGTACAGTGCAGCTCATTAGTTGGTAGGAAGCTGACCTCTGGTTAAGTTATCTCAGGCTCAAGACGTTCTGCTATACTAGACATTCTCCAACTGTGATGTGAGGAGTAGTCTTTAAGGGAGGGTGTTCAGCATTCTATTCTTGTAGGCCAAACCCAGAACTTTCTATTTGGCCAGTAGTCACTCTGGTTTTGATGGAGGTGACCTATGACCCACGATAAAACTGCTGCATAGCCCATTTGCTTCCTGGCCATCCCAGAGCTTTCTCTCACGCTTTCTAGGAAACCCTGAAGAGCACAAATCTCTGGAGAAGCAATGGAGCAAATAGGTTTTTCAAGCTATGAACTAGAAAAGCACATGAGGGAAATAGCCTCTTGGGGATCTTAAAGCAATCCAGCCTTTGTGTAATTAAGAGGCCCTGACTGTGAGCAGGTTTGAAACTCAGGGACAACTACTGTCAGATTTTCCTGCCTTCCTGTTTCTTCTCAACTAAGGTAAACTGTCTATAGAACTAAACTAAGTCTGTAAATCTTTTGACCATAGGAATAAAGAGAATGTGGATGTCTGTTGTAACTATAATGTGATTGTTTGCATTCAAAGGCAACTTTCCTACTGTATGTTTCTACCTTTATGCAGCACTCAGTCCTGTTTCGTAAAGCATGGCAGGGGCAGGCTCCCTAATTAATGCCCAGCCTCCATGGGTTAGAAGCTTACAAGTAGTGGCTTAGCTGGAGAGGGGCCTCCCAAGAAATCACCCAGATATACCACTTCACCAATTTATTTTTTTAAGGCAGTCTGTTGACCTAAAGGTTATTAAGAAACAGTGTGAACACAGTCTGCTCAGAATCGACAGAGACAGCAGTGACAGAACTGTAGAACCATGGAGAAGGACAGTGCCACCCCTGGCCTATCTTCTGATCTAAGAGCCTGTTGGCCTTTGCTTAGAGCATTATAGTGTCCAAGCATTGTGCCTTATTCTGCAGGAGTAGTGAGTTTGAGCTACAGCCTAGCTGAGGTACCCTAGATTTACTGGAAGGAAAATACAGGGCAAAAGGCAAAGTATGGGCCAGCTTTGGGGCACACCAACTAGGTGTGCTTTTTAAATTTTTATTTCACCTCCAGTTGCATTATCTCCTAGCAGAGGTGTGCTGGATTGACTGGTACCAGCTCACAAGAGCAAGTTGTTAAATTTTCAAGAATTCTTCAAGCTTGCATCATTAAAAATTAAACTATATTTACTTAAATCATATTTTTACAAGAAGGTCAGAAGTATTCAAAACTTATCACTTCCTAATACATTACCATATCTTTACTATGATCTGTGCTTTTGAGAATATGTCTATTTGGTATAAATGCTGTATAATGGCATGCAGTTGTGCAGTTGCTTCCCAAGTCCATGACCAGTAAAATCATGCTAGTAGCTTAGCTTGATATTGTCTACGTTGGAAGCATTCACACTTTGGAAATCAACAAATGCTACTATCAGTGCTTCCTGTTCAGTGCCAACCCTAGAGAGACCATTGTCAAACATTTACCAGCACACCACTGTCTTCCAGGTATAGAGGATGCTTACCACGCAAAGTGTTTAGTGGGGAAGGGAAACCCCCCAACTGGGAATCTTATTTTGTATCACCTAGTTAGGAGAAAGTAATAATTTTTCCATTGTTTTGCTTCTTTCATCTACATATCTTGTTTTTTCTTTTTTAAACCCCCATGTGTTCTTCAAAGGAAAGAAACAATATACCGTAAAGATAAGGAAATCAAATATCAGTGAGGTTGAGAAGTGTTCTTGAAGTGATAATGGGACAAAACTTTAAAACCAATGAGAGATTCATATTCTGGAATTGAAGTTATCACTCTGTGCTTTTTAAAATTTTTATTTCATTTCTAAAAATTCTCCAGGATTAAAGCATCCCTTGTTTCTGATCAACCAAATCTCAATTTTGTAGACTTCTGTTCATCATGTATTTTATGCTCTGTCTCTTTATTTCTGATTTCACCCGTTTAATCATTCTACTACATGGTAACAGGCACCATTAATGTATACAACCAAACTTTTATTGAGTGTGTTTTTGTAAGTTTGAGTGATGACCGTATTTCAATTTTATAAACTGTTCATATCTTTTGCCTATTTATCACCTGCTGCTTAATTAATGCTTTTTACTACTAGAGGTTTGCAAAAGCTTTTTATATTTAAAAAATCTGTTAACTCTATAGATATTATTTGCTACAGGCATTTTCTTCCTCTTTCCGTTTTTATGTTGCATTTAGTATTATAATATGTAGAAATTCACATTTTTATAAAGCTAAATTTGTCTCCATTTCTTTTTTCTTTCATTAACTCTAAGCTTTAAAAATTCATATTCCAAAGACTTGGTGAATATCTCATTGACATTTTAATTAGAGTTTTATTAAATCCATTGTGTAATGCTACATCATTCCTGTTAGGGATGACCAGTAAAAGTTTGTGAGTTGCTCCTGGAGAAAAAGAAGTGTTGAGTTTTATTTCTGAAATTGACATTGGCTTGAAACCAAAGTGCTTTAACAGGTCACTTTGTAACTCAGAGCTTTGGTTTTTCCTCATTGTGATACTATTGAAATGAATTCTGAAACTAAAAATGTCTGGGAGAAGGTTTCATTTTGATATGAAATATGAACTTGAAAAAAGTTCTTCAGAATTTGTGTATTTAAAGAAAGTGCTTTTGATTGTTTGGAGACCCAATATTCTTAGGGTGGAGTCCCAACCATATTTAAATCCATTATATCTAAATTATTAATATAGACTAAGTTTATATTGTTCTTACGTAAGATTTTTTTTTCATTGTGGTAAGATATACTAACAAAATCAACCACTTACCTAGACTTTTAAAATATTTAAAATATCATCGATTAGTAATACCTAACTTTTCAGTAATTACTATGAATAACAGTGTTTATATTAATATTTTATATACATATTCTCATTTAATTCCCACTGTTCTATAAGTTCTTGTATTTGTGAAGCTCTAAGTGTCACTCAGTTCTCATACTTACTTTTAAAATATTAACGACTTTTAAATCACTCAGATTCACTATAGAAAACTTAGAAAATACAGACTAGCAAAGAATAGCAATATCAACTTTCTTGTTTTTTTTTTAATTTCCTAAATTGACTTCTATGGATAGTTACAGGTAATATAATTATGTTGACTTTTGATAAAATACCATAACTTTACTTTCCATAATTTAACCTTCGTATTTATAAAATGGTGTGCTAACCCACAAAGTTGCTATTCTATCCTGATATAATTCTGGCATAATTCTTTCAACTATGGGACATAAAATTGAAGGTTGCTTGGCAACTAAAATGATGCTAATGAAGAATTAAAGGAATTATAAGAAAAGTACTTTGTTCTTTCCAGTGCTAAATTGCAATAAGCCTGACTGATTATAATTGTAATAAACAAAGAAAAAATACTTCCACTAACTTAAAATTCATTTTTGTTATGTATAGTGAAAGTTTTGTTGAAGCTTTACTTTCAGAAACAAAAAATCTTTTCTAAGCTTTCTTAGGGAGTCTCAAGTAACCGCTAGGTGAGAAATACAAGGACAGAACTGCAAAGAAGCTACAGTGGGTATAGCTGTGATTCTTCTGCTGTGAGGAAGGGGTGGTGGGCAGCAGTTGAGGACGGGAGGCCGTGTTGTCTACTCTGTTTTTTCCCAGACTGTGGTCAAGGGCCCTGGGGAGATTGCTGAGGTTCTTCTAGAATCTTCAAATAAAAGAAGCTGCCAGAATGGAATTGAATTGGAAGGACACCAGTAGTTAACTGAAATGGACAAAAGGGAGTAGGGATTGACAGTTTTGTAATGAAGGAGGGAACACAATAACCAGACTAGTAAAGAAGACAGTTGAGGATGAAGATATCTGAGAATTAGGAAAGTTTAGGCTTAAGCCAGTTAAGTGAGAGTTTCTGGGTGGAGGAGCAAAAGGAGCCATATAAGTCTCTTCTTCATTGATCTGCCTGAACCACACAGTCTCACACATGTTTCTGTTACTTTGTGAACCATCCCATCTTATAGGGGAACCCAGGGCATTCAGAAAGCAAAAAAAAAAAAAAAAAAAAAAAAATCCCAAGGTTATCATAGTTGAGGGTATCTTGTGAGAATGTAGTTATAGCCTATAGAGCTTCCTTCAATCTGATGAGTGGTTCATTGTTTGGGTTAATTTTGCATTTATTTATTTAAATGCCATATGCATATAGGCTTTTTCATGCATCCTTCCTCCTCACCATAGGTTCCAGCTTTTCTCCATTTAAACCTGCCATGATGGGTTCATCATTTCCCTCTAGTCCCATGCAATCCAGACCAGACAGAGAGTCATTCCACTTTTTCTATGCTGCTTTCAGAAGATAGCCAGTGACCCATAGTACCTGCCACTGAGCTGTCCAGTTATTGTTAAGGACAAGTGCCTGCTCTCAGCGATGAACTCTGGGGCTCACCTGAGTGTATGGCCTCAATGAAGCAGCTCCCCACACTTACTCTGCCTGTGGTCCCACCACCTGCCCTGTCCCTGGTGGCTTAAGAGTCTCATTAGCTAATCAGTAACCACCAGGGTCAACCTTAATGGATCTGGCTTGAGTTAACTGAGAAAAAGGGCACCCTGAAAATTGCAGGAAAAAAGAGATGGAGGAGGACCCTCTGGTTAATGAAGATCAGTTGTAGTGTATGATTCTTACTTCTGAAAATTATGTGTGTGTGTGTATGTTTACACATATACTTTTAATATGTCATTATACATACTTGGAAATTTTGACACTAATAAGATATTTTATGATATTAAGGAATCACTATTGTTTTGTGTTGGGTTATTATCTTTTAAATTTTTATCAGCATGTATTAATTACATGTGTTAATGGGGTTCAATGTGATTTTGCATACATGTATTCATTGTACACTGATCAAACCCAACCTTCCTTTATCCACGGTTTTCTCCACACACACCCTTCACAGCTTCTGTTAATCACTGTTCTACATTCAGGTTGACTTGTTTTAGCATCCACATATGAGAGAGAACACGTAGTACTTGTCTTCCTGTGTCTGGCTTATTTTACTTAACATGATGATCTCTAGTTCCAACCATCTTTCTGCAAATGACAGGATTTCATTCTTTATGGATGAATAATATTTCATTGCACATATGTGTATCACATTTTCTTTATCCATTAATTCATTGATAGGCACCTAGGCTGATTTCATATCTTAACTATTATGAGTAATGCTGCAGTAAACATGGGCATGCAAGTATCTCTTTGGAATGCTAGTTTCATTTCCTTTGGATATATACCCAAAAGTGAGATAACTGGATCATACATAGACCTAATTTTAGTTTTCTGAGGAATCTCCATACTGTTCTCAATGATGGTTATACTAATTCACAATACTACCAACAGTGTATACAAGTTCCTTTTTCTCCACATCTTTTTTAAAAATATTTTTAAATTTATTTTTCAGTTTTCGGTGGACACAACATCTTTATTTTATTTTATTTTTTTTAACTAGTTTTTTTTTTAAAGAGAGAGAGAGAGAATTTTTAATATTTATTTATTTTTTTTTAGTTTTGGCGGACACAGCATCTTTGTTTGTATATGGTGCTGAGGATGGAACCCAGCGCCGCACGCATGCCAGGCGAGCGTGTTACTGCTTGAGCCACATCCCCAGCCCCTCCACATCTTTGCTAACATTTCTTTTGGGATTTTGGGTTTGTTTGTTGGTTTTTTTTTTTTTTTTATAATAGGCATTTGACATTCTAACTGGGATGAGATAGTATCTCATTGTTGTATTGATTTACATTTCCCTGATGGCTAACAATATTTATTATTATTTTCATATATTTATTGCCATTGGCATTTCTTCTTTTGAGAAGTGTCTGTTAGATCATTTGTGAAAAATAAAAAAATTTAAATCTTAGAAAAGAAAAATAAAGCCGGGCATGGTGGTACATGCCTGTAATCCCAGTGGCTCAGGAGGCTGAGGCAGGAGGATTTGAGTTCAAAGCCAGCCTCAGCAACTTAGCAAAGCACTTAGCAACTCAGCAAGACCTTGTCTCTAAATTTAAAGGGAGGGGGGCCCCGGGGTGTGGCTCAGTGGTTGAGCATTACTGGGTTCAATCCTCAGTACTAAACAAAAAAAGAAAAAAGAAAAATAGATCATTTGCCCATTTGTACATTAAATTACTTTTTTTGTTACTTTTTTTAGTTTTTATATATTCTGAATATTAACCCTCTGTCAGATGAATAATTGGCAAATACTTTCTCCAGTTCTGTGGGTTGTCTGTTCACTCTGTTGGTTGTTTGCTGTGCAGAAGCATTTTGGTTTGATGGAATCCTATATGTCAGTTTTTTTGCTTTCATTTCCTATGCGTCTGGGGTCCTATTCAGAAAACCATTGCCTGTACCAATGTTTTGAAGTGCATTCTTCTAGTGAATTTTTGAAGAGCATTCGTCTAGTAGTTTCAGGTCTTATATTTAATTCTTTGATTCATTTTGAGCTGATTTTTTTGTACCAGATAAGAGATAGGGCTCAAGTTTCAATCTTCATGTGACTATCCAGTTTTTCCAGCTATACACGTTGAAGAAGCTGTCCTTTCTCCAGTATATGGATGCCTGGGTTTACTTTGGGCTTCTATATTTTATTGTTCTATATGTCTGGTTTTATGCCAATACCATGCTATTTTGGTTAATATGGCTTTGTAGTATGTCTGAAAATCAGGTATAGTGATGCCTCCAGCTTTCTTCTAGAATTGATTGCTCTCATTTTCTAGAGCACTGAAATGGAGTAGTCATGTCTATCTTAAAGAGGGGAGAGGAAAGTCAAGAACAAAAATGGGCTACTTTAATTGCACATCATGAAAATAACGTATCCATGTATATTACATTCCATGTCATACCAGTCCATTCTCTACTCAATGGTGAATTCCTGGGTATTAAAAAAAACAACACCAAAACAAATGTAAAAAGCAACTAGAAGCTCTAATCTTCATTTTTGCTCTCAGAGACAGGAGCTGGAATTCAGTAATTCCAGCTGGCCCCTCCACCCCTCCCACCTTACCCCAGCCTTGGTGGAAAGACCCAGCCTGGCCTTGATGCAACAGCCAGGTCACAGCAGGGTTTGGGGATTTAATCCTGCCTCTGCTGTTTACCAATTGTTGCCTAAGGCAAATTGGTTTACTTTAATCTCTTCATCTACAAAATGGTTAATAGTAGGAAGAAATGTTAAGAGTTAGGTGAAAATTAAATAAGTTTATCTTAGTTCGAGAATTCCCAGAAGCAGATCCTGAGACAAGAATTTGAACAAAATGTATGTTTGGGAGGTGATCCTACCAAAAGCTGACAGGGGAAGAAGAAAAGCTGCTCCGGAAGGGTGTATCATCAAATGGGCTCCCACACTGGGGGTCAAGTTTAAGACTCCCTTCAGAACCATCCCATCCAGGAGAAGTGTGTTTACATTCCAAGTGCCACCAACCAGTAGTTAAGGCTGCTTCTAGAGGGTGTTGGCTTCCCAGAGTGTCTTACACACAGATGGAGGTATGAAGGGCCTCCAGAAAGCTCTCAGCAGGTGGAGTTGGGTTGGCACACATTATAATGGTACAACCCAAGAGCACGTGAATGCCACTGACAGGCTCTGTTCCAAAGTCAAAAAGTAAGGGCTCAGTAAATATTAAATGAGCAAGTACAAGCTAGATAAAAATCCAAACATATTCCAAACTGGTTAATAGTCATACTCACAGTATACCTTTATGGATATGAGATGGACAGATGTCATTCGGTAGGGTCATGTATATAACCATGTGTATAAGTAGCTCTGGATGTTTTCATCAGATTTAAACACAGTCCATGTTTTCGTTACATGCATTGCTGTGCATGGTAAATACCTTATATGAAAATCAAAATTCAGGAAGATCAATAATGTAGAACAAAGAACCTAGATTTCAATAGGAGTAAATGAAGTCTTGCACTTGAAGTTTAAAAATATTGCTGCTTATAAATTCTGATGGGGGGAAACTGAATTAATTGTAGTTCTTACAATAAATACTAAGGGATTTTAGTGTATTATAAGTTTAATATGAGCTGGTAGTGTCATACATCTTCTCAAAATGTTAAGTAATCTGAAATTGTATTTACAGAAATAGAATTTCCATGTTAAGGGAGCATTTCCCTCATTATATTGTGAGGTCCAGTCCTAACCCTGGAACACAGTAATTTTGTGCCCTTAGCAAGTTTCTTAATGTTTCTGAGAATTGGCAGCCATTATGAAGTCAAACAACAACAAGTGCTGGCGAGGATGTGGGGAAAAGGGTACACTTGTACATTGCTGGTGGGACTGCAAATTGGTGCAGCCAATTTGGAAAGCAGTATGGAGATTTCTTGGAAAGCTGGGAATGGAACCACCATTTGACCCAGCTATTCCCCTTCTCGGTCTATTCCCTAAAGACCTAAAAAGAGCATGCTACAGGGACACTGCTACATAGATGTTCATAGCAGCACAATTCACAATAGCAAGACTGTGGAACCAACCTAGATGCCCTTCAATAGACGAATGGATAAAAAAAAATGTGGCATTTATACACAATGGAATATTACTCTGCATTAAAAAATGACAAAATCATAGAATTTGCAGGGAAATGAATGGCATTAGAGCAGATTATGCTAAGTGAAGCTAGCCAATCCCTAAAAAAACAAATGCCAAATGTCTTCTTTGATATAAGGAGAGTGACTAAGAACAGAGTAGGGAGGAAGAGCATGAGAAGAAGATTAACATTAAACAGGGATGAGAGGTGGGAGGGAAAGGGAGAGAGAAGGGAAATTGCATGGAAATGGAAGGAGACCCTCAGGGTTATACAAAATTACATACGAGAGGAAGTGAGGGGAAAGGAAAAAAAATACAAGGGGGAGAAATGAATGACAGTAGAGGGGTAGAGAGAAGAGGGGAGGGGAGGGGAGGGGAGGGGGGATAGTACAGGATAGGAAAGGCAGCAGAATACAACAGACACTAGTATGGCAATATGTAAATCAATGGATGTGTAACTGATGTGATTCTGCAATCTGTATACGGGGTAAAAATGGGAGTTCATAACCCACTTGAATCAAAGTGTGAAATATGATATATCAAGAACTATGTAATGTTGTGAACAACCAACAATAAAAATTTAAAAAAAAATTCTGTCAACAAAAAAGCTATTACATACTTCCCTGGATTGTTGTAAAATAGAAAGTTTGAAAGGATTGGGCTGAATATGTAGCTCAGTGGCAGAGAGCTTGCCTAGCATGTGCAAGACCTTGGGGATCAACCTCTAGCACTGCAAAAAGAAAGAATTGATATAAAATGTTATCATTACTACATTACACAGTGTATACTCAAAAGTGGCATCAATCATTATTACTGTAGATTTATTGAATATTAGTATATTACTACCTCAGATTGATAATGCAAAATGTCATAAGATCCAAAATCACACTGTGGAAATACTAGATGGAAATATCTGGTTGGAATGGCTGTGAGCTTAGTAGGTGTGAGCTTAGTAGGTAGTATTATAATTTAGATTTTTACACAAATTTGAGGTATATTAATTTGGTGTTCAATAAATGAGACCCAAAAAGTTTCTCATTTTTCAAAATATTAATCCAGACCATGACAAAAATCCGACATGAACTGTTTTATGAAATTTATTAGAAGGAATATGGGGTATTTCATATAAAGCATAAGAAGAGTACAGTACAGGATGCCTGTATGTAAGGCTTGGGATCATCTGATATCAGGGACTACACTATCATTAGGAGACTCCTGCATGTTTTTTCACTGTCTTCTTTCACCTCTTCCCACCTAATACATACCCTTCTGCTTGTCAACTAATCATTCTCTTTCATAGAAAATTTCTTTCCTCCATGGACAAGAAACATGGTACTATCATGCATTTCTTGCCTTTAAAGATTTAATATGTTTTTCTCTCAAATTCATTGGAAAAAACATCCAGGAAAGAACTTTGATTCCAATTGGATCAGGTGACTACCACTTAAACCAATCTACTGTGGTTACAGGGGTGAAACTTAAAAATGCAGCATTTGAATTTATGGAAGGAATACTTCCCAAAGGAAGGCTTATATGCTGGGCTCAGAAAACATCTCTCTGTTGCACCAAGAGCCAACCAAACACTAGAGTGCAGTGTGCAATTGAGTTTGAGTTTTAAGGTAAGAATAGAAAGATTGTAGAAAGTACAGAGGTGGTAAACAAGTATACAAAGAACTCAAAAAATTAAACAATAAGATAAAAAATAACCCAATCAACAAATAGGCCAAGGACCTGAACAGACACTTCTCAGAGGAGGACATACAATCAATCAACAAGTACATGAAAAAATGCTCACCATCTCTAGCAGTCAGAAAAATGCAAATCAAAACCACCCTAAGATACCATCTCACTCCAGTAAGATTGGCAGCCATTATGAAGTCAAACAACAATAAGTGCTGGCGAGGATGTGGGGAAAAGGGTACACTTGTACATTGCTGGTGGGACTGCAAATTGGTGCGGCCAATTTGGAAAGCAGTATGGAAATTCCTGGGAAAGCTGGGAATGGAACCACCATTTGACCCAGCTATCGCCCTTCTCAAACTATTCCCTGAGGACCTTAAAAGAGCGTACCCTAGGGATACTGACACATCAATGATTATAGCAGCACAATTCACAATAGCTAGACTGTGGAACCAACCTAGATGCCCTTCAATAGATGAATGGATAAAAAAAAATGTGGCATTTATACACAATGGAATATTACGCAGCACTAAACAATGACACAATCATGGAATTTGCAGGGAAATGGATGGCATTAGAGCAGATTAAGTGAAGCTAGCCCATCCCTAAAAAAACAAATGCCAAATGTCTTCTTTGATATAAGGAGAGAAACTAAGAACAGAGCAGGGAGGAAGAGCATGAGGAAAAGATTAACATTAAACAGAGACGAAGTGGTGGGAGGGAAAGGGAGAGAGAAGGGAAATTGCATGGAAATGGAAGGAGACCCTCATTGTTACACAAAATTACATATAAGAGGTTGTGAGGGGAAAGGGGAAAAAAAAAACAAGGGAGAGAATTGAATAACAGCAGATGGGGTAGAGAGGGAAGATGGGAGGGGAGGGGAGGGGAGGGGGGATAGTAGAGGATAGGAAAGGCAGCAGAATACAACAGACACTAATATGGCATTATGTAAAAACGTGGATATGTAACCGATGAGATTCTGCAATTTGTATTTGGAGTAAAAATGGGAGTTCATAACCCACTTGAATCAAATGTATGAAAGATGATATGTCATGAGCTTTGTAATGTTTTGAACAACCAATAAAAAAATTTTAAAAAAGAATACATTTTGACACATCATACATAAATGGAGTATGATTTCTCATTCTTCTGGTTGTACATGATGTAGAATCATACCAGTCATGTAGTCATATATGCACATAGGGTAATAATGTCAGATTCATTCTACTATCCTTCCTATCCCCATGCCCCTCCCCTCTTTTCACTCCCCTCTACCTAATCCAAAGTACCTCTATTCTTCTGTAGCATTTGTCCCCCGTTGTGAATCAGCATTCTCATATCAGAGAAAACATTCCACCTTTGGTTTTTGGGGATATTCTCTATCATGCTAAGCAAAATAAGCCAAAATGTGTATATATACCACATTGTCTTTATTCATTCATCTTTTTTTTAAGAGAGAGAGAGAGAGAGAGAATTTTTTAATATTTATTTTAGTTATCAGCAGACACAACATCTTTGTTTGTATGTGGTGCTGAGGATCGAACCCGGGCCGCACGCATGCCAGGCAAGCGCGCTACCACTTGAGCCACATCCCCAGCCCTCATTCATCTGTTGAAGGACAAATAACCCAATCAATAAATGGACTAAAGAACTGAATAGACACTTCACAAAAAAGAAAAACAATCAATCAACAAATACATGAAAAAAATGTTCAACATCTCTAGAAATTAGAGAAATGCAAATCAAAACGACTCTAAGATTTCATCTCACTCCAGTCAGAATGTCAATTATCAAGAATATAAGCAACAATAAATGTTAGTGAGAATGTGGGGGAAAAGATACACTCATATATTGCTGGTGGGACTGCAAATTGGTACAACAATTATGGAAAGTAGTATGGAGATTCTTAGAAAACTTGGAATGGAACCACCATTTAACCCATCTATCCCACTCCTTGGTTTATACCCAAAGGACTTAAAATCAGCATACAGTGATGCAGCCACATCAATGTTTATAGCAGTTCAACTCATAATAACCAAACTATAGAAACAACCTCGATTTCCTTCAACAGATGAATGGATAAAAAAATGGATTTCCCATTTATAAAGGTAATAAACATCAGAACAGGAACTTAGATTTTGATCATAATGGAATATTGAGTATTAAAATTATTTTCCTCCTATAAACAACTCTCAAACTTGACAAAATATGTGAAACATCCGTTTTTAGGTATTAGAAAATGCAACAGACTTTGTGATTGTGGATAAAATGGAAGCACATGAAGTGAATTCAAAACTCACCTTGGCTTTCTACCTGGAAGTGCTTTACCAATCATGATTTAGGAACTGGAGCCCAGGGAGTACCATGTTGCCTCAAAGAGAAAGCAGAGGTAGTATTCAGGGGTTCCGGGATGTCAGGAATTTGTGGAAAGACATAGAGGAGAGATGGGATCTCCTTTAGTCTTCAACCAAACACTAAACTATTCATGAATATCAATCCATGACACTTAAAACAGTTACTGGGGGCATGTGAGTCAAAGAAGTTCGCATAGAAGGGAAATGGTATAGTTCCTTCCAGAGAGTGGAGAGACATTATGCTTTGCGCTTTCAAATGGGATGTAGAAAAGACTATAATATAGAAGTTGAGCTGCCTTAGCCCTAGAATAAATACTACTCTCATCCCACCCTAAAAAAGCTGAACTCTAAGCTTGGAAAGAGCTATTTACTGGGCTGGGGTTGTAGCTCAGTGGTAGAGTGCCTGCCTAGCATGTGTGAGACACTGGGTTCCATTCTCAGTACCAGATATAAATAAGTAAAATTAAGGTCCATTGACAACTAAAAATGTATTTTAAAAAAGAGACATCTATGACTCTAATAACTTAAATATCTCTATAAAGGAACATAATCCAAATTTTCAATATCATGCTCACAGTGCCCAGCATTCAATAAAAAATTTCAAGGTATAAGAAGAAGCAGGAAAATGTGACTGATAACCAAAAGAAAAAGGTTAATAGAAATGAACTCAGAGATGACACAAATGTTGGAAATACTGGACAAAGAATTTAAAACAGCTATAGTAAATGCATTGGAGGATTGAAAGTAAGATGAACAGATGGGTAACTTCAACAGGGAAATGGAAACAATAAAAGGAACCAAATCAAAATTTTTGAACTGAGGGCTAGGGTTGTGGCTCAGTGGTAGAGTGCTCATCTTGCACGTGTGAAGCTCTGGGTTCCATCCTCAGCACCACATAAAAATAACTAAATAAAATAAGGTATCATGTTCATTACAACAAAATTTTTTTTTAATTTTGTACTGAAAAACAAAGTATATGGAAAATAAAATTTCATTGTGATGGATGTAATACTATACTGAATGCTAAAATTAAAGAAAAAGATGATTAAAGTTGAAGGCAGGTCATTATCTTAGCAAACACTAGGAAGGAGGAAAACAACTAGAAATTCAGGCAATGTAACTACAGCTTATATGGGAAGGAAAGGACCTAGAATAGCTAGAACAATTTTGAAAAAGAATGAAGCTGAAAAATTTACACTTCTTGTTTTCAAGACTTACTATAAAGCTATAGTTTAATTGGGAACAGAATAGTAAATTCAAAAACAAATCCACATATATTGTCAACCAAGTCTGCAATGTCACCTCTTTAAGCACTTCACTTCCATTAGCCCTGAAATCAGCTAAGAGGCCTTACCACTGACTTCTGAAATTGGAAGGGTCTTCAAGGGGTAATTAGTAGTTTATAGAACCTACACCAGGCAAGGAGTAAACGAAATAGTCTAAATCAGCCTAATAGATCTTGACTGATCATCAAATTCCTAAAGAACTTTCTAAAATGCAAATTCTATGCTCCATCTCTTGTATCCTGATGTAGTAGATCTCAGGCAAGGCGTTGGAATATGTTTGGCAGTTTATTGTTTGTTTTTTGTTTCTGAGGTACTCAAGATGTCTTGGAAATCAGTCAGGTTTAAGATATTAATTTACTGCAGAATAAGTTGAACCTGTTATTCATTATAAGAGAAAAAAAAAACATTGATTCTTCTCCTAAAACTCTCCAAAGGGTGAATAGTAGCAGAATATTATATTAAGGCTTCTTCAATAGAAAGAAAAAAAATCACCCACTTAAGCCAAATTTTACTCATTACTATGCTGTCTTCTCATAGTGATTATTAGTGGATCTTTCCTATGGTTTGCAAAGGCAATCAAGTGTTTCACAGTACTTAAAGGTAAGAGCAAGAGAAAAACTCAAGTGGAGAAAGCTTCCAAGTGCTTACCTACTTTACAGTCTGCTCTAGACCTGTCCTGACTGACTAAATGATAGTAGTCACTTTCTGTGGATCAAGGGTAGATGTGCCAGCTGGTACTTATGAAGAACTGAAGGTGAAATAACCATATTTACCCCACTTGCCCAATCAGGTGAGGCCAAAGCCTTGCCAACTTTAAGCCTTGTTCTTGCTGAATTCTAATACACTTAGGGGGTCTGGATTTCTTCCATCAGCATCCAGGTGACAGATGGTGGAAGCCCTCGGGTCTTTGAATCTCTGTCACCATGGATGTCCTTCCTTTATGATTCCTCAGCTTCTCAAGGAAGCCGAGAAGGATGTGGACAGGAAATAACTTGATGGTTAAGATGCTAATACGGGTAAGGTGAGGGGGGAAAAATAATAACTGCAAGTGGCATCTTTTCCTAAATAACAACAAAATTAGTCAAGTTCAGCAAAAGCCACCCTTTGTTTTCCTCCTCCTTTGTGACCTCACTGGAGCAGCACGTGCATGCCTGGACACGTGTACTTTCTAGCCACCTCAGGGTGGCTGTGGCTGTGCAGTTAGGGAAAAGTATATATGTGGAAATCGAAATCAAGTTCCTGGTTCTCTGGAAATGACCTACCTTGAAAAGAGCCCTTAGGTCTCAGGTCATAAGGTAGAACAACCCGTCAGTAGCAGATGCCGGCTCAGAGAGCCTGCTTTCCTCTCTCAGTGGTCCATCTGCTTTTGAAGTTCTATTTTTACCCCATGTTTTTAAATCAGTGCTTTTGCAGTTTTAAAACAAAAATCAGAGTAAGGGCAATTCCTCAGTCTAGTGTGTCAGGTCTCCAGTCCTGACCCTGATCGACCTCTCCTCATGTCTCTCCCTACATATAGAGTTTTCTAATTTAACCAAACTGAACCTCACATCCTTTCCCAAATATATTTTTAACTGTCATTTCCAAACCTAGAAATCATTTCTTGCCTGACCCCGCACAACCCTTGATTGTGTTGCTCTATCAAAATCTGACCCTCCTCTAGGGCCTACCTCAAATACCGTCCTCTTCATGAAGGGTTAGCCATGTTTTCGTGTCAAATATGGTTTTGTTTGGGCCTTCTTCCAGGCCTTTACTGTATCCTATTTGAATTATTGCCTGTAGATTTCTGACATTTCCTGGGACAGGATCCTTGTTAGGTCTGCGGCCCCCACAGACTCTATCTTATTATTATTATTATTAATTTATTTATTTAACAAAGAGCTGTGGACTTGTAATAAGAAAATCCAAGCCTGGAACTCCAGCTCTGCCATTTGGTGCTGGTATTATCCGTGGGAAAGTTATTTATCCAGTGGTGATATTCAAAATATTTAATAACTGGTACCAAATTGGTCCCCATCAATCTGAAAAAAACGCCAGTTGGACAGTATCAGCCCTGTCTTTCTGCCTTTCGCATCTGTAAAATGGATATAGTCCCTACCTACCTCACAAGACAATTGCGCTAGTCAAATGAGATAATGCGTGTGAAAGTGTCATGCAAATGTAAGTCAGAATTGTTTAGTGGCATTTCTAGCACCTACATTTGGGGTTGGTCCACTGACCTCATCGCCTTGACCACTGCTCCGCTTCTCTCAGAACAGGGTCCAGGCACAAACCAAGGTCTTATTGAGCAATTAATGAGGATACCACTAATATGAGAAATCTTGGAATCAACCTGTTAGATCTTTCAAAGATGCATAACATCAGCTTCTTCAAGCATGGCCCCTTACCATTTTAGGCCTGGAAAATAATGTTTTCATTAATAAGATCTGGGATTTTTTTTTTTTTTTGACTAATGATTGAGCCCAAGGGTACTTAACCACTGAGCCACATCCCCAGCTCTTATTTATTTATTTATTTATTTATTTTGAATTTTGAGACAGGGTCTTGCTAAGTTACTGAGACTAGCTTTGAATTCCATCCTCATGCCTTAGCCTCCCAAGCCGCTGGAATTACAGACATACACCACTACACCTGGAAAACTGGGAAAATCTAACCAAAATCAAAAGCTTATAAAGTTTTTTTTTAAATGTTAGTATAAATTTTTCTCATGTGAGGATACCTCCTTCACGAGAGATTCATGCCATTTTATGGCATAGTGACCACAAAATTCAGGATTCTTAAAGGTATCTGGGAGTCTCAGATTCACCTGGTTTTTACCATATGGCAAGGGGTGGCCCTGCCTAGGTCTTTAAATGGAATTAAATTCCAGTGACATTAACGTAGATTAATAGAAGAGTCTAAATATTAGTTCCTGCTTTGTCCTTAGAGTTTCTTTTCTCCTCTTTTTACCTTTTTGTTTCTTAAAATACTGATAGTTTGTTACCATTGCCTCCTTGTAGCCCCTCCCATCTATATATGCTAGGGACACAAATCCTTAGCTCCTTGTCCCTCCCAAAGCCATGTAACTCTTTCCTTATATTAAGTGTGCCCTTACTGTTTTGTGCTTAGTGGCAGTTGTCAGTCTATGTCTATTCCTACATTCTTTGATTTAAATGAAGGAAATGGTCCCAGTATGGTACGTATAGCAGGGCCCTAGAGATTTCAGGGAATCAACAGAAAGTAGACAACCTTTTCCCTTACCTTTGAAGGATTCCCCCTTAAGAGGCAATGCATAATTATTGTAGATATGAATAAAATAAAAACCTAAAACCAGAATGATAAACAAAAAAGGACAAAATGTGCAGCCCTTTCTAGCTACTTTCCAGCTGTGGGACCAGTGACAACTTATTTTTACTTCTCTTGAATCTGTTTTTTCTTGTGTAAATGAAGAAAACATTTACCATGCAGTGTTGTAGTAAAAGTTAGAATATCTGTAACATGGCCTAGCCCTCATCTGGCATGTGGCTGATGCTGCATTCTGGTGGCAACCATTGCTAGTGTGCTCATTTAGCATGTAGGCTCGCTCCAGACTCAAGTGCTGAGCACAGGATGTGCTTTTTGTCTTCACAGCTTTCAGGCTGAGAGGCAGGGGGATATGGTAGAAAGGGTAAGGCTTAAGTCAAAAGATCGGAACTTAAGTCCCCATCCTGTCACTTATCAAATATGTGACTTCAGGCAGGTCACATTGCCTTCTTCTCTGGTTCCTCACCTATAAATAATAAAAACAATACCTATCTCAGAGTTGTGAAGCTCAGCGGAGACAATACACAAGGAGAGAGTGGTTGTCCACAAAGCACTAATAAATGTAGGTTGGTGGTATTTCAACAGCACAGTGAGAGTTTCATGTGCCTACGTGACAACTGTCAAGCCATCTAGATACTTGACACCCACAAATCAATGAGACATCACAGTGGTTTGAACTCAGCTCAGAACTTTGTTCACCCCAAAAGATATCAACATTCTTTCTTCTAGACTGATCTCCTGATTACCTCTTTGCTGGGAAGCCAGGGCTGAGACATCACCAAACTGTCCTTCTGCAAGTGAGCACACAGGCTCAGCAATGATCGGGGTCATCCTGGGGCCAAGTGGCCTCTCAGACTCAATCCTGGTCTGCCACTTAATAACTGTGTTAACTTGGGCAAGTGACCCTACTTGAGTTTTTTCATCTAACAGATGCCAATGATATGGTTAATATATATATAAATTCTTGGAATAGTGACTGCTACACAGGAAATGCCCCCAATATATTAGCAAACAGATTGAGAGCAGCAGCAAGACTGTAACTGTAGCTCATTTCTTCTGGTTAGATTCTGCCTTTTCTCCAAAAAGACCATTATTTCTCCTGGTCTCTTCCATCTTCCAGTTGGCAACAACCTTGTGAATTTCAGTGTTGCCTTTTAGCAATTTCTGTAAGACAGTCACAACACAGCATCAGTTCACCACTGGGATGTTTTGAACCACTTTCTTATTTGACTTTTGACTGCTGAGTAGAGGCCAGTTTCTTCTGTTCTTCAGAATTAAAGAGATTCCTCATCCTCCCTTGCAGTTCTCTCCCTACACCCTCATGTGGGTTTCTCTCCAGCACCTCTGTGAACAACAAAAAATCCTTTTGAGGATCCCAGGGGAGGATACACTTAAAAGCTAGGATGGGAAGGAAGCTTGGAAGGCCATCAGCCAACTGCTATGGAGTGAGACCATGTTTGAGAGGAACCCAAGTCCAAGTCCAATTACAGATGGCTTGACAAACCACAGTGGACAGCAGCTCTTTGGATTGTGTTTACAGTGAAGGGTTTGACAAAAGAAAAAAAAAATCATAGTCCCACTCAGGATAGCCAAGGACCAACAGGAGCAAAGAAAAAGACAAGATGTTTTAAATCCCATTAAGAGAAACAGCAATTTATCACTGTTATAGTGCTCTACAGTTTATCAAGCATTGTAATACATTTAATCTAATCAACCAAACTCCAACCAAAGAAGAGTAAGGGACACCTCAGACTATTTTCTGTCTGACTGCAAAAGACTTTGCTCAGTGACTTCTACCATGCATGGTGTTGAGATCGATCGATCTATCTATCTATCTATCTCTCTCTCTATATATATATTATAGAACTATTTATTGCAGAGAATCATAAGCAAAGAACAATTTCTGTGGTCATAAGTATATTTGGTGGTTGGGCTGTAATCAGTATATTGCCATTTTATATCAGCACACCCTGCTACAATGTTGTCATGCACTGATTGAGACTATCTATTCTTTAGGCTTGCAGATCTGATAGGATCAAAATCACACATTCAGAAAATTTTTCTGAAGAAGGCTGAGGTCTTGGCTAACCCATGATTCTCAACTTCACCCCAAGTTGTTCCTTAGTGTCTGTCCAAAGATATGACAAAAGGGCCCAGAATTTAATAGACAAGAATGAAATGCTAGGAATAAATTCCAATGAGCAAGGTATGAGTGTGTCCCATATTTTCTTTTCAATTTGTCTCTTTTTCTTTGGGTTCCCTGGCCTTTGCTGTCCTCCCTTCCAGCCATGTGTCCCTCTGGGAAGCTGGGACAGAACCTTGCTTCTGCTTTTCCCCTTGCCAGGTACATTCCTACGACACTGCAGTGGAAATGTTCCCTGTCTGTGAGCCAGGTAGACTGCCTTGACAGCAGTTCACCAAAGAACCACATTGCAGCATAACATTGCAGCCAGATAATTTGGTTGTCCCAGAGAGTTGGATGGACACTGGGGAAAGCAGAAGTTGGCACTACATTTTGACAGTGACTCTTAAAGTCTGTAGCCCCAGTGTTGTCCCAGGTTGGCTCACTGGGTGTGCCCAAGACCTATCATGTCTCCTCCCAGGCCTCATCTTTAGTTCTAAGCCTCAGCCCCACCCACAGAACTGTGTCCACTTTGCAGAATTAAAAAGAACAGCTTCCCTCACGACTTCTCAGACTGCAGATTCCTCCAACATGACAGATCCAGATCGAGGCAGCAGTTCCCCAGGGAAGCTGGCTGTCTCGCTCAGCAGAGGCAATACAGCTAAAAGCTCTTTCTCACTTTAGGCAATTCATGTACTTGCTTAGACATTTACAGATTGCAATCACTCATCCAAGAAATCTAGGTCATACTTTACATAGAGTTTCATGCCTCAGAAGGAAATCCATGCCAGGGAAGAACATTTCCGTTGGTGATGATTTGACTATAAGAATGGAGAGCACTTTTGCTGGCTGTGCAGGGCACTGAGAGCCCAGGGCACCTGGCATCTTCCCACTGGCCACTGGCTAATGAACTCTTTGGATACTAGTGACCCATCTAAATGATGCCAGTAGCTTCTTTGTGTTGATTTCATGAAAAGTGGTGGGTTTGAGGGTTAGGGTCTCACCAGAGATATTTTTCATCCTTAACATTGAGCCCATGGTCATCCTGTGGAGCAGGAGATGGTGTGGGAAGGGATACAAAGGAAGCCCAGCAAACAGCAGCCCTGTGACCTCAGATCTGCTGATGAACTTACAGTGGTAGGTGCACATTACTGGTCGCCCACAGCTGTCTCCAGAGATGACTGCAAGCATTTCTTCCCCACTCCATGTCCATTGACTTCATTATGGTAGCTGAGATTGACCATGTGGGAGCATTCATGCCACGAAGTATGCAAACCCTTTATAAACCATTCTCCATCTTTCTTGTTTGTTACTTTTATAAGCATGCTGCTGGTAGCAACCATACTGACTATTCTCATACTTGCCCTGAGAAGTGAGTCCTGATCCTTGGCAAATCACATGCTTTCCCCTGATTGTTCTCCTCTTCAGGGACAGAGGATTTAAAAAAAAAAATCAAAGTGGCATTGGTTATGTTATAAGCTGCTTAGGGAGTAGAAGCTATTGAGCTCAGAGTTGTCATCGCCTCCTTCCTCCTTCATGTGCATCTGCTGCCTCAGTTGCGAATGTCAGCACTAAAAAATAACAAACAGCAAAAACCAGTAATCTTATTTTCCACTCACCAGTTTTTGCACACTCTCCAAATAGGGTTTAACACGTTATAGTCTTGCGGATGTGAGGGCGATCTGGCTGCGACATCTGTCACCCCACTGATCGCCAGGGTTGATTCGGCTGATCTGGCTGGCTAGGCGGGTGTCCCCTTCCTCCCTCACCGCTCCATGTGCGTCCCTCCCGAAGCTGCGCGCTCGGTCGAAGAGGACGACCTTCCCCGATAGAGGAGGACCGTTCTTCGGTCAAGGGTATACGAGTAGCTGCGCTCCCCTGCTAGAACCTCCAAACAAGCTCTCAAGGTCCATTTGTTATAGTCTTGCTGTGAGATGGGTTTTATGTCTCTGGAACATTCCTTCAGTCTACCCTTTCTGGAGGTTGTGACTTCCATGAACAGCGTCAGCTCTGCCTGCATGGTCTTCTGGTCCTCGTTTTTCCATTATCATTTTCAGGGCCTGGTTGCAACCATCTTGTACGTCATGTTATGCCCCCAGTGCTGACGGCTTCTCTACCCTCAGAGTACTAGTTTCTGACATTTTGCCTTTGGTGCACTCAACATCCCTTTAGAAAAGACTGTTCTGAAGTTCCTCTCTGGTCTTGGCTGTTTGTTTTCATTTATGTCCATTTGGCAGCATGGCATTTCCATCTCATCCCCCAGATTCATCTCACTGTAGCAAAGTCCCCCCAGCTCTTGTCAGAAAGAGGCAGGATGTGGTATGCAACCCTTGGCTGGTTTTCACTCATAGGATTCTGATCGTCCAGGAGCAGTTCATCTCTCTGAAGCAAGCAGTTTATTTAAAATTACGTCAAGAAAAAAAAAAAAAAAAAAAAAAGCAAGCAAGAAAGAAAGAAGTTGGTGGGGTTCAGAGACAGATTGAATAGATGGTCTTTTGAATCTTGAAGTTGCATGTCTCCTGGCCAAGGTCACCTGATATCCTTCCCAAACCATCATATCTGAAATGGGATGGCTCTCCCTTTTAACTTACCATTTATAGCTGGGTCTCCATGGGGTTCCTGCTTAACATTTCCTATTTGGTAATATTAGGCGTCTTGAGTGTGTGTTAAATCCTCAACTAGATTGTGTGCTCCTCAAGGACAAGGGTTTCTTACAGCTCATCAGACCTCCTTTAGTGCCTATGTCAGTGCTTTCCACAGGGTAGCTTCCTTGTCCATATTGGGTAATAGTACCAAAAAAAAATTGTGTGTGTTTACTTGTGGTACTAAGGATCAAACCCAGGGCCTCAATTCATTGCTATGCCACTGAACCGAAGTCTCCGCCTCCCCCACAATCTTGTTAATTGAAGTAGAATGAAAAGTTGCCACACAGTATAGTTAGGAAATTCTTTCCTCTTGTTGGAAGGATGTAGGTAGAGGTTAGGTAGGTATCACTTCCCAGTGATGCTTTCAGGAGGAAATAATGCCTGAGACAGAAAGTAAAGGTAGAGGATTATCTTTTTCTCCCTAAGAATCAGTGATTCCATAAAGCACAGCTACTGCCAGCACTAAGACTAATGGTGGAAAATTGGTTGTTGGCTCATAGACAAAAGAATCTCACATGGCTTTTCTGTTTGTTCTGTTGAGCAAATGGTCCACAGGTTAGGCGTCTTTAATTAGTATACTTTTCTAGCAGCATACATTATTCCCTAAGTCAAGTGGTAGAGTATGTAGGATTGACAGTTTGTACCTCACAGAGGTTTCAACCCTTTAAAAAAGTCTTTCTCTGAATGTATAAGGAGAACAGATGGTAATGAAAAAATATGCACATTTTATTATGCATTGCACATTTTACTTATTAGAATTTTTAGTATGACACCCTGCATTTTTAAAAGCCTAAAGATGAAAACAAAATAGAATAATTCCTTGAAATATTTAAATCAGCTTACAGAAATTATATATGTGTGTGTGTGTGTGTGTGTGTGTATGTGTATATATATATATATATATATATATATATATATATTTTTTTTTTTTTTTTTTTTCCAGCAGCCCAGAAGGTAGATTCCATCTTGACCACCATTTGGAAAATGTGTCTTTCAAAGGGAGGTGGTTCTCAAAGGGAAGAGGCATGCACTGTATGGGATGAGGGTGGGAAAGGAATGCAACCTTGATGTAACCTTGAAAAGCTCATCTGGCATTTGATGGTCACGCGGGGAAGAGATGATGGTGGGAATGAGGGCAAGTGACTACACTGGGCTGTTCTCTTGTTGAAAAAGAACCGAGGAGGGAGAGGCAGTGGAGCTCCTGACTAGCCGTGGAAAGTCTCCTTGCTCTTTCCCTCACTCCATCTCTGTCTCTTCTTGTGGAGTGAGTCATCCCCTCTGGTCTGAACATTTTCCAGCACTCACCCCCACAGAGAACATGGTAGGACTCACAAGCTGCAGTGTGGGAACGTCACGGGAACTCTAGAAGAGGCACAAGGTAAAGGTAAAGTGTGAACAATTGTGACTCTTAGGCATGGCCACCTGGGTTCTCCTCCTAAAGGCAACTTTCAAGATCAGGACCAAGTGACCAAAACTTTCAAGAATTCACCAGAATATAAAGGCCATTCTGCCAAGTGTGCCTTGGCTCCAACCCAGGATCCTCATGGCATCTCTTATAGTCATAAGGACTGGAAGAGTTCTTAGCACTCACCCTCATTAGCCTCCCATTTAATTCTTGGCTCCCTCTCCCAACAGATGGCCTGCAGATTGCAACCAGGTGTGATGGAAAGAGCAGGGGTTCTGGAATCAAACAGACCTAGGGCTAAATCCTAACTCTGCCATTCATTGTCCCTTTCCTAACCTCACTATGGCTTAATTTCTTCAGCTGTAAACAGTGAATAGCCAACATTGCAGGGTCTTCTGAGAATTATAAATAACATTGTTAAAGTCCTTAGCACAGCCCCTGGCATTAAGTAGGGCTTCAGTAATGATAATTGCTATGTGAATGACAGCAATGCTTATTAAGTGTCATGCCTCCTCTTAAGTACTATAGTCAACCACAAAAGGAAAATGAGATAGCAAGTCTTGAGTGCTGTCCATACCTACCAAGCCTGGGCCTGTGTCTGTAGTGCATGGAGCACATGGGAACATTCTAATGCATACCTTTAAGTGTATTGCATATTGCAGTTTCACTATTCAAGAATATAAATACTGCCATCTCTGTGAAGAGGTCCACATTGTAAAAACTATTGTCAAATGCCGCATTAAGAAGTTACCCCTCTGTAGCTCTGGGGGTTTGATTGCATGCTTGCCACCATTTTTTTTTTTTTTACCTTCCCTGTGCCTGATATCTTCCATGTGACTTTGAAGTTCCCTCCCTTCAACTTTAGATTCAGAAATATGACTTACTTTAGCCAACAGAATGAGGCAGAAGTGACAGCATTCCACTTCCAAAACTAAGTTCAAGAGGCCTTGGATATTTCTAGTTACCCTTCAGTGCCCTGCCATCATGAGAATAACCTGCCCCTGATAGGCTGCTGCTCCAAGGAAGCTGGGAGACATGTGGAGTAGTGCGCCAGCAAAGCCCAGCCTGTATCACTTGCCCCCCAACTGAGACACTTCAGCAAAAATAAATGGTTGCTATTTTAAGTTACTGAATTTTGGCATAGTTTGTTTTGCAGTATTTTGTGGCAAGAGACAATTATCACAGAAATTATGTGGGCCAGAAAACAGACAAAGCAATGCTAGACATACCTCACCAGAGTATAAGTACAAAAAAATTAATGGAAGATTTACACAGCTATAACCATGTATATTTCATTAAAATGTTTTACTAAATTGTAATTTTGAGTTTCTTTTGAAAACTGTGGCTGAGAAGAAAATAAGTGTGTATATTATACACAGTCAATGATATAACTAATTACAAGCAAACTCAGTTTCCAGAGAGGCATGAATGAGTTCACTCATCTACTCAACACATGCCTAGAGTGCATACCATTGTGGGTACTGTTCTAGGTTTTAGAAATAGGTTGTGGGAAAAAACAGATAAGACTTAGGTTTCATGAAGTTTGTGTTCTATTGAAATTCTGTAAATTAAAAATTAAATAAAAAATAACCAGATAACTTTAGAACATAAGTGCTATGAAGAAACTCAGGCAGGAGAATGGGTACCTTAGGTAGTTTAAGGAAGACCTCTCTGGGGATGTGATGATTGAGATTTACATAACATGAATGAATCAAGGGAAGAAAGACTATGTGGAGGGGAATAGCAAATGCAAAGACCACGAGGTAGGAATAAGCTTGGAATATGAGGTATACACAGATGCATGGAGAGGAGCAATGTGGTTAAAAAAAATGAAGTGGGTAATATTAAAAGAGGTAGAATAAGTGAAGCTCTGCTGGCTACAGTAAGGGATTTGTTTTATACCAAATATAATGGAATTTGTTAATGTATATTAATATAAGCACATGACCTGATTTATAGTTTTCAGGAGCTCACTTCTAGCTACTGTGTGGAGAATGGACTGTAGGTGAACCAGAGTAGAAGCAGGGAAGTCAATTCATTGCATCATGGTGGCTGAATGAGGGTTATGGCAAGGATGGAGACAAGTGAGATATATTTTGAAAGTAAAATCAAGACCTCCTGATGGATTAGATATGAGGAAAATGAGAAATGAAGCATGACTCCCAGGTTTTTAGGTTGGGCAACTCTGAAGATGGTTGGTTGTGCCATTTCTAGAGATGAGGACAAATGGAGGAGGAATGAATTGGGAGGAGAAAGTCCTGATTTTGTCTGGGTGAGTTAAGTTTGAACTTGCACTTCCAAGTGGATTTGCCAGGTAGGCTGCTGGGCATACTAATTCGGTGGTCATGGCTGAAGATATGTAACTTGGGCAGTTGTCAGCATAGAGCTGGTATTTCAGTCATAGGACTGGATGATTTCACTAGAAAAAAAAAGTTGACTTTTAAATTTAAAATTTAAGAAGTTTAAACAATTTTTTTAAATGTTAGAAAAAAAGAAGTGGGAAGACTAAGCCATAGAGCATGATGACATTTAAGAGCTTAGCAGAGGAAGAGGAGACAGAAGAAGAGCGTGAGAGAGAAGTGAGAGAATGTGATGTTATGGAAGCCAAGGGAAGAAAGTGTTCCAGGAAGGAGAGTTGTCAACTTTGGGTTGTGTTTTGGGGTTGAATGCAATTGAATCATGAAGTAACATGAACAGAGGTATGACTATTGGATTTGGCAATGAAGTAACCTTTGGCATCGGTAACTTTAGAAAGAAAATATTTAATGGAATAATGGAATGGAATAAGTCACAGTGGAATGATGGAAGAGTAAATGGGAGGTAAGAAAGTAGTGACAGTGAGTTTTTGCTGAAAGGAAACAGAAAGCTGCAGAGGAAGCTGGAGACTAGGAGGAGAGTTATGGGTCTGTTTTTATTTCATTTTGTTTCAAGTGGGAGATACAGGGGTACATGGAATGCCAGTGGAAGTAAACCAGTAGAGAGAAAAGTATTGGGATTATAGGAGAGAAGGTGGCCAGGTGCAGCACCAGCGTCCTTGAGGAGAGGAGACTGGAGCACTATACAAGGTCTTCCACTATGAAAGGTCTTCCATGGTAAAGGAAAGGGCAGTAGGAAGGGCACCAGTAAGTTGGTGGATTTGGCAATAGGGAGGGAGGAGCCTGTCAGTTTACAGTGTTTTCTCAATGAACTTTAGGTTTCATTTGAGGCATCAGAACTTCTGGGCCCAAATGTTCTATGTCCTTTGTTTACAATTTGATAAATGTGAAAGAAAATAAAAATGACAACCCCTTTTCTATAGTGTATTTGTGGGGGCCGGGGGCTTACTGGGGATTGAACCCAGGGGTGCTCTACCACTGAGCTACATCCCCAGTCCTTTTTTATTTTTTATCATGAGATAGGGTCTTTCAAAGGTGCCCAGGCTGGTTTCCAACTTGCAATCCTCCTGCATCAGCCTCCCAAGTTTCTATGATTACCAGGCCTAACCTCTATAAAATATTTTAAATAGCAATACAGATGACAAACAATTCATGTATATTCTTTCATTTGATTCTTTTCATTGAACCATTCAAATTCCTGGCTAGGAATAGAATTCTCTTAATTTCTGTAAATGAAGAAGTATTAAAAGATGTTGCATTAGAAACTGTCAACAGTTAAGTCATTACTACCCTTAGACTAAGGGTCAAAGAGATAAACAGTTTGATATCCCAGCCAGAGCTGTAGTCATGAAGGAAGGGCCAACCCATGTGATTATTCATCCAATTGCATGTAGCTACTATCAAGGATGTGCTGTCAAGGCAGAGAGGAAATGAGAAAGACATATTTTGACTTCCCTCCCATCTCTTGCTCCTGTTTCCCAATGGCTGAACCCAGCTGGTAAGGGAGCCCCAGTGATGTGATTCATGCTGAAGACCAGAGAGTAGATATGGCAATAAGTAATCAGCTCTGGCCCTGACACTTCATACCACAAATGCTGGTGTATAGAATGCATCTGTTACCAGGTGGGATTTGGAAAACCCAGCTAACCAAGCTCTTCAATACAAATCAACATGAATACCTGTAATCTACTGACAACCTTCCAATGTCATGTTTGCTTCTAATCTGTCTCCTTTATTTCAATCCAGAGGCACATTAACTATGAAACTAGGGCTCTTCATTTGCATGATTCACTTCTAAGGTTGTGGGAGGGCCCTATTCATGTGATCATACATTTTTGTAAAATGTTTCGAAAGTAAGGTATTTTAATTACAATCAATTTATACTGTAACTTTTCTCGTTATGAGCCTAGGGAGGTTTCTCCTGCATCATGTGAACTTTAGGCCTCACAAAACCTGGACTGCCTCTGTTTTCAACAGACACTTAGGTGTATTGATGTAGATTTTATCCTTTTTTCAAGATTTTATCATCTTTGGGGCAAGGGGACTAATGAGCATCAAAATGGACACTTGGGAGAAGATAGAGTACAGCAGGAAGAGAGAAAAGCCAGGAAGGAGGGTTGAGCCTGAGGCATGCTCTGGCCAGCTTCCAGAGCAGTGGAAGAGGAGGGTGTCAGGTGGTCCACCAGATGCCTGACTGGACCTGACTCAGATGCTGCTCTTTATATTTTCAGATGCAGATGGGAACTTGTGTCGAAGTAACCAGCTGTTGCAAGTCATGCTGACCATGCACCGAATCATCATCTCCTCTGCGGACCTGCTGCAAAAAGTTATGACCCTATATCCTTTAACATAGTGACTGGAATGCCAGAACGGGATCTATTCCAAAAGTAGCTGGAGATTTGAAGCATGCTTTCGTTTTGCTTGGTTTGGAATAGCCTGAGTGAGAAATGTCCATTTCCTTTTATATGGAGTGTGTGCATATTCATTCATGTATTCATTTGTGTATCATGTTCATTCATGCATTGAGTGGGATACTGGTACTGATGCTGATTTCTCTGGGGGTGGTCAAAGGTGCAAACATGGTCACCTTCAGTATCTCTTGCAAGTAAAAACTACTTTTCCTGTAGAGTAGTCAAAATTCATGTTTATCCTGAACAAACTGACAAGGACAACAGCACATTTCAAATGATGCATTCCTTTCTGGCTTCCCTGCCCAGTTCTCAGCCTTCCCAGGCTCTGGAGAAAGCTTCCCAAGGCAAAAGCATCTGGAGAATCTGCTGGTGCCTTCTTGCTTCTGGCAGAGACATTGACTGTGCACCAAGCAAGCCCTGATGAATGTTAGCCTTCCCGTGGGGTGTGAACCAAGCAGGGCAGAGAAGGACCCACCTCCTCCTCCTTCTCACAAATGACACTGGGGGATGTAGCCCCCAAGAAATAAAGGCTGTAGAGGAGGTGAGACTGTTTAGCACCTGAGGCCCAAGCCCCTGGGACTGAGTCATGACTTGTGACTGCTGCTGTAATCCTTCATTGCTTTAATTCCCCATTTCATGTTGCCACACACAGAAAAAAAATACTAAAACTTAAAAATTGCTGTGTGCAGTGGCCCATGCCTCCAGTGACTCTGGAGGCTGAGGCAAGTAGATTACTGCCTGGGCAATTTAGTAAGACCCTATTTCAAAAATGAAAATTGAAAGGTCTGGGGATGAACCTGATGGTAGAGTACTTCCCTAGCTTGTATGAGGCCCTGGGTTCAATCCTAAGCACCATCAAAAAACAAAACAAAACAAAAAAAGGTCAAATTGAATCCCTCCTCTAAATGTGCTCAGAAATTTTTCTCTCTCATCTCAAAGGTGGTGTTTCTAAGAGCGTGCCAAGGGTGTAGTGTTTGTTGGGAAAGGTTCCCATAATGAGAGGTACAGGTAATAAGTGGGAAGCCTCCTCTGCAGAGAATTTTAAAACCACAGTAACACCGACTCAAAGTCTGTCTGCTTTTTATTGACTCCATGCATGAGTGATTGTAAACAGTGTCAGTGATTATGTACTCCTCCTTAAAAATTTGTTTGAGAGCCTCTGAACTAAATTGTACCCCGGGTGCTCACCCTCGGGATGCACTGGGTGCTGCCCTTGAGTTGGCCCCCTCTGCCCTGCCGTCACCCTGTGAGTTATTTCATCTCCCTCCTGTACTTCCAAACTTGGCCTCTTCAGGGGCACCTGCCCATTAACTGAGCCACACATTCAAGTGTCCTTAACCTAAAAAACTAAACTCTTAACCTTGCCACCCCTTCATTCTATTGTTAGAAATTTGATGCAGAAACGTCTTAAAGCAGTCTGCATTATCTTCAATCTGTCTACTCCTACGCACTCTGTAAGTCAACTATGGCGCCTACCCCAGGACTCATACTTTTCTCTGATGTCACCAGTGCAGTGACCTCCCAATTGCTAAGCCCAGGGGCCTTTTCCCCATCCTTGTTTACACTGACCTTCCAGAAGTAGTAGGCATCACCAATGCCTGCAACCCTCAGCTCTCTTCAGCTCTCCCCCAGGGCTCCTGGACAGGACCTTCCTGGGTCTCTGTCTTTAGGCTGTGCCTTCTCCAGCATCTCATCTGGCCTCTTCTCTGAGCACCACTTTAATCCTAGGATAGCATCCCAGTGTTCCATTCACTTGACTGCCTTTCTATGGGCGGTTTCTCCCCAGGATGTCCACCATGGTGGTTCTGTGCTGATGGTGACTTCTTCCAATTTATGTTTCTGTAAACTAAGCCATTTTTTGAAGGTCTGGACTAGTTTCTCGTGCCCACACTTCAATCTTAACATATCCAAACACCTTAATATGTTCATTTGCTCACCACTACCACTCCCAACTACCCACAGTCTTATTATATTCCACACTGGCACCAGTATCTTCATTTTCAGTTTCAGGTGGTGGTGTCATTATCCATCCAGTTGCCAAAACCAGAAACATCAGGAGCAGTCCTGACTCCTCCCTGCTTTTCACCTCCTACAGAATCTGCCACCCAGTCCCAGGGTTTCTGCTTCAGAAATGACCTGTTTCTGCTCTCGTCCCTTCATTTCTATACCACCATCCCCGTCCAGGTCCCCACTGTCACAATCCCAGACCTCTGCCCCCTACTAGTCTTCTCATCTATATGGTTCTCCCGTCTGGTTATTATCCACACCTGGATATTAACTCACATCCTAAAAACAAACTGGGCAGGCTGTTGCTTTGGGGCCTCTGCCAACTACTAGGGTTCATGTCTGACTCCTCAACTTGCCTGCAAAATGCCTCCACAGTGTGAGCCTCCCCCCACTCCCTGCTGCATCTTGCCTCTGACACCATCCACCCTCCCTGTCGCATCCTACAGCTCTCCCAGGAGCCCCTTTCCCTCTACCCTGGATTCCTCAATACTCCAGATTTAAGGGGCCTCTGAGATGCCTGGGCCTGGAAACCCATTTTTCCCTCTGCCTAGCTAAATGTTTTCCTTCCAAGACCCTCTCTGTGGAGCCTTTCCTTGACTTTTCCAGCCCTTCTCTTCTTTTAAAAATACTTGTGGTGGTTGAAGATAGTCTTCTTGATTGAAAATCTATTTAACTGCTTTGACTTTAGTTTTGTATTGCTTCAGTCAAAATGTGTCTCCCTCTAGCCTGGAGGTAATCTGCCTAGAAGCTTTTCAGCTTCTCATCTGTGACTGCAGAAAGTGTGAAGTGTTTTTATTCTGTGAACTAACTAAAGGTATCTACCTGATCTTCTGTCTCTAAGCTTTGCATGTAATACTGTGCGCTCTGGCTAATGACTGTGTCAAGTAACCGAGTCTAGCTGCTGTGGCTTGATTGTTGTTAGTAATATGAAAGGTTGCAAGGGTACTGCAAAATTACTTTAAGAGCAATATAAGTATATTTTAAAGCACATACACTTACCTATTTGCAAATCATCCCTACACTAGATTGCCCCCCAAGGGCAGGGACGAAGCTTACTCACCTTTGTTTCTCTGAGCCTAGTGTCTCATGATAGGGTGCAATCAATGTTGCACCATATGGACACAAAGCACTGGGATAACTTTTTTCTTTATACCCAAACTTTTTAGATATCTAGGCTTTGCTTAGCTTAAAAAGTAAGCTAGGGTGGAAGACAGGATTCTAAGACAGGCAGTATGAAAGAAGACTCTGTAATGGAAAGGTTAAACACTGACAGCAAAATGATGTTTTCCTTCGCTCTTGGTTTCCTTGTTCTTTCACCTGGAAGTAAGAGAATTTTTAGTTAAATAAACTCAGATGGTTTCCTCTTTTTCATTGTGTGTGTGTGTGTGTGTGTGTGTGTGTGTGTGAGAGAGAGAGAGAGAGAGAGAGAGAGAGAGAGAGAGAGAGAGAGAGAGAGATTGATTTTAAAACATGCATTGAATAGTTTAGATGCCTAAAAAGTAAGGTCAGCATGTGCTGGTGCTTTCTGGCCATAGTAGGAGCTGTGAAAAGAAGAAAGGGGGGCCAGAGTTTGAGGCTTCCAGCAAACCCTGCAGTTCATGCCAGAGTAGCAGAGCTTCAGCCTCTTACTAAGTTTGTTTCATCTCCTAGAGTTGGAAAGAGGGAGCTCTGCCTGGCCTGCAGGGACTGCCTCTATCATGGTTTCTGAGCTCTGAAGACCTCAGGCAGCTTCCAGCCTTCCAGACAACATTCAGAGTGGCTCCAGGCTAGGCATTAGATAGACAGACTGGATATGTACAATGACACAGAACCACATGCAGACTACATGTGCTGTCAGTAGACATGAAGGGAGGATAAGAAACAACCAGGAGGAAGGCAAATACCACCATATTGATTTCGTATATCTGTTATTTTAATAGAGAAGCATGTCTTTTGTCCCTTCCCCTTTAACAAAGAAAGAAAATAATTCAACTAGCCGAATATTACAAATATAGACTCTTAAGACATATTTATCTAAAATGTGTTTTGTGCTTAAATCCCTCCTTCAAAGCAATTAATTTGGCATAAAGAAATATAAAACCATCTCATTCTCGATTCTGCCTTTCACGCCTGTAGAAAGGTGGGCACCAGAACCTCTTATTCCATGAAGTTTGCCAGTTGCTTGTACTTTTGTCTTAATTACCTTTGTTGATGTAGGGGGGTTGTGTGGTTTTTGTTTTGTTTTCTAATCTCAAGGACATATTTTAATAGGCAGTAAGCCTATTAAAATTCAATTTTTAAAATTATGAGTCACTTTATTAAAGTTATAAATTTCATAACCATAGTCCTTTAGGTTTTCAAGTTGAGCTTGCATATCTTATTTTTGTATAAGTCTAGTACGTGTCAGCAAGCAGTTGAAAAATGTTTGGTTAATTTGAATAATGTTGATTGAATACTTTAAATGGTCTTAAACTACAGGTACTCATTTTACATTTTATATTATTTTTAAGTGCTTCAGATATCTCCCTGAATTCTAAGTAATTATTTACAACTCTAATAAATTAAAGTTATAAACAGTAAAGCTAGCATTGTCTACATGTTTCAAAACTATGCATAAAATTATTTAAATTTCAATTTAAAACCACAAATGTGAAGCACTTAAAACATTCCTAATGGAAATTTCAAGGCTATCATTCTAATATGCTCTAAAACATATGAAGTTTCAAAATGCACAAATGCCTTCCTAATAAACATTAGCACTATGGTTTTGACTATCCTTGGCTTTTCTATATTTAACTCTAAATATGGTTTTGACTATCCTTGGCTTTTGATCTTTCCTGGCTGCTCACTGCACTCCTCTCCTGAGCTCAGCTGGAAGCCACTCAATCTTAGATTGAAGTGATTATGTTTTTGCTTTTTTGGTACTGGCAACTGAACCCAGGGGCATTTTACCATGAAGCTACATCTCCAGTACTTTGTATTTTTTGAGTTAGGGCCTCAAAGTTGCTGAGTATAGCCTCGAACTTGCCATCCTCCCACCTCAGCTTCTGAAATTGCTTGGATTACAGGCGTGCACCACCATGTCCAGGCTTGTGAAATACACAGCCCACATAATCTGATTCCTAAATCCATTGATGGAGGGAAGATGGCAGAACCTCCTGCCTCAGGCTCCTCACTGGATTGAAGTTCTCATTTCTTTGACTCTTAAAATAAATGAACACACTTTCCATGTATCTATCTCTACAGATAAGCAAACTCGATGAGATTTTTCTGTTCTTTCATATTTTGGAATCTTCAGAATGGCAACACTCTTTAAGGTGATCTCCAGTTGTATATTGGATTATGCCCATAGCTTTGTCTGATTGGACATCACAGTTTACTGGGTCAGTCTAGTGGCATCCTCTAGGTTTATTTATTATAATTTTCACAGTATTGTTCTTAATTATCACGAAAATATATTTGAACATATATGTCTTCCTTTCCTAATTCACTATACAATTTTTTTCACTGCATGAATCCGTTACATTTTAAAAGATAAAAGGCTCATTTTAGCTTGTTGATGCAGTTGGACTCCTCTTGGGCACAGGGAAGAGGTCATGTGCCCCTTATTTCAGGCAGTTGTTTTAGTAAATACTTTCAAAGATGGAGGTTATTTGGTTTCTGTGACAGAGGCTTCCATTTCCCTTAACCACAGCCCTACCTATAAGGAAGCCTTGGCAAAGAACTCACCAGGGCTTTGCCTGAAGATCTGCTATTTTGTAAGGTAATGTTTCTGCACTTGCATGGAGACTCTGTGGAGGGGAGCTGAAGTGAAAGGCTGTAGTTCTTCTTTTCCTCCCTGCCCTTCCCCTCCCCACCATCCATAAAGCCCCTTGGACAGACCAAAAAGACCAAGGATTGCTACTAGAACTGCCTCTAGAGTGCACAGTGAATTTCTTCTGGTATACCTGAACTTAAACTTCATATCATTTTTTTTTTCAATTTTACAGTATTTTGGCATCAAGTGGCTTAAGGAAGATACACAGAGATAAGGATGTCTTGTTTTTATTTCTACTTATAAAAAATAAAACTGAACAACATTTAAAAAATTTAGAAAATAATAGTCATCACATCCAACTACCTATTTTGGTATATTTCCTTTTTTTTCTACAGAGATTTTTAAAATGTGGTTTGAGATTAAAAAATACATAAAGTTTTATATTCTATAGTTTTCACTTAGCTTTCTATTGTCAGTATATTCTATAGTCATTAAAGACTTCTTAAAAACACTGTTTTTTCATGACCATATAACATTCTAATATGTTATAAAGTATATTTTACAGATACATTGTTCCATTTTTGGACATTTGGTTTATCTGCAGTTCTTCACTTTGTGATTAACTGATGCACATAATGATGCATGATTATGTCCTGGCTACTTTACCTGTCTTGTCAGAGCATTCTGTGTATGGAGACACTGAAGACTTTGACTGGATGGTTTAGGTCCCTCCTTGTCCCCACCCACCTACTTCACTGTAGGACGGATCAGCCTCTGTCTTTTTCTGAATCCTCCTTGTGATCAAAAATTCCCTTGGGAGCCCACCCAATTATGAGTCCTTGGCTTCAGTGTTGGATTGTGGTTTTTAACTCCCTCCCCATAGGTACTGGATAACAGAATTCTGGATCATGTTTAAAACGGATGCCAGCTTGACAAACACCATGGAGGAGTTTCAGGAACTGGTAAAAGCCAATGGTGAGGAGCTACATTGCCGCCTAATTGACACAACTCAAATGTGAGTGTCAAGGTTTTCGTGATTTTTTTTTTTTAAACCATCTTCCTCCTATGACCCAGATTGCTTTTCTAGGCTTCTGTCCCTGTGAGATGGCTGCTCCCCTTCCCTGCTGAGCGCTCTGATCTCAGAGAAGTGGGTTCATATTGCCTCACCATGAATGCTGGTACAATGGAATATTACTCAGCCATAAAGGAACATGAAATATAGCATTTGCCAGTAAATGGAGGGAACTGGAGAGTATGTGCTAAGTAAAATAAGCCAATCTCACAAAACCCAAAGGCCAAATGTTCTCTCTGATATGCAAATGCTAACACAACATAAAGGGGTGGGGTGGGTTAGGGAACAATAGAAGGACTCTGAATTAGACAAAGGGGATGAAGGGAAGGGAGGGGAGATGGGAATAGGAAAGACAGTAAAATGAATCAGACATAACTATCCTATGTTCATATATGAATAGTGACTAGTGTAACTCCATATCATGTACAACTACAAGAATGGAAAGTTACATTCCACGTATGTATAATATATCAAAATACATTCTATTGACACGTATAACTAAAAAGAACAAATAAAAAATAAAAGAGAGTACAATGGACATTTAAAAGGAAAGCAGACAGAACCCATGATTGAGCCATAGGTAATTAACATCCAAGAGTGGGACAAAAGTGAATCCCAGTCAAAAAGAAATCAGGTAGCAAGACCTCACTTAAAATGTATCCACCTCCTGAGAAACTGAAAGTACAACACTGGATTCATGCTCCTTTATTAGTCAATGCAGGAGGCACCCTGAACTTGTAAATGGGGAAAGAACTGCTTAGAAACGTAATCAACAGAGGGTTTATAACATCTACGGATGTCTGTGAAAATCATTTAAACTTCTAGAGCTGGGAAGGGATCTCAGGAATATTTTTATTATTTCTTAGATTGGCTGAATCAGGAAAATGAATGTCCTTCCTAGTTTGAGGGAGGAGTGCACACACATTGTATGCTAAAATTTTCACAGCATGGCCATGTTATTTTGCAATAGCACAAATCCCTAAGATTTATAATTCTAGCAATGAAAAAACATTCTAGTTATCAACTCATCTAAAGTCCTGGTTTTCTGACTGGGAAACTGACCAGTCTGTGGTCACACAGCTAGGTAAGCTTGTGTCAGAGCTGAAACTGGACTGAGAGGCCTGTTCCCAATGCGCGATGCCCATTTCCAATGCGCGATGCCCTGCCTACATAGAAGTGACTTCAAAATCACATCCCAGAGCCCCACACAAGGCTGTTCATCAGTTTGGATTCTGTGTACTTCTTTGCTTAGAATTATATATCTTGAAAGGTTAAAGAGAGTTTTCAAAGTAAAAATTTGTTTTTCATTTTGAAGATGGAGAATTTAGAGACAGAACAGTTGTCAAACTTAGGTCTCCTGTCCTAATATTTCCTAGCTGACTTTCCTGTACCAATATTTTCCACAGAATTATAATCTGTGGGGTATTATCTGACCAGATGTACTTCAGAAATAACCTGTTAAATTTCGCTTTTACAATGCATTTTAGAGTTTGTAATATACTCACCGATCAAGATGGCTACAGAATCTGTTGCATTTCTTAAGCTCATTTGATCACAGAACTCTTGTATCAGAGGCAAGGTATCTAGGGATACCAATTTGGGACACACAGATTTCCAAGTTACTGCCTTTCAAAACTGGGCAGCTTTCCTCTGCTTCCGTCTTGTTGGGGGAAATTGAAACCGCATAAAAGACACATGGGTTGCTTATGAGGAACTAGAGGAGTAGGGGCACTCTAGGGTCAGCTAGGTTTCCTTGGTCATTTCAGTGGCTGGGGACAGTGGAGGAAAATGACTCAAATCTGCCCTGGGCGATCACTTGTTCCTATACACAATTCCTTCCAGCACGATGTCTTCTCTCTGTGGTTCTCTGAGCTCTTCTGGCATAAGAACTGTCCCACTGCCTTCAGATTTCCACTCTCCTATCTCTCTCACGAGAATTCAGGAACAAAAGCATTGGGAGAGCAGGCATAATACACAAGGGAGCCTGGACCAAAGGCAAGGAAACTGACCAGTGCCTGAAACTCTCTTTCCATTGCCTCAGAGTAAACTCATTTACCCTGTTCTCCAAGATATATTCAAAAGGCTACCTGAAAACCAGCAAGGCTTTCTGGTTGCTGCCACAGGAAAAAAAAAAAAAACCCTGATCTGGGGAAATTCTATTAATGCATCATTTTAGCCAAGCAAAGCTCTCGGTGCTTTGCATATTCTGTGGACGAAACCAGTGGATATACTTGCAAAAAGTAATTGGAATTTATTCTTTCTCCTTGTCTTCTCTCTCTCCCAATTACCCACAAAAGCAACGCCCGTGACTGGTCCAGGAAACTCACCCAAAGGATAAAATCAAATACCAGCAAGAAACGGAAAGTCTCCCTGCTCTTTGACCATCTGGAACCAGAAGAGCTATCTGAGCACCTCACCTACCTTGAGTTCAAGTCCTTTCGAAGGATATCAGTATGTACCCAAGGGGCAGGAGAAAACCTATTCTGGGAAATTTCTAAAAATAAGCAGAGAAATTGAGCAAACAGTCTGTCTAACTAACACTAGGGGCCCTAGCAGTGCTGGTAGGCTTTCCCAGTAAACCATCATACAGTCTGGAAAATCAGTACATCTGAGTTCCCCTGGTTTGCTTCTGCTGTGCTTCCGTCTCACATCCTCCATACCCACTTCACCCCACCCCAACACTCGCTCCAGTAATGCACTTTGGGCACGCAGGGACCTTGCACACGTGCATATGCGAGAAAATACGCACACACACCCTCCCGCACGATGATCATTAGGCTTCCAGAACTTCTTTTATATCTTCCTAAAAAAATGAAACTGGGATATGTCTCCCTAGAAGTTTAAATTCATTCAAGGGTAGGCTTTGAATGATTCTGGGAAATCCTAAAGTAGAAAAGATACTCCTAGCCTAACCCAAATATCCCTAAACCCCTAGAGTGGTGCTGACATGGCCCAGCAGTCATCATACTTCTAGAGATAAACTGTGCTGACCTTATCATTGCTACTGGGACAACTAAGCAGAGCCAAAAGAAGTGGTGCTGGAGAGAGATTTCAATATATTGCCAGGAACAGGGAGGGCACACACGTGCATCCTCATGTGTCATACCAGAGCACATTGTTTCCATACAAGAGAAATTGTCAACATTTCAGGTGCTAACAGACCCTCATTGGCCAATACGCCTTCCTAAGAACAGACACCATTACTCCACTCAGGCTCCACTCCTGCCAGCAGGTACAGTTTTCAGCTTTGCTCTAAAACTAGGGAGTACTAAGATGCCCAGTGTATTCTAGAATGACCTGTGCTCCCCAGATGAGAGAGGAGGCCTAGAGGCCTGATTTGAGCAAAGTCAGTACAGCTTACCAGAGTCAAGAGCCAGGGCTGGGACCACATCTCCTAGTCACTCAGCACCAATTTATTGAGCCTAGTTGCATCTGGAAAGAGACATGCCAACCAGGTTACAAAGGTTATTTCATTCTTTCCCATTATATTGACAAGACTTCTGTTGTCAACATAGTTGTTTGGCCAGCCAGCCAGGAACCCTCCATTCTACTTAGAAATAAGTCTCCAAGTATTAACCTGTTCTTGGAGTCCCAGTCCCCTCACCTGCACCCCCAGACACTGAGCCCCGTTGTAAAGCTTCACTTGGGGAATTTCCATTTGGCAACGCCTCCCCTATCACGGGGCAGGACACCAGGCACAGCTGAGAGCCACTGAAAAGGGTTATTTATCACACGGGAAATCTGAGCTCTGCTGGGGAGAAACTGGCAGGGCTGTTCAGTCAGGCCTGCAGGACATCTGTTTGATGCCAGTGTTCAGATCATTGCAGGCAGAAGTGAAAAATCAGTTCAGAACAAGCAATCCTAGCCCATCTCCCTGGGGGTTGAACAAGTGTTCTATTTCGGACTGAAAACAAAAGTTTGAACCTTCATTTCTTTTTGAGTGGTTTGATTTGCTTTATAGAAGACTATTTCAGGGAATTTTTTTGTTTTCCCGACATAGTCCTAAAGAGTTTTCCCACTTTTCTTTCCAACTGAGATTGAAGGGAAATTTATCTCTGCTGAGAACCTTGTTTGTTGCAATTCTTTAGCAGGGATGAGCCTATGGGGCTAATTCTTAAAAACAGCAGCAACAACCAGGGGATGCGATGGTGTCTCTCAGTGGGAGGCTATTCATTGGAATGAATCATGGCAACTTTTGTTTCAGACAAGTGTGTTTTTTATCTGCAGCCCAACACTTTTGGTTTCTATGTCTCTCTTATGTCTCCTTAAAGGAGTAATTTTGGTCCTACTCAGATTTCTCTACCCATCAGCAATCACCACACAGTAAAATGGTTACCTTGTTAATTTACAGCTCTTTTATTTAGGTTACATAATCTCATTGGTATTGTAACCTCATTGCTTCTCATTGGTGTTATTTACTACTCTTAAGGCAAGACTAAGGCGTACTGCCGTAACACCCCTCAACACATGCACACACATGCAATCTCAATGGTTAACAATGGAAAAATTCATTTTTTCACTCTAAGTAACATGGGACATGTCTAACACGGGTCAGTAGGGGCTGATCATTGACTCAGGACCCAGATGATAGCAGCTTCAACTTCTCAGGAATTGCCACCATCTCTGTGGCAAACGAATGGCAATGTGGTAAATTCATTGGCTCTTAGATCTTTCCCTCAAATCCTGTGGTTATGCCACGTGGCCACACCTGCTTTCACTGGGAAGAGTTCAGACTGGGCATAGCACCAAAGACTCCCATGGGAGTGTTGGAAGAAAACAGACCATTCCTCCCTCTTGGCTACAATGTGTGAGCAGAAAGACTCTTATGACAGGGACATAATGGCTACAGGAATCACATACCAGATCTTCCAGGACATTTCCAGTTTCACATATGCTGTTTTGTTGTAAACCACAGAAAATGCCATTATTTTGTTTGGGAAACTATGGTCACTGAATATATAGTTAACCACGTCTCATGTACCCCTTTCCTTTGGCCTCTGTTCAAGTTAGCGGAAGAAAATCCAAACAGGCTTGTTTTAGCATGAGATAATAATTATCCTATTAGCACCACTTTGCATGTATATAGCACTTCAAAAAGTTAGAAGTGCTTTTTGAAGTGCTTTCATATATTATCTTGTTTGATTGAGATAACTTCATGTCCTAAATAGGGGAGATTTTATTATCACATTTTTAAGAAAAGAAAATAGCTGGTAAAGATTTGTTTTTGTGAAGGGAATTATCTTTTTCAAATTTTGCAGCAGAGCCAGAACTAATGGTGAGATAGTTCTACAGTGTTTTTAGAATCTAGAGGAGACACAAACAATATACACTCAAAAACAACAGTTAGATTAATTAGGGTGTGTACTTATCCACTGATGCTTAATTAATTTTCATGTAGAGGGGCCATGATGTGACTTCCCTCCCATCATTCCTTTTGGCCTCATGTCAAAGATGTAGGAGGGGAGGATACAAGTTTGTCTGTCCCATAGCATGTCCCATCTACTACTGAGCAGAGCTGACTTGTCCCTCAGATTTCCCAGAATACCAGTGCACAGTCCTGATGGTTGTTTTTTTTCCCCCCAGTTCTCTGATTATCAAAATTACCTTGTAAATAGCTGTGTGAAGGAGAACCCCACCATGGAGCGATCCATTGCCCTGTGCAATGGCATCTCCCAGTGGGTACAACTGATGGTTCTCAGCCGCCCCACCCCGCAGCTCAGGGCAGAAGTTTTCATCAAGTTCATCCATGTGGCTCAGGTGAGTGGGTTAAGATTTTTGCCTGGTCTCTGAGTTAAATCATCCATTCCCTTTCTTTCCAGCCTACTCTATGGGTTTGAGCTGTTCTTCCTGAACCATATAGGGCCTTATGTGCTTCAACTGTCCCCTGATTTAGGTGTGATTTTTAAATTTTCTCACCCAAGGACAATGTGGAGGGCCATACAGGCCATCTCAGGATCCGGATTCACATGTAGATCTTTTTAACATTTTTCAGAAGATGCTTACCTTTTTTTCGCAAATCTGGCCCACATGGCAAAAGTCAAGGAAGTTCTGTTTTGCTGGAGCCAAACCAGCCTGGGTTTTCTTAGGTCTTGGAGCTCATGCTGCATTAGTTGGATTTAATGTCTAAGGGGTAGAGATTCCAGCTTCTGTATCCCTTCTTATGCCTTCAGGCATTGAACATTGCCTAAAGACAAACTCCTTATGCTCAAGAATAAAACAAACTGATAAATCTGGGGTAAATGAATAAAACATTATACTTAATGATATTTTTCCAACTCTGGATGATACACACTAGTGTTGCTCAAAGTTTGGTACCTGGACCACCTACTCTGATATTCATTAAAGGTAGAAATCTCTAAGCCCATCCCAGATCCAGGGAATCAGAATGTCTGGTTTGGGTTTAACAGTTTTTGAGTTCAACAAATACTCAGGGTGATTCTTGGACACCACTGATTTAGATGGTGGTCACAGATCAGCTACAGCAAAGGGAGGGAGATGTGACACCTTGCTAATTTAGGATCCACTCATCTGGAATTCAGCTGAAAGGGAGAGAGAAACAGAAAAGTGCAATTCTTGATTACTAGTCTTTGATGGGTATAAGGAAGACTCGTGGCAGAGACAAGAGTCAGCCTGTAAACTCCCCTTATAATTCACATGTACAATAACTCTGCTATCTTGTCTCTTGTGTCACAGAAACTCCACCAGCTACAGAACTTCAATACATTGATGGCTGTAATAGGGGGGCTATGTCACAGCTCAATCTCCAGGCTCAAGGAGACCAGTTCGCATGTCCCACATGAAATCAATAAGGTCAGTGCTACTATCTTCTCTCCGGCCCTTAGGAGCATTCCCAACACTAGAACCATTTTCTCCTTAAGGTTCAGATCAGCATTTCCAAACCACACCACACCTGGTCAACCAGGGAAAGGACCAGGGAGGCAAACCCTAAGGAAATCCATAGGATGGGAAAGTTATAGATTTGAAAGTATTTATGATTCTATCTGATCTTAAGACAGTGTCACTGTACACCTTCCTGCTGGGCCAGTTGAAATGATATATGTCTTTCCCATGTTCATAGGCAACTGAATATTTAGTCACCATCTTTACTGCTGATTCCCTTGACCCAGCTCCTTGCTCCAAAATGTTTTCCCAAAAGGAGTAAGGTTCAGTTAACCAAAGTTCAGTTTGTAAGTCAAGTGTATAGTGACATGTTAAAACCCAAGCTACCCAAAACACTTGGAGAATGACTTTCTGAATACTCAAATTTTCTCACAGTTGGAGATGAGCTCTGTCTTGAGATAAAGCTCCATAGAGGGCTTCATAAGGAAAGTAACATGCAAGAAGCTACTGTAACTCCACAGTTAAAACACATGCGTCCCCCTTGCCAGCCACAAAGGCAGCACTTTCTGACATCACATTTCAAATGTTAAGAACTACAGTGTCCCTGGCTCAGGACTAAAGGGATACTTGTTATTTATTGTATGTAGCTCTTACAATAAATAAAAATCTTCAGATTTTATTTTTGTGTGTCTGTGTATACTGGGCATTGAACGCAGGTGCCAACCACTGAGCCACATCCCCAGCTCTACTTTGTATTTTATTTAGAGGCAGGATCTCACTGAGTTGTTTAGCACCTCACTTTTGCTGAGGCTGGCTTTGAACTTGTGATCCTCCTGCCTCAGCCTCGTGAGCCACTGGGATTACAGGTGTGTGTCACTGTTCCTGGCTGCCTCGTCAATTTTTATGTCAGGTGTTTATATTATTAATTTTTGAAAAGAAATAATTTGAATACAAAAATAATTAAACTCTACTTAAATTCTTTAAGTTATGTAGTAAAATCAAGTAAAGTGTGTAGTGTATTCTGTGACACTTGATATAGCCAGTGTTAGTTTGGAAGCCACTATCTCTACCTTTTAGATGAATTATGGATAGAGTGAAACCATGGCAGGGGATGAGAATAAGCAAGACAGCCATTACAGACAACATACCATATTCAGCGAGCACCTGTGACTGGTCTGTTCTACTTTGTAGGTTCTGGGTGAGATGACTGAGCTGCTGTCCTCCTGCAGAAATTATGACAACTACAGGCGAGCCTATGGGGAGTGCACCCACTTCAAGATCCCCATACTGGGGGTGCATCTCAAGGATCTCATTTCCCTGTATGAAGCTATGCCCGACTATCTGGAAGATGGGAAGGTGAATGTCCACAAGCTGCTGGCTCTGTACAATCATATCAATGAACTGGTCCAGCTGCAGGAGGTAGCCCCACCATTGGAAGCCAACAAGGACTTGGTGCACCTGCTCACGGTGAGGTTTACACTTGAGAACAATTTTTGTATGCCAAGCTTCATTCGGTACACCTCGCCAAATATGAGCAGTTAAGCCTCATAAAAACTCTATGAAATAGAACTACTATTTCCACTTTATGGATGGGGTACTGGGGCATAGACATAACCTGCCAAGAGACCACACATTATTCCGTATCAGAGCCTTGATGCAGACCCAGATGGGGAGATCCTTTCTCTTGAGCAGTGTGCCTTTTGGACTGCTAGGAGTGTTTCCTTACTCCCATGAAAGCAGTCTTAATCTCTTTAGGAGCAGCACAGGGCAAATCAGGATATAGCATTGGTAACAAGAGGAAACTGTGTGCTATCTAAAAACGGGGAGACAGTGAGTATAACAGGCAGGTTTGTTCTTTGAGTCCTGCTACTACTGGCTTAGAACCCTGCTCCTGGAGATGTCCAAGCCAAAGGGTAGGTGAACTCTTGTCAGTGGTGTGGAAACCAGGATTTGCATTTTGGGTGTGAGGTAACAACAGCTGAGCTTCCTTCCTTCCAGACCTGCAATTCTGTGGTTCACTGATTGGGCGACTATGGGCCCATACTGTCCAAGTCTGTTTCCTCTGTGAATTCAGAGGGGTTAGTCTCCAAGACACCTTCTAACTTCTCTCTCAGTTCTAAAATTATACAAGTTTTAACCCAATTCTTTTTGTGAAATGAATAATGACCATAACCTCTTTCTACCTTGCAGAAACATTTCGATAGCACCCCAGGCTGAATCTTGGTGTTCTAGCCCTTTCTCTTTAGTTGCTGACCTTGGCTGATCTCTGCCTTGGACAAAATGAACAGGGGCTTAGATGGCTTATAGAGGCTTAGATGTTAAACCAAAAATATGAAATCATAGTTAAAAAGAGGGCATCCTGGGACTTCTCCAAAATTTAAAAACAATTTAACAAGAAATAACTAATGTTTGCCCTATTGCAGTAGCAGGTGTTACACTGGCCAAATTTTGTGAATTTTTAAAACAAACTGTTACATGCCAAGAAGATTAAACCACTGGAGAAAAGGAACCAGGAAAGGAACATGAGTCTTGGGGTAAGTAGATGGCATCCTAGCAATTAACCCTGTTCTGCTTTGATCCACAGTTATCTCTGGATCTCTACTACACTGAAGATGAAATTTATGAGCTTTCCTATGCACGAGAGCCAAGGAACCACAGAGCCCCAGTGAGTTTCTCACATTAAAACTGGTGTGTGGTGGTACTTTACCAGTTGCTCCTCAAGTTAATTTATCTTAAGAAACAGAATTTTTTTGTTTCATAAGATATTCATAAGAATGTTTCATAAGTATATTGTTTCTATGTGACAGCCTTGAGCTAGAAACAGAGAAAGCTTCTCGAAATGAGTGACACACAATTGCTATTCATAAACAGCTTGTGATCGAGTTGAAGGGATGACTGTGAACAGTAAAAACTATATACCATGAGAGCGTCTTGAGTGGTGGAATCAGTCAGTGGTTTACAAATTAGAGAAGGGAGATAGTACTATGAACTGGAGTGACATCATTTTCCTATGAAAAGTGTCCCCACATAAGTTGTTTTACTATGATTTGTTAATGAGGGGGAAGATATGCATACTAATGAGAAGCTTTACTTCTGTTTTCTGGCATGGTAGGTAGAATAGGCCCATTATTTCTTATGTCAGATTCAGACCTCACAGAAAGAGCAGTTTGCTGGGTCTTCTGACCTCTTAATGTCCAGCAGTCCTCAAAATAGAACTTAGTCCTGGAACTGCACACCTTAGGAACCTCAAAGCGAGGTTATCGGCCCTGTCTGTCCTGCAGGCATGTAAAATCATTTCAGTCTCTTTGGAAGTTTCCCAACCCCAAAATCAGTGCTCCTCAAGGGAATAGCTGTCTGCACATAAGAAATCCAGCTGATCTATTTAAAGGGGCTAGATTTCACTGCCTCTACACAAAAAAATCAAGTTCTAGCTTCCTATTGTAATGAAAAATATTCACTGGAAATATTTAGTAGGTTCTATTTTCAGGGTGTCAGAGACACTTCAGTAAAAAGGTGAATTTCTCCTGTTTTTAGAGGAGATTTTAATTTGGGCTAAGTTTCAAATATTTAGGAATGGATTCTAAGCTTATCCAGGGTTCAGTTTTTGTTTTTCTCTTATGTATCTTGATGCCTTTTTACTAGTTTTTTCCTCATTCACCTCTCTACTAAAAAGTGACTACAGGATAGAGCAAATTTAAATGATTCACTTTACTTTGTTGACAGCTCTGACAAGGGTTTAATGGAAAAGGAATGAAACTTGGGCACATTGAGAATATTAAATTATCTGTAGCTGGAGATAATGTATGAGAAGTGCACTATAGGAACTGTAAAGCACAACACTGTTAATCAAGATTATTCGTACAGATTTCAGTTACATGTGTACTCTATGCCACTGCACACAGCCAGGGCTTATCTATAGATGGAACTGTCAGGTAGTGGGAAAGGAAGGGGCTCTAAGTTGAAATTCCAAATTATGGATTTCTCTGAATATTTCATTTTAGCCACTAACACCTTCAAAGCCACCGGTAGTAGTGGACTGGGCCTCCGGAGTATCTCCCAAACCAGACCCAAAGACCATTAGCAAACACGTCCAGAGGATGGTGGATGTAAGTACCTCTGTTTCAACAGACAGAAACAAGGCATTAGTTTTGTGTGGGGGCAAGGATGAGGGGAGCACAGTGACAGAAACACAAAGGTGAGAAAGTCGAAACTCATTCCTGCAGGAGCACAAGGACCCTATTCTCATACTGTAACTAAGGAATGGTTCAGAAGGTATAATTTGCTAGCACTTTGGTCTCATATGAGGCAGGTCTGACTCTCCTTAAAGGCCTAGCAAGAAAGCAAGTCTGAAAGCTGGTTGACAGGGGCAAAGAGGAATTGGGAAAGGTCTGAGTATAGTAAGGGTAACAAGAATCTGAAACTGAGCATTGTGGCCCTACTTGGTTCAATTCTCCATGCTAACTGCAGAGGAGGGGCTCCATACTTGCATACTTCTGCCTGTATTACTATGGGCCATTTTTGTTTAACAAGAGAAGTCAAAGAGCACAACAATGAGGAACAGAGGATTAAAGTAGGGAGAAAGCACTTCCAACTCCACTGTTCATAGGAGCTTCTCAGAAAAGGCGTAATCTGAGCTGAGTGATGACAGAAGGGCAGGGTGGAGGGAGAACACCCCTTATGCAGTGGACTAGCAGTGCAATGGCACAGCTGATTGCTAATTGTCAAGAGCACCTGGCCACCCCTAAAGGCAAAGACCTGGGAAGCAACCTGTGCATCTTTGCCACAGCTCATGGAATGGGTTCTATCTCAGCTTATCCAGGGTTCAGTTTTTGTTTCCTTGTTCCTCTCATTCAGGCTGTCAAAAGGCTTGTCCCAACTGCCCCAGCCCCTTTTTCACTTGGCTAAAGGGAGATTATAGGTTTCTCTATAGTAATCACCACAGACATACCTTTTTTTCAGTCTGTCTTCAAGAACTATGATCATGACCAGGATGGATACATTTCTCAGGAAGAGTTTGAAAAGATTGCTGCCAGTTTTCCATTTTCCTTCTGTGTGATGGACAAAGACAGGTGAGGATGTATGTACAGGAATATGTTGTTATGAGCCTGCTGATGAGAACAGGTTTATAGAGTGTTTCACTAGAAGAACCTGTAAACTCGTATGTGTTGCTGCTATGATTATATAATGAATACTGGAGCTAAAAGAGTCATCAACTGAAGGTCTCTTTGCCTTCAGTTTGGACAACAGACCATGAAGTATTCATGCTTTTAAAAATATCTCGAAATTGAAGATTCCATAAATCTGCTATCTTAGGAAGAGCCAACTACAAATAAGAAAAAGTTCAATCTTCCTTCTTGTTTCATCTTACAAATTATGGGAAAGAACTAATATTTATTCACATTTTGCATATTTACTTTTCTCAGTTATTATCTTCTATTATAATTCTTTATGAGAAACCAAATATATGGCTGTGGGTTCTAGTTATATACTGTCTAAAGTCAGAAACTATAACATAAGTCATTTTTCCTCTCTAGAAATAAATTTTACATCATTTATTTTTCAAGTCTTGTAGATAGTGGTAAAGTCAGTTACCTCGTCTAGCCAAAGAATGGCTCTGGGACTGAATAACCTGCTTTACCTACTTATTCCATGCTGTCCTCATCACTATTCTTAGGATGAGGAGGGCTTGTGGAAGCAATCAACACATAGTACACACTGTATTGCCACTGATGATAAAAGGTGAGTATCTAAGCCTAGAAGCCACCTGTGCCTCAACTCACATACTTGCCTGTCATGTGCTGGCAGGGAAGGCCTCATCAGCAGGGATGAGATTACAGCCTACTTCATGAGGGCCAGCTCTATCTACTCTAAACTGGGCCTGGGCTTTCCTCACAACTTCCAAGAGACCACCTACCTGAAGCCCACTTTCTGCGACAACTGTGCTGGATTTGTAAGTTATTGTTAGACTGTATCAGGGTTGAACTTGGTGAAGCGTACAGTACATTTAAGTGAGTAAGACAGGCATGGGCTTCACAATCCTTACAAACTTATCCCAGCTTAGTGCCCAAGCAACACAGAGAAGGACCTAGTCCTCAAGTGTATGGATTTTATTTGTGTTCACCTTGTCTTTCTTTTTCTCACTTTTTCTTATTCCTGGTAAATGAGGCCTGGAATAATGGTACAACAATGGTGGACTTTGGATATACATTTCGAAGTATCATATTCATGTGCTGTTTCAAATGCTAGAAAAAATATTAGATACCTCCTTCCCCTGTCAAAACAAAACAAAACATAAAACCTGCCTTTAAGAGCTCACCCGAGCTCTCCCCTCCTCTGTCCCACCCTGACCCAATAAATGTCCTCTAAACCAGGTTCCTGATCCAAGACCATATCCTTGTCTGTCAGTATGGAGTTCAGAGCAGCCTGTTGCTCTTGATTCATCCATTTCAGGCCTGCAGAAGGCCTGGATCATAAAAACACTAGTCAAGCTTGGCCAACAATGCTTTTTCCTGCTTTCAGTTTAAGGTTTGAGGAACAAGACAAGAAATAAAATAGGTGTCCTTTCTATTTAAGCTAGAGAGTAGAGTGAAGGAAAATGAATGAGTGTTACCCTGTAGCCTCACACCAGATAGATGAATGACATGTATATTCTCATTTGTCTCCTAGCTCTGGGGAGTGATCAAACAAGGATATCGATGTAAAGGTAAGACTCAGCTTTGTTGGCCACATTGTTCTCCCTAGTTTGAGGGACTCTCAATAGCAGTACTCGTCTATGAAGTCCACAACTTCTTGGTAGAGACAGAACCTCATTTTCAAATTGGCTTCCCAAGAGCACTCTGAGAGGGACTGCCATCACACAGGAGAGAGGAATACCTGGGTGACCTGTGACATAGTTTGCCTTTACAAGATCCTCTCTCTATCTTGACTGCTCTGAAAATAGGAGCAGCTGATAAGAGACTGTTTTCATACTCTCATGGAAGGGTGGATTCCCAATAAAAAGGATAATCCCTTCTGGAATATGATATAAATGATTATCAGGTTTCCTTTTATCAGCAGATATCTCAGAACCTAAAGTGTCCTTCCTTGTGAGTAGGATAATTCAGGAAAGGGAGAAAGTTTTATTTCTATTTTTATTTTTTTAATGCAAGAAAGAAAAAGTTAAGACCTAGCAGCTGGGGGCTTCCAGGGGATCTCCCTAGAGTAGGCAGAGTGTGCAGGATGACCTGGATACCATCTCTTCCCTCCAAGGTATTCTGCTTTTGATTCTGAGACTCACAAATAAGGGATATGATCAGCTTGTGAGGCCCAAGGTTTATCAAGAGAGAAGAATGCTGGGTTCATGGGGAATGTTAGGTATCCTAGCTCCAGAAGATAGGATAGACATGTTTGAAAAAGAGACCACTGGATGAGTTTGGTTGTGAGACCCTGGAGGAAACAGAAAGACTTCCTGACTAGGGATTCTTGTCCACAGACTGTGGGATGAACTGCCACAAACAATGCAAAGACCTGGTGGTTTTCGAATGCAAGAAGCGAGCCAAGAACCAAGCACCTTCCACTGAGAATAGTACCTCTGTGGGGCCAGTGCCCAACCTCTGCTCACTGGGAGCCAAAGATCTGCTCCATGGTAAGTAAGCACTGGGAATGTTCATCTTGGAAAATATAGAGGAAGAGTGGAGTGTATGGGTAGGAAAGATCACCTCATGATTGCATGTCCAAGTTTCAGTAAACCTTAACCTCTACTGCTAGACCAGGACTGATCCCTGCCACATTTTTGAGTTTCAGCTCCCTGCCTATATCTCAGACATAAGGGTACTAGAATAATAGTGCAGGGTAGGCATAGAAATCAGGAGTCGCTAGTGTTTGCTGAGCACCTATACCAAGTGCAGACATTGATTTCTGGCCAAAATAGTGCTTCAAGTTAACAATTGTCCTACTCCACCCCCAAACCTAAAAACAGTAAGGTGAATGTGCATGTATATATAACATGATCTATAAACAGTATATTAATTTAAAAGGAATAATCAAAGAGGAGCTAGTCACTCTTCTACTACTCAGAAATGTAGTGAAAACATACTATAAGAAGTGAAAACTGAAGCCATAGGTTTTCTTGATTCCATTTGCAGAAGCAGGCAAATGCGGCTGAGAATTTTATTTCTGCAGAGTAACAGAGACCACCTTTGCATAAAAGGTGAACAGAACCAGACTCACTACTTAAAACTGAGATAGGAGACAGAAAAAAAACTGCAACTGTCACTTAAGGCTATCATTAATTACAGGCAAGGCCATCCACTATGAGTGGCTACCTGTGATATTCCCATTTTTTTTTTCCAGGATAGGAACCCCAAACCATTAAGACCTGGTCTTAGACTGGGGACTCAATGAGGACAGAAGGAAATAACTGTCAAAATTCTAGAAATAGAATAGTAGACACAAAAGGAAGAGAATAAGCAAAACTCTCAAGACAAATTTGCAGATTAATATTCCAAATCATACAAGGACTAAGCAATCCTAGGACTAAGCCAAAAATTTCAACAATTGAGATATAAATGTGCTTGTGTTAAAATGCAAATAATAGAATAAGAAAGTGATTTTTAAACTGTCTCTGAGATTCCCCAGGTCCAAATTGCAAAGCAGCAGAAATGTCTGCCTCTGTCTACTTAGCAAAGATACTATACAAACAAGGAGCAGGTTAGAAACAACGCAGAAGGGTATGTGCCAAGAGTCAAATAGACTGCAGTGACACAAATGACAGGAGTACAGAAAAGAGAGACTATTATCCTCCATTCAAACTGCTTCCATCTTAGCATTAATAATTATTTTCTGGGATAGCACACCTTCTTATCAAATCAAAATTGCCAATGACTTTTCCTTAGCCCATTACCTCACTGTAAATTTTTTTTTATGGATGAATTTTCACTTCTTGAAATTTATAGCTCTTTTGGTTTTTATAACACGGCAGCGTCTTGGAACTCTTTCTGTAATTTTAGTTTCTGTTGCTTTTTTCTTATTTGTCTTCTTTTATTCTAAGCTGCTTGTATGTATAGGAATTTGAACAAAATAATAGATGTTATATTCATAATTGGGGAAATGTGATTGGTAAAAATAGTATAACTGGGTTAAAGAAAAGTAAAATAGGGGAGTTCAAGATGGCTAAATAGAGGCACCTAGCACCTGCACCTCCATAAAGAACCAATATAACAGGTATACAGCTGCATTTTCAATACAGTGAATGTGGGAGTAAACTGGAAATAAGAAAAACAAAAACCTTGTAAGATTCAGAGATGAAGAACAGCAGCAGAGTAAGAGAAACAAATATTCCAACACTTGCCACATGGCTCCACAGTCAGGAGAAGGGAAATCTCCCCTATGCAGGGGTAAAGGTGAAAAAGTTCCAGAAAACTCTTATCGGTACAGATACTGGCAATCCTAGCTAACGGAGGGTTTCACAACCCTCTAAGGATTGCAGTCTAACTACGGAGTGTAACCTGAGATTTGTACAGCAGACTTCCTAGTGAACCTCCAGAATGTTGCAGCAAGAAACCATCTTAAGAAGGGAACTGTTGTTTGAATTTGGACTGCTCTAAGGGTCAGAAAACCTTGCATATGACCAATTCTGGGAACCTCATAGACACTCCACTGCAATGATTCAGTTCATAGCTGCCTCATGAACCAAATGCGGTTCAGTAGAGTGTCTCCGATTCAAATCTGCTGAGTGCCCTGCACAGCAGGGGATGGATATTGCTACACAGAAACAGAAGGTACTGCCCTCAAGAACCAGGAAATCAGGAAGCCTGCCCTGCTAGCCCAGGGGCATGACCAATTGCATGCAGATTCACACCTGTACCAGGACTGAAAGCAGATGAGCCCATCACTAACAGGAAAGAGCTGTGGTTCCACTGCTGTGTGCTGGGCTTTTTTCTTTCTTTTTTATTTGTAAGCCTAGGGATTGAATCCAGGGGACCTCCTCTACCACTAAACTACATCCTCAGCCCCCTAAGACAAAGCAGCTAAGTTGCAGACGCAGATCTTAAGCTTGGGACCCTCCTGCCTTAGCCTCCCAAGTCACTGGGATTATAGGTGTGTACCACCACACTCATGGAGCTATGGAGCACTCCAGCTGTTCCTCCCCACCCCCCAACATGACCTAAAGAGGTCTAGATAGAAACTGCCTGGCACCAGCCATGTTCTGCCCTTATTCATGGGGGCCTTCTGCTGACAGAGTTGAGGGGTCACCCTGGCAGTCACTCTGTTCCTTGGCACACAAGTCAAGGGAGACTTTGAGAGAAATTTTGCCTAATTTCAACTGGGACACAATTCTACTCACTCCCTGGTAGAAACTATAGCTAAAGAGTAAGGGGATGCAAAGCCCCAGCTGTCACCCAGTCCCCTGGCACATAACTAAGGGTTCCTGCTCCTAGGTGGGCATGCCACAGTAGTAGCAGACAGAAACACTACAAACCTTTCCACCACTGGCTACCCCTGCACCTTATTTGATCACACACTGCTGGCAGAACTGGGTGTAAGTTCCATGGAGGGGTTGCTATGATTCCTGTCCCCATCTATCCTGGTGAAGCACCTAGGTCAATACCACTGTCTGATCAGAAGTCAAGTACTTCAGGTCCCGTGTCAGAACTGATGCAACCAATACCAAATACTCTTACAAGTAACAAAGCCAGTATCACCAGTGCCTGAGCAAACCTCTATCATATAACAGGGGCCACCACTTCTATAGCGGTAGTAGCTACAAAGTGTGCAACCCACACTCTATGTTGTCTATACCATACCTGACTTGAACCATTAGTGTGTCCCATTCTTGCATGAGCTGCAGAGACAATGGGTCTCTATGACTTGAACACAGTGTCTACATTCACTAATCACAGCCAAAGAAACTTCAGGGAGACTACACCATGGTGCCCAGCTGGAAATAAAGTCATCATTTCATAACAAACCAATACCCTAAGACACATTTCAGGAGAAAGCTGCTTATAAAGAAAGCTATTCCATAAAAGTGGTAGAGATGTCAGATCTACCAGAAGGACAAATTTCAACAGAGGAACACAAGAAATATGAAAAAACAAGGTACTATGACACCCTCCAAAAGATCATATCTTTCTAGTAACAGAGTCCATAGAAACTAAAATGGATTAAATGCCTCATAGGTCAAAAGAATGATTTTTTTAAAAGCTTACTAAGATCCAAGAAAATATAGCTATATAGCTAAAGTAGGAAGAAAATGTAGGATATGAATGAGAAATTCCACAAATAAATAGAGATTCTAAAAAAGAACCAAACAGAAATCATGGGAATGAAGAGGTCAATAAATGAAATAAAAAATTCAGCTGAAAGCGTGATAACAGTAGATCAAGGAGAAGAAAGAACATCAAAGCTTAAAGACAAGTCTTTTGAAATGACACATTTAGACAGAAAAAAAAAGAAGAGAGCATTCGAGTCTTGAGACAACATTAAACAATCAAACATCTGCATCACTGGAACATTCAATGTGAGGAAATGAAGGTTAATGGGGGTAGAAAACTTATTAAATGAATAAAATCACAAAATTGCCCTTATCTAGGGAAAGATATGGACATCCGTGTATAGGAGGTTTATAGAACTCTAAATAGGAGATCAGAAAAGATATTTTCTATGGCATTATATTCAAACTATCAAAAATACAGGACAAAGAAGTAACTTTAAAATCTCAAGAGAAAAGCACCCAGTCACATTTAAGGAGTTCCCCCATTAGACTAACAGATTTCTTAGCAGAAAACCTATAGGCCAGGAGGGAACAAATATTCCAAGTTCTCAAAGAAAATAATTGCCAACTGAGATTACTATACCCAGCAAAGGTATATCCTTCAGAAACAAAGACCTTCTAAGATGAAAAAAATCAGGGAATTCTGGACCAACAGACCTGCCTTACAAAAGATGCTTTAGGGAGTCCTATATCCCTAAGTGAAAGAAAGATGACTACCATAATGATAGCATTAAATTCAAATCCCACTGGAAGAGTACATACACAAGAAAGAAACAGAAAAGAAGTAACCATTACAATATGGAAAACCATCAAATCACAAAGATGATTAAAAGAGGGAGAAAAGAACAAAGAATATGCAAAACAACTAGAAGAAACTCAACAAAATGACAAGCACAAATCTTTATCTTTCAATAATCTTGAATGTAAACGGACTAAATTCTCCAATTAAAATATACAGGCTGGCTGAGTGAATAAAAACAAGACCCAACAATATGCTGCCTACAAGAAACTCACCTCACTAGTATAGATAAACAGACTTAATGTGAAAGGATGGAAAATGATATTTCAAGAAAATGGAATTGTAAAGCAAGGAGGCATAGCTGTACTTATATTTCTGACAAAATAAACTTTAAAAGTTGTAAAAAGAGACAAATAAGCTCACTATATAATGATTAAAAGATTAAGTCCTCAAGAAAATATAGCAATTGTAAATCTATATGCATCAAATGCCAGAGCAGCCAATTTAATAAGATAAACACAATTAGATCTAACAGGATAGGCTCTAGTACAATACCTCACTCTCATTAATGGACAGATACTAACCCCCTCAAAATCAACAAAGAAACATCAGAGTTAAATTCTATTATAGATCAAATGGACTTAATAGACATTTATAGAACATTCCAACAGCTTCAAATTACAGATTTTTTTCATCAGAACATGTTTTCTAGAATAGATCAAGTACTATCAAGGCCACAAAACAAGTCTTAACAATTAAAAAAAAAAAAAAAAAACCTGAACCACATATCTTTTCTGGTCATAGTGGAATAAAACAAGAAGCAATAAGAGAAACTTTAGAATTATATGAGTACACAGAGGCTGAACAACACATTGAATGAACAGTGAGACCCTGAAGAAGTCAGAAGGGAAATTTAAAAATTTCTTGAAGCAAATGAAAATGAAAACACAACATACCAAAACCTGTGGAATGCAGCAAAAGCAGCACTAACATGGAAATTTCTAGCAATGAATGCCTACATTAAAAAAAAAATTTTTAAGAAAATTTCAAATAAACAACCTAATGATGTATCTCAAAGGCTTAGAAAAGAACAAACCAGACCAAAAATTAAGGGGAAAAAATCAGCAGAAATAAATGAATAAATGAATAAAAAAATAACAAAGCATCACTTATTCAAAAGGTTCTTTGTAAAAATAAACAAAACTGGCAAACCTTTAGATAAACTAAGAAAAAAGTGAAAACCCAAATAAAAAAAAATTAGAAGTAAAAAAGGAGACATTACATTTGACATTACAGACATACAAAGGATTATTAAGGATTATTTGAAAAAACCATGTTAACCAATTGGAAAATCTAGAAGAAATAGAAAAAATTATATGACCTACCAAAACTGAACCAACAGGATACAAAACCTGAACAAACCTATAACAAGTAATGAGACAGAATCAGTTAAAAAACACAAATACAAACATCTCCCAAAAAAGAAAATCCCAGAATTGGAAGCTTCACTGCTGAATTCAACAAAGTTTTAAAGAACTAACACCAATGCTTCTCAAATTGTTCCACAGAATTAAAAGAGAGGGAGCCCTGCCAAATACATTCTCTAAGACTAGCATTACTGTGTCACTAAAACCTGACAAGGACATAACAACAAAAAACTACAGACCAATATCCCTGAGGAATATCAATATAAAAATCCTCAACAGAATAGCATCTCAAATTCAACAGCACATCAAAAATATCCTACACCATGATCAAGTTGGTTTCCTTCTAAGTATATAAAGATGGTTCAACATTCACAAATCAATAAATATATCACATAAACAGAATGAAGGATAAAAATCATGATCAACTCAACATTTGCAGAAAAAGCATTTGATTAAAATGCAATATCCTTTCATGGTAAAAACCTTGAACAAATTAGGTACAGAAGGATCGTATCTCAATATTATAAAGTATATATATGACTGGCCCACAGCCAACTTCATACCAGTGGGGATAAAATTAAAGCATCTTCTCTAAGATCAGGAACAAGACAATGGGAACTACTCTCACTTATTCAATAAGTACTAGAAGTTTTAGAGCAATCAGGCAAAAGTACGTATAAGGGGGCCAGTCATATATATACTTTATAATATAATTTGTTCAATGTTTTTTACCATGAAAGGATATTGAATTTTAATCAAATGCTTTTTCTGCAAATATTGAGTTGATCATAATAATTTTTATCCTTCATTCTGTTTGTGATATGTTTACTGATTTGCAAATGTTGAACCATCTTTGTAGGATATTTCTGATGTGCTGTTGAATTTGAGATGCTATTTTGTTGAGGATTTTTGTATGATGTTGGGTAGCATGGACACTTTAACAATATTCTTCCAGTCCATTACATTACAAATACAATGTAATCCCATCAAAACATCAATGGCATTCTTTACAGAACCAGAAAAAAATAATCCTAAAATCCATACATAAGCACAAAAGACCCCAGATAGCCAAAGCAATCCTTATTACATCAAATTTAAAAGCTTCTGTATAGAAAAAAAGAGTGAAGAGATAATACGCAAAAAAAAATCTTCCAGCTGTTTATCTAGTTAATATCCAGAATATATAAAGAACCTAAAAAACTTTACAAAAAACCCACAAATAATCTAAGTTAAAAAAAATGGACACATTATCTGAGTACTTTTCTGAAGAATTATAGAAGGCCAATAAGTATATTAAAACATGTTCCATATCATTAGCCACTAGAGAAATGCAAATCAAAACTATGAGATACCATTTCATCCCAGTTAGAATAACAATTGAAAAAAAAAAAAAACTCTAACACATGCTAAAAAGGATATGTTAAAAAAAGGAACTCTTATACACTGTTAAGGGGAACGTCAATGACTACAAACATTACAGAAAACAGTATGGAGGTTCCTCAAAAAACTAAAACTAGAACTACCATATAATCTAGGTATCTCATTTCTTGGCACATATCCAAAGAAAATGATGCTAGCAAATGAAAAGTATACCAGTCTGCCAAACTTACTGCAGCACTATTCACAGTAACAAAGATATGGAACCAGCCTAGGTGACTGCCAAGATGAATGGATAAAGAAAATATGGTATATGAACACAACTGAATGTTATTAGGCCATAAGGAAAAGTAAATTGTTATTTGCAGCAAAATGGATAAAACAGGAAGATAACATGTTAATCAAAATAAGCCAGACACAGAAACGTATTGCATATTATCTTTCGTATGTGTAAATTAAAAAAAAGTTGACTTGAAAGTAGAATAGTGATTACTAGGGACTAAGAAGTGGGGGTCAGGAGGAGGGTAGAAGAATGGGTAGTTGGACATGATCGATCATCAATATGTACATTTAATATGCATTAATTTAAAAAGTAGGAAAATAAGCCAAGTTTGGCGGCATACCTAAAATCCCACCTATTCAAGAGGCTGAGGTAGGAGGATCAAGTTTGAGGCCAGCCTGGGCAAGTTAGCAAGACCCTGACTCAAAATAAAAACATAAGAAAATAAAAGGTTGGGATGGATGTAACCCAGTGCCTAGCATTTGTAAGGCCCGGGATTAAATCCAGTGTCTTAACTAAAAAATCTATAACAGGAAAAAAACCAAAAACTTTAATACAAATGTACACTTTCACATGGTCATATCATTCCCCAAAGTTTGGAAGGTAGGATTTTTTCATCCCCATTTAATGAAACAATCCAAAATTTGTGTGTAAAGTGTTGTCTAGGACATAATAGGACTTTTCAGAAAACCCACACTTAGTGCTGAGTCTTTGCAAACGATAAACTTAGATGATATGCAGTTTACCTTAAAGCCTACCATTCATCTCAAATACTCTACTTTTCTAGGAAATTCTCTTTATGGTTAACATTTCCATGCTGGGTCCTAGGGAGGTATATTGGTTCAATGAAAAGACCCAGAATGACACATCTGTTCTTTTGCATCAATATCAAACAAGAGTGATATATTTTGGAACATACTTCCACAAAGCTAACTTTTCCCTCATATTTAAGCTGTGTCTATTATACAAATGGGATCTTTTCTGAATTGATGAAACTTTGCAGCATTCAAACAGGGATTCCAACTTACCTGCAGAAACACTAACTCTCCAGGCAACCTTTTTACAAACAGGAAAAAAGGCTGTAGTTTGAAATCCCTGGGTTTCAGCCTCCACTTACCCCCTGCATGGATACCTGCAAATGAAGGCTATTTGGAAATGGGGAGTTCCTGTAATAGCAAGACATGTCTCATGTGAAACTCGTGTGAGTATCTTGAGTCTCTGCTTTTCTGAGAATACTAACTCACTGTGTGTCTTCCCATAGCACCTGAGGAAGGCTCTTTTACATTCCCTAATGGGGAAATGGTGGAACACAGTGAGGAGAGTAAGGACCGAACAATCATGTTGATGGGAGTGTCCTCACAGAAGATTTCTGTTCGTCTGAAGAGAACTGTTGCCCACAAGACCACCCAGACTGAGTCACTTCCTTGGATTGGCAGTGAGGGCCCTTCAGGTCAATTTGTGTTGTCTTCTCCAAGGAGGACAGCCCAGGACACCCTTTATGTGCTTCCCAGTCCCACATCTCCATGCCCCAGCCCAGTCTTGGTCAGAAAGCGGGCTTTTGTCAAGTGGGAAAATAAAGAATCCCTCATAAAATCAAAAGAAGAGCTCCGTCACCTCAGACTCCCAACCTACCAAGAGCTGGAACAGGTACCTGTTCATTTCACTATTTTTCAGAGTCTTGTGGTAAAGTACAACTAAACAGGGCAGAACGTGTAAACTGAAGATTCTGAAGATTCAACTCAGATTATTACTAATAGAATAAAGGAGGGGAGAGAGAAAGGGAAGAACAACAGTGCCAATTATAGGCAATAAGCCATTTTAGAAACAAGGAAGCAAGGATATATTCGTTTTAACATTATCCCTCATTTTATTAAAGGGGAGGAGTGCTTGTCTGCCTTTTCCCAAAACATCAAGGTTTGCAATATATGTTGGGAGACATATAGCAGTACAAACATCCACCTAGTTAGAATTCCTTATCTAAATCTACAGACTATACAGTGAAACTGCCCAGCCGACCTCAGGATTCCAGGCACTGTTCTCAACATCACACCTTCCCTGTCAGACTCCACAGAACAGAATTAGAGAAACTTTTGAAGAAACAAGTTAGATATGTTTGCAAAACTCTTGATTTGATGCCTGGAATGAAGAACATAATATTAGGAAAAACATAGAAAACAAAACAAGAGATTTCCTGGATAAAAGGGAAGACTTCTTATTTAAAGTATTAAGATTCACTTTAGGAATCAAGTGACCAACCATGGTTACACAAAGCCCTTTCTCCTTAGGGGTAAAGGTTACCAAACAGAAGTTTTATAAACAGTGAAAGAAAGCTTGAAAAATAAACTTGATAAAGTTAAAAGGACTTTGGTATTGGAGGCAAAGATTTGTTTCCAATCCTAGATGTTTCTTTGGTCCTCTGTAAAATACAAAAATGGAATTGCATGCTAAGGTTTCAAATCTTGAAATTTTACATGCCTATGAACTGAATAATATAGCTAGCAGAAAGATTTCAGATAAATTAGGTCCAGGATAATTCCTACCCAGGGCCAGCAAACCTCCTAAACATTTTCATGGTTGCTCTCTTTATTTTTACCCATGCCAAAGAGACTTCAGTAGGTACATTTTAGAGTAACAATAACGTGTCCCACTTTTCAATTAAATAAAATCCTTATAAAGACTTGTTTGTAATTTGACAATTCTATCCACAAGAAACTAGTTAAATTATACCAGTATTTTAAAGTAGCATGTAATATATGAATAGAAGTATGAATAAATATGACATGTTGTTTTAGTCTACATGTACCTCTGAATCAGCATGGGACAAAAGTAAAAGCAACGTTTCTTGGGTCACCTGTACCCAAGTTCCAATCTCCAGTCTGACACTATATAGCAATGTTTTCTGCTTCTATTAAAATCTAGATCTACCACCTATTTTCAGAGTGAGTGGAGGGTTAAGATAGTCTGTCATCATGTAAGAAAGCACAAGTACATACTCAATATTATATGGTAGCCAATGGACAGCAAACCAGGTAATTCAGGCTGAAAAACAACCCAATTTACCCTTAATTGTCCAGACACCACCCACATATTCTTTTGGTGTAATCAGTGCAATGCAATCTATGAACACTGGCTTCAAAATCAGAAGCTTGGAAATAAACTGATGACTCTGTAATTAAATCTCTACAAATTAGATCACTAAATCCCAGTTTAGGGGGTGCTGTAAAAATTTTTATCTTCATCAAAAGGATATACTAGTTTCAATGACTTGGAGAGGGTCTTAGATTAAATAAACTATAACATAGAATCTGCAAGCACTTCTTTCACAGCTCAGATCTCACCAGACTCTTTTTTCTGCCAAGTTAAGATCTACTACACAATGTCTAAAGGTTTTGTCATCCTCCACCCACTGCCCAGGAATGGTTTATTCTGCTTGCTAGCCACTCACATCTGTGATATGATAACAAAGACTAATTGCTGTTTGTACATGCTTATTTAATATTTACATGTTATTTTATATTCAGGGCAAAATAACTATTTTTAATTCTCAACCAAAGTGAATAGGAGATGCCAATCAAGTGTAGTGCTTCCAATACTTTAACTGATTTCCTATTCATTGCTGCTTTATTAACATACCTTATTCTCCTTTCCCTTTAGGAAATAAATACCCTGAAAGCAGATAATGATGCCCTAAAGATCCAGCTGAAATATGCACAGAAGAAAATAGAATCTCTCCAGCTTGAAAAAACCAATCATGTCTTAGCACAAATGGAGCAAGGTGACTGTTCTTAGCCCAGAAACTCAAGAAGCACAATTTGTAGATGAGTGTACTGGAGATCTATTCTTTCACTGATTAACCTTACATGGATTGTTTAAAGAGGGTACTTTAAAAAGGAAAAGCAGTTTTTGTTATTTGTTTTTACCTAAAAGATTCCTAATCTGTAGCACAGTTTCCTCTTTTAATCAGTTGGCTCAAAGGGGAGGAAAGCTGAAGAATGAGAAACTTTTGGTATTCATACTAAAACTTTTTTCCCTTTCTGGGACTAACACCAAAAGTGTGCTAAAACATGATTACAGTTTCCTGATAGGGTAGCATCTCATGTGGCATGCTCAACTGATTCTTCTTGAGAACTAAAATCTCTGGAAAATGAATTTGCTTCCTTCCCTGAGTTTTCTATAAACTAAGGAATTTAATTTGTTCTACCCAACTTTTTTGTTCATAATGAAAAAATACCCAATTCCAAAGCAGATTGACTCCTACATGCCAGCACTCCTTGTGAATCTGATTTCTGCTTCACTACCTCAGACCTAATCAATTAGCTTCTTTCCCCTCCTTTCTCACTGTGCTCATACACACGAGCATATCTACCTAGAAATAAATTTCCAGAAATGCAGCCATGGCTTTTTAGGGACCTAGTAAACAACACAACATTATCCAATTGCAGGTCTGCAGGTCAACTCATTGTTCTAGTCTTAAGTCATTATAGGTAATCAAATCCAATACCTGGAAACAAGCTATTCCCATCTCATACATGACTGGCTTAATGAGCTAAAACAATGTAAACATGTTTGTCCTCATATATTCTACAGTGGATAGAATTAGGAATTTATGGTTTTTTAAGAAACAGTCTCTGAAGTATATTTAAATCATGTTCCATCTTTATCTTTTAAGTAAACAATTTTTAAAGTCCTCTGAATTTGTGCTTAAACTGTCTTTACTAGTAATACTATTTAGAAATAAGCTAATTAGATTAGTGGCTTAAATAATAGTTGACAGCATGTACATATGTACATAACATGTATATACAATATCAGATATGCATGTGGCTTGGGACTTTTTTTTCCTTCAAAAATGTGGAAGTGAATTGAACAACCTTTAGTCATTTATTCACAAATGTGACTTTTTGTTTCAAATTCATAAATATATAGTTCTGTTAGAAGATGAAGAAACTGCTTAAATGTAAATTGTTATTGTTTGGCAAAAATAACAACAGTCCCAGGAGTACCCTAATATGATGATTAATGATAAATGGGATCATTTGGTTGCCTAGCCAAGTATTCACAAACTCCATATCAGCCTTATTTTAGTTCCATTTTTAAAAATCATATAACCATTTTTGGTGGTGGGGGGTGGGATTTTCATGCTTGGAAAGCCAGGTATCAGGCTGACTTGCAATTCCTACACAAAATAACCAACTACCAAGAATATAATTTTAACAACTGAAAGTCTCAAACCTAAAGCTAGTTGTACCAAGTCTTCATAACAATGCAAAGTGTATACACACACACACACACGCATACACACACCCTGTGTTGCCTACTTGGAGGATTCAGATCACTCAAATAGTTTATGGAAAAACTACTTTCCATCTGAACACTTCTTTGTACTGAGTTTTACTGACACAGAACTAGCTTACAGTTAGTGTTTCATTACATTTTAAAAAATCACTTTACACACAAATTTATTTTTTCTAAGTCCAAAATCAGAAATCCTCAAAGCAGGGTTACTCAGGTCTACCACCTCATTATAGCACTGTTACATAGTTTATATGGAACAAATATGCATTTGTGACAAATTTTAAAATTGTATTCTTCACTATTATTTTCCTCTTATAAAGACCAAAAAGTCTGTGTAACTCAATTTTTTAAAGAGTCACAGAAACAAATTTTTTCGTTCTTCTTACTCTCCCATCCAAAATAAAGACCCCCTAAATTATTTTTTAATGTAAATAATCTTTATATGCAGGAATTCAAAAGGTCATAGTCCCCTTAGTCAAATTATGACTAGATAGTCTCAAGCACTGCACAGTCTACCATTAAAATGAATAGAAGGTAATAATTTCATTACAGGTTTTTACAGTTCAGCAAGAGCCAAATTATGTTGTATAAGTTAATATTATTCATGTTGAGTTACAGGGTCTGGTGGAATCTATAGAAATAATCTGAAACAAGTTTTTGTTTATCAAACCTAGGTTGCAAATTTTTGTTTCTCACATTCACTTGAAATAAATTTGGGGACAAATAGATCTGTCAAAACAAGGAAATTTTTTTTTTTTTTAAATATAGCAATGTCACTTCTCCTTTTCTTTGTTAATTGTCTCACCTTTTCCCTGACCATTTGTGAATTTCTGTCTAAAGATGTATAATGTAAAAGAACTGCAAGGGAAAAAAAATGTACAGATTGTAAAGTTTTTTTTTTTTTTTTGATACTTGATGTAAGTTTTCCTTGTGTAATATTTATATGATAAAAGACATTAGGATCCCTACAAAATAAATGTCTTGTGTTTCTTCAACTTTATGAATATATAGAAACTTCACCTGAATTTTTACTATACTCCACACTGAGATCACTCCCCTATGCTATTAAACAAACAATTTTCCTGAAAGGACAAGCAAAGCAACTAAACTTTCAGCTTGTGTTTTTTATGTCATGAAGAAGTAACTTTGGGGGCTGGAGTCATGGCTCAGAGATAGAGCACACGCCTAGCATGCGCGAGGCACTGAGTTCCATTCTCAGCACCACGTAGAGCAAAATAAAGATACTGTGTTCACCTATAACTAAAAAAATAAATTTTTTTTAAAAAGTAACTTTGGAGAACTATCCAACCTTTTCCCCATACCCAAATATTAAGTCTGTAATTTCTTAACATTAATGGAGACTACTTGAGGTTGTCATTTCTCTGTGGCTTTCATCTTTAATTTCACAGTTCCAAACAGATTCATGCAATTTATTTGTGGTCATGATTCTTTACAGTGATTAGAGACAGTCATGATTTTCCCTTAATCCCCAGTCAAATATTTTGTTAAGTGGACCAATGGAGGTGTTTCAGCCATTCAAATTCTACTGTGGAATGCATTCTGGTACATGTGGAGGAGGTTGTATTTATCATTTTGGCAATTCATAATATTTCATACAAAAGAATGAAATCATACTGACAACCTGACCCTGAGGAAAAGATTAAACTGCCACCAAAATTTTCTCTACCCTGTGCTCCTTACAAGGTATAGAAGTATCACTATCAAAATGTTGTCCAGCCACATACATTTTAGGTTGTCCTATCTTTTGTCACAAATACAGGTAAAATTTTTTTTAAATGCTGGTTTAAAATGTTTTGTTTATTCTCTTTAATGAGGCAAGATTTCCAAGATCTACAAAACACAAGGAAATAGATTCAAAGAAAATACCTATTTCCCTTTTGAGAAGAGTTTATGAGTAATTGTGTGGTAATTACATATAGATAGAATGTATGTTATTATATGGCCCATAGGAAAGGTCAATTCCTACTTTAATCCAGAAACTCCTAGTAAGATCATGTCTATAGGTGCTATTAGGTGCCACTGGTTGAACAAAGACAGGAAGAAAAAGGAAGGAGGAAGGAAAGTATGAAAATAGAAAAAAATGAAGCTGAGAACTAGTAATGAGGAGGTTCAAAAGAATGAAATGGATGTATCAAAAAAGCTGTTAGATTTTAAAAGGAAGCAGTGGAGTACCATTCATCTTATTCTACATTTGTACTTAACTCAATTTATAAAACATTTTTACATTAATGGTCTTTCACATTAAGGTCCTAAATCAATTATGCAAAAGAAACTTACAGATCAAAGATTACTAAGAAAATCCCATATTAAAAGAAAGAAGAAGATGTTAGGGTCTAGAGGACTGAGCTTTTCATTCAATTGACATTCACAGCAATGTGAAAATAGGAGTTCCAGCTCTACTACAACTCCAGGAAAGGTGTTCAACTAAGAAAAGATTTATAGTGACTGCAACAGATAACCGAGTAACAGATAACCTATGAAGGTACAAAAAAATTTTATAGAAGTTTATAAACTAATGCTTCTGCCTTATTTACCATAAACCTTTAGTATTAAAAAAGTTAAAAATGGTTGTAAATCTTCTTTCCATATCAGTAACTAATGCTCCCAAAAAGAAAAGAAGCAGAAATGTAAAAGTTTTAAATGAACATTTTTTAAAACTAACTCTTTTGGAACATTTTACTCAAGTGGTCTTTTGCTTATACATATATATATTTTAAAATATTTATTTTTGAGTTTATAGCTACTGATAATTGGTGTTTTCTTAATTAGGTGAAGCCTTTTTCCTTCAATTATAACAAATGAAATTAAGTCTCTTAATTAAATATAAACACAAAAAAGCGTTAGTTTACAAATAACCAAAACTTTTTTATGTTTTTCTGTCCTGAACACATTCCTTCAAAGAGTTAGCTTGATAAATACATGTTGAAGACTACATCATACACAATATTTATGTTTAAAGATTTAATTAACATTATTTTAGATTTCACCAGAGGATTTACTGTAAAATAAAATAACAAACTTGCCAAATATCAAATACCATTTGCTCACTGGTAATTAAGCTATCCGTTGAACTAGTTAGATCACAGGTTATTATGTACAGGTATTGACCAGGAGCCAAGACCGAAATTTTATAAGAAGTGTGAGAAATTTTGTATGATCAGCTTTTTTTCTCCAATTCTTACACTAAGAGAAAAATACCAATCGCCTCTTAAACCCTCACAATAGGAGCTCTATAAATTTTCAACAAATTGCATTGGTAAGTAGGTCTTTATGAAACAACCTAAGCAAGGGGCAACTGGCTCATTCCTCATTTGACAACTAAGAGCAAATTAATCCTTGAGAGCTAAAGTCATTTCAATCCAAAACACCCCTGACCACAGTTTAAATTCACAACTCTCAATCCCCAAGACTTTGCTCTATTCACCAGACCACACATAGCTATTCTCTAATACTATGTTTCCCAAATTTAGCTGTGAATCAGAATTATCAGTGAATGCCCTACCGGGCCCCTGATCTGCTGAAACTGGAAATTACTGCCTTAATCCTGTGTGATACAGTTCAGTCTAACTTTGAATATCAGATTATCTAAATCGAGGACACAAACAATGAAAAGACCAGTTCATAGGAAAATTTTTCACAACATTATGTAACATCTGTATGTATTTTTGTCCCTTCAAATAATTCTGACCTCAAGTTTTAACTTAGCTTAATTTCAAATAAAATCATACCAGTTTCAAATCCAACTAGAAAACAAAATAAAAAATGCATAGTAAAAAAAACCTAGGCTATCATTGTATTGTCTTGAGCAAAAAAAAAAAAAACACCTGGGCTTCAATTAATAGAACCTTAAACAGAAACGTGATCAGAAGAAATCTCATCCCATAAAATACAAATCATGACAACTACATTTTGAACAGAAGTATCAGTCCCTTTCCTACTTTGTAAAATAGAATTAACAAATATAAAACATCTACAGGAAAACAGATGAGGCAAGAGTCTATATTCTTTTCTATCACAGGCAGAATCATTTATGTGTTTCAATCCTGAACAAAATACAGGTTAACAATCTAAATTCAATCATGACAATAAAATACTTTCCATTTTCCAAGTTTGATGGTAATAAATATTTATACTTTTAAAAATATTTTTGTTCATTTTTGTTTTTTAAAAAGACACAACATGCTCAATAGTACACAGAATATGGAAAAAGTCATCACTTTGAGAGATCAATTGGTAGTATAAAACAATGTTCTTACACATTAACCCAATTCAAGAATGATTTCATCAGGGAATCTAACACGGTATTTTCTCCAAAGATAATAGTCAAATTTGTTATTTAGAATACTATGCCTAAAGTATCTAACAAGAAGTAAGCACTAATATCTAATTGTTGCAGTTTTTAATATCTTCTATATCCTCCACCACCACCACCCCCTCCTCCATATGGATCTCCATAACCTCTCCCACCATAGCCCCCTCTTCCACCATAGCCTCCTCTTCCACCATAATCTCCCCTACCACCATAATCTCCCCTGCCCTGGAAACCTCCTCTACCTCCACCTCCTCCACCACCTCCTCCCCACCCGCCTCCCCCTCCCCCTCCCCAGCCACCTCTCCCACCCCCACCACCTCCTCTGCCACCACCTCCACCTCCACCACCCCAACCACCCCTTCCGCCACCATCTTGTCTCTTTTGCCAAGGGGGCATTTCAGGGGGTGGTGGTTCAATTTCATTCGGCCGTCCTCCCCTGTCAGGCACCCTTCCCATCAGCACCTGTGTGAAGAAATATTTTCTTTCAGTTTCTAGTATTTTAAAAGTTAAAACTTACATAAAGATTTCAAATAATACTAAAGTTACTGTTTCTAATAAAGAAATATAAGCCAAATATTTAACATGAAAGTATCAGACATGGAAGTATAAATTAATATTGAAAATATAAGTGTGATGTATGACAAATTCCTCAGAATGTGGTATTATTTTTATAAAATCTGGGGGAGTATTTCTGAAATGTAAAGGCTTATTACTTTTCTCTTATTTAAATTTGTCTAACAAATTCTATAACAAATGTAGTATCTATCATGCTAAGAACTTTTTTAGTAAAAATATTTTTCACATACATGAACTACATACCCTACATTTAACATTGATTTGGTAATACATTAACTGATAAAAGATTGTATTCCTAAGCACATTTTATTTCAACAAAGCATAATGTATAGAAAGTAACATGTAAATGTAAAGAAGTAAGAGTTGAATATAAGTATAACATCAGGCATCACAGCAGAGAGATGCAAGGATTCTCAATGAATTATTTCTTTCTTGTGAGAAACTTAAGCTCACTTACTTTTTTAATGACAGTAACTATAACATTACAGGCTGAACATCCCTACTCCTAAAATTCAAAAGATGAAATACTCCAAAATCCAAAACTTTCTGAGCATCAACATGATGTTCAAAAGTGGAAAATTCCATAATTGGTCTCATGTGATAGGTCACAGTCAACACATAGGTGCACTAAAAATATGGTATAAAATTCCCTTTAGGTTATTTGTAACATGCATAGAAAACATAAATGAATTCTGTGTTTAAACTTGGGTCCCATCTCCAAGCTACTGCATTACATATATGCAAATATTCCAAAATTCAAAAGAAATCCAAATCTGAAACACTTCTGTTCCCAAGCACTTTATATTCAGCCTATATAAGAAAAATAAAAAGTTGATATACTTCCTTAACTTCTGCTTTGCAATATCTTGAAGAACAAATTAGAGAATAATTTAAGTTCCTAACCTTCTCTAGAAGGTACGACACATGCCATGAGCAGAGAGAAAGACAGATAATTGAGGAGGGTGTCAATCACTCACCACAGCCAAGGGGAATTCAATAGCATCTTACTAACGCTTTTCAGAAAAAAACCAAAATATATACTCTTTAACCAAAATGACCTATGAATCAGTTGCATTCCACTTCCACTGATACTCTATAATCAAACTGACTTTAAAAATATATGCAGTAAATGTGGGCTGGGGTTGTGGCTCAGGGGTGGGGTGCTTGCCTAGCATGTCCAAAGCCCTGGGGGTTCAATCCTAAAAATAAATAAAATAAAGGTACTGTGTCCAACTACAACTAAAAAATAAATATTAAAAAATAAAAAAAATATATGGAGTAAATGAATGACAAAAATTACCACCACATCCTCATTTTGCAACAACGTTCTAAGTATACAAACACTCTGTTTTAATGTCAGCAATAATATCCTAATCATCCAATAAAAAAAAAATAACCTTCTTTTGCTTGTTATTATCACTGGTCTCTCTAACCAAACATAATATGTTGGTGGGCATATGGAGATGCTACTCCAAGAAATGAACTTAAGGTTACTTCAACTAATCAGACTATAAACTCAGAAAAGACATGGGTAATTTTACTTAAAGAAGCAGAACTTAAATCCAGGAAGACTACATTTTGACTATAATCCAATGCAAGACATTAAGTAACATACTGAAGGAAAGAACATTTTCAGAATATAGAAGGGGATGATCTAAAATGGAAGCAGAGAGGCAAACATTGGTGATGCTTAACATAGCAATAATTAGCAAGTTGACTTTAAAAACAACTATCCCCAAGGTTGGGGGTCTAGCTCAGTGGTAGAGCATTTGCCTTGCATGCTCAATGCCCTGGGTTGGATCCCTAGCATAGAGGAAAGGAGAGGAAAGAAAAGGGAGAATGGGGGAGGGAGATGAAGGGGAAGGAGTAGGAAAGAAATAAGTCCCCTCAACAAGATATCCTATCTCAAACTGTACTAAAAAACTATGCCTTAAAATTATCCACATCTCTTTTGATTTTTTGCTCTTTTGTAATAAAGTCTGCCATGGACTTCTCTACCTAAACAAAGAAGATATGCTAGTTAGCTGATATAAACATTCTAAATTAGTTTACTGTTACTGCCACTGTAACGAGGGGAAAAAAAAAAAAAACACCTCAGTGTCCTTGAGCTTGTTTAATTTAAGATCACTGTCAGAGAAATGAATCTGTACTTTGAATCAGGAAACAGAAGCTCAAAGAAATTCAGTAACTTGCCATGGTAGCAATTCCTCTAAATAAAGGCTAGAGCTAAGGTGTTTACCCAGATTAGTATAACTCTAAAACATGTGCTCCTCTTCCCTTTATACCAAAGATATAAAGAGTTAAAATATCAGTCATAAAGAAGAATGAAATTATGGCATTTGCGGGTAAACAGATGTAACTAGAGACTATCATACTAAGTGAAATAAGCCAATCCCCCCAAAACAAAGGCAAAATGCTCTCTCTGATTTGTGAATGCTAACACAAAATAAGTTGTGGGGAGGGACAGAATTTCATTGAATTAGACAAAAATGAAAGGAAGGGAGGTAGGATAGGAATAAGAAAGACAGTAGAATGAATCAGACATAATTTTTGTATGTTCATATATGAATACATGATCAGTATAATTCTACATCACTTACAGTCACAAGAATGGGAAGTTATACTCCATGTATGTATAATATGTCAAAAATATATTCTATTGTCATGTATATTTAAAAAGAACACATTTTTTAAATCCCCTAAAAAAAAAAAAAAAAAAAAAAAAAAAACAAGTACCTGAAACAAATTCCTTCAAATTCTTACCAAAAAAGAAAAAACTTCATACTGGAAATAAAGCAAATAATTCTTGCTAAAGCTACTGATAAAAGCAATTCTTAATTACTTAGATTGAAATAAAATTTTGATTCAATTTATGAATACAAAAATTCAAATAAATAATACACATTAAAAAGCACAATTAAGCCAACATGGACTTAAGCTCCTCCATGCTCTTTTCTGTTTCACAAAAAATCACAAAAGAAAAATGGGGGGCTGGGGTTATGGCTCAGTGGTAGAGCACTCGCCTAGCACATGTGAGGCCCTGGGTTCGAGCCTCAGCATCACATATAAATAAATAAAATAAAAATGAGAAAATCTCTCAGGTCTTTAATATTGAAAGAAAAACCAACCTTATTAATGGCACACGCTGTCTTTTCCCGGCTGGAGCCACTACTTGTCCTAATGATCTTAGATAGATCTTCTCGAGCAGCAAGTAGATGTGCCAACGTAATTGTTGTCTTAGGTGATAAAGCATAACGTTTGGGCTGGTAAATTCTTGCTATGTTATCTGTTTTGACCTAAATGACAAAGGATAGAGAAAAAGTGAACAAAAGTAAAGTTTAATGAAAGAGCAATGTAATAGCAGTCATGATCTTCAGAAAAGAAAAAGATTAAAAAATAAATAGGAAAAAGCAAAGGAATTCAATATCTGATAATTTATATGTGGAAGGAAAAAATAGACGAACAGATGCTAAAAGAATATATAAATACCAGCAACAACTCACAAAGAAATATAACACGAAATGATTCTATTCATATTAACAAAAAAAAAAATCTAAAAATTTTACCAAAAAAAAAAAAAAAAAAGTACAGAACTTAAAAAAAAAAAAAAAACTTCAGTAAATCTTGCAAAAACAAAAGGAAAACTTGAATAAATGGTGAGAAATATCAACTTTCTGGGTGGAGATAGTGAATATTCATGTCAACTTTCTCTCAAATTAACCTATAAATTTAGACTTACTATAATCCCATTAGAATGGTTTGGGGAAGGATGAAAAAAAAAAAATGAAAGTGGCACATGCCTATAATCCCAGCAACTGAGGAGATTTGGGGAGGCTGGGACAGGAAGATCCCAAGTTCAAGGCCAGCCTCAGCAACTTAGCAAGGCCCTAAGCAACTTAGTGAGACTTTGTCTCAAAATAAAGAAAAAAAAGGTTTGGCTATAACTCAGTAGTAAACTGCCCCTGAGTTAAATCCCCAGTTCAAAAAAAAGAAAAAAATCCAGAAACTAAATACGTAAGAATGACTTGAACAATTTTGAAAGAATCCTACAAGATATTAATATAAAATTATCATTGTCCATTTACTAATAAAGGGCTGACATTTAGCCAGACAGAGTGGTGCACACCTATAATCCCAGAGGCAGGATGATTCAAGTTTGAGGTCAGCCTCAGCAACTTAATGAGGCCCTAAGCATCTTAGTTGAGAGACCCTACATCAAAATTTAAAAAATAAAGGGGATGTGGCTCAGTGGTAAAGCTCCCTTAGGTTCAATCTCTAGAACAAAAAAAAATTAAAAAAAAAAAAAAAAAAAGCTAAATATTCCAGGATATTGTTCACTTAGGCATGATTTCTTCAATCTTCAAAACATCCCTTTAGAGTGGTTGATTTTTAATATCCCCTTCTGCAGACAGGGGGAAAAAAATAAGCTTAGAAATGTTAGGTTACTATTCCAAAACCACAGAGAGGAATACCAGTTTTGTCCATTTACTAATAAAGGCCAAATGACCCTGAAGCACAAGTTTATAGAGACAGTATACTATCCTACCTCCATATAATTAATTAAAACTAGAAGAAAAAAATAAATTGATGAAAAGAAACAACTGATATTGAGGGCCCCATAGACATATGAATATATTTACATAAATGATAAAGGAAGCATCAGAGATTCACAAGAAGTGAGAGATTTTTTAAATAGTGCTCCAATAAGGAATAAACTGTTAATTATTTATTAAAACATTAATAATAACAACAATAAGGCACATCAAATACCAAAGAGAATTCTGAAGTGAATAGTTAACTGCTTGAGGTTTTAGCGTAAAAACTTAAAATTTCTACACATCAAAAGTTATAAAACAAATCAATAGACAATGGGGAAAATATTTTTAACAAAGCAACTAACAAAACTTCCTTAACATAAAAAGCTCAGTCAAGAGGAAAACAGGAAGACTCTGAGGGGGTGGGGGGAGATAGGAAAAAAAGAGGAAATTCAAGTGTCTAATATTCTTACAAAAAAAAAATTCATCTTTTTTTATTTTTGTTAATATGGGAAAAAATATAAAACAATAAATAAATTATGGCAATTTCACATGACAAAATACAATGCCAACATAAACAGGACACCAAAAGGACTTAAGTTCTTTTACATGTTACAACATGGGCAAACCTTGAAAACATTATCCCTAGTAAAAGCAGCCAGACACAAAAGGGCACATGTCATGATTCCATTTACATGAAATTTTCAGAATAGGTAAATTGGAGACAGAAAATACATTATAAAAATGGCTGCCAGGAAATGGAGATGGGGTGTTGGGAATAACTGCTAATGGGTACTTATTCATTTGGGGCAATGCATATTTTCTGGAATTAGTGGTAATGGTTATATAACAAAGTGAACATACTAAATACCAGTATACTGTACATTTTTAAATAATACATTTTATGTTATGTGATAAAAATTAATTTTAAAAAGGGTACTGAAGTAGAGCTTTTAGTAATATGGGCAATGGTCACAATATATTTAGTGAAAAAGGCAAACTATAAAATTACACTCATATTATTACTTCAATACTAGCAAAATAAAAGAAACTAGATTAATCTTACTAATAACTGAGTATAATCTTCGAAGGCGAACCCAGAATATGACTCAAAAGCCTTAAAATCATGAATTTTTTTAAACAAGAAATTCCACTTTTAGGAATATATCATTTAGCTGCCAAGGATTTTAGTAAAGGGTCAAACAGACAAAGTAAGAGGAAGCCTCAATGTATAGTATATCTATATGACAAAATACTCTGCAGAAATTTAAACTGTTATAGAACAATATTTGATGACAGCCACAACAATATCAGACATATTTTTCTATCATAATAATAAAGAAAAAATGATAAAGATGTACTAAATTAATAAGAAAACAAAACTTAGGGTACATACGCACATAATCAAACCAAAAAGACTTAATTAAAAGGCCAAAAATTATCTACAGATAGCCAAGGTAAAATATTTTTTTTTTTAAATCTCCTAGACTGAGGAAAAGACCAAATTAAAAAAAAAAAAAAAGACCTCCCCCATCCTAATATATGATATGTGATGAAAAAGAAACAAGATCAGAAGATATAGCAACATATTTCCTAAAGGCATATTTGCTCAAAGCCTCTGTTTAAGGCCAGTAAAGGATCAACATGCCTATGTATCCATGTCACTCTGAATGTTCAAAGAAAAGAATGTATCAAAATTCATTTGTGGGCTGGTGTGGTAGCTCAGTGGTAGAGTGCTCTCGCCTCCCTCATGTGAGGCACTAGTTTTGATCCTCAACACCACATTAAAATAATAAAGTTACTGTGTTCATCTACAACTTAAAAAATATTTTTAAAAAACTCATTTGTTTAAGATTTCTCTATAATATTAAAGCCAACATTGAAAACATCCTCCAAGTTGGTTTAATGAGGCAAGTTTCATGTAACTACCTTTCACAATTTGCCTCATATTTCTAAATTCCTTTTTCTCATAAAAATTCTATCAGGTTAAACTACAGACCCAACATATATACAATAGCTCTTAAGTTGCCAGAGGTTAGTAAAAACTGGTACTTCTCACATAGCTGAACTGTTTTTCTTGAGGTCAACAATTATATACACTTCTTTGATAATTCACAGCCTTCAGGGTATATGAGCTTCTTGCATACAGTTACTCCAATAACATGTACAGACACATCCAAGAGTTTATCCAGGTACACATGTAGAAAAGAATTAAACTTTAACCACCTGAGAAGCTGAGTAGGAATTATAGAAACAGCAATCTTCTACAAACATCTATATCTAATTATAGAGAATCTGATATGCCTATCCACAATCAGGTATATCACAGTGCTTGACATTTGACATACACAAGGTACTGCATTATTACTGGAAAAAAAAATACATGGATGATAGCTTTCAGCTCTGCCTTATAGATATTCTACTACTATGCTTAAAAAAAAAACAACAACAACAACAAAAAAACGTTATCTGAGCCAGGTGTGGTGTCGCACGCCTGTAATCCCAGCAGCTCAGGAGGCTGAGACAGAGGACCATCAGTTCAAAGCCAGCCTCAGCAATGGAGAGGCACTAAGCCAACTCATTGAGACCCTGTCTCTAAATAAATAGGGCTGGGGATGTGGCTCAGTGAGTTCAATCCCCAGTACCAAAAAAAAAAGAAAAAGTTATCTGAAATAATATTTTGTACCAAGAACCCTGTTACAATCACTCTTCACTTTCCTTTATCTGTCTCCCAGGTGTTTGGAAATACTCTACGTAAGATATATAAGGGAAGATTTATAGATAAATAAGTGAGTCACAATGAATACACTAAATATAAAAAGAGACACATATCTTATAGCAAAGAGAATAAAAGGGATATAGAGAGTGGGAGACCAACATCACAGAAAACTACTCCAATCCCTACTTCCATGCTGCTATCCCTCCCTCCCTGACAAAAAAGTGTGTGGGGAGGTGTATAAGGAAAATGAAGTTTCCTTTCTTGTAATAAAAAAAAAAAAGGGCAGCTACAAAGACATGCTAAAGTCAAAAGTGCCACAGCACAACAGCCAGCTTCAAAGCCTGATGTTAATAATCCTTATCAATGACTATAGTTTCCAATCTGATTTTCTGTTCCTCTTTCTTATGGACAACCAAGGACCACCATCCAGCTGAAAAAAGTCACCAGTATGAGATCAAAAGAGGAAAAAAATGAAAAAAAAAAAAAAAATCACCCTGGAAGAAATTGAAGGCAAAATAATAATAACAAAAACTCCAAAATAAAAAAAGTTCTCACCTGCATTCAAGAAGCCAGTACATTCAAAAATAAGAAAAAAAAATTTTTTTAATAAAACCCTGAGGGGCTGGGACTGTGGCTCAGTGGTAGAGCACTCACCTAGCATATGTGAGGCACTGGATTTGAGCCTCAGCACCACATAAAGATAAATAAAGGTACTGTCCATCTACAAGTAAGCAATAAAGATATTAAAAAAAAAAAACAACTCAAAGAATCAAAAAAGAATTTGTGACAATTTAAAAATGATGGTAGAAACAAAAATTCAACACTAGGTACAAAATAAAATTGAAAAGATTTCCAATAAGTAAATCAAAAAGGAAGTGAAAGAAAATGAGAGAGGAAAAAAGCATCTTAAGCAGATCTACCAGATGTTCACTATCTGACTAACAAGAATTTCAGAGAATAAAAGGGAAGAAATTAATACAGAATATATAAAAGCTAAAAGAATCTACAGATTGAAATGCCTAGCTAGTGTTTGGTGTAATGAATAAAAAAAGATTCAAACCAACATACATTATAAAATTTCATAACTGCATGAATGAAGAGCCCAAGAGTCTGGAGAAAAATAAAAGGTTATCCAAACAACAGCAAATGACATTGGTTTTCATAACAGCAGTACCAAGTTCTTGAAAAAACTGAAATAATGCCTTCAATATTCTTAGACAAAAATTTATTTTTGAATTTTATATTCATCAAAAAAATCAAATGTGATGGCAGAACAAACATTTTCAGAATTTGGGATTCAGAAAAATCATGTCCTATACACTCTGTATTAACAAGTTGTTTGTAAATTTACTATGGCAAAATGAGGGAGTGAGGGAGTGAGGGAGGGATCAGTGAAATAGCAGGTCATGAGGTCCAGAAAACAGAGGAGCAGCCAATGATAGCCATATAAACAGATGAGTTTGCAATAAGAAGACACAAGTTTCTGGGAGACAAAAATATAACAGAAATACTAAATACTCATTAGAAGACTTAATTTTTATAAGTATTCTTACCATGAAAAAAAAAAAGCTACCACCATTTTGTAGAAATATAATGCATGAAAAATAAAATTCAATTAAAAAAATTAGACATCTGTATATCCTTATCCACAGAATCTGGGAATATTACCTTGTAGATGCAGATGAAATTAAGACAAGCATCTTAAGAATGAAAAATTAATCTGTATTATAATCATAAATATCCTTAAAAAGAGAGACAGAAGTGTATCAGAGACAGAAGGTGATGTGAGAACAGAAGCAAAGACAGAGAGAAAGACTAGAAGATCAGATTCTGCTACTCGCTTTGAGACAGATTAGGGTGAAAGCCACACTATGCAGGTGGCATGTAAAAGCCAGGCAATGTAAGGAAACACATTCTCCACTAAAACATCCAGGAGGTCTGCAATCCTGTAAATACCTTCATTTTAGAACTTCTGGTCTCCAGAACTGTAATAGTTTGTGTTATTTCAGCTACTAAGTTTATGACAATTTGTTATAGCAGCTGTAGAAAACTAACACTCTACATGGAGAGAGAGAGACCGCCAAGAACCAAGAGGAGAATGGAAGTACTACAACAGAGTCAGGACACATACACGTGAGACAATCATCTTGGTCATTCCAGGCCAGGTATGAGATGAAAGAAGCTACATGTATTAGTTTTGTGTTGCTAAAACAAAATACCTGAGAATGGATAAAGCATAAAGAGGGTTATTAGGTTCACAATTCTGGTGAGTAGAGAGTCCAAACAGCATTGCCCCCCACTAGCTATATCACAACATGGCAAATAAGCCAAATGGAAATAGCTGTGTGCAGAGGGACCAAGTACATGGGGTGGCCTTGCTTTACAACAACCCATTCTCACAAAAATGAATTCACTTCTGCAAGACCAAACCCACTCAAGACCAGCACTAATCCATTCAAGAGGGTGGATAATCTAATTACTTTCCACTAGGTCCCACTTCTTCTTCTTCTTCTTTTTTAAAATATTTTCTTAGTTGTCAATGGACTTTATTTATTTATATGTGGTGCTGAGAATCGAAACCAGTGCCTCACACATGATAGCCAAGTGTTCTACCACTGGGCTTCAAAACCAGCCCTACTAGGTCCCACTTCTTAAAGGTTTCATTATCTTAACACCACCACACTGGGGATCAAGATGCCAGCACATGCCCACTTGGGGGGCAAACCATATCCAAAACAAAGCCCTACATAAGCAGCCCCAACTGATATTAACACAAAACAGAAGAACTACCCACTTAATTCAAAAAATGAAAATAATACCTGAACTTCACTTGCATCAAGTAACAGGTACCAACCAGATTTACCCTTCGACATGAAATAATTTTTTAAAACTGGGTAATTCATACGTACAAATGACTTTCAGATAGTGGACAACAAGGAGTCTAGAATGGTGATCCTTGAAAGAAGGTAAGTTCTATAATTGTCCCTTTTTACTGCCTGGAAAGTATCCAGGCTGTGATGCAAGTTAGGTTAGGGATATTTTAATCGGCTTTTTCACTGCTATGACTAAAAGATCTGACAAGAATTTTAAAGGAGGAGACTTTTATTTGGGGGCTCATAGTTTCAGAGATCTCAGTCCACAGATGGCCAATTCCATTCTTTGGGGCCCAAGGGCAGGTAGAATCTCATGATGGAAGGGGGTAGCAAAGGAAAGCAGCTCAGAACATGGCATCAGAAAGCAGAGAGAAAGAGCTCTCTTGACCAGGGGCAAAATAAATACCCCAAAGACCCACTTCCTTCAGTTATACCCTACCTGCTACAGTTAACCACCCAGTTAATCTCTGTCAGGGGACCCAGACACTGATCAGGTTAAGGTTTTCATAACTTGATCATATTAGCTCTAAACTTTATTGCATTGTCTCACACGTGAGCTTCTGGAGAACACCTAATATCTAAACCATAATAGGGAGGATCCCAAACTAAATCTGAATACAAATTAAACACCTAAAATGGGAGTGATGGGAGACGCTTTCTAAAAAGCTCTCTGAAGGGATTCATAAATGGGAATTCCCCTCTCCTGAAACCTCCTTTTCAAATAAAACACATACCCCACCTACCCAGTTTTAAGAAACTTTTAAGAACTGTTCAGGCATCAGTACGATCTGTCCCATTCCTATATTCTACTTTCTTAATAAGTTACTAATTATCTCATAGGATGCCTCCTTTGCAATGGCATATTCTGACATAAATCACACCATCTATGAATTTAAAACAAATATGAAAGCCTGTGGAAAAATTAAGTTTTTGCAAACAGGAATGTGTGCAAGACTAGGATCATTTTATATAAGAGGCCAGTAGTTGACCTAGACATGTGGTTCAGATTAGTGATAAGGAACAAATGTGGTACAGTTGCATAATAGCAAACAAGATCTTGAAGAGCTGTCACAGGATACCACCTACAGGATACAAATGGGAAAACAGCCTTACCTTTGCTCTATCAGACCATCCAAAGGACTGCACTGTCACATCTAATCGTTTCATTAACATGCGGCGGCGGCATTCATATTCACAGGAAAGGGCATCATTAATTCTTTCCAGTTGTTCCTAAGGAATTTGGAACAAAATCATAAACTTCAGACTCATTCTACACAGAAACCTAAGAATTAAGTACTTCCTGCTAATTCAAAGTATACTATACTTAACCATTTTCTAATTCCCTTTAGACTTTGTGGTGAATTATTTAAATAATGAACATCTGATAGAACATTTATGATATTCAGAAGATATTAAACAAGTTTATCTTCAATTAAACATATTAAGTAAAAACTCTACTTTCCATGTAGTATGGACCAATATAGAAAAAATATACCAGTAATTTCTCTTCTCATCAGCTTTAAAAATATTATCTTTTTGAAATCATAACTACACTAACAGATTGGGCAATTTCAATACTCTTGACCAGGTATGTTTTCACTTAATAATTTGACTGAAGAAATGTTTATATATATTACTCTAGAATATCAATCCATTTTGATTCTCCAAAATAACATGCATGCTATGCATTGTAAAACCTGAATGTCCATTTACAAAATTAAGTCATTATATGGTTCATATATTATTTGCCCCCCCCCCAAAGTTTCCTGTGTTGGAGACTTTATCTGAAGGTTGGCAGTATTGGGAAGCAGTAAGAGAATTAAAAAATATGGCCTAGTAGAAGATCCTTAGGTCAACTGGGGTTGCCCCTGAGAGGGACTGTGGGACCCCAGCCTCTCCGGCTTCCTGTTTGACAATGTGATATCTCCCTTCAACTACCATCCTTGCAATCATTAGGTTACAAAGCCAAGAGGCAGCCCTTGCAAGAGCCTACACCATGCTGTATGGACATTCGGGCTCTAAGACTGAGATAGATAAAGCTCTTTTCTTTATAAAGTTATTCTGACTTGAGTATTTCAATGTAGTAACAAAAAATTAACTAATACAATCATATGCACCAAACTAAAAAGAAAAGAAGATTTACCGCCTGTTCCAGACTTAAATCAATTTTTAGCAGTGGTTTTCCCACATGATTTTTCTGGACTTTAGAGAGAATATCCTTTACCTAAAAGTAAATACAAAAAATTGTGAAAATGTATATACTTAATTTAAAAACAAGCTTATTCTGGTTTGAGTGTTGTTTTGAACATTAGAGAATAAATAAAATGTTAAAGTGATATAATTAAAATACACCTTCACAAATCAGGAAAGAGTACCATTACTATCTTTTTCAAATAAGCACCAGTTATATTGATTCAAGTTACAGAAGATCTTTCCAATAAGAAGAAATAGTGTACAGAGACTAAGGTACTTATTAAAGGGTTCTACTATGAGAAATTGGGTCTTATGTGAAATAATTTTGGAGTTTCTTCTTAAGATGGCAATCTCTTACTTCCTGGTAAATTCTCAAAGAGGATACTTACACATTTAACAAGCATACTGATTTTTCTCAAATACTATGTGCACATTCTAATTGTATTTATTCTGGTTTCATTGTTCAGCAAGACAATATAAAAATGTCAATTATTGTTACCACATACACATTTTCATTACTTTTGCAAAGTCACTGATTTAAATTACTTAAAACATTTATTTTGGTAAGCAAGATATTTGGCATTTACTTTTTCTTTAGTAGTATCAGGAGCTATCCAATAATAATAATCTATCCTGAATAAAACGACCACAGAATGACAGCCTAAGTAGGCTCACCTTCCTAACTAGAGAATCTTTCACTAGCTAAAGAAAATGTTTCAAAAATAAATGAAATATTTAAAGTTTCTTAGTTATAAGGTAGTAACAGAAGATAATCAGGAGCAGTTCAGATTTTAAGGAGAATGAAGCTTATTTAATTAATGTTGGGGGCACTCCTGAAGAAAAATAATTCAAAATCACATTGGAAGATGGGGTAGTAATAGGAAATGACTGTAAATGAACATGAGGTTTCTTTTCACAGTGATGGAAGTGTTCTAAAATTAGATTTTAGAGATGGTTGTACAATCTGGTAAATATACTAAAATTCATTGATTATATATTTAAGATGAAATGAATTTCATGACATGCAAATTATATCTAGAAAGTCATATTTTAAATTAGCTTAGAAAGTACCTATGCAAATGAGACCCCAGAGTTTAAGCTTCACTAGCTTAGTAGCAATCTACCTCTATACCAATGATATTGACCTGATCTTTACATATCTTATGGAATTAATTATTTTCTTAAAATATGTCATTTCTACAAATTCCACTCATGGTAAGTAATGTCAATTTTATGTTATTTTATACATTATTTATTTATTTTTGTACTGGGGATTGAACCCAGGGGCACCTAACCACTGAGCAATATCCCCAGCCCTTTTTTATTTTGAGACAGGGTCTCACAATGTTACCTAGGACCTTGCTTGGCTAGCCTTGAACTTTTGATCCTCCTACCTTAGACTTCCAAGTCACTGGGATTAAGGCATACACCAGGTTTTAACTCCTCACTCCAGAGGGATTCTGAATGCACACATATAGTTTCCTACATGTAGCCACCCTCAGATATTCACATTCCTTGTTATGGAGTGAGTGAAGATCATAGGCTCTGGAAAGTGCCTATATGAACATATGTTCAAACCTCAGGTTTTTACCACTACTTGGAAACTTGCTTATTTAAATTATTAAATCTTTCAATACCTCAGTTTTTTCCCATAGAGGTTATTATCTCATGTGTAATATGAGAATTAGATGAGTTATACATATAAGCATTTAGAACAATAAATGATACCTATTTGCTGTTATACCTTTGAACAGCTTTAGATTGTATTGTAAAAAATTTTCCCCCAATGATAATAAGTTGTCTTCTGGGCACACATCACAGTAGAAGAAAGAAAATAGAGAAATTTTTAGTTTTAATAGGAAGTGAGTGGTATAGAAAGCCTTTTTAGGTAAATAGGCCAGAAGACCATTAAAAGGGAAAAAGCATGAGGTATGAGATTTGTACTTGTCTTTAACTATTCTGTCAGAATACTCATTTATACATTCATTATGTAATAGTCACTTACTAAACACTTGTCAACAAAAAAACTTTTTACTCAGAGCCAAAGAAACCCCACTGTAACATCCATTGGGAAAAAAGTTTAGTTTCTCTTTTGACTTTACAGAAAAACTATCCTTCTTTCATTATACTGTATTATATCACTGATTAGTAACAGAATCTTTAAATTTGAAAAGTTATTTCTATTATGGCAAACTCTAGCCAAGCCTAACAGCACTCACATGTTAAAATCTGATTCTTAAATATTAGCCATAGGCAAAATTAAGTCACATGGACATTAAGTCCAAATCCAAAATTTAGTTTATATGAAGACAAATTTGTCTTGAAATGATAATGTATATTTTACTCTTAAAGGAAAGGCTTTCATTTTAATTCAGCATTTATATGTTAGTATTTAGCTAAATTTGGAGAAAATAAAAATAAAACAAATACAATACCTTTGATTCCACTTGGTTTAGCATAAGTGGAATGTCGGAAGTGGTTGACTTGGGAACACCAAGAGAATCACATATAACTTGAACTTCCTGATAAATTTCACTGTTTTTATCTAACTGAGAATTTTTACGTTTCTTCTTCTGCAATATCTGTGAAGCTTGAAGTTCTGTACTTAAAAATACTATAACAAAAAAAGGTTAAAACAAATGTTATTATCTGCACCAAATATCTTAAATAAAATAAGTATCAACAATACCAAAACCAATATTCCCTTACAAAGAACCAAAGAGCAATACCAACATTTGCAGAACACAGTAAACTGTGTTAAGGCAGCAGAGGTAAATGGGACACAACTTACCTAAAGCTACATAAAATACTCTTTCAAATTTGTACTGTACTTTAAATGGCTAATTGTTTTTCACATTGGAGAAGCCTGAGCAGCTCCCTCTAGAGTCAAGCATACAAGGCTCCAGGTCCCTCCAAAGGAGAAGCTTCACTTTTCATCTATTTTACCTGTATAGATTTACTCTAAGACTTAGTTTGAATAAATGAATGAGTAAAAAAAGGGGGGGCACTAAAAATAAAAATGAAAATGAATTTATTTAATACCATCAAGTAAAAGAGGAATGAATGAATGACTTATTATATTCTCCTTGATTTTGCACTAGCTGGCTGCAGTTCCATTTTAATTAATACAGTAAATGATCTACAATGCTATTTCAATGTACCTACACATTTTGTTCTGAGTCAGGCACAGTGTATACAATGGAGTTGTAACATCAGAGAGACTGCCTACCCTTAAAGAATTTAAAATCCAGTAGAAAAGACCTACCAAAAAATTAAGAATGTATGAGACTTTACTAACACATTCTCTTATGACAAAGCACTGGGCTAGGAGAGAATGTGTAGCTCTAACTCATCTATACATGGACGGAACAATGTGAGTCAGGAAAGATCACATGAAGCTGTTCACAACTCCCTCTCCTTTCACTATTCTATTCTATTCTTTCAAAAGCCATATTTAAGAAAATTACTAAAAAATCTTTGATGGATAGTCTTATTTTAAATTAACTTTTCACTACAACAGTTATGATATTGTTTTTGTCCTTAGTTAAAATTGACAATACACAAAAGCCACAATTTAATATAGCAGTTTCAAATTCAGCTGAGAACACAATATCTAGGAAATATAGATACCAAGATCCCATCCTCAGAGATTCTAAATGAACAGAGATGAAGCAGAAGTTGGACATCTGTGTAGTTTGTTTTAGAGTCAAGGTGACTCTCATGGAGAGAGAAAAAACACTAATTTTCTATGCAATCTACATATTACAGTCTAAAGAGCCAAATACCAAAAAGTTACAACCAGTATCTACCATACTTCATTGATGAGGACTACACTAAGGACCCTCTGATTTAAAAACCTCATTAAAAGAGATTACTAGTTCTTCAGAAATGTATCGTATCTCTGGAAGTCTGCATTTGTTCTGCAGAAGCATGCTCTAAGCAATAGTTCAATCAAGAGTTTAGTCTAGTACTTATAAAACTAACCTATGCAGAGTATAAACAATACAGGGAAAAGTAAGTTGTCTTCCCACCACAGTAAATTATGCATGTTCTATGTTGCTTTTTACTACTAACGTATCTCAGAGATTACTCCATAAAAGCACATTTGATCTATTTTCATTTTTCCTAACGACTAGATTGTGATATCACTGCATAAATGCACCATCCCCATTTAACTATTTGTGGACACTCAGGTTTCCAGTCTTCTTGATATCACAATGTTGTAATAAACATCCTTTTCATTTATCTTTCAATATTTAGGGCATTCGATATGTATTCAGAGACAATGAATTACCAGGTCAAAGAGAGGTGAGTTTTTAACTATGATTTTGAAAAGCTGTCCTCCTAAGAGGCTACACCAGTTATTTGACCCCCATAGCATGTCTACAGTATATAAGAATTTGTTATCCTACACACTTGTATTATTTTATTTTTATAATGCCTTGATTTTGAAAAATATTGTGCATCTTTTCACTTTATATGCAATTTTAAAATTCTTTTTCTTGCAGGGTGTGGTGGCACACACCTGTAATCCAAAGAGGCTGAGGCAGGAGGATTGCGAGTTCAAAGCCAGCCTCAGCAACTTAGCAAGGCCCAAGCAACAGAGCAAGACCCTGTCTCTAAATAAAATATCTTAAAAAGGGTTGGGGATGTGGCTCAGTGGTTGAGTGCCCCTGGGTTCAATTCCCAGTACACACACACAAAAAATTTTTTTTTCTTTAGAATACATGTTCACGTCTTATATACTTTATACATTTTTCTAGTGAAGTTCTCATGTTTTCCTCTTGATTCATTAAAGCTTTTCCCATAGGAAGGAATTTAGCCCTTTTTATTTTAAGCACACTACAAACATTCCAGGAGCAACAGCAAGATTATTATATGACTAAATATGATTCAAACAGCTAACTATAACTATACTTCAGTTAAACTAAAGATAAAGAGTAAATTTTGGTAAGACTGTGAATTGATTTCTGAAGCAAAATATGGCAATATAACTAGACAAGAGATTTTTTTAAACGTTCATAGTCTTTGTCTAAGTAAAAGTAACCAGAAACACAAATTGTTTTAAAATAGAAAAAAAAATTCAAATACCTCCAAACTTGAAATCTATTAACTAAAAATATTATGCCAATAAAAAGTAATATAGTTAATTTAAATCAATTTGATAAAAAAAAAAAAAAAAAAACTGCTGGGCATAGTGGAGTCCACATATGTAATCCCAGCTACCTGGGAGGCTGAGGCAGGAAGATTGCAAGTTCAAAGCCAACATTGGTAATTTAACGAGACTCTATCTCAAAATAAAATAAAATAAAAGGAGCACTTGCCTAGCATGCACAAGGTCCTGGATTCAATCACCAGTACCATAAAATAATAACAACAGGAAGTGAGGGGGAAATGAAGAGTAGAATAATACATTAAATGAGGGGAAGAGGAAAAGGAACTGCATCTGTAACAGTTTCTCAATCATTCCTCTGTGTGTGTGTGTGTGTATGTGTGCATACACACACACACACACAAGAAAAAGGGAAAGAAAATACACCAAAAAGTTGCAAGGCACAGTGACATAAGCCTGTAATCCCAGCATCTTCGGAGGTTGAGGCAGGATTGAGAGTTCAAATCCAATTTCAGCAAAAGCAAGGCATTAAGCAACTCAGTGAGACCCTGTCTCAAAAATACAAAATAGGGCTGGGGATGTGGCTCTGTGGTCGAATGACCCTGAGTTCATTCCCCAGTACCCGCCCCCCTCAAAAGAAAATACACCAAAAGTATTCATAATTCTCTCTAGGTAGTAAAGTTATACTTTATTTTCTTCTTTACAATTTTGTCTACTTTCTAAGACTTATACCATCAGCATGTAAATTTAAAACTCTACCATTTTAGCCATTTTTAGGCATACAGCTCTGTAACAATAAGCATATTTATATTATTGCATTGCCATTATCCCATCAATCTCCAGAACTTTTTCATCTTCCCCAGTGAAACTTGGTATCCGTAAACATTAACACCCCATCACATTCCTCCTGAGCATGTATTTTTATAATAAAAAAGGACTATACAAATTTTTCTTAAAAAAAAAAAAAAACAAAACAAAACACTGACATCTTCCTGGTGCCTATAACAGTTTTTGGTACAAGAGTAGGTGATCAATAAATGTTTTTGAACAGATTATCATTCAATGCCTATCACTAAAATGAGATCTCATAATCTCCTTAGCAGTCTAGTTCCCAGAGTTTTAAATTAAATAGGACCTTGGAGATCACCAACTTTACACATCTAGTCATAAATGCTAAGAGAGGAATAAGGTGAAGGAAATAGAAAGTACAAACATAGGGCATTCTATATTAACCATAATATCCCAAGTGTTAGAGGATATACTCGTAGAATTTACTTAAATTTATTTATGCAAACATCTGAGACAGCATCATATTTTAAGTCAAATACTAAAACATTTTCAACAGATAAAATGAGTAATGTTTCATTAATGAAACTGCATAAATTTTGGCTTGAAAATAACAAAACCAGATCAAACACATGCATTTAAATGTCCAAGGAAATATAACTTACATAGAAGTTTCAAACAGTCATCCTTGTTTTTTAAACGGTCTTTAATATCTCCTGATATGAGAACAGAATATGGACATGCCATTTCTTTTAAAAAACCACTTATCTCAAGTTGGAAGCTCTCTAGGTCATCTCTCCCTTTAAAAAAGAAAAATCATAATACATTTACTAAGTACTTACCATACAAGCCAATACTATGAAATCTACCTCATTAATTTCAATTTTATATTCAATTCTAAATTTTCACTTTCACATTTAATCCTTAGATGTGTAACTACAAAGCTTAGGCTAAGGCAACTAATTTCCATACAATGTGTGTGTGTGTGTGTGTACACGCATGCTCAAGTGTTTAGGCTTAAATTTAAGAACAAAAATATCAATTTAAGAACATCTGTAATAACAAGATTGCAAACACTTATATTTAAATCTCTGACAAGTTTTGTCCAATGAACTCTCCATAAAATCAGGTAAACTGGAAATATTTGGAATTAGCAACTGAAACACTTAAAACATTATTAGATCTACAATTATTGTAACTGGCTTCAGAGTAAATTACCCATTTCTTTTTTATTTCTAACCAGATTATTAAATGCAATCATTTAATTAAGTTTATTATCTTTAATTCACAATGTAATTATGTAGGAACTTGTGCCTTGTTTTGAATTCACATTATTTTACTTTGTTTCACAGGAATTCTGTTAAATTTGTTGCTTGTTTTCTTTTGTGTTTGCAGTGCTAGAGATGGAACCCGCTACGGAAGTACTCTACCACTGAGCTACATTCGCAGCCCAACTTCTGTTAAATTTGGCAAGGAAAAAAATAATTTCAAAGGACAGCTTTAGAAGGGAAGACTATTTTGTTCCCTAGCAAATGCCCAATAGTTTTTCATGTTTTATTTTCTAACACTGTCTGAAATTATACCAAAGATTAGGCGGAGAGAGGGCAGGGGCAGGTGGGTGGTGCATGACTGTAATCCCAGCAGCTCAGGAAGCTGAGGCAGGAAGATCAACAGTTCAAAGCCAATCTCAGCAAGGCAATTCAGTGAGACCATGTCTCTAAATAAAAAATACAAAAAATAGGGCTGGGGATGTGATTCAGTATCGAGTGCCCCCAAGTTCAATCCCTGGTACCAAAAAATAAAATAAAATAAAAAAAGATCCACAAGGACTCCAGTTACCAAGATGATAATAAACTGAACAAGCTTTGAGTCAGGGCATATTTTTATAAAAGTATTTCTATATAAATACATGCCCTGAGTTTCAGGCTTAGGAATAAAATTTAAATTAGTGATTACATATATATAAAATTAGTTCAAAACTGAGTCATATTAAAAAAATTTTTTAAAATAACCAAATTCAGACTTTTTTTGCTAAAGAACAATACCAGAGTCAACACGGCAGATAAACAGTATTATTCATAATTTTACATCAAATTTGAGAATCAGTTTTGTATTACCATAAAATTCAAATCAAGATTTTTAATATCCCATACTGAACTTCTCCCCATTAGCAATTTTTCTTTCTACTGTGATCCCATAATTAATAAAATTATAAATTATGAGCTAGCAGTTTATTTTATTACTAATAATAGAAAGGTAAATAAAACTAAATGACAATACCAGTTGAAGTGATACTTTCTTCCAAGTTGCACAATGATTTTATTTGAGAGCCTAACCAAATACAGAGCTCTGAAAATTCAGGTGAAGACAGTCCACCTTCTGCTGCCTTGGTAAGGGCTTGTTCTTCTAACAGTGGTCCCTTATACCTAGAAAGGAAGAAAAGGCAATTAAAAAAGAAAAGAAAAAAAATCTAATATTCTCTATCAAGGCCTATTCAGGCTTAGGAATGAAATTTAAATTAGAGATTACATGTATATAAAATTATATGCTATCTGTTTCGGTACATAAAGATATTAGAACACAGGGAATAAAAATACTAATTTACAGAATTGTCTATGGCTGCTTTCATACTACCACGGCAGATGTGAGCAGTTATAACCAGGTCATTGATCAGTAAAGCCTATAATGTTAACTATCTGGCCTTTTACAGAAATAGTTTGCCAATTCTTACTCTATACAAATAGTATTTGGCTTTTTCCCCCATATTTTAACATTTTACCATAAAACTATCTAAACTGTCAATATTACAGATAATACAAAGTCAGATAATAGAAATTTTTTCAGTTTTATACTAGTTCCAAAAATAAGATTTATAGTGAAAAAAAAATACGGGCGCAAATTTTAAATTTCAAAAACCTAAACCTGAAAAATACCTATGAGATCAATTTAACCTAAATCATTTTTTTCACTTCACAATTTTATACTTTTAAATACTTTTGCAAATGTATTTGACAGGAACCTTAAAGTTTCAAAATACCTTACTATCTTAATTGAATTAGATATCAATTTTCTTTTATTGTTCTTTCTGCAACTTTTTAAAATGTCATAACCTCACAATTTTAATGTATTTTATATGTTTTAATCTACTGCAGTTATTGATATTTAAATTGTTCTAACTTCATTAGTAGGAGCCCATTCATATGGCCAGTGAGTCCTATGACTTATTCTTAGTAGTCTTTAAATACTTTCCTTGCTTTCTATGACAAGATGTTCCTGCCCTAGTCCTGCTGTAGTCAGACATCTCTCCAAGAGTCCCTCGTCCTTTTTAATGGCATTTAGAGTATATTATCTGTTATTACACATTGGTCATTGTTTCCACATATTTGAGGGGAGGGGTTACTGGAGTTTGAGCCCAGGGCTTTGGGCAAGCTAAGCATGCATACTACCACTTAGCTATACCCCTAACCCCTGTATGTCTTTTTAAGAGAAATTAAATCAGGAATACATATTGCTATTTCCAATCTGAATTTGCAACTGTGAGGTTTTTACTTGTTTTATATTTATTTTCTTTTAAAATGAAAATTCTAATGACATTTGCATAATCCCATTAGATATAAAATAGATATAAATTACCTAGTTTTAGAATAGGAAATCCAGCAATATTAACAACATTACAGAAAATAGTTTAAGTTTTTGAATCAATTAATTATCCCTGTGGGTCAAATTCCTCTACTGTGATTAATCCCTGTAAATCAAATTCAACTTTTCAGTGGTTTTATTTTTGAGAAAATTTTTATTTCACTCTCCCAATGGCATTTATTAAGATACACTGTTATTGCCACTGTTCCAGAAAGGGAAATATGGATTTCTGATATTACAGATATTAGCTATTGCTTATTTGGAAACTGTTGGTGACTGCTCTTTGGTGACTGCTCTGCCCAAACCTTGCTGTCTATTCTGCAATATGCAGCTCTGTCTGGTTCTACCATTCACTCTGATTCATAGATTACTCCGATTAGTGGGCTACATATAACATTCAGCCTCTCCTTGGATTCCAACATACTCAGGTTACCATAATAATCCCAACTTCTGTTTCATGTCACCTATTGGTGTATACGCTCAAAACATTAAGTCCCATTGGAACAAAAACAGAACAGAAAGTGCAAGTCCATGAGAGGAATTTGCCTTGATATGTTGTACTCATATCTGGCTGAATTTATGTAGCACAATGTGTGAATAATGCTTTCAATTCCCTTTCACTGTATATACCAGAACAATTTGCTATCAATTAACAAAATGTTTGAATTTTAATTGTAATATTTTAGAAAAATGTCTGGAGACAAACTCTTCAATTGGACAAATTCTTCAATTAAATACATCTGAGAAGTAAACTGTCCAATTAATCCAATTTTTTACATTTAGAATATATTCCATTAAGACTGTACAGAAAAACAGTTTATTTCCAGGCAATTACTCCATCTACTCAATATACCAATAGACACTTGATTCATTGTGCTTTAATTTTTAGGGATTTTTTAATATTTTAAAATTATTTTTATTTGTTCTCTTTAGTTATACATGACAGTAGAGTATAATTTGACATATGTATACAGACATGGAGTACATCTTATTTTAATTAGGCTCCCAATCTTATGATTGTAAATGATGTAGAGATTCACTGTGGTGTGTTTATTTATGTATGTAGGAAAGTTAAGTCAGACTGATTCTATTGTCTTTCCTATTTCCTGTCCCTCCAACCTTCCCTTAATTCCCCTTATCGAATTTATTGAACTTCTATTCTTTTCCACACCCTTTTGTTGTGTCAGCATCCACGTATCAGAAAGAACATCTGACTTTTGGTTTTTACGGATTGATTTATTTCACTTAGCTATGCTAAGTCTCCAGATCCACCCATTTCCAGCAAATGTCACAATGTCATTCTTTTTATGGCTGAGTAATATTCCATTGTGTATATATACCACATTTTCTTTATCCATTCATCCATTGTAGGGCACCTGGGTTGATTCCATAGCTTGGGATTTGTTTTGTTTTGATTTCATTTTTATTTAATTCTGCTTTATAATTATATAAAATATTTCTGTGGATTTAAAGTCTAATTTACAAAACAAGGTACATTCACACAAATCTAGTTCACAATCTTAATCTTATTCTATTGCCTATGCTCTGCCTCCCATCCAACATGTAACCATATTTACAAGTTTGGGGTTATACTTCTATAATAGTTTTAAAAATAATACAAGCATATATATTTTTCTCCTTTTTAAGATAATACTGTTCTATTCCTTCCTTCAAACATACATGCTCATACATATATTTGCATTTACTAGAGATGAATACTTACAGATAAATTTCAATCATTTTTACAGCTGTGTATTATCTGTCTGAATACATCATATCTTCATCAGCTTCTAATGAGGATATCCTGGTAGTTTCTACTATTTTGTTATTATAATTTGGCAAAGTTTCATCAGTGTATATTTGGGATAGATTCCTAAAGGTGGGATTTTGGGATCAAAGAGTATATAGATATATAATTTTGTTAGACATTATTAAATCTTCATTATTAAATCTTCCTCTACAGGAGTTGTACTATCAAGGTATCTATCACTGTCTGGTAATTCACTGAAAATATCAAACTTGGAATTCTGACTATGTGGTAGGTCAATGTAGTTTTAATTTACATTTCTTTTATAAGCAAGGCTATGTGTCTCTGCATAAGTTTAAGTCATTTGCATTTGTTTTTCTCTGAATTCTCCAGTTGTATCACATGGGGAATATTTTCTAACTCCCACTTTGCAGGTAAAGAAATTAAGACTTAACAAGGTGAGGATACCTGCCTTAAGTAGCAGGCCAGGCACAATGCTAGTCATATATAATTCATTCAATCATTATAACAATGCTTTGAGGTGGTATTATCCTAATTCTATAGGACTATAAAATAAGCAAATAAACAATGGCATTAGGATTTAAGTGAATTTAGCCCAAATACTCCGTATGAACTCAAACATCTGTCAACACCTATAAGGAAACTAAGCAACTAACATGACCCAGATGATTCAGCAAATAAAAGGCAGAACTGGGACTGCACCCCCAGCCCAAGGCTGCTTTCTCTATGTCTCACCTCTTCCTCCATATCATACAATGATTTTCATTGAGACTTAATAGTAAATGTCTTATTTCCCCCATTTGCTTTCATTTCTGCAATAAAATAATCATAAACTCCTGAATAAATGTTAACTAATTCATATTGGTAGATGTAAGTCAATTTTCATTGAAATGCCATTTATCAAATTCAATAAAAACTGCTCAAATCACCAAAGGAAAAAATTCATAATATTTAATGCCTTAGCTAATCAAGTAAGGTAAAAATAAAAAGAGGAAAACATAAATACATTTAACAAATCTGAATATCTAATAATTGTAACAGTAGCTAACACAAACTGCTTACTTAGGCTAGCCCTAAGTGTTATGCATATATTACCTCATTTAATTGCTATAATACCTATTAGAGTAGGTACTATTCTTAACCTCATTTTACAGATGAGAAAACTGAAGTACAGAGAGAGAACTTCCTTGGGACTGTCATAATCATAGCTAACTGGCTAGGAACTGAGCCATACACTCTATTGCTACAGCCCTATGTTCTTTTTTTTTTTTTTTAAAGAGAGAGAGAGAGAGAGAACTTTTTAATATTTATTGTTTTAGTTTTCGGCGGACAAACATCTTTGTTTGTATGTGATGCTGAGGATGGAACCCGGGCCGCAGGCATGCCAGGCGAGCGCGCTACCGCTTGAGCCACATCCCTACTTCCCCTACTGAACTGTCGCCATTCAGAAACATATCTAATTGTTTTACATAATAGAAGTATCTGAAAATATTCTGCTAGATAATTGAATAAGAGTAGGAAATAGTATATCAGACTAGAGCAATGCTTCTTAAACTTTCATATGCATATTGATCTCCTGAGGGTCTTGTTAAAATAGACTAATTCAGCAGAGCAATAGTGAGATCTAAGATTCTGTATTCCTAATTCCCAGGTGATATCAATGCTGCTGGTCCACAGACCTCTCATTAAACAGCACAGTACTAAGAAACTTTTTTTTTCACTTAAATATCTCTCAATGTTTGTCATCACTGCTCATTGTTTTTACCCTTGTAGATTAGGAGAAATTACAGCAGGAATTCAAGTCTATTTATGCCATATTTAGCAACTGTTTAGTGCTTATCACTACTACTACTGCATGCTTGCTTTGATTTCCCAATGCAATTCTGCTATTTACTGAGAATAGCCATGCTCTTAGTTTGTTCTATACATTCCTATTAGGAAAGTGATATTGTTATTCCAAACACTGGTGACACCCCTCCTAAGCCTAGATTATCTCCCCACCAGGGCCTCTTACTGGAACCATTGGTAGTAGTCTGGCACCACTTCAAGCTAGGTGATCCACATCTTTCCATTAAGGATACTGGCACCTTTCCTCAGAGAGAAAGACATCCAGGGCCTTACTTACTTTCTGTTTATTTTCACCAGCTAACATAACATGAGATTGCGTATTTTCCCCTGTCATTTGCCAACCTGACTAGTCGAGCCTCTGATTCAGCTCTCCACCCCTACCTGCTTCCCATCTCTTCCACTGTGTTCCACCCATAAACAACTCATATTTTGTCAATATCACTCAAAAAGTTTATCCCTACCACTTCTAGCTTTCCTTATTTTTATTCTCAAATTGCACAAGATCGGTTGATAGGTTTTTGTCCTCCTTGCTTTCCAAGACAGTATCCAAATCACTGCTCCTGCTCTCTCAAAAGGTCTAGCCAGTCAGATCTACGACCCTCTTCCACTTGTATTTTTCATCTATCAATCTCCTGGACACTCAACATTCCCTTTTATCACCTTTCCTCTCCACCTATATTCTTGCCATTATAATGAGTTTATTCAAAGTCCATATGTATATCCTATCTGGTACTCTGAACTCGCAATTTCCTAATTTCCTTTTTACCAACCTTCTTTACCTTATATCAATCAGCTATCTCCTGGACCTTGCCTTCGCTACACCTACTCCACCTCCCAAATCACAAATTCAAACACATCACTCCCTCACCACAACCTACTACATCTATCCTTCCAGCTTGCCTTTTTGACTACTCACCTACAACTACTCTTTGATCTCACTACTTCCATTCCATTGGTCCTTCTACATTCTATTTACTAGCTCCCTCCTTTCTTCACTTAATTTCCTATTCAATTTAGATTCTACAGTGTCATTTCACTTTGGTGCTTAATATTAACTAAAGAAATGAATCCCTGAAATCTAATATCCAATTACTCACTAAGTCTTATAATGTACTTCTTTTCATATTCACTGCCACTAAACAATGTCTCAGGCCACTAAATTCTCCAATTCATTTGCTGAGAGACGTACCTTTCCAAATAGATATATAATCACTCCCTTTTTTATTTAAAAACCCTTCTGTCATATTCCATTGCTGTTAAAGAATAAAATCTATAACAAAGCCTAAAAAGTTGCTGCATGTGCTAGTCCTCACCTGACTCTTGCTTCCAATCTCCCACCACTGTGTCCCTTGCACTCTGCCTTCCTACCACATGAAGTTACTTCCTTTTCTTCTAATACAACATGCTCCTTCCTACTTCAAGGTCTTCATGTTTTGTTCTCACTATAAGGACACCTTTATCCTCCTTTTCCATCACGTACTTAACTTCTATTCTCCCTTCCTATTTTGTCCCAAAAGTCAATTACTCAGGAACCTACCACTAAGCTTTCTAAAATATTACTATTCCTTTCATTTGAAGTACTCGTTACAGTTTATGATTATTTGTGTGACCCTGTCTGTTTTTGCCCTTGACTGTAAGCCCAACAGGGACAAGAACCAAGACTACTGTGTTCATCACCAATACCTCAGAACAGTGCTCAACATACAGTTGTGTTACCTTCTATAATAGTAGCTCTCAATCTAAGCTGTGAAGCTTTGTAAAAATATTCAAGTCTGTACTGCACCTCTGCAGATGATCATTCAGTCAGCTGTGGTATCTGCCAGAATGGGGAACATTTTTCACAACCTCCATACATGATTTTTTTTTTTTCTGAGACAGGGTCTCACTAATTGCTAAAGCTGGCCTTGAATTTATGATCCTCCTACCTTAGCCTCCAGAGTCACTGAGATTACAGAAGGGTGCCACTGCTCCCAGTTCCATACATGACTCTAATGTATAACAAGACCTACTGGTTGAGATCCACTGTTCCACAAAATCATGAACTATTGCGAAATCATCTGCTCCAACACACTCATTTCAGAGATGAGGAAACTGAGTGATTCCAACCGTTTTCATTCATAATATACTATAACATTAAATTATTCTTTATCAGATTCCCTTTTAGTTCCTCCCATTAATTTCTTTATACAACAAACTAAAGCACCTTCACTGGTATCCTAAATGTCTAAAACCACAATAGAAAATACATTAGTCACTATTTACATGGACATTTGAAAACAGTATTAAATTATAACATATACTGTAAAAACTATTTTTTCACATTTCATTATCATGGAATTCGCATTTCAAACCCTTTTCCTCAGGTATTCTAGAAAAAAAACCAATTTTATAGTATGCAAACTCTTTTACTTCCCATACTGAATAATGTGAAACTAATTTTTCTTGATAAAAGTCAAGACTACAGAAAACTTCATTTTCCAAAACACTAAAATATAAACAGTAAGTTCAAGGAATGAAAGAAGGAATAAAAACACTGTTTTCCCTCTTTTCATAAATGATTTACAGGATCCCATTGTTCTTATTGGGAGTACTTTGGCAATCAAACTGGAGTCTAAACACTTTGAAGTATTTTAACTTCTTGTCTTCATTACTTCTTTAATCAAGTTAAGGAACAATTTCCAAGGGATTGCACATAAGTAAAAACAAAAACAAATGCCTCTTAAATAATCACTAACTGTTCCTTCATTAAACAAACATTTATTCAAGAGCTACTAACATAAAGTTCTCTAATGCAGGGTCACAGCAGAGTAGGTTTTATCTGGGTGCAACTAAAGAAGCAGTTGGTAGAGGCACAAATGCAGTTTGGGGGAGAAAAATCAAGGACATAGGGTTTCAAGTTTTACACAGTACTGCGAAGGCACAGCTCACCCCATTAAGAAGTCCTTGCATGCAGCACAGCAAAAGACTATGCAGATTGCTACACGCTTTTTAGGTTTTTAATAGGAATCTTTTCGACTCTCAAATAATCTGGTCCTATGCTTACTTCTGTGCAAGTTTCCTTTGAACTTGTCTTCATTCATTTACCCATTCACTCAGTCACCATACACGTGACAGACCCCAATCTGGGATGTTGCTGGGAGCGCAGCAGTAAACAAAACCCGGAAGGTACCAGTTTTCCAGGAGCTGATTTGGGAGGAGGGAGAAAAAGCAAGAGTGAAGTTGAAGAGACTGACAAATTGGCAAACAAGATAGGAGCAAGGGCTGTGATGAAAAACGGAATGAGCGTAGGTTATGTTGTGGAGTATAAGGACCCCGACACCTGCAAGCTGTTAACAACACTGCCACCTCGACCCCTGGGAGTTCTCATAAAAGTACTCTGAATTGTGAATAGCAGCAGGCAAGAGACTCCTTGTACCTTCCACGACTAAGTGAGTTTATAATAATCCGAAAACCTTTTCTAGCACATAAATATGTATTAGCGAACGGATTCAATGGTTCAATGCATGGACTCGAACTGAACTAAACAAAATGCTTTCTCCTGTCAAAGATGCAGGAATGATTGACTCTTGAGCCCCAAGTAAGTCCCGGGTTGTACACTGTAGGAGACGAGTCCACAGCCCCAGTTCGGGTTCCAGGACCGCCCCCGGGCGCGAAAACAACGTCAACATAAACATCACCTGCCCGCACCGGAGTGCCTGCAAGACCGGCGGTAGCTCGCCGGCTCCACGCCAGCCCATCCCGCCGGGTCCGGCTGCAGAGTTTCTAAGCAAAGAGTTTGGAAAAGGGGGCCACGCGCCCCAGCTCTCCGGCCCTGCTCCACCCTCCAAACGGATTTCTCTCCCGCCTCCCGCTTAACTCCGTCGGCGCCGGAAGCAGCAAGGCTGAGGCGGCCTGCACCGGGCCGCGCAGACTCCGCGGAGATTGACGGGGAGGAGGCTGCAGCAGCCAAACGGTAGAAAAGGTTACGTTTTCGAGGGAAAAGTCCCAAGAACACTTACCCCAGAGCCTCCAGTGTGTCTAGCACGTCCCCCTCCATGGTAGCTTCGGGACCCGGCTCCGGCCCTCTCATGGTCCTTTGGCCCAAAGCTGTTCGGCTTTCTAAAGAGACCGCCGGAAACCAACGTCACAGCGCCAAGGTTCCGGTTAGGATATAGACGGTGACTACTAAGTGCACCTCTGAACGAGGCCGCCAAGGTTCCGGGCATAAGGAAGTCCACGCTTGATTGATAGTCTAAAACCGCTTTGTATAACAGTAGTAGTTTCTTAAAACAATAATAAAAAGTAAATAATTGCAATAAAAGGAATCTTTATGTTGAAATCAAACATCAAATATTAAGTTGCTTAGGACCTCGCTAAGTAGCTGAGGCTGGCTTTGAACTTGAGATCCTCCAGCCATGTGTGCCACCAAGCCCGGCTTAGACCTCTCTTTTTGAAACAAAAATCCTGAGATGAAATTATAATTATCTCGAGTTACAATTATTAAATAATAGCATCTACTTACAAGTATAATTACTAAATCAATATACACAGCAATGCTCCGATTTTAATATAGAAGGGAAGGTAATTTATAACAAAAATATTATTTCATTATGAAACATAGAAGACCAATGAAGTGACCAGATATTTGTTTCTGTCTGTGGAATCACTTCAAATACGTATTCAAGCTATGTGTATTGCAAACAATATATGAATTGTATAAGCAACAAAAATACCAAGAGCAGAGTAAGGTACTGGATGTCAATTTATAGAATTATGACTAACCCTCCATAAAGTTCCAAAAAACAAAATACACTATTCCCTTTATTACCATTCATGGGAAATTCAATCTTTATCTAAACAATACAGAACAAAATTCCTAGATTTTAATATGTAAAAGGGAATCAGAATATTGGGTCAGATTATTATTAGCAGATATATCACCTACAGGGGTATCTCAGAAGGCCCTCTTACAGATTAAAGTCATGTAAGACATACAACTATTTACAACTATTGATTTTTTTTTTTTTGTACTGGGGATGGAATCCAGGGGTGCTTTACCACTGAGCTACGTCCCCAGGAGTTTTTATGTATTATTTTGAGGCAGTGTGTCGCTAAATTGCTTAGGGCCTCACTAAATTGCTGAGTCTGGCTTGCAATACTCCTGCCTCAACCTCCATAGTTGTTGGCATTAGAGGCATGCACCACCACTCCAGGCTAATTATTCTTGTAAAAGATTGTCATCTACATTGCAGAATACATAGCATCCCTAGCCACAGTAAAAGTCAATAATACGCTCACCTCCCAATCAGTGTTCAAAGAAAAAGCCTACTCATAAATGTGTTTCATACCCTGAGAGATGCTTGCTCATAATGTATAATGACTACTTACACGATACTGTTACTTAGTGTCCCGCAAGATTTAAATGTCTTGCACTTTAATGAATCTGAATTCATCCCCAAATGAGAGAGAATGAATGTTGCCAGTGATTATCATCTTCATCAAGGAATTGGAGAGCTATAGAGGTATTAGTCTTAGTAATCTTGACAAAAAGTGTCTGTAAAAATCTAATAGCAAGGGGATGGAGATATAGCTCAGTTGGTACAGTGTTTGCTTCACATGCACAAGGGCCTGGGTTCAATCCCCAGCACCACAAAAAAAAAAAAAATCTAATAGCAGCAACTCTGGAGGGTGAGATAGAAGGATCACAAGTTCAAAGCCAGCCTCTAAACTTAGCGAGGCCCTAAAGCAACTCGGTAAGACCCTGTCTCTAATAAAATATTTTAAAAAGGACTGGGGATGTGGCTTGTTGATTAAGCTGCCCTGGGTTCAATCCCCGGTATTAAAAAACAAAACGAACAAACAAATCTAATACCAGAGGCCTGGCATGGTGGTGCATGCCTGCAATCCCTGCAGCTCAGGAGGCTAAGGCAGAAGTGTCCAGAGTTGAAAGCCAGCCTCAGCAACTTAGCAAGGCTCTGTCTCAAAAATACAAAGGGCTGGGGATGAGGCTCAGTAGTTAAGCATCTCTAGGTTCAATAACCAGTACAAATAGCAATGAGGTAACTTTTTTTCATTAATGTTGACCTTGAGTTTTCTGCTGCAGGTTTTCATTAAAAATATATAAACAATAGAACTGAAGCACTGACAAAGGTTTTTGTTTTTGTTTTGTTTAAGCATGACAGAAATGTGAAAAGGTCTTAGACCATAAATGGAACAATTAAACTTCAAAATGAAAAACATTGAGAAAATGGAGAAGCAAAAAAAAAAAAAAAGATTCTAAACAAAAAATTTTTGATAAAACAACCACTAATCCAAGATCTCTGCTAACTCCAAATCAAATAAATACAAAGAAAATCACAATTTATAAAATTTGAAATTTAGAATAATCACAATTCAGTAAAAATACTGAACATAACAAAAGGAAAAATCTTAAAAGCAGCTAGAGGAAAAAAAACTCAAACTTCAATACCATATCATAAGCTGGCCGACTGAGGATACATCTCAGTGATAGCATGTTTCTCTAGCATGCACAAGATCCTAGGCTTGATCCCCAGCACTACAGAAAAAAACAAAAACAAAAATCATAAGCTGACCTCTCAAGAGAAACAATGGGAGCAATAAAACAATGGAATAACACCTTTAATATCTTCTAAATAACTACAGTTCTGTAACTTTACACACAGCAAAAATATCCTTAATAAGTGAAGGTGAAAATAAAGATGTTTTCAAATAAATAAAAACTGAAATACATTGTTTCAAGCATATCTATATTGAGAAAGTATTAAGAAGTTCTTCAGGTAAAAAGAAAAAAATGCCAGATGAAAACACAATGATACAAAAAGGAATGGAGAGTGCTCTTGGAAAGGATAAATATGCAAGTGAAAAATTAGGCACATATTAACTCTTTAATAGTAATGTCTTATGAAACCAGCAATAGTAATATCTTATGAAATTTAAAATATAGAGAGAATTGGGAAATGGTTGGGGGGAGTTAGCAAATAGGATTAAAGAATTGTAGGCTCTTCCATTGTCCAGGACGTGGTAAAATAAATAATTCGTGGTAGTAAATCAAGATTGCATATTGACATAATTAAGATAATCAGAAAAGGAATAATCAAATATTATTTAACTGACAACTAAGGGGAAAATAGAATAATGCAAAATATTTATTAAGTCTAAAAGAAGGTAAAACAGAAAACAAAATATTAAACCATATAATAGCTGGATAGCAATATCAATGTCAGAAAAATTAGTTATCAGTGCAAGAAGTATTATGGAGAAAGATGAGTATGGGCATTTCATGATAATATGGTCAAGACAGCAGGAAGCTCTAACAATCATAAATGTCTATTTGCTCAACAACCAGCATCCAAATATATGAATTTTAAAAACTACAGTGCCAGAGGAAAAAGTTTAACGTATGTCCCTCATTAATGATATAACAAGCTGTCGAAATTCTCAGTAGTTATCCAAAAGATTTGGAAAATGTGACTTATAAACTTGACCTAATTGATATACATAGATCACTACACCCAAAACATCAGAATATGTATTTTTTCAAGTGCTGTATCACTTATAAAACTTAATGTTTTAATAGATCCTAAAGTAAGTCTCTTCGCATTCAAAGACTGAAAGCCTAAAGAGCATGATCTCTAATTAAAGTGGGACTCAATAAGAAAAGAAGAAAAAAAAATTCAAAAAACGATGCGAATTTTTGATTTCTGGAATTTAAGCAATACCTTTATAAATAATCAGGCATCAAACTAGAAATTACAATGAAAATTATCATGTTAAACTGAAGGAAAATAAAAATACAACACATCACAATGTGTAAGATACTGGAAATCAGAAACTCAACCTGCAAGACGTTGAGCCTGAGCAGGTGCCCCCCCCCCGCCCCCCCGAGTCTCCCATAGGTCATTTTGCCATTCTATGAGGACAGTTGCTTCTGACTGAGCAGTGAAACCCGAGTTTGAAACTTCTCTGCTTCTACTGGTGGGTGGGGACTGAGCAGTGAAACCCGAGTTTGATTCTCTGCTTCTACTGGTGGGTGGGGCCTGTGAAAGCTGTAGGCTTCTGCAGCCGAAAAGCCCCTTTTCCTGTTCAGCCAATCACAGCAAAGGAGTGTCCACCTGTGTGGCAGCTGGCAAAGCCCAGTTCTTCTTCACTACCACTGGTGGTATGTAGCAGCTCACAGAATCGCAGCTTTTCTTTTTAATTTATTTATTTGTTTGTTCTTTCTAGATATACATGACAGTAGAGTGTATTTTGACATATTATACATCAATAGAATAAGTATAACTTTTTCCAATTAGGATCCTATTATTGTTATTGTACATTATGTGGAGTTACATTGGTCATGTATTCATTAAGGATCGGAAAGTTATGTCTGATTCATTCTACTGTCTTTCCTAGTCCCATCCATCGTCCCTTCCCTTCATTCCCCTTTGCCTAATCCAATGATGTGGGTTAGCATCCACATATCAGAGAGAACACTGTCTTTGGTTTTTGGGGACTAGCTTATTTCACTTAACATGATATTCTTCATTATGGCTGATTAATATTCCACTGTGCATATGAACCACATTTTCTTTATCATCTGTTGTAGGGTTCCATAGGTTGGTTCCATAGCTCTGCTATCATGAATTGAGCTGGCACAAACATTGAAGTGGCTGCATCACTGTAGTATGCTGATTTTAAGTATTTGGTATATTAACAGAGGAGGGGGATAACTGAGTCAAATGGTCATTCAATTCCAAATCTTCTAAGGATCCTCTATACTGCTTTCCATAAAGGTTACTCCAATATGCAGTCCCACCAGCAATGTGTAAGTAAACCTTTTCCCCCACATCCTCACCAATATTTATTGTTACTTATATTCCTGGTAATTGCCATTCTGATAGGGGTGAAATGAAATCTCAGTGTAGTTTTGATTTGCATTTCTCTAATTGCTAGAGATATGGGATATTTTTTCATATATTTTTCAACCATTCGTGTTTCTTCTGTGAAGTGCCTGTTCATTTCCTTAGCCCAACTATTGATTAGGTCATTTGGATTTTTTTTTGTTGTTGTTGTTGTTGTTTATTTGTTTGTGGTTTTAAGGTTTTGGTGTTCTTTGTATATCCTGGAGATTAATGTACCATCTGAGGTGCAGGTAGTAAAGATTTTTTCACATTTCTATAGGCTCTCTGTTCATGTTCTTGATTGTTTCCTTTGCTATGAAGAAGCTTTTAGTTTGATACCATCCCATTTATTGATTCATGATTTTACTTTTTGTGCATTAGGAATCTTTTTGAGGATGTCAGTTTAAAGCCAACATGATATCGAGTAGGCCTACTTTTTGTTCTAGTAGGCACAGACAGGGTCTTTGGCCTAATGCCTAGGTCCTTGATCCAGTTTGAATTAAGTTTTATGTAGGGTGAAAGATAGATATTCAATTAAATTCTATTACATATGGATTTCCAGTTTTCCCAGAACCATTTATTGAAGAGGCCATTATTTCTCCAATGTATGTTTATGGCACCTTGGTCTAGTATGACATAACTGTATTTATGTGGGTATGTCTCTGTGTCTTCTATTCTGTTCCATTGGTCTTCATGTCTGTTTTTGTGTCAATACCATACCATTTTTGTTACTATACCTTTGTAGTAAAATATAAGGTCCAGTATTGTGATGTCTCATGCTATGCTTTTCTTTCTAAGGAATGCTTTGGCTATTCAGGACCCCTTATTTTTCCAAATGAACTTCATGACTGCTTTTTCTATTTCTATGAAGAATATCATTGGAATTTTAATAGGCATTGCATTAAATATGTGTGGTAGTATGGCCATTTTGACAATATTAATTCTGCCTATCCAGAGATTTTTCCATCTTCTAAGGTCTTCTTCAATTTCTTTCTTTAGTGTTCTGTAGTTTTCACTGTAGAAGTGTTTCATCTCTTTAGTTAGATTGATTCTCAAATATTTTATTTTTTTGAGGCTATTATGAATGAAATAGTTTTCCTGATTTCTCATTCAGCTGATTAATCATTGGTATGTAGGAACACAACTGATTTATGGGTGTTAATTTTTTATCCTGCTACTTTGCTGAATTCATTTATTCTATTCTAAAAGTATTCTGATGGAATTTGGGGGGTCTTCTAGATATATAATCATGTCATCAGCAAATACTTATAGCTTGAGCTCTTCTTTTTCTATTTGTATTCCTTTAGTTTCTTTCCTTTGTCTAATTGTTCTGGCTAGGGTTTCAAGGACTATGTTGAATACAATTGGTGAAACAAGGCATCCCTGTCTTGTTCCAGACTTTAAAGGAAATGCTTTCCATTTTTCTCCATTTAGAATGATGTTGGCCTTGGGTTTAGCATACATAGATTTTACAATGTTGGGGCATGTTCCTACTATTCCTAGTTTTTCTAGTGTTTTGAGCACGAATGGAAACTGAATTTTGTCAGATGCTTTTTCCGCATCTATTGAGATAATCATGTGATTCTTGTGTTTAAGTCTATTGATGTGATGAATTACATTTGTTGATTTACATGTGTTGAACCAGCCTTGTATTCCTAGAATGAATCCCACTTGATCATGGTGCACTATCTAAAAAGATATGTGCTTTTGTATGTGAATTACCAGGATTTTATGAAAAATTTTTGCGTCTATGTTCATCAGGGATATTCATCTGAAGTTTTCTTTTCTTGATGTGCTTTGTCTGGTTTGGGTATCAGGGTGATACTAGCTTCATTGAATGAGTTTGAAAGGGTTACTTCCCTTTCTATTTCATGGAATGATTTGAGGAGTAGTGGTGTAAGTTTCTCTCTGAAGGTCTTACAGAACTCATCTGAGAAGCCATCTGTTCCTGGGCTTATCTTTGTTAGTAGGTTTTTGATGGTGTCTTCAATATCATTGCTTGAAATTGATCTGTTTAAATTTTCCATGTCCTTTTGATTCAATTTGGGTAGTTCATATGTCTGTAGAAATTTGTCAATGTCTTCATGATTTTCTATTTTATTGGAGTACAGATTTTCAAAGTAGTTTCTGATTATTGTCTGCATTTCACTGGTGTCCCTGATAATATTTCCTTTTGCATCACGAATTTTGGCAATTTGAGATTTCTGTCTCTTTCTCTTGGCTAGCTTGGCTAAAGGTTTGTCAATTTTATTTACTATTTCAAAGAACCAATTTTTTGTTTCATGGAGTTTTTGCTTTTTGTTTGTTTGTTTGTTTCAATTTCATTAATTTCATCTCTGATTTAATTATTTCCTGTCTTCTGCTTTTGGTGTTGGTTTGTTCTTCTTTTTCTAGGGCTTTGAAATGTAAAGTTAAGTTCTTTAATTGGTTACTTTCTATTCTTTTTATGAATGAGCTCAATGCAATGAACTTTCCTCTTAGAACTTCCTTCATAATATCCCAGAGATTTTAATAAGTTGTTTTGTTACTCTCATTTATCTCAAAGTATATTTTTATTTCATCCTTGATTTCTTCCATTATCCATTGGTCATTAGCTAGTGTATTATTTAATTTCCAGATGTTAGAGTAGCTTCTATTTTTTATCATTGATTTCTAATTTCATTCCATTATAATCTGATAAAATGCAAGGTATTGTCTCTACTTTTTTGTATTTGCTAAGAGTTCCTTTGTGGCCTAAAATATGGTCTATTTTAGAGAAGGATCCATGTGCTATTGAGAAGAAAGTGTAGTCAGTCATTGATGGATGAAATATTCTATTTGTTTGTTAAGTCTTAATTAATAATTGTAAATTTTAGTTTTGTAGCTTCTTTATTTAGTTTTTGTCTGGAAGATCAATCAAATGGTGAGATAAGCATGTTAAAGTCACCCAGTATTATTGTGTTGTGGTCTGTTTGATTCTTGAAATTGAGAGGGGTTTGTTTGATGTATATAGATGCTCCATTATTCAGGGCATAAATATTTAAGACTTTTATGTCTTGTCGATATATAATTCCTTAAGCAGTAGGAAATGGCCTTCTTTGTCCCTTCTGATTAATTTTGACTTGAAGTCTACTTTATCTGATATGAAGATAAAAACCCCTGCTTGTTTATGAGATCCATGTGAATGATAAGGTTTTTTCCCATCCTTGTTCCTTCAGTCTGTGGATGTCTTTGCCTACGAGGTGAGTCTTATGGAGACAGCATATTGTTGGATCTTGTTTTTTAATCCAATCTGCCATTGTATGTCTTTTGACTGATGAGTTTAGACTATTTACATTCAATGTTATTATTAAGAAATGTTTTTATTCCATGTAGTTTTGGTTTATTTCTAGTTTTTAAATTGAATCAGTATCTCCTTTGATTAACCATCCTTTAGTATAGTTCTTCTCTTTGCTGGTTTTCTCTTTTATTTTTCATTTCTTCTTCATGAAATATTTTGCTGAGAATGTTCTATAGTGCAGGCTTTCTGGTTGTTAATTCCTTTTACTTTTGTGTATCACGAAAGGTTTTTATTTCATCATCAAATATGAAGCTTAATTTTGCAGGATATAGTATTCTTGGTTGGAATCTACTTCCTTGCAGAGCTTGGTATATCTTATTCCATGACCTCTTAACTTTAAAGTATGTGGGTTGAGAAATCATCTGAGATCCACATTGGTTTCCCCCTAAAACTAACCTGTCATTTTTTTTTCTCTGACAGTCTTTAAAATTCTGTCCTTATTCTGCATGTTGAGCATTTTCATAATAATGTTCCTTGGTGTGGACCTGTTATAACTTTGTATACTTGGGATCCTGTATGCCTCCTGCATTTGATTTTCTACTTTTTTGTTAACGTTTGGGTAATTTTCAGACATTATTTCATTGAAAAGATTATGCATTCCTTTGGTTTCTATCTCTGGGCCTTTGTCTATACCAATAAACCTTAAGTTTGGTCTTTTTAATGGTATCTCATATTTCCTGGAAGTTTTGTTCATGGTCTCTTAACATCTTTTCTTCGTCGTCAACTTTATTTTCTAGATTAGATATTTTGTCTTCATTGCCTGGCACTCTGCCTGTCAATTGGTCTAGTCTCCTGGTGATGACTTCCAATGAATTTTTGATTTGGTTTATTTATTCCTTCATTTCAAGGATTTCTGCTTGGATTTTTTTTTTCAGAATCTCTATCTCTTTATTGAAGTGATCTTTCACTCCATGTATTTTCCTCCCTTACATCTTTTTTACCTCACAAGTCAACTTAACTATGAACATTCTAAACTCCTTCTCTGTCATTTAATCCACTGTGGCATTGATGAATTCTGTTATAGAATTATATTGGTTTGTGTGATGTGAATTTTTCACTTTACCATGTTTTTGATTTATCGTGTTGTTTGTGTGTCTGCTCATTTGACAGTATGGTTTTGAAGCAGTAGGGATTCTTCCCTGTGCTTATAGGGACTCTGAAGTCTTCCAATACCTCACAGTTTCTGGGGAGACAGATAGTAATAATAAATAATACAAACAATTTACAGCATCAAACCAAATAGTTCCTGCTTTGGCATCTATTATGTTAATTGCCACAATAAACAGAGATGATATGATCAGTTGTTGCCCATGGTCAAAAAAGTAATTTTACATATGGATCTATAATTTTAGATTGTGAACAGGGATAAAATAGAAGTAATGTAGGATGTGATGTTTGTGTGGGTCAAGGAGAGAAAATAGAAGTAGAAAATAGAGCATGAGTGACAGAGAGATCAATAAAGTTTGGCTATTGGCAAAGGAAAAAAAAAGAAAGAGAATCTAGGAAACAGATAAGTGAGAGAGAAAAAAAGTATATAGAATAACAATTTAATCTGGACATGGTGGCTCACACCTGTAATCCCAGTGGCTCAGGAGGCTGTGACAGGAAGATCACAAGTTCAAAGCCAGCCTCCAGCAAAAGTGAGGCACTAAGCAATGGAGTAAGACCTTGTCTCTAAATAAAATACAAAATAGGGCTCAGTGGTTGAGTGCCACTGAGTTCAATCCCCAGTGCCCCCCCAAAAAAACAAATTAAAAAAAATTGTAAAAATAAGAGTAAAAGAGTCACAGTGGATCAATCAGCTGAGGCAAGAGGACTGTGAGTTCAAAGCTAGCCTCAGGAACTTAGGGAGTCTCTAAGCAACTCAGCAATACCTTGTCTCTAAATAAAATATAAAAAAGGGCTGGAGATATGGCTCAGTGGTTGAGTGCCCCTGGGTTTAATCCCTGGTAATAACAACAACAACAACAAAAAGGTACAAATACAAATCCGATATATTCTAATCAAACATTTTAGTCCTCAAAATATTGACCAATGAGAAATAACTGCCTTAAAATACTAGGAATGATAAACAAACAAAAGAAAAAAAATAGATAGGAATATGTAAAGATGTCCATGAACCATTCTGGTCACAATTCAACTCATGGCCAACTTCTTTCCAGGTTCTTGTCTTGTAAATCTGAAGAATGAAATTCATAGGACAATGGAAGGCAAGAGCATAAGGAGTAGGATTTATTCAAGTGTGAAGAATAGAAACTGAAGAACTCTTGAAAGGGCAAGAGGGGACCCCCATGGGGTTGCCGCTTGAGCATACTAGTCAGGAGGCTTATATCACACTTGGGCCCATGCTATTGGTACACATTTATGCTAATCAGAGTTTGGAAAGATACTAATGCTATTGGTTAACCCTTGGATCTGAACTTCCATTCAGGTCTGCCCCACTTCTGTTTTCTCACCATTGGTAGGGAAGTGGGAGATTGAGGTTGTGGGATCAGGAATACTGTGGCATTATGAGGAGCAGGCATCCACCTGGGCCTGGGCCAGGCTGCCTTGGTGTGACACACAAATTGGCAAGTGCCTCAGGGTTGGCAGTCTCCAGAAAGTCATGGCCCATGCTCCTCACCCATAGTCCAGCCCACCGTGGCTCCTGCTCCACTGCTCTGCCACTCTTGGACAAGGGCTTGCCTTGATCAGCACCTATAAATATTGTGGTCCCTCAAACACGTCTGCCATGAAATGGATACTTATTTCAAGGTGATAGGTAAGATGTTCTGTGAACACTCAACTGTTGATGCTGGGAGAGAAACTGGGCAGAAAAGGCAAACTCCCATCTAGAATCCTCATCCCTCCAAGATTACTTGTAATCCAACTTTCCACAGATGGCTGCTGGAATCCTAGAGGAACATGCCACATTGAAGTCTCTGCTGCTGGTAGGTTAGCATTTGGCAGGGTAATGTACTTCTATCTATTGCTCTCCTTCCTGCCCCTTTCCCTTTGCACTGTTCCTTCTTCCCTAGTGTTGTACTTACTGATGATTATCTTAGCATCTAAGCTTTAGTCTTAAACTGTTTTCTAGGGAAACCAGGTTAAGAAAATCAATATCATTTACTAAGTGGTTTAAAAATTCTATTATGTTTTTAAAACCTTACATTACTTACTTACTTTGAAGGTAACCTTTTTAAGGAAATTAAAACATATACACAGACAAGTATAAAAATCATCAGCCTCAATGAAGGGAAACCCTTCATATTGTTGGGTCAATGTATAGTACATTCTTGTTTCTGGGATGCTCTAACCCTAACCCTAACCCTAACCCTAACCTTAAGGCAAACACTGGTGCTGAAGACAGTCTGGCTGACAACCATGGAACGGATTGCCCTGTCTTTCTGATTGTTGACTGTATCTTCTGCATTATATACACTCTTTCTGGCCTTGAGATGGAATGCAAAAAAGCCATACCTTCTGGGCTCACTCCCTTGGACCTGAACATAATTTTATAGCCAAGACACCTGCTTTCCCAGGAGCCAATGTATATCTATACCTCCAACATATGGAGCCACCAGGAAAATCTGCTTTGGAGGCAGTCCCTGGGTTGGAGGAAAGAAAAGAAGTTGATCTGCTTAGCTCCTTCTATCACTTTTCTGTTGGTCAAAAAGTCCCTGTACTTTAAGTTGTCTCATTTTACCTGTTTCACAGCTTAGCTGGGTGCCACATTCCACGTTCTATGGTGTGGGTTTTCTCAAGTTCCGAAGTACTGAAGAAACCACAAACAACAGATGTGCATGACTAGTTGACCGAGCTGCATGGCAATAACACAGGAAGATGACTTAGAACGCTCAGAATGACAAATTAGTTGACCTCAGACAGATACCCAGAAGGAGTCAGGCAGGTACAGCGGTGGCTACGGTAGAAAAAGCAGCTAAGGTTACCAGGAGAAAATCTAAGGAGATACATAACATTTGTGTGCGACATATACATGGCTTAAAAGTCCATAGCAGATCTCTCCAAAGGCATCCATCAATACTCCCCAGACTATTTACTTACACTGGCCTCTGATCAGTTTTTCTGTTGAACTATGTCCCTAGTTCCTGGAGAGTACTTAAAACTATTTGTGGAATAAATGAACAGAGTACAGTAGAATAGAACAGAATTATAATATCCAGAGAGAAATGTTTGGGATTATAAAACTTCTAGCCTTTATGAACATCACCTGTTTTCACTATTGTGGCAATTCCTAGATTTCATTCAGATAAATTTTATCCTGAAGTCATCATAAATAGTATGGACATCATTAGGCAGCTATTAATTGGTTTAATTAAAGGAATGATGATCTTTGCACCCAGGACCAACTACATAATGTACAGGCTCCAGTGCAAAATGAGTAAGTTCCAAACTTTTAAAAAATTGTTAATATTTATTATTAACTTCAAGAGCATTAAATCAAATGTGGATTCCTGCTAAAAGCAGGGTTCTGTGTAACTATATAGGTCACATACCCATCCACAAAGGTTTGAATGTCTGTCCTCTCCAAAACTCATGTTGAAATTGAATTGCCATTATAAAAGTTCTAAGAACTAGGACCTTTAAGAGGTGTTCAGGCCATAGGAGCTCTGCTCTCATGAGTAAGTTTAATGCCTTTAAATGGGGATTTTGATGAGTAGGTTCTCTTTCTTTTGGCTTTTCCACTCTTCTGTCACGTGAGGAACAAGATTCTTCCCTGTCAGAGGACGTAGCATTCAAGGTCTTACTAGGAAGAAGAGAGAGGTCCTTCGATAGACACCAAACCTGCCAGTGTCTTGATAAAGAATTTCCCAGCCTTCGGAACCATAAAATAAATTTCTGTTCTTTTAAAATTACCCAGGCTCGGGTATTCTGTTATAGAAGCACAAAATGGACTGAATTATTAGAGGCTTTAAGGCAAAAGCTATATTCTTTTATATTAGCCCAGACAACCTACCTGACCTCTATGTAGACTAACATATTCAGAAAAATGGTCTGACTGTGTTCAGACATTTATATGCTTGACCAAGGAATTTACATGTGCCTTACTAGTTGCTGAGAATGAACAAGTCCTCTCAGAATCTCATATATGCAGGAAATCCAATGAATCTTTTATTGGGCATCATACAAACTAGAGAACAAAGCAGTGGCAGTACATGTGTCTTAATATCAGTCCTTTGGACTTCTTAGCAGCAGAAATAAGATTCTTTGAAAGTAGAAGTACAAGACTGAACCTATAACCAACATATTGTTGACATGCAAATGATTTGAAGCGGGACTTACACCAAAGAGGTAGCATTTATTATGCTACTCCAAAGGCTCCAAGAATCTCTTGAGGGATGCTTATAAATCATGCAAATTATAAAATTCATTTGAACATGTGCTATTCTTAGAATCACAGAGAAGCCCATTTCAAAAACACCTTGGAGTTTAAATAAGATTTCGGCACATGCAAAATAGAGCTTGGGATTTGAGGTGGATCCCTGACCTCAATACACCAGTTGTCTAGAGGTAAGCAGTTCTGTCTAATTCCATCTCTCTTGATTTAAGTCAGGCCCTAAGGACACTTTGATCGCTTAAATGTGGTAGAAATGATGTTATGCCATTCCAAATGTAGCCTTTAAATGGCTGTCTGCTTTTATTTCTTGCCTCTTAAAATGCATTAATGGGATGCTGCTTCTTGGAGCCCAATACCAGGTTGAGAGACTCTCAGGCCACATGGAGAGGCCACATGCAAGCACTCCAGTTGAAAGTCCCAACTAGGTTTCCAGCAAAGAGCTATCTGTTTTCATTCATCCCAGCTAAGCCATCAGAGGACTGACTGCAATCCTAGCCAACAACTGCCTTCATGAGCAAGAACTGCCAGCAGAGCCTAGTCAACCCACACAGCTATGGAAATAATCACTATTATTAATAAAACACTATTGCTTAAGCCACAAATTTTGGGGTGGTTTTAATTCAGCAGTAGATAACCAGAACAATGTCCCTTCATGTGCTAATTAAGGGACCCAGAATCCTTCTTGCAACTCTGCTATTTTGGACACATGGCAACCAAAGTCAGCATAAAAAGGGATATGGGGAGTGTGGGTGACAGTACAAAGAGTTTTATGGTAAGGTCTAGAAGAGAGCACATGATTTCTGCCCACACTGCACAGATTGAAAGTGTCACATTACCCTAACCTATCTGCAAGGAAGCTGAGAACTGCACTCTTCTGTGCCTAGAAGGAAAAATAAATGGTGGGTGAAGACATTGCATTTTCTCCACCAAAATATTCTCTTAAAAGACTTATTTCCCCTGTTAAAAGCCATCCAGAAGAAATTTTTATCTATACCTTACCATATACAAAATTTAACTTAATATGGGTCAGAGATCTAAATGTAAATCCTAACAGCAACAAACAAACTTCCAGAAGAAAACATTTGTGGTCTTGGGTCAGAGGCAAAGATTTCTGAGAAATGACCCTAAATGCATAATTTAGAAAAGCAAAAACTGATACACTGTGCTTCATCAAAAGTAAAACCTTTTGGTCCTCAAAAGAAATAATTAAAAGAATAAAAAGCAAGTCTCTGGCTCAGTTAAAATGTTTACAAATCATAGGTGATAAAAGACTTGTATTCAGAATATTTGAAGATCTTTCAGATCTCAAAAATGAGAAAATGAACAACCTAACTTTAAAAATAAGCAAAAGTTTCAAATAGATACTTCACCAAAGAATATATGGATAAGTACATAAACTTATGCTCAATATAATGTTTCATAGATGCACATTAAAATCACAAGATACTACTACATACCTTTAGAATGGCTAAAAATTTAAAAAGGCTGCACAACATATGGAGCAACCTGAGCTCTCACACACCATGGGTAGATAAAATGATACAATTGCTTTAGAATATAGTACCATGGCTTCTTAAAATGCTGAACATATATCTATCAGATGCCCTCCAATCTATGACTAGATGTTAACCCAAGAGAAAAGCAAGCATATGTCCAAAGACTTGTATGTTGATGTTCACAGCATTATTTTTAACCACCCCAAACTGAAAATAGTCCAGTAATAATAATGGAACGTAGTAATAAACTGTGGCATTTCTAAACAGTATGCTACTTAGCAATTAAAGGAATAAACAAACTGATATACCAAACGATATGGATTATTTAAAAATAATTACATGAAGGAAACCAGTCAAAAAAGAGCACAGAGTATATTATTCCATTTATGTAAATTTCTAGAAAATGCACAGTAATCCATAGTGACAGAAAGCAGATCAGTGGTTGCCTGGAGACTGTTCAGGGTGGAGAGTGTCAGGTAAGAGGGAGGATTACAGAGCAGCACAAGGAAACATTTGAACATGATTGATATGGTCACCATCCTGATTGTGGTGATGATTTGATGCGTGTAAAAATTTGTCAAAATTTATTAAACAATTTCAAATGAATGGTATTTTTGGTATTACACTCCAATAAAACTTTTTAAAAATATAAATAACACAAATATAGCAAAATAGCCGTTACCCCTTTCTTTTGTTCTCCCATGTACCTGACACTTTTATAGTAATAGGCCTTCATCCACTCTGCTAAGCCTTGCCAACCTTCTTATGCTTCTTAATGTGGTTCCTTTTCTGAACTCTGTCAGTCTATCAAAGGTGACGACCTGAAAAAGAAACTCTTTGCTTTGGCCAGAGGTAAAACCCTAGAATCTTCCTCAAAAGGCAAAATGGGAATGTTCCAATGTTCCCTTCTTTATGTGGTCCTGCTGAGGGACCAGGACAGGGGCATAGGAGGGGGAAGAAAGCTCTCTTATGTAACATAACATCAAAATGTCATGAAAGGTTTCCTATGAAACTTTATATGTAAATAAGCTGCTCAATTCAGATCAATATTTTGTTCTTACTTTTACCAAACATTTCAACCTATGTCACACAAGTTTTTGTGCTGCAAGTAACAGAAATGTCAATCCAAAATGGCTGAAGCTAAAATGGGAATATGTTGGCTCAAGCCAATTTAGGGTCAAAGAGTATTTATGGTTTTAGGAATGGTCCCCCAACTTTTCACAATGTTATTAAGGTCCCAGCTCTGTTTTTCTGCAATTCTCCAAGCTCTATCCTCCTCGATGTAGACTTTCTTTATATTTGAATCTTTATACCACAAAGAAGGATTTATTTTGATGACACTTTCAGAAGAGGGGAAGTACCTGTAAAGAGACCTCAGCCATATCTCCTTTCTTCTCACTGGCCCAAAACTGGGTTCTGAGCCCTTGTTGCACTAGTGACCTTTGCCATAAGAAGAGGTAGTGCTAATTGATTTAAACCTACCAGGCCTCATTCTTGAGTCTGGCAGCATGATTACCATCCTCAAACACATGGAGATAGAAACAGTCTACCAAAACAGCAACTGGGGAACTAACCAGACAAAGACAAAGACACATCAAGGAAACAAAACCTTAGATCCATATCCTTGATGAACAGAGATGCAAAATTTCCTAATAAAATACTGGCAAATTGCACACAAAAACACATTAAAATGATAGTGCACCATGATCAAGTGGGTTTCAGCCCAGGGATGTAAGTTTGGTTCAACATATGGAAATCAATAAATATAATTTATCATGTCAATAAAGATAAGAATCACATAATTATCTCAATAGATGCAGAAAAGGAATCTGACAAAATGCAGCATCCATTCATGTTTAAAACCTAGAAAAATGAGGGATATAAGGAACATACCTCAACATTGTAAAAGTTGTATATGCTAAACCCAAGGCAAACATCATTCTAAATGGAGAAAAACTGAAAGCATTTCCTCTCAAAACCAGAACAAGAAATGGATGTTCTCTTTTACCACTTATATTCAGCATAGTCCTTGAAACTCTTGCCAGAGCAATTAGGCAAAAGAAAGAAATGAAAGAGATACAAATAGGAGAAGAAGGGGTAAAACTATTTCTGTTTGCCAATGACATGATTCTATATTTAGAAGACCCAAAACCTCCACCAGAAAGTAGCAGGATACAAAATTAACACCCATAAATCAATTGCATTCCTAATACACTAATGATGCAATACACTAATGATGAATCAGCTGAAAGAAATTAGGAAAACTATCCAATTCACAATAGTACCCCCCTCCAAATACTTGAGAATCAATCTAATAAAAGAGGTGGAACACCTTTACAATTAAAACTACAGAATACTAAAGAAAGGAACTGAAGAAGTCCTTAAAAGGTGAAATGATCTCCCATGCTCTGGATAGGAATATAATCAAAATGGCCATACTACCAAAAGTGCTATGCATATTTAAATGCAGTTCCTATTAAAATTCCAATGATGTTCTTCATAGAAATAGAAAAAGCAGTCATGACATTTATTTTGAAAAATAAGAGGCCCAGAATAGCCAAAGGAATCCTTAGCAAGAAAAGCAAAGCAGGAGTTATCACAATACCAGAGCTTAAATTATTCTAAAAAGCCATAGGAACAAAAATGTCATGGTATGGGGAAAAAAAAAGGCATGAAGACCAATAGAATAGAAGACACAGAGACAAACCCACTTAACTACAGTTAGCACATACTAGACAAGACACCAAAATCATACATTGGATAAAAGATACCCTCTTCAACAAATGGTGCTGGGAAAACTAGAAATCCATATGTGACAGAATAAAATTTAATCCCATCTCTTACCCTACACAAAACTCAACTCAAATTGGATCAAAAACTTAAGTATTAGACCAAAGACTTTGCACCTAATAGAAGAAAATGTAGGCCCAAATCGCCATCATGTCAGCTTAGGAACTGACTTCTTTAACAAGATTTATAAAGTGCAAGAAATAAAATCAAATATAAATAAATGGGATGGCATCAAACTGAAAAGCTTCTTCAAAGCAAAGGAAACAATCAAGAGCATGAAGAGCAAGCCAATAGAATGGGAGAAAATCTTTGCCACTTGCATCTCAGGGTGTTAATTTCTAGGATATACAAATAACTCATAAAGTGTAACACCAAAAAACCCCACAAATAACCCAATCAATAAATGGGCAAAGGACAAAGGAACCAAACACCTCTCAAAAGAAGAAATATGATTGGTCAAAAAATATATGAAAATATGACCAACATCTCTAGCAATTAGAGAAATGCAAATTAAAACTACACTGAGATTTCACTCACTACAGTCAGAATGGCAATTATCAAGGATTCAATTAACAATAAATGTTGGCAAGGATATGGGGGAAAAGGTACAATCATACAGTATTGGTGGAACTGAAAATTAGTGCAGCCACTCTGGAAAGCAGTATGGAGATTCCTCAAAAAAACAAGGAATGGAACCACCATTTGATCCAGTTATCCCACTCCTTGGTATATATCCAAAGGATTTAAAATCAGCATACTACAGTGAAAGACATATCGAAGTTTATAGCTGCACAATTCACAATAGCTAAACCATGGAGCCAACCCTGATACCCCACAATAGATAAATGGATAAAGAAATTGTGATACACACACACACACACACACACACACACACAGTGGAATATTACTCAGCCATAAATAAGAATGACTTTATGACATTTGTCAGTAAACGGATGGATCTAGAGACTATCATGCTAAGTGAAATAAGCTAATCCTCCAAAATCAAAGGGTGAATGTTTGCTCGGATAGGTGGAAGATAACCCACAATAAGGGGATGGGGAGAATAGAAGTTCATTAGATCAAACAAAGGGAAATGAAGGGAAAGGAGGGAGGATATGAATAGGAAAGACAGTGGAATGAATCTGACATAAGTTTTCTATGTAGATATATAAATACACCACATTGAATCATCATCATGCACATCCACAACACTAGACCCCTAATTAAAATAAAATATATTCCATGAATGTATAATTCTATCAAAATGAACTTTACTATCATATATAACTAAAAAGAACCAATAAAAACATTTGAAGAAAAAATGCTAAATGCTACTTAACTCACTAATATTGATTTAATATTTTGTTAGTTCCAAGCATTTATGATGAAAAATGGTTTTGGTCATGAAGTGTAAAGCATTTGTAGGAGATTTTGCACCCTCTTGCATATAAATTGTTTGAGACTCCCGTGCATTGGTTCACCTACAGAAAATCTTCATAGACCATGTCATACAACTACCATCTAAGTAGAGACTGAATGAATTGTGATGTCTACTTTGTGAGCAATACTAACAAGCAATTTAAAAGGAAAGCAAACTCAGATATATTATATCTGATCAAGTCTGTTTTCAAAGAAGGAAGTGATTTGATTATCTTTGTGCAAACAAAAGTCTCATTTTTCCCTCCACCAAACTGCTTAGATTTACACTTAGTATTCAAAAGCTCTGTTCTGTTTTCAAATGTTTTGGATGAAGACCAATAAAATTTCTTTTGACATTAAAGTAGATTCTCCCATGAAAACACTCCCCTTTGAACCTCACTGAATATTAAATTTTTGTGTATATTAATATTATAAAAATACATGGACTACCAAAATGATTAATTTGATTAATCAGTGCTGGAATCTACTTAATTTCCTCCTTTTATTTCTCATGTAATATGAGCTTGAAGAGCTTGAAGCCACTCATTAACTAGTCCCATTCTTGAAAAATCTTCTGTTGTCTAGAGACTATTGACTCAAATGGGCAGAGTTTCTGCTAGGTGCTTTTTCTCTTTCACCACTGTTTTTCTAATCCTAATCCGAGTGTGAGCTGCACAAACCCCACCTCAATGCTCAATTAAAAAATGCATTTCAGTGGTTCACAGTGGAAGCTAATGCCATTACTCATGTTGTCCTATATAGGACACAACTATTTTCAATCCCAGCTAAAGTTAGTTTGAATTGAACTAAGTCTTTTTTTTTATTGTTATGAGACACATTTAATGTATATTATGACACTATATTGAAATAAAACATACCAATAAATCATAATATGAATCAAATCTGAAAGCATATGTAGATCAATAGTATTGGGTTTTTTTTTTTTTTGCATTTCATTATTTATTTAGATGTTTAAGCTCTTGCACTAAGTTTTTACAAGCTGGTGAACACTGACAAATTATTTCTCCCACAGAACTATAACCACACATTCCCAGACAGTATAAATATATAGTTGAACTAACATTAATACACATCACCATTTTATCAATTACATAATAAAACAAAATTATCAAGTATCCAAATATTAAGTTACACAGCTCAAAAGGCATACAAAATATTAGATGTCTGCTCAATTCATCAGCAGAAACCCACTTTTTTTCTCTTTTTTTTGCGAGAGGTTGGGAATTAAAGAAAAAAAACATCACACTTCAAACAAAAAGTTGGTAAACAACTTCTGATAATTATGAAAAAAAATTACAAGAATTTCAGAAACTTTATGATTAAGAATTGTTTTACCTATAATAACAGAGCATCTCTACCTTTTAAAAAATATTTACTAAATTAAAGAGCATATATTCTACAGGTTCTGCACGAGACAAAGGCAACATTTTACTAAAAATATTTAATAGCCCCCTCCCATTCTTTTTTTCAGGCCCTCCCTGTTAAGTTGCACCTCAGAGTGCAAACATTAAATTAACTGTAAGGTTTTGTCTGGAGACTTAAAGACATGTGCTTCTGTAAAAACTTAGGTTTTCAAAATGGAGGTTTCCCATAACAGCAAAAAATAAGACTTATAGAAAGATATTAAATAAAAATGATTGCTGTAAGACTTGGTAAAAGGAAAAAAAAACAAAACAAAAAACCCCAATAGGTAAAAGCAAACCTGATGTATACTGGTATGAATGTGGGAGATGTAAACATAAAAAGAGCAGGCAAATAATCATATAGGGCCTACAATGTTTGAAATGACTGAAGGAATAAATCACATAAGGTCTAGAGTGTTCTTAGTTCCTGGAATTTTGGTTTTGTATGATACTAAAAATATACAAGTATTGTGCTGGGTATTTCGGCACCTAATCTTTCTAAATTTCTTATGTAACATTCTGGCATGGAAATAGATTTAAAGACATTAACTCAATACCGCATGATTTCAGGAAAGGTCAACTGGTACAAATGATAAGCACATTTTAAATTGTGAACAGCAAGAATCTTTTGCTAAGTGTCCAAACAGGTTGATCATAACCCAAACATAGAGATTGAAATTCTGTCAAGCTTGTGGCCTGGTAAAACTGCTTTCCAATACTCCTATGGAAGCTTCATCAGACTTATTCACCACGCCAACATGTTGGCTAATATGTAAGACAAATTAGGTCCCATCTTAAGTTCCACTTCCAAGGCAATAGCATCAGGCACCCGAGTTTTATTGAATGCAACAGTTGTTTCTATGACCATTGGAGTCTTTGAAGCGCAGCCGCATTTTAGGACGATACTTCTCCAAATACAAAAGTTGCTTGCTGTTAAAGGCTCCACGCCGCTTTTGTCTTATGAATTGTACTGCATCTTCATATTTCATTCCGCCTTCAGTCAATGCCAGGGCAACAAGCACTGGAGCTCTCCCAAGGCCACAGTAAAAATATTTAATTATTTTTCTGTCTTACATTCTTTCATAGCATCTTTGTTAAGATCCTCAAGTACTTGGTGCATGCTGGTGCAGAATGACTTGCTACTGAAGGTCAAGGGCACAGGCGCCACTGGATCCTTCAAGCTCCATCGCCAAAAGCAGGCGGCCAGCTAATGGTGAGCCCCTTTTCCGCGCCTGTGGTGCACAAACTCAAGAAGCCGGTAGCAGGGCGCCAGCAAACCCCTGGCCCACCAAGAGCTCCGCAACAGACAAGGACGCGCCCCCGAAGGCCGCTACCACCAAGGACAAGGGCAGCAGCAGCAGCAAGGCCAAGAAGGCAGCGGCTGGGAGCAAGAAGTTGAAGAAGGCAGCCAAGCCCAGTGTCCCCAAGGTGCCCAAGGGCTGCAAGTGAGCGCCCCCACCCCACACGGGACAACGTGGAGGGAGACCGTCCCCGCTGGGCCACGACCTCACCTCCCCTACCCCACGTGCTCTTGAACTAAGTCTTGAACAGAAAATTTTTCTTTGTAAATTCAACTTTAATTGTGTCCAGATATAAAAAAATATCCACAATATGAGTACAAGAGCTAGAATTGGCTTCCAGAAAGAATCCTTGGATCTATACTGCTCTATACTACATAAATATATGGAGGATATCTTTAGGATACATAGAAAGATAAAAGGAGAGGGTGAAAAGGAAAGAGAAATGGAGAGAACATTGCTTGTGGCTGTTTAATACATGTCCACAAATTCCTTGACATTTTTTCCATTGAGAAGTAAGGTCTGTGGACTTCCCTTAAAATGTGGGAGGTCATGTGACCTATAGACCAATAGGTCCCAGTGGAAGTGATGCTATATGGCAGGAGAGAACATAAAAGTCAATATGGTTCATGACTGGTTCTCTTGAGCCACTGAGTTTAATGCTCTGTTGTACCATATAGAAAGTCTGAGGTCACATGCTAGGAGGAAGCATAGTCTACCCGAGTAGGCCTCTTGTAAGTGTACTGACCTATAGCTCCAACAGATGTCCAGGAGACAGACAGCATTGACTGTCAGTCCTGTGAAGGACAAAGCTTCCGGCTGATATCTGCTGCCAGCCATCATTACCCACTAGTTTCTGTGTCAGCTCAGCCAAGGTCCAAATGCATAGAGATAGTTCATCCTTACTGTGTCCTTTCTGAATTCTTAACCTGTAGAATCTACAAAGATGATGACGCATTTGTTATTTGAAGGTGCTAAATTGGTGTGTTAAGCAGCTTAAATAATATGAAGTCTACAGGAAAAATAACCTAACCGAATAGATAAAATTCATATAAAGCACAATGAAATCCCATTGTTTGCAGCAAAATGGATGGAACTGGAGGACATCCTGTTAAAACAGTGTGAAATAAGCCTGTCACAGAAAAATAAGTAGAGTATATATCTCTTTTGTATGTGGAAACTAAAAAAAAAAATGTTGATATGAATATAGAATAGTAACTACTGGAGGTTGGATAGAGGGAGAGGGTATATAAAAGAAAGCTGTATTTATGAGTGTGCATCACATATGTGTGTTAAAATATCACTCTGAACTCCGTTAATATGTATGATTAATACAAGTTAATAAAAATAAAATAAAGCAAAACATTAGTATCATCTGCTGAAACATGTTTTTTTTTTCACACAGATAGCAATAAATCACACAAACATAGCCCTGAATAATAGCATGCTTAAAACATATTTCCCGATGCATAAAAGGAATAAGAAGGTTTGGGAGTAAAGGAGGAATCTTGAGTTTTGAAGTCTCCTACACTGAGTTAGGAATAACATAAACTTCATTTAGATGGATTAAAAGACTTGATTTAAATTTCATTGGTTAATCCTGATCCGAGTGTGAGCTGCACAAACCACACTACACAACAGGTAGTGCCGTGATTCCCTGGCCTCATGCTTCCACATGGAGAACTTTCATTCATTTTGGGGCTGTCTTTCATTTATTTCTGGGCTCTTCTTTATACATTTCTCTGCAGAAGTGAGTTATTTGGTCAGTGAGGTTGTGGAAGGAGGCTGCTGTGCACTGGGGTAGCCACTTTCCTTTCTCTTCCTCTTTGCTTGCTTAAGAGCAGAGTGCATTTTGTTTACACCTTGCCATGTGGTATGGAGCCTGCCTTTGTCCAGCTGTGCCAGCATCTGTGTCTAATTCATGGGTGATGTACTAGAAAGTCCACTTGGCCCAGACTTAAAGTTGCATGGTTGTTATGGTTTAGATATGAGGTATCCCTCAAAATCTCATGTGTAAGACAATGCAAGAATTTCCAGAGGTGAAATGATTAGATTATGAGGGGCATAACCTAATCAGTGGATTAGTCCATTGATATGGATTAGCTATGTGGTAACTGTAAGCAGGTAGAGTGCAGTTGGAGGAAGGAGGTCACTGGGAGTATGCCTTAGTGGTCCAGGGTGAGTGGTTCTCTCTGCTTCCTGGTTGCCACGTTCTGAGCTGCTTTCTTCCACCATGCCCTTCTGAAACATGATGTTATGCCTCACCTCATACAGTCGCTTGACCATGGACTGAACCTCTGATACTGCAAGTAAAAATAAACTTTTCTTCATTATTTGGTTCTTGTCAGGTATAGTGGTCACAGCAATGCCAAAGCCAGCTACAACAACAGCCCCATCAGTTTTATAGGTAATAAAGGTGATTTTTAAAAATCTTTATGAATCTTGTGTATACATCTCATGTGCTCTCAAATTCTGGAGGAGGAAAAAGAAAGGTTATATACTGGCTTTTCATCCTTTCCTTCAATTTCATGTGATATCTTCAATTTTCCAATAATTTGCTTTTAGCTTAAGTTAGTGTCTGTTGTTTGTAACCGTCCAAAGCAAATAGAGACACCACTCAATAATGAATAAAACTAAATTTATTCAACATTAAATTTCTGAATACGTAGTACAGAATAAAGAAAAGAATACTTTATCAAGACTTCGTTAGTTGTAACCTGTAACTTCAAAATATCCTGGAGCCCAAGTTCTATGAAAATCATAAACTATAGGATTCATTTTTTATCCAATTCTCAAAAATACTAGTAGTACTGGTTTTTCCTAAATTATAATAAGTTCTATCCATTATTGTTTCATGATTTATTTCAAATTTATTGCAAGACAAATTTAATGATCATTAACTTAGAAGGGGTCATGAATAAAATCTTGAAAAGTAGGAGTTTGCTATCTTTAAAATAAACTTCTTTCTTTCTCAAAAGAAATAGTACCAAATTATTCTTTGACATAATAAATCATCATTTAAATCCAAATTTTAAGAACCAGGTAATTTTCATGTCATTTTAAAGTACATGGCATTAGATGAGATTGAGCATTGTTGAAAATGAAATAATGTTTCAAACCAGAATCAGTATCCTTATACTGTAGTGAACAAGAGCATAAGAATGTTGCAGGTGTTTTTAAGGAAACAGTCTTTGTAAAATTCATGATAAACTTTGAGTGATTGTATTTTCTTGAGTGCTGAGGTAGATATTGTTGCTATTACCTGGAAGGATGAGATCACATGGCATTGCTTGTAGTAAACCAGGAGTCAGAAATAAAATGGAGAAGCACTCAAAGAACACCATGGATATAGGATCACAGAAGAATTTGAGAAATTTTTGAATCTTGTTATCCATGAACTATATCAAGCTCAATTTTTCACCAGCAGAGAATATTAAATTACTGATCACCAATGCAGATTTTGGACTCACCAGGCAGACCCTGTTTCTCTAACTGCTGTATCATCCTTACCCACTTTCTGATTTCTGGAATCCACCAGACATTCTGGGTCAGCTCTTGGGCTTAACAGTGCATAGTCCCTCAGAAGCAATGACATAGCTTCTGCTAATCCACTCAGAAAGGACCAGGGTTCTTCCCAACTTTCCAAATGTGACATTTTTGGTCTTAGATTTTCATAATAAATCAAGACCATTCAAATAAGAGGAAAATCTGTTTCAAAGTTATTAAAAAAATACTTGGTAGGAGCTGGAATAGCCTTTCCCTAAATACAGTGAAATCTTTAATTGAGTATGCTGCTATTTGGCAACATCAATTTTAATTCACATGAATCAAAAGTGTTTAAAGTAGCCCCACAGTTTGTAGCTAATTATTGCAACCACCAATATTCACTTTAACTTGGTGGGCAATTACTATGGGCACTCACTGAGTGGCCAACCTCTGTACTAAGCTCTTTATATTTAATTCTCCTTACAACCCTGTAAGACTTAAGTGACTCTGCATGAGTTCACAGGATAATCAGTGGTAGAGCTGGGAGGTGGTATTTGTCTGGCTTCATCCTTGAGTCACTGCACTGCCTCTTCAATATAAAAGATGCCATGTCAGTACTTAACACAAGAAACAAAACTTCTGCATTTCCTAGCTCACCTCCCAACCAACCACATGTGTGCATGCACAACACACACACACACACACACACACACACTCAATCGCAAAACTAACAATTAACTTACACAATTTCTTCACTTAATTTTACATATATCTCAGTTCGACTATATACCCATAAGTCATATATATCAGCTACGTATCTGTATATATGTGAAGGGTATGAGCTACATATATACTCACTGCCAACACAGACGTGTCTTTTGAGCCTGTCCAATAGGGGTTCTGTTTGCACCAAGGACCAAGTGAGTGTAAGAAGGTGGGGAGACAGTTCACCAGAGAGTTTGGAACATTGTTTCTGTTCTCACCCACCCAGCCCCCCTTTGGCAGGTAGCAGTCCAAGTAGAGCAGAAGATGGAGACAATAAGTAGAGTTGTGCCAAACCAGGGGTGAGGTGTCTCATCCAGGGAAAGCTATGCCTGGCAATGATCTGAGAACTGTACTGACAGAAGAGGAAAAGAACATCAAGCAGGGGTTAGGGGGGTGGTGCTGGGAATACAGGAGTGTATATGAGATATTCTAGCACAAGAAGGAAACCATTTTTTGGGGGGAAGACTCAGCCAGAGACCTTGCTTAGGTACACTGACTCACCATTTTTACATTTAAGTTTTTTAAAAATTGTAAACCCAAACTGTGATAAATGGCTTATAAAATGAGAATATTTAAAAATTTAGCATAAGAGACATTAGAGTCAGCAGGTCTTTAGAGCATATCCAGTTCCCTGTCGACTCCTCTGACAGATTCTCCCATCGCCTCTCCTTGGGCATCACCCCCCTTGCAGCAGCACGTTCCTTTTGTGCTTGGATTTGCAGACTCTCTGTAAGAGCCCCAAACAAACAGGGCTTGATAAAGGGAGCTCAACATCCCCACATCACTACTGTTCCCTCCATCCTAAATAAAACAGACAGTGTTAACCTCTATGAGTCGGCATCCTCTATACATAAAGAGTTTCAGTTTGTGTCCAAGGGATGAAAAACAGGAAAATGTTATTGTAAATATAGTGTTTATCTCTTATTTGACTCTTCTTAAGCATGCATGATGCTGGAATCAAGGTATGCCACAGGAAATAGCAAATTCTCCTATGAAACTAAAGTTGAGATTGGATGCCATCTATACACGAATGCCTATTAATTAATAAATTAATGTTTATTAAGTATTTATCATGAATAAGACTTTATGATCAGAACTGAAATTACAAGGAAGTCCAGCACTCAATGAGCTATTCTGATTCAGCAGAGTACATTTCTGGGACCCTAATATATACTGAATTGCTTCAAGAGGTCACGAGAACTGCTTAAATCTCTTGCAGTTCAATGGCTCTGGAACAAACGCCCTGAGATGTGCTCAGAGGGCACCACTGGAGGTCCTGTGCCCTCAACAAGCACTCTTTAGTATCTCTGTACACCTGACCTCACTTGAGGTCTCTCCACTAAAACATGGAAAGGATTCATCTGCAGAGAGCAGGAATCTACTAAGGAGAAATGAAGAATTTTAATTACTGTTTCTATGCTTCTGTAATCTTTTTTTCATTCAAGACCATGCAAGATGGAACAAAAAACCCTGAATTCAATTGATTTCAAAGACACAGAACTTGCTGTTGCAAACACACTGGAGCCACCAGCTGGCAAGGAGCTGCAGCTGCTAAGAGGCACCAGGAGGAGACATTGCCTTGCAGCCACTAGGGGGCCCTGCAGTTCCAGGGAGCAGAGGGAGCCACTTCCCACACTTGACGGAGCCACAGGGTTGCTTCCTGTTGACTGAATTTTGTCCTTCAAAATCCTTAAGAGATTTTTGCCTCTTTTCCCAAACATCCATTAACAGATGACACCCGGTGCTGCAATAATACATTAAGGTCATTAAAAACAAGAATATTAAATAAAAGAAGTTCATCGAGGTTTCCATGAAGGGGCAGGAAATTTAAGGTCTCATCTTAATCTGTCATTTTAAAGTCTGTCATAAATTTTATCATGGACAAAAAAATAAGAAATAAGTAAGGTATAAAACATTCTGTATGTCATTTAGGGTTAACGAAATCAGCAACAGAGGGCAAAGCCAGAACCCAGACCAGATTCACCACAATCAAGAGTCTTACATGCAACCAACTATTTGCCACAGGCTGGGTCAGGAGCATTTTAGAGGTGAGAAGGATGCAAACTAGGGGCATGTCAATCCGTTCAAGAATGAGGCCCGAATATTTCTGTATACAACAGGCACTTATCCAACATACTAACTCTCAGAAAATTCAAAATATGAGATGGGAGCCTTAAAAAAAGAAAACCTAAACTCAAAGTCTATTTACTTTATTAAAGTGCTAACATCACAGAAGTGCTATCACTTCTTAAAAGGATGCAGGATTTCTAGGATTTCTTCCCTATGAAATCTTGTAAGTGCACTTAAAATAGGTGAAATTACTAATATTTTAGAAACATAACTTTTCAGTAATATGTTTATGGCCTATTGAATTAAATTAATAACAAGAGGGGAAAGCATAATCTTTTTAAGAATTCAATGCCATTACCACTAATTTTTATTCCAAGGTTAGTTTCATGTGCTCTGTGATTATCCCACAATGCTAATGTTGACAGATGAATGTAAGGCATTTCAATTTAAATTTAGAGTTGGGAAGGAACAAAATGTCAGTCAATTGTAAAATAACAAAAATATGGTGGACACTCTAAAATCAAGCTTTAAAGCAATGGGAAGGAGGAGGAGATTTACTCAAATTGTTTTCTTCTTTGTTACCACACACACACACACACACACACACACACCCTATCCCCCTAAGTGCCAAGGATGAACCCAAGGCAAGCACTCTATCCCAGAGCTAAATTCCTAACCCTATTTTAAATATTTAACAACACAACCATTTAACTATCTAAATTCACTTTTTAACTATATTGCTAAACTGAAAACTATTGAGCTCTTCAAAAAAATAATTTATCAAGAAAAAAATTTGAATGAACCCTACACTAATTAAAAGTATGGGTATATATTTTCAGGAGTGTTTGAGCTATAGTTATTTACTTCTAATTTAGACTGGGGGCAATAGGGCTCCAAGGAAAGGTAGAATAAGGGTCAGTTCAAGTCTCCTTTACCCCCGAAATAGGCTCTGCTTCAACCCCAGGCAACCAGATATGAAACCTAGAGTGCCTTTGGCAAGATGTCTGCAGGGCTTAACCCTTGCCAGGAACAATCCTCAACAGCAGCCTTCATAGTAGCCTCCAGTGGAGAGACCTTAGGGTCTGTTATGAATCAAGGAGGGTCAAGTTGAACATTGGGCCCCATAACTCTGCCTCCAATGCAGCCATTTACACATTGGACGTCTGAGTATGACTTTACTCAAAGAAAAATTTGTGCTGTTAGAATATATGAACTAAATGGGTTAGAGGTGCTGAAAAAGTTATCTCTGGGTGGTTTTATTTATTTATTTATTGTTCTTCAATGGTTATTTTCCTATTTTTGTTTTCTGAATCTTCCAAATTTTTCACAATGAAAAAATATTCCTTGTGTAATTAATAAACATACAAAGTTACATTAAAATGATAGAATAGGCTTTGCTTGCTTCTCCAGAAAAAAAAAAAGTGCTAAAGTGCTGAAAATAGGCTTTCTGCTGGGATCATAGCATTTTAAATGTGAGTTGCAGTTTTCAAACATAAAGCACAGCTGTTTTGTCTCTTACCCTGACGCCGTGAAAAAAGAGGAAAGATTTTGAAAGCAGGAACAGGAAAAGACTACTGAGAAAAGTAGCTGCTATTTCTAGGCTAAAGTCTCCCTGGCAACACTGTTCTCTGAAGCTGTGTCTTCCTGCAAGGACTTAATGGGATTGATGAGTGATGAGTCCAAAGGACTCTTGGGACTCAGTCAGCAGAGACCAGGAGATCTATGAGACAAAGCAGAGCATCCAAGCAGCCAAAGAGATGTCACAGACAGACGGTTTACTGCAGTCGGTACTGTCTAATGGTCAGCATAGCAATTGGGCCTCTAGAGATCTGCAAGATAGGTCCAGAAGGTCACGGGGTCTGCAGCCTTACAGTAAGGATGTGGTCCCTGAGATAGGAGAGGGCACAAGAACTTAGGGATTGTAGCTGAAGAAGTGCACCTCAAAGGAACAATTGCAGAGAGCAGATGTGAGTTTATCTGAGCCAGGCACAGTGGCACATGCCTGTAATCCCTGTGGCTCAGAAGGATCACGAGTTCAAAGCCAGCCTAAGTAATTTAGTAAGGCCCTAAACAACTTTTTGAGACCCTCTCTCGAAATAAAATATTAAAAAGGGCTGAGGAGGATGTGGCTCAGTGGTTGAGCACCACTGAGTTCAATCCCTGGTACAAAAAAAAAAAAAAAAAAGTGAGTTTATTTGCAGCTGGCCGGCAGAAGAAAACTGCATAGTTTAAAAAATATGTACTGGAATTTAAGTTAAACCCTAAAGTCATATATGAATGTAAGTGAGAGAGTGGTCACTTAATCCAACTATGGTGTTGAGAGAGGAGGCATTTGGAGTGGTTAGATCTAGATATGATTCTAAGGGTAGAGCCCTGATGACTGAACCTCATGGCTTCATAAGAAGAGATCAGACATGGAATTATACATATTCTCACCATGACTTGATGAATCAAAGGAGGCCCTCACCAAGTCTGTACCATGCTGTTTGACTTCCAGCCTCCACAACTGTGAGTTAAATAAAACTTTTTTTTGATAAAGTAGTAATGAAAAACTTACTAATACAGGGATTTAGGAATATTTAGATATGAGAAGCTCTAAAGCCACCACTATTTGGGGCGGGGGGCGGGGGGAGAAACTAAGCCCAGTGTAGTCTAAGAACAAAGGGCAACAGATAAAAATGGTCATAGCTTCCTGACTAGATCACTGAGAAGTGCCCCCGCCTCAACCCCGGTTCAACTGGAGAAGTCAAGCCATGAATTTAGGACTGAAATGCAACAGAGATACATTAGATATGTAAAAAACAAACAAATCAGAACAAGAAAAGGCCAAAAAAAAAAAGGCATTCGAAATTTAAGCCATTACAGAAAGCCTGAGTAGGCTTCATAATCAGCATACATCTACAGCAACGTTTCTCAAGTACGGTCCCCAGATCAGCATCACCAGCATCACCTGGGAGCTTATTTGAAATACAAATTTCCAGGCTTTGTCTTAGACCTACTAAATCATAAACTGTAAGGCTGAGTGCTAGGAATATGATTTCTTTGTCCCATGTATAAAGGTCTGTTATCAGTGCCTTAACATGTTAACTTCACCCAACCTGAAGGCCTACTTACTTGCTTGTCTTTCTTCCTGTACTGTGAAAAAAATCTCCATCAATGTCATACAGTCTCCTTTTTTAGTTAACATTTGAAAGATTTCCAATACTTTTTGAAGGAAGTTTTAAAGACTGAATAATTTCCCGTTATACACCATAATTTATTTAACAATTCCTTAATATTGTACATTTAGACTTCTCATTATTTTTGTTTTTATTAATAAAGCTATAATAATGAATTAGTTATGGTTCTTGGTTGCAACCAACACACACTACCTCAGGGAAAAAGGGGTATTTATTGTAATGGTACTGGGACTTCTCCATAAAAGACAAAACAACTAAACAATGAAATTGCAGACAAGACAGGGATAGAGGAATAAGGGAAGAAAAGAATTAAATATCATCAGGAGAATGACTCTCTTTCTCTGACTGTCTCTCTCTCTCCAGGTACACACACACACACACACACACACACACAGAGTCATCTAACCAGAAAAAAAGAAAACCATTCTTCATAGCTGCCAATGCTTTCAAACCATGGCTTTTACCACAAGAGAGAGACATGGAATCATATTCTATAGTCTCAAGTTCAAAATTCCCCACGGAAGGGTTCTAATTGGCTCAGCTTGGGTTAAGTGCCCTCCCTTAAGTCAAGCAGATTTACCAGCATTTGCACAAACTCCATGGTTAACCAGAAGTGGAAGTTCAGTAACAGGGATTCTTCTTCCCAGAACAAAGGTAGAGAGATACTAAGCAAACACAATTATAGATATTTAGTATAGATGAAGTTATTTGTTTGTAAGGGTGTAGGGGAGGGAACCCTTTAATCAAATGCATATTTTAAACTAATTTAATAAAGACATAATAGGAAATGTTTTTTGAAAGCCCATAATTTCAATTTCTTAAAAGACTTTCCACATGCAGTTTTATGAATATATATAACAGTTTTATATATACTTATATATGCATATATATATATAACTGCATGTGGAAAAATATTTCAAAGGAATATAAAAAATGAAAAGCTTTTAAGAGATTTTATATTAAACTTAAAATCATATGTTAGTTGACCTTCTATCATTATAACAAATGCCTGAAACAATTAACTTATAAAGATAAAAGGCTAATTTTGGCTCACATATGTGGAGGTTTGATCCCATGACTGATTGGTCCTGCTGCCTTGAGCCTGTAGTGAGGCAGCTCACCACAGCAGGATTATGTGGTGGAGCAAAACTGCTCACCTCACAGTCAGGAAATGAAACAGACAAAGAAAAAGACTGGGGTCCCCCCTGCTCAAGGGCACAACCCGGAGGACCCTTCCTCTAGGCCCCACCTCCCACAAGTACTGCGACTTTCCAAAAGCACCATCATGAGGATCAAGCCTTGAACACATGGTATTTTGGGGACATTCCAGATCTAAACTGTAGCATAAGACTTTTGCCACTTCCCACTTTGTCAAACAGTTGTTCACTCTTCTGTGTTGTCTTTCCTATTTTTGCTTTTTATCTCATTATAAAGATAAGATTTGCTCCCTGTAGTATTACTGCTAATATTGACTACAATTCCAATGGGGTTTCTACATTCCGGGTGCTGTCCTAAGCACACTACATATTTTGATGTATTTAAGTTTGTCCCATCTGCTTGACATGACCCTATGGGGCATGTGCAACTATCACCATTTCTTTGGAAGATGAAAAAGAGGTGTGGAGAGGTTAAGCAACATATGCCAGTCAGGTGCAAAACTGAGGCTCAATTCCAGGGAACCTGGCCCTAGAGTCACAATGGCAGCACTTAATAGGAAGCACAGAAATCCTCACCTGCTCTCAGCTATCTAGACCACATCTACTTAGGCTTTAGTATATCTTTCTCTTGCCATCTTTTGATTAGCATTCTTCTTCTTACACAGTTGAAACTATGTTATAAGGCAGGTGGCAAATATTTGGCAGGTATCACAGCATCCCCTACCCTGAACCCCATTTTATCCCACAACTTTTGTCCACACCATTCTTTCTATTCTGTTCTCTGAGGCCCAAATGTGGCCTCAAAATCAATCTGACAAAAAGAAAAAGAGAATGCATTCACAATCAATTTTAGTTGACATGTGAGCGAAAATTTATCTACAATTTCCTCCCTCTCTATTGTTATGATTCTTGCATTTCCCCATTTTGTTAAAATCCTTTTTAAAAAATCACTTTTTAAATTTTTTAATTTTATTTATTCTAACTAGTTATATATGACAGCAGAATGCAGTTCAACTCATACTACACAAATAGAGCACAGTTTTTCATGTCTCTGGTTGAACACAAAGTAGAGTCACACCATTTGTATTTTCATACATGTACTTAGGGTAATGATGTCCATCTCATTCTACCATCCTCCCTACCCCTAGGACCTCTCTTTCCCTCCCTCCCCTTTGCCCTAATCTAAAGTTCCTCTATTCCTCCCGTGCTCCGCCTCCATCCCCATTATGAATCAGCATCCTTATATCAGAGAAGACATTTGGCATTTGTTTTTTTTAGGATTGGCTTACTTCACTTAGCATTATATTCTCCAACTCCATCCATTTACTGGCAAATGCTATTATTATTATTATTATTCTCTTTTAATGCTGAGTAATATTCCATTGTATAGGTGTAGTGGCGCATGCCTGCCATCCCAGCAACTCAGGAGGCTGAGGCAGGAAGATCAAGAGTTCAAAACCAGCCTCAGCAAAAGTGAGGCACTAAGCAACTCTGTGAGACCTGTCTCTAAATAAAATACAAAAAAGGGCTGGGGAATCTTGAGAACAGTGCTTGCCTTTTCTTACTTGGCTGTAGTTTTCCCCATAGGACTCAAGTGTCACCTGTTTTGTCATCCTAGAATGGACTCTATTCAGATCCTGCTTAGTTGATACACACAGAATGCATGCTTTGCTCTTGGCCCCATGCCAAGTGGGGTGGATCGCATTATCTCGGATCCGTTTGGGCCGACAGTCCCTTTCTCAGATCCATGACTGATGTCTGTGTACGATGAGTTAGTTGATGCATACAATTTGTAGCTGGTTCCGTTTCCAGCAGGGTTTCATCTAGCAGGGCGATGCTGGAATGAAATAGAATCTTGCCCAGCCCCACTGCCTGCCTCGTGGATGCTCGGAACAGATGGAGTTCATAAAGCACGACGGTCCCCATGTGCCGCCAATGCTTCCCGACGGCTCCCACCACAGCGCTTTACTTGTGGGAATCAAACCTCCCAGGATGAAATTCAGTCCTCCCTTACTTCCTGCCCCGTTGTTTCTTGAAAGTGTTTTATTCTGCTGAATACAAGAAAAAGGTACAGATGGGAAACAGGGAGAACACTGGCTGCTTGGAGACAAAGGGCCAATAGAGTAGAGGGAAGATTGCCCAGTTCTTCACCGGGTACAGATCTTTCTGAATGAGAGATAAAGAGGTGTGGGCCATCCCATCTTTGTTAGTTGCCACACAGCACAGAAAAGAATTGCGTTTTCCACATGAGCTTTTTCGGTTTTGTAACTGTAAAATTCTTTCACAATCTGACACTGGCTTAACGAGTGGTCAGTCACTGTTTCATGATAGTTTTTAAAATGTAAGCTCTATTTAAGAGCCTGAGGGAGGTCCCTGCCAGTCCTAGTTTACCATGCTTATCATGAAGGGATGTTCATTTTTATCAATGCATTTTTCTGCATCCATGAGGATAATCAGATGATTTTTCTCCTTTATTCTGTTAACATGATGAATTGCATTTGCTGATCTTTTTAATGTTTGCAAATCTTGCATTTTTGAAATAAACCCAACATTGCAGTGATGTTTTCAACTTGTATTACTCACTTTTATTTATATTTTTGCATTCTTTATTAGAGAAATTGGCCTCTGATTATCTTTCTGGTAACTTAACATGTTAAGTTTCAGTATCCATGGTGTGCTGGCCTCAGAAAATAAATTGAGAAGCACCCTCTTTTCCTATTGTTACTTGGTTTTACTCTTCTTGTTATTGTTTTTGTAAAATTTTTTCCCCTTTATTGAGTGTTTGTGGTAATTCACAGCTTATATTGATTGACCTGTAGTTTTCTTTTTAATTATGGATTCCATTTCTTCATTACATATAAGACTTCAAATTTTCCTCTTTTTTTGCAAGTTTTGGTAAATTACCTTTTCTTGCATTTAGTGCATCTCATCTAAAATTTGTAATTATTTGCCAGAAATGTTTTTTGGGTGGAGGGGGTGTACCAGGAATTGAACTCAGGGGCACTGAGCCACATCCCCAGCCCTATTTTGAATTTTTATTTAGAGACAGGGGTCTCACTGAGTTGCTTAGCACCTCGCTTTTGCTGAGCTTGATTTTGAACCCACGATCCTCCTGCCTCAGCCCCCTGAGCCACTGGGATTACTGGCATGTGCCACCACACCCAGCATATTTGCCAAAAATTGTATAATTTATTTTTGCTTTTTAATTTATATGATGTATCAATGTCCTCTTTTTCATTCCAATTATTTTTGACATATGTTTTATCCATGATTTGTCTTGCCAAAGGCCTATTAAAGTCCCAGATCAGCAGTATCAGCAACACCCAGGGACTATCATTCTTTTAAGTCACTTTGCATTTTTAACATGTGTTTGTATTGGTGGTATATTGATTTATAAATGTTTTACACTGTTATGTAATTCTATCCTTTTTTTTCTTTGTGATTATGGCCTTTGCATGTTTTTCCCTCTTGCAATCAGAAAAATATCTGTGCTTTCTTTTAGTTGTCTTTTATTTCTTTTGTAGTTTTTGTTAAGTAATGAAATTTTCTAAATAATAATAACATATGCACATATTTAAAAGAAAAGATACCAAACAGTTCAGAAAAGTATAAGGTGAAAATTAAAATTCTCTCTTCATCCCAACACCCAGAATGAGATCTGCTGTATAATTCCAGAATATATTTATGATAGAGCAGCATATGTGTGTCGTGTGTCCACATAAAATATATACTATTTTAACACATTTTAGGATAGACACAGTTCTAAAGCCTATAAATGTACTCAGATACTAGTCATTCGATATTCGATTGCAAGGAATGTCTTTGTTTTTCTAAGTTAGTGATTTTCAAGCTATACCATGCTCCAGAATCACCGCTGAGGCTTATGATTGCTGGGCCCCACTCCCAGAGTTTCTAATTTAGCAGGTTTGGGTATGGGCCTGAGAATTTGCATTTCTAACAAATTCCTTGGTGTTGCTGATCCTGTTTGTCTGATCCATACTTTGAGAACCAGTGCTCCAGATGATTATCTCAAAGTCTCAAAGTAATGACCCCATTCAAGTATCTTTGAAAAAGAGGAGTAGGAGTGGGATGAGACCCGTCTTAGACATGGCCTGGTCTGCTTGAGAATGCTCTCTACCTTAACTGCCAGCCAGGCCCCTTTCCACACAGACATCATTTTCAAAACTGACATCTGAGCAGAGTGACCCTCATTTTCTTTCTGACAATATAATCCTGTTGTATAATCAAGGGCTACTATACCACTGAAGTGACAGACTTAAGCCATTATTATCTGGGAGCACCTGTGCATGGTTCACAGGATACAGTTTTCCTAATTGCAAAGAGAAAGACCTGGGGGATCTGTTTGCAAAGTGCAGGTCTCAGACCTGTATCAGGATTGCTGGAAACACTCATACACATTTCCACTCCACCATCCTCAGAAGCTGGAGCATGCAACCTGGGAACCTACATTTTAAAAAGCACCCAAGGTAATCTTTACTCATTGTTGAGTTTTATAATTCTGGTCTAGGGAACAGAACACAAATACAAGACCACTAAAGAAAGGGTAGTGAGTGAGTGAATTGTTATGGAAGCCTCTGGAATCAGGGAGTAGCACACACACACATAAAAGAAACTGAAATGGGCAGCCTACCACCAACTAGTGTTTATTAAGCACCTTCTAGGTACCCAGCATTCTTTGGGCCACTTCCTATATGTTGCCCCTTATTCTCACAATGCTATGATAAGCATGAAGCTGCAGTGTTGAAGGAAGAAAACTGACTTGGCTCTTTTCGATGTGATACTTCCTTTACCATTCTACCCAAATGAAGCAGGAGTGGGTGAGAGTACTCCCCAGACATACGCTACCCTTTACATAGGAAGGTGGTGATGTTGGCAGAACTGTTGGTTGGTGTTCATGATGTTTATGTGCCAGATTAGAAAGAAGAATGGCTTTATCATCAGTAAACCTGATGATATGGAGAGATATTTTGCATAATTAGAGCTCAAGGGGAGTTTTCAGTCTGAGATGCTAGTTTGGCCACTGGCAAACCCTGTTTCTCAGCTAACTACTCAGCCAACCATCCTCTGAGTCACTGTTACAGAAAAAAAAAAAAAAAAAGTCTGACTATGGAAACCCACCAGGCACCAAGAACAGCAAAGCATTTGGAGAGTCTGGGAAAGCCCAAAACTAACATTACCAAGATCTCCTTTCTTCTGATTTTTAAATCCATGTGTTCTTCTTGGAAAATTTAATCCACATGTTTTGGGCTCATTTACCCTTATCCCATCAAAACACAACTTTAAATGAGCCATTGGTGTCTAAGATGCCTGATGTGCTTTTTTCTTTTTTCTTTTTTTTTAACATAAGTTTTTATAAGATCCTCCTTTCCCACCCCTACCCCCAATTTTTGAAGCTGGGAGTTATATTTTGCCAATAAAGCCTGAGCCCAGAACTTGAAAACAGGCAACCTCAGGTCTAACCTATGAGCTTATGAGTAGTGACAAGTTTGAAGTCTGGACAAATAAGTTCTCTCATTTCCCAGAAATGTCCACTCGCAGCTGTGGGAAGCAGGCCCACCATGCCACAGATGCAGGCCTCCCCACAGACGGCCTCTGCTTGGCAGGAGAACACAAGATGTGTTCCAGACCTTTGTTTTTTATTTTCTAATTCAAAGAGAGCTCTGCCCACTTTTCTCAGGGTAGTATTCTGGAAGCCCAATTTAATGATTCATTCCAGAGAAATCCACAGGGTATCAAACCATGATGAATAGACTCCACACTGCTTCTGTCTGACTACTGTGGAAGTGTTTCTGTGGAACAGAAACAGGCTCTGCCAAGTGCTAATCACCAGGAGCCTCTCAGAGACACCTGAAGTAGCAAAGGAGTGTGGGGCATTAATCTTTGCACAGTTCCAAGTAGGCAGAGTATTTACATTTAAATCCATTGTTCATTATTTATTTCCTATGCTATATTTCCCTCTTGTATATTAGGTGGATTTGAATTGCCATGCAATTTTTCCAACTTGGGGGCTATCATTAAATTGCTCTGTTTTCAACAGTCCTTCAAAAGCAAACTCAAATACAGGGTGGATTGCTTGCTACCATGAGAATACATTTTAAGTTGAACAGAATAAGTTGACAAAAAGCAGTATGACAAGCCTTCAAGAAATTAAAAATAGAATTACCATATGCTCCTGCAATTCCACTTCTGGGTATATAGCCTAAAGTATGGAAAGCAGGGTCTCAAAAAGATATTCATACATCAGTATTCAAAATAGCATTATTCACAATTGTGTGAAGGTGGAAGCAACCCAAGCGTCCACTGGCAAATGAATGGACAAATGTGATACGTACATACAATGGAATATTACTCCAACTTTAAAAGGAAGGACATTCTGACACATGCTACAGCGCGGATGAAACTTGAAAGCACACTGATTTACATGAAATAAGCCAGTCACAAAAGGACACATACTGTATGATTTCTCTTAGGCCTGTACCCAGAGATGTCAACTTCATAAAGACCAAAAGTAGACTGGTGGTGGCCAGTGGCTGAAGGATGGGAGAATGGGGAATTATTAATGGGTACAGAGTTTTAATCTGCAAGATAAAGAGGTTCTGGACATGGTTGATATTGATGGTTACACAAAACCATTAATGTATAATGCCACTGAAGCGTACACTTAAAATGCTATACTCCTTAAAAAAGTGATGGCCTGAAAAAGAAAACATTTCAAAACTTGATCTGACACTCTTACCTTACCACTCCTATAAAACTCTCCAAAACAGTAGGGCTGAAGAAAGGAATAGAAAAACCCCTTGGAATCCAAGAATTAGGAGCTGGGTTTTGCTTTGTTTTATGTGCATTATCCTTAAGGTTATACTTTACAGTTATGGCAAAAAATTGTAGTCACCCCACTCCCTGTTTTGACTTGGAGTTTTGGCCTTCATCCAAGATACTTTGAATGAGGCACAAATTCAGACAGCCCTTGTAGAAGTGGGGGAGAGGTGCTGGGTCATTCCAGAACAAAACAATTGCAAAAGAAGAGTTATAGCATTTGGGGGGGGGACATATTAAAAAAGAATGATGATGACAAAAAAGTATGGAGGTGGAAGGAAGAGAGAAATAAGGGGGAGATATGCAAGAATAAATGAAGGGATCTAGAAATGACTGCAGAAAGAAACAGCTCAAATAAAATTTGGGACGAAGTTTTTGATCACAAATTAAATCCTGGGGAACAAGCATGCAAATCATGGCACTCACCTTGATCACATGTTTGGGAAGTAGAGGCACAAACCAGAGGAACTTGTTTGGGATCTGGGAAGGGTGGCACATGCCTGTAATCGCTGCAACTCAGGAGGCTGAGACAGGAGAATTGCAAGTTCAAGTTCAGCCTCAGCAACTTTGCAAGACCCTGCCTCAAAATAAAAGGGCCTGGGGATGTAGCTCAGTAGTGAAGTATAATCTCTACTACAACCCTGACCCCCCCTGGCCAAAAAAACCCCCAAAAAACATAAAATTAAATAAAATGCTGATCAGGGAAAAGTTTGGAAATATGAGAATTTGGATCTTTACCATGGGAGAGGATCAAAGGATGACTGGTGGGAGGATCCCTGAGCCCTTCTCTGTCATCCCATCAGAGTGGCCCCTGAACTCTCCCACAGTGAGCTGCATCTTGAGTACCAAACTAGAGAGATAAACCACAACTTTCATTTGATTCTTAGCCACTGCCTGACCAAATGGGAAGCTTATCCTACTGTCTACAGAATTCACACTGTTTGTGGAAGGCAGAAGTCTTGCCAGAACACAATGAATCAGCCGCCATTACCCAGAGGAGTAAGTTAGGGCAACCACTTTGGACAATATGTTGTTTTGGAAGTGAGGGATTTCTTTTACAACATTTGAGCCTGGGAACATGGTGTGCTTTATATAAAGCAGAAAATAAATAAATGATTTCAAGGAATTCCTCTCCCACATGACCAATTCAAAAACCCAAGCCGACAAACCCAAGTACCAAATGGATTCAAGGAGCATTCATTTACCCTAACTTTAAAAATATAATACACATGAAACTATTTTAGAAGTTTTTTTCCCCCCTGAAAAAAGGGAAGTCACTGAAATAGAGACAACTGGCCACAATAATTTGGTTTTCATCAAGTGTGGGCTTTCAACTTACATCAAAAAGGCACCAGGAAAAAAATAGGTTTTTTTTGGTAGGAGAAGCAGACTACAACAGTTTGATGCAATGTTAGGAAGTAAGGTTAGCCTTATCCAAAATAATTGTTAATAGTTTAACATAAGTGATTTAACTGTATAACAATACCTTAGGATTTTGTTTCTTTCTTTTCTTTCTTTCTTTGTTTTCTTCTTTGCAATGGTGGGAATCAAAAACAATACATGTTAGGCAAGTACTCTTCTGCTGAGCTACATCTCCAGCCCAGGTATCTTTGTTTTAATTTAAGGACTAAATATCACATTGTTTTTTGTTTGCTATCATAATGTTTATTTGTAGCTGATATTAGTTGAATTATTGGTAGTTGTCTCCTGGTACCCGTTTATTTCTCCTTTCATTAAAAAACCTAAAACATGATTGCATAGAACATGGTCTTTCCTATTCTCCCTCATGGAACAAAGATATTTCCTATTCTCCCTTGCAGATAAGCATAGCACCTAACTAATTCTCACTAATACAAAGAGGAAATGTTATATGCAACTTATGAGCATACCCTAAAAGAGGGGGCAAGCTCTTCTTTGCCCTCTTCCTCTTTTTTGTTGGTTGGGAACCAGATATGATGAGTCATGTTTTTGTAATAAGTTAGGGCTGTGGGATCCTTGAGAATGGAAACTGCATGTGGTGGAACAAGAAAATGGAAGAAACCTAGATCTCTAGCACAGGCAGTGCCCAGATTGTTCTGCATTGACAAACTAGATCCCTGGAACATGAAAGGATGAACATCCACACTGCTTAAACCACATTATTTTAAGTTTCTCTATTGTTTTCAGTGAAAACAGTCTATAACAAATAAGCTATTTTTAAGTGTTATTTTATCAAGGGAGTGGCGAGAAGTCTAAATTCACTAACATGTAAACCTAAACCTGTTCTGTTAAGCTGAAATTGTCATAAGCATCCATCCTATCCATGTCCACTACTTATTCATTTGATGCTATGGCTCTCAACACACACAAGAGACCTACGAGGGTTTTGTAAAAGAACATAGAACATCTGAGAACAGTGAGGTTACCACCCAAGAGCAGATGCATGCACAGACTAGACTCTGGTTTTCAAGGTAAAAAAGATCTGTGATTAGTGATGTTTCTCAGAGAAAATTATGGTTTGAAAAATATCTCTAACAACTGTCACCAGAGATTCTTTAAAACACACACTTGTTAAGAGGCAAAAGAGCAAGACCCATAGGCTCTAGTATGAAACTCCTCCTAGTTCATTCTAACTTTAGAAAGTCTTTGAAAGATAAGAGATATGTATATTGGGGAAATGAAAGGGACAAGTATGGAAATCGAGGGGTCTGAAGCCAGAAAGAAAAGAGAGACAGAGAAGACCATCAGGGGATTTTTATAATTATTCCAAGGATTGTCAGTGTAAACAATGTCCAGAACAGTACTTATCAGTACTTATTTCCTGGGGTTACTGAAACCAGATCGTAAACAAATGGCAAGACAATTCCATGGATATGATCCACATAATCTGAGCTGCAACTTAACTGAAAAAAATGTCAAGAACTTAAAAATCAGAGTATAAGGAAGAGGGTAAACACAGAGAAGTATCAGTAGTTTAGAATTATTCCAAGCAAATAATCCATTTAGGAGTTTCAAAATCCAGTGGACAATAGCTATTTGATCAAATGAATCTGCTGCATTTTGCAATGCCTAATGAAACAAAAGATCTAGGCAATGATCATCAATGACTTGCTAAAACCATTAATTAAACAAGGGTTGGGGACTGATTCATGGGTAGGTCAAGCTAAAAACATCTGAATTCACTTATCTTTTTTTTTTTTTTTTTGGTACTGGATATTGAACACAGGGGTTCTCTATATCCCCAGCCCTTATTATTTTTTATTTTGAGACAAGGTCTAACTAAGTTGCTCAGAGTGTCTTCAAACTTGCTATCCTTGTGGCTGAACCTCCAGAGAAGTTGTGATTTCAAGAGTGGGCCACAGACCTTGTCTCTCTCTAATAAATCTTAGCATTACAAAATGAGAGATAACTGGACAGTATGTAATTTGTGATAGAATGCAGTCGAAATTTTATGACACCACTTAGGAAATTATTTTGCCAAAATAAGGAAATTGAATTTGATCCAGTTTCTAGCTCTAACTATTTATTTACTTGGAAACCCAGGAAATAGAGAAACAGGATGAATGATACCTTGGGGGCAATCAGCAAAGTCCAGAATGGATTTTTTTTTTTTTTTTTAATTTTTTATTGTGGGTTGTTCAAAACATTACAAATTTCTTGACATATCATATTCCACACTTTGATTCTAGTGGGTTATGAACTCCCACCTTCACCCCCTACACAGATTGCAGATTCACATCAGTTACACATCCATTGATTTACAAATTGCCATACTAGTGTCTGTTGTGCTCCGCTGCCTTTCCCATCATCCACCCTCCCCCCTCCCCACCTCTCCCCTCCCCTCCCCTCCTCTCTCTCTACCCCCTCCACTGTATAACCCTGAGGGTCTCCTTCCATTACCGTGCAATTTAAAAATGGATGGCATTAGAGCAGATTATGCTAAGTGAAGCTAGCCAATCCCTAAAAAACAAATGCCAAATGTCTTCTTTGATATAAGGAAAGTAACTAAGAACAGAGTAGGGACGAAGAACAGGAGAAGAAGATTAACATTTAACAGGGATGAGAGGTGGGAGGGAAAGGGAGAGAGAAGGTAAATTGCAGAATGGATTTTTGATTACCTGTACAGAGAATGAGTGGCAAGAAAAAAAGAATAAGAGGAGGAAATGTTTCGTTAAAAGAGACATCACCAGATGCCATCTTTTAAATCCTTATTTGAATTATTTAATCATCAGTCGAATCTATAAACAAAAACCAATTGCAAAAGGCCTTTATAAGATCATGGAGGAAATATGAATATTGACTACAAATTGATACAAGAAAATTGTTAAAATTTATTTAGTTGTAACAATAATGTTGCAACCTTGGATTAAACAACCGTTTCTTAAATATGACACCAAAAACAACACAAAATAAAAAATAAATTAGACTTCATCAACATTAAAACTTTTGTGCATCAAGACACCATTATGAAAGTGAAAACAAAATCCACAGAATGGGAGAAAATACTCTTCAAGTCATATATCTGACAGGATTGAGGATCAAAAATAATTAGAGAACTCTTAAATGTGACAACAAAAAGACAAACAACTAAATTAAAAATTGGTAACAAACTTGAAAAGACATTTCTCAAAAAAATACCTATATACATGGCCAATAAACACACAAAAAGATGATCAATATCATTAGTTATTAGGGAAATGCAAATTAAAACCACAAAAACATGTCAGCTCATACCATCTAGAATGGTTATAATAAAAAGGATGGATAAATAACAAGTGTTAGCAAGAATGTGGAGAAATCAAAACCACATATGTTGGTGGTGGGAATGTTAAATAATGCAGCCACTTTGGAAAGCAGTTTGGTAATTCCTCAGAAAACTACATACAGAATTACCATATGATTCAGTAATTCCACTCCTAGGTATAATCCCGTGTTGGTCAGGATTTTGTTTCTGTGACCCAGATACCTGACAAGAACAATTTACAGAAGGAAAAGCTTATTTGGGACTTATGGTTTCAGAGGTTCAGTCCATGGTCAGCTGATTCCATTGCTCTAGGCCCAAATGGGGCAGAACATCATGGCAGAAGGATACGGCAGAGGAATGCTGCTCAGTTCCTGGCATCCAGGAAGCAGAGAGGACAGAGAACAGGAGACAAAATAAAAATCCTTGAAGACACATCTCCACTGAGCCACCTACTCTATCCACATACCACCTGCCTACAGTTACCACCCAATAATTCATTCAAATTATTAATCTATCAAATTGATTAATCTGCTGACTAGGTTACAGCTCACATAATCTAATCATTCTATCTCTGAAAATTCCTGCATTGCCATATGAGCTTCTGGGGGACATCTTTTATCCAAACTATAATGATGCCCAACAGAAAGGAAAACATATGCCTTCATAAAAAATTATACACAAATCCTCATTGCATCATTAACCACAATAGCCAAGAAGTGGAGAAAACAACCCAACTGCACATCAACTGACGAATGATGAATCAAATGTGATATATGCATACAATGGCATGGTATTCAGCTGTAAGAAGGAATAAAGTACTGATAACTGATTCAAAATTGATGAATTTTGAAAATAGTATGCTAAGTGTAAAAAGCCAAAAGAGCCTCTCATAGTGTGATTCTATTGATATGCAATATCCAGAAAATCAGAAAGCAGATAAGTGGTTGGGAGGATGGAGGGAGAAGGGAATGGAAGTGGCTACTATTGGGTAAGGGATTTCTTTTGGGGGGTGACTAAAGTGTACTGAAATTTCCAGTTTCCCATGCTCACTGTGGTGAAGGATGGATTTGCCAGTGGTGAAGAACAACATTGTAAACATACATAAAACCACTGAACTGTGTACTTTAAAATGGTGAATTTTATGTTACATGAATTTTATCTTGATAAAAAAATGTTTAAAATAGTATAGTGACATTTTAAAAAGAGCCTTTATTGCCTATAGATGTATACTTTATTTATGGATGACGTGATGATGTCTAGGATTTGCTTTTATAAAATCTAATGGGATGGAGGTAGGTAATATGGGAAGGGATAGATGAAATGAGAATGGCCATGAGCTTATATTCGTTAAAGTTGGGTGATGAGTCCCTGAGGATTTGTTATACTATTCTCTCTACTTTCAAATGTGTTTGAAATTCCTCTTAAGTAAAAGTTTATGATCAACCAGTGGTGCTGTCAGGTCACACAAGGGCTTTAACAATAGTGGGAGAACCATAGCACATCGGGCACTAACATGACCTTATAGATCATTTAATTGAGCTCTTTGTTTTTATATAAAGGCGAAAACTAACATACCCACAGGGGGGTAGGGGAAACTATTTTCCCAAAGAGGTAGGTCTAGAATAAGGACCCATAACATAAAATTGCTTTCCTCTGCTCTCCTATATTCTTTGATTGAGCTATGAATTAAATTGACACCAGACAGATGAATAGGGAAAAAATCATATTTAGTTATATATGTATGCATGGGAGTCCCACAAAATATACAAGAAGGGTCAGATGGCTGAAGCTCCTTTAGCACCCTGAGCTATAGAAAGGCACAGGGCTTTGGGCTTCTGGGGGTGGTGAGTTATGGGAAGGTGAAGAGAAAAAAAGGTGTAGTGGTTCAAGGTGTCTTGTTATGCAGAAAAATCTCTCTGGTAATTGAGTTGTCTTGGAACAGTCCTCAGAAGTACAGGTGATTGGACGTGGTCTCTCTTCTGATCAGTTTTCTGTGGAGGATATTCATGACTGATTCCTTTCAGAGGACCTGTCTTTAGGCAGATCAAGGGGGCCCAGGGAAATCTTCTGTCCCACTTCCCCAAGGATCCTCAGTTTGAAGTAACCATCACACCAAGTGATATATTTTGGGGTGATATTTCCTAAAGTCTTTCAGCAGTTTTAGGTTAACAGTGAAATTGAGAGGAATATACAGAGCTACCCCATATGCCCCTTCCCCTATACATATAGAGGCTCCCCCATTATCAATATCTCCCACCAGAGTGGTACATTTGTTCAATTGATGAACTTACATTAACACATCACTTATCACCCAAAGTCCAAATTTACATTAGGGGTTGTATATTCTAGTGTGGACAAGTGCATAATGACATGTACCTACTGTTATGGTACCCAACAGAGTATTTTTACTGCCCTAAAAACCCCATGCACCCTATAGGATGTGCATGTATGACAGTAGAGGGTGTATGAAATATCTCTTTACATCCCTCTCAATTTTTCTGGGAACAGAAAAATTAGACTGCTCTAAAAATTTAAACTTAAAAAAAAAATGTCCTCTGTGCATTTTTTTTCTCTTTTCTTCCCCCAATCTCTGGAAACTGGTTTTGTTGTTGTTTTGTTTTGTTTTTACTATCTCCATAGTTTTGCATTATCCATTATATCATATACTTGGAATCATAAGGTATGTGGCCTTTTCAGACTGACTTTTTTCATTTAGTAATATGTAATTAAATTCCCTGTGTCTTTTCATGATTTAATATTTGATAATTTGATTGATTGATTATGACACTAGGGATCGGACCCAGGGGCACTTTACTACTAAGTTATATCTCCAGCATTTGTTTACTTTGAGATAGAGTCTGTTTGAGTTCCTGAAGCTGACCTTGAACTTGTGATCTTCCTGCCCCAGCCTCATGGAGTCACTAGGATTACAGGTGTGCACCACCATGCCCAGTTTATTTCATCTATGTTCAGCTCTAAATAATCTTCCATGGTTTGAAGGTACCACAGTTAATTTACCCATTTCACCTAATAGGGCTATCTTGGTTGCTTCCAAGTTTGGGCAATTATAAACAGAGCTGCTATTAACATTTGTTTGCACTTTTTTACCTGTGGATTACTGTTTTGTATAGTAAGAATGATTTACATTTAATTTTGTTAGAAACTAACAAACTGCCTTTCAAAATATCTGTACTATTCTGCATTCCCGCTAACAAGAAATGAGAGTTCCTGTTGTTCCACATCCTCACTAGCATTTGGTGTTGCCAGGGTTCTGGATTTTGACTATTCTGAATATGTGTGTAGTAGTATCTCATTGTCATTTTAATTTGTACTTCTCTGATGACATATGACATAGGGCAAATGTACTTATTTGCCAATTAACTATCTTTGGTGAGATAACTGTAAGGTCTTTGGCCTATTTTTAAAATTGTGTTGTTTTCTTACTGTTGAGTTTTAAGAATTCTTTGTATATTTTGGATAACAGTCCTTTATCAGATATGTCTTGCAAATATTTTTCTCCCAGATTGTGGCTTATCTTTTCTTTCTCTTGACAGTGTTTTCCATAGAGCAGAATTTTAAAAATTTCAATGCAGTCTAGCTTATCAATTCCTTCTTTCACAGATCAGACCTCTGGTATTGCATCAAAAGAAGTCATCACCAAAACTCAAGGCCATCTGCATTTCCTCTCTGTTACCTTCTTGGAGTTTATTATTTTGCATTTTATGTTTGATTTTGTGATCTATTTGCAGTGATTTTTTTTTCATAAGAAGTATAACATCTGTATCTAGTTTCAATTTTTTTTTTTTTTTTTGCATTTGGGTATCCAGTTATTTTATTGTTTGGCTTTGCTCCTTTGTCTAAGAGTCAGTTGGTGATATTTTTGTGGGTCTGTTTCTGGGCAGTCTGGTCTGCTCTGTGGTGTTTGTTCTTTCACCTACACCACACTGACTTGATGAATGTAGCTTTCCTTGTCTTGAGGTTGGGTCATGCCAGTCCTTCTTCAGTTTTGTGCAACTCTTCTCTCCTAGTGTCATATTGGCTATGCTGGGTTTTTTGCTTCTCCATATAAACATTAGAATCAGTTTGTTGTTATACACAAAATGACATGCTAGGGTTTTGCACTGAATCTGTAAATCAAGTTGGGAAGAATTGACATCTTGACAGTATTGAGTCTTCCTCATCGTGAACATGGAATCTCTCTTCATTTATCTTGTGCTTTGATTTCTTTCATCATAGTTTTATAGCTTTCTTCATGTAGATATTGGACATTTTTTTTACATTTTTATACCTACATAATTTCATCGTGGGGGATACTACTATTAAGTGGCAACTTTTAAGTTTCAAATTCCATTTTTTTATTTCTGGAATATTGGAAAGTGATTTTTTTTTAGACATTAACTTTGTATTCTCCAACAATGCTATCACTTGTTAGTAACAGGAGGTTTTCTGTTGTTTTGGATTTTCAACACAAACATTTTCTGTAAAGAATTTTCTTTGAAGGATTTTCTGTATAGAATCATGTAGTAGTAAATATTTTAGGGTTAGCAGTCTAGCTTCTCTTGCATAACTCTACTTTATATATATATATATATATATATATATATATATATATATATATATATTATGTAAAGAAATGAGTATACCTGTGTTCCCAAAAATACTTCATTTACTAATTACAATATTTATTACCTTATTACTTTATATATGCCTGTGTGTATTTCCAGGTGCTGGGTGAACTGAGTTGTCTGGTTCATGAATTGTAGTTTGCCAACCCCTGGTCTAGAAGAACCAAATTCTTCAGACTCTACTTCCTATTCTCTTTTCACTGGTCTGAATTATGAAGAAAACAAAAACACTGGTAATCTTCATACTAATTGCTTTGAGCTTACAAATGAGGACTCAGAAAAAAAGAAAAACAGCATCCTTGAACCAGAGCTTCCGTGTCCCATCCATTCCTAACATCCCAAATTGATCTACAAATGATAGGACTCTGGTGCACCTTGAAATTAGTTTTTCTCATAGCATAAATACTATTTGAAAATAGAATATCCTAACTTTAACTGACCGGAGCTCTAAATCACTTTGAAAGTAAGGAGGGGAGGAGAAATGTTTCAGGGAAATCTTTTCCAGAGATGGCAATATCAAACACAGTCCTGGGCATAATTGTTTATAAGAAGAAATATGATGTTAATAAATTCATCTGGTAATGGAAGATAATAGTATCTAATATTTAATGATTTTTCAGTTTGTATTAGGCATTCTGACACACGGTATCAATATCACCTTGTGTCTTTGCAAAAACTCAGGGAGTTTCCCAGTAAATGCAACTATAAATCCTGGACTTAGTGTATAAAGCAGGTATCTGATGACTCTGGAAGTTAAATGGAAGAGGGAAGAATTAAGAACACCAGAATTCAAAGTGGTGGTGCTTATCAATATTTTCCTTGCAGGCATCCCTCAGCCTGAACGTAATGCAGTCTTGAACAACTGGAGTGTGGGCATTAAAGTGACTAGATAGAAGAGAAACCCTCTAGTTTTGGCTTTAGAGCAAAAAGGAATCTATTAAAACTGAGAGGATGCAGAAATCTCCCTCCCTTTCCATTTTCTATATACCCTGCAACTCTATGGAAACAGAGATAGAGGCTATAATTCAACTGAAGCCAAAACTGTGGGAGAAAGGATTCTTCCTCCTCAGTGCAGGGAGCTGTGACCCTGCTCCTACTCTCCTCTGTCCTCTGTCCTCTATCCTCTCACCTCGCTCCTCTGTCCTCCACACCCCGCTTCAGTGTTATACCAGCTGGTTCCATGGATGGTTGAATGGGGTGACTAAAACCTCTGCATTCTGTCAGAGGATGAAAGAGGAGACTCTGAGAACTAAAAAGTTGTAGACAGAAATGAACTCTGAAAAGGGACCCCATAAAGTTGTTTATGAACTACTAGGCTCACCCCCTAGTTGAACATTCATGATCTGATCCTAATTTTGAGAACTGAACAAACAATAGATCTGTACCCTGGATTCAGTCTGACTGTTGGTTGGTGCACATGAGGGTAAGTCGGCAGGAGGTAGTTTGCCAGATAGGAACCTGTTCTGTATCCTGATGGTGGTGGTGCAAGAATTCACATAGGTGAATTTGGCTGCACGTCAACAACAACAAAAAAAAGTGTTTGCACTATTTCTGTATGGTCATTTTTAAAATTAAATGAACAACAGTTAAATCACAGGAAGATAGCATGTCTGTCAAGATCCTTGGAGACGAGCATCGGGAGTGATTCTAGTTAATTTAGTCAGAAAAGAGTTTATTTGAATACTCTTCATTGGCTCACAGAACTGACAAGGACAAAGAATTAGGACTGGGAAGGTGATATTCCAGCAATGCCCTGGCTAGGATCCTTCACTTTCCTTGTTAATACCGAGCAATCAGTTCCACCATGGCCACTGGTGCTGTGTGTGCCAAGGTGCAGAAAAGATTGCATGCTTTGGCTTCCACAGAGATTCCCAAAGTGGCCAGGAGTACAAATATAGACTGGAGGGTGCCTAGCTGGCAGAAATAAATAAGCAAAATGTGGCTTTACTATTAGCCCATCCTACAGATGAGAAAACCCGGTGTGTGAAACATATATAACTCTTGAATAGAAGTGGTGAAAGAGGGCATCCCTGTCTTGTTCCAGTTTTTAGAGGGAATACCTTCAATTTTTCTCCGTTTAGAATGATGTTGGCCTAAGGCTTAGCGTAGATAGCCTTTACAATGTTGACATATGTTCCTGTTATCCCTAGTTTTTCTAGTGTTTTGAACATAAAGGGGTGCTGTATTTTGTCAAATGCCTTTTCTGTATCTATTGAGATGATCATATGATTTTTATCTTTAAGTCTATTGATGTTATGAATTACACTTATTGATTTCCATATTTTGAACCAAACTTGCATCCCCTGGATGAATCCCACTTGATCATGATGCACAATCTTTTTGATATGTTTTTGTATTCGATTTGCCAGAATTTTATTGAGAATTTTTGCATCTCTGTTCATTAGAGATTTTGGTCTGAAGTTTTCTTTCTTTGATGCGTCTTTGCCTGGTTTTGGGATCAGGGTGATATTGGCCTCATAGAATGAGTTTGGGATTACTGCCTCTTTTTCTATTTCCTGAAACAAATTGAAGAGTATTAGTATTAGTTCTTCTTTAAAGGTCTTGTAGAACTTGGCTGTGTATCCATCCGGTCCTGGGCTTTTCTTGGTTGGTAAGCTTCTGATGGCATCTTCTATTTCCTCACTTGATATTGGTCTGTTTAAATTGTGTATATCCTGACTCAATCTGGGCAAATCATATGACTTAAGAAATTTGTCGATGCCTTCAATATCTTCTTTTTTATTGGAGTGGAGAAGATAATGCTAAGTGAAGTCTGCCAATCCCCAAAAAACAAATGCCGAATGTTTTCTCTGATATAAGGAGGTTGACTCATAGTGGGGTAGGGAGTGGGGAGCATAGGAGGATTAGATGAATTCTAGATAGCAAGGAAGTGGGAGGGAAAGGGAGAGGGGAGGGGATTAGCAAGGATGGTGGAATGTGATGGACATCATTATCCAAAGTACAGTATGAAGACTCGAATTGGGTGTTAACATACTTTATATATAAACAGACATATTAAAAAAAATTGTGGTATATATGTGTAATCAGAATTGTAATGCAAAAAAAAAAAAAAAAACAACCCAAAAAGTACATGTATAAAGGCATGAATTGGTGTGAACATACTCTAAATACAAAGATATGAAAAATTGTACTTTATATGTGTAATAAGAATTGTAATGCATTCCACTGTCGTGTATTTAAAAAAATAAAATCAATAATAATAATAAAAAAGAAATGTATATAACTCTCCTGAGTTCACACAACTTCACCAGAACTCAAAACTTTTGCTTCTAGCTATCATGGGATGGCTAAGTCTCTGGCCTCCAGAGAGCTTTGTGGAAACCCTGGTGCCTTGTCTAAAAACAAAGAAAAGTAATTTGAAGCAGAAACTCAACTTCCGCCTGGCTTTCCAACTCAAAAGAATGCTAACCCAGCTATTTTTTGTTGTCGTTGTTGTTTTTGTTGTTGTTTTAAGCAGTTTGACTGTTTTGTCTTTGAAATACAAACATTGGGGTTCTTTTCTTTCTTTCTTTTTTAATTTTTTTTTTATACGCTGACTCTTGATATGGTCCCTAGAAAAGTAGCATTCACATTTTTAGATCACATACTCATCATCAAATATTTCTAAGCATTACTCCTTATAAATGTAAGTTTGTTTGTAAATGATATGTATATTATAATACTTATACATTGCATTCTAATTAACATCTAAAAAGTAAAGAATGATAAAATATTTTTTAAATAACGTGTTAAAATAGTACAAAATCAATTTCATTAAAGAATTGTTAATGTAAGTTAACTGAATATGCTTCAAATGTCTGGTTCTAAATTTAGTTTATTTTTATACTTGATGTTAAATGGCTACTATAATTAGAAAAAAATTCACAAAGATATGTAAACCCAAATGAAAGAAGTTCATCACTGGCTATGTTTATTAAACAACAGTTCTTATTATTTTTAATCCCAACTATCAGTTATGCAAAGGATTTTGGGAGAGGGGACCATAGAAGGTTGAATTTAGAATTTAGTAAATTTCCATTTTTGTTGCTGTTAGACAAATAATTAGAAGATGCTACATTTTTGTACTTTTAGCAAATTACTTGAAGACTCATTGATTTTTTTTTCTGTTAGAAAAATGTAAATAGGTTAGCAAATTATGATTCTTACTTTTCAACTGTTATGTAACAAACAAACAAACAAACAAAAACCCTGTACTCTTAAAAAGCGTTATCTGTCTTACTTAACTGTGAAGTCAGGCTTAGTACTACATACCTGTAACCCCAGGGACTCAGGAGGCTGAGGAAGGAGGATCATAAGCTCAAGGTCAGCCTAGGCAACTTAGTGAGACTCTGTCTCAAAATTTAAAAATAAAATTTAAAAGGCCTGGGGATGTACTTTGGTGGTAAAGGACCCCTGGGTTCAATTCCCACTATTAAAAACAAGAAGAAGGAGGACAAAGAGGAGAAAGCATAGATCAAGAAAGTATACTGTACTTTATTGATAGTATACAAGGGTGTAACTATATGGCATCAGAGGAAACAGTAAATTTGGTACATTTGATCCTTCATAAAATGAAAGCTCATACCTCTTCTTTCCCTTTCAAGGAATTTTGCTTCCAGCTTTGGTAGACTAGTTTGTTTAGTATTTTCTTATTTAAGACTTCTATAAAAATTTAACAACAACAACAAAAAAAAATCTTTTTAAATCTGAAGGTATTAGAGAGCTGTGAACGTGGTGAGGACTCTCCTGGAGAGCAGGGACGCCCAGGGAGGTGAGCGTGGCAGTTAGAGCTGCTTGTCCCCGCCAGGCAATTGATAGTCTTCACAGGGCTGAAAGCCTACGGCAGCTTTCAACAGTCACTGGACTGGGTAATGAGAATCAGAGAAGGGCCTTGGTGAACACTGCAGGGACTAAACCCTTAGGGTAAGGTGTGTTAGAAATTAATCATCCTTCTCAAGGACTAAAGCCCAGCTGCACATCATTTCAGTCCCTACTTGAATTAAGATGATCTGTAATTGATATTACTCCTTACTTACACATCTGCTTTAGAAAATGGGTAATTTCTTATTGAGGAGGATACCATAATCTAGAGCTTTACAATATTTCTTTGATGTCAAGATCTCAATTTAAATATTATCAGGTAAAGAGAAGCATAATTGAAAATCAAGAGAAAGAAAACACACAGGATAGATAACAAATAACCAAGGGATCTGGGCAATGAAGCCATTAGGTATGAATTTAAAATATATATGATTAATATGTTTAATTAATTAAAAGACAAGTCTTAAGAATGTTGGCAGGGAATTTGGGAGGTATAAAAAATAATCAAATAAAACTAAAAAACAAATTGGACTTCCATGGATGGATTTAAAAGAAAATTAGGCACACATTTAAAAATTTTGTAAGTAGATTGAAGAAAATATTTAGACTGAAGCACAAAGAGATTATATATATGTTATTATACACACACACAAATACACACATATATACACACTATATATTGTGTGTGGTAAAAATGGGGGTGGGATCTATAATTAGAGTAACAGAAAGAAAGCATAGAGAAAATTGGGGCTAAAGAAACATTTGAAGAGATAATGACGAGAATTTTCCATACTTGCTGATGGACTGGAAAGTATAGTCAGGTACTTTTGTATAGGTAAGTGACAAAAATTTTTGAGGCACAAATAATCACAAATCGTTTTGTTTATATATTTACCTTATTTATCACATCTGGTGGCTCTCTGTAAATTCCTGGCCTCACCCATTTTGGGAGCAATAGATTGCCTATGAATCATGTAGAGAATGAGTTTTCTATGGTGCTATGTTTGTAACTCCAGACTCCTTTATTTATTTGGGTCAAAGCAGCCACTCCTTTCAGTTCCACTGACACAAACCTCCAACGCACATTGGTGTTTGTTAACTTAAAATGTCATTTACTACAGAAATTATATAGTTTCTAACACACTTTTACATAGAGATGCATGCAAAAAGACTTTTGCATATTTCATCATTAAAACATTTCAGGAAATAAAATATAGGGCCATTTTCTTTTCATCTTACTCAAGGGTCAGCAGACATTTCTGTAAAAGGCTAGATAGTAAATATTTGAGCCTTGCAGTCCACTTGTGCCTTCTGTCATAATTACTAACTCTGCCACTGTAGGACGGAAGTAACCACAGACAGCACGTAAGCACGTGAGTGTAGCTGTGTTCCAGCAACACTGTATTTACAGAAATCAGTGACGGCCCAGTTTCACAAAATGGGCCACAGTTCACCCATCCTTGATCTGACTGGCTGGCAAACGTCCACTCTACATAAGTTTTTCTTATTTTTATATCTGCATTTTATCAGCAATGATTTCTGTGTCTTCCAACAGAATCTTCTAACATCAGAGTGCAGTTTACGTCATGGCCAGGTCAGTTCCTATGCATCATTTCAGTCATTTTAACCCAGAAAATGTTTCCCAATGATAATTTTAAAAACTCTTTATTTAATAGCAAAGAAAAGAATCTTCTAAACTCCTATAATAGAGTTTAGAAAAGGAATATATGGTACTGGACTGAGTATTACAATACATAAATTTAAACACTCCTGGAGAAAATATAGAGGTTTGTCTTCACATTTGGATCTCTTTCTTTCTTTCTTTCTTTCTTTCTTTCTTTCTTTCTTTCTTTCTTTCTTTCTTTCTTTCTTTCTTTTTAATTTATTGAATGCTTGCTGGCTAATGTTTTAAATAACAGTAAGAGTCAGTATTGAGGGTAGGGGCTAGAAATTCACAAAGAAAGGGCGTTTTTGACATCCTTTGATTCTCTGGTCGGACTTTAAGGCGTCATTGTTTGAGTCTCATGTTGCTGTCACAGAGCTTCTACTGTACCAAGGTTTGCTGTGTGTAAGCATGTGCTTATACTAACAGTGTTATCTGAAATCCCAAATTTCTTTGCAATAATCTGCAAAAAAATCTTTTTCTCTATTTCAGCATGGTTTCTTTGTTTGAAATGAAAGAATATCATCTCTTCGTTCCTTTAACTAGGTATGTAAAAACAGCAGCTCATTGCCAATAGGACAGCCCTCTGAAATGGTGAGTTTCTAGGCTTGTCTCACTTCACCTTGGTTAGCATCTGTGTAGCATGATGGACTAACATAAAGATTTCAGTGCATAGTATTTGTACAGCTTAATTTCTTTCAAATTTTTAAATTAAAAATAAATATGTGAAGAAGTTTTATCATTTTTTTTCCATATCACATCAAATCATTACCTACTACCTTACTACAGCCAAACTGTGTGATTTTCTACTGACCAAAGATAGGACAATTTGAACATTAATAAGATTTGTATCTGTAATGTATTGAAACACATCAAAGCTCCTCAAATCTCTTTGGCTGCTTTTGAAGGACTGTAGAGAACCACCTCACTACATGGTTACTACTTTAACCATGGCTCGAAAAATTAAAGAACATCTGAAACTATAATACCCCACTCTTTTAAAATTCAGATGGCTTGATATAAGATTTTTCTTCATGATTTCCCATGGTTTGATATAAGATTTTTTAATTTTACGTTGTTGTGAAATCAAAATGTGTTCCATAGAAACAGTACTTTGAGTCCTCAAAAAACCATTCTGTGCTTCACTTTCAATACAAAATTCAGTAAATTACAAGAGCTATTTTCAATGCTTTATTTTAAAGTAGGCTTTGTGAAGATGAGTTTGCCTAGGTGTAGGCTAATAAGAGTCCCGAGCACATTTAAGGTAGGTTCAGTAGATAGAAGTTGCATTAACAATTTGAGATATTTTCCACTTACAATGAATTTATCCCTATCACAAGTTGGGAAGCATCTGTACTTTTCTCATCTGAGAACTCCGAAACTTTTAACTATGTTGCCACAAGCTATGTAAGTGAGAGCTCTTGGCCATTTTCATGGATTCTTTGGAGAGTTTGATTATTTCTATAGAATCCTTCTTGGAAAAAAAAAAGAACACTAATCCTTCCTTCATTCCTTCATTTCTGTATTTGCCTAATCTTTCCTCCCTCCATCACATCACCTTTTCTCCCTCTCTTCCTTTCTAGTTCAGTTCAAAAATTCTTGAAGGCCTGGGAGTTGAGTAAGATGTGCCTGGTATTCCTGAGGTTGCTAGACACTCATGCAAGGAAGTTAAGCCAGTGACAGTAGCATCTCAGTGGCGGGTACTGGGCCCACACAGGAATATGTGCTATGTAGGGTGGAGAAAGAATGAACAAATAAGGACATTTGGAGGATAACAAGTTTCTCATTCTTGAAGAATACACTTACAAACATGAGAAGGGGAAAGACTAGGATGAACCCTGTGGTATTAGATTGGAAGTAGAGACATTAGAGTGAACTCATTATTTATTAAAGAGATAGACAGAGATGTAAATGTGTGAATGCCACCACACGCGACTAAATCAGTTGGGGTCACTCCAGGTGAATTGGGCTGGCACTAAATAATCACACAGACACAGGGGTTCAGTGACAACTCTTCTGCCCCAGCTCCCACAAGGGAGGCAAAAGAGGCAGACAAAAGAGAGAGGGAAGCATGCCTGAGACCATCCTATTTATTGAGAAAGTTCAACCCAACTAAGGCAAGGGGTTGGGTTTCAGGGGGTTGCTTGGTGATGTCTTGCAGTCAGCAGATTGACTGACATCTTGGAAAGCCACACCCATCTCAGGTGCCGTGTGGGATCAAAGGCAGAGCAAGTGAAAGTTACACTTACTTGCACATCCAGTCAGAGCAGCAAGGTCAGTCCAGTCCCCTCATGTGCTCAAATGCGCATAGCTCACACACACAGCCCATGGCTGGCTCGCGACATGGGAATATGTGTTATGTGTACATTTATTCCTGGATCTGTCCACTGAGAAGTTCTGGCAGAAGTAACACCTCACAACAGCCAAGCACCTAGTGGCTAGATCTTGATTCCTGAATACTTTCCTTCACTAGAGCTCACGGAGAAATGTCTGGTCTCAGGAATGTTCAAAATGAGACCGGAACATCTGTGATTCCAGAAAGTAAGAAGACCCTCAAAGAACAATGGGCACACGAGAGAAGCCATTGGAAGGGAATCACACAGGCCAAATTTGGGACAACAGATAATCAAATAAATAATAGTAATAATAATGATAATCAAATAAATAATAGTAATAATAATAATATGCTCTAACCCTTTGAGAATGAGTCCACACTTATAAAATAAAATAAATAATAAATGTTTTAAAAGGAAAGCTTTGCTTTATAGTAGAATAACAACAATATATGTAGAGATATATGTTAAAATGAACAGGAGGAGGTTTCAAGACTGATGAATGAATAAATAAGTGAAAGCAGAGCAGCAGCAGCAATAATAACACAGAGACAATCCTGGGGAAGCCAAACCATATGAGTTTCTACTGATCAAAGATAGGACAATTTGAACATTAATAAAGGTAATATCTGTAAGATATTGAAACACATCAAACCCCTCAAATCTCCTTGGCTGCTTTTGAAAGACTGTAGGGAACCACTTCACTATTTTGAAAACTGGCATCTGAAGGGAAAGAATGGAGGGTTTATCCTGACTTTCTTGTATTTCTTAAACTTCAGGGCAACTTAACAGCTTTTGAGAGCTTTCCCTTTATGGAAGCATCTCAGTTCATTCCACCTACTCTGTATAGATTTAAATTTTTTCCACAATAGAACATTTTTTTTTTTTAAATGAGCATCTGATCTCAGTTAAACACAAGGCTACCACATATGGTGTTCACAGGGCACCCACCAAGTTGAGAGGATATGTAGGGGCAGAAGCCCAGCCCTCACTTCTCTTGCCAAGCCATTTGCCTTGCTGGGCAGTGGTGTCAGCAGGAAGAAGGGACATGTTTGTTTGTTGGTTTGTTTGTTTTCCAAATGGTCAATTCAGAACAGTCATCTATTTCCTATTTCTGAGAAATAGCCTTTACAATTTTTGCCTCAGGTGACGCAGGGGCTCTAAACAGCAGTGGCATTCAAAAACCAGTCTCATTAAGAAAACCTCTTCTCTAATTCAGAAAACTGCCAAAGAACTGTGTCGGTGGTAGAGACATCAGCAACAGAAGTGAGGGGAGAGCCCAGGAGGGAGAACAAAACAAGCCTAGTTCTTCAAGGAGCAGCAGAACAACAGCACAGAGAGGAAGGGACCAGGACAGAGCAAAGTTATGGCCACTAGGAGGTGCATTAGACTCACTGTGGCCTCCGTGACAGGTGGGGTGAAAAGGCATTCTGATTTTAGGAAGTGCTTTGAACAGGGCTTAAAGTGTCTACCTTGCAATTTTGTGCCAGCTCTTGTCCCTAAGGTGGGAGTAGCTTTAGGAAACAGGCTATGTAACACATGCCCACATACCATCCTGCTCCAAAGCATTCATATATCCTCAATACCCTCAGGATGCTGGTTAATGTTCTGCAAGTGGCCATTCACGGATTCTAGCTAGTTGTGAACCTGGGGACTCCCAGTGCAAGTCCAGGTTATTAGGCAAATGTACATCAGGAGCCTGGTTTTCACCTGGTGTATTTCAAAATGGTGACTGACTTTGCCTCAGGTCACTATTATTTCAGAATATTAAAATGTATTTAAATTACTGTCACTATTATTTCAAAATGGCTAAAAAATATATTTGAATTGTTGCTAAGACTCTGGCTTCTGGCAGGCAGGCAGCTGATTGGAAGTGGATCTTGCCACACAGCCCATACTTGAAGCCCGGACTTACACTCAAGGGCAGATGCACGGCCTCCCACACATTCCCACGATGTGTGTGCACTGACTGAGAAGGAAATGCCTGTTCTCAGACTTGCTGCTCGGGGAGCCTGGCTTCTCCGTTTCCTCCCTGGTGACTTCCCCACTTGGCTTCTGTAGGAAGCAGATCAGCTTTTCTCCCAAAGGAGGCCAAATGTCATAATAGAGAAAAAGGCTGCTAAGCAGCAAGGGGGCCCTAATGAGAGAGCAGGAGAAAAGCTGGACCTAAGATCCTGAACAGATCATTTTACTGGATTGGAGAGAGAGAAATGAAGGTCTTTCTAAAACTGATTCAACCAACCAGGACATTTATGCCTTCCTGCATGAGGCTCCTGCATGCCTCCCTGGATTCTGTCCCCACCCCGTGCAGCCCCTCATTGCTAGTTCTGGAAGTCAGTGAGTGATAGGTTAGCATGGTGCTCATCCCATGGTGTCACCTAGCAACGCGATGTTCATAAATAGCCACAATCATCTCTTCTCCAAAAATGGTTAAAACTTCTTTTAAAGACATCAGGAAAAATGCTTAGCTCCTTCAGAGCTAATGTGAAATATTCCCTTTTCTCAGTCCTCCCATTCCCAGCCTTCCTCTTCCTCTTCTCAATTTGACCTCCCAGCATGTTTATTATTTATACTTTGCCCCCTCTTTTTTTTTTCTTTAATGCACATTTCCTTCTACCGGGTCACATAACAGATGTGCATGTAAAAGTCTCCCAGTAGTCTTACAAACTTCATTCAGCTGAAAAACATCTCAAAAGCCAAAAACATTCCTACTTAATCTTCATGTCCTGCACTTTAGAAGAAATCAAACTAAGAGTCATAGAATATTAAGACTAAGAAAGAATTATCTCCACGCAAGTTAAGATCATACAAAATGTATAGCACTATCAGATAAAAGATTTATCCTTTATTAAAAGTTCAAATGCATGAGAACAAAAAGGGTTCCAATAACTAGACCATTACCTAACAAACCTTAACTCATAAACCTAACATACACTTTGGGGGCTTCTACTATATTTCAAGTTCTGAGCTACATAATGATACAAAGATGAATAAGGTTATTCTATTAAGAATTCAAAGTGTGGTAAGAAATGCTAGGAAATCCTTTTTGCCCATGGACAAAACAGCATTCAGAACAAGTCCCAATCTTCTAATTATACATTGTCATTGGTACAAATGGAGAGTCACAGATAAATAGATCTGTCTAAAAATGCTGAGAACCCAGAAAAAGTATATTTTATAATAAAATTGAGTCTTAATTTTTTAGCTGGAACAAGAGATACACGCTGGCGCTTATTGTGATAATGAGGACTAGATGCTCTAGGAAGGAGATAGGTTTTACTTTGGCCATATTGAATTTGAGGAATCTTGTAGGTGTCCATTCTCTGTCAGGATAAAGCAAGAACCAGATGTATTCTCAAACTAGAAAATCAACAAGAGTTAAATAAAGGAACTGATACAAGAAATACGGACAAAGAAATCAAGGGGGTGGTGAAGTGCTCTGGCACAAGTCATAGCACAGAATGATTACTACCTCTAGCTTTTAGGGACAATGGGAGAAAGGTTGGACTGACCAGAAACCAGGAAGTAGCTGTCACTGCTGAGGGTTGACTTCAGTAGAGGAAAATACCTAACCCATGGTGAGTAGGCAACAGGGAAGACAAGGAGATGAATACCCTCCCCTCACTCTTATCCTGCCTTCTCTGGGATAGCTAGCACCTCCCATGGGGCAAACTCAACTGGTAGCAACAGGCCCAGAGAGCCTGGTGATGCAGCATACAGACTAGCCTCCTAGGGCACAGGATATGAAGGAGATGGCTGGAGATTTAATCTGGATGGTAAATGGAAACATCTACTACCACACTAATACAGATGGTAAAAAGGTTTTTTGGGTTATACAAGCCTGAGATTCAGGGAAGAGGCATAAGTGAAGATAGACATTTGGGAGCTATCCCGTTAATAAGTGGTACTTAAAGCCACATTTCAGGATGAAAACACTCAGATTAAAGAGTGTTTAATTAACCATATTAAAGAGTTGAGGAATAGCTAGCTGCTTGATGGAGGAGGAGGAGCTAGCAAAGGTATCAAATGATCTCATTGGCTTCTTGATGGTTATTGCCACTGAAGAAAACAGACCTTGGGCTTGGGCTGGGGCTCAGCAGTAGAGCGCTCACCTAGCACATGTGAGGCCCTGGGTTCAATCCTCAGCACCACATAAAATAAATAAATAAACAAATAAATAAATAGATAAATGTAATGTGTCCCACTACAACTCAAAAATAAATATAAAAGAGAAAATAGACCTGATAACTGGGGAGTTCTCACTCTAGGGTACTTGTGCCTTAAGAGAAGTTGAGGGAAAGAGGAAAATGCCTAACACTATTCATTCCTTCAAAAATGTTGAGCTCCTAGACTGCTGGGTGCTGATGAATGAACAACAACAACAAAAAAACATGGCACCTGGTCTCATGGGAATTGTAATTTATTGCATGTGAGACAGTCACACAAATAAATGTCAAGTGTGGTCATGGAACTGTGAGAAAGGCATAACTGTTTGGGATTCCAGAAGTACTTTCCTGATGAAATGATGCTAGGGCTGCTTGAAAGGTTCAGAGGTTGGTTAGAAGAGGACATATGGTGGGAGCTGCCGGGGTGAAGCTTGCATAAGTGAAGTCCCTGTGGTTGGAGGGAGAATGGACTGAAAGAACGAAAGAAGGACAAGGGGGGGTGGGGAGGCTGGGGAAGTGGCGTGCTCGCCTGGCATGCGTGCTCCCCGGGTTCGATCCTCAGCACCGCATACAAACAAAGATGTTGTGTCCGCCAAAAACTAAAAGTAAATAAATAAATAAATATTAAAATTCTCTCTCTCTCTCTCTCTTAAAAAAAAAAAAAAAGAAGAAGGACAAGGGGGCTGTGGAGTTCACACAGCAGTAGTAAGGCCAAACGGAAACTGGAAGGGATCCCAGCCTATTTGAAGTATAGGGAAGGAGTTGAAGAGTGGATGGAGTACCTATGGATGTAGGTGGAAACAGACTAATGCAAAAGTCTGATGGCAGCTTGGACTAGGGGGCTGGTGCTGAGCAATGGCCAAGGCACAGGAATGCAGGAGAGGGTGGGTCCAGAAGGACTCTGGGTTTCTAGTTTGTAGACTGGTGAGATGGTGATGGACAGTGACGAAAACCACCCATTCACAGAGCAAAGGGGCGGAAGACTGTGAATAATGTGAGGAGCCTCTGTCTCTTAAAAGAACTTGTTTTCAGCTCTTTTCTCTTCTTTGGACCCCATTAGTACAAAATAACCACCCTCACTATTAGAGGGTGAAACTATTGAATGTGGTACTTTACTCTTCAGTATGGGTGGGACCTTGCATAAAATACATAAACATTTTCAAAGCATGTTCACATCCAGCCTTTTACTTTATCCTCACCAAAATTTCATCGCTTCTCCTACCCGTCCTTATTGAAAGATCAGTGCATTCACAATCTTGGTCCAATTATGATGTGTATTTCTGGGCACATCATCAAAAACCTGCAGCTGCTAAATCCATTATGAAATCTTAGACTCTCTGAGGTTTAAGGGAACATTAGCTCTCAGTTACTACCAAACCACTTATTTTTCTGAGGCCCAAAGAGATAGCCAGAGGAAGAACCAGGATTGTAGTCAAATAAAACAAGTACACATCCAATTAACACTCACAATCTCTGATAGTTGATATATTATTTTCATGTAGAGTTTTTAAAAGAAATGAATGTGCTAAAAGAACAACCCAGATCTGTTGACAAGCAGTCCCATCAATCAGCAAATGGCCTGTGGCTCCATGCAGTGATGCTGTTGGCACTGGTAAATGGAAAAGCCTTACTCATCTCTGCCCCTCCTAAGAAGGGACTGATCCACACCAGACATTTTCTTCAATGGCCTTCTCTCCAAAGCTTCACTCAGCAACTCCCAAAGGGTTTAAGTGAGCAGGTGATTCATAAATGTCTCCTCTGGCAGGAAGCTAGGGCAATTCTTTGAAGGTGTGCTACAATATTGCAAATTGGCTGCCTGAAATTTAATGGTTGTGGAATTTGGTTGTGGAAATGGTGAGGACAAGAAGACTCTTAAATAGGCTGGGAGTGTAGCTCAGTGGAGAGTGCTTATCTAGCTTATCCCTGGGTTGGATTCCCAGCAATGGGAGAAAAAAAAAAAAGATTGTTAAACGGAGAGGAGTAGATGACAGAATGAATAGTTGTGCTTAAACAAACAGAACAAGCTTTATATACATAAAATCAATCTAGAACTCCTAAGACCAAAATGATGTTTGAGACAAAATTTTTTGTGACTCCTTTATCATTGAAGCTTGTGCTTGAAATTTACTTCAATTTGATTTGTTCTGTAGGAGAATGTTGGAGATAAGAAATGTTCTAAACAGGATTTAGCCCAAACTTAAATCCTATCCCTCACCATCAGGACTCCTTCTATTTGGACCATTTGTTCAAATAACGTTCCTTGAGAAGTTTTCAGTGCCAGGCCTTGTGCTAGGACTGGGGCATGTGATGCAAACATGCAAAGACACTCTATCTGCAAAGGAGTCTAGCAGGGAGTCTAGCAGGGCACTTGGACTGGTGAACAAATATCACTAATAAAGACAGGTGTTCACTGGCATGTAAACAAATGCTGGAGAAGGTACTAGGAGTCTGTTAGGGGCCACTGGAGGAGACTTCAAAAAGGAGATGATACTTCAGTGAAGTTTTGAAGAGTACATATAATTTGGTAGGCAGTCAAGAGCATTCCAGGAAGAGGATAGTGTGTTCAAAGGGCATACGAACATGGAACTGCTGGGAAGAGATGGTCAGGTTATGGCCGGAGATGAGAGATCAGATCATGAAGGATTCCTATGCCATGCTAAAGAGTAGAAGTGACTCACAGTAGTGAGTAGTGTGCTCTATTTCTGCCCAGGGTTTTGGCACAGTATAAGCTGATTTTGCACAGTACAAGCACCATTGTGCTGAGGAACAAATGACTTCAAAATTTCAGCATTTGCAAAAACAAATGTTATTTATCATTCATGTCACATGTCATCAATAGATCTGGTGAGGTTCAGCAGCTCTGTGATTCTGAGGTTCTGCTCTAGGTGGCAAGTGGATTGCATGCCAGCCCTGCATGGATGCTCATTCTAGAGCCTCAGGTTAAGGAGCAGCCCTTTTCTGAGGTGCTCCCTTCTCACGCAGAAGGCAAGAAGGGAACTTCCCATAATGCATCTGCTTGGAAGTCACTCACATGTCCATTGGGTTGAGCAAACTACATGGCTACACCAAGGGGAATAGAACACACACTCCACCTATAGGAAGGGATGGCAAGGTTGAATACGTAAAATGCTCTTTCAGAGGTGGGAACAGATGATTGGAAATGACAACACAGTATAGTACAGATGGCTTTAGGAGGAATGAGCAAAAAGCTGTCATCATGGCCCAGACAAAAGTATGGTAGCATTCTTGTTGCCTGTTGTGGCACAACAAATCACACCCAAAGTGATTCAAAACAACAGCAATTTTATTGTTGCTAATGGTTTCTGTGGGTCTAGAGTTCAGGGAGGGCTCAGCTGAGCAGCTCTGGCTTGGGAGTCCACACTGAACTTGCAGTGTGGTCGGGGGATCTGGGCAGGGGACAGGAGCAGCTCTCTCTTGGGTAGTCTCAGGGACTCTGCAGGTCAGCTGTGGACCATTCTTACAATACGGTGAGCCCAGGGCGTCAGGCTGCTTCTGCGCAGACTGAAGGCTTCAAAGTTGAGCATTCCAGTTGGCAAGGCAGGAATTCAGTCACCTTTTATGGTCTAGTCTTGGAAATCACAAAGCATCACTCCAGTTGTACTCTAGAGTGGGACAATTTTTTTTTTCCTGTAAAAATCCAGCTAGTGCATGTTCTAGACTTTGTAGGCTATAAGGACTCTGTCACAACTACTCAATTCGACCACTGTTTAGTCAGCTTTTTCACTGCTGTGACCAAAAGACCTGACAAGAACAATTTTAGAGGAGGAAGAGTTTTTGAGGGGGCTCATGGTTTCAGAGGTCTCAGTGGCCAGAGAAGGTCAGTTCCATTCCTTGGGGCTAAAGATGAGGCACAACATCATGGCGGAAAGGTGTGACAGAGGAAAGTGGCTCAGGACATGATCATAAAGCAGAGAGAGAGAGAGAGAGAGAGAGAGAGAGAGAGAGAGAGAGAGAGAGAGAGAGAGAGAGAGACTGACTCCACTTACCAGATACAAAGATAAATACCCCAAAAGACAGGCCCGCAATAACAGGCCTCTTCCGGCCATACCCTACCTGCCTTAAATTACCACCCAGTTAATTCCTATCAGGGGATTAATTCACTGATTGGTTTAAGACTATCATAACCCAATTATTTTACCTCAAGCTTTCTTACATTGTCTCACATATGAGCTTTTTGGAAGACATCTCACATCCAAACCATAACAACCACTAAAACACAAAAGTAGCCCCAATCAATACAATACAGAATAGTAAGGCTGTGTGTGTGTGTGTGTGTGTGTGTGTGTGTTATGTTGTTGTTATTTATCTGTTTTTAGTACTGGGGCTTGAACTCAGGGGCAGTTTACCACTGAGCTACATCTTCAGCCCTTTTTTAATTTGGAGACAGGGTCTCACTGAATTGCTGAGGCTGGCCTCTAACTTGCAGACCTCCTGCCTCAGCCTCCTGAGTGTCACCTTTTTTTCCCAAACACTTAAAGGTGTAAAACCCATTCTTAGATTATAGGCTGAATAAGACCAGGTGGCAGGCCCAGCTTAGTCCCCAGGCTATTGTTTTCCAAGTCCTGCTCTACTGCAAAGTTAATTGGAACTTTAGTTTTACACAGTTGAGAATATCTGAGCTAACATCATAGAGGCAAGTGTCACTGGCATTTGGTTGGTGTTTGAATTCCCTAAAGCCAGTGAAATTTCCCCAGCAGTAGGCACTGATTGGAAGCAAAAGATCCTGGAATGGAATCTTAGGTGCCCCAGCAGCTAGAGATGAGGAGCTAGTGAAGAGAGGTTGGAGGAACCACAATCCAGCCCTCCTCCACCAGCCTTCCCCACCTGAAACCTCAACCTCTTGTCCCTACTTTCATTCCTGCCCCCCAACCCCAACTTTCCACACCCCAGGTACTATTTCCAAAGTTACAGGTAGAGATAAAGGCATGCAACTCTGAAATGTGGAACTCTTCACACTCCTTTCTGTCCAATTCTTTCATACAAAAACTATGATAACTTTGTCAAATCTCATGTTATTTAAATACCAGGTGACATTATTGCATATAAAGAGTTTCTTAAGGAGTGCTGGCATAATTAATATTAATAAGCCATGATAATTTAGCAAAGGGAGAAAGAGACCAATAAATCAAACTCTATGAATTAGTATTTGCAAACATCATTATTTGTACCTTCCTGGGAAGGAAAATAAACTTTTCTAGAGATGTCATTAAGTAGAAGTCTTTTAGAAAGAGAGTGAGAGTTGTGTTGACTCTATTTCCTCTAACTCTTAAGTTTTCAAAAGACTCTAACACTGGATACAGAATGCAGAGAATAAATGCAGTTTATTCAGTGTTGGGAGTGGAAAACGATTGCTCTTTTGGTCATTGCAGAACAAGCTTGATGACCAAGCTAATTAGAAGTGTGTACAGGTGATCTTGTGACTTGAGGCCAGGATAATCATGGCAGAAGCACAGAAGTAGTGCAGTGTCATGATGCAGTTCAAAAGGATGGCAAGAACAGTCCCATCACTGACACATTCTCAGCACATAGACATTGAAGTGGCAAGGTGGGAAGGCAGGGACCTCCCATCTCTAAAATCCCCTCCCATCTCTAGGATTCATTTCTTCTCCTTCCTCATGGGCTTGCATAGCCTGCAGCCAGTCATTCCATTATTCTGCAAATATTTGGTGAACTTCTAAGAAAAGGAGCAAATCAAAATGAAGAGCACCCTATAGTACTGAAAGATTTTTTAAAAAGACATTTAAATAACATTTGGTCCCTGCCCAAGGGAAAATTGTATTTTTTTTTAACAGAAGATTTGATATGTACATAAAAAGGCATCTGTGGTGTGGACTGGAAATTTTTCTATTGCACTCCTTCCTTTTACCAAAACTTGTGTGGATAGAAGCCCTGCCTAAGAAAACTTATCATTTCAAAGCCTGGTTTGCTTATATTGATGATAGCCAATGATCAGGAGTGAGACTAGCATCTCTGTTTCAGAAAACACCTTAATGAGTGGTGTGTGTGTGTGCGTGTGCATGTGTATGTGTGCGGGTGTGTGTTTATGTGTAATACAAAGTTAGGTCTTGAGATCCATGAGGAGAGCCAAGTCTTCCCATTCTAATAATGTAAGAGGCTTTGTCCAGTAGACAGAGAAAATCTTTGCATAGCTCTGTTAGCTATTGTGGTGATTCCTTCAGAGGAATACATTTAACAATCTATCTTCAAGTGATGTCATAATGTTTCACATCTAGACAGAGCTCAGTGAAGCCGCTTCTTCCCTCCTAGCCTTTGTGCTATTGTCAAATGTTTTCTACATTAAAGATCATTCTATATTGGTTTTATTTGTGGTTAAATAGCCAATATTCTCCTTAAAAGAAGTAAATATGAATAAAGTCTTTATGTGATCAGGAGGCTCCTCCCTCTGGCACTCTCACTGTGAAGGTCTAGATTTCATCTGGTGTCGCCTCACTCTGGCTGAAAGGCCTCCTTTTACACTTTGTGCACATGGGTCTGGTGGTGAGGGATCCATCCAGCTTTTGTATATCTGAACAAGTCTTTCCTTCACCTTTGTTTCTGAAATATATTTTGGTGGATATAAAATCCTGATCTTGTTTATTTGTCCCTTGGTTATTTGATCAATCTTGCCAGAGGTTTATCACCTTTATCAGTGTTTTCAAAAACCACCTTTTGGCTCTGTTGGTCTGTACTCTATGCTTATTTTCTAGTTTATTAAGTTCTAATACTATATTTCCTCCCTTCCATTACTTTCTTTGACCTTATTGAGCTCCTCCTTTTCCGACTTCTATGTTAACTCTTTAGTAACTCATTAAGATGTCCTTCTTTTTTTAAAATTAAAATTTAATTTATATCTATAAATTTCTCTCTAAGTACTGCTTTGGCCACAGCTTACAAGTTTTGATATTTGATACTGGTTACTATTGTTCTGGTTTAAATCATATTAAATTCTTATCATAGGTCCCTCTTTGAACTAAGAATCTTTTTCTCAGTATTTTTCTAATGTTCCAGATTTGCAACCAAAGATTATTCTCTTCCACTGGGCATAGTGGAACAACTTGGAAGTCTGAGGCAGGAGGATGGTGACTTCAAAGCCAGCCTCAGAAACTTAGTGAGGCCCTAAGCAACTTAGTGAGACCCTGTCTCAAAATAAAACATAGAAAGGACTGGGGATATGGCTCAGTGGGTAAGCATCCCTGGTACCAAACAAAACAAAACAAAACAAAAAGCAAAAAGCTTCTTTCATTGATTCCCTCCTCCTACCCCATTTAATCCATTAGGAAATCTTGTTGGTGCTATCATTAAAACATATGTAGTATCTGCCTATTTCTTTTCAACTTTACAACCGCTACCCTGGTCCAAACAAAAATAACTCTCATTCAGACCACTATAATAGCTTCTAATTGGTCTTCTTGCATTCTCTTTTCCTCCTTCTTCCTCAATCAATTCTCCATAGAGTTCTCAGAATAGTCTATTATAATGATAAAGTGCCACTTTCCATGTAAAACCCTTCAATTATTTCCTCATACTTGGAATAAAATCAAAACTTCTTACCTTGGTTTACGAAGCCTATAGAATCTGACTTCTCTCTCTCCCTTGCTCACTCAGTTCCTGTTCTGTTCTTTTCTCTCTTGTAACCCATAAAGCTCACTCTCACCTCAGGGCCTGTATTACAATAGGTTAGGTCAAACTAGCAGACTCCAGTGAAGTTCAGGCTGCTTTCCTCCACTTTGTAGCTACAGCAAAGGACACATGACCTCCAAGATCACTGTAGCTAAGCAAAAGAGACAAAAGCACAAAGTTCTTAACTGCCCTGCCCTGCATGTGACTCATGTCACACTTCCCTTAATTTAAATTAGGTTAGCCTCCTATGCTCTCCAAGGCTTAGAAAGTAGAGATTACAGAGAGATTCTTGAAAAATGTGGTGAGTTAAAAACTAAGGTAGATGATGATAAGATGTGGTTAAATGGAATTGATGAAGAAAAGGGTTGTCCTCCAAAAACTAAAGGTAGAATTACAAAGGGAGTTGCCCAAAGAGAAGAAATTGAGAAGCAGGCTACTAAATTTAAGTTATCTGCTGTGAGAGAAAGTTTGGACTACCTTCTTGACTTTGTGGATGCCACACCTGAATTTCAAAGGTTTCATTCCACACTGAAAGAGATGCAACAAGAAGTAGTCAGGAAACAGTTCCAGAGTAGAATCCATTCAAGAATTGGTAGTTTTTTGACACCTAGGCCTCATAATATTAAGGATACCTTTAAAATGCCCTCAACTTCTGGTTCTAGTAATTACATTTTTGTGTTTAAAGATTTCTGCAGTTACATGATCATGTTTGATGTAAGCCTACTGTAATTGTCATTGTTTTTATCAACTGACATTATTTTGCATATCAGTGTTCATTTACATATTGGTTATAAACTATACAGTTTGAAAATAATAAACTTTCGTTTCTTTAAAAAAAAAATTAGGTTAGCCTCAACCTATCTCTCTTGTAAACTTGGAGAGATAGAAAAGCAAATGGATACTGGAAAAACACTAACTCTGTCTTAATCAGGCCATCAGTTATTCCTCTGACCCTTTCTATCCACTGAGAAAGATTCTCTGAATGACTGGAGTGTAGCTTGTGAGACCACTGCTTGACCAGGTTCCAAATTTGGGCTCCCTCCTCAGCTAAGTAAAATTCTAGCAAGAATCCTGCTGTGTCAGTTTAGTGACAGTCCCCACCCCTATTCTTTATATTGGATCCAAGTCCTCACCCACCCTTCTTGATATCACTCTGGCTTGCCTTCAGAAAGGATATTGTTAAGTTCATTTAGGAAAAATCCCCCTTAACCTATCCTATTTCCTCTTAGTAACTTACATCAACTGGTACCTTCTGTTCTCCTTAACTATTAATCCTCACTTGTCCTTATTGTATTCAATTGAGACCAATCTTTCTTCCCGACTGAAAAACCTCCAATTGCTGTAGTCCCCACATCTATCACAATAGTCCTGAATAAAGTCTGCCCTTTTGTTCTTCTGTTTTAACGATCATCTGAATGATTATTTTTAAATCCAAAGAACACACTCAATCCTTTCTTGCGGTTGATGATGTAAAGTTCCATCTTCTTGTTGCATCTAGCTGTCCTGGATCTCCAGGTGATCTGTGTATTCTCTTCTTTATGGCTCTTCTCCATAGGTTTATGAACCAGGAATCAAAGTAGTTGCTTATTCCTCCAACACATGCAGTATATAAGATGCAAGAACAGGATAATTGCAATAAACATTCTCATTTGAAAAGAATGGGAATAGTAAATACAAATCAATAGCCCATAGCAATTCTAAGATCTCACTCAGGAGGATCTAGAATGGTCTTCTGCCTTAAAAATAAATCCCTTTTGAGTCCCTGATTCTTCTGATAAAAACAAAACAAAACAAAGCAAAACAAAAAACACTGTTCTCTGTGATCTGATGCTTTTGGAAAGTGTATTAGTTTTCTTTGACTGTTTTAAGAAATCACATTTTTAAGTTACTACAGTTCCAGATGCCATTGTTTTGAAATTAAAATTGCTGGACTGAAATAAAGCTAGTCATCTGGAGGCTCTAGGTAGGGGAGAATCCGTTCTCTGCTTATTTCAACTTTTGTTGGCCACCAGCATTCCTTAGCTTGTGGCTACATCTACACAAGTGCAATCTTCCTGAGTATGTTGTTCCCTTCTCTACCTCTTTCTTATAAGGACACATTTAGCATACACCTGTATAATCTGGAAAATCTCCCCATCTCAAGATTCTTCATCACACTGTGAAGACAATTTTCCAATATAATATCTGCAGATTCTGAGGAATTAGGACCTGCTATCTTTCATTGTCATTATGCAGTACCTAATAGGAAGTAACTCTTTGTTTATTATCCTCTATGACTATATTTGAATAGGCCTTTTGAGGTTGTGGATTTCTCACCTGTTTCTGGCTGATAGAATTTTAGTGAAGCAAGAGTGGTCTTATGCCTTAACACCATTTTTCCAGAGTTCTTATTCTTTATTCCATTTTCTTTTATGATTTTCTGAGCCAAACAACTTCTTGAGAGACATAGAGGAGTGCAAAAATTAGATAAACCTACTGCTAATGACTTTATTTCATATTAAAAACATTATCATGTATCATTAGGTGTTATGGTTTGGATTTGAGAAATCCCCCAAAGGCTCACGTGTGAGACAATGGATTCAGAGGGGAAGTGATTGGATTGTGAGAGCCTTAACGGAATCAGTGAATTATACCCTGATGGGATTAATTGAGTAGTAACTGGTGGCAGGTGGGGTGTGGCTGGAGGAGGTGGTCATTGGGGGCATGGCTTTTAGGTATATATTTTGTATCTGGTGAGTGGAGTCTGTAGCTGCCTGATCATCATATGAGCTGCTTCCCTTTGCTGCACTCTTTCACCATGATGTCCTACCTCACTTTGACCCCAAGGAATGGAGCCAGCTTATGGACTTATGGAGTGAGACCTCTGAAACCGTGAGCACCTAAATAAACCATTTCTCCTCTACAGTTGTCCTGATTGGGTCTTTCAGTCATAGCAGTGAAAAAGCTGAATAAAACAGGTTCACTTTTACTAAAAATTAAGTGGAGAAAATGGAAAGCCTAAGGAAAGTATCATTCATATAGAAGAAAAAGATTTTTAAATGCAGAAGAGTAGATATTCTCTATTAAGATATACCGTGGTCAAACCTGTGTCATCAGAAGTTGAGATGTCTGGGGTGGGGATGTGGCTCAGTGGCAGGTAGAAAGCACATACTTGGCATGTATGAGGCTCTGAGTTCCATTCCCAGTGACAAAGAAAAAAAAAAGGAAAGTGATTAATCAATTGCAGATCAAAATACAGGAAGTAATGGATAGGTGCCCACATTTGCTGAAGTACAATGGACTTAATGCTGCACCATTACCAGAGAGCAAATAAAGACCTCTTTGTTAGAATCTAGGCATTGCAGAAGCATGCTATAGAGGCTCACCCTGATCTTCTAATGAGTCATTTTCTTTCTAAAATTTCAAAGCATAGACTTAACATCTTTTCATGGCTTCACTATTCATGGGAATCATGAAGTTAATCCCAGATTGTCTTTTGAAATTTCAGTATTACCTGACTCTCAACTGTGGGTAAGACAGGCCAGTGAGTGTGAAAGAAAATGCAGAATGAGAGAACACTGAGGCCAGAATTTGAAGGGGGAGAAAAGGAGATAATGCAGATTGAGCGCTGAAATAAAAGCAGGGGAGAGGCTGGAGACTTAAAGAGGGGGACAAAGGAGACACACCCCACAGAGGCAAAATGTAAGCCAAGAAAATGTGGGAGTCAGGAACAGAAAGGTTTGGATTTCAGTTCCCCCACTTAATTAAGAATCTAGTTTTTAAATTTCTCCATGCCCAGTTTCCTTATCTCTGAAGTGGAAGTAATTATGCTGACTTCACAAAGTTATTGAGTATGTTTAACACAGTGCCTGGTCCCTAACAGGCAGCCAATAAACACTAAGTTATTTTTCCTCATTACAGGTGCAGGCAGAAGGAAAGGAATAGGATAAAGGGAATAACTGTCAAATCCAGAGAAAAGGTAGTAATAATCCCGAAATTAATATGTAATGAACATGAGGTGATGAATCATTCTAAAAATAAAAGCCCCCCTACCCCCACCCCGGGGAGAAAGAATAGAAGCAGGAAGCTGTTACAGAAATTGTAGGCTGGAGATAACTGAACCTTGTACTGAGATGGTAGTGGTGCACATGGTGAGAACTATTCAGATTTGAAATCTATTTTAAGTTGAGTCTCTTGCAGATGGTCTGGACTGGAAACATGATGCAAAAAGACTAACTCTTTAGCAACTGAGTAAATGATCGTTTTTTAAAATGAGGCAACTATAGGTGGAGCAGGTTTAGAGTAGAGAACCAACAAGAGTTCTATTTTGGCCTTATAAAATTGAAATGCCTGTGAGACGTCCAAGTGGAGATATCAAGATCTAAAAGTGGATAACCTTAGCCTATGTTATTTAACTATGAGAATGGATGCAATTCCCCAAGAGGGGAGCATATATTACTGTACCTGAGGAATTCCACCTTGTAGTGAGTGGAAAGAGGAGCCAGCAGAAAGGAAGAACCAATCAAAGAGGAGGAAATTTGGACAGTTTATTCCCACGGAAGCCTAGTGAAGAATATGTCAAAAGCTGCTCAGTGAGGTGAAGGTTAAAAAAACATCCACCAAGTTCAGAAATGTGGAAGTAGTAGTAGATCTTGTTGACAGCATTTCAGTTGAATAGCTAAGATAATGCCTGAGGTAATGCAATACCAGTCCAACAAGATCTGAGACCAGAAATGGGGTTTATGGTTTAAAAAAAAAGAAAAAAGCTACATAGCCATAAAATTTCTCTGTTGAAAACCTTTCAGTAGATTTCTTCTACACTCAGAATTAAAATCTGAACTTACTATGCCCTACAAATTCCTACAAGATCTGGCACTTGCTGTGTCTGTCCTTAGCTTCTTCCCCAAGCTGTCTCATTCAGTCCCTTTAGCCATACTAATCTTCTTGCTCCTCCTTCGATAAGCCAAGACCTTTCCTACTCAAAGCCTTTGCGTTTGCTTTTCTTTAACCAGAATGGTTCCTTTCTCACTTACGTGTATGGCCTTCTCCTGTACCTTCACAGCATCATTTAAGTACTTAGCCTTTCCTAGAGGTGTGACCTTCAAAAGGGGAGGAAAGCTGCACCAGGCAAGGTGTTTTTGACCTTGCTTCAGCAAAAAATGAGTTGTAAAAAAAAAAGGTAAACTTCTGAAATAGGTTCACCTGGTTATGCAGCTATTGATTTACTTATAACGCTATCAACAATAAGATTCAAAAACTTTCTAGTAATGGCCTCTTTCACCCAAGTTCTCAGAAAACAATAACAATAGATAACAAGCTTAAAATCACTTAGAAAAACTGGATTTGAGAACAGGGACATAAATTACAGTTCGTCGTTTCTGTAAGTTTGCATTCTATAGTTTGATTTGCTCTCAATTACCGCCAGGATGCTGAACTGCTCTTACAAGTCACAATGATTCAACTTAAAAACTTTTTTGGGGTACAGATAGTGAACCTTGTGGCACTTAACCACCAAGCCACATTCCTAGGGCTTTTTATTTTTTATTTAGAAGCAAGTTCTCACTAAGTTGTTTAGGGCCTTACAATGTTGCTGAGGCTGGCTCTGAACTTGCAGTCCTCCTGCCTCAGCCTTCTGAGTCACTGGGATTACAGGCGTGTGCCACTGTGCCAGCTCATCATAAACCATTTAAAATTTTTTTTTCTTAATCTGGGAATATCTCAATTGGAAGATCATAACTTTATATCACTATTTTGTTGTATAAAATGCTTTCATATTCCAATTATATTTAAAATACAAATCATCCTTTGTTAATAAAGACACCCAGGTGATTTATTGGTTGTTTAATTTGCAGTGACAGTAGTATGATCCGACTTCTACTAGGATAGTGACACTAGGGATAGAGGAAGGTGGGACAGATTTGAGGGACATTTAGAAAATAGAACCATAGGAAATTGAGAATCAAGGGCGAAAAGCAAGAAGAAAATGAGAAATTAAGTATGATGACCAGGTTTATGTCTAGAGAAATTAGCTGGGCAGTGGTGTCAATGCCATCTATCATGGCAGAGGAGAAAAAAAGAATGAACAGGGGAAATCATGAAATCTGTTTCGGCATACTGAATGTGAGGTGCTTGCAAGAGATGCACTTGGACAGCTGGGTATACAGTTTTAGTGCAGGTTGTTCTCGTGTAAGTGAAAGAGTTTGCACTAACACCTAAACCTTTTGAATTTCAGTTACTACATTTATAAGGAGCATGCTATTCTAGATAATCTCTTTGGTACTTCCCAGCCTAAAACTTCAGAGAATCTGACAACTTTAGTCATTAAGTAACTTGGTTTGGTTTGGTTTCCAGTCTCATCTTAAAACTCTGGAGTACCATGCTGTCTATGAGCATTTTACTTTGATATTTGAACAAAAACTATTAACTAGCTGGGAGCTCAAGTATTCATACAACTTTGTTTTAAATTTTATGACTGAAAGTCAAAAAGACTGACTTCCCCTACTTATTAAAGACACAAATTAAGCTTCCTGGCCTTTCTTGGGAAGAATACAGCATAGAATCAATCAATCAATTTATTGATAGAACATACACATAAATATATATTGATCTATACAAATACACAAATGTATATACACAAATTCTTTTCCATGAATTCTTGCCCTCATAGACTTGGATGTTCAAAGGACATTATTTCTATAAGAGGGCAACAGAAGAGCAGAAAATATGAAGGGCATGAAAAAGGGGTTGGATAAGCAAAATCTGTAAGGTTTCCTATATATATTTTTAAAAAGAAAATAAACATTTAAATTGGCATCTTGCAGTGTGGCAACACAAAATTAAGAAGTGATGGAAATACCAAGTCTCCTGTCCAGACATAATTATCTCAATCATTTCAACACTGAATAGTCTGGATTCTCCTGTCTTCCTTCCTTCTGATTTAAATATAACTTCAAATTAAATCATTTCCACATTAGCAGAATCAATAATTTTAAGTTCAAGGGAAGAGAAATGTCTTCAATCTGACATATTTAAATAGCCTGGACAATAAACACAACCCCGGTTCCAAGGACAGGATTTTTTCTGTGAAATAACTGACATGTGAATAGCTTAAAATAATCATTAGAATTTCACTTGAACGATATGATTGGTGTACTAAGTATATCCGCACCCCTATAATATAAAGGCAAAACTGCACTGGGACTTAAAAGCATGCATGGGCTTTGGAGTCAGAATTTGGTTCAGACCCTCGTGGTCTGTCAAGTAGTCTCAAAGTCGCAATCTTCTCTTCAGTAAAATGAGGAAGATAATACCATATTACAAATTTTTCTAAGGATTAAAAGTGATTAAGGGGCTGGGATTGTGGCTCAGTGGTGGAGTGCCTGCTTGCCTAGATTGTGTGAGGCCCTGGGTTCGATTATCAGCACTACATATAAGTAAATAAAATAAAGGTCCATTGACAACAACAACAAAAAATATTTTTTAAAAAAGACGTTATGAAACAAAAATAAACATGGTTTCAATTATAATTGTTAGACTTTTGTTACAAAAGGTACTTTTGGAGCCATCACTTCAAGGGTCTAAAACTTCAAATCTTAAAGCAGTTAATTTAAAAATAATTGACTCCAACTTTCATTACTATTGATTTTTTCCCCTTCAAGGAATACTGTGCATGACACTGTATTGAGGACCAAGCAGGAATCCTAGTTCCAATTCTGATGTAAAAACTATTCAACTTACTTGTGCATGATATCTTGATATGAAGAATATAGAGCAAGTTCTAATGAGACTACATTTTATAATTCACAGAAGGGCACAGTTAACTCTTGACTTTTTCAGTTGACTACAACTGTAAATTAGTAAAACAAAGTTATTCTGATGTTGAGATACACTGACTTTTGAGTAGTACTGCTATAGTAACTTTTCATTTGTTTTTGTTTACAAGTACAACTGTTGTATACATCTGCCACTATCATCTAAGGTTTTTAAACCAAACTTAACTACATTATGTTTCCAGACTACTTTTTCCCCTATAATGTGGGGGAAATTGAACTTGGGGCCTTGCACATGCTAAGCAAGCACTTGATTACTGAGCTACATCCCCAACCCCTAAATTTTGAGACAGGATCTTGCCAAGTTGACCAGGCTGGCCTTGAATTTGCAATCTTTCTGACTCTGCCTCCCAAGTAGCTGGTGTTATTGGTGTGTGGCACCATACCCAGCACTGCAACGTATTTCCAAACCAATACACATAATGTAATACCAGACTGGAAAAAACAAACATAACAACTGGATGCATAAATAGATGATTAACTATTTGTGAACTTTCAGTTAAAAAAAGAATGAAACAAAATTCTGATAGAAAGTTTCCATTTACATTGTCCTCCAGTAATTGTTATCTCTTATGTGATAATTTGATAGCTCTAAAAGAGTAAGAAAAAGTCCTTTAATATTTCATGATAGGTTTAATTAGGTAATTCCAAGAGGGAGGGAACCATTAAAACAAATTCTTATGATATCATCTGGTATGTCCAATTACATGAGTATCGTAACAAAAAGTTACAAATGTATATATGCGTATTTACATTGTATACTCGAAACTATCAAGCTAGTCAACTATATCTGAGATAACATTATGACATGAGTTAAACACTTTTTCATTGCTCATTAGAAAAAATGCAGTCAAGCTTTTAATGGAAATAATGTACAAGTGAGGCACTTTTGAGGTCAAGAGAATAGAAAGCAAATGATACTACACACTGGAAATGTTCACAAAAATCTATGTGTATCTTTAATACAAAGGCTTTTCAACTAGATTATTCTTGAAAAATTTCAAAACAATTATGCAATTTAAGCTTTCAGTAACAATGGCTATCATTTATCAGTGTACCAAAGCATATGAAAGTTTTATAACCACCTGGCTGCTAGGCAAATAGTACTTTAAAGCCCTTTTTCTCCCTCTCTCTCCCTCTCATTTTAATATAAATCACCTCTGGTCACGTTTCTTTTTTTAAAAAAATATTTTTCTATGTTTGACTTACTGCAAAACACCTTATGGTGCTATTAGGATTTATAGACATTTTTAAGTGCAACAATAATGCAAGTTTCTAGCACTTTCCCTTAGAAATGTGATCATGGAGGTCAAATGAAGAATGAGAATTGTATCATTGAGAAATCTGTTTTTTAGGTAACACTAAAGTTCTCTAACTTTTCTGTAGAAAAATGTGTATTTTCTTAATGTACCTTTGGGCTACAAGTAAAAACCTAATCTTAAACCCAAGTTACATATTCCAAGTATAATCACAAAATCTAGAGTCAGTTTCAGTAATAACAACAGAAAAATCCTTAAAATATCTTTATACTGCATATCTGAAGTAGTATGTTTCCTGTACTCTGGATACTTACATGAATATTAGGAAATATCTTTGAGCCATTCAATTAAGGGGAAAGGAGAGAAGAAAAAGTAAAGAAAAAGCATGACTTACCAAAGATATTAGATGGCACTATACACATGAATTGAAAGTGCATTTGTATAACTTCAAAAGCTCATTTTAGGCACTATTGAATAACCAATGAAAATAGGTAGTTTCAAGTTTTTCCCTTTAAATTTTAATCCCTGCCCCATCTTTGTCTCAGAAACATACACACACTTTCTTTAAAGTTGTCATGATAAAATACAGGTGGTTACGTTTATCTATTTATATATAAAAAAATTCTCCCTGACTGACAATGGGAGGGAAAAATACCATTTTGGTAATGGCTTCCAAGTTAAAGGAACTGGTTCTATAAATGCCTCAGCATATCCATTAAGTTTGATTGCCAGCTCCAAATAGCAATAAATATTTTAAAACAGGATATGTAAGAAAAAAGTGCTTAAAATCTTTCAGTGACCAACAAAATTAATTAGAGAAAAGAATCATTTTACAGTTCCTTTGAGATATTTCTTACTCCTGGTTTCCCTGTAGGAGGTGGCCACCACTTGACTAGCCCTTTACTGGTGGTAGTGAATGAACCCTGCGGATGCCTATTGCCATCTTTTTCTCTGGTCTGGATATTATCCAGTAGGTGGTGCTGAAGTTCCACACATGGAAACAAATGATCCAGATTATCATTTGAAAACTATCAGTTCCAAACAAAACAAACTCATCAGGCCAAATTCTTTCTTATCATGCCACTTAGATGATCTCATTTTTAGTGTTTACTTTAACAGTTTTGTTGAGCCATTTGCTTATACAATCAGATAAAAAAGTTGTAGAAGAAATGCCAAATGGCAGTGCCAAATCTGTATAGAGAATGGAAACAGTTTCTGAATGTACCTAAAACACATTTGAGAATCAGAGACTTAAACTATCCATTTGTTTGCACATAGGAATTCTCAACTACTCCAAAGAGAAAATTTCCACATAGGGATACAGATACACTACATTATCAGTTTTTGTTTCCTAGATTGATTTGGAAACTATTTCAGTTATAAAGATCCAAGGTGAAATAAGAACCAATTTCATCACCATAGTTTTTAATGAAGAAACTTGTTTAAAACTGTAATGGAAAAAACGGGGATGGGACGGCAAAATCTTAGCAGCAAAGTGGTTAAACAAATTGAAAATATTAATGCACAAACATTAAAATATTAAAGCATATATGTTGCATATAAAATACAGTACAGAACCAGGAGTTGCACTATACTGATTAGTGCTTAACAGAAGAAATGATTAAATTTGTTCTTCCCAGAAGTATATACACAGTTCATTTCCACAGCATTTTCCTATATAGCCAGCAAGTTATTTTCTTCAGTCATTCACACCTCGCTCAAACCTGAATTAAAAACTCAGTACTTACAAATATGAAAATTCATTCAAAAAGAGAACCAGTATTTCCATTTCATCCATAAAAAGGAATTTTGAAAGTTAACAGTCTATTCTAGGAAACCAAGTTTAGCTGAAAACTTCAGGGATGAAGATCACCAGGTGTAGCAGCATTCAAATATATAAACAGTAAAAATAAGACTTAAAACTGCTGCTACAATGTCATGTTTTGGATTTAGTTCATCCAATTGATTTTTAGTACAAAACTAGAAATAACCTCTTCTTCATAACATCTACAGTTAACAATATAATTTTCTTCTTTTCAATGTGAAATAATACTTCAAGATGATCTATGTACACAATGTTGTCAGTTCAAGCTGTCATATAAATATAAATGCTTTCTTTTTTTTTTTAAAAAAAGTATTTTACAGACAAGATAGTGTTATATACATTGTTCAGTTTGATAGGGGGCAAAAGAAGAATGCTAACACAAGCTTAAGTTTGATATGTAAAACAAATGATATATAAATGACATTTAAAACCTGCAGAGAAAATGAGCTTCAAATGGTAGTGTGATTTTAATTTCTATCACCTCTAGTATTTCGAGCCATTAATTAAAAAAAAAAAAAGGCACACGTCTCAACTTTATTCCTGTAAGGGAATGTTCTTAAAGAATTCCTCATTTGGTTAGTTTTGATGTTAAAAAAAAAAAAAAAAATGACCCCATGGTATTTTAAAATGGTATGCTGGAACACATATCCTACTAGTTTGTAAATTAAACAGCAGTAATACAATGCTCTGCAAAAGAAATAAAATTTATATCTACAAGATATTTCATTCACAATGATGTTGGATTAAATACTTTCCTGGGATACGTTAACATACATTTTAACAAAATAATTTTGTTTTCGGCCAGTTTAAATTAAAAAACATATAGCTGAGAAAGATCAGTGTTATATGAATAGTAAGTACTGAGGAGAAAGGTAAAACATTAGTAATGCAGCTGAACATATTTCGGTGTAGCAGAACAATAAATGGAGATTTCAAGAGGAAACTGTTTTACACCAACTATGCATTTACACTTTTTGCCTTGTAAAACGTTTGTTTTTGCAATATTATTTTTTGAAGGAGGAAACTCTGAAAGAAAACAACTTGCTGGTTGGATACCACAAAAAAACAAAACAACTAAAACCCTTAAATTTTCTGTTTACTCAGTCTCTTTTTATATAAAAATAAGGGTTAAGTTCCCATCAGAACATTAGACAATTACATCTGTGCTTTAAAAAAATGTTGGTCACACAAGGCTATTAGAATATCTTAAAGGTTTTTAGATTACCAGAATGTACAGATATAACTCAATATAAATTGTAGCCAAAGATAAACAAGGATGAAAATATCAAATCATTCACATGGAATAAAAATGTTATTAACTAGATGAGTTAAGTATTCAAAATATATGGAATGTGACAGTAGATAAATGTGTATCTACTTCAGAATTAGGAAGGGCAAGAAAGGTTTAATATGTAATAATTCGTACCTTACATTTAGTTAAATATAAACATTTTGTTATTTATACATAAAACTGCTTTCAGAAAAACAACTAATAAATGTTTTAGTTGCACTTATTTTACTTCTTATAATTCCCAAGTGTTAACTTTTCTTAGATTGAAATCAACTGTCCCCTAGTGCATTTTTATTTTTAGTTCATGAATTCAAACCTTTAAATTCCCATCACCTAATGCATAAATATACAAAAATGCCAAAAATTAATCCCTTTTTGTTGGATCATATTTATGCTGACTTTTTATAGTCAATAGCCAAAAATGATTTCCTTCTGCAAATACTCTACAACCTGTAATGAAACATGCCATGCACTCAAGGAAAAAAATGCATGGCTAGCATCTGTGAAATGCCAAGAACTGACGAGTTCTGCTTCTTCCATGTGTGGCCCCAGTGATACCAGGCAAGATTCCATATTGCTTGCCAAAAGCTTCCACAAAACCAAGTTAGCTAATTCCTGGAAACAAAGATTTTAAGCTCCTTTTGGCACTGGATCATTTCATCCAGCAGCTTTATGTTTCCCACCACAGCACCCACACGCCTCACCACAGCGATGGCACATTCTCAAAGGGACGTAGCAGCACATACATGGTACAATGAAAGACAAAGCTACCAGGGCTAACCATCGTAAGCAGAACTTGTCATCACTAGTGTCACATGAACAGGGATCAGAAAAATCTCCCTCTGAGTCTGACATACAATGATACAACATGCTCTCTGCACAGAGCATACAACTAACTTGATATATGCATCTTTTAATAGGATCTGGAGCATCCTGACATTTTCCCCTGCCATTTTCTTCATGATTAAACCTTTCCTGGCAGTATACGCAGCGAGAACGTTCACCATCCTCTTTTCTTCGTTTTGACTTCTTAATTTTTAATGAGGAAGAAGGCTGTGTCTTAAATACCACAGAGTCTTTGAGTGAGCTTAACTTAGTCTCATCCCCACAAGAGTAGAGATAGTCTGACTTTTTACTGTCTGGTTTAGGAAAGTGAATATTGGAGTCAGTATCATCTCTCTCCAAGTCATTTTTCCACATGTCGGGATGTCTGTAGTCTGCATACCGACGTATTAAGATATCTCGAGGGTTTATTCTGACAATCTCATCCTCGTCTTGAAAGCTGACATGTCTGATTGATTTCAAAGGGACCTAAAAAATGAAAAATACAGTAAGGACTACAGCAGTTAATTTTAGGTGTCAATTTGATGGAGTGACACTGCCCAGATATTTGTTCAAATATTGTTCTAGGTGTTTCAGTGATTTTTTGGGGGGTAAGAACAATATTTTAATTGATGGACTGTGAGCTAAGCACAATACCTTCTATGATGTGGGTGGACCTCATCTAATCAGCTGAAGACTTTAATAGAACAAATATTCCTTTCCCCAGACAAGAAAAACTCTGCCAGCAGGCTGCCTTTGGACTCAGATTGCAACTCTTCCTTGGGTCTTCAGCCTGACACAGTTTACCCTGAAAACTTGAGATCTGTATTTCCATGGTGGCATGAACCAATTCATTAAAACTAAATCCTACTCAATCTGTTTCTCTGGAGAACCTTATTACAGACTTTCATGCCAGGAAGTGACATGCTACTATAATAAATATCTTGAAAATGTGGAAATGGTTTTGGAACTGAGTAATAAGTAGAAGCTGACAAAATTTTTTTCTTTTTTTTTTTAATATTTTTTTTAAAGAGAGAGAGAGTCTGAGAGAGAGAGAGAGAGAGAGAGAGAGAGAGAGAGTCAGAGAGAGAGAGAGAGAGAGAGAGAGTTTTAATATTTATTTTTTAGTTTTTCGGCGGACACAACATCTTTGTTTGACCCAGGTGGCACACATGCCAGGCGAGCGCGCTACTGCTTGAGCCACATCGCCAGCCCCAGAAGCTGACAAAATTTTAAGATGGACATTAGAAAGAGCCTTGAAGAGACAACTGGTAGAAACATGGACTTAAAGATCCATCTGGTAGGGTTTAAGATGGAAATGAACACATTACTGGACATTGGAAGAAAGGGCAATCCTTGGTATAAAATAACAAAGAACGTGGATGAACTGTGTTTTAGTATTTTTTGGAAGGTAGGAGAGATATACATGAACATTCAGCAGAGGAACTTTCTAAGCAAGGTGTGTTCTAAAGAGAATACTAAGGGTGTGGCTGGATGATCATAGGATAAAGCAAGACGTTGCCAATTTGGATGTAAAGGGACAGAAGCAAGATGAAACAAAGAATGGCTATAGGACTTGTGGGATTCTACAGAATGTGCCAAGAGTTATGTGGCTGTGAACAAGTGTCATGTTCATGACATGTCATATCTCAAAAGAGAAAGAGGATCCTGAAGTAGGACTGTCCCCTCTGAGTTCCAGAGGGTGAAGCTAACTTCTGAGTTTTAGTGGGCCATGCAGTAGCAGTGCAAGGCCATGGAGGAGAAGTTTATACCCAGGGCTGGGTGTAGAATCACCATCCCAGTGGGCCTAGAGGACAGAGCATAAAGCTAAGGAGAATTAATCTCAAGTCTTAAAACCTAATGAAATTTCCCATCAGGTTTAGATTTGCTTAGGACTCATATGACAATTTTCTTCATTTCAGTTTCTCTCATTTTGAATGGGAATGTCTACCCTATGCCTTTCCTACCACACTATACTTTAGAAGCAATAACTTGTCTAGTGTCACAGGCTGACAGGTGGCAGGGAAATCTGTCTCAAAATGAATCATACCTCAACACACCCACAACTGGCAGAAATGCTATTTAGAAGAAATTTGGCAACTAGAGTAGATACTGGAATCTGTCAAGACTGTGGGGCCACAGAAATAAAGGCATGTGTATTTTGTATGTGAGAAGGCATGAACTTTGGAGCCAGTGGGAAGAATATTATGGGCTGAATCATATCCTTCCCCAATTCATATGTTGAGGCCTTAACATCAGAATATGATATTTGGAGATGGGGCTTTTAAAGAGGTGACTTAAAAAAAAAAAGAGAGAGAGAGAGAGAGAGAAAGAGAGAGAGAGAGAGAGATTCCTTAAAATAAGGAATCAGGGTAGACCTTAACCAGTCTTACTGGTGGCCTTGTAAGAGGAAATCTGGACACACAGAGAGATATAGTAGGGAAGCATGTGTAGAAGAAAAACCACATGAGATGGTAGCCATCAATAAGTCAAAGAAAAAGGGCTTAGAAGAAACTAAACATACCAACCCCTTGACCTTGATCTTGAAATTCAGCCTCAAAAACTGTGAGAAAATAAAACTACTATTTTAGCCACTTTGTCTGTGGTATTTTACCCTGGCAGCCCCCTCAAACTAATATAAGAATATAAATGTTTATAGCTCAGCTATACAGAAAAATCCCTAAAAAATGACTTACATACCAACCCCATCTCTCTTTCTCTCATTTGTCTTCTCTTTGTATCTAACTCGTGGATAGATGACTTTTTGGGGTTGGGGAACAAAACTGTCTTTTGACCCTACCCACCATCCACAAAGGAGATGGTTTTCTAGTAGTCAAATCTGTATTACCTAGTTCTAGTTCCAGGATACAAGGACTAGTGTACAAACAAGTGTCTAATCCAGTTTGGGGCAATCTTTTATTCTACAGATATTTGAAATTGGGATTAAATTCCAAGTCTGGGCTAAGGATGGGCTGATGGGTGAAGTCCACTAAATTAACAGTATATTATTCTTATTGGTCCTATCCGATATACATACAAATTCAAAAGAAAAATTTTGGATGGAGTTTAAATAACAGGGTTTATAAGTAAATATGAAGCAAATTTATACATGGAAATTATTTCAACTATATAAAGAATTCAAATGACTAGAAAACTTCACCTATATGCTAATTGCCTATATTTCATTGCAGAAGATATTACTTACCCGGTTTTGGGATTTTAAGCTTCCGCATTCCTTGGGTATTTGCCGCTGCACATATTCCACACTTCTGCTCTGAATGTCTAGGCCTGGCTGCCCAAATGTTATCTAAAATACAAACAGTGTCTTATGTAAGTGATGACAGAATGAATTTCTTGCTCTTAATGAAACCATACACAGTGCACATTTTCAAAATGGTTTTATAAAAGGTATTGTAATTCCCCTCACCTTAATTTTTTTTTAAAAAAGCTATTTTCCTATACATTTTAAAATGTATGCATTACATTCACCAATTAACAAGTACTCAAAAAATTAGAAATCACCCAAATATATCTATCAACTGATGAAAGTATAAACAAAATGTGGCAATCCATATAGTGGAATATTCCTCAGCTAAAAAAGGAATAAAATATTGATATTATGTTATAATAGTGATTGATAAGGACTGAAGGAAAAGATGGAGTGGTAATGACTGCTAATTGGTACGAAATTTTGGAGGGGGATGAAAATTTCCTGGAATTCAATAGTGGTGATGGTGGCACAGTCTTATGAATTTACTAAAAACCAACAAATTGTATATTTAAAAGGATGACTTAATGATATATGAATAATATATATATAAGTGATAGGGACATTTCTTAGTTGTTTGAATTGCAAAGCCCATTTTGGAGCTAGATTTTTTTTTTTAATGACAGTGAAATGCATTATAATTTTTATTACACATTTAAAGCACAATTTTTCATATCTCTGGTTGTATACAAAGTATATTCACACCAATTCGTGTCTTCATACATGTACTTTGGATAATAATGATCATCACATTCTACCATCATTTCTAACTCCATGCCCCTTCCCTTCCCCTCTAGCCCCTCTGTCCTATCTAGAGTTTGTCTATTCCTCCCTTGCTCCCTCTCCCTATCCCACTGTGAATCAGCCTCCTTATATCAAAGAAAACATTCGGCATTTGGGTTTTTGGGATTGGAGCCAGATTTTATAGCTGAAAGTTACCAAAGCTTAATTTTTAGAATTTTATAATAAAAAATTATTATAAATGAATTTCCACATCTACCACCTAGCTTCAATAATTATCAATACTGCAGTAATCTTATTTTCTTATTGATTATTTTCCTGGATTATTTTGATCCAAATCCTACTATTAATAAGACTATAACCTTGAAAATAAAAAAATAATACAAGTAACATGGCAAATTTTTCAAACAGTATTGAAGTACATACAATAAAAATCTTCCATATTAGATGTTTGGTCCCCATCCTAGAAGTTAACTAATAAAAAACAATTTTCAGTGAATTCTTCCAAAAATTTACACACACAAACATGTACATCTTTAAAAGTTTTAAATACAAATGGAATGCTTTTCTTGAGTTTTCTTACAGTTAGTGATACATTACAGATACTTTTGTATACTTATAGGTAAAACATATAAGAATTCAGGAATTAATGGAAAATATTCACAATGGATTAAATAGTGTAGAAAGGCTTCATGAAGGAAACTGGGCTTGAAGTAAACACAGAATGAGTTAAGTATTTGGTCAAGTACAATCACCACCACCACCACCAAAAAGAAACAATTTTTTTCCTGATAAAATTTAATGACTTCAACTTATATATTAAATACACATTCCTATACCTTAAGAAGCAAGGACACCTACTTTTTCACTTATTACCTAAATTTTACTGTCTCAGAAAAAAGTCACATGTACTACTTAAACAGATGTAACTGTGAAATCTACCTGAGTCAACAGTTTATAATTATTAGGTCTCCCACATGATCCGTAAGTGAAAAGACAAATGGATGTTGTCTATACACTTATTAAACACAGATGTTGTAAGATACACCCAACTAACTATTGCTTTTTAAAGCACTGAGAACCAAAACTATTTTATAGTCTTCAGAAGAATTTATCAGCTGAGATATACACAGGAGGTGCTTCTTCAAAGTTGGTCACAAAAAAAAAAAATTTAAAGGATTCCATTTAAAATGACAACAAAATGATATGAAAGAAGAAAAGATTATAAATGATAAGAGATTTTTTAAAATAGGAAAATACTCATAAAGAAAATGCAAAGTTTTATTAAGAGAGAACTAGGGTTGGGTTTGTGGCTCAGTGGTATAGTGCTTTCCTGGCATATGTGAGGCCCTGAGTTCAATCCTCAGCACCGCAAATAAATAAATAAATGATCCATTGACAATTAAAAATATTTTTTAAAAAGACAGAACTAAATAGAGGGATATATCATACTCATGGATAAAACTGTAGCTTCCTTTAAGCTAATACACAAATTCAGTGTAATTTGAACATAAACCACAAAAATATTTTTCATCAAACCTGACAAACTGATTCTAAATTTTATGAAAGGTCAAGCAGTCAAATAAAGAACTCAAAGGAAAAACAAAGTTAGAGCATTTGCTGTACATATATATTAAGACTTATCATAGAACTACAGCAATTGCATAGTAAAGACTAATGCAATGACAGACAGGAGACCAACCAATCAGTTTAGAGAGACAAGAAACAGATCCAAACATACATGGAGACTTGATACATGACAAATATGACACTGTTAATCAACAAGTAGTTACAGAGGGGACTGGATCCCTAGCATGAAAAAAATCAGTTCAAATTAGATTAAAAGACAAAGCTTAAACTAGAATGTCTGCTCACTAAAATACTGAACATAAGAGTAAAATTAACAATCACTAACTAGGAGATGCTAGCCACAAATAAAACTTAAGAAGGATTTGTACTCAAAATACACAAGAAGTTGATAATGAAAATTTTATTACTCGGCAATCAGGTTACAGTAGGTATTTAAAGCTGATTTGTAAGAAACAACCACTGTTTCCACTATCCCCTGTATACATGACACAAATCAACTGAATAGTTAATTTATTTCCGTTTTTTAAAAAATAATACATCATCAAAAGCTCACTTCCATACATCCTGAAGAAATTTCATGCACATAGACAAGAAGTTTGTACCTGCACTATGCCTAATAACAACAAAAACCTAGAAAGAGTGGGTTTATCCTCTGGCAGAAGAAAACTATGTAAGTGGTGGAAATCGTGAGAAAACCCAGGATTATCTTTTCAGGAATATGCATATAGTGAGACCGTTGGAATATAGTGTTCTCCCTATGAAGACAGTCTTGTTCAGTGATTAAAAAAAAAAAAAAGATAAATCAGGCAGTCTTATTGCCCATTAGAAATAAAATTCAAGGTAATGGTTACCTTCAGAATGAAGGAAAGGGAATACATTGGAGATCTTCCTTTACAAGTTTTTTGATGGTTTCTTAGGTATTAAATGTGTTATAAATCTTCCATTATTTGCTTATTCAAACACACTCTTATTTGTCTATAATGAAATGATCCTCAAAAACTTGAAAGTAAGAAAAATAATGGCTTTCAGCCCAATACATTGCAACTAAAACCTGCCTGTGTTACCATTTTGAATCAATTTATTTATCCAAAGGATTTAAACAGTCCACAATGTATACAAAATAATCGAAGACAAAACATTGACAATGTTATTGTTCTACTAACATTACTAGAAGGAAAAACCTAAGCTAGCATTAGGTAACAATTCACCACAGGTTTCATTTCTGTAAATCTACTTACTGCACATAGGCATCGTCTACCTTTGTTTTAGTTTATCTTTTCAAGGACATGCATATAGTGAAACCTTTGGAAGACAGTATTCTCCTATGAAGACAGGCTTGTTCAGTGATCAAAAAAACAGACAGTATCTCCTTGCACAAGGTAAATCAGGCAGTCTTATTGCCTATTAGAAAAGACTTGACTGTGTAAACATCTTCTTGAGCATCACTCTCATGGATCTTGGTGGTGGTGGTGGGAAGGGTGGGGGGACCAACACAAACATGAAGCTCATGCTGTTATATATTGTGCTATAAGTAATAAAATCCTTTGTCTCTAACCCAAGGTAAAATGTTAAGACTCTTTATAGTTCAACAAAGCCATAGTCTAGTTGTTTTGATAAGGCTGTTCCTCTTTTTCAGAAAAGGACTCATCAAACTATCCCCAAAGTACAACTAAATATTCAAGGCGTATTAATTAACTCTGTTGAGCATTCATACACACCAAACTAGCTTTCAGAGATGATCTGGTAAGTCATGAATATCTATTTTATGTAGAGAATGTACAAACTTGTATTCACTAGTACCTATAGTACTAGTGGTTTAAATTTTACATTCTGAGTTTTGCATATCATTTTCTTAAACTCAATTATTTAAATCTTTGAAAGATGACTTTAGTCTTGAAAAAAATGAAGCTTCTGACCAGCAAGCTGAGGGCCAGATTCTGTACAATGGAAATTCATTTTTCATGTCTTTTGGGTCACATGCAAATGGATGACTGGTATGAAATCCCAACAGTATTTGCTGAATATAAGTGTGCTTTATTCCCTTTAAGAAATTTCTACACTATTTATTTACTTATATGTGTAACTTTAAAAGAGAAAAACCATTCCATTCTAAGTCCTATTAAATTGAGATATGTGTGAACACTTAGTTTATATAATTTCACTGCTATGGTTTGAATGAATACATACTACAAAGTTCATGTGTTGAAAATTAATCCCCAACACAAGCACTGAAAGATGGTACCTTTAAAAGATGAGTAGGTCACAAGGGCTCTAATCTTAGAAGTGGATGAATGCCTTAATTGCAGAAGTAGGTTCCTGATTAAAAGATGAATTTGGTCTCATTCCCCCTTTTCTCTCTTACCCTCTCACCTTCTTGCCTTCTGCCATGGGATGACACAGCAAGAAGGCTTTCACATGACACTGGCACCTTGATATTTAAAATTCTTTGGAACTATGAGAAATAAATTTCCTTTCTTTATAAACTACTTAGTTGGTGGTATTCTGTTATAGCAACACAAAGGGACCAAGACAAAAACCCTTGTTTCTCTATGTCACATTAATCTGGGAGATAAGGAAAAGTATCAATTATAAGTGACTAGGAATAGTACTGTTTTATTTAACAAAACACTTTTTGCTAAGTGCTTTATAAATACATTTAATCATTGTACTTTCATAATAACTTCAGCAGTTAGATACTAATATCATCACAATGTATAGGTAAAGATACAAAGACACAAAGAGATTGTGATACATACGTTCAACAAAGAACTTAGCTCTAATAAATACAAACAATGCCTATGAATCAATAATAAAAAGTCAAAAATTCAATTTAAGATGTGCTTAAAGACCCAAAAAGGTACTTTATGAAAAAGTTTCTAAGTGGTAAATAAGTATATTAACTGGTTCATAATTATGAAAATATAAATATTAATTATTATTTCATAATTTTAAATTATGAAAACATAAATAAAAATCACAATAAAATATAACTTTGCTTCTACCCAAAGTAATAAAGAAGACCAAATCAGGGATGCGTGTGATATACTGGTATGTGTATGTGGGGTGCCATACCATGTGTTTAGGGAAACCTCTACCACTTGTAGAAATGTAAACTGGAAGACTAATTTGAATTTTTGTTTTTGAGTAAAACCAACTGTCCATAAAATGTTCTTGTTTAGCCTGTGGTTTCCTGTATCTTCTTGCACATGACTGTAGACCAGGTTTGTAAAACAACCTAAATAAAGCCTAACGTGTTTTGCACAACATAAACATCTAATTATTGGGTCCTTGTCCTTTCTGTTTTTTTTCCCCCCCTTTTTAATGCTCCATGTTGTCTTTCCACCAGATCATTCACATCTTTGATTCCCTGTTACAGACAGAAAAGGTCTCCCTAAAGTTCAGATATTAAACTTCTAATCCCCAAGGTCATGGTTGTTTGGTGACACAACTTTGAGAGATAGATAATGAGGGTAGGGCCCTGGTCTGATGGGATCAGTGTCCTTGTAAGGAGAGCCACCAGCAGACTTGGGTTCTCTTATCCTGACAAGTAAGGACATGGCAAAAAAGCCTCACCAGAACAGAGCCATGGTAGCAACTCTGACCTTAGCCTTCTAGCTGCTAAAACTGAAAGAAAAAATTTTTTTTTTGTTTGAGCCACCTAGTTTGTATCTTTGCAGTCCAAACTAAAACATCCCATTTTAAACACTCATCCTCCACTCTTCTTGTGTCCTTTCCCATAATTTTCATTGCTAGCCCAACCCTTCAATTAGCTAATGATATATCTTATCCTTAAAAAGTTTAAGCATATCTAGAAAAGTCATCTTCTAGCATGAGTTTAATGCACTCATTCTGTACTTCCATAGCTTTATGAGCTTGCACATATTATCAGAATCTCCTTTAGATTATGGCTCATTTATCTTTGTATCCCTCAACTCTAAGCTCAGGGTCTGACAGATGCTATATACATACTGTATAACATATTTAATGGCAATAATATGTTGAACTGAATGCTTTATTTGATCTGTCTCATTATCTACGTAGATGCAAATTTCTTCCTTAACGAACTGCATGTCTGAATTCCTCAGATCAAAATGAAAATTATTAAGAGAGAATCAGGGAGGCTTTTAGCTGAGCAGCTCTGCCACTGGACACTAATACTGTTGACCTTTGAACAACATGGGTTTGAACTATATGGGTCCACTTTTACGTAGATTTTTTTTTTCCTGAGATGTGACAATTTGAAAGAGCTTATAGATAAACTCCATAGCTTTAGAAATATCAAAAAGTTAGGAAAAGTTAGGTATGTCATTATTACATAAAGTATGAACAAGATAGTCTATATCATTTACTACCATTAAGTATACACAAATCTATTACAAAAAGTCAAAATTTATAAAAACTTATATACTTACGGACTGTGCATAGCACCACTCCCAGTCAAGATAAATGTAAACAAGTTCATAGACACATCAATATTAAATCATTACTATATGAAATGACTGTAATAGTACTGTACTACTGTAACAACTTCGTGGCTAACTCTTACTGCTACTGCCTTGAGAGCAAGTGTTTCAAGTATCTGCTTAACTCTCTGATACCAATCATTTCCATATAAGCAGCTCTTATCTCCAGTAAATTCTATATTTTAGAAAATAGTGGCCTCTTTGTGATTCTTACATGTTTTTCACCATATATAATACATGTAACATACAAAATGTATAAATGACTATTCATGTTATAGGTAAGGCTTCCAGTCAAGACCATGCTATTAGTAGCTGAATTTGGGGGAAATCAAAAGTTATATCAAGAACTCTACCAGTTGCAGGAGTGGACAGAAGACCCCAGAGAATCTGACGTAGCCTGCCACTGCTGGCACTGGCCTAGTTACATCATACCCCAGGAGGCATTGCTGCCACAGTGGCGGTATCAATGGCCCTAGTCATCATCACTGCAACCATGAGCAGCAATGCCAAGACCAAGCAGCCAGCAGGCACCACCCTCAGTGCTGGCCAAGTCCAAGTCCGTCACCACGAACAGTGATGGCCCAGCTGGTTTGTGCCCAGTGCAAGAAAGTCATAGAAAGGTTTGGGGAACAGTAAAATAGTTTAATGTAAGAAACAAATATGGTTTCATTAACAGAATTGATACTAAGCAAGATATAGTTATACAATCAGTCTGCCATGAAGAATACCCCAGGAACTTTCTTCATAGTTCAGGAGATATTGAGTCTGTGGAGTCTCGACTTTGTCATAGAAGAAAAAGGAGTAGAGACAGCAAATGTTACAAGATCTGGTGAAGTTCCAGGTGAAGGCAGTAAACATGCAGCAGACTATAATTACTATAGTCACTATCCATGTAGTTGGAGTCTTCCATACAATTATCAGTTGAATTACCAGAAGAGTAAGAGTGGGCAATAAAAGAGACTAGAAAATGCTCTTGAGTCAGGCCTGACAATACCAGCCACACCAAACACAAAGGTTTTCACCATACTACACACAGAGACCCTATGGGTCTCCTTGTGCAGGGAGAGATAAAGGATGACAACAACAACCAGTGAGACAGAATATGTATCGAGGTTATAAACTATGATTCCATAGTGCCTTTCTGCACCAATGAAAAGGATGACAATGAAGAGGGTAAGGAAAATCAAGGTGAGACCCCAGGTCAGCAGCCACCTTAATGATGGTATCACTGCCACTTCAATTACCAATGCAAACACCCAGAAAAATCTTAAACCACAAGTGGTAGAGACAAAAGCAACTGATCCCAGCCTTGGGATTAGAGAATTCATTTATTCCCGGGACTAAGTAGGGCAGGACATAGTAAATGTCAGTTTACCACTGCTACCATCATCTGGTGATCCAACAAGACGAAATGAATATGAAATTCCAGAAAATGGAAGAACAAAAACCCTGAAGTTCAAGACCTTAAGCACTTCATTTTTGCCAACCAACCATATAACTAGAACTATCTGCATTTACTAAAGATCTCTCTTTACCTAAAGATCTCTCTTTTTGGTAATGGAAAACATGTTTCAAAAAGCCCAGAGAGGTGTATTGAGCTGAGACAGTAGGATCACTGGAGCCCAGAAGTTCAAGACTGGCCTAGGCAACATGACAAGAACTTGTCTCAAAACAAAAAAAAGGTATACATGGAGTTCTTTGTGTTTGTTTTTATTTTTTGGCACCAGGGATTGAACCAGGGGCACTTGAACACTGAGCCACATCCCTGACCCAACCCTTTTTGTGTTTTATTTTGAGACAGGGTTTCGCTAAGTTGCTGAGGCTAGCTTTGAACTCGCAATCCTTCTACCTTAGGTTCCCGAACAGCTGGGATTATAGGCATGTGACACTGTGCCAAAATATGGAGTTTTGAATGTATAGGGGCCACTGCCTCACCCTTTGTTATTCACAGGGTCGATTGTACATCTTTTCAATATCATCTATCAAGAAGAACAGATATTTTAAAATATTATTAAAAGCACATGTAGGGGCTGGGGCTGTAGCTCAGTGGCAGAGCTTGCCTTGGATATGGGAGGCACTGGGTCCGATCCTCAGCACCATATGAAAAAAATACAAAAATAAAATAAAGGCATGCTGTTCATCTACAACTACAAAAAAATTAAAACAACAACAACAACAAAAAACAACACATATGAACTTTGATTTTGTACACAGATATCAGGTATAACTTAAAACCCATGAGTTCACGTAAGGTAACAATTTCAAATGCTTATTTAACAATAACAAAAATATTTGTTTATCTCACTAAGAGAACTGAAGATATTCTGATAGATTTGATATCATCTGTGAATAGCAAAAAAATAGGATTATGTTCCATAACTGAGGCTTCACTTTTAGATCTAATGGTTGTCTAAAATCGGATTGTATATGTAATGCCCAGTGGAAATGCTTTCATTGAACTGATTTAGAAATACATTAGCAGTTTTTGAGGTAAGCTATAAGAAGCAACCTTATGAAATGTGTCAGTGTATTTGCCACATGTATGTTTACCAATGATATATTTTTTCAAAATAGTATGTCTGATAAGTTTCTTATAGAGAAACTTGCTTCTCAAAAGACTAGGATGCTTTTTCCTTCTGGATAATGAAAATTTCTCTGAACACTTTTCCCATTTTTACCTTTGCCACCAAAACATTTAAAATTTATGGCTTCATTTACTACATACTGACATAGGATTATATGATCTACGTTTGCTGTCACACTCTGGATTTGATTCACTGTAAATCATATTCCTGGTTTTTTTGCCTTTTTTGTTTATTTTAACTGGTAAAGGAAGATGGTCTTAAGATCCTTCTCTAAAACATACCATTTCTACACATATGTTATACATGCTGAAAAATATTTATTTTCTCACCTGATTGGCTTGGCTTTGCAGGTAGACTCTTCTGGCATTCAGATCTTCAAAGGGAGATGGTCTTATATTTGAGCCCCTGTAAGGGTCACTGGTAACAACTGTCTCTTGCTGGAAAAGGTGATCTTTCACTAGAGAAGTGGAAGTATCCTCTTCAGTTGCCTAATGGGAACAACCCTCAACTCATTAGTTGTCAGGGGAAAAAAGATCTAACAAAAGAAGATCCTTTAAAAGATACTTTAATTACAAGTATTTTGCAAATTATTAAGTATATACTACCCTCACTGCTATGAATGGCAATTCCAAAAGTCCAAGGTACATGATTAGAGAGCCATGTTAAAATAAATAAGAAATAGAAAAAAAAAAACACAATAAATCAACTTTCTGAGCAAAATAAGCTTTCTTACTGAAAACAACTTAGGAAGAATTGAAGGTAACCGTGTAGAAGAGCCATCTAATTAGAAGAAAGCCTTTAATTATAGTAACAATGATCTGAATCTAAAAAAACCAAAGAAATTATTAGAAAATACTATTCAATTAGAGTCTTATTTTGCAAGTTAAAAATAAAAAGTATGCAGTTAGGTAGCAAGAACTGGAGAAAAAGAAGGAAGATGGTAGTAGTCCATATCTTTTTGAATCAATCAATTAGTCTGAATTTGCTGCTTACTTAGAAGAGTTGAAATCAGCACAAGAGATTTAGGTAGAGGAATATGGTTAGACAAGACAAGCACTAAAAACATGCTTTCAAATGGTCATGAACAATACGGTCTATGAAATAAATACATGTTAAATGGGAAATTTAATACACTACAAACCAGAAAGTCCTAGAAGGGTTAATTCATTTAGTTTTTTAAAGAAAGCGGGGTAAGGGGGGTGGGTGGGTAACTGCTATAATTTTCTCCACTGTTGTATAATTATTTAAGAGAAAACAGCAATAGACAAGTAAAAAGGCTGAAATATATTTACAGACTCATTCTAAAATAATTCAGAATATATGGCTAACAAATTTAAAGGTTCATACCTTTATAAACTTTTCTTTTTATAATTAAGAAAGGGCTTAAAAATTTTTTGTTGGTGTTACTTCTAAAATTAACCAATAAAATTCATAAAATGACTGTGATATATATATATTTTTTTATTTAATTACCACCTTTTGCAGTGTGAGATTCGAATTCAGGGCCTCAAAATGCTAGGCAAGTGCTCTACCACTGAGCTATGCTCCAAGCCCCCAGGAGATTTTAAACTTATAAATACAAGTTCTTGCTCTAGAACAAAACAGCTTTGTGCCATTTAATTTCTTTGGCACACAATTTTCTCAATTACAAAATATTTATAATTCCTACACTAATTCATGGCATTGTGCTGTCATAAGATCTAGTGAGATAATAAAAGTGAAAATGCTCTTAAAAGCTGTTACTGTATCAGGAAATAAGCAACTAAATTTCAAACAATATATTAAAGAATTTACTCTCACTTAAAACTAAATATGTTAAAACCAGTTAAACACTATTTTTACCTTATTTTCATATCAGATGCCCCAATATGTTGAGACAGTTAATGCTAAATTATTGAAAAGGAATTGGCTAAACACTTGTATCCGTTCTTTCAAAATGTACAATCAATTTGGGGAAAAGAAAATAAATTCAAGAAATATACTTTCTATTCTAGAGATTTCTGAAAATACATGAGTCAACTGTCAGAAATCATGAACAAAATGAATAGAAGAAAACACTGAAAAAACACAAAGTCTAAGAGAAAGGGTCTCAAAATTCTGCCTCATCCAATTAAGATACAGAACTTAAACAGCTAACTTCTCTGAATCACAATTTCTTTTCATTATAAATTTGGTATCTATATCAGCGTAACAGGAACACTTGAGATTAGGGAACCAAAAACAAGTATGAATTGTGACAGTAGCATCAATGATAATCATGAAGTAAGCCTGCCTAAAAGGGTGACAGTTTTCATTAGGGTGTCTTTTATTGAATTATAGCCTAAGAAGTCATTTAAGAATTGTAAATTCAAATAAACAGAACAAACATAAAAAGGTCAAATAACCATCCTATTTTACTGTGATAACTCAGGCTATTCTAGTTATATATACACAAATTTTATTTAAATATATTTATTTTAAAAGGGAACTATTCAAAGTTTTCATTGAATTGAGAGAACCAAATTAACATTTTAGAGAATTCTAAATTAGCGAAATGGATTTTCTTGTTATTAATTATATCTTTTTTTCACCAAACTAAAAATTTAGATTAAATTGACAATGCTAAAAATAGTGATAAGGAAAATGGGCATGAGAATTGTTAATTCTATACACACAGAAGTCAAATCTGTAACAACTATTTCTAAAAAGCAATTTTAAATAAATGTATCAGCTTTTAAAACATTTATATCATTTTAGCCATTTAAGAAATTAAAAAGCATAAACAGGGGCTGAGGATGTGGCTCAAGCGGTAGCGCGCTCGTCTGGCATGCGTGCGGCCCGGGTTCGATCCTCAGCACCACATACAAACAAAGATGTTGTGTCCGCCGAAAAGCTAAAAAGTAAATATTAAAAAAATTCTCTCTCTCTCTCTCTCTCTCTCTCTCTCTCTTTAAAAAAAAAATAAAAATAAAAAGCATAAACATTTCAGAACTCATTTTATATTTTATAGTATTTTTTTAAGGTATTTTTATTTGGATTTTCTCAATATACTACAAATACATTCCAAAACAAAATTCCTGTGCTCAAATATTAGACTATGCCTTAAGAACAAAATATTTATGAACAGAGTTTCAAACAATCAAAATCACAAATGCTTACTATTTCTTAAAACTAAAAAAGAAAAATATCTTGTATTAAAAATGAAAAGCTTTTAGGTATAAAGCATTTTCTCTAAGGATTATTTAAATCAATCTACATGAAAAAAACAAGCTACATGTGCTATAATTAGGGAATGGTTAAGAAAATTATGGTATACCCACTATAATGATATAATGAAATGAATGTGTATATTTGCGACTCAACTTTAAAAAGTAAATATAATCAACACAACTAAATAACACTCTTGGGTTTCTCCATGTAAACCTTCTTCCTTTCTATCACTTAGAGCTTCAGTAGTTAAAACTACCTTGAAGTCATTATTTTCATTTTCTTAGTCTTCTTTACAGTTTTACTACCTAAGTATTATCTAAACAACAGATTGCTCCAGATGCTTTTGAGTTTTATTTGGCTAATACACCAACATGGGACATTCTGAGACTTAACTTTTGCCTCAATTTTTTTGGGGTAAAATTTATATTGATGTGTACCAACTGTGTAGCAATGACAAATAACACATACTGAATATTTTCTATGTATCAGACATTGTCCCAAGTACTTTATGTTAACTGATTAAATCCCCACAGCAGTCCTCTAAAATAGATATCCTTCCTACTTCAAAAAAACTAAAATTCAAGGGAATTAAGGAATTTGCCTAAAATAAAAGTTAATATGTAGCAGAGTCTCAATAAGAACTCTATAATGCACCTACTCAATCTCTGTCTCTGGATATTTGGGTTGTTTTAATTTTTTGCTATTTCAAAAATGTTGCTACGAACAATCTTGTATAGGCCTCACAGTACACATGCACAACAGTTTCTCTGGTACATATCTAGGGATAGAAATGCTAGGTTACAGGATATATACATGTTCCAGTTTTCATGATAAAAATTATTTTCAAGATGGTTTTTAAATTCACATACCCCCAGAGCAGCGGTCCCTATCCTTACCAAGACTAGGCATTATCACATTGTTCACTCATATAATGTAATATGCTATTTAATTTCTACAATGGATCAGTCTTACTCAAAATTACAATGTCTTCCCTTAGATGAAAAAGTAACTTAGAAAATGTGGGACTGGGGTTGTGGCTCAGTGGTAGAGTGCTTGCCTCACATGTGTGAGGCACTGGGTTCAATTCTCAGCACATATATAAATAAATGAATAAAAAATAAAGGTCCATCAACACTAAAAAATATTAAAAGAAAAAAAAAAGAAAGAAAGAAAATGAACACAAGAATGCACAGGTTTCTTTCTTTAAAAAAAAAAAAGTCAAGATACTTCCTTACCAGGGCTCATTGTGTTTTTACTCTCATCTATTTCTGTTTAAGAACACTTACATAGTTTTTCACTCAATTACAACCTGACATTTCATACTTCTAAGTTTTTTGTACATCTCTTTCTTTTCCCACAATGGCTACCTTCAAATTTTTCACTAGAAAACCCTCTTTATATGTAACTTTAACCATAGACTCTTCAGTGGAGATCTACTTGAGTTAATCATGCCCTTCTTTGAATTTCCATAAAAATACATATATCAACAACCTGATAACTCTTAAATGTTCTCGTATATACGTTTTTCTTATGATCCAGTGCTATGTGGTCTGCATGATTGTCCCCCTAAAGTCTACATGTGGAATATTAGTCATCAAAATAGTGATATCTGAATGTAGGGCCATTCAGAGGCGATTAGATGTGATTAGACCCAGAAAGCCGTCTAGTATTTTCCACCATGTAAGGACACAGCAAAAGGTGCCATGTAGGAACCTGGAAAGTGGGCCCTCATCAACCATTTAATCTGCCCATGCTTTTGATATTCCCAGCTTCAAAAATTGTGAGAAATAAATTTCTGTAATTCATAAGCTATCAGTCTATGGTACTATGTTAAAAGAGCTAGGAAAACACACACACACACACACACACACACACGGATAGCCTAAACAAGAAGAAATTCTGACCATATTTTATCCCTTTAGCTTAGAAATAATTAAGCCTGGCACACAGTAAAAACACTATAAATAACCTGTGCCATGCAAATATCTACAAATCAGATCACATTATATTACAGACCTCAGGAGTAAATGTTGTGACTTAAAAAAAATGCAGAAAGAGAACTCCTAAACAACAATAAATTTTCACACAAAACACCTCTTAGTAATTGCTACATATCCAAATTATGCAAAAATAAAAAATCCTTCCCATAATCCAAATCCCACGGAATAATCTGTATAACTATGGGCATATAGATTGCTATATAAATTTTTATAAATCTATTTTTTGGATAATAAGCAACAGCTACTTAGTTCTTGCTAACTATATAAATCTTTACACTACAAATTTTTGACATATACACTCCAATGAAACTCCTTATAGACACATCTTAGCACATCTGTAATAATATTTCCTTGTGATTAATTTCCATAAATGGAATTGTTGAGTAAAGCATGTGCATATATTTAATTATATTACCAAGCTACTTCCAGCAAGCATATGTATCAATTGAAAACCCCTCAATAATATATGAGGGACTATTTCCTTACATCTCTACCTGCATTAGGCCTTATCACTTTACCAATGTTTGTCCATCTACCAAGAAAAATATCTTATTATTTTCCAAAAATATTATCTGTATCATTTCTATAACTAAAATTAATAATAACCAAACATCTTTCTTTTTTGTGGGGGGGTATTGGGGATTGAACTCACCAGCAACTGGCCACTGAACACATCCCCAGCCCCATTCTGTATTTCACTTAAAGACAGGGTCTCACTGAGTTGCGTAGCACCTCACTTTTGCTGAAGCTGGCTTTGAACTTGAAATCCTCCTGCCTCCGCCTCCCAAGCTGCTGGGATTACAGGTGTGCAACACCACATCCAGATCAAACATCTTTCTTAATTTGGGGATATAATTGAGTAAAAAGTGTTCAAGCTTTAAGAAATTTCTGTTTTTGCTCGACTGTAATCCCTGAAAAGTAATAGCTACAAGGGAAACCTGGATATAACAAATGGCTAGGGAAGTACCTCCGTAGCCTACAATGCACAAGACCCTGGGTTTAATAACCAGCACTGCAATAAATAAAATAAAATGAACATAAATTAGGTGAGAAATGCCAAAATTCTTCCATAAGAGCAAAAAGTTTAGTATATGATATCACAAAGACTTGATTCACTCACTTAGTCTGAGCTTTTAAAAAAAATCATGTATGGCAGTTATATACACCCAAATCCAATGCATTTAATATTGTGTACTGGCATAAGCTCATCTGTATTATACATAAAGTAACCCAGGCCAATGTTTAATGCACAAGGGAAATATGTTTTACTCTTAGCTGGTATAATAATTAGTCTCCTATGCTTGCTAAGAGGTTGTTTCATTTTTTATTTTTCCCAAGACTACTATAGTAATTTTGTGTGTTAAAAAAAAAAGGGTACAGCAATAAAATAATACCAGATCTCTTAAATCATAATAGAAGACCTGTATAGAAAATAAAGACTCTGCTTCTCTCCTTCTTTTGTCCCTTCTTCCAGTGTTAATTCTGAGACAGAGGAAAGTAATAAATGATTTCCAATAAATAAGTGTTGAAAAATATCATAGTCTACATTTGCTTAGAACTTCATTCTTATAGTTGTATATCACAAGTCACAAGATTAAAAAATGTGTGACTACATCATATCCAACAAGAAGTTTTAATAATTATGCTGTTGGTATTTTAGTAATTATCAATTCATTTTCATTTTGGCCACAACCAACACCTATTCTGTTCACTAGATTTCTTTAGTAACTTTTAAGGATAATAAACAAATCCCTTAGTTTTTAGTTTTTATTTGTCTATGAGCTTTGTCTAGAAACATTAATAGTATATGGTATTTTCTTTAAACACCCTGAACACAACAGTAATCTGTGATGAATTAAATGGAAAGAACATTAAAAAATGTGTTAAGACACAATGTCTGGCAATAATAGTGAAGAAAAAAAAGTCCGCTGTCCTGGCTTATATAAGAACTAAACCTTTCTATTGAAATGTTAGTTTACTCTAAACATGATAATAAGTTTGTAGAAATTGTTTACCATCTGAATCTATTTTTTGGATAATAAGCAACAGCTACTCAGTTCTTGCTAACTATATAAATCTTTATACTACCCTTTCTTTAGCTGGTAAATACATTTCTAGGATTGTACCCCAAGGTCACACTTGAATATGTAAACAAAAATTTACATAAATTTGGGGTTATAAATAAAATTTAATCTAAAAATATCAGGCTTTTAGAAATTAACTGTATGATAGTAAGACTAAAGAACGGTGATAGGTTTTGACTACGGTATCAAACCTATGTAACTAAATTGCTAAGAATGCTTCTGAACTTGGGATCCTCCTGCTTCAGCCTCTGGAGCCACTGGGATTATAGGCATGCACCACCGTGCCCAGAAAAACAATCCTAATTTTTAAGACTTTTCTTCAAAAAGACTTTCTTGAGTACCAGCTATGTACTGGATCAGTCCTGTCCTAGACACAAGGAATAAAACATGAGCAAGATAGGATTTTAATTCCAAACAATGACCCAGTGATGGTGGCGCAAACCTGTAATCCCAGCAACTCAGGAACCTGAGGATGACCACCAAGTTTGAGGCCAGCCTTAGCAATTTAATGAGACCCTCAGCAACTTAGTGAGACCCTATCTCAAAATAAAAATAAAAGGGCCTGGGGATGCAGCTTAGTGGTAGAGCATGCCTGGATTCAATCCCCAATATCTATCCCCACACCCCCCCCCAAAAAAAATCCAAGCTTCTTTCTGTTGACTTCATGTTTACAATCTGAATAAACACAATTATTACTCTAGGTTAAAAAAAATTAAATAATGGGTCATTCTTTTAAACCATTTTAGTTGTCTTTACAAGTCAATCTGATATAAACACTAAACACTACCTTAAATCAGTCAACTCATATTCGAAATAACTGTTTACCTATTTAAGATAAATTATGAAACTTAAGATGATATATTCTATTCCTAGTAAAGTGGTTAAATAAATTAGAATACACCATATTCTCCAATATATTTCAAAAGTTAAATTGTGGAACCAAGCCAGGTGCCCTTCAGTAGATGAATGGATAGGGAAACTTTGGTATATACATACAATGGAACATTACTCAGCATTAAGAGAATAAAATCATGGCAAAAAAAAATTTGCAGGTAAATGGATGGAGTTGGAGAATATAACGCTAAGTGAAGCAAGCCAATTCCAAAAACCCAAAGTCCCAATGTTTTCTTTGATATAAGGATGCTGACTCATAATGGCGGTGGGGGGGGGGCATGGGAGGAATGGAGGAACTTTAGATAGGGCAAAGGGGAGGGAGGTGAGGGGAGGGAGGGGAGGGAAGAGGGCAAGGGGATGATGGTGGAATAAGTTAGATATCATTACCCTAAGTACATGTATGAAGACACGAATGGTGTGAAAATACTTTGTGTACAATCAGTACTTGAAAAACTGTGCCCTATATGTGTAATATGAAATGAATTGCATTCTGCCATCGTGTATAACAAATTAGAATAAATAAATAATTTAATTAAAAACATATCTTAAATAGATGATTCTAGTTCAGGATTCCTTGAATTCCAAAAGAAAACTCTGTGGGTCTTGTAAATCTTATTTTGACTCACTCCATTAGATTAAAAAGCACGATCATAAATTATTCTGAGCTGGGTGTGGTGGCAATGTCTATAATCCCAGCAACTCAGGAGTCTGAGGCAGGAGGACCTCAAGTTCAAGGGCCTGCTCAGCAACTTAGTGAGGTCTGAGGCAGGAGGACCTCAAGTTCAAGGGCCTGCTCAGCAACTTAGTGAGGTCCTGAGCAACTCAGAGAGACCCCATCTCAAAATAAAAAATAAAAAGGGCCGAGGATGTGGCTTAGTGGTAAAGTACCCCTGGGTTCAAAAAATAAATTATTCTGACACCTATGTTAAACTTCTGCTAAGGGACACATTCTTATACTTTTTCTAAACCCTATTATCCTAACTGAAAGGTTCTCTGAGGCAGCACCTTAGAATTTTCTAAGGTCTTAACAAAGGAACTTTGGATATTTTTGGTATTCAAGAAACACCTTGCCCCTGTAATCCCAGAGGCTTGGGAGGCTGAGGCAGGAGCATCTAGAGTTCAAAGCCAGCCTCAGCAATGGCGAGGTACTAACCAACTCAGTGAGACCCTGTCTCTAAATAATATACAAAATAGGGCTGGGGATATGGCTCAGAGGTTAAGTGCCCCTGAGTTCAATCCCTGACCCCGACAAAAAAATTCTTAACTAGATGGTTCTGGCTTAGGATTCCTCACCAGGTTTGAGTCAGGACACTAGGCAAGTTATTGTCATTGAAGATTTTGTCTGGAGATGAACTGTCAAATGTAAATGTGGCCACTGTCCCAAGGCTTCAGTTCCTCACCCCATGGACATCTACATAGAGTAGCTTGAATGTCCCCATAACATAGCAAGTGGGCATTCCCAGAAATAGTGGTGTATGAGAAAGACAGAAGACAGAAGCAGCAATAACCTACCCCTGGAGTCATACGCTGTCATTTCTACAATTATCTTTGTTAACAACACAACTCGCTAATAGTACACACTCAAGGGGTGGGAGGATTACATTCCACTAAAAAGAAGAATATTAAAAATCTGTGATTCTCCTTTAACACCACTACAGTATTTTTAAAAAACAAATTAAAACTTGATACAAAAATGGTTCTTACTGAAATGACATTTAAATGAAAGGCTAGTATCTCTAGGGATAATGCCTATCTTCTATTTTATTATGAAAAAGAAAACTAAGCAAGTACTTTAGTGTCTAAGATATAGAGACTCCTTTAGTGGTCTGTGTGTAAATTACTGGACTGAGGGCACTAGAGATACTAGTGTACTATGAAGCAGGGATCTTATGGAGATAAACAGAATAATTATTCTTACTGCTTTTGCTACACCATAACCCTCTTTACCAGCTTCCCTTTCCTGATTCTAATTTTTTATTACTTTGCATGTCTCTATAATAACCTTCTCCTGGTTCATATCTTTTGCTTTTCTTACTCTGTGGCAAAACCTTGACACACATAATACTATCAGGGAACATGATTTTGAAAATAAATATTTTTTACAAAATTAATTGCTACTTGCATAAAGTCTGACAAACAATTATGTTACAGCATTTATTTCCCCACACAATGTTAATTAAATATAGAAATTATGTGAGACCAAATCAGAAGGATATTAAAATAAAAAAAAAAAAAACAGGTGCGATGGCACACATTTATAATCCCAGTGACTTAGGAAGTTGAGGCAGGAAGATCACACTCTCAAGGTCAACCAGGGCCACTTAAGGATGGTAGCACATTTATAACTTTCTTTTTTTCTTGACAGGTTCTTGCTATATTGCCCAGGCTGGCCTTAAACTCATGATTATCCTGCTTTAGCCTCCCAAATAGCTGGGACATACCACCATGTCTGGCTTCTTTTTTTTTTTCCTTTCTCTTTAAGTGGTGCTATATGTCTCAAATTTTCTAAAACAAACATTCATATTTCAGATTTTACAAGTATTAAAATGAGCAACTGTGTACATAAAACATTTTGCCATGTCTTTATGTCAAAACTATTTTATAAAAATAACGAGTAGTAATATATCAATATGACATATATGTATGAATTTGGGTATTTTAACTTATAAAAATTTAATACTTTTAGCAGCAAATACGAAAAACACAGAAGAGCATTAAAAAGAAAGCTAAATTGCTTAGAATTCCACCTTAAAGGTAAACAACAAAAGCATTTTAACATTTTGGCTAAGTAATGAGGAAAACTGATAACAAAATTTTAATAGTTGCATGACAAATGTACCTTATTCAACCATTCCCACCATCCTATTATTTAGATAGTGCCTTAACTTTTTAAATCATCAAATATTTAAATACATATACACACAATATTAAATCCATGTATAAAAATTTTTGTGTATGTTTTCTTCATATACATTGCTACAAACTGATTCCCTAGATAAAGAGACACAAATGTTTCTTTTTTTAAGTTACTCTTCAATTGACACCAGTAACTTATGAGATTTCAAAAGAAATAGATTCTGTAGGTTTAAAAAATTAGAAATGTCAACATGTGAACAAGTAGAGGTTTTTAAACACATACTGACAAACTGTTTTCTAGAAAAAAATTTACCAATCTGCATTCTCTTCAGTGGGGCATCATGGGGCAGTATCATTTTTTAAAAAACTTCAGTCATTTGACAACTAAAACTGTTAATTTGCTTTAATTTATATTATCTTTTAATTATAAGTTAGTCCAAACACAATGGTATCCATATGCTCATGAGTAATCTGCAATTCCTCTTCTGTGCATTTTTGTATGTAAGAACCTTGCCCATTTTTTTCTGGGGATGGGGTGTCTATAATATGTGTTAGTTTGGCCAGGCTATGCTCAGTGCCCATATTTTAGTCTAGATGTTGCTATGAAGGTGTTTTTTAGATGCAACTAACATTTAAATCAGTAGACATGAAGTCAAGGAGATTTCCCTTAGCGCTGGTAGCCTCATTAAACAGCTGAAAAGGACTGAGATCTGCCTGGAAATCCAAATGAAGACACACCATGTCAATTTCCAGCATGCATGCTCGCCTGCCTGCCCTGTGGATTTCAAACTTTTGAACCACCACACTCCTGTGTACCAACTCCTTAAAGAAATAAAAATAAAAAAACTCTCCCTCTACACATACTGGTTCTATTTCTCTGAAAAAAACAGACAAATATAGCATCTTTGAATATTTTTAAATAATTTATAGGTTAGTTAGTACTACGTCTAGTGATTTCCTCTACATCTTTTATGTTTAGAAATTCTTTTCAAGCCAAAGTACTTACTTGTAAGTCATCAGCTCCTTCAGCTTCATTTTTCAATGCTGGGCATCCTAAGAACACAGGTAAAAGTTAATTAAGCATAGCATTTCTGTCTTAGATTTTAGTATTCATTTTTAACTGGTGTCATTAAATCCCTTCAGAAGACTGATCAGAAATCATTCTGGGCTGCCTGGCAACCCAGTTAGATATTGGTCACTGGTTCTTATCCTGTTGTTAAAAGGTGTTCCTTCACCTACAGATAAATTTCCAGTTACTTACTAAAGAGATGTTTCCTCTTCAGAATTTATAATGTCTTGTAATAGAGAGAAAATGACTAATGTTTCACAGTAATTTTCCTGAAGTAGAAATTAGATTGTTTTTCAAATTCTAATCTTTTTAAAGTAGCATTTTGAAAACAATATCTATACTAAGCATTTACATGTTCCTGTTATTTTTCTCATAAATTAGTTCATTTCTTCAAATTTCCCTGTAACATGCCCTTTTAAAAATATATAAATCATAATGTGGTCTTACATGTTTTGATTCAGTTATTTTTTATATAGAAAGTTATCTCTATTAATAAATATATTTTCCTTCCTAATTAGAAAAAATGTATATCTCAGTTATTTCTCCCTTTATGTAAAAGTTTTAATGTGATTTCTTTTTGTTTAAATAAGCATTAAGCCAGTTTTACATGAAAATAAATACTTCCTTAAAAATCCACATTTTAGGAGCTGGGACTGTAGCTCACTGGTAGCACCACTTGCCTAGCACACGTGAGGCACTGGGTTTGATCCTCAGCACCACATAAAAATAAATAAATACAAAATAAAGGGCTGGGGCTATGGCACTTGCCCTTGAGGTAGTGCACTTGCCTGGCCTGGGTTTGATTTTCAGCACAGCATATAAATAAATAAAATAAAGGTCTATCAACAATTAAAAAATATATTTAAAAAAATCCACATGCTTTAGAAATTAATCACCTTGACAGACCACAAATACAGCAGAATATCTCCCTAGGATTTTGATAGATCTTACTGGTTCCCTCTTCTTCAAACTCTTTATTTTAAAACATTAGTCTTAGCTGAAGGCTACTGATATGTGCCAAATAACAAATGCAATTGGTAGAGACTATAATTTGACAAATATAAAATTGGCTAAGGAGTCCATTATTTCATCTTTACCTATTGTGAGATTTCCAGGCCTGATCACACAATGTAAAAGCTGGTAAGAACTACTGTGGGTTAACTTTTAAGAAAGATGACCTCTACTCTGTATATTTAACACATAAACTGATAAATAATCAAGGAAACCTACCTTGAGAAATATCCTCGATGGCTCTTCGAATGCCTCTATCAAAAGCCCTAGCATCAGCAGGACTTTGAAAGGTAAGGCCAAATTTCTTGTCATCAATCTTCCAGTGGTGAAATGTTGGAGTGACCTTATTATAAATAAGGTCTTTTTTAAGCATACATTCCAAAACCACCTGTCAAAAGTCATATACCAACATTAACATATGTATTTCAAATGTATCTAAGGTAGCTCTTAGTTACAAAATAAGGTGAGAAAAATTATCTTTTTAAATAAATAATAGATAATAAATATTCTATTTTTAATTTCAATTTAGGATTTTATTTTTTTATTGATTTTTAAAAAAATGACAGCAGAATGCATTACAATTCTTGTTACACATATACAGCACAATTTTTCATATCTCTGGTTGTATATGAAGTATTTTTGCATCAATTCATGTCTTCATACATGTACTTTGGATAATAATGTCTATCACATTCCACCATCCTTGCTGACCCCCTGCTCACTCCTTTTCCCTCCCACCCCTATGCCCTATCTAGAGTTCATCTTTTCCTTCCATGCTCCCTCCCTACCCTACTATAAATCAGCCTCCTTATATCAGAGAAAATATTCAGCATTTGTTTTTTGGGGATTGGCTAACTTCACTTAGCATTATCTTCTCCAGTTACATACATTTTCCTGCAAATGCCATGATTTTATTCTCTTTTATTGCTAAGTAAAATTCCATTCTGTATATATTACATTTTTTTATCCATTCATCTACTGAAGGGTATCTAGGTTGGCTCCATAGTTTAGCTATTGTGAATTGTGCTGCTATAAACATTGATGTGGCTGTGTCCCTGTAGTATACTGATTTTAAGTCCTTTGGGTATAGACAGAGGAGAGGGACAGCTGGGTTAAATGGTGATTCCATTCCCAGATTTCCAAGGAATCTCCATAAAAGTAATAAGCTCTTGATCTCAATTTATATCACAAAATCATTCAATAAAAAGCTCAAGATGGTGGGGCTGGGGATATAGCTCAGTTGGTAGAGTGCTTGCCTTGCATGCACAAGGCCTTGGGTTCAATCTCCAGAACCAAAAAAAAAAAAAAAAAAAGCTCAAGATGGGAATCAAAAAGACCATGCAATTTGTAAACAGGATGTTTATTATACTCTCATTTTAAAGAATATACATACTCCCATATTTAAAAAAAAAAACAGGAATTATTTTTGGGAAAGAGGCAGGGGTGGTGATGGTAGTGGTGATAACAGAAACTTTAAAAGCACCTCCCTAAATTCTTTAAAAATCCATTAATATTTTGTTTGAGAATTTAATGGACATAGCAGCAGATCAAATTCCTGCTTTGCCACTTTCTCAGAATACATATTAAGTAGGTTACTTAATCTTTTAAAGCCATAATTTCTTCATCTTGAAAATAAGAATTGCAATATTAAATACCTCATATTATGGAATTACTTAATAAGCATTCACATAAAAAGCTCCAGGAACTGTGTGGAACAATATGACTTTGTTTGATTTCCCCCCACCCCAACACTTTTATTTTGAAATGATATAAATTTTACAGAAAAGTAACAAGAATAACATAGAAATTCATGTCTGCCCTTTACCCAAATTTATCACATTTACTTTTAGCATTCCATCTCTCTTTCTCTCTGAATATCTCTATATAAACATGCATTTATTTTATTCTGAACTATTTAAAAAAGTTTACATATATAATGTCCATTCTCTTTAATACTTGAGTGTATTTCCTAAAAGCAATGCTGTTCTTTTATGTAATCATTGTACACTGATCATATTTAGAAAATTTAAAACTGAGACAACACTTTTATCTAATTTATAGTCTATACTCTAATTCTGTCCAGTGTGCTAATAATAACTTTTATAGCATTTTTAAAAACTTCTAGTGTAGGATCCATTGTAGGATGACAGATTACATTTACTTGTAATGCGTCTTCAATCTTTCTCAGTCTGGAACACTTTTCTTAGCCTTTTATATCCATGACATTCATAGTATAATAAACATTAGATATCATAATTACTATACAAAAGTAAATTTGTAGTAATCCTTGCAATTAGCCTAGTTAGTCAAAAACGAAAACTACACATCTTAAATATTTTAGGGAACATCCTATAAAAAAGCAGGAGGAATTAAAAACAATCCAAATAAATCCTAGATCCCATATCCTATTTTATTTTTTATAGTACTCATAATGATCAGATAGTTTTATTAATATGCAGGCAGAATACTTTTAGAACAAGTATAAACCTTATCAGACAATTCTCCTTTGCTTCAATGTCTTCAGTCTTCTCAATGCTTTCAAGATTGAAGCCAAAATTCTTATCAGGAACTACTAGGGCCTGCGTGAGTAAAGCTCCATTCTCATTCCCACACTCTTCCTAAATCTATGTTCACTCATCACTTACATCCACCATTCACACCCTTTAGTGCCCACTCAGTACTAGTCCCTCTCTGGAACTCTTCCTTCAACTTAACCTTATAAAAACATTCTACTCAAGATACTAACTCTTGAGTTTGAATACAGTGGTGCACATCTGTATCCCCAGGGACTCAAGAGGCTGAGGCAGGAGGATCTCAAGTTTGGGGCCACAGCAACTTATAGAGATGCTGTCTCAAAATAAAATAAAATAAAATGGGCTGGAGATGTAGCTTAGTAGAAGAGTGCCCCGGGTTCAATCTCCAGTATCAAAAACAGAAATTAAAACTCAAATAAACAACTTACATTTAACCTCCCAGGTAATGTCTTTTTTGATCCCTAGATTGGATATGGTCTGATAAGGTCTCTGGTGTACTTTCCTATATGTATTTATAATTTTGTTTTGTGTGTGTGGTGCTGGGGATTGAACCCAGGGCAAGCACTTTACCAACTAAGCTATGTCCCCATCCCGTATTTATAATTTTTTAAATGGAGTGACTAATCAATGCCATTAATCTAAAAGCTGAGTAAGGGCAGAGACTGCCACATTTGATCATCACTATATTCTGTTTTTATAATACAGTAGCAACCATACATTAAGTACTCAACAAATATTCCTCCTCAGAAAAATGCACACTGTTTTTCTAGAAATTGTCAGGTTTTATGTACTCCCCTTGAAACTCACCTATGGATCATATTAATTAAGAACCTCTGATACTTTAGGAATGATTTAGGTTCAACACAACCACTGGTATGCTAGAGCCTACTAATACTGGCTTCTGAGAGCCAAATGTTAATTTTTTAGGAACTTTGCTGGTCATTATTAAAAACTAAATTATATATCCTTACAATTAAATAAGTTACACCAAAACCAGAGTAATAAATACTTAAAATTCATATTTTCCTAATTATTTACTGCATTTTACAATTACATATGTTCTTGAAACAGTAGTTTATCTCTCTCCTATCTACATGGTGAAAAAATTACATAAGCTGTACTACTGCTAATTTCTTTCCAATGCTGAATTCAATGATGTATTTAGTGAGGTTATACTGACAGAAATCAACCAATGTGCAATTATGCAAATGCTAGAAATCACTGCTTTTGTTCCATCTTCAAAGCAGTTAAAATTTTTTTCTTTTGTAGTTGTAAATGAACAGAATGCCTTTGTTTGTTTATTTTTATGTGGTGCTGAGGATTGAATCCAGTGCCTCATATATGCTAGGCAAGCACTTTGTCACTGATGTACAGCTCCAACCATAACTGTTAAATCTTTATCAGCATGTCACTAACTATAATGATTCTTGATAGTAAGTTTTATTAATTCCAGAATAAATAACCAAGAAAGTGACTGTTTATAAGCAATGTAATGAAACTTCCTCAACAGTTCTGCTAACTATACTTTGATGACTCTACATGAATTAGAAAAGAATAGACATATATCCATGACTTTTATGAATTAGTTTTTTGTTAAGGCATTTTAACACAGATTTATTACACAAACATTTTGCTGGGCATGGTGGTGGTACATGCCTGTAATTCCAATGACTTGGGAGGCCAAGCAGAAGGATGATGAGTTCAAAGCCAGCCTTAGCAACTTAGCAAGACCCTGTCTCAAAATAAAAAAGGGATAGGGATGTTGCTCAGTGGTAAAGCACTTTGGGGTTAAATCCCCAGTACCAAAACAAACAAACATTTTGAAACAATAATAATGATACAATTGATAATTAAATCAGTTCTGGAATTCAAGAAATATACTATTACATCAGGGAATGCTGCAATGTTTTTACTATATTCATTTATAAATAGTAGGAGTAGTAGTATTTCAGAAATTATGTTAAATTGAAATTGTGGCATATGTTGTAATCCTAGCTAAAGGTTAAATATATGCTAACTATGAAAAATATAGATAAATAAGTAAACTCTGGAATTCAAGACAAAATGAAAACTACTCAGCAAAAATGTATTAAAATCTAATTTGTTAAAGGGACAGAAAAAAAAGGCTTCCTCCTATACTACCAGGTTAAGATACAGGGAGAAAAAAGATGGTTAATGAGAATGGATCTATGAGTAAAAAGTGTCAAAATAAAATGATTCAGCTACGAAAAATAGAAGGGACAGGATTCCAAGGATGGAGAATTGGTATAGTTGAGAGGAGTTTGCTATAGTTGTTAGTTAAGTTTGTGGGCTCAATAGCTAAAACCAATTGGGTCCCAGCTAGTCTTCACCAATTATTAATCAGCTCACTTCTGAGAATTAATTAATGTAATATGTGAATTATTCAAAATAATGCCTTTCATAGTCAACTATCAATAAATACTAGTAGTGATGATGATGTTGGTCACTAGGTAATACCACTTGTCAATGATAAGTTAGTAGATATGAGAGGCTGGGAGTCGTGATTTGTAGGGGAAATATTTTTTGAGTACAGTACAGGAAAGTTTCTGAATGGTAAGTATAGATACTCCATACTTCAAAGAGCTTATGTAAATAGATTCTGAAGAGCTTAAGTTAATCAATTCTAAAAGCAATGAAAATATTTTAATGTGCAAAGTTTTCCCTTCATTTGAAAGAAATTCCAGGGTAAGAATTTATAAAAGGAAAAAAGGGGGATAAGGGGGGTGGGGGACTGTGGTCATTAAACTAAATCTTCTAAAGATGTGTTCTATTTTGGGAAATATAGAGCAAAGCTCCCATCATAAAATTACTGTACTGTTTGCCAGAAGTTTTCAAAATAGACCAACCCAAAAATGGACACAAGTGCATTTTTGTTTCACTAACAACAACATAATAATTTGGGAGAGGAAAGTAAAATTAAATATATATTTTTAAAGAAATATGTACTTTATTATAGTCACTACCTACAATTAATTACATGTTTACAAATAATATTATCCAAGAAGCAGTGTAGTTGGTAACAAAACAATTTTACTGTAGCTTTCTGAAGTATCTTTGAATCAAATGAAAAATCATTTTGTTTTTTGAAATAAAAATTCCAAATTCAAATTAAATTTATTCAATAACCCAAACTGACTTAATATCTCAGACTTGCCTCAATTTACGAACTTCAGTTTTCTAGATACAAAAAGTACTACCTTTTATGAAAGATACTATGATTTTTATTAAATATGAAATTATACTGTAAAAAGTACTTTTTTTTTTACTAGTTATTAGTAAAAAAAATTGTGTTTAGTGCTGTGTTCTGAGCTAGGATTTTAAAAATTAAAAAAAAAACAGAAGCAACAATGGCAGTGATTCTCACATAATAATAGTTTAGCTAACACAAAAGAGAAGAAGGAAAATAGTATTATTTTTATAATTATGGCACATATTTTAACACATTATTTTTGTGTGACTAAACCACATAAAAGATGAAATACTCAACAATCAAACCCATACACACTCACACAATTTTACTTCCATTTAAAAAAGACAGTAAATGAAACACTACTAATATTTAGTTTCCAAACTACAATAAGCACTCACTTGGACCTAGTTCTCATTAAAATAAACAACTAAACACATAAGAGGCAAGAGCATACGCATATTATGCAAACAATAAAAATCAAAATACAGGGCTGGGGGCATGGCTCAGTGCTAGAGCACTTGCCTACCATGTGTGAGGCACTGGGTTCAATTCTCAGCACCACATATAAATAAATAAAAAATAAAGGTCCATCAACAACCAAAAAAATATTTCAAAAAAAAAAAAAATCAGAATACATTGCAAATTGAAGAATAAAACTGAACTGTATGTGCACACCCATGGCTACAGGGTTCTAAAAAATTGTACACCTGGAAACTAATTTGACATCACTAATATCAAGTAAAAGTGAAAAATGTTGAATGATAACCAAACAAAATGGATTCTTAAATTAAAAAGTACAATGAAACGTAAAAGTTCAGTTTACTTAATAGATAAATGCTTCCACAGATTTTCCATGAGACCCATAATAAACTGACAAATATATAATCACTGTAAAATATTTAAATATCTGTCTCAATAACTGGTAGATGAAATAGACACAAAATTAGGAAAGATAAAGAATATTTAAACATCAGCATTAAAAATTTGATCTAGTGACACATAGAAACCTGCATAAAATAAATGCCTTAAAAATATTCATCAAAAATACATGAAATATTTGAATAAATTAGTCATATCCTCACAACATGTCTTGAAAGAAGAATTGTTATCATACAGTCTATATTCTCTAAATAGCACACAGATCAAAACTAGTTTAAAATAATCTGTTTTTTTGAAAAAATTTCTACCAATTTCTAAGGAAAAAAACCAAGGAAATCAGCATGAAAATTAGAAAACTCTTATCATCAACAGATAATGCAATAACCACATATAAACATATGGGGGCGAGGTTGTAGCTCAGTGAGTAGCTTAGCATGTGTGAGGCCTTAAGTTTTATCCCCAGAACCACAAATACAAAATGAAAAGATAAATTAAAAAGAAAAGTACATAACTAAGTGAGAATTTTAAAGGAAATCTATAAAGTAAAAATTTAAGAATAGAAAAAAAGAAAATCTGAAAACAAAAGAACTCAATGTCAAATGTAAAATGTTAAATATAATAAATCCAAAGAAACAAAGATAAGAAATATAAATTACAAAACCAATAACAATCCCTCCCCCACCCCAAAAAGACCCATTATACAAAAAGGAAGAATGAAGAATTTCTTCTACCTCATTTGTTTTCCTGTTCAGCTATGGATACCAATCACATGGATTCCTATTTTAGTCCATGTATGACAATCATTTACAAAGAGAACTTTCTCATACTAATTCTTTTGTCTTTTAAACATGATTCTTTTGTTTGCTCCTTTACTTAGTGGCACAAGATAGAGGACATTCTGGGCAAGGATGCTTTAATGTGAATGAAGCTAATTGTGGGGAAACGTTAGGCAAGTCCAAACTTTCTACAAAACAATTGTCCAGTATTCTTACATATGTCTATGTCATGAAAGACTAAGAAATTATTCAGCTGATGCTATAATATCTTGCATTGAAGAAACAAAAATGTTGAAAGAACCTTAGGACAGTTACTTGCTCATACATGTTGGTGGCAATGTATTATGGCAAGCCACTCTGAACAGAAGTTTGGCATTTTCTTATAAAACTAAACGTGCAACTACCATATAGCCTAGCAACTACACTCTTCATTACTTATAGTAGCCTTATCTGTAAAATAGCCCCTTAATGAAAACAGCCTAGATGTCTTTCAATGGCTAAACAAACTGTGGTATATACATATGATAGAATACAACTTAACAAAAAATGGAAAAACTCTTGACATTCAACCTTCATGAAACCTCGGTGAATTATGCTGAAAGAAAAACGCCAATCCTGAAAGACTGCATACTTATGATTTCACTTTTATAACATCTTTGAAATGATAAATTATAGAAATAATCAAGAAAACAGATTAGGGGTTGCCAGTCTAAGAGGGAAATGGACATGGTTAGAACAGTAACAAGGGAGGAGTTCTTACAGTCACTAGACTGTTTTTATCTTGTCTGTGAGAGTTGACAAATGATAAAACTGTATAATACACTAAAAAAAATAGTAAAATGAAAAATCTAAATATGGTAGATGGTATCAACATGAATATCCTGGTTGAAATGTTATAATAGTTATAAAAAATATTACCATTCAAAAAACTGGTTAGAGGGTACACAGGATCTCTTTATATTATTCTTTCACAAGACATTTATAATCTACAATTTCCTCAATAAAAATATCAATTTTAGAAGTCTGTGGAACATTTATAAAACCAGATTTCATAAAAATCTGTATGAAATTCTGGTGGGGACTATAAGGACATTTCCATTCATGACAAAGGATATCTCAAAATAACCAACATCAGATTTCTTCACATAATACTATAAATTCCTTTAGATTCACAAAGATAGAAGTCCTCAATCATCAATATTATCTAACATTATTCTGAAAATTCTAGTGAGTACCATAAATAAAAGATACAGGAAGAGCTTTTAAAGATATCAGATACCAGAAAAGATGACAGAGAGATCATTTACAATAGCTCCCCAATTTCTTATGTAGCTATGAAAAATTTAAATGAATGTACCCATGGGGGACCAAAAAAATTTAAAAAACTGTTTATAGCATTCTGAAAGAATAGAATAAGCAAACAAATACAGCATCTCAAAAGAGCTAAAGACAATTAATGAAGGAGTAACTACTATTAGCAGATACTAAACTCTATATAAAAGTTATAATAATTAGGCCCCTGAAATGTTGTATGTTGACCCTGGACACCCATTGCCACATACCCCACCCCACTTGTGGCTTTTTCTGGAGTTAAGACTTGTGAAAAGGTGATAAATCAGATCACAGAGGTGGGCGCATAATCATATAAGATTGGTGACCTTGTAATAAAAGAAATATCAGAGCAATTCACTTTAGGCCATGTGAGGACACAATAAGGAGACAGTGTGCAATCTAGGCAGAGCCCTCACCAGAAACAGAATTGGTCAATAACTTTATCTTTGACTCGCCAGCCTACAGATCTGTAAGATTAAGTTTCTGTTTAAGCTATCCAATCTATGTTTTGTTACGGCAGCCTGGACAGACTATACAGTCTATACAGGAAACCCAGCACACTGAAGTTTCTCCAACAGCAGCTGATTTTTTAATAAGGAATAATATTGAATGAGCAACTAAAAGACTGGTAGATTCAAATTGTAATTTAGATTCTAATACAACAAAAGTAGTGAAAGGGAAGGCTAACATGTAATGCAATAATTTGAGGTCAAAGTGTGGAACTTAATTTAACTATTAAGGAGATTGTAACAGTTTAACTAATTAGAATGTAACAGAAATATATCACAAACAGGTATGAGAGAAAGATGAAGCCAAGATAATACTGAGGAACTTGACAGAACAAAACAGTAAACATCAATACAAACCAATATATGTTAATAACTAAAGAATGGAATTATATTAATTAAAAACAAATAACTGAACAGTAAAGATGAAATATGAAAAACAGCTGGGGATGTGGCTCAAGCAGTAGCGTGCTCGCCTGGCATGTGTGCGGCCCGGGTTCGATCCTCAGCATCACATACAAACAAAGATGTTGTGTCCGCCGAAAAACTAAAAAATAAATATTAAAGTTCTCTCTCTTTAAAAAAAAAAAAGAAAGAAAAGAAATGTGAAAAACAGTAAACAGTAGATTGAAGGAAAGTGAAAGAATTAAGCTGAGGTTGTCTGAGAAAATAAAAGCAACCAGGAAGATAAACTGGCAAATATTCTAAATCTTTATTTTTGAAAACCAGTTATCACAAATATACAAGAGGGGGAGGATGTTTTTCCCCTCTTAAAGAAATACTGGTAAAGTTAAAGAATAAATGGTTGTAAAAGAACTGCTGGGAGAAAATTTTTTAAAAAATCATGATTATAGAAAAATATATTAATAGCACAATTCATTATCTTTTCAATTTGGATTGACCCTGAATTGAACAGGTAATTTTGGATTGGTAGAAAATTACGATTAACAATTCTCCCAATTCCAATTATCTACAGCAAAACTGGTTTGCCCAAATACTTTCTCTTCCCAATTTTCCTATTTTTTCATTTTTTTCCGTAAAAAAGAAAATTGTTTGCTGTCACTGTTGTTTACTGAGAACTAGTGAGCTATCTAGGAACATTATCTACTCTACATAAATTCCTCATAATATACTATCTTTATAGTTCCATATTTATTAATGGAAAAGAAGAAAGGACATTTTTCTTAAGTTCAATGCATGGTACTTTTGATGACCCATGAACAAATCAGTAAGGCAATACCAAAAATTTTTCCTTGAGAAAAAGGCAGTTGAAGACAAATGATGTAAGGACAAGCTCATAAACCTATTTTTTTGTGTTGAGATAAGAAAATGGGCTTGTCTCTAGGAAATTATTAGGAAATACTAAAGAAATATTAGACCCAAGCTTTAAAAAGTTCCTTATGGTAAATGACCAAGAGGCTAAAAGGAGCAATGAAAACTGGGAGGCTTAATTGCAGCAGCACAAGTAGGCTATGAGAGAGGGAGAGATGGAAAACATTAAATAAAACCAAAAATAAAGACCTGCTTGAACAAATGGAGAATCGCTGGTAATTCCTAGGTTTACCACTATTGCTCTTGCACAATTTCATGCCACAAGTTAAAAGAATGAAGAGGCAAGCTACTGGCTGGGGAAAAAAAAGAACTTTTGCAAGCCACATATTCCCACAAAGGACTAGTATCTAGAATATATAATGAACTCTCAAAATTCAATAGTAAAAAAGCAAATAATCCACTGAGGGAAAAAAGGCTAAGATTTTATATAATGTGGCATAAAAACTTAAAGAGTATAATTCATTTTACTTTTAAGAATGGTCAAGATTTGGAAATCTGGACATACAAACTAAAACAGAAGGTGTTATTCATAATGTAAATCATCTTCAAACAAATGTTATCTACTTTCTCAGGAAGGCCCTCCTTGGATGCTGTACCTAAATATTAACCAATCCTCCTCCCCCAAAAAACTCCCTATATTCCCTTCCCCCAGCACTATCTAGCATATTATTGATTTTACTGATTTATTTAACCCTCATAGAATATATACTCTACTTAAGAATAGAGATTTCTGCCTGTATTCATTTGCATATTCCCAATGCCTACAAGAGTATCTGACACACAGTAGCTGTTCAACTTTTGTTACATGAATGATTGACTCACCTTTAAAAAGGGAGTAGTAAAAGGGAATATGAAATTTCTTTAGCATAAAGGAAAAAACTTGGCAACAAATCATCTATTAAGATATGAATAAGAGTAGTTTACGAGATTGCAGAAAAAAATTAAAAGAATTGTAATGAAAATAAATAAATAATAATAATAATAATAAAAGATACCGAAGTCAGAGGGAATCTAGTGTTAACAGGAGAAAATAGGAGACAAAGTAATAGAAAAAGGCATGAAATTGAAGAGAAGAATAAAAAGAAAATGACAGGAAACTACAAAATTCCTCAAATGGAACAGTTGTCAGTAACCACCAGATCTAGGAAAGTAGCCTCCTGAAATAAAGACCAGAAGGTCAAGAGACTGCAAAGAATAGTAGCAAAGACTGATGATGAGGTGCAGGTGTAGAAAAGTTACTTATGAGAAACAATTACTAATGTCAGTGGATGAGAATGAAAGCTAGAGGATGGTGATTGGAATGGTACCGAGTAACAATAAAGAGATTTATGTATGCAGGTGACAGTAGTAGCCGGAAAGAGCAATGAGGAATAATGACAATTCTGTACCACCTCTACCCACCCTTTACCTAACTGTGGTATTCTAGATATCAGAACATATCTTTCAGGAAAAAAAAAAAAAAAAAAACTGCTAGGAAGGCTGAATCCTAAGAAATGCTAGTTAAGGCAACTAGTTTTTAATGGATAAAAAATTCTGCAGGACTGAAGTTTCACAATAGAATAATTCACACAGGCATAGAGGAAAAGCTTAGCAGGAAATTCCTGTTTTGAACTTGGGTAGGTTCAACCAAGGCAAAAAGATGTTTCCCTGGTCTTCTGAGACTTTCTTGTGATAGAAAAGGGATGAGTTTTATTTTTAATAGAGCTACTGCTATATTATAAATGCTTTATTTTTCTTCCTAGAAAACAATCATTCCAATTTTATTTTAGTCTCTAGTAACCGGCAACAAACTCCATTTTGAAAAAAAGTGTTCTTTCTATTTATTTAGGTACTTGGGATTGAATCCAAGGGCAGTTTATCACCGAGGTACATCCCCATTCCTTGTATTTTTTTTGGAGACAAGGTCTTACTAAGTATCTTAGGAGCTTGCTAAATTGCTGAACCTTGAACTTGGGACCCTTCTGCTTCGGCTTCATGAATTGATGGAATTACAGGTGTGCACCCCAGCGAAAGCTGTGGTTGATTTTTTTTTTTTTTTTTTTAAACAAGAGGAAACTCTGAGTTTTATAAACAACTTTTTATTCACAACCTAATAATTTACTAATCCTAAAAATAATTCCTTACTCTCCGTGGCAACTTCCTAAACTAGAAATGCTTGTTTTCCCTTTTTCCGTTTCAAAATTAGCTTTGTCACACTAGGTTTAACCCTGTTTATTCTTGCTTTCACAGAGCATCTTAAGTAATTCAGTTTTTTTTAAGATCATCCTACTGATTTATTTATCCTCTCCTGTCTTCTGTCATCTCTTAGCAGATATGCTTTTTAAAGCATTACTTTAATTATATGAGTAAATTTACAGTATTTGTCTAATATGTAAACTTAAGAATAGCTATTTTAGATTCCTATGGTAATGAAACACTGTTTGGCAGTAATAAATATTTTAGCAAATTTAATAGGCTACTATTGAAGTTAATTTAGGTAACTATAAAGAATCTAAAGGTACATTATAATTTAGTATTTTATATTTCCATACTATATACAATTAGCTAAAAATGGCCAAATAACAACCTGTATAAATGGTAAATATTTTAACAAAATATCTATAAGAGTGTTGTACTTAAAGAACAAGCTGTATCTAATGAAAATTAAATGTAAGAAAATTTCTATCATGAGAATGTACAGCTCCTTTTAAGTTACATGTTGAGTCAAAGTTCAGTTTGCATCTCACAAAATGTTGTCCAAAATAACAATAACTTTTATTAAATAAAGAAATCAAGGTTGAACAAATTTAGAAGGAAATGGAGAATGCAACTCATACTCAAAAAAGAGATTCTGCAAATCTTTCCTACAAAGAGGACCATTCTATCCCGGAGTATCTATAAGAAAGACAGTACATTTACTTTCTTATGCTATAACAACCAAGCCTGGTGTTTCTTTCAAAGTCTTTGTCAATCAAAATTAAAGCATGAAAGACAATTATTCAGTGCTTTCCAATACTTTTCTCCTCAAGAACACACTGGGAAAAAAAAAAAAAAAAACTGTAAGGCAATCAGTCTGGATGTTCTGATTACTTTAATCCAGTAAAGGTGAAATGCACTGGCAAACTCTAATTTAGAGAAGGATCATAAGGACAACCTAGAAAATAACCTCTTCCTCTACAGGCATCATAAAAGAGAGTAAGTTATATGTAAATATCATAGGAAATAATTTTTGATTACTTCTAGTAAGAAAATGCATGAATGAGTGAATGAGTAATGACTCAACATAGAATGATGCCTTCTTAGAAAAAAATTCCTGGGCAGCCTGCTTTTTATTTGTACTGGCTCTGTTATTTAAAAAAAAAAAAAAAATGAATACAGCTGTCCCTCAGTATTTAAGGAGGTTGGTTCCAGAACCCCCACCCAGGCCCCAGCAGATACCAAAAGGTGAGGATGCCCAAGGCCCTTACATAAAAAGGTGTAGTATTTGCCCACAATCTACACACATCCTCTCATACAGTTTAAATTATCTCTAGATTACTTATGATACTTAGTACAATTGCAAATGCTATGAAAGTAGTTTTATACTCTGTTGTATAGGGAATAATGACTAGGAAAAAAGTATATGTTTTCAGTATTTAAAAAAATTTTTTTTATTCCTCAGTTGGTTGAATCTGCAAATGCAGAAACTGTGATTCCAAGGACCAATTGTATAATATAACCCTCTAGGAAATAATAATAAGAATTATTTTTAGTACATATAATTGTAAATCAAAGGTTGGAAAAGTCTTCTGCAATAGCACTGTTTCTCTCATCATTGAGAAAAGTTCTTTCTTCTTCACTATGGTTACTAGTATTCTAACTTACAAACATCCTTTAAAATATTATCTAGTATGTCTTTTTAGCCAACAAATAACTATGTGCACTTTCCTTTATTGTTTATCTATTATTTCTTAAAGGTTACAAAATTATTCATGGAGCACTGGGGCAAGAAGTTATATAACCAAGAGGCAAATGGGTACAGAATCATTTTTGTCTGTTTTTATATAATGAATTATTACATAGGAAAAACTATGAAAATGGACTGTTTTATTACTGAGAAAGCTTTTAAAAGAAAGCTATCATTAATTTGGGAAGAACCTGGTAGTTACAGTGTACTTCTTAAAAAAAAAAGAAAAAAGAAAGGAAAAAAGCAAAATCCAGAAAGAGAGACTAGAAAAACACTAATCAATAAAAATACCAATTAATGATTGTGAAAGTATGTATACTTCTAATTCATCACTGGGTTCTTCAGAAATAGTGCTGGAAGTCTATCACTCAGCAGAGGAGGCGAATTATCTGCTTATTTCAATGCTACCATCTCATTTCTCGTCCGACTCTGCAACACTGCTGTTTTCAATTGATCGCCATGTTACTACCTCTGCCTTTGATCAAATAAGTCCCCACAACCTAGAATGCTTTACTATAGCTAATCCCTGTAAGAAATATGGCAACCCTCCATTTTTTCCTTTATGTTGACTCTGAGATGTTTATTATCTGTTTTACAAATAACAGGGTTCCTCAAGGAGAATTAACTAGGTGAAACAACAGGTGTTCTGATTTCTGGTCAGTACTTTTAGCAGAAGAGCCTATTTTCTTGCTAACATATCATGATTCCATACTCTAGGAGAAGATTAAGTGTATTTCTCCCTCCCTCTTAAACCCTATTCACAGGGAATAGATTTATGTTCTTTCTGAATCCCATGTTTATTTTTATTAGCTTTATGTAAAAGCCACATTCTGAACCATCACTGAATCCATTAATCTGAGTTATCTTTGACCAGCCTCACTCTAAGTTAATATAGATTTGATCCTTTAATTATTCTAAAATAAACTGTTCATCTCTGTTAATATACCCCAAATTCTGTTTTACTAATTTATTTTCTATTTTACATCTAAGTCATCTTTTCCTTGTTCTTATGATTTTCCTAGCAAGTTTTCTCCCCCCAACTCTTACTCCATTTTTGACTTTTTTTTATTTCTATTATTTTAAAGTTTCATTTAAAAAAAAAAAAAAAACACCTTAGATCTTATTTTGCTCAATTTCTAAAATCTACAACTTATTTTTCAGCAACATTTCCAGTTATCTTTGCTCATACCAAAAACATTATACTGTAGACAGGTCACTATAAGCCTTTTCTTAGATGTCTTCAAGCTTTAAAAAGTATTATCATGTGTCACATATTTTTTCATCTAAGGCTAAAAGCACCTTAAATATTTAAACTTTTTAAAAGATAACATGTTAAATTTATTATATTCACTTCTGACTTCAACTGGATTTTCTACAACACCAAATGCCACTCTTGTTAATTGAGATACACTGTGTGTGTAACAGAAGTAAATTTTGAAATTGTAAAACATTGGAGTTAAAACACTTTCAAGATGATTTAAGGTAACTCTCCCTTTAACTCTCCATGTGACGGGGCCACAGATAAGTTAAACAACTCAAGAAACCAAAACCCCCAAATAAAAGAAGGTTGCATTCAAAATGTTCATGTATGAAAGAATTATTTGGATAAAGAATTGTTTATTAAAACACACTTCCAGGGGCTGGGGACGTAGCTCAAGCGGTAGCGCGCTCGCCTGGCATGTGTGTGGCCTGGGTTCGATCCTCAGCACCACATACAAACAAAAGGTGTTGTATCTGCCAAAAAATAAATATTAAAAAAAAAAAAAAAAAACACCCACACTTCCACAAATACAACACATAAGTTAAACAGCCTCATAAACTGGTTCACAAATGTATATTTAAAGGGAATTCTAGTTACTTTCAAGGGTCTTAAAAATTTCAAGCACTTTTCATTTTGGTTGTTTATGCTCTCCTTTTCCTTTATGCATAAATGATACTATATCACTCAGCTTTTTATATATGATTGGGCTATTCATTAATATTCTTGCACTAAGCTTAAACAGAAAAGCAGCACACACATCCAATGTGTATGTCAGATCCAGTTCTGAAAACTGTCATATTTCACTGTCTTTAACAGAAAAATAGCTCCAGGAACACAATCAGAGTCACAAGAAAAAATAATTCTTGTAAGTAATATACTAATCATAAATTTAAATAGATAATCCATTTTGTAGAACATATCCTAAACTTATAGTGATAGATACATTATTCATTACCATTTTGTCCCTGAGTCGCTCTCCACGGATAAAAAAGTCAGCACAGCCATTCTCTTCCTGATGAGGGACTTTGAAGACAGTGACGCTGCTTAGTCCACTCCCTCCAAGGGGTAACCATCCACCACTTGAGTCATCTCGGGTCATCACCACAGCTCGCACTCGTGCATAACTATTACTAAAATAGAAGCAAAGATTGGGAATTAGCTTTTCCATAAACAAAAATAAGCCGGGCTGTCAGTTTTAAGAATCCAAAGGTCACAAATAGTTAACATGTGCAGACTGACAGGTTTACTATTTCTATGACAGTCCACAGGAAAAAAAAAGTACTTGAAAAAAAATCATAAAATAACTACACTTAAAGGTTATTCTTTATTTTGAATATTAACCTTATAATAAAAGGCTACAACACTCATATTTTAATTTATCATTTTAGTAGTCCAAGCATATTTGATCCTCACAAAGGGGGTCGTGAAGTAGGCCCACAGACAAATATTGTCAAACTACACTGGCTATCATCAAACTTCTCTCTATGTGTCCATTTGTTGCAGCATTAGAGCCAGGACAAATTACTGCAATATTTCAGCACATTTAACTGTAGCATCTCTAAGTTCTTAATCATTCTGGAATACACCATACATGAAATGTTAAAACAAACATGCTTAGGCTTACATGTCACATTTTTTTCCTAACAAATGGAAATCTAAATAATTTACACAAATTATATGCAGAATAAATATATAAATATTAATATAGTTAGTAAGCAAACTGGTGTGTAGAAAGCTTTCATGATTTCTTTCTGGCAGACTATCTTAAGAGACTGCAGTCTAGTTCCATCTCAGAATCATTTCCCAATGTTAACAAAGATCTTTACATAAAATCTAGAAAATATGTTTAACATACTAAATGTTCTACAAAACCGACATCTAAGACTTTTAGTTCTGAAACTTTTAATATAATACATAGTAATAGAATCCTAAGAGCAGTACACCTTGCTGACTTCTTAGAAAATTATATTGAATGTAACTTAAACATGTCTTGGTTATTATGAATATCAATTGAGGGCCTATGTAACGGTTCTGTGCTTTTTAGCATGTCACTGCACTAAGTTGTCTGTTGTCACTGTCTGAAAGCTTCCCCTTGCTTTAAAAAAAAAAAAAAAAAAACCAAAAACTTTATATATTTATTTGAAGTATACTTTACATACAATAACATGCATCAATTTAAATACAGAATTTAGAGTTACTGAATGCTAGCAAATGTATATATGTATATGTGTGTACACACACACACACACACACACACACACACACACACACACACAGATAGTCCTATCTGAATCTCAGCTATAGTCCACAAATTTGTATGGTGAAATCCCTAATAAAGTAATGGTATCAGAGGTGGCGGGGGACGGGGGCAGGTGATTAGATCACGAAGGTAATGCCCTCATCATTAGGTTATAATCATTATAAAAGAAACCCCCCAAAGCTACCTCTTTCTTTCCACCATGTAGTAATGGCTAGAAGGTACGATTCAAGAATCAAAAGTAGGTCTTCACTGGACACCAAATCTGTTGATACCTTCATCTTGAACTTCCTACCCTCTATAACTGAGAAATTTCTATTGTGTATAAGCTATAAGTAGCTTATACACACGGTATTTTGTTATGGTAGCCCAAACAGACTAAGACATGTAGAACAACCTAATAATCAAGATATAAGGAAGGCATTTTTATCACTTTAGAAAATTCCTTTATGTCTCCTTTCTGCCAAGTAAGTAACCATTGTTTTGACTTCTTGTATACTAATTAGTTCAACCTATTCTGAGCTGTTATTAAATGGAATCAAACATAATTATCACTTCTATACCCTGTTAGGGTTTGGATGTGAGGCATTCACCCAAAAAAACTCATGTTAGACAATGCAGGAATTTTCAGGGGTAAAATGTGAGAGCTGTGGATTAAACCATTTGATGGGTTTAATCATCAAAATAGATTATTGGGTGATAACTACAAGTAGGTGAGGTGTACTGGAGGAAGTACGCCACTGGGTGTGTACCCTTGGGATTATGCTGTTTTCCCTGACTCCTAGAGCTCCCTCTCTGCTTCCTGGCTGCCCTGAACTGAGCTGCTTTCCTCCATTATGCCCTTCTATCATGATGCTCTGCCAAAGCAATGGAGTGGGCTGGCCATGGACTGAATCTCTGAAACCATGAACCCCAAATAAACTTTTCTTTCTCCAAATTGTTCTGTGTCTTTTGGTCACAGCATCAAAAAACTGACCAACATACATTCTTTTTATATGACATCTTTTTCTCATGTTGTTTTGTGTATCAGAAGTTCATTTTTCTTTTTACCAAGTCATTCTCAGTTGAATAAATATATCACAATTTTTTCTTTATTCTTTCTTACACAGATGAGCTTATGGACTTTTCCTTGTTGCTGGCTTTGTGAATAAAGCTTTTGTACAAGTCTTTTTGTGGAGATGTTTTCATTTTTCTTAGATAATTACCTAGAAATTGAATTAATGGATCATAAGATAGATACAAGTTTATACAGAAAACTGAAAGTTTTCCTATGTGGTTGTACTGTTATATATTCCATTAATAATGTATGGTGGTTTCATGTGTTCTGTGTCCTTGCCAATATTTAGGGTTTTCAGTTTTTAAAATTTCACTCATTGTGATGTATCCTACTGTGGTTTAAATTTTTCATTTCCCTGATAATGCATAATGTTGAGCATCTTTTCATATAATTTTTCATTTCCCTGATAATGCATAATGTTGAGCATCTTTTCATATATTTAATATAAGATTAACTATTATTATCATCATTATTATTATGTCTACAAAACATTTAAAATAGAAAAAGTTGCCATGTGGTAACTCAAAGCCAGGAAAGAGTAAGGAAACAATAAAATTTACATGGAAAACCATAATTCTCCATTGCTCTCATCAGATTCTTATTTGGGCCCAATTACTGAAAACCTTCAACACAGAGAACTGGTGAGAAGAGGCATAAGGGCTAACTTGGTGTAGATATCAAACTATATTCTTTCTTCTAGGGTAGGATGGAACGAGTACTACTACTACAAATAAACATGGTATGCATCTTGAGACTGTGGAAGCATTACTACATAAATAATCACTTTGGGGAGATAGCTTCAATTCTAAGACAAATGAAGAAGCTCTTAAAAGATGCTTAGTTTTTTCTAATTTAAAATCTAAATGGTACCTAAACTTCTAATCCCTGATTTTATTTAAACAATTATTCTAAATATATCCTTTCACATGTAGTAGAGGAATCAAACTACTGTTTTAATCTATAATAAAACACCAGACTGAGTAATTTACAAAGAACAGAAATTTATTTCACACAGTTCTGGAGGGATCAAGTCACCAGCAGGTTCACTGGTTAAAGGTAGTTCTCTGCTTCCAAGATGGTGCAACTTCTGGAGGACAGGAATGCTGGATTTTTCCACTGCAGAGTTTTAACTGGTTAAAATACTGTATCTTTGGTCTAAAGTGACCTTCTTTTTCAGTTTCTTTTCTCCCTTGCAAATCCTTCTTGCTTTGTGATTACTGAGCCTATTCTATGACCCCTCCCAACTGCTGGAAAAGTAGAAGAAAATGTTTGAAAAGACCAAGTTTAAAACAGAATGTTGAATAATTAAATTCCTTAGAAAATATACAGACTCTTATAACATATTGGGACATGTCTTGGTACACCGAATACTTGAACAGTTTTAATACTGATTCTTATTCTTCTCATTTTCTGATGACTACCAAAAGTTCCCACCTTTTCATTTTCTCCCACTTGCTCACCATAGGGAAACCAGAATATATTCAAAGCCAGATAACATAGCTACTATATGTACTGTACTGCAGACTTGTATATGTGGTAGCATAATGCACTGAATACTTTCATGAACTTATAATAATTAATTAACCATAGTTTGATTTTGTTACTATGAGGTAAAAAAAAAAAATAACTGCCCATGGTGTTTATAAATTAAGGTTCTATCACCTATCAGTTCATTCAACTAAGTAAACTGGAAAAAGTTATCAATCACCATATACAAAATTGACTTGTACAGAATTGTAATTGATCATATATCGGTTTTATTTTTGAACCATTTAAAATATATATTTGTTCTTTACAAAGTGTAATAATTTTATGACTTGAGAGAATGCTATGACTCCACTTAACTCACACTCAAGTTAACTAACTTGCAAGGAAATGTTATCTTGATAAAGCCATAAATCAAAGGACCTAAAAAGCCCATTATAGAGCAATCTTACTTTTCAAGACCCAAGTCAATCTCACATTTGTTCACCTCTTGGAAGGGACTGTGAATCCCCAAAATTGTATTCAAATGTGAGTTCTTAGACATATATGTATTTTCCTAGAGAAGTCAGTACGTAGTTTTCATCACAATTTCAATAGCATAAATGATTACCCTAGCAAACCAATTTTAAGTACTACTACTACAAAAAACAAACAAAATGACTTGTACTGCTCTGGTTCTTGCTCAGATCTGTTTCCTAAGTTCAGATACATTTTAGTTTCCTGCTGATAGTTTATAATACAATGGATGACTGTTCTTAAGCTTAACATTTCTAAAACAAGTTATTTCCCTACTTTTGTCTCTCTTCTCCACAATATACCTTATTAACACCTTGATTTTAGACCAATAAGATCCATTTGGATTTCTGGCCTCCAAACTACAGTGTAATCAATTTCTATTGTTTCAAGCCCCTGAAGTTTGTGTTAATTTATTTCAGCAGCAACAGAAAACTAATATAAAATATAAGGGAAAACCTTCTTGAGGATATGAAAGCAATCTATGCAAGGAGATAAACATAACTATTTTCAATTTCTAACTACAACAGTACTAAAACAACCCTCTCACATACCACAATTGAGAAGAATCCTATTCAGCACAAAAATTTATGCTATTTTTTCCATATAATGTCAAAATATCCTTTGCTTTCTATAGTACATTTTAAGCAAATACCATCCATACAGTAAACATTATCACAGAGACTGAGTTTAGAAGATAAGTATTTAATAGAAGTAATTTAAGATGATATAACACTTCACAATATAAGTACTTGCTTTGCAAACTATATAGACTGCAGATATTCAGAAGATAACCATGTCACTACTCATTTATTTATTCAGTTAAATAATAGGCACTTATTTATATGCTACATACATAAACAAAATGGAAAAGTCAAGGTCCCTTTCCTGTAGAGACTCTTCATCTCATGGGCAAAGATAAAATAAATAATGAGAATATAGGAGTATTCACATTTGATTTGTGTTTATTTTGAGTATCAGTTTATAAAACAGGACACTTCATGGAGTGTGACACAACTATGTCATGCTAAGGACCAAAACTAAATTTAAAAGGTAATCATGAACATAAGCAAGAAAAGGAAAGTGAGACAGCAGTTAGTTTACTGAATTAGGCCTTGCATATTATACTCAGGTTAGTCATCTATTTTACTACAATAAAGAAAACAAGGAATGGCAATAAACACAGGAGTACAATTTGTGTTTTGAAAGATCTTTCATAGAAGAACTAAAAGAACTTTGCTGAATCAACTCTAAATGAAAAAGGCATTTTCCTATCTTACAGATAAGAAAATTAAGGAATGAATTGGTTAGAAACAAAAAGTCTAAATTACACCTTTAGCATCAGTAACTTTAAAAACTGGAGCAAATATTTCCTGTGTAGTAACTACCCCAAGTAGCACATTTGGATTACATAAGCTGTGTGTCTCCCATTGCCAGTTCTATAAAATAAGATTAGCTATTATAGTGTTATAAGGAAGTTAATGACGATATGCATGTAAAATGGTTAGCATTATACCTGGCTCATAGATGCCAAATAATGTTCCAATGACTTAATTTGTTAAGCCAACTTTATGTTGGTATAGTACTTGTATTCTGACACTGTCTAAATTTGCGTCATTTTATATGGTTGTCCATAACAAACCCAGGAGGCAGTCCCTTTCTCAGGACTTTTTAGTTTAAAGAAGAATCACTAACCATGGTTAAGAATTAAATAATCCACTTTCTAAGTCTTCCAAAACTGCTTACAGGATGGAGGCACTTACATCTGGTAAGTTTTCCAGAAAGGGGGCCGGGGGGAATAAAAACTAAAACATGAAGGTTAAATAAAAGATATTCAAACTATCCCTTTAGAATCAGCCATTCTAGGTACTGATTGTCAGTATTATCCACTGTTAAAAAGTAGTTCAACACTCTAATGACTTTGTACGTCCCCTGCCTTCTAGTACCACTACTATTATTCCTTGGTTATCGGCAATGATACTATGATTTCATATTGAAGTTCTCCATGTCTGGGTCAGAAGAACTATTAGTAGAATTCACTGTCAACAAGAAATCAGAACAGAGAAAAGAAGAGCTTAAAACCATTAGAATATAAAAATCAGAAAATTTAAAAATAATTTTACAGAAAGAAAACCAACATAAATACAAAATAGACAAATAGAGAGTTTCAGAATGCATTAAAATATAAGATAATTCAACTTTATTAAACTCATATCTATGCAGAAATTTCCATAAATGATGATTAAACAACAAGGGGCTGGGGACATAGCTCAGTTGGTAGAGTGCTTACCTCACATGCAAAGCCCTGGTTTCAAAACCCCAAACCCCAAAAAAAGAAGAAGAAGAAGAAAAAAAAACTAGCAAACTGAGATAAAATAAGCATACCGCGCATATATTAGTTTTTTATTGCCACTATAAATTCCGCCACTAAGTTAGTACCTTAAACACTACAAATTTATACAACTCTGTGAAACTGGAAGTCCAGACAGTTTCACTGAGGTAAAATCAAGGCATTTGTATCACTGCATCCCTTTCAAGAGGTTCTATAAGCAAAACAGCTCCTACAAGCCATCCACATTCTTTGGCCCTTGGCTTCCCTCTTGCTTCCAAGCCAGGTATACTGCTTCTCTATGAGCCTTCTGTAGTAACTTCTCTTTCTGTCCACAGTCCCACCGTCAGAAAAGGTTCTCTACTTTTTAAACACTTGTGATTAGACTATAGCCATGCAGATAATCCAGGTTAATCTTCCCTATATCAAAACTCATAACTGCAACCATACCTGCGAAGTCCTAGTGTATTTACAAGCTCTGGGGATTAGGGCAAGGCCATCTTTGGGGAGGGGAGGAATAGAGGGCACATTATTCTACCATAAACGTAATAGAAAAAAATGATATTCTCTTAAAAATAACTCTCAAAACAGGAGGAAAGAAAAAAGGAAGGAACAGAGGGAAAACAGGCAGAGCTCATGAATAAAGTCCACAAAAGAAAAATGTATATGCCATCAAATATATAAAGAAAATAAACTACTTACAAGAAAAACACAAATTAAAGAGATGAGCAACTATCAAGACATTTGTTAATAAAGGAGTTGATTCAGGTGTATAGAAGAATAAATTAGTCTGACCAATTTTAAAGGTCATTTGAAAATATCCATCAAAATTTAAGATGCACATATTCTCTGACGTAACAAACTCAACTTCTATTCCATATATAAATTATACCACTATGAGCAGAGTTTAAAGAGACTTATGAAACATCTATCTAATGGGATACTAAGCAACCATGACAAAAATGAGGAAGCTCCTTCTATGGTCAAGGGAGCTAATCTCCATTTATTCAGTTTCCTCCCACCCCAAAAGGTAGATAAATATGTTTAAAAGTCACCATTTGGAGCAGGAGGGAATCCATTGTCTTATATATGAATAGGAGAAAATGGGACAGAAGGACAAAGGCAACTTTCTTTTCATTAAATACTCTTCTATTTTTTGAATTTTATACCAGGTGTAGGCATTATCCATTCAAAAATCTGTTTTTCAAACTTCACTTCTAAACATATACACACACACGGTATATAGACCCTGAAGGGCTATGAATTAAAAACAGTACTTGTCTCTATAACAGGAATTAGCAAATTTTGTATACTTTCCCTTTAAAATACAACTGAGAATTTTCAATGGTATACAGATTTTAACAGCATTAACCCCTGCCCTGATGTCAAAACCTAGTGTACCTTACACAATGCACCCTTTCCAAAAACTTCTGAAAACTAACAATAACTCTTTTCCCACCTACTTAAAATTTATAGTTCTCCCCAATACACCCTAACTTGCTCAAATACAGTCTTGGCAACCCAGTTCCTTCTTCTACAAAGTAGCCAACAATTCACATCATATGCATTTAATTCTTCTAGAGATGCTGGAATCATATCATTAAAGTAATTGTTCTATAGGAATTGTAGGGTAATCAGCAAATAAGATCTCATCTGAAGAAAGGCTGGATGTTCTTATATTACATATACAAAAAATAGACAAGTCCTAAGAAAGAAGATGTGAATTCACAAGGTAGGCAAGCAGGGGAAGTATTTTAGTCTTATTATGCTTGGATCTAGATTTCAAGAAAGAAAGATACACTTGAGAGGAGTTCCTGAATGGCAGAAGAAATAAGATTCTTACCTTTCTAAAGGAAGCACAGGTCTAAGTGAGGTATGTCTACATATTCCAAGGTGAACATGGATGATCTTGAACTTGTAAATCATTATCTAATTATAGATGTTACTCTTCAGGAAGTCTACCCTGATGCTAGTAATGGGTTATTATCTTTTGTAAATGTTTCCATCATGTAAGGTGAGAGTGGAAGACTTATATAATTGATAGTTACCTTATAATTGATGGTTACCATGTCTTTGATGGTTCATTGTAGCCAATGATTCTTACTTAAAATAAAAGTTGGACACCATTCCATTTTTCTGGCTTAGATTAAGTATGTGATATCTTATGTCTACCACTATATAGTCATATGAGAAGTTCCTTTTAAATAGCTAGAAATAAAGCATAGGTGTTTATTATTCTTGTTTCTAATGTTTTTAGTAAAATTATATTTGGGTCGTATTTGTGCTACCAGAGATTATAATGACAACTGTGGGTTTATGCATGGGATAAAGTATTATTCTTCTGACCACTTTAGGGGAGTGGCAAGAGCATTCAGTGAGAGATCTTTTTCTCTCCATTCAGGGAGATTCAGGTGACCTTCCGGTGAAGGTAATTTCTTCATTGTCAACATCTGAAGATGGGTTTTACTAAAGAAGCCAGCAGAATCCGTTACACTGAATACCCAAAACTTCTGAAAACATTGCCAACTCCTTTTCAAAGGTTCTGTTCATGTAACTTCATTAAGGAGTGGTGAAAAGCACTATTTTTCCAAATGCACCTAAAGGCACATATTTAGAGTGTGGCTTTATCCATGTTAAGAACGCACCTAAGGGGAGATCCAAGCTGGCAGGGCCAGAGGAAGGCAGCATTCTGTGTTGCTCTGTGACCTGGGACTAAAGTAGTGAGAATACAGCATCTCTGCCAGTGATGTTCCTGCTCCCGCACAGGAATCAGAGCCATGTGCCCAAAGAGGGCTCAAGGCCTCAGTGTCAGAGTAGGTCTCACAACTACTCCCACACACAGGACTACCAGGTGCCCGAGCAGGACCATTGGCATCAGCACCTGCACAGAATTTTCGGCCACCCACCCAAGCAGAAATCCCAGATGCGGCTCCCATGAAGAACACCCTGCAGCTTCCCACATGCAGGAACTCCGGCCGCCCACCCCTCCCTTGTGGACCCCCATCTACCAACGTGGGGCTCCCCGGGTGGCTTCCATATCTTGGGACTCTGTAGCAACAGAGATAGTCCCCTATGCACAGTAGCCTGCCTGTACCAAAGAACTTCACACAGGCTCTGAAGTCAGCAGACAAGCCAAACACTACATGCCTCAGAGCTCGTCTCTGAACTCATAATCCAATGCCACTGCCTGGCTCCCTCCACCCGACCGGACGGACCCGACCCGACCGACCCGACCCGACCCGACCGACCTGACCCAACCTGAACCCCCCCATAGCTGAAAGCAACTACCTTTGGTCACCTTCATCACCATCTTTAGTGGGGGCGACTCCCAGTTTGGAACTCTGGCTGGCCAGGTTCCCAGTTTCTAACTCCCCCTTCTCCCCAGCAGCGGCTAACCCAGCACAGTGGCTGCCCAACACAAAACAGTTCTCAGTGGGGCAGGTGCGCAGCATGCCGAAAGCGCCAAGCTCAAGAGCCCCAGAGAGAAAGGTCCCTTATTAGGAAGTAGTAAGGGAGAGGGTGAGTGTGATACAGTTTAGAGACTAACACAGAGATGAGGAACTGAGAGGTCTTCAGGCGAAATATGGAAATAAGATCAGGCTTTCACATCACATGAGTGGGCCCAAAAAGAGATCCTTGAGGTGCAGTCTCCCTTCATGATCAGCAGGTATCACACCCCACTTCCAGGTACCCTCCAATCAGGACCAACCCTCCCACCCTGGTTACCTTCACCATCCTGAGGGCAGAGATACCAGCTAACAACAAACAACCCTGCATATTAGATGAGAAGGGAAGCAGGAAAGATACTGATCATGCACCAAAACAATCCCCATTTCTTCCTTAGAGATTTTTTTTTTCTTCTTCCTTTCTATTCTCCTGTCCTCACATCCCCAACATATGTGAAACCAAGTACTTTGCATGAATTAGGATTTTGAGGACTGGGACGTCTGAATAGTGTATTACAGTTGTGTTGTATATTCTTTTTTTCCCACCAATTTCAACTATTTTAACATTTTTTATTTTTCTTAACATATGTGTGTTTATTTTATGTACTCTACTGTCTTCCCATTTACTTGTCTACTCCAAATTACTTCCTCTCCCTTCTCCTGCTACTTATCTTCCTCTTTTAGATTTCTCTTTCATACTTCCTAAGACATAACAACTCTATATCCTCACATCCTACCTCCTCAGCATATCATCCTTCTCCTCACTTGGCTTCTTTGTCCACCATCAGAAACTATAAACCCTTTTACAAACCTACTGAGTATACTGTAGATAATAATTGAATTCACCATTTCTGTACATTGTGACCAAGCTGTAAATGTTTTAATAGCAAACATTTGTTTTCAGTGTGTATACTGTTTACATTGGGATCTGATAACATTGTCCTTCACCTCATAGGAGACCCTTTGGATCCCTATAGGGGCACTATAAGCCTACAGGGTAAAAACAGTAGTACTGAGGATCCACAGTGCTAGAAGGGAAGACACAAGCAATATAAAAAGACAAGGGAAGAAAGTGCCCCAAACAAATCAAGACACCACATTATTAGAATTCATGGCCAGCACAGCAGAAGAAAATACAGAGAAGGAGTTCATGATGTACATGATTAAAATGTTCTGCAAATTAAAGGATGATATAAGAGAGCAAATACAGGCAGCAAAAGATCATTTTGACAAAGAGCTACATAAACAAATACAGGAAGCAAAAGATTACTTCAATAGGGAGATAGAAGTCCTAAATAAACCAAATTAAAACTTTAACTGAAAGCATCATAAACAGATTAGACCACTTGGAAGACAGGACCTCAGACAATGAAGACAAAATAGATAATCTTGAAAAGAATGTAGACCACACAGTGAAAATGGTAAGAAACCATGAGCAGAACATTCAAGAAATATGGGATAGCATAAAAAGACCAAATTTAAGAATACACACAAAATCTCGGCATTTAATGTCAAAGAAGTAAGGAATAACAAGGATTAGCCACCAACCTTGAATGTCTAGGATGACAATTCTTCAGGGGTCATACACAACCAAATTGGAAATACAAAAAAATATATGGAGATAGTAGCAGGGACCTAGATTTATCAACAGAATAATCTCCTAAGGAAAATAAGTTTTTTGTTTGGTTTGGTTTGGTTTGGTTTGGTCCAATACTAGGAATCAAACCCAAGGGCACTCTACCACGGAGCTACATCTCCAGCCCATTTTATTTTTTGAGACTAAATTGCCAAGGTTGGCCTCAACCTTGGATCCTCCTGACTCAGCTTCCTGAGATGCTGGAATTACAGGTGTATACCATTACACTTGATTTAAAATGGAAGTATTTCTACAAAACATGACTAAAAACCACCAACATCTGATTGTTCTGGATATGACTGACAATTAGAAGTCCTAAAAGTATCTCCACAAAATAAGCATTCGATACATACTTGAATAGTTGAATCCAGGCAGGGGTAAAGGATAAAATATTACAGTTGGCACCAACAATATAATCACAAAAAGGTCTAGGAGGAAAAGTTGGGGAAAGTCCTTCAGGGGTTAGGACAATCAAAACTGACCTTACATTCTGGGGGATTTAGAAAGCTGATCTCTAGGCTCAGTGTAAGCACAAAGTAAAGGATGTAAGACAGAACTGTAGATGGCATGGCTAAATTTTGCAATAGTGCTGCCATATAGCACAATCTTCAAAGACTGGGTTTTTCTTTCTTTTTTAAACTTCTGGTACTTAAGGAAATTTCTGTCAAATCATAATATGACCATGTGGTAAATAAATAGAGACTTCAGGACTTACACTTCTGAACTGTGAAACTTACTACAAAGTTATAGTAATTAAAACACTGTGGTACTGGCATAAAAATAGACATGAAAGAATAAGCATTCAGTCTATTGATTTATGTGAAAGGTCGCAAATTAAAGAAGCCATACATAAAAGGTCACATTTTAAATTATTTTGAATAGGTAAACCCCAAAACACAAAGCCATTTGGCGGTTGCCAAGGGATGGGGAAGAGGGGTAATAGAATGTATATGGAATTTTCTTTAAGGATGATAAAAATGTTTTGAAACTAGACAGGGGTGATGTTGTACAACATTGTGACTACACTAAACGCCACTAATTTTTTACTTGAAAGTGGTTAAATTCATGTTATGCAATTTCACTCAATGCTTAATACAGGTAAAATGTTAATTATTTTAATCTGTAAATCCAAAATGACACTCAATTAAAAAATAAAAGATTTTCACATTTAAGTTTTTGAAATTTGATGTGCATTTTACGCATGTCGTAGTATATGTCAATTCTGACTAGCTCTCAACAATTATAATACTGGACAGCTAATGAGAAGATTATAAAAATAGGTAACACTACACAAAAAGACATCTTAAAAATCTAGAAGCCTCTTATTAATTAATTAATTAATTACTAGGGATTAAACCCAGGGACTCTTTACCACTGAGCAACAACATCCCTAGCACTTTTTATTTTGAGACAGGGACTCATTAAGTTGTCCAGATTAGCCTTGAACTTGTGATCCTCCTGTCTCATTCCCCCAAATTGCTGGGATTACAGGTGTTTGCCACCACATTTGGCAAGTTTTGTTTTTAAAATAAAATGAAGTTCATTTTTAAACTTAACTGTTAAGGATTCCTCACTGATCTTTTCTTATTAGCTCCAAATTCATAAAAATCCTTATAGTCCCAACAGAGTGCCTCTTTTCAGAGTTCAAAATTCCTAGAACTGAGGCTCACTGTCTGATTTGTCTGCCTTAGATTATTTGCTAATCTCTGAACCAATCACACACCTGGAAAAGGCCTGAAAGTGAAGAACGAATGAGTCCCCCAGGAAAAGTAGATTAAAAAGATTAAAAGCCAAGGTATGCAATGTCTTTGAAGACAGAGGTAGAATGTAGAATTCTGGACCTATTCTTTTAGGGAGGAGTTAAAAAAAAAAAAAAAAACTCAGAAAAACAGTTTACTTAAGAAATGTGGTATTAATGTTTGGATCTTAAATGTCCTCTAGAGGCCATGTACTAAAAGGCTTGGTGGCCAGCCTGTGGTGCTACTTAGAGGTTGTGAAACCTCCAGGAGGTGGGGATTAGTAGGCAGAAGTTAGGTTATCAGGAGGCATGCCCTTCAAGGAGATATTAGAACCTCAACCCATTTTCCCCTCTCTGCTTCCAGGCCACCAAGAGGGGAGAAACTCTGCTTCATTATTCACTCCCTGACATGATGTGCTGCTCAACACATTACAGGCCCAAGCAACATAGTCAGGCAACCACTGACTGAAACTTCTGAAGCTGTGAACTGAAATAAAACTTTCCTCTTTATACATATGTTCCGGTATTTTGTCACAGCAATGGAAAGCCAACACACACAGTAAAAAGATTCAAAGAAAGTAACTAAAAAAACATGGAAATCTTATGTACTAGTTACCTAGCACATATAGATATTTGATTTAAAAATAAATTGTATACATGCATGCTATGGTTTGGATATGAGTTGTCTCCCCAAAGCTCCTATATTAATGCAGGAATATTAGAGATGAAATGATTAAATTACAAAAGTTATGTTTAATAAGTGGATTGGTTCATTTGCTAAATTAATAATTTGAATGGACTAACTAGGTGGTAAATGTAGGCAGGTAAGGCATGGAGGAGATGGGTCACTAGGGGATTAAATTTTGTCACCCTGATGATCCCCGAGCACCCCCACCCTTTCTGGCCATGATAAGCTAAGCAGCTTTCCTCCACCATGCTCTCCCACCATGATCCCAAATAAACTTTTCCTCCTCTAAGTTGTTGTGAAGTACTTTGGTCATGGCAACATAAAATCTAAAACAATGAATGAATTTATTGGATCTCTTTTATAAGCCAAACACTATATTAAGCAGAACATAACCAAAGATGAATAAACATAGGTCCCTTTTCTCAAAGTATTCACAAAACAACTATCTTCAATATAATATGGGCAATAATTTTTAGACATTACCCAAAGTTCAGAGGAAAAAGTGATTTTTTCCTGGTAATGGAAGCTCTGAAGTAAATCAAAAGCCTATGTAAAAGGAAACTAGAAATACTCCTTTTAAAGAAAAGAGATCACTGATAGGGGTTGGAATACTTAAGACAGGTGGAAAACTTGCAAAATAAAGTATGATGAAAGTCTAAACAATGTTTTTCTCTTAAAATGCAAAAGTACTAACAGATTGGTACAATTAATGTAGAACACTGATTCCTCCACTTAAAATAATTAATAAAGTCATAAATTCAGCTTCTGATATCTTTAGTTAGGCCAAATCATTTTAAGTAAGACAGTCTGTCTTTTAGAACGAAGTTAGCAGCTCAAATATTTGAATTTACTCTTACTTCACATTAGATTCAGAGTGACCTACCCTGTTGCTTGTAATAGTATTCAGGTCTTAAAGCAGACAAATGAGCAAAGTAAGTGGCTCTGAGTGCTTATAAGCTTGTAGTGGTGGAGGCTATAGCTATCTAAAGGGATACTTCAAACTCCACTCCAGCAGCTGCCTTGTAGAAATGCAAGTTCATTATTATGAGAATGGTTTGATGTTTTTAAAAATGCTGGAAATTGTGCCTATTGAAATCTCATGATTTCTTATGCATTGACTCATATAAGAAATTTTCATCTTCTGTCTTAAATGACTTTTTAATCAAAGAGAAATATAAATTGTTTTTATCCATTTTACCACTGCATTTATCTGTTTTAAAACTAAACAACTATATAATAAAAACTATACAAATAAACAGAGCATGCTTTGGGATCTACCAAATAATTCATTAGCAACAAGGAACTATTAGTATTCTATTTACTTACTTACACTATCACTTTAATGCATTTTTCACGTCAAAGTGTTAAATATATTTAGGTTCTAAACATAAAATCCCAAACTTGCAAGACCTCAGCCAATGCATTAACAGAAGCTACTTGCCTTTATGATCCCTTCTATTGCTCAATCACTAATCTGCAACTACAACCGCATCTCTCTACTCCTTAAGTAGTTCTCTTCTACCCCAGGTCTCTATACTTCCTTTTTCCTTTACTGGGATTCTCCCCTGAGATATTCTATTGGCTTACTCCTTCTTCAGTATCAGCTAATGTGAATCATCCTCAAATGAGTAGGACCAGGCTACTCTCTCTTTATTTTCCTGAAATTATTTTATTTACTTATCAATTTAAACAATTATTGTTTCTTTTTTAAAAAAAATATTTTTGTTTTTTTACACAAATGGAGTACAACTTTTCATTTCTCTGGTTGTACATATGTAGGTCTCACCATTTGTGCCATCATACCCATACATAGGGGTAACACTGTCCATCTCATTCAATTATCTTCCCCCCCCACACACACACACTCACACTCCCCTCCCCTCTTTATCTCACTCTAGTCAGAATGGCAATTATCAAAAAATCAAGCAACAATAAGTGCTGATGAAGGTGTAGGGAAAAAGGTACACTGATTCATTGCTAGGATTGTAAAACGGTACAACCACTTTGGAAAGCAGTAGAAATACCTTAGAAAACTCAGAATGGAACCACCATTTGACCCAGCTATCCCACTCCTAGGTCTATACCCAAAGGACTTAAAGCAGCATACTACAGTGATGCAGCCACCTCAATGTTTATACCAGCTCAATTCACAATGCTAACCTTTGGAAACAGCCCAGATGCCCTTCAATACATACACGAATAAAGAAACTGCGGTATATATACAAAATGGAATACTACTCACCCTTAAAGGAGAATGGAATTATGGCATTTATGGGGAAATGGACAGAGTTAGAGAATATCATGCTAACTGATGTAAGCCAATCCCCCAAAACCAAAGGCCAAATGTTTTCTCAGGTAAGTAAATGCTGATCCATAATGGGTGCGGGGCAAGGGAAGAACGGGGGAACTTTGGATCTGTTTCTTTTTAATAAGATTTCTTTTTCATGTGTGCAGAATCTTTGTTTTCCTTGCTCACTACTGTATCTAACAGAACATTATCTGGGATATAGTGGATGCTGAGTAAATGAATGGAAAGGCATACAAATTCCCAACCTTCCTTACAATATTAACATGCCATTTCTATGATCCTCTATAAAAACAAAATATTTTTTGAAATTTTAGCAAGATGATGTAGGAAACTTTCAAATCCCAGCATCCTCTACCATAATCTTTTGAGTTCTTTTTCTCTAGAAGCCACCATTCGCCCTGTGCCCTTTAGGTCAGGTCAATATAAAACATTTCATAACAACTCTAATGACATAGAGAGGTAGAAATAGGTACATTCTTACAATCCAGACAAAAACCATAAAATACAGAATTTTTCACAATTACATGTCATTTTCATAGAAGATAAGACTATTTCAGATCTCAGAGTGATTTCAAGTCCTTCCAGGAACCAGGTATACTCTGTATCCTAAGAGAGTTGAAGGAAGAATAGAGGTAAATTAGAAGAGGAAAAGGAAAAAAGAGTTTTCCTGATAGAAAACTATTTTATGTAAAAGACACAAAGGAAGAAAGAGCAATAGAGAAAATGATAAACTAAAAGATTCATACAGATTTTTTTATTAAAGACGAGAAAGGGAGCACTAATAGGACATATAGACTGGCTCACACAGAATCATATTAAGGATTCTACTTTTAATATTAAGAAAAACCAGATTTTTAAAAGAAAAATAATATAAAATCTACACTTAAAAAGGAAAATCACACTGCCTTAGAAATTAAAGGAAAAGATGATAGAAGAAAAGGGAGTGAAGAGTGAACACAAACAGTAGTTTACTAATCCAGGTGAGAAATAAAGACTAAGATGAGATAACTGGAAAAATGGACCAGAAAATTTAATGGACTAAAGACATACTTTGGAGGTAAAATTGTACGCAGAGTGCTTCCAAAACTCTGATCTCTCTGATGTATCTCTGTGCCTTTTCAATTGCTTCCATTGTCTGAAATAAAGATGTTTTTACGTATTTTAAACAAAGAATTAATGGGATAATGACCATTACCTATTAACCATCCCATATATCCTGTACTACCACAACACTACAGCTTATTTGTTATATTTCACTGTTAGTTTCTGTGATACTTCCCACCTGTCCCCTACTTACTGCAAAGCTCAAAGATCTTTGTTATGTTCTCTAAATAATCCCTAATCTAGAAGAGTACCTGGCAGTGAGTCAGCACTAAATAATATCCACTGAATAAATAACATTTCAATTAGGAAGAGGAGATTTTCATAGTAATTATCAAAGAATATGGTAAATATATAGTATTTGAAAGAGTGAGTCGACAGGAGGTTCTTTCAACCGTGCAGCAGGGGTAGTGGAGAAAAAAAAATTAAGATAAAGTATTTAAAATAGTGTGGTATAGATGAAATGGAACAAGGTTTCTCAGTTTACAGTTCATAAAATTCATGCATCACAATAATCTACTGTATTTATTATAAAACTGACTCCTAAATCCCGAAGTTTTGAATCAAGATTTCCTGAAGGTAAGGCCCATGGAGATGCTTTATTAAAAAAAAAAAAAAATGAACTGATACTTATACAGAATATGTATGAATGCCACAGGAATGGAGTCCAGACTCAAAAATATTTAATATGTGATAACAATAAGGTATATCAAATCTATGGACAACAGACAGATTATTTAAAGAATAGTGTCAAAGTAAAAGGCAAGCCTTCTGACAACAAATTAGAACTTGAATCTCTACGTTAAACTACAATTCACCTGTAGCTCAAGAGTTAAAATCAGGAATCAACAAATGGGACTTACTCAAACTAAAGAGTTTTTTCTCAGCAAGAGAAACAATAAGAGAGGTAAATAGGGAGCCTACATCCTGGGAACAAATTTTTACCCCTCACACCTCAGATAGAGCCCTCATCTCCAGAGTATACAAAGAACTCAAAAAATTGAACAATAAGAAAACAAACAACCCAATCAACAAATGGGCCAAGGATTTGAACAGACACTTCTCGGAGGAGGATATACAATCAATCAGCAAATACATGAAAAAATGCTCACCATCCATCGCTAGCAATCAGAGAAATGCAAATTAAAACCACCCTAAGGTACCATCTCACCCCAGTAAAAAAGGCAGCCATTATGAAGTCAAACAAGAAAAAGTGCTGGCGAGGATGTGGGGAAAAGGGTACACTGGTGCACTGCTGGTATGACTGCAAACTGGTTGGACCAATTTGGAAATCAGTATGGAGATTCCTCGGAAAGTTGGGAATGGAACCACCATTCAACCCAGCTGTTCCCCTTCTCGGACTATTCCCAAAAGACCTAAAAAGAGCATACTACAGGGATACAGCGTCATCAATGTTCATAGCAGCACAATTCACAATAGCTAGACTGTGGAACCAACCTAGATGCCCTTCAACAGATGAATGGATTAAAAAAATGTGGCATATATACACAATGGAATATTACTCAGCAATAAAAAACAACAAAATCATGGCATTTGCAGGGAAACGGATGACATTAGAGCAGATTATGCTAAGTGAAGTCAGCCAATCCCTTAAAAACAAATGCTGAATGTCTTCTTTGATATAAGGGGGGCGACTCAAAACAGAGCAGGGAGGAAGAGCATGAGAAGAAGATTATCATCAAACAGGGATGAGAGGTGGGAGGGAATGGGAGAGAGAGGGGGAATTGCACGGAAGAGGGAAGGAGACCAGCATTGTTATACAAATATACATATAAGAGGATGTGAGGCGAAGGGGAGGAAAATAAATAAATAAATAAATAAATTAGAAAGAGTGAGAGAAATGAGCTATGGTAGATGGGGTAGAGGGAGGGGAGGGGAGGGGTGGGGGGATAGAAAGGGGACAGGAAGGGCAGCAGAATACAACAGACACTTGTTTGGCAGTATGTATAAACGTGGCTGTATAATCAATGTGATTCTGCAATCTGTACACGGGGGAATAATAAGAATTCATACCCCATTTGAAACAAATGTATGATATATGATATGTCAAGATCAATGTAATGTTTTGAGCAACCAATAAATTTCTGATGCTTACAAATAAATAAATAAAATAAACTACAATTAAAAGTGTGCATTTAGAAATATTCTTGTAATATACAATATATATACCTTTAAACCCATAAATTTTATATCTAGAAATTTATTGTAAAGAAACAGGGAAGTGCATTTGGGAATGTATGCATAAAACTATTCATCACAGCATTGTTTATTACAATTTTAAAAAACCTATAAATTGGCTAAGGATTAGTAAAATACCAAAAATAATTTTTAGCCATTAGGTATTAGGATGTGTATTTTGTATAGGCTGACAGTAAAAATACAGACTGCAAAGCAATATGAAATAGTGTGATCTGTTTTGGAGAAATAACTTTAAAAGTATATAATTTGCTTTAAAAAAAACTATGCTGGAAAAACTCACAGTATAAGTCATCATGATTATCTCTCAAAAGTAGAGATTATCTTAATTTCTTCTTTTATGATCACACACACAAAAAAAGTAAAACTACCAAAAATGAAATAGCAATCTGAGCTTTAATATTTAATAGTAAACACCTAATTGCAAACATTTACGTAGCTTAATATATTCTGGGTCAAATGTCTAGATGAAAAGTCTAAATGTGAGATCAGAGCATCTACCAGGAAAAACAAAACAGGATTCCACAATCATGTTCCTGTCCTACTGCCACAAAGAAACAAGTCTCAAATTTGTAATCCTATTTCACAGATCTGCCCACCTTTTCTACAGATTCTTTCTTCTTCCCTACAAACTCCTCTTCTTCCCTAAAATGTTCAACAATCCAGATCATCATGAAAATACACTAGAAATTAAAAGGTTTTTTTTGTTTTGAGTCATGGTCTTGCACAATTGTCCAGTCTGGGGTTGGACTCACCATCCTCCTGCCTCAGCCTCTCAAGTAGCTAGGCTCCAGCCATGTTCCACTACACTCAGCTTTACAAGAAACTTTTTAACAATAAGCCATACTGAATTCAAATCGGCATTCAAACTAGCAATAGAAATGTGAGGCACTTACAAAAAAAAAAAAAAATAAACAAACAAAAAAAAAGCCATGGTTCTACTTAGAAGAAAAAAAAAACACATAATGACAAAATTAAAATAACCATTAGAAAAAAGTTATAAACTTTTCATTTCTAAAATTATAATGATCAAAAGATTACTATAAAGACATGCAAAATATATTTTTACTGATACTGGGAAATGGGCATAGACAACAAATTTCAAATACTTGCAAGATCCCCAAACTAAAACCACTCTAATATCACTTATACATTATAATGGGCAATCTGAACTGCCAACTTGATTAGATTAAGATATGTGGAAGATTAAGATATTTCTGGGTGTGTTTAGAGATGACTGAGTGTGGAATAATGAATTGAAGTGGAGACCCTCCCTAAGTGTGGGCAGCACCATCCAATCAGTTGGAGGCTTGAAAAGGAAGCAGCAGCAGATGCAAGCTTGATTCTTCCTGAATGGGCACTTTATTGTTGCTGCAATTGCCTGAGGACAGATTCTCCCTCCTTCACTCTTCCCAAGTGGACTCTGCCAGTGATGCTCCAGGGACTTTCCAAAAGCCTTTGGTCTTGGACTGGAGTAGTGCAGGAAGCCACAAACTGAGCCACACTGGAGCCATTAGGCAGGGAAGACAGGTCTTGGGAATTCCAAGGTGGAAAGCCCTCCTGCAAGAATGCCCAATTCACATTGGCGTCCTGATCCAGCTCAGACCTCAAGTTCAAACACAGCTCCCAAGATAGGAGTAACCACTGGAGCCAAACAGACTCCCAGAGATGGGCATAGCTTGCTAAACACCAACCAACATGTTTACCTGAAGACCCCTGCCACACTAAGAAGCAAGCACCTAAACAAGATTCCTCCCACTGAAATCTTATTCTTTGATTTACTCCCCCTTAAATAAAGAATTGGGGCCTTTTCAGTGTTCAGTTCCAGTTCCTATCAGGTCTAGAAGACTCATCAGGCACCCGCTTTTAAAATCTAATCTTTGGCTTTGTCTTATTTCTTACTGATTATTTAAGACTTTTTATTTTCCTAGGCAGCTCACACCTCATGAGCAGGAAGATGCTCTGTGGGGGTACTGTCTACCCCGTCACAGAGTAAGCATCATTGATCCCTCTTGTTGTGAGACTTTAGCATCTTGGACTGCATAGCTACTGGTTCCTCCAGCTCTCCAGCCTACAGATGGCCATTATGGACTATCCAGGCTTCTGATTGTGTAAACCAATCTAATAAATCCCCTTTTTACAAGTCATACCTCCTGCTGATTCTGTTCCTCTAGAGAATCCTGAATAATACAACCATCAATTCAGTAGCTTCTTTTTTTAATCAAACAAAGCTGGAGTGAATCAAACATACTACCCACAGTTTCTACAGCACAACAAGGAATAAATCCCAAAAAGATGTATTTATGAACTATGTATGGAAAATTATTCACTATGTATGAACTCAGTAATGCTGGTGTCCAACAGATTATCAAAATTCTCAGGCTCTCCCCATCTATTACTGAGCTATACTCCCATCTGATACTTTCTTTAGTAATTTCCCTGTAAAAGCTCATATTGAACTGGTTGTGTAAAACCAATCTAATAATCAATTTAATAATTAGAATTTTCAGGAAGTTTTATAACTTAGCATAAACTGTGTGCTTTTCTTTATAAGAAAGGATTAAGAGAGGTTGACAATAATTTGTTCTTATTTTATTTTTTTGGTACTAGGGATTGAACTCAGAGATACTCAACCACTGAGCCACATCCCTAGCCCTATTTTGTATTTTATTTAGAGACAGGATTTCATTGAGTTACTTAGTACCTCACTTTTTGCTGAGGCTGGCTTTGAACTCACAGTCCTCCTGCCTCAGCCTCCAAAGCTCCTGGGATTACGGCGCCTGGCTGAAAATTTGTTCCTCATCCTTAAATTTCAAACTGTACAGCACTTCTTTAAAGCTATGCATTTTGTTTTATTTTTATACAAAAATGCATTTTCAGAGGGTGAAAAACCTAAAAAATAGCATGTATAAAAATTAAAAGCATGGAACTTAAGCAGACATAAGGAACCTTAAAGATCTAGGCTAACATAATACACAACATGACACTCTTTTGAAAAGATCTACATGGATGATCAATCTTCTGTAGTTGGAGAGTAACTAAGAAGCTCCTAACTTTCCACCACAATCCATTCCACTATCAGACAAATCACATCATTAGCAAGTCCTCTTTCATAGAATAAAAATCTGCTCTCTACTTGATTAATTTCCATTCACTTATTCTAATTTTTTCTCTCAGAGTCTAAGTTTATTCCTACTATACAAAAACATCTAGATTTTTTATCTGACTATAGAAATAGTTTTCATTTATCAACTCTGCTCAAAATGAAGGTCAATAGATCTTGATAGCTACAAGTGCTCTCCTTACTTGCTGCAAGTAATAATAAACCTACACTTTTTTTTATTTTCCAGTGGAGCTGATAGGCTCTGCAGTCACCAAGAGTCAAACCCACTGCACTGGGTTATATGCTTACAACCTAAGTAGTTCTTTTACCTGTAAGAGATAATAAATTAGTATTGATTCATTCTAAATCATTTGGTTTTGCAAACAACTGTTTCTTATGATCAAAGAAAATGCAGTATGCATGTTCACATACAGACTCATTAACTTCATGAGTATGTTACTTATTCTAAAATGCCCCAAACTGAAAAATCATATCATTTTTCATGACATATATTTTTAAGCAAGATTAAATTGATACCCTAATTCAATCTGTAATCACACCCACAAAAACAATAAACTATATATTTTTTAAAAATCTGGGACAAAAGTAAAAGTGGCTAATTGTGCCTAACAAGGATATAGAATATCTGTTTTCTTTGTACATTCGTACTTTTTAAATTTCTTAAAAATAAAAAAGCAACTTACCCATAAGCTAAATAATAAACTTATTTCTTGGCAAGACCCAGCTGGTTACCGTGAGAATCTGAACAGTCCTTTTAGAAAAGTTTTTTTTTTTTCATTGCCTTATGGCAGGGATTAATAAAAAAATTCTGATTAAAAGCATTTTTATACCCTCATATCCCTCTAAGGAGGCAAATTAGATTTTCTCTTTTAATTTATATATATTTTAAAATCAGTGATTATTGGTACAAACAAATTATTTCCCCCATAGAGATGAGATCACAGACATATTGTAGGAAAAATCAATAGGTGAAATTTTCAGTTAAAAAAAACACTGAAGATATACTTTCTATTAAAAGGACACAATGCAACTGTTATATTTTGGGGAAGTTATTTTATAATTCCAGGTCTCATCTATAGGAATAAGGAAGATCTTATTTAATCAAAATCTTTTCCAATTCCAAATTTCTTTGATTCTGTGAAACACCCAAGACTTGGTTTTATGCTAGATAGTTCCCATAAATGCTTGGCATGCATTATTCAACACTTATCCAACAGCAGATACTTTTAACATTTCTTTGCAACGAATTTCTGCTTCTATTACTTCCACTAGTAACATCAGTAGATAGCTAACACTTTAGTACTTGCTATGTATAGAAACAGTTTAATGCTTTATATGGATTATATTTAATCCTTATAATCAGGGGCTGGGGATGTGGCTCAAGCGGTAGCGCGCTCGCCTGGCATGCGTGCGGCCCAGGTTCGATCCTCAGCACCACATACAAACAAAGATGTTGTGTCCGCCAAATACTAAAAAATAAATATTAAAAAATTCTCTCTCTCTCTCTACCTCTATCTCTCTCACTCTCTCTTTAAAAAAAAAAAAAAAAAAGAAGTAATGAGCAAGTGCATGCTCTGAGCAAGGGCATGCTTCCTCTTCTATAAAAAAAAAAAAAAAATCCTTATAATCACCTTCCAGACAGGTATGGTTATTATCCTCATTTTGGAGATGAGAAAACTAAGGATTGTGGAAGTCTAAGACCACATAACTGGTAAACGGCAAATGGCATAGTGGAGCCCTGAACCTGGTCATTAGAAGGAACTCAAATTTCCTGTAGAAGTGTATTTCAAAGGTTGTGATTAAAATAAGATAGCACAAAACCACACACATCCTCTTTTGGTCACAAGGCTGACTTACAACTTAATAAGATAATACTAAGAAAATAAGAAACAAAATTCTGTACCTACTCTTAAAACTAAATCTTACTAAACTTAACCTGAACTGCAAAACCACAGCCAACGTAAACAATGGCCTTAGCCTTCCACTGGGAAATTGCTTTATACAGATAAATCAACTCTTATTTAAAATATAATTTTAAAAACTGTTAGAATTCTTGTTCACTCACCAACTTTCAAAGCAATATACTAAGACAATAAAAAACAAATTCACTGAGTACACATATGTGCTAAGTAAACATAAAGAATCATTTCTAAGGGTTCTAATAAAAAAAGATGAATTTTTGTCTTGAGATCTATTTTCATTACTACTAGAGAAAACAGCACATACATAGTTCTACCATACACTCCTTCATACAGGTTTTCATCTTTCAATCTGCTTTGAAATAGCTAAGACATAATCCCATATTACTTGCCACTGATATTACCTTAACACCATAATAATAATAATAATAATAATTATGGTGTTAAGGTTATTGTTGTTGTGTTGTTGTTGTTATTATTATTATTATTATTATTACTCTACATTCTATTCTATTCTAAGGAGGCAAATTAGCTTCCAGGGGTGCTCTACCAGAACTATTTCTGCATCCCTTTTTATTTTTTATTTTGCAGCAGGGTCACCCAGCCTGGCCGTGAACCTGCAACCTTCCTGCCTCAGCCTCCCAAGGTGTTGACCATGCAACATGCTTGGTCAGAAATTTTAAATACACTTTTTTCCCTTTAACACAGAAGCACAAATATAAGATTTAAGAATATTTATTCTTTTTGACAAAGATAGACTACAAACTATCACAGAAGCCTATGAAAAAAATGTTTACCAAACAAGCATCAGCCTAAAACTTGGAACTACATGAAGTACATCCCTTTTTGTACATGTCAGTCTCTAGTCCAGCAAAATTTAATACACCATAAGAACGTCCCATAAAAACTAATAAAGTGACTCTAAGATTATTAAGGATAAACTACAACTGTTTTATGAATCAAGTGTAAACTGAGAATGAACAGGATCAACATGTGAAGGCAAAATAATTTTTAAACAGAAAAGACTTACTTACTCACCAGATTCTCAATCTTAAAACTAAAGGACAGTGTGAAAGCCTGAACAAAATATATCAAAGAACAGAAACAGTTCTTCACACAGACTGTTTGTTTACTCACTTGGAATATGGGAAAAGTAATTCCAACTCATGAAGATGTTCTGAGAATAAATGTAACAAACAAGATCCCTATAAATGTTAAACAGTTAGATATGATTTAGAGTATATTAAATTACTACAATTATGAAATGACAGTGTGATAAAAGGCACACATAAAAATAACTAAATCTAGTATTATATTTATGTATTATATGTTTAGACCTTATATACAAATTCTAAGCCATTTGAATTCATGGATATTGAAATAATTTACAATCACCATATTATCTATCACTACTTAACTATACACCTAGGGAAAAGTCCCAATAAACAGAAACATTCTCAGTATAATATATCACACTCAAATTTTGTCACCGATGTCTAAAATACTGCCTTACTCCTAGCAAGCATGTAATAAATACTTTTGGAACTACAGTAACTATTTCTGTTTTGAAATAACCGTACTTAATAACCGTACTTATTATTATCAAATACGTTTCTTAAATATATTTTAAGTAGGTTGTTCCCTCTTCCTTGCCAGGAAAGACAAATAGCAAAAATAATGGAAAAGAAAATATAAGAAAGGACCAATATGGGCAAGTAGAGACACAGTCTTTGGACAAAAAAGGCCCAAGTTTACATTCCAACTCTTATGACTTCATCTGGGTGTTATGAATAAGACAACTTCAGCTTGTTTTTCTGCATATATAAAACCTCACCCCAAAGCAAATTAAGCACACCTAGCACCTAATTCTAACATATTCTCTAATAACAGGAACCAGAGCTCCTTGGAAAAAGTGGGATGATTCCAAAAAGCTAGGGCAAAGAAAGCATGCAATGAACCTGGAACATCTTGTGATACCAGAAAGGAAGTGCTCAAATACAGGGATGGACAAAAGAACAGAAGCCAACTTGATGGGGCATCCCAATAGTCAAATCTCTGAGCATTAAAAAAAAAAATTATAACAAAGGACTATAATCCACACTAATGGAAATACATAAATGTGAAAAAGAAAGTTTATAAAATTTCAATTAATAAAAGTAGAAGAAATGGTGGGACTAGGAAAAAAATCATCATTTGGCAAACATCACAATAATTACTGCAGGGAGGAATCATCAACAATGTTAAAAATGGTAAACAAATGTATGATAGAAAATAGGATATGTACATGGTCTCAAAGTATTTTCCCAGAAGATGCTTATTTCAAAGAGAAGTTAATATGTGAGAAACCTACAAATATCATCTTTAACAAATGGTCAGTACGATCAACTTTAATCTCCTAATCTGATGCACCAGAAGACTTTCACTATACTACAAAACTGTTGATAAAAATAACTTGAACTTGGAATATTCTACAAAATACCTAGCCAGTACTCTTCAAAAGTGTCAAGATTATAAAAAAAAGTCTGAAGAGCTGTTTTAGATTAAATAAAATTAAAGACACATGACAACTTAATGCAATATGTGATAATAGATTGTATCCTAACTAGAAAACCTGAATTAAATCAATAGATAATAATATTGTTTAGATGTTAATTTTCTGACTTGATGTAAGATGTTAACATTTTGGACACTGCCTGAAGAGCATATGTGTATTCTTTGTACACACTGTACATTCTTGGTATTCACTATGGACCTTAAAGTGTAAGAATTTTTTGAAGGAACACAGCAATACGAGGAGGTTTAGTTTATAATTACTTTACCTGCCACCTATCTTTGATAACTCTAGTATGTAACAGTTAAAAATTCTCAAGACTACCAAATTTGGCAAGCAGCAATGACAGTCAAGCATTGTTTATATAATCTCTTCACTATTTCTACTTTGACCTCTCACCCATACAATCTTCAGTTTTTTAGTATAAATAACTGAATGGGATGGGAGAGAGAAATTTAGATCAGTAGGTTCATGACAAATTATTTGAGGAGTCTGGAATCATAACTGTGTTCTTCACTTAAAATACCCCTTCATTTCTCAATCAGAATTCTAGGCTGTATGGACCATTTATATGTCATAGAATAACACATCTTAAGCTCTTATATTAAATCCTAACCCAATTGGGCTAATTATCATAGAATTACAAATTATTCATTTCAAAATGCTTGTTAGTGAAGGAACTGATTTTTAAAAAATATTAAAATCCCACCCAGCAAATAAAGTATAATGCATATACATATAAATAAAATTTTATTTACAAGACATAAAATGTGAATTTAGCAGTTATAGAAAGACTAAGGTCAAAATATTCTTTTGGTCCTTTTCTCTATGTTGTTAACAAACATTAAATCTTTAACCCTAAGATGAGTTAAGAAGGGGTTGGGGTGGTGGCTTAGCAGTAGAGTGCTCGCCTCACATGTGCGAGACCCTGGGTTCATTCCACAGCACCACATAAAAATAAATAAGTGAAATAAAGGTATATAAAAAAAAGAATATGTAAGGATTTTCTTAAAAAAAGATGAGTTAAGAAGACATAAAAGCTAGCCTGCTATACAAACTTCAAGGTGAATTAAAGACAAATAAGACAAAAACGTGATGTACAGAATGAAGTCATTGTCTCAATGTCCTGCCCAACGCTAATCCTATCTACCTAATTTTTCACTGTCTGATGAGAACATGGAAGAAAACATTCACAGTACAGATTAGTAGCTACTTTTTTGTTTACTGGAACTTTTAGATTTTAAGTTTTTGTGAAGAGCTGTTTTCTAACATTTAAACTGAAATCAGTTTTTCAAACAGGTTATAATCCTTTAAAAAAAAAAAAAGTAACCCCACCTTCAGGCTAAATGAAAATGAGCACTAATTATTTCATGAACATAGTACCACTCTTCTGAAGAACAAAAAGTTCTTTTTAATATTCTTTTATCTCCAATGGAAAAAAAATATTATTGGGGAGAAGAGTTTACATTTGTCTTAAAATGAAGTAGGCACACATTATCCTAGTTTTACAGTTGGAAAATCAAACACAAGGACAGGTTATACAATTTGCCAAAGTTTTAATGCTAACATCAGCAGTTAACTCCAGGATCATGTTAATTGTGAACTACAGGTTAACTGTAGAAATTAAATTACTAAATTTTCTTTTGAAAGGGCTGCTCTAACCCCATTAAGAATGAAGTTCACAAAAACTACATACTTTCAACACCTCTTTCACCACCAACACCCTTCTCTTCAACTTCCAATTCCAAAATTCTTACTCCTGCCTCTTTAAATTGTAGAGACAGATGGCAACATTTATATTTGTACTCGAGTCACTCAACCTACACTCACTCAATCATGCTGCCACTGGCTCAGAGTACCTCTCCTCCTCAATTTCTGATGCCACTCCAGCAACTTTAACACTTGTATAACTGACTTTTTAAAAAACACACTAGCAGATCCTGGCTTCTCTACTCCAATAACCTTCATCTCTCTTTCTACTTTTTAATCTTCCCTCAAGTCACTCTAGAGAACTTGTTCTCTGATCAAAAATTTCTTTATCTTTCAATTTCTCCCACTTGCAATCTACATGCGCTGTAACTTTACTAAACCTTCAATACAGTCATAAGTTCTACATGCCTATCTATCACTTCAAGCACATCTTAAAAATATAGCTTATTTGGGCTGGGGACGTGGCTCAAGCGGTAGCGCACTTGCCTGGCATGTGTGCGGGTTCGATCCTCAGCACCACATACAAACAGATGTTGTGTCCGCCGAAAACTAAAAAATAAATATTAAAAAAAAAATTCTCTCTCTCTCTCTCTCTTTAAAAAAAATATATATAGCTTATTAGGTGTGTGGAATACAGTATGATACAGATACAACGTAATTCTTTTTTTTTTTGGGCATGGTACAAAACCCAAGGCCATTCTACCACTGACTGAGCTACATCCCCAGACTATTTTGAGATAGAGTCTCACTAAATTGCCAAAGCTAGCCTTGAATCTGTGATCCTTCTACCTTAGTCTCCTGAGCTGCTGGGATTACAGATGTGTGCCACATTGCCCTGCTCATACTATGCAATTCCAATATCAATTCTACAACTTACTCCTTTGTGCGGCTGTAGAAAAGTTACTAAATCTCTCATGAGTTTAAGTTATTTATTAACTATGGATAATACTTAATTCACAGTCCTTATAAAGATTAAATCAAATATTGTCCAAGTAGTAAGACAGTTTGAGACTCCTCTTTCCTGGGCCTTGCTCATTATTAGTCGTTTTAATTTTTTTTGCCCTCTTCCTCTCCACTGTTGACATCACCTCAGCCAACAAATAATCTCAACTCCTCCTCTGAGTACTATCTACTCTTTGCCTTCACTAGTTGATCAATTCTCATTTTCTCTTCAATCTACAGCAATAACTGATTTTTGCTTCCACTACTACTCCCACAAAGTACGTCAGTGACATCCTAACATTAAATCCTTCTTTTGGGTATCACCAGTCTTTCTGCAATATCCTAACACTGGTGGCCTTCTTTGGATTCCTTTAACCCTTGGCTTCTAAAACACTTTCTATCTTTTGGTACTTCTTCTTTCTTCTCCTTTCCCTTAAAATTGATGCTTCTCACTACTCATTTTCCCATACTTCATATTTTCCATGGACAATTTTGCATTGAATTCAACTATTACATCAGTCTAAGATATCACTTCTAACTCTGCTCTCTTAAAACTTCTCTTTGGAAACTAAACCTATATTTATAACACATTATGAGACATTCTCTACCTTGATACCTAGCGAGCACTCAGACTTTAAAAGTTCAAAACTGGACTTTTTTTCCCCATTAAAAACCTATTCTGGGAGCTGGGGACATGGTTCAAGTGGTAGCGCGCTCACCTGGCATGCATGAGGCACTGGGTTCGATCCTCAGCACCACATAAAAATAAAATAAAGACACTGTGTCCACATATAACTAAAAAATAAATATTAAAAAAACCTATTCTGCCAATATTTTCACCTTATTTAAGTTGATTCCACATTTTTCCTATTCCTTTCTTTACATCCAGTCAAGTAATCCTATGTATTAAACATCTGAATTGCCCCTCAAATTTATCTCAAATACTTCCAAATACTTTACTACTTCAGGCGTTGGTGAGTCTATTTATTTGTTTTGTTTGCTTTCCACACAAATTTGCTATTACTCTCTCACTTAAAATAATGACTCCCTGTTGCTGCCTACATTAATAAAACCTCTAGTGCTTCTCATTAAGTATCCTTACTGACTAAAGAGGGTTGTGGTGCTGGGAGAGTATTTCAAAGAAAAAATTTTCTTTGAACTCTTCAGTGCTTCATCTGAAAAATTAATGAAAATTCTGTTCAAAATTCATGACATTACAGACCAGTTAAATAAATTTGCTTTATGTTACAGGTTCAGTCACCTCTCTTTGCCCCAAGACTGCTGATATACAATTAAGCACAAATCTAAACTACTAACAATTTTGTCCCCCAATACTTACTCCCTCACAACTCCTCCAAACAAAAGTATCAAAAAAACTATTGCTTTTCTCCTTTTTCCTTTTCTCATTCTATGCTAGCCCCCCACCACTTCTTGGTTGGAATGCCCTTTCTGCTTTCCATGCCCTTATCCATCAATGACTCCTAAAATGCTACCTCTATCCTAAAGCCTTTCTTCACACATTCCCTCCAAGGCTATCTACCCCCAGACAGAATCGCCTCCCCGTGAGTCTTGAAGAACTTCATAAGCAGAATGCTCATCACATTTCTGAAGGATCTATCTTCCTTGGAGAATTGTGAGAGTTAAAAGTTTACTTATCTTTATATCTCCAGAGTTGAAAAAGTCAAGTGCCTGGGAAGTACTCAAATGTGACTAAACTGAAATCCTTGAAGAAAAAAATCATTTTTGTCTGTTCAAATCTGTTTACCTTAATGCATAAGAAATATGTATACATACATGTATGATGTATGTTTGTATTCCAGTAACTAAAAATGTTGTTACATATCAAAAAGAAAAATCCAGAACTGATTCCTAATCCAATCTCAGTTTCAAAAATAAAACAATAAGCTAGTAAAAACAAACAAACAAACAAAAAAGGTATGGTGACTTTGTGTTGAAGTTAATATAACATTCTAATGTGGTAAAAGTTAAGGTTAAAAAAAAAAAAAGGTCCAGAAAAGTCATAACTCATTAAATTTCAACTAAATTTTTGGTATTACTACAATAATCCTAAAGAGAAGACATTAACAAATACTATGCATTTGCAAAAACATTTTATAACCATGTGTACTCTCCAAGCAAGACATATCTAATTGTATGTAATAGTATCACTAAATACTACCAGGAAAATAATTACATTCCACATTCTAAGTCAAGATAGCATTCATTTACACTAAAGTAATATTTGAAAATAAAATTACTAAACTTATGGATAGAAATTTCCAATTATTCTTGAGTTTACTAAGCTTATTCTTTGTTCCCTAACACTCTGCAAGATAATTTTAAAATTTCACAGTTTCCAGTAGTCAATCCTACATTTATGAGTAACTGATATGATCTAGTAAAAAAGAATTTCAGAAGTATGAAAAAAATTAGGATTCTAGAACTAAAAGGAACCCTAAAATTGATCAAATCCAATACTCAAGTTAAATCAGAAAAATTAAAAATCTAGATTTCTAAAGAGCAGAAAAATATATCTATACTTATGAACATTTCCTATGGGGAGAAATTAGACAATATTACATTTCTGACATTTATTAAGATCATATTATCATTTCTCTCCTCTAATCTTCAGATGTGATAAACTGATTTTTTTCATGTTTATCCAGCATTCTCAAAATAAACCCTGTGAGATTTTGTTTTATATTTAGTTCACTGAATTGGGTTTGATCTTTTTAGTTTTTGAAAATGCATAACCAATCTCTCTAAATATTCACTCTCCTCATCTCTATTCTTAGGGAATTAGCTATATATTATATTGGTCATCATCTCCTTCATATTTCTTAATCTTTATATTTTATATCTCCATCTTTAATTTCAACTTTTAGAGCCTCCATATAGTCTGTAAGAGAAGATTTTAATCTTGTGTGTAATGGACTTTCTGCAGGACAATGAAGCCTATGGCCCCCTTCTCAGATCAATGTTGAAGACCTAAGTATTTTTCATTTTTATATAGTAATAAGGTGGTTCCTTAACACATTTAACATAAGATATAGCAATGGTTTTAATAACTAGAATAATTTCAAGGTAGTGATGACTATAAATATTTGTCAGGATAGCTGTAACAACTGAACAGAAATTATGCTGTAAGAAAAAATCTGTAATTTCTGTGGGTATTATGGGATGAATTGTGTCCCTCAAAAATATACTGTTGAAGTCCCTAATCCCCAATACCTTAGAATGTGACCTTACTTAGAAACAAGGTTGTTACAGATCTATTAATTAAGATGAAGTCATTCTGAAGTAAGGTTGGCTCCTAATCCAATGATTGGTATCCTTATAAGATCAGATGAAAATAGAGACACACGGGAAAAAGGACATATGATGATGTAGGCAGAGACTGAGGTTATGTAGCTGCAAGCCAAGGAATGACAAGGATTCTCAGCAACCACCAAGAAGCAAGGAAGGAGTGCCATGTGGGGTGTGTGTGTATGTGTGTGTGTGTGTGTGTGTGTGTGAGATTGCTGAACCCCCTCCCCCAACACCCCATTTCAGAGGGAACATAGGAACATAGTACAACCAACACTTGATTTTGGACTTTTACCCTCAAGAATTGTGAGGCAATAAATTTCTTTTGTTATAAAAAAACTGAGTTTGTGGGGCTTTGTTAAGGAAGCCCTAGGAAACTAATATTTGCTATCATAAGTATCTCTAATACACTATGGCTTGTCGGCATTTTTTTCATTTATGAATATAAACAAATTTTGATATTAATTAAAATGTCACTTTTTCCCATTCAAGCCCACAAACACTCTGAATTTTAAGAACCTTTGTCTACAGTCATTTAACACCTTGGCTTAAGATCCATTATTAGTGTATTGTTTTGACAAAAACCCAGTTTTCCATTCCATGTTACAAAAACTAAATCTCACAGACTTGTAATGACTTTGTTTTTGGACTGAGATGCAGCTCCTGACACCACGTGTCACAGTGAAGAATTAAATCTAAATATTAAATAATAATAAAACTCATTATCTATGTTAACTTCTTAAACTAAATAAACATACAATTATTCCTTAGTGTTAGATCAATATAATTTGAATAAATGACCAAGTGAGAAGTATTATTTTTGGTACTTTGTGGTCATTAAAGAATGAAGATCGGTACGCTGTAATTCCTTATAGAGCTATTCAAGTTGACATTTAAGTTCAAGAGCCTTCTGCTCACTTATTCATCTCAACCATGTTATGTATTTTTTTTAATAAGCAGTACAAAGTTCTCCATTTTTATGTAAAAACCAAGAGGTACACCATAAAACTAAGAAATCTGTATGTTTTATCCTTTCCAGTTCAATTTCCAATTCTTTATCCCTAGTCACTTTCTCATAATTGGCACCTTGGAGGAGCTGGGGGGAGAAGATCAGATTTAAAGAACTTAAAGTGATCCAAGCCAGAGATATATTCAATTTTCTATGTTAAAAAAGACAAACATCTACCACTCCTTGCTGATGACGTGGTTCTTCAGATATATCACAAAGCTCAGAGGCTAAGTACATTCAAATATTCCAACAGCACCTAGGATAGGTTTAAGCCTGAACTAAGTTATTTCTCAAATTTACTGAAATAAAAAATGAGGCAAATTTTGACCTAAAATAAAAAGAATAGGATAATATATTGATTTACTTTTCTCATAATTTTCAATCTATTTTTCTAACACAGCTAATGCTCTCAAATGCATAAATTCACAAGAAACAAATACAAGGTAGTATGACTACATTAATTCAACCTATTTATTAAGCATCTATCACCAAGAATTGTGCTAGTCATACAAATGAAAGCAAGGGATTATGTAAAAGGGGACACAGAAATAAGCAAATTATTTCATACTATGTGATTTGTAAAAAATCCCTAATATAAATATGTACTAGGTACAAGACAATACATAAGGAGGGAATGTTGGAGGAGCAGTAAAGCATAAATGAGAAAATCTTTTGATTTGAGTTAACATCTCATACCAAAAGTTAAGAGAAAATTTCTTCAGGGGAGAGATTATTTTAGGTGTGCTGGCATGCTGTATTTAGAAAAATACAATTCAAGGTCATAAAGTTTTAAGTCAGAAAGCAGAAGGAAATAAAGCTGACGCAATTAGGCAGTCATTTAGCTCATTTAACTCAAACATCCTAAGCAAACGTTTATATTATGTATACACTACATCTATATTTATAAACATTACTTGACAATATTACACAGCTCTCCAATGCTTCTGTTCATATCTAGAGAGCTTTCCAATTACACATGTATATATGCATGCACATATACACATAAAGATATATGTAGGTGAATATATCTTGAATATATATATTTTTTCACATACATCTTCAGAATAATCCATCACAAGGTACATTTTTAATAAGGCATCAAATAATATAATCATAAAAATGTGTTTTATTTATGAAATAAAAAGGTTCTAACCCAGATTACACCAAGTTTATCACAAGTGACCTAATTCTAGTTAACCTAGTTTTAATCTTATATAATCCCAATTTGCCATTAGAAAACCTAGTACTGACATAGTAAGTATGTCTCGCTAATGAGAGCATACTAAGTAAAATGTTTAATATTTCAGCTATTTCACTTTTCAAGACTTTGCCAAAATGGCAGAGGATATGCAGTATTATATTCACTCACCAGCAAAGGACAAAGACCTTTAGTATCACATAATTTGCCTTTAAATATTTACAATTCTACTTAAATTCTATTCAATCACACACATGGTTTTAATGGAAGCATTTGTCTGGAATATTAATAATTTCTGTAAGGTTATAGACAAAAAAATTATGTTTAGCTAATCCCTTCATTTATTTACAACAGAAAGCATTTTACCCTATTTTCAAAAGTTAAGAATTTTAAACCCAAATTTGAAAGATTGAGATACAAATGTTTTATGCTATTCAAATTCCTTTCTTCCTCATTTAGCTTGTTTACTGTTTAAGACAAAATCTTAAACAGATTCTTCATTAATTCTTAAACACATATTCACAACCGTCCTCTAGGAGTTATCTTTTTCTCTACACAGAACTCTAAAGTCAAATAAGACTTCACATTAAGACCTCTAGAGGCCTTACTGAATTTTAACACAAAAGCTATCTAGAAAAAGTTAATATCCCAAGAAATGGGTGATTTTCACTTCTTTTAAAGTGAATTGTGTCCCTCAAAAATATACTGTTGAAATCAGGTTTAAAAAAAAAAAAATGACTAGGGTTAAGAACACTCTTTGATGTAATTAAATCCCTATGAACTGTGGCTTTAAAAAAGAATATGAGTAAAAAGCCCAAATAAAATCCTTATTACAGTACAGTTTTAAACTATGCTAAGACATTAAGAGCTTGTGCCGTAATATCTCTTTTATTTCTTCATATTGTGATTATAAATAATAAATTTTCATGAAAACATTACTTCATATATTAAAGATAGTGAGACATAAATTATCAGATTAAAAGCTACATTCCAAAGAAGTTCACTCTTTGTGGTTTAGCTAATGCACAAGCAAACAATGTCAGCTCAAGCATAATTTATTACCAGATGAACATCACTTTCTATTATAGTTTTTAAAAATGAAACCAGGATTTTTCCCCATAAAGAGTTAACATCTCATACCAAAATATTAATACCAAATAAATATTTAACAGTATTATATAGTTTGTAGAGAATACTTTATAATAAAGCAGGATACATTTGAGAAAATTGAATGTTGAGTCTAGATGAGTAAGGTAATTTCCAAGTGGTCCCATACTAAGCACATTTAGAATTAAAAAGAAAAAAGTAATCATACCAATGAAGTTCAGTATTTCCAAAAATCAACATCTTGATAATTATAAACCTCTTAAAATATTTTCTCATTTTATTGTAACTGGGGTATGTATCATCCAGTGCTTTACACAAACACTTGTACTCCCGGTTTATCTATCAATGATGGTAAGTATTTATGTTTTTTTTTTAAAAGGGCCCATTTAGAAACAATCTATTTTACACGTGTGTCAAATTCAAATTCCACCATTTGTTTTTCTATCAGCTGCAGCCACAAGGAGATATTCAACACTTTAAAACAAAAATTGATAGGAAGTCTTTTCCCATTTCTAAAATAGAAACTTAACATTTTGATCCCAGCTACTCACTTAAAAAATACCAAAAGTTACCGTTATTCCGTACAGCTTTTCAGCAGTTTTTCTCCTAACTAAGCACTAAGACAGACTTCTTGATCTCCCTCAAAGTAGGTCTAATCTGCGGAAGGCAGTGAGACACTGTTCTGCACTGTGAATGGACAGCCAGGTATTTTATGAATGGAGGCAATCACGTGATCCCAGCACCTCCCAGAACTGATATTTCCCACATAACTGTGTCAACATTCTGAGAACTGGGGTAGTTGTTTGTGTGTGCGTTATGTTTCTAAATTTAATCGAAAACTTCAAGTTCTCCTTACCTCCTGAAATCAAAAATATACATATAGACAAAGAAGCTTCGAATTTTTTCTTGGGAAATTCTTACAAGGTGTCCAAGGTGATGGATGTTTAATTATTTTTTTATGAATGAAGAGTGTGTTATGCAAATGAGGGCGATTCACAAAAAGAGAGAGAACATGGCGGCCACTTCTGCTTCCAGACTGCGCTGACACTGCAGCAATTACCTCCTTCTACACCCGCTCATCAGAAGGGTGGTTTTGTTTTTTTGTTTTTTTGTTTTTTTTTTTTTAAGGAGGGGGAATACTGCTTGTCATTTTTGTAGTTATTTCATGTCAAACTGGCCTCGGCACCGGACTTTAAAGTTTCCTCAAAAGGTCTGACTAGAGGAATGCACTTTGTTTAAAGGAACGCATCCTAAGAACTAGTCCTAACTCACTTAACTCTTTCTAACCCTCCAAAGATAAACAAAAACTCAACTACAAGAAAACGGATACTAATATTCTGCACAGAATTAAACCCTTTCTCCGTAGGAAACTATTACCACCACAGCATTATTCCCCCAGGCAGCTCCTACGATGAAACAAAATATTTAACAGGCAAACTATTTCGTTTGGAAAACATAAAGGCAGCCCAAATAAGCAAAAACTTAAAACTGGAATACTCTAGAAGTTGATGAAGTCACCAAAATGTTCAAGCATTATGAGATTCTGTTAAATCAACGTAATTGATGTGTCTTAATATAGCCGGAAAAGTAGAAACCAGCACTCAAAATTCTTAATTCTGAGTTCTTTACGAGAAGACACATCCAATATTTACAAAGGTAAACACAATAGGTCAACATCTCCCACACTCCAGGTGTCCTTAATCCTATTAAATTTCAAAAATGTTTCCCTAACCCTATTTTTTACAAGAATCTTACAGGTCATAAGTTTAAAAGGACAGACGAAGGGGGAAGACAAAGGCTTAATCGGTATTTAAGAGTCACTGACTCATCGAATTAAGATTCAAAAGCAGTTTGCTGCAGGAGGTGCTCCCACACATTAGTTTCCAAGTGAAATAGCTATAAAGGAAGAAGGATGGATATCTAAGGTATGTTGCCTGGCATGACAGAGCAAAGAAGGACAAGGCTGGGGTCTTCGAGGCAGAGGGGCAATTTCTATTCCACTTCTATCCATCCACAGTTCTCCATCAACAATTGCCATCCCACTTCTTCACTTAATACCCTTCCCAGGCAGAGAGCAACTAAATCTAAGAGATGGAGGGGGTTGCTGCCATTAAATAAAATGGCCCCCAAAATAGGTTATCTCCAACACAAGATGCACCAACTCTCCAGGGTTGCCAGTTTTCCGGCACCCAAGTCTCCACCAAGTCTGGGGAAGTGCCGAGGGAGAACTGGGGGAGGGGAGTTAGCAATCAAGATCAATGAGGCGCTTACTCGTTGTCAGAAGTCGCCGTCTCCTCGCTCATCTTTCCCTCACCGTGATCCGATCCGGAGATGGAGGAGCAACAGCAGGCGGGGTAGTAGCAGCAGCACCGAGGGGCAGCAGGCAGCGGCGGCCGGGGGGGCGCGGGGGCAGCGGCTCAGGGGCCTCACCATGGTGGATGCCTCACCCAGAACGGTGCCCCCCCAGCCGGGAACCCCGGCCACCCCCGCAGGGGGGTGGCAGCAGGAATCTTTGCCGTGGTGACCCCAGCCTCTTCCCTCGCCTCAGCGCCCGGCCAGGGAGATCCAGAGAGGCCGGGTGGAAAAGGGAAAATGGAAGAGGGGCTGCAAAGGCTGGCTGGAGAGCTGCTCCTCCAGCCACTGGGGTGGAGCGCCGCGGGGTCGGTCCGGCCAGGAAGAAGCGGGCGGGCGGAGAAGCCGGGAGCAGAGGCGGCGCTTCCCTCAGGGATGCGGCGAGGAGGAAGCAGAGCTCCGCTCGGTGGGGGCCGGTGGGGGGGTGCCAAGCCCAGGCTCCGGGCGGCGGCGGCACGGTCCTGCCGGAGCCCACCCCACCATCTCCCGCCCCGCCGCCGGCTGCCCGCTCAGCCACCGGCGGCGCCGGGGTCGGCCCTCAGACACGAGCGGAACAGGACAAGGGGGCCCGCGGCGGCGGATTCCTCCAGACACGCTCCAGCCGGGACTCCTCCTGAAGGGGGAGGCAGGGGCGGCGAGGAGCGTGAGAGGCGAGGGGCAGACGAGCTGGTTGCTCCCACCCGAGCCGGAGAAGAGCGGGCGAGCTCGTAGATACAGGGTCCCGAGAAGCCGCGGCAGAGGAGAGCGGCCGCAGGTCCCCACCAACCGGTGCCCACCAACAGCTCCGCGGGCCAGCTCCTCTCGCCCGCCAGAGGGGAGCTGCGAGGGGGGCCGCGGAAGCGCTCACGCCGCCCGCTCCTTCCGCCGCCGCCGCTGCCCGAACCGGGGGCGCCCGCGGGAGAAGGAGGAGAAGTAGTCCCTCGCGACTTCTCTCGGCCGCCTGCTTCCCCCGGGGGCCAGAGCGGACGCAGGGTGGGGCTGCCAAGCGGGGGGTGCCCCGGCCGTGGCGGGCAGTGGGTGGGAGGACTAAAAACTGCAGCCCCCGGACGAATCACTGCAACTCGAAGTCGTGTGCAGCATAGCAAGTTTCAGGAAAGTAGTTCCCTCCTCCCTTCATTTCCCAAATCGTTGTCGAGCCACTTGAGCGGGGAAAGGGGGAGGGAGGCGGAGGGATATGTCACTGCACCGCGCTTGGTGTGCGTGCGCGCGCTCCAAACTCTTGGCACGCTGCGAAAGGGGGCGGGGGTGTGAGCTGCTAGGGGAGCTGCTTGGGAGGTTGCATTGTTGCGGTGCGTTACCCCTCGTTACTCTGCTTGGAATATCTGGGTTGCTTGAACAAATTAGCTACAAAGACAGTGTGCTCAAGGAGCAAATCTGGATGGTGCTCTGTTTTGCTGTTTGTGGTGTGTGTGTGTCTTGCAGAACGAAGAATGGAACTGGCTTGAGTTCATCGTTAGTGGGGGTTACGGGCTGGGACTGCAAAGACAGCTCCTCCTGCTGTGCCTAAGGTTGCATTGCTGCAGTCCCCTAGCTTCATGCACAAGGAGAGAGAGAAAGAGAGGGGGGTGGGGAGAGGGAGGGTGTTTTAATAGCTCGCTGCCTGATTCTTACTGCGCAAGAGATATGCCGTTCAGGGCATTCATCTCCGAAAGCCAGAGTGGTTGTTAATGGAGAATGACTTCCATTGAAACCCAGGGTAGGCGTGTTACATGAATCTGGTGCATCCAGAAGCACAGGAAATAACTCCCGCTGCGAGTGAGGTTGCATAACTGTAGCGCAGGAGATGCCTCTGTAGCACCAACTGCTCTGAAAGGAGGTGGAACGCTTATTGGATAGGCAGCTGTCACGTTTGCATTGTCAGAGGACAATGTATGCATTTATTTCGAAAAGGTTTTTGCAAAGAAACCTCCTGGAATTGTGAGCTGGAGCCTAGTGTCTGTCCTACTGAGGACTCGGAGCTCCTAATTCTGCACATTCTATTATCTTTTCTCTACCTAGAAAGCCAGCCTATACATGCTGCAGCCTGGAGGACCGAATCCCAAACACTCCCAAGTTCCTGACGCATCACTCCAGGCGTCAGCCTAGCTCTGTGCGCAATGCTTTTCACTTCACTCTCAGGTTTCTGTGGCCTGAGAATGAGACTTGCCGCTCCAGCCAGTTTGAGGAGTAGAATAATTCCTGAGGAAGAAGAAAGTGAGAAAACCTCCCAAACAAACCAACACTTCTCCTCTGTCTCTGGAAGCTTCAGGATTGTTCTCTGGATGAGCGTGCATACTAACCTATTAATAGTGTTTTGCACATGGTAGCACTTAGTAAATGTTTGAAGAATGAACGGAAGAACTGAAAGCAGTCAGTATGCCCCAAAATCATCCTATTGGTTTCTGAGGGTTTTTTATTTAACTAACTTCCTTCTTCATCAAGGAAGGACAACGTTAGTGATGGGGAAAGATGATAGGAAGACCCGCCTTTTATAACTTGTCCTTGCGAAGAACATGTAATTGGGAGTGTTGGGCCTCTTCTTCCAAAACCCATTAAACACTTTGGGCACTCAGGTTTGAATCAATTCCTAACACTTATAATCACTGTTTTTAGGCAAGTTGCTTAACTCTTTGCCTGTGTATAATGGAGATAGTAGTACCTAACTCATAAAGCTAAGGTACTGATTTCTAATAAGATAGTAGAAACACACAAAACACTTAGAAAAGATTGAGTTCATTGAACTCAAGAAATCCTAGCTATTATGATTATTTTGTAAAACAGAGATGATAAGCTCCATGGCAAAATGATGGCAATTGCTCTGAAAGTCCTAAATGTAAATGATTCACTATTAGTGTTCATTCAACAAATAATTCACTGTTCATCTTTTGTGTATTCCCCTTGCTAGACATATGAGGTCTTTAGAAGCTATTGATAAGATAACTATCACAGTAATGGATAAGTGTAAAGAAAGTTGGTCATTTGCAAAAGCAATTTTCACTTTTGAAGATGTACATCTGTTTAAAGTTCTGGCACATCAGGGAAATCATCCATACCAGTTTTAGGAGATGATATGAAAACCATCTTTGTTGTCATGTACCAGGCAGTGTAGGCCACTTTTAAACACATGACTTACTTAAAGAGTCAAGATGTGATTGACAGCTCGAATTGGCCCTTTTTAGATTGTACTGAACCCCTATGGCCAAGACACAATAACCAAACCATTCACTGCCTTTGGTGGTCTCCATGCCATTCTTGGGACACTTTTGTGCCCTTTTTAACAACACATTTGTCATTCCAATTGTTGACGATCTTACCAACTTTTTAAAAAATTTCCATGGTCTGGTAATTGTATAAGTCTTCGATCAATCAGAAAGATCCTACAATGAGGCTCAGAGCCTAGGGATCTTCTAGCTGATGTTCAGTCAGCAGCTGCCCTAAATTCAAGGTGTATCACAACCGATCTGTCCCAGTGCCTGGCAATCAAAGGCAATATGTGAGACTTTATTTAGATTCTGATTCGAAAAAATATTTTAAAATTTGATACAACTGGGGGACTTTGAACATTATCTGAAAATTTGATGAGATAAAAAATTTTTCAAGGTTTGCTTCATGATTATGTTTTTTAAGTCCTTATCTTTCAAAGATAAATATTCAAATATTCACAGATAAAATTATATCTGATTTGCTTCAGAATCATTCAGTGTAGTGAAAAGGGAGAAATGTGGGTAGGGATATAAAGAAATAAGATTAACTATAGATTAATGAGAAACATATTCTCTTTATCATTTTATATAATCAAAATTTTCTCATGATCAGCTTTTTTTTAAAAAAATACACTGTGAGCATTTCTTTAAAATGCAGATTTTCTAGGCTCCAGCCCACAGATTGAAATCTGTAGGTCTATACTGGGACCAACAACATCTTTTTCAGAAATATGCCAGGTACCTGACCCTTTTTAAGTCCTTCATAGTCTCCCCCCCCCCTTTTTTTTTTCAACTCTTTTTGTCATCCTGTCTCCCAGCACATCCCTAATTAAAGCCTCCATTGTAGTCAAACACAAAAAAGGGGTAGTCCAGGGTATATCATAGGCTTATGTAGATACTATTTGAAGACAGAGAGATAGTTCTGCTAAGAAAGGTGGATCCAGCCAGACATGAATAACTTTATGAGAAGCTAAATATAGAATATAATTTCACCTTAAGTTCCAACTCCATTCAGTTGATACTTGTCAAGAGGGACTCTATGGTCATATCAGGCTTCAGCAAGGAAGGGAACACATATATTTGCTTGATTGTAGTTTCTCAGGTGAGGCCATGGGAGAAGCCTCATCAACAGTAGCTGGTTCTCACAGTGGCTCTCTGTAGTATTGTACTCAGATATAAGAATTAGCCACAGCCCCTTGTTAGAGGTGCTGATCAATAGCAACCCATGGATCAAAGAGAAAGGAAGAACATCTTGACTGTCAAGTAATTGCCAGGATATCAACAAAGTTAAGAAGGCCTACATGGACTCTAGATTCCAGATAGGTATCAATCCAAGGATTCACAAGGATAGCAAAATGTACTGTCCTCACTGTGCTTACTGTGATACTGGTAGATGGCATGTGGCTCTGCAATGCAAGAATTTCTCTTCCCAGGCTGCTCACTCCATAGTTACCATCTTTCTTTTGAACTCAGAATCTATCATTCAGCATTAGGCATAGTGGTATGTGCCTATGGTCCCAGCACTTGGGAGGCCAAGGCTGAGGCAGGAGGATCCCTTAAACCTAAGAGTTTGGACCAGCCTGGGAAATATGAGACCCCTGAGACCCCCATCTCAAAAAAAAAAAAAAAAAGAGAAACATCAGATTCTCTTATCTTTGTTGTTTATACTTACACACACACACTGCTAATTAACATTTTATTAGTTTATGCTTGTTTCCCCAGTTCAATTTTAAGTGACTTGAAGACAGGCTGCATTTCAGCAGTGGTTTTAAATAATAGAGCTTTTCGTATAATATTATGCCAAATCTTTTTCTATGTGTACAAATAAAGCTGTTTGCCTGACACTCTGGTAGAACCAGGAGTTCCCTATGGCTTCCTCTTGCAACTAGAATACTATTAGAGTTCAGCATGTCATACACCCTGTTCCTTGGACTATTAGCTGTCAGCAGATGTTTGTACACTTGGGACACTAAATAGGAGACAACCATGCCAATATTGAAGTTCTTAATAAAATACAAGTGAACATTTCTATTTCTAAAATTCCCCTTAGCATTATTTCTTAGCAGATGTTATTAAAATTTTGTATTTGAAAACTATTTATCAAAGGACTGTATTTTCATGCTATACTAATGTTCGCATAATGAATTTTTCTTTTCTTTTTTTAAGTGTAACCAGTCTCATGGCTAATAAGCTCTGCCTCTCAGTAGAATTACTAAATGGTAACCATGTTTCTAAATAGTTTCCTTGCCTCTGGCATGAGTCTGTTTCTCCATCACTAGAGTTTCCATGTTCTTCCAAACTAATACAAAGTATAAAGGATAAGTATGCTATTTTCTTTTTCTCCCTAAGGACTGCAATTGTTGGTCTGCTAGTATCCGGTGAGTGTGAAATCAGTTTACTTTTAATGCTATAACTGCCTTTTACAGGAAGTTTCCACAAGATTACGAGGAGTACAAGGGAAATGAGCAGTCTGTGACTTCCTTTATGCTCCGTATAATCTTAGCAGGGAGGATGCTTACCAGACCCTCTGCTACTAAATAAAGCACTCCTCCCTTACCATCATTCTCCCAAATGACTTTGGCATGTTCATTCTTCAAAAACTATGTTCCATTACAACAAATAGGAAGGATTGAAATAGCCATCACAAAAGATTTTTAAGGCTATATACCCACAACACAAATTTAGGACAACAAAAATTCTTAGACAACAAAAGGCAGTTCTTGGATTTTGCTTTATGGCATTGACTTCCCTTTTTGTGAGTAATAATTAACCATTGTCCAGGAGTTACAATGCCCTTCAGGAGCTTACCTTCCTAACACCCTTGCCCAGTAGGTATTATTATCAACTCCTTTTATAGAGAGACTTGGGAACTGATGATCAGACAGGTTAGGTTATGTACCAGAGGTTACACAGAAATAAAGGTATGGGTGAAGCTGAAATCTTCAAGAGCCCAGAAGTGTGTATGACTACATATCTAAATGTCTTTGAGTTTTTTCAATATTTTATATAATATTTCAGATAAGGAATCCTAGATGGGATATTACTTTCTTTTCAATTCAATATTACTTTGGATGACTTGGCAGGAAAATCCAAGTTTTAGTTTATCCAAAAAAGAAAATGAAATTCCTTGACAGTTATCAACTGCCTCCTATGGTTCACATTATCTAAGATCCCTTATTCCATCAGTTGTCAGAGTAGGGTCTGGAGAACTCTGGGATCTCCTTGTAAATTAGTAGCCAAATCTAAACCTTGATAGCAAGACTACTTCAATCAGAAGGTAAATAACATCTGGTTGCCTCCAGTTGATGCTAGCAGCCATTAATTATCCTGGTAGTTCCCTAGTCATGTGTGACTATTTATTGCTTAGGTATACTGTCCATATTTCGAGTCCTCAATAGTCACATGTGGCTAGTGGTTACCATTTTGGACAGTCTTTGTTCTCTTGGCACTCAATGTGCAGATGTGTTGCAAGCAATGCAGGTAGTTATCTTGTTATTGATGCAGACATGTAACAATGATTATACTTTCAAATGTTATTGGCTTGAATTAGAGCACTGAATTCTCTCCTTTGATCTCAGATCATCTATTTGTTCATCCACTAAAGGTAAAAGAGAGGATATAATTTCATAATTAGAGTCTTTGAAAAACCCACAGAAGATATCTATCTGGAAGAAACAAATTCATTGATTATTTTATAAAGATACTTTAAGTGCTCCTGTCTAAATACTTAAGTCAGCTACCCAAAGCTACAAACTTCACCTGGAAGTTTGTTAGAAATGTGGGCTCTTGGCCTCCACCCCAGCCTTACTGAATCAGAATCCATATTTTAACAATGTTGCTACATGATTCATGTGCATATTAAAAGTTTAAGAAGCTGTGCTTTTGTGGGTATAGGAAGGATAGTAAAATGAGTTGGACATTATTTCCCTATGTGCATATATGATTATATGACAGGTATAACTCTGCATCATGTACAACCAGAAGAATGAGAAGTTATACTCCATCAATGTATGATGTATCAAAATGCATTCTACTGTCATATATAACTAATTAGAACAAATTTAAAAATTGAAAAAAGAAGCTGTGCTTTAAGTAATCTCTTTATAAGAATGTCCCTTCCTCACCTTGCCTGGGTATAATATGACCTGGGCTTGTCCAATCTCAAAGTATACAAAAATAAAATATTCCTGTCACCATTTCCAGTCCTTTTTCTAGTCCCCTTAAACAGGTCTTTTGTTCTTGTTTCCTTTTAGCCTCTTTTTCCTGGCCTGTGATTTAGACCACTCACTCCTCTCATCTCAGAATTAAGCCCTCTACTCTGTCTTAGTTCTCTGTAGTCCTGGGATTATCAAGGAATTATGCCCTTAAGAACTGCTCTCCTTTTCCCTTTTGTCTCTCAGATCTCCCTACTTTAAAAAACAAAACCAAAAAAAAAAAAAAAAAAAAACAACTTTTTTTTCAAATTGTTTCTGGCTTATCTGAAGTTTCTCTCTTCTTCCCACTGTGTAACCATCACATTTGAGTTGGATTTTTTCATATTTCATTAGGTGTATGTAAAGCCTGTTTGGATTTTTGTTTTGTTTTGTTTTTTGTTTTTGTTTTGGCGTGTGTGTATGTTGGGGATTGAACCCAGGGCCTTATACATGTGAGACAAGCACTCTACCAGCTGAGCTATATCCCCAGCCCCAGTTGTTCTTAAAACTTTGAATTTTGTTGTAATTTCCATGTGGTCTACTATAATTTTAAAAGGCAAAACAAAACTTAAGAACCTATATTTACATATGACATTGTTTTATGTTAATACCTCCCCCCAATTGTGTATGTAACTGTGTGTAGTTTAATAATTATAATTCAAAGTCAGAATATGTAAGTTTAGGTGGTAGAGGCTGGAGGAGAGGTATAAAAGAAATATTAATGTTTGAGGAAAAAATAACAGTTACTTTTATTTTCTGTTTTATAGAATCTTATATAATCTAAATGTTTCCATTTGTTTTTCCATGTCTCCATAGCTGTATTATAAGATTTTAGAGACCAGTAAAAAGGCTGTTGTGAGAGTCTATACAAGGAAAATTAGGGCACTACCCATGGGGCTACAACAAAGAGGATAGTTAGAACTACATGTCAGTGGTAGAATTCGCAGGATCACTTTAGGTTCAAGGATGAAGCCTACTTTCTGGGAATTTTAGTCTAGCTTGGAAGAAGACATGGAAACCAAAGGGAGACATTCAGATAATATGAGATGCAGTATGACTGAAAACCTAGCAAGTAATGAAATTCAATGTTATTGTTTTCTTCTAATGACACTAATATTATTACCATATCTAAATGTGTCTGTTTTGGAATCTTATGATATTATACTGTTGTGTAATAAAACAAAAAATACACCATATTAAAGCTTCCATATTTAAAAATTATTAGATGATAAAAACTTTAGTTCCAGTGACATCTGCCCAAAAAAAGATATCTTTATTCTCTGTAAGATTTAAAATCCTGAGAAGACCCTGGCTTTCCTTCTCACTGGACAATGTCACTTTCAGAACTAAAGCTCTTTATCTAAAAGCTCTAAACACTTCACACCCTTATTGCCTCCTGGGTTTTAGCCAATCTTTGTTTATTTCAAGTTTCCTTCCTTTGTTGGGTGTCCCTGACTTCCTTCTGGGTCCTTTGCCAAGCGATGCCATGTACTTTGAACAGTCTTTTTTTTTTGTTTGTTTGTTTAACCTCTCTTATTGTTCTTGCCTATTTTAAGTCTATCTCCTGAGGTTTTCCATAAGGCTTTTGGGATTGATTTGGAAAAATAGCATTGCTTTCTAAAATCCTATATTATTTGGTCTAGTCTACATCTTAGAAATATAGCTGTTCTTGATATGTTCTATTGTACTATTCTTTTTTTTTTAATTTTTTATTGTTGGTTGTTCAAAACATTACAAATTTCTTGATATATCATATTCCACACTTTGATTCAAGTGGGTTATGAACTCCCACCTTCACCCCATACACAGATTGCAGAATCACATCAGTTACACATCCATTGATTTACATATTGCCATACTAGTGTCTGTTGTGCTCCGCTGCCTTTCCCATCCTCCACCCTCCCCGCTCCCCACCTCTCCTCTCCCCTCCCCTCCCCTCCTCTCCTCTCTCTCTACCCCCTCCACTGTATAACCCTGAGGGTCTCCTTCCATTTCCATGCAATTTCCCTTCTCTCTCCCTTTCCCTCCCACCTCTCATCCATGTTAAATGTTAATCTTCTTCTCCTGCTCTTCGTCCCTACTCTGATCTTAGTTACTCTCCTTATATCAAAGAAGACATTTGGCATTTGTTTTTTAGGGATTGGCTAGCTTCACTTAGCATAATCTGCTCTAATGCCATCCATTTCCCTGTAAATTCTATGATTTTGTCATTTTTTAATGCAGAGTAATACTCCATTGTGTATAAATGCCACATTTTTTTTATCCATTCGTCTATTGAAGGGCATCTAGGTTGGTTCCACAGTCTTGCTATTGTGAATTGAGCTGCTATGAACATCGATGTAGCAGTGTCCCTGTAGCATGCTCTTTTTAGGTCTTTAGGGAATAGACCAAGAAGGGGAATAGCTGGGTCAAATGGTGGTTCCATTCCCAGCTTTCCAAGAAATCTCCATACTGCTTTCCAAATTGGCTGCACCAATCTGCAGTCCCACCAGCAATGTACAAGTGTACCCTTTTCCCCACATCCTCACCAGCACTTGTTGTTGTTTGACTTCATAATGGCTGCCAATCTTACTGGAGTGAGATGGTATCTTAGGGTGGTTTTGATTTGCATTTCTCTGACAGCTAGAGATGGTGAGCATTTTTCCATGTACTTGTTGATTGACTGTATGTCCTCCTCTGAGAAGTGTCTGTTCAGGAACTTGGCCCATTTGTTGATTGGGTTGTTTGTTCTCTTATTGTCTAATTTTTTGAGTTCTTTGTATACTCTGGATATTAGGGCTCTATCTGAAGTGTGAGGAGTAAAGATTTGTTCCCAGGGTGTAGGCTCCCTATTTACCTCTCTTATTGTTTCTCTTGCTGAGAAAAAAACTTTTAGTTTGAGTAAGTCCCATTTGTTGATTCTAGTTATTAACTCTTGTGCTATGGGTGTCCTATTGAGGAATTTGGAGCCCGACCCCACCTAATGTAGATCGTAGCCAACTTTTTCTTCTATCAGACGGCGTGTCTCTGATTTGATATCAAGCTCCTTGATCCATTTTGAATTAACTTTTGTGCATGGCGAGAGAAAGGGATTCAGTTTCATTTTGTTGCATATGGATTTCCAGTTTTCCCAGCACCATTTGTTGAAGATGCTATCCTTCCTCCATTGCATGCTTTTAGCCCCTTTATCAAATATAAGATAGTTGTAGTTTTGTGGATTGGTGTCTGTGTCCTCTATTCTGTACCATTGGTCCACCCACCTGTTTTGGTACCAGTACCATGCTGTTTTTGTTACTATTGCTCTGTAGTATAGTTTGAAGTCTGGTATCGCTATACCGCCTGATTCACACTTCCTGCTTAGCATTGTTTTTGCTATTCTGGGTCTTTTATTTTTCCATATGAATTTCATGATTGCTTTCTCTATTTCTACAAGAAATGCCGTTGGGATTTTGATTGGCATTGCATTAAACCTATAGAGAACTTTTGGTAATATCGCCATTTTGATGATGTTAGTTCTGCCTATCCATGAACAGGGTATATTTTTCCATCTTCTAAGATCTTCTTCTATTTCTCTCTTTAGGGTTCTGTAGTTTTCATTGTATAAGTGTTTTACCTCTTTTGTTAGGTTGATTCCCAAGTATTTTATTTTTTTTGAAGATATTGTGAATGGAGTGGTTGTCCTCATTTCCATTTCAGAGGATTTGTCGCTGATATACAGGAATGCCTTTGATTTATGCGTGTTGATTTTATATCCTGCCACTTTGCTGAATTCATTTATTAGCTCTAATAGTTTCTTTGTAGAGCCTTTTGGGTCTGCTAGGTATAGAATCATATCATCTGCAAATAGTGATAATTTAAGTTCTTCTTTTCCTATTTTGATGCCTTTAATTTCTTTCGTCTGTCTAATTGTTCTGGCCAGTGTTTCGAGAACTATGTTGAACAGAAGTGGAGAGAGAGGGCATCCCTGTCTTGTTCCAGATTTTAGAGGGAATGCCTTCAGTTTTTCTCCATTCAGAATGATGCTAGCCTGAGGCTTAGCATAGATTGCTTTTACAATATTGAGGTATGTTCCTGTTATCCCTAGTTTTTCTAGAGTTTTGAACATAAAGTGATGCTGTACTTTGTCGAATGCTTTTTCCGCATCTATCGAGATGATCATATGGTTGTTATTTTTAAGTCTATTGATGTGGTGAATAACATTTATTGATTTCCGTATATTGAACCAGCCTTGCATCCCAGGGATGAATCCTACTTGATCATGGTGCACAATTTTTTTGATATGTTTTTGTATCCGATTCGCCAGAATTTTATTGAGGATTTTTGCATCTAGGTTCATTAGAGATATTGGTCTGTAGTTTTCTTTCTTTGAAGTCTTTGTCTGGTTTAGGTATCAGGGTGATGTTGGCCTCATAGAATGAATTTGGAAGTTCTCCCTCTTTTTCTATTTCCTGAAGTAGCTTGAAAAGTATTGGTATTAGTTCTTCTTTAAAGGTTTTGTAAAATTCTGCTGTATACCCATCCGGTCCTGGGCTTTTCTTAGTTGGTAGTCTTTTGATGGTTTCTTCTATTTCCTCAATTGATATTGGTCTGTTTAGGTTGTCTATATCCTCCTGACTCAATCTGGGCAGATCATATGACTTAAGAAATTTATCTGTGCCTTCACTATCTTCTAATTTATTGGAGTATAAGGATTCAAAATAGTTTTTGATTATCTTCTGTATTTCTGAAGTGTCTGTTGTGATATTGCCTTTTTCATCCCGTATGCTAGTAATTTGAGTTCTCTCTCTTCTTCTCTTTGCTAGCATCGCTAAGGGTCTGTCGATTTTGTTTATTTTTTCAAAGAACCAACTTTTAGTTTTGTCAATTTTTTCAATTGTTTCTTTTGTTTCGATTTCATTAATTTCAGCTCTGATTTTAATTATTTCTTGCCTTCTACTTCTTTGCTGTTGTTTTGCTCTTCTTTTTCAAGGATTTTGAGATGAAGCATGAGATCATTTATTTGTTGGTTTTTTCTTTTTTTAAGGAATGAACTCCAAGCAATGAATTTTCCTCTTAGAACTGCTTTCAATGTGTCCCATAGATTCCGATATGTTGTGTCTGTGTTTTCATTTATCTCTAAGAATTTTTTAATTTCCTCCTTGATGTTTTCTATAACGCATTGATCATTCAGTAACCTATTGTTCATTCTCCAAGTGATGTATGATTTTTCCTTCCTTCTTTTATCGTTGATTTTTAGTTTCATTCCATTATGATCAGATAAGATGCATGGTATTATCTCTACTCCTTTATATTGTCTAAGAGTTGCCCTGTGACATAATATATGATCTATTTTTGAGAAGGATCCATGTGCTGCTGAGAAAAAAGTGTAACTGCTTGATGTTGGGTGGTATACTCTATATATGTCAATTAAGTCTAGGTTATTAATTGTGTTATTGAGTTCTATAGTTTCCTTATTCAACTTTTGTTTGGAAGATCTGTCCAGTGGCGAGAGAGGTGTGTTGAAGTCTCCCATGATTATGGTATGGTGGTTTATTAGACTCTTGAACTTGAGAAGAGTTTGTTTGATGAACATAGCTGCACCATTGTTTGGGGCATAAATATTTATGATTGTTATGTCTTACTGGTGTATGGTTCCCTTAAGCAGTATGTAGTGTCCCTCTTTATCCCTTTTGATTAACTTTGGCTTGAAATCTATTTTATTTGATATGAGTATGGACACTCCTGCTTGTTTCCGAAGTCCATATGAGTGATATGATTTTCCCCAACCTTTCACCTTCAGCCTATGTATGTCTTTTCCTATCAAATGCGTCTCCTGTAGGCAGCATATTGTTGGGTCTTGTTTTGTGATCCATTCTACTAGCCTGTGTCTCTTAATTGGTGAGTTTAAGCCATTAACATTTAGGGTTATTATTGAGATATGGGTTGTTCTTCCAGCCATATTTGTTTATTTCTGTTACTAAACATGGTTTGTTTTCCTCTTTGATTATTTTCCCCCCCTTTACTGTCCTACCTCCCACTGTTGGTTTTCATTGTTATTTTCCATTTCCTCTTCCTGTAATGTTTTGCCGAGGATGTTTTGAAGAGATGGTTTTCTAGCTGCAAATTCTTTTAACTTTTGTTTATCGTGGAAAGTTTTAATTTCATCTTCCATCCTGAAGCTTAATTTCGCTGGATACACAACTCTTGGTTGGAACCCATTTTCTTTCAGTGTTTGAAATATGTTATTCCAGGATCTTCTAGCTTTCAGAGTCTGTGTTGAAAGATCAGCTGTTATCCTGATTGGCTTACCCCTAAATGTGATCTGCTTCCTTTCTCTTGTAGCTTTTAAAATTCTCTCCTTATTCTGTATGTTGGGCATCTTCATTATAATGTGTCTAGGTGTGGATCTCTTATGATTTTGCACATTTGGCGTCCTGTAGGCTTCTAGGATTTGGGATTCTGTCTCATTCTTCAAGTCTGGGAAGTTTTCTCGTATTATTTCATTGAATAGACTGCTCATTCCTTTGGTTTGGAGCTCTGTACCTTCCTGTATCCCAATGACTCTTAAGTTTGGTCTCTTAATGTTATCCCATATTTCTTGGATGTTCTGCTCATGGTTTCTTAACAGTCTTGCTGAGCTGTCTATGTTCTTTTCCAGTTGAAATACTTTGTCTTCATTGTCTGATGTTCTATCTTCTAAGTGTTCTACTCTGCTGGTAGTATTCTCCATTGAGTTTTTAAGTTGGTTTATTGCTTCCTGCATTTCTAGGATTTCTGTTTGTTTGTTTTTTATAACCTCTATCTCCCTGTATAGTTGATCCTTTGCTTCCTGGATTTGTTTGTGTAATTCCTTGTCGAAGTGATCTTTCATTGTCTGATTTTGCTGTCTAATGTCTTCCTTGATACTCCAGATCATCTGAAGCATGTATATCCTGAATTCTTTATCTGACATTCCATCTGCTGCAGCTGTTACCTCTTCTAAAGTTGCGTTGACCTGCATTGCTTGTGGTCCTTTCTTTCCTTGTCTTTTCATACTGCTTGCGTATCTTTCCTGCAGGAGCGGGCGGCGGCTCTGCTCTCTCCTTATTCCAATTGGGGTGTCATGGCTACCACGCCGGCAGGTCACTGGGCCTGTTCTGGGCGCTGGCGGCGGCTCTGTTCTGCCCCTACTCCAATTGGGGTGACGAGTGTACCACGCCGGCAGGCCACCGGGCCTGATCCGCCGGTCGGTTGCATGTTTGCCTACCCTGCAGGCGCGGGCGGCGGCTCTACTCTGCCCCTACTCCAAATGGGGTGACGTATCTGTCGTACCGGCAGGCCACTGGGCCTGTCCCGCTGGTCGGTCGCAGATCTGCCCACCTTTCGGGCACGGGTGGCGGCTCTGCTCTGCCCCTACTCCAATTGGGGTGTCGTGACTACCCCGCCTGCAGGTCGCTGGGCCTGTTCCTGGCACGGGCGGCGACTCTGCTCTGCCCCTACTCCAATTAGGGTGGTGTGTGTACCACGCCGGCAGGCTCCTGGGCCTGATCCGCCGGTCTGTCGCAGGTCTGCCTACCTTGGAGGCGCGGGCGGCGGATCTGCCCTGCCCCTCCTACCACGCCTGGGGACCCCTGGGCCTGATCTGCAGGTTGGTCACAGGTCTGCTCACCCTGCGGGCATGGGTGGCGGTTCCGTTCCGCCCCCACTCCAATTGGGGTCACGTGGCCACCACACCGGCAGGGCCTGATCCAGGCGTGGGAGAAGGATCTGCTCTGCCCCTACTCCAGTTGGGGTGATGTGTGTACCACACTGGCAGGCCACTGGGCCTGACCTGCCAGTCTGTGACAGGTCTGTTTACCTTGCATGCGCGGGCGGCGGCTCTGCCCTGCCCCTCCTACCACGCCCATGTACCACTGGGTCGTGGGTCTGCCCACCTTGCGGGTGTGGGTGGCGGCTCCGCTCCGCCCCCTCTCCAATTGGGGTCACGCGGTCACCACGTTGGCGAGCCGCTGGGCCTGCTCCGGGCGCTGGCGGCGGCCCGGCTCCTCCCCTCTGGCTCGACGACAAATTGAGGAGACTCGGGTGTCTGTGCCTCACCCCCCCTACCAGGAGACCAACTGTTTCTGTTGCCGCTGGTATTGATGAAGTTCTCTCCTCCGCCGCTTTCTGATGACATCAGATCTCTGCCATGTTGGTATCCTATGCAAATGGCAGCATTTCGTTCCCCTTGCCGGGCAACCAAAGCAACGGGTGAGTCCTGACCGGCCCTCAGCAGGACCCGGACAGAGAAGCAGTTTCCGTGGGCTCCTAGCCCTGGGCCAGGGCAGTTCCGGGAGCCGGAACTCGGCCGCTCCGTGCTCGGTGTAAGCTCCAATAAGAGTAGGCTCCAAGAAGCAGTCCCCACGGGCTCAGTTCCGGGAGCCGGAATTCGGCCACTTAGTGCTTGGTGTATGCTCTGATAGGAGCAGGGTCCAAGAAGCAGCCTCTGCAGGCTCCGCAGCCCTGGGCCAGGGCGGTTCCGGGAGCCGGAACTCGGCCGCCCCGGTGTTCGCTCCGATAAGATCAGGTTCTAAGAAGCCCCCAGGCACTGAACCCTAGCAATCTGTCTGCAAGCCGCAGGCGAATGGCAGCCTGAAATTACCTGTTCTATGGCTGAATGAGCTGCGGTCAGTGGAAAACAGGGATGGTGACGTCAGCTTTCCAACATGGTGGCTGCTGGCCTCCTCTGTGGTCTGACTGGTGTGGAGAACCGAGATGGACCGCTTCCTTCCCCTGTCTCAAACCCAGAATTCAGCCCTGAGTACGGTGCTTGCACGGCTGGCAGAATCTGCAGCGCTGTATCCCTGCGTTGCTATCTCCTCGTTTCCCAGTGCGCGCTGCAGACTCTAGCCCTATTGTACTATTCTTAACTATATTTGTTTAATGTCTATATTTAGTTATTTATCCTTTCCAAGTTTTTATAAAATCTTGATATTCATGTGTATCAAATTATTTATAACAACTTGTAAGGTGAGATGTCATGCTATATATACAAAATGTTATTTTATAGCAGTAATTATAATTTGTTACTCCGGTAAGACAACTTTTAGTTTATATTTTGAATTTATCTCTGGAGCTCCTAGCCATTCAAATGTAAAAATGACATTAGACATTTTGACATGCTGTCATCTAATTTCATAAACTATATATTATCACAGTTTTTTTTTCACTTTTCATATATCTAAAATATTGAATTTCCTTGAAAAATCACTTGAAATATGATTTGATTAATTTGTTTTAATTAACTAATTTAATTCTAACACTGAACATTTCTCTGTTTAGTTTTTTAATTCTTTTTCATGACTTATACTTCTGATGTTTATTCTATTTTATAAAACCAAATATACTCAATAAAGGATATACAGAACCTTCTGAAGACTAATAGAGCCATCTAGACTTCATTAGGGAGTAGTGTTTTGGTTCAAGTCTCAAAGTATCCATCTTTGATAAGTTCACAAAAGCAATCTGTATCAGAAGAATTGATTCATTGAGATATTTATTTTACACACCATGCTTAGTACTAGAGATAAAATGAAAGCAGTCTTTGACCTTCAGAAGCTTATAGTCTACTGAAGGTATATATTTAAAAATTAATATTACCATGGTCAGTGTTGTAAGGATTTTGAGTAAAGTCCCATGTGAACAACTGATTTTGCTTCACATAAAACATAGAATTAATGGTAGATGAGTTACCATAAAGCATTATTGTGAAACGTAACCAAAACAATGAAATGAAAAATCATCCTTGAAGTCGACATCACCCGTGTATTCAAGGAGAATGTAAATAGAAAAAAAAAATGCTAAAGATTGTTGATTTGTGTAATTTCAACTTCAAAAGGGCCAATTTGGAGCTAAGAGAGATCAGACAAATGTATGATTTTTTTTCTTATAGTCTTTTCTACAACACAGCCAATGAGAATCCATTAAGGATAAGACTCTCCTAAACTTCAGAGTGTCCTCCCAGGGGAATGAAGATAGGTGTGGTAGAATATTTGTTTGCTACAACTCAGTGGATGTTGATAGAGCTGGCTTGTTTGTTTTCAATTGTATTTTCTGGCAGTTAGGTATTATATGGGTCCTCTTTGGCTTAGCTCAGCAGTCCCCTAATTTAGAATCTAAATACTCTGAGAAAATAACCGTTTACATAATATACTTTGTTTTGATTCCCAGCTCCAGAACTGACAGTAGTAGCCTTTTATATTAATTCTAAATGCCCAAGGCTACTTGTCTTGCCTCTCATTTTATCTATCCCAATGTAGTTTTCTCTGGGCCTTCTGTTTCTCTTGTCTCTTCTGAATGCTTGTAAAAATTCTACACTAGACATATCTTTTTGTCTGTTTATTTTATTCCAAAAAATATTCTTAGGTTCCTAGTTATGTTCTGAATATCAATCAAGAAATCAGGAGACTTACTTTCTTTTATCTTCCCCAAATACCTAGTATTGAATCTTCAACGATGTTAATGGGTAGAAATGCCTTTGACCTAGTGATATCTGTTACCTCTCAGAAATCTGAAGAAAACTCATGTGAGTTTAATTCAAAACAATAATTCTAAAAAAGCACAAAATAATATAAAGATTCATCTGTTTATGCTTTTTAATTTTATTTAGTTATTCATTTTGTGGCACTGGGGATGGAACCTAGGACCTTGTACATAGGAGTCAATCATTCTGCTTGAGCTATACCCAAACATCTAAGAAAATATGAATGTATTAAGCACTACTATTATTAGGTCTTTATCTTTTCTAAGCAAAATAATAGATAAATAAAAATATGGTTTAGAAAGGCTTTTCAAAGTTTTCTTTCCCATATTTGATGTTCTATTTTTATGTTTGCAATTTTAAAATTTGTCTTTTTTCCAGTTGCATGGAAATATTGTATGAATTTTATTTCCATACACATACTTAAGGGAAAAAGTCAATGAAACTCTGTATAAAATATACATTTGTCTATAGTGTTTCCCCAGCACATATGTGTTAAACCAGTATTAATCCTTAAAGTGTCATGAAACAGATACCTAACTTTCTCCTTTCCCAAATCAGTAATATAGAATAATTCCCTTGATAAATACAAACAGGTAAATGTTGCTGGACTCTTTTATACAGAAGTATTGGTACACGTTCTTCCCTAGTAGAGGACTTGATGATAATCACAATAGCTCATGTTTATTGGATGTTTACCACAGGCCTCAGGGTCTGTCCCACCTCCTTTACATATGTTAATGTTAATCTTACTGCTGAGAGCTTCGTGATACTAGTAAGGAAATGAAAGTGACAGGCTTGAGTGGGTTTCACAATAAGAAAGTTGCGGAGCTCTGATTCAAAGTCAGGCCATGGAGTTGGAGAGCCCCACTCAGAAACTTGATGCTGAGCTTTCCTGATGAGTACTTGACTAAAATGTAACAAAGGGGAAAGGAACTATAAGAAAGATATGGACAAAGAGAGAAAAGAACATGAAGGATAAAGGGAGGGAAATAAAGGAAAATAAAGTTGAACAAAAAGAAAAGGAAAGAGAAAGGGGAAAATGATGGCTGGGTGCTATGGTACAGACCTGTAATCACAGCAAGTCGGGAAGCTGAGGCAGGAGGATCCCAAGTTCCAGGGCAGCCCAGAAATTTAGTGAGACCCTGTCTCAAAATAAAAAGGGCTAGGTATGTGGTTCAGTGGTTAAGAAACCCCAGGTTCAATCCTCTGTGCCACAAAGGGAAAGAAAAGGAAGAAATAGTGAAAATAATTACCCTCTGACCCTTCTCATGCCACCAACCCAATGGCCAATTAAACAATTTGCTCATATCAGCACTAGTATAATGCACTGGATTTGGGATTTGGTCTTCCTCATCCTTCCTAGCCCTTGGCTCAGCTGTCCCTTCATACCCACATACAGACATGTTTCTTCCAACTTGATTACATCATCCTGGCATCTTCCTGTACTGTACTTCCACAATTTACAAAAACTGTAAAAGATGTAAACTCTAAAGAAGAAAGATAGGGCCAACTAACTCTAAAATCATTGTCAGATTTGTGCTTTAAGGTATATTATAAACAAGTTGCCAAATATTTCCAAAGTATGCCCTTCAAATTTTCAAGAAGACACATTGTGTAAAATTTGGACTTGGGTTTCAGGTTCTTCCTAATTCACTAGACTCACTTCATCTTGAGCAATATAGAAAACGTAATGGGCAATCATTTCATGAAAATGGTTCTCAACTAGGTCAAGTTTATCCCCTACGATGCCAGAGGACATTCAAAGATGTCTGGAAACATTTTTAGTCATAGCTGGGGGTGCTGCTGGGAGGGGATGTTTCTGGCATCTGGTGGATAGAGGCCAGGGATACTACTGAGAACAACAAATTATCTGAAAATGCCAGTAGTGCCAAGGTTGAGAACCCTGTTTCATGAGGCAGTGGTTCCCAGGCTCAAGTGGAAGGTCCTCTCTAATGACGTGGGGATTTGTCGTCCCCTAACAAATATCCAAGGACAGGCAAAAGTTTTCTATTCACATTCTACTTTTTCCTTCCAACTCCTTCCTGTCTGGCCTATGGCCAGGGCATTCATTTAAACAACAACAACAAAAAAAAAAAATTGTGCAAAATAGAACTAGTATAAAAGTCCAAGCCAATATATTTAAGTGCAATTTCTTATTTTTTCTCTCTGGTCAGGGACTATTTTACAGAAGAATTTTATGAATGATATTATTTGGATGTCTTTATAAAGCCATGGATTAAAATGAAACTGAGCAGATGTTGTTGGGTTAAATAATAGAAGAAAGGAAAACTTTTATTCAACTGTAACTGCCTCAGGAATAATTATTATCCCAAAAGTAGACTAGAATTTTTCTTAAGAAAAATTAATTAACATATTTGAATGTTTTTTCTTTTTTATGTTGATTAATGATAACATAGTATTTTTATGTATTCTAAGAAAATCAAAGTGTTTAATAGTAATAGAAATTTATGTGCTATTTAAAATAATATGTACCACATACTCTTTTTAATCCTATGTGCATTATTTCATCAAATCTCATGTACCTATTTATTTTAGTTTTTCAGTGCTGGGGTTCAAATCCAGGATACACATGTGAGGCAAGAATACTCTACCATTGAGTTACATACCAAGCCCTCAATATAACCATTTAGTAAATGTGGAAACTAAAGACCCAGAAAGGTGAAGTTATTTTCCCAAGATTATATGAGCTAGTAAGAAGCACACAAGGATTTGAATTTATGTCCTCTGACCCTGACCAAATTTATATTATGTATACAGTCTGATTCTGCCTATCTCATTATCCTCACTCACAAGATCATGCAAAGCATAGAATAAATCTTTTGGCAATTTAAAAATGCTTTCCTAAATAAAGCCAAAGTACAAATATGATAAATATATTATTATAGGAAATACATTATGTTCATTATAAAATACTCCAAAATAAAATTTTAAAAAAGAGGGCTGGGATTGTGGCTCAGCTGCAAAACACTCACCTAGCACGGGCGCCACCTGGGTTCGATTCTCAGCACCACATAAAAATAAGGGCATTGTGTTGTGTCCATCTACAAAAAAGATTCCCTCCCTCTCCCCCCCGCCCCCCCCCCGTCTCTCTCTCTCCAAAAAAAGAAAAAAGAAAATTAAAATTTTAATATTTCTTCCTATATCTTGATGTATCAGCATTCTGTGTACCTCTTGGGATTCTTCTACCCACTTCTAAGACCAATGGAATAATAGAGTATTTTTTGCTGTATGTGTCAAACTCAGAAACCTGGCCATGCTTCTTCAGAGAGTACCTCAATAGTAGCTTCATATCAGATCAGTATCAGATGACAATCTCCTTCAGACTCACTTAAAACCAAATGACCCAATAATGATTGCAGAATATGATCCTCTTCCATCAGGATAGTGCAAAGTGGCAAGAGGGAGGGGCTTCTGCCCTTTCATCATCCACCAGGATAAAAAAACAGTGTGACAAGGCAGATGTACACCACAAAATTGAAGGCTACCTAGCATTTCATTACAAAGGCATTAATCTCAAGAGTCTCAAGGAAATATGTTTCTAATCCTTTCCCAGTGCATTGTCCATAGCAATTATTCAGTAAAATATGTACTGGGGTCACCCACTGAAACTGCAAAACTACTGCAGAAGGAGGGAATCTTGAGGGCATGAATTACATGCAGGAAGCCAAACTTAAACACACAATTAAGTTATTTGATTTGATTAACTTGGCCTAGAATGTTTCTAAAGCTTGTATTATTTTCTACCATTTCACTTACCAACACTCTTGCTCTGACTCTTTCTGTGGATGGAATCTTTTGTCTCAGGCCTGGAGCAGAGGTAATGGTGAGTGGAACTTGCCTCACATTCAGTGTAAGGGGGGAATAAGGTGGACAAATATATCAGTAATAAAGATATAATATTTTAATGCAATGATTTTTTAAAAAATAAAATTAATACAAAAAATCCATGATGCGTAAAATATCAAGATTTCAAATAATAATAAGGGAGCCTGTCTTTCTCAGTTTTCTTGGGATTATGAAAGTAATATCCATTCTGTCTGATTTCTCTATGATTTACTTTCACATTTAGGTAAAATGATACTTCATTTAACTCCTTGATGGCCTAAATAAAAATGTCTTTGATTTCCACTCTAGGAAATCTCCTTTCAGCAGAACATCTTCTATTTTCAACTCTATTCCAGTTAAGTGGCATCCTGCCAAGGAGAAATGTTCCTATTGGACTATCACTTTGGCCTTCACAGTTCTTTAAATCTTCATTTTTATAAATGAAAGAAATATTATAATATATTAAATATAACTATTTTCATCTTAATTAGTAAGTAGTTTATTGACTAAATGACTAACTTAATTTTTTAAATGGGGAATTTAATGTAAGGATTCTGCTGTGTCTCATTACATGAAGAACAGTGATATACTGGGCCTCAGATTAAACCAGTTGTGGATCTAAAAGTTGTCCTTTTTGCTCTTCTCCTGTAACTACTTTCTTTTTCATTTTGACATGTATATTACTTATATCAAATTGGAGAAGATGGCTATTGGAAGGCGAGTGACTCACCGAAGACATATTTAACTAATAGATTTTATTGGGGGACTGCCCGAAGGGGAAGAAAAGGAGAGATGGAGAGCAGAGAGAAGAGATAAGGAGGGCAGAGAGAAAGAGAAAGAGCAGAGAGAGGAGAGAAAGAAAGAGAAGAGGGCAAAGAGTAGAGAGGAAAAGGGCAGAGAGCGTGAGCTTGCAAGTTTGGGCTTAAGAAGGGTTGCATAGGCGACGAGGCAGGTGCTGATTGGCAGGATGACTCAGGAACTTCGAGTGGACACTGTATCCTGCAGGGATTGGTTGAGAAAACCTTTGAATTGGGCGGTCTTCTGCTTGGTGCCCTTTGGAGAGGAAGGGGATGGAAAAGGGATTCCGTGATGTTCTCTCCAGATGGAAACTTAACTTCAGTAGGGAGTCTCCCACACACCCAACAGCTATCAACCAGTTACAGTTTCAGCCACCAGAAAGAGATGGACACTACCTTTTTAACTCCAGTTCTTGAATCCTTGGAAAACACTTCTATTGACCTGGCATAGGTTGTGACCAAGGTGATAGTTAGTGATGTTGTCTCATTGTAATGACATAAATGATAGATTAGAGGAGGGCAGGTCCCTTGTTAAGCCAGAACTTGGCAGATAACAGTATCTATATCTACCAAAGATATGATATAGTTCAAGGCCTTCATGTAATAGATGCTGCTGCTGAAGCTCAGAAAGGTGGACAGACCAAAGCTAGTGAGAAAGTCAGAGCTGGAGTCCAGATGTCCCAAGGGCTCGACTTCTGTGCTTTAATTCAAAACACTTTGACTGCACGTTCACTAAGTGCCACACCCAAAATGTTTACTGCAGTTGCCTGCTGCAGTAAACATCAGCACCAAGTTTTAATCCTTACTAAACTACTTTTTAGATCAAACAAATGGTCTTCTAAAAAGCAACTGTGTGTCTGTGTGCACTAGGGATCAAATCCAGGACCTCGTGCATGTTAAGTGAGTGTCCTACAAACTAACTATACACCCAACAGCTTCCTTCCTTCTTTTATTTATTTATTTAATAATTATTGCTCACAATTTTCCTTATTTAAAACTTGAGGAAACTATCTCATTCTCTCTGCCTCTTCATTGCATTTCTATCTACATGCTAGTTGATTCTGACATAAGCTTTTCTAAAATCTACATGAAGAGGGATTACTATGCTAGACATTCAGTTAACATGTACAAGAGTTTTGAAGGGATACAGATATTTTCACCATATTGGAGGCACATTGTAAGTGTAGAGAAAAAAAATAAACACCTTTATTTAGTAGTTATGATATTGTATTTACTACTTTGCCTCAAGGAAGAACATTTGTATTTAAAGACTGTAAATTCTTAGGGAGTTGTTTAGGAAAGCCAAGAAGAAAAGAAAATTGAATTTTGACTTATAGTCAGACATCCCACTTTCCATTTTCTAGTTAAGTGAGGTCTAGAAGTTCACTTAGCCTCCTAATTTGTAAAAAAAGAGTGGAGACTAGACAGTCTCCATTAGAATTATTTATAGTCCATACTCGTACTATGTTCTTAAAAAGATTTGAGAAGACAATTAAATATAACATTCATCCCAGTTTCAAAATTCTACATTTTCATAATAACAAATGGTTTTACTGTGCTTCGTTCACAGGTAAGTAGTCTGCATTTTACTATTTATACACAGATCCTATGAGATCTAGTGATATTCCCTAAATCAGCCAGATTTCCTTGAAAACAAGGCGGGCTTGTCTCTGAATACTAGCATAGTAATAGGCTGCTGCTGTCGTTTTTTAAAAAATCTATTTAGGTAGCTAAAAAACATCTCACACTGGCCTTCCATGGGAAAATGCCACCCCTCCAAATGATTTCTTCTGTCCCTTCTCATATTAGAAGGCTAACATATGTTTCGAACATGTAATGCATATTGTTCAGAGTTTCCCACACATTTCATTCTGTGAAAATCTAAGAAAAGAGGGATGGGAAGAAAAGCTATTTCTTTTTGCTCACTGCATAAACCCAGTGCACTATACTTTATTACCTGGACACATAGTGCACTGCATATATGTGTGTGTGTGTGTGTGTGTGTGTCCCCAATGTCAGAACATTTCTTATTGGATTCTATTAAAAAAAAAAAACTTGGACCCAGCATTTCCATACTGCCCTGTGTTCCCTTGACTACCAGAGATAGCTATGCCTTGATGGGTCCTAGAAGAGACAGCATGTGAAATGTGCCAGTTCCCAGAAACAGCATACAGTCCCTGTGGGTAGATTCTGGATAGACATTCCTGGAAACAACCACTCAGGACTGCTGCTTTTAGCAACAATAGTGGCTAAGATCTGATGCATGGGCCAGGACACTGTGCTGTATCTTTTCTAAGTCTCTTGGAAAAGGCACTGTTGGAGAGTACTTTACTGAGTGGATAGCCGAATACTGGTCTCCATGGAACATAACCATCAGTGTTTTCCCATTGCATAAGTGGGGAGTTAACCTAAAAAATGGCCACAGAGAAAACCTTCTGGAATAGCAAGTTGGCAAAGGGCATCAAAAACCCTCAAAAAATCCATAAAATTCATCTCAGTAATTCTCCTTAAAAATTTATCCTAAGGAAATAATATGTAGGATAGTGACCAGCACAAAGAATAAATGTAAGTCGTTATTTTAATTTTTCTTTCTTACAGTGCTAGGAATCAAACCAGGACCTTGTATGTGCCAGGCAAGCATTCTGCCACTGAACCACATCCCCAGCCCCTGTTATCTGTTATTTTAAAGATGTGCATCATATCATAATTTATAATGGTAAAAACTCAGAATGAACCTAAATGTTTAAGAAAAGGAGCTTGATTAACTATATTGTATTATGTCTACATAATACATTAACAGGTATGTCGATATAATATACATACAGGTGGCCACCAAAAGATATGCCATGGTTTTCACATTTTAGTATGCATCAGAATTGCATACTTAGGAACTTGTTAAAATTGTAATTGCCCAGACCTATTTAAAGTATTTCAAAACTAATTGGAAAGTTCTATAGATTAGAAAGAAGTTAGGCTTCATGTGAATTTTAAGCAGAAATATGCTTCAAGTATGGTTATTTAATTCAAAGACTTGCTGAATTTTCTTAACTAGCTCATATCTCCCAAATGATTAGTCCTGTTTCCAAAGGACCCGTTTAAATCTTTTAGGTCATTGCAAACAGGCTTGAGTATATCTATATTTCCTCTTTGTTTTTAAAAAGTGATATCATTTTAAAAAGTCTCCTCACCCTCTAAGTAGTGTCATCCTCTTTTTGTCTCCTACATAGATAGATCCATCTATTTCTATCATCTATCATCTCTTTATGATCACCTCTCTAAAAAAAGAACATTTTCCAAAAGGAAGAGTCCATTTGGAGTAATAATACTTCATATTGGAACTATATTTCAATATGCCTTCTTTGGGAGCATGTTCATAACATCTGTATTGGCTCAAAGGTTGTCAGAAAACTGTGGCTGAGTATTGTGAAAGCATTTAACTTCCATCTCTGGAGGTTGTCCCAGCCCCAAGATAAATAGTTGTTTATCTGTAGTTCCTGTTTTTCTCAGTGCAATGTACATACTCAGAAAGTAGCCAACACAGCATTTATTTTCTTCCAGATGACATATTACTTCAAGAAAGCAAACACAATAGAGTGCATTGACATTGGAAATTCTAAGGTATTCTTTTTTTTTTTTTTCCTGGTTTTTCCTTGCCCCTTTACCAAACCATGGACCAGATTCATTGGTAGAAGAGTGACTCAGTAAGTACTGGTATGTTTTAGGAAGAGGGTTGAAGACCTAATTTCTTATTCCTTCCCACATAACAACTTCCTTAATAAAAGGCTTACATATATGTAATGTTTATTTGTTCTAGGCATAGCTTTAAAAGCTTTAGTTCATGTTTATGTATTTAATTCTCACCCTACAAAGTGGTAGTATTATGATCTCTCTTCTATAGATGAGGAAACCTTACCCCAGAAAGGCTAAGGCACTTGCCAAAGGCCATATAGTTAAATGTATACAAATCCCTGAGGATCTCCAGTGACCTTCAGTCTTCAATCTTAGGTATACTAAGATTTGCTTCAGCCATTAGAGAAATTATGAGTGCATGAAAGAATGAAAAGGACTGAGTGGTAGGAGATGCCTTAGGGCAAGAAAAGGGAGAGTTCTAGAGGTTGCAAAGTGCAACTATGAGAAAGGGAGCTTGGTCAGAAATTCTGCTTATCCCTGACTAGCTAAGGACTCTCAGTAAAGGTATTCGATTGTTCTGAATCCCATTTTTCTATTTTATAAAAAGCTGATGATAATCCACTTTTAATTGTGTTATCATAATTAAAGAATTACGCATCGTAGGCATAGAGAAACCTTAGCTGTCATCTAACCCCACCCCAATCAAAGGCAAAGCAAGACAGCTGAGGGTATAGCTCAGTGATGCTGAGCTACAAGTTCAACAAGGAGACCCTCAGTTCAATCCCCAGTATCTACAAAATTAAATAGACATAAATGGACTTTTAAAGAACTTTCCTTAGGACTGGAAAACAAAACAAGCCAACAAAACAAAAACCTAAAAAAACAAAACAAAAAAAACACCAGTGATATTCATAAACAATTTGCATAATTTGAAATGTTCTTTCTTACTGTGCCCTAAACTTTATATATTCTCCTTTCTTCCTATTCTTTTTCTTCCTCCTCCCAGTTCATTTTCTCCCTTCATTTCGTAGAACACTTTTTGAAAAATTCCAGCTTTGACTCAGCTAACTAAGAGGGAAGAAAAGTAACTTTCTACAGAGGCCAAGAAATCTATGGAAAGCAGAATGCCCTGGGGGACACCCCAGCTGCAAAACAAAAACATGAAAAAGCTGGCTGAGCTGGGAGAGGAATATTCCAGAGGGAGGACTGTGGTGAAGACTAAAAAGTACACTCTTTCAGGTCTGGGATATATTTGCTGGGCTTTACAGAGACCTACTTTGCTTATATTGTAATTGATTTATTCACCAGAGAGTGGCTTTGTCTAGGCCATCTTATACTTCTTTTGTACTCCCTGAGTCTCAATGACCACCCAAATTACTGATTAGAATAAGAAAGCTCCTCTTGGAGCTTTGGTTCTGTCTTGTGTAGAATCGGGAAAGAACTGGGCCTTGGGGCCAAAGAGCCCTAGGCTGAACATCTACCCTACTACTTATTAGTCAGGTAACCTTGAACAAATTACTTAACCTCTCCTTCTTCATCTGTTAAGAGGGAGTAAGAATAATAACAGCTTATAGTTTTGTTGTGATAATTAAATAATGAATGTAAAACATTAGCATAGAAGTGGAGACTAAGAAGTATTCATTATATTGCAACTACTATTATTATTTATCTAGTTTTTACTCTCACACAAGTGCTTATTTTCTCAGTTAATAAGGATTTATTGGACAAACTATGTGAGTGAAACAAAGAAATTATTAAGAAAAAAAACGCATAGTAAAAGGTTTGCTGCTTTTCAGGAGGTTGAATAATTTTTAATGTTCTAGATTATGTTTTAGATCTAAACCAAGAAGGGCAACACAGAAACTTGAAAATAAATATGATGGGTGTGGTGGTGCATGCCTATAATCCTAGCGGCTGGGGAAGCTGAGGCAGGATTGCTAAATTCAAGGACAGCCTTAGTAATTTAGCAAGGCACTGAGCAACTTTGTGAGACCCTGTCTCAAAATAAAACATAAAAACGGATGGGGATGTGGCTCAGTGGTTAAGCACCCCTGGGTTCAATCGCAAGTACCGCCCCCCCCCCCAAAAAAAAGAAATACAGTGGTATACTGCATGATTGTTATAATGGTTAGGATATTTTTTTTGCATATGCCATTTCTGATTGTCTTAACTATATTAGTAGAATACCATGTTATTTGATTCTTTAAAATAACAGGTTTAGTTTCCATGAAACTAAAATAGTTACTTGAAAACTGAAAATTCAGTTTGATTTTAAAAACTGGAAAGGTTTTTAGGTTCCCCACTCCTTCTACTTTCCACCAAATTAGCAACTTTTGGAGTGACTAAGGCTATGTAGCAGGTGACTTTCTACCTCTCAGTGTCTTAATTATTTTTATTCCACTTCAGTCAAATATTTTTTATGCCTATACAATGGAATAGACACCTGGGATTCAAAAGTAGCAAGTTACATTTTAATCTTGGGAAAAAAATAAGACTGCAAATGTGTTGAGTATGTGGAAATTTTGCTTTTGAGGAAAGTGGTTGTACTTAGGACTGCTTTTTAGAAATCTAGAGTGTGAGCAGTTTGGTCATTCCTTCTGTGTCCTGGTTATAGAACTCTGTGTTCATTTGTATTCCAGGTTGTTGGTTTATTAGGTTAGGTGGATATTTATTTTCCATCTTGTGAATGACAGGCAAAATTTATGTCTCAGAGTCTGGAGCTTGGGTGAACCATTTGCTAGGGCCCTGAAAACTACCTTTCTCTGTCACACAAGCAGTTGTTGTAATCAAATTGGCTCCATGCCTAGAGCAGGCTGTGTGACTCAGTGACAGTTGCAATCAGAGCATGGAGTTGAGACAAAGAGGTCATAGATCAGGAAATCACAGTGATGGTAGCCAATTGGGGTTAGATAGTTTGATATAAGTGGAGGTTTTTTTCCTAAAGAATTTTTTTTTTCTGAAAATATCATTCAGCAAAAACACATTAAACCCTTTTTCTTTTGCATGAGATTTAAGCAAATTTTTGTCCTTGTATTAAGGACATGGTTCAACACTAAAAGTCATTCTATATTAAGAGTAAGTTCCACATATTATAACATTCAACATTTCCAGTGATTTTTAGATCCAAACTTGGTCAGTTTAGGGCATAAGTATCTACTTTCACTTGAGTTAGACTCACTTTTTGATGTCATTTGATTTTTTTAAGAAATTTTATGAGTGCATCATAATTGTATACAGTAATGAGATTCATCGTTAAGTGTCTACATGCATAGGACATAATTTGGTAATTTCATTTCCCCATACCTTCCATCTCCCTCCCCTCTCCCTCCCATCCTGCAACCCCCTGGTCCTCTTCTTCTACTCTTCTGGTCTCCCTTCTATTTTCATAAGATTCTCCCTGCTTTTTTTCCTTTATTCTTTCTAGCTTCCACATATGAGAGAAAAATGTGATCCTTGACTGTCTGAGTCTTGTTTATTTTGTTTAACATAATGCTCTCAAGTTCCATCCATTTTCCTGCGAATTACACAATTTTATTCTTCTTACAGCTCAGCAAAACTCCATTGTGTGTGTGTGTGTGTGTGTGTGTGTATCACATTTTCTTTACCCATTTATCTTTTGACAGACACCTAGTCTGGTTCCATAGATTGACTATTGTGAATTTTATTGCTATGAACTATGGTACAGTATGCTGATTTTATGTCTTTGGGATAAATACTGAGGAGTAACGTAGCTGGGTCATATGGTGGTTCCATTTCTAGTCTTTTGAGGAACATCCTTACTGACCTCCCTAGTGGTTGTACTAATTTACAGTCCCATCAACAGTATAGAAGTGTTCCTTTTCTCCCCTCATCCTCACCAGCACTTATTGTTGTTTGTATTCTTAATGGTTGCCATTCTAACTGGAGTGGCATAAAATCTCAGTGTAGTTTTGATTTGCATTTCCCTGATTGCTAAAGATATTGAACATTGTTTCATATATTTGTTGACCATTTGTACTTCTTCTCTTGAGAAGTGTCTGTTTAGTTCTTTTACTTATTGATTGATTGAGTTATTTGGGTTTTGGTGTTAAGTTTTTTGTATATATTCTGGATATTAATACTCTGTTGGAAAAGTAGCTGGCAAAGATTTTTTTCCCATTCTGTAGGCTCTTGCTTCAGGCTCTTGTTTACTTTTCTGTGCAGAAGCTTTTAATTTGATGCTATCCCATGTATTAATTCTTGGTATTATTTCCCGAGCTTTAGGAGTCCTATTGAGAAACTCATTTCCTATGCTTATATGTTGGGGTGTTGAGCATATGTTTTCTTCTAGCAGTTGCAAAACTTCTGGTTTGGTCTAATTCCTAAGTCTTTGATACATTTAAGTTGAAAATCATTTTGATTTTAACATTCATCCCAGGTTACCTTCATTCTTCCTAATTAATACAATTGATTTTCCAAGAGAGATCTTAAAGCAGAAGTTTTCAAATGTTTTGAAGTCTATATCTATATCTATATATTTTTTAAAAATGATCAAACATTTCAATTTCATATCTGTCAATTTAGTTTTCAATAGTTATAAATTTACATGGCAAATGATAGAGCTCTATATTGATTTAAACTATTGGTCTACTTTAAGGGGAATATGTAAAAATTAGAAAAGGATGAATAAAGGCTTGAAATCATGATAGTTATAATACAGTTTATTTCTTATCTTTGTATGGAATCACCTAGCACTACAAGGTAGAAGTACTTTGACAATAGCAGAGGCATTATCCTTAATTGTGGTTGAATAGAACTATTGTTCTACTAGGTGTCTTAGTCCATTTATGCTGGTATTACAAAATACCAGAGACAAAATTATTTACAAATATTTGAAACTGATTTCTCACAGCTTTGGAGGCTGAAGGTTCCACATTCAAGGTGCTGGCAAGTTTGATAAGGGTTTTTCTGCTTCTGAGGTAGCTTCTTTCTGAATACTGAGTCCTTGATTGGTGGAAGATGGAAGAACAAATAAAGCCCAATACTGTGTGAAGTCTCTTTTAAAAGGGTCTTAATCCTTTTCCTGAGAGAAGACCCTCTGATCCAGTAGCCTCCTAAAGGCCCCACCTCTTAATACTGTTGCACTAGTGATTCAAATTTGACATGAAATTTGGAGGGACAAAAACATCCAGACTGTAACATCAGGTAAAAACAAATGTAATAGAGAAGCACCTTTGATTCTGAAATAGTTATTTTCACATAAACTTAAAGTGTCAGAGGTGGGAGGAACATGTATTTTATCCCATACTTGGAAAATGCTCTGAATTTTGTGTCTATGCCCTTACTTTTGCTTTGATTTGTACTTGGGCAATGTCCCTTAACTTGTAGACCTACAGTTTAAAAAGTCACGGACAAAGTTCCAGTGTGAAGATTGAATTACATTAACCCCAAGTGAAGAGATATTACTTAAGGAAAAAATCAGAGTGACCACTGTATTAAGATGGATACACTGTAACACATTGTTATCTCCTCAGAATTTTAACTAATGAACTTGACGGCATCATAACTACATAATAAAAAAATGGTATGGGATACTGTTATGGTTTAGATAGAAGGTGTCTCCTGAAATCTCATGTGTGAGGCAATGCAAGAATTTTCAGAGATGAAATGATTAGATTATGAGAGGTATAACTTAGTCAGTGGATTAACACACTGATATGGATTAAGTGAGTAGTAACTGTAGGCAGGTAGGGTGTGGCTGGAGGAAGGAAGTCATTGGGAATATGCCTCTGGGATTTATTTTTTGTCCCTGCTGAGTGGAGCTCAGTCTCTGCTTCCTGGTGCCAAGTCCTGAGCTGCCTTTCTCTGCCCCACCCTTCCGCCATGATGTTGTGCCTCCACCACAGACCCAGAGCAATGGAGTCAGTTTCTACTACCCATGAACTGAACCTCTGAAATTGTGAGCCAAAATAGACATTTTCTCTTCTAAGTTGTTCTTGTCAGGTTTTAGTCACAGTGACACAAAGTTGACTAAAACACTCACACATAAACATGCGTGTGCACACCTCTTTTCTCTATATGATATTTTTTCTCCAAGATCTATATGCTGATGACTTTCACAGTACATATATTGTGCTCATACCAAGTATTCAAATGAAATTTCAAAGAGTTTTGTTTGTTTGTTTCGTGATGCTAGGAATTGACTAGTAAGTAATTTTGAAGGCAGAAATGCTATTTTGTATCACTTGAGATACCCTGGAATAAAACATATCTGGAGAACTGATATGAATGAACAATGATAAACTGTGACTATATATACAAATATATTTGAATGTACATGTGTACATTCATTCACACACAAAGAGGCAAAGGGGCCAAAAAAAAAAAGGTACTACCAGTACACATGGCCCCCAAATGCAAAGCACATATACCCTTTGTCCACAGGGAATATATTCTTAGGCAAATGAAAGAGATAACTAACAAGCATTTATTAGACATCTACTATTGATAGATACCACCTGCAAGGACTCTTGTTCCAGTGCAGAATTTGAGTAATTCTGCTTCTAGGGATCACAATATAAAAACAGAAACTCAGCTGTAGAGCACTTGCCCAGCATGTGTGAGAGCCTGTTGAACCCTAGTCCCATAAAATAGAAAAGTGAGACAGAGAAAGAGAAATGGGGGGTGGGGTTGTGGCTCAGCAATAGAGCACTTGCCTAGCATGTGCAAGGCCCTGGGTTTGATCCTTAGCACCACATAAAAATAGACAAATAAAGGTATTGTGTCCAATTACAACTAAAAAAATAAATATAAAAAAAGAAAGATAAATGGAAGGCAGTCAATCAGTCAGACAATAGTATCTACTATGCACTGAGTGCTAATTTTTGTCAAGGAATATGCCAAGTGTGTGTACTTGCTTTATTATATCATTCCATATAGCATCATTTCACCTTATGCAGTAAGTATTGCTACTACCAACAAATGAGAGAACAAAGGGTCAAGGAAGCTAAGAAACTTTTGCAAGTCTTCAGAGCTAGCAAGTTTTAGATCAAGGATTCAGATCCTGATATATTGTTCCTGAGGCCCCACAGGCTTAAGCATTGCAGTGTGTTGCTTGAGAAGGAGCTCAGAACCAGTGTGAGAACACCAGAGACGAACTTTGGGTTTGGATTCGGATGAGACCCTGATTAAATCCTATTTCTGTCTCTTATGTGATCACAGGCAATTACTTAACCTTTGAGATTCAGTTTCCTGATAATATCTGCTTTGCCTAATAACAAGACCAGAGATAATATATGTACCTGTCACATGGTCCATATCCAATAAACAATAAGTGATGATTTAACTGTTATCTCTGAGTCTGTACAGAAGCATAGAGAAAGAAAGCTATTTCCAAACTCCAACTGTGCCTAACTTTTCCTTTTCTTATTAACCAGGGGTTCTGGTGGCTACTTGATAGTTTGTTTCCTTGCTGGATGAAAGAACACCATGGAGTCATGTTCTTTCTGTATTTCACACAACTTAGAAAATGAAGCCCGTTTACACCAGAGCTCTTGGCACCATGTAAAATCTTCCTCTGTAGGAAATAGACAACAAGCTAATTTCCCAAGGAGGAGAAATAAATAGCCAATTTGTGAAGTAAAGTTGTACTTACAGTATAATCTTTTGATTGAAGATAGTCATTCTTTAGCTTAAAAAGCACCAAATCACAATTGCCAAAGTCACTAGAGCAAGAGCTGCTTAGGGATAAGTCAAACCATATTTCACAAACCTGAGATTCAGAGGTGTTTGGGATGCTTGGACATTAGCATGTACACTGGGAATCTTTCAGTAGAAACAGAAAAGCAAGCCTGATTTGAAATTAATGAATATTATAGTAAGGGGATAATATGTCAGAGTTAGAAAAAAATTTTAGAGTTCATTTGTTCACAGTTATTTATTCATTTACTGGTGTAGAAACTAAAAACCAGAGAAAGGATATGGTAATGCTATGGCCAGTTCTATATGATACAGTGAAATATTTCTCACCTTGATTTTCTCTGGTGCTAGGGCTAAGTGAGAAGCATAATGTGTAGGGGTTCTAAAAGGCAGGGGCCTTGCTAAATTTAGAGTTGGTTCCTGCTTATGTAATTTTCTGTGTGTTTTCAATTATTTATATGAATATATTATTTATATATGTCTGGAACTTGTGCTTTTAGCACTCAATAAGCAGGAATAATTTATAGGATTATGGAGTGCTTCCTGTCCTTACCTTTCAGAGTGTGTTCTTTTGCATTGTTAATTAATTGTTATATTTCAGTCTTGTGCAATTTCCCTTCCTGGCAGTCTTGCGGTGATATTTAACTAGCCAGAGAGAACTACTGTTAGAATCTACGTTGTCCGTTGTCTTTATATGCACATTCCAAAATTCACGTTAATGAATGATCGTCTTAGTCATGTCTCTGCCTATAGGGGCTCAATGGCATGACCCAGCAGGTCGCACGCCTTCGGTACCTTATGGGAAAAAGAGGCCAACTTCCTGGCCAAACTAGAAGTTGCCTATTTCAAGTTCCCTCCCTTCCTTGCTTCCTTTCTTGCTTCGTTAGTTTTTTTTTTCTTTTTCTTTTCTTCTCCTTCTCCTTCTTCTTCCCTATGTTTTTTAAGCAGTCTAATTCTTGACCTCCTCCTTTCTTTCTTTTTTTTTTTTAAATGAGGCGCTAAGCAACTCAGTGAGACCCTATATCTAAATAATATTTATTTATTTTTTTTAATTATCGGCGGACACAACATCTTTGTCTGTATGTGGTGCTGAGGATCGAACCCGGGCCGCACGCATGCCAGGCGAGCGCGCTACCGCTTGAGCCACATCCCCAGCCCCCCTCCTCCTTTCTTTACCTTCCCTTACCGTAACCTTTTTTCCTCTGTTGCCTTGCACTGATCTCAGGGACCTGTGTCATCCAGATCATGGGTCTGAATTTGGGCTACTGCCCAAAATAGTGCATAATATTTGCCTTTCTGTCCCTAAACTGCTCACTTGCAGGTGGCCCATTTGGCCCTTCTCATCACTGGTTCTCATATCTTGGGTTTCCGAGGTTCTTGCTCTGGAACCCGTAGTACTGGATGCCCATCTGGCAGGTATCTCAGTGTGGTGTTCACATGGAGAGAGGCCTGGGTCACCTCTGAGGTGAAGGCCTCAAAGGGTATCTCACAGCTATGGGGGAGGGGTGGGCAAGGGGACCACACAGGATCTACTTGTCCTCATGTTCTCCTCAGAGTTCCCTGGATAACATGGACAGGGTTTCTTAGTTGTTTTTCCCTGAACCTGAAGCATGAAGCTCTCTAACCATAGCTTTTGAAGAAGTTAATATAATGATACACATAAATATTCCCCCCAGGGAAAGGGGGTACAAAGTTTTGAAAACTAACATAGGCCATTTTTTTTTCTTTTTGGTTACTATCACACAAAGGCATGAGGCCTTCTAGCCAGGGCCTTAGAACATGGCCTTTGCTGAATTTCTTTTATGTCTTTGACAGTGCCATTAGGTGCACAGCCTACTCTAGACCATTTATTCTGAAGACAAAAAGCTACCTTTATACACTCATGAGTGTTCATAAGGACATAGACCATCTACATTGTTGTCTTGACACCAAATAATTCTTTTCCCCATTTTTTATTGGTGCATTATAGTTGTACATAATGGTGGAATTTGTTGCTAGTATTAGTACATACATACAATATAACAATATAATTTGGCCACATCATTCCCCAGTATTTCCTCTTTCCCTTTCCTTTTCCCTCCTTTGGTCCTTTTCCTCTATTCTACTCATTTCCCTTTGATTTTTTAAGAGATCCTGCAAAACTTAATTTTCTTTTTTGTTACTCTCTGAGAGAAAAAAATATGACCCTTGGCCTTTTGATGTTGGCTTATTTCACTTAATATAATGTATTCAAGTTCCCCCCATTTTCCCACATATGCAAAATTTCATTTTTCTTTATGACTGAATAAAACTCTATTGTGTAAATATACCACATTTTGTTTATATGTTCGTCCATTGATGGCCACCTAGGCTGGTTCCATAGTTTGGCTATTGTGAATTGTGCTGCTATAAATATGGGTATGCATATATCACTGTAGTATGATGATTTTAATTCTTTAGGTTAAATACTGAGTAGTGGTATATGGGTCATATGGAGGCTTTATTCCTAGTCTTTTGATGAACCTCCATACTGATTTCCATAGTGGTTGTATTAATTTATACAAAAATAATATTCAAGTATTCCTTTTCTGCCACATCCTCTCCAGCATTTATTATTGTTTGTATTCATGATGACTGCTATTCGGACTTCAAACAAATAGTTTTTAAGAAAAATAACTATTGAAAGCAATTTCTATATTTTTTTTCTGTTAGCATTATCAGTTGTTTTCTATCACATGATGTAGTAAATAGTACTCAGTTATAATGCCAGGTGCCAAAATGTGTTGATTAACAACAATGGATGGATGGATGAATATCCCAGTGACAGACATGGAACTCTCTAGACCTGAGCCTGTTTACTGATATATCAGCAGTCCTGACGACAACTTTCAAGGCTTAAGGAATGCACTGGGGGATGCTCCTGGTTAGGTAAGAATGAATGACCACAGCACTGACCTATGGAGTCTCCTTCTCTGGGCTGTTCACTCTTTAGCACATTTACATGGATAGTTGCCAGAAGGTTCTAGTGCCCTATAGAGCCAACTAGAAAGAGAATTCAACCCAATACTAGCTGTTTAGGCAAAGTAGGTGGTCGTTAACTGTGTGAAAGGTGAAGGAGAGAATTCTGGAAAAGATACTATAAATACCTTGGGAAGAGTTTTTATAAATTTACCTGGCTACAAATTTTGTTGAATTTCCATATTTAAAATATCTTAAGTTTTTAGTAACTTGTGTTTATAGTAAAAAAAAAAATGCCAAAAGTATGGATGAATATAAAGAAGTCCCCCACTGGTGTGATGCCCTAGCTCCACACTTTGAGAAAACACCTTTAACAGTTTCTTGTTTATCCCTTTAAGAGTGTTTAATGCACATGTAACTGGTATACTGAATGGGTGAGACTAAATGAGGGTGAAATCAGAAATGTAGCTTTATTCTTTCTTTCATTTAAGCTTTTTAAACCCACTCTGCCTCTGGGCAGTATTTTGTGCAGATCCTGAAGCTTTTCCAAACCAGTTTAGATTAAAAAACAAAAACAAAAAAGACAGACAACCTCTTCACATGAATTTAAAAGGTCAATTTGTCAAGATCAAAAGTTCTTCCTCACATCTCATTTACAGTTTTACCCCATCCCCAAACTTAGACCTGGCCTTGGTTCAGAAACCTACAATAAGAAAGAGGAGCATGGTATGTGGTTCTTTCCCACTGAATGCCAGTCCATCCAGGACTGGGGGAGGGGGCAAGAGGAGAAGTAAAAGGACAAGGTCTTGCTCAATGAGTACCATGTAACTTGATATCTATGCCCTCTGGATGGTGGATATCTAATGCTCTATTTTTCTTGCCTGAGATGGTTTTGTGGGCTTTTTAGAGACTCCCTCTGCTCTATAAAGGAGCTGTGCTCTCTGTTCCCTGAAGTGTTATTGTGGGAGATCTCTCAGCCAAGCCTCTTAATGACTCTCCTTGATTATATTTTTGCAATTCCCCAACTCTCACAAAATGTGCCTGTTGGGGTTGTTTTGCCCCAGCGGACGGCACTCTGGGGTGAGGTTTTTCTGGATGGCATGAGAGCAGCTGCCTTCTAGGGTGGTGGTAGTATGGTCCACGGAAGAACTCAGCATCTTTGTCCCACAGATCCCTTGAAGGACAGCTTGCTTCCAACACAGCCTTTTTGCTCCATCATAACAGGACATTCTAGAAACCCTTTGGCTTTTAGGTTTTGGGGTAAGAGGCCTGTACCTCATTCTGTGCGGGAGTTCCAGGGAACACAGGTCACCCTCACCTCTCGCACTACACTGTAGCAGGAACAGTGTGGAATAAGTTCTGAGTTTTTCCAGATTCCGGGATTTAGGCTGGGAGTAAGATGCCTTTTCTTTCTAATGAGCCCCTCATTCCCTCCAAGTTTTTCTCTTTCTTTTTCTCTCTCTTGGCATTCCATTCAGCCTGTCTCACAGGGAGGGCAAGCCCAAGGGGGTCTAATGCTAGGAGGCCACAACACTTACCCAAGCTCTTCTTTTGTTCTTTTTTTTTTTTTGAAGGGGGTGGGGGGCTGTGGTGGGGGTAGCAGGGGGATCAGGGTGGGAATTGTATCCTGGGACACTCTACCACTCTACCATATCACCAAACTTTCCTTTTTTATTTTAAGATAGGCTCTTGCTAAGTTGCCCACATGGGCCTCAAACTTGCAATCCACCTGCCTCAGCTTCCTGAGCACCTGGGATTACTGGTGTGCACCATCGCAGGTGACCACGCTTTCCTCTTTTTCACTCTCACCAACATCTAATATCCTTTTAAAGACTGAAGGTGGGGGATGAGCTAAGGGTCATTGGATATGATCTTTGTTCACCTTTTCACAAATTCTGAATTAGATAATAAGATACTTCTGTTTAGAACATGGGGAAACATGTCACTCATTGTTATTGGTTTTGAAACAGCCCAGAATTGGGGACAATTGGAAATTACATGTAAGATTGTGAGACAAAGAAGAGTTCATTTAAGCAGCACATTCCCTTTCTCTCCTAAATTTTATAGATCATTTCCTTAATCTCACTTGGAAGTATCCTGTACTTCTATACTTGTATAGAAGTATACTTGGAACTCGTTTTCTTCACTTAGGAATGTTCTCAACCATCCTGTATTGTGGTTGTGTGGGTCCAATATAACTCTTCAGTGGCTAACAGTATTGCTCTCTATGCCTACTTTCAAATTTCTGTTATTATGAACAATGCTAAAGTACAAACAATGAAAAATGTACAAACAATGCTAAAGAAAAAATGATGTAAAAGACCAACTAACATATGGAAAGACATTCAACCATGTTCGTAACTGACTACAAATTAAAATAATGTAGATGTACTGATTTTTACCCATTGGATTGTGTCTTTGTACACTTTGGGGAGTATATCTGCAGAATAAATTCCTGGAAAGAAAATCACTTCCATTCGTAAGTAAATTTTAATGCATCTTGCCAGTTTGACAACTTTTTATCAGCTTGCACTCTGTTAGGATATGGAATGCCCATTTATCCACACCTACCTCAATCAGAGAACTTAAGAAGTATTTAAATGTTTGTCAAGCCAACGGACAAAAAAAATTGATTTATCTACATTATTTTAATTTGTATTCAGTTATGAACATGGTTGAATGTGTTTCCATATGTTGGTTGGTCTTTTATATCATTTTTAAAAAATTGCCTATTCATATCCTTTGCTTGTTTTGTATTCATGATTTTTATATTGAATTTTAAAAAGCATATGATATGTTAGGGACATTTGCCTTTTTCTGATATATGACATGCAAACATTGCTTCCAGTTCTTTTTTGATACATTGGCTTTACATGCATCTATTTTTTTAATGTGGCAAATTCATCAGGTTTTCTTTGCAGCATTTTGATTTTATGACATCCTTAGAAAGGCTCCAAGATTATAAAAATATTAATCCATTTTCTTCACTGTGTTAATGGCATAATTTTTTTTTAAAAAATGATCATAGCAGAATACATTTTAGGATAAATTGTGAGCTTATTTGCATCTAACAAAGTAAACTTTTATCCTCTTAGGCCTCTCTGATTCCTCTTTCCATTCTTCGCATCACTGGACAAAAATATAAGTCCTTCTTTAAGTACGGTTTCCCAGATAGCTAAATGCAAAGGTAAATTAAAAACTCATTTCTGTGTGTGTGTGTGTGTGTGTGTTTTAAATAATGCCTATTACCCACTTTCCAGGAATCTTAGCCTGAATTTGCTGAGTGTTGGTCTCAAGAACCAGTGTGCTTATTTTCACAACACTTACAATGGTCCAGTGATGAAAGAGGCAAGAAACTTTGCTCCTCCCCATTTTTATAGCGGATGCCAGAAGAAGGGAAGTAATAGGCTCAAGGTCACAGCAAGTGAGGGTGTTGAAATCCAAGATTCTGAGCCATTCAGCCTGTTGCACTAATCACTGGACAACATCACGTACAAAGCATAGGTAGAAAGCATTCTTATTGCATCCCTCACTAAATTACATAATCCACAACAAAAACAGCTAGAGGGCAGTGAACAGTGAAAGCCTAGCCCATTGAAATGTGCGGATGTTTCAGTGAGTTGGAAAAATGGCCTGCTTGTAGAGATCATATATAATAATTGACAACGTGAGTCAGACTTGGGTATCATTCAAGATTAATCTTATCCCCTTAATGAAATTGCTGATTGTTTTGACTTGTTCTCTCTGCCTGTTCCAAGTTGCCTGACAGTGTGTTACAGAGACAGTCTGTTGGTCTGAGGCTCTGTTCTTGAATGCTGAATTAGAGAGTCCATTAAGGAGTTCAGAAGATCTGTTTGGAGAGGCAGGAATCCAGTAAAGCTTCTAATTTTTCCATGATGACTGATGGATTTGGAGCACTCTTAAGGGGTGGCTGTGTAATGCTAAGTGTTTAGCGAGTGCCAGCTTTGTCACCTTACATGAACTCCGTTAACTACCTTTTATTCCAGCTTCATCTTCACAGACTACCAAGGAGTGGCGGGGAGGGGGCTGCTGCCTCCATGACAAAGAGGGTTTCTGACTTTGGAAATAGGGAGAGATGGGAGGGAATGTGGGCAGGCAGCAGAGAGGCACTAAAGAAAACCTGCCTGTGTCTCAATTACCTGGCATTTTCCCTGTGCTGGTTTCATAGGTCATTGGATTTCTTCCAGAAATGTTGTTTTGCAAAGGGTGTGTGGAGTAAAGTAGGCCTGCTGGTGAATAGGATACTCCTTTCCAACAACAGGATATGGGAGAGTTCAGCTCCAGGAAGGTCTCTGTGCCCAAAATGGTGGGGAGAAGTCGGAAATGGTCTCCATCTGACCAGCTGCTATTTTCTCTCAACTCAAGTGGCTCTGGGGATTGGCCCCAGCACCTCATAATACTGGGAGACTGTGTTTCATCTGAGGTGCCTGAAGTTCTTCAGTTAGTCTGTGGTTTATGTGGTCAGCGCTGACAGCACGAGCTAAGTTGGACTTACAGGCAGTGATTGTGCTTGTCATAGAAATGGTTCATTTCTAGATACGCTTTCAAGTGCTCTGTCCTATGAATCCTGTTGGCAAGAAAACCATGCTCCACCCTAGCACTTAGTTAATAAATATGGCTTGAAATCCAGCCAAAAAAGCATATGTTTGCTGTGCTGTTAGATTCCTTCTTGAAAGGGAAAGGCTCTTCTCAATGTGATGCACGAAACATTCTATTAATTAAGAGAACTTGTAATGTCTCCCTGTAGAACAAGGAAAAAAAAATGGAGTCTGCGTTGCTACTCCACTGGTTCCTTTGTTGGACTAAGTTTATTGCTCTTGCTTCTAGCAAAGACATTGCCATTCTGGTCCCTCAGTTGTCTCTCTTGTGCTTGTGCTGTGCACACAAAACTATTCATTAATGTCAACAAGACTTATGAGTGCATATCCGGTCGGGTGGAGGCAAGAGGACTAGATCCCAAAGTCAACATCTTCGCAATACATTCCAAGATGAAAATGATCAAAGTCCCATTACTCTTTAGTGACTAACAGAAAACAAAGTAGAGCATTCAGAACACAGGTTAATGATGAAACAGAAGATTTTTAAATTTTTTTCTGAATTGTGTTTATATATGCTCCAAAACCTCAAACATTGCCAAACTCATCCCTAGGTATAGTAGAATAGTGTCATTGGAGCTCACATGGAAATAGAATTTCTAGAAAGTGATTTAAACTTCCAGAAAGCTGACAGGAAAAAAGAGCAGCCAAAAGGCAGGAACTAGGTGCTAAAGATTCTGAAATGCACACAAGGAAATATAATCAGAAGAGGAGATCATATGGATAAAGGAGGTAGGGAAGGATCTTCATGCTCTGGAGGAGATGAAGGGATCCTTAGTTTGTTCTGTCTTTCTGAGTCAGTCTACAAGTTAGACCAGAGAAGGTCCTCGAAGAAGGCCTAGACTCCATTCCAAAACCAGGTGCCTCTCCACCCCATCTTGTTCTGGGGCATAGAATACTCACCTTATCCTTTACAAATTGCACTGTATGTTCGGTATGTACCTGTAGATTTATATCCCACCCTTCTCCACTGTAGGCCTTATGAGACTGACAACTATGAGCCAAATCAACTGGCCTCTGGCTTCTGCTAGTGAGAAGGACTTGGCTAATGGGAAGGACTGGCAAGAAGTCAGAGGAAAGTAGGAAAAAATAGTTTTATCAACTTATTCCTCACTATCCTTCCTGCTAGGCCTCAGGTTATTAGTGACCATGTTCTTCTAGATAAGGCCACTGCTCCTTATTAGGGGCTCTTTTCTACTATGCAGTCCACAACCCCTCTCTTCCTTTGCCCTTCTGGTTTAGGATTCCTGGTGGCTTCCTTTTCTTGCTATCCTATGGATGTTTACATGCACCATTGGCTTTCATTACCCATTATTACTGTCTTTCACATGGTTTGGGTGAACCATCTGTTTTCTGCTAGAATGATAGCTTGTTCACCTATTCATTTCAACAAGGGTTCTTAGAACACAGAGCAAACAGCCAGTTGCTGACCTGGATACAACAGTTTTGCTTTGCATTGTTTGGTTTTGATAACTGTTCTACCTTTGGCCTCCACCATGCGTTTGCTCCCAAGCCTTGGTTTCAATGCATCACTTTCTGCTGTGTTCTGCCTCTGTCTTCTGGCCACGTTAGCTGTAAGTAGCAATCTTGGCCTATCTGCTCTGATCTATGATCTATTCTTTCTTTGGGTCATTTAAAGTAAGAAGAGTCAGATATTGTGCTGAGCTCTTCCCAATAAATAGATACTGTCTTTGTCCATATTTTGGAAATGAGATAACTGAAGCTCAGAAAAGTTGCTGAAGTTCACAAAGTTGGGAAAACCAGGGATTTAAGTCCTGTTCTGCTCTACACCACTAAGCTATGTACTAACTGATCCTGTGGTTTAGATCTCAGAGCTCACTGACATGGCTGGACATGTTTCCATGCACATTGGTGCTTCTCTTGTGTTTTCTAAACTTGAAGGGCATCTCAACTATTCAAATTTTAGCTACTCAGCTTGCTGAGCTGCTTGTCCTGGCCCATTTTCTGCTCCTTCCAATCTGGAGCCTGGTATTTGTCTTAATTTGTTAGACTACCATAACAAAACACCACTGAGTGGTTGAAACAATAGACTTTATTTCTTAATAGTTCTGGAGACTCAAAGTCCCAAACCAAGGTATTTTCAAGGTAAATTTCATTCTACAACCCCTTCTCCTGACTGATATGTAGATACCACCTATCTTGTGTGAACACAGGATCTCTAGTTTGTGCACACAAAGAGAGAGATCTTTCTAGTATCTGTTCTTCTTCTTATAAGGACACCTGTTCTATTTCACTAGGACTCTACCCTTGTGACCTCACTTTATTACCTTGACCTTTATTACCTTCTGATGGGCTTTATCTCCAAATTCTGTCACACTGGGGATTAGGGCTTCAACATATGAATATTGGGGGAGCATAGTACATTCTACCACAATCTCTTTTCTTTGGAACGTGAACTTATCATTGATTCTTGATCAATCATGGTAAAAAAACAAAAATCAGATACTCCATGTTAGGAAAAACATTTCCTCATTTTCCTTTCTCACACCTATTAGGTCATAATCTTTTTAAGTGCTTAGAAATTAATTTAAAAATAAAAAATTGCCAGGATTTGAAGATGTCACTTAAATTCAGTTTAAACTATACACATTGGAGGACTTTGGTAGAATATTTACATAGAAAGCATCTTATGTTAACTTCAGGCAGAACAACATCACATCGTTCTCGTGAGACGTGCTCTGTGTTGTATTTAATATTCTATGTTGAACAAATAAACCTCTGAAGTAGCAAGGGTACTTCTACATTATGGGAAGAGTATGGAGAAGAGAATTGCCAGTTAGAGATAAAAAATGATTAGTGGTACTTGTTTAAGAGAAAGAAAGAAAGGAAAGCTGTGATAGTAGAGAGATAGAGATGGATGAAATGTTTTGTCCTTTAACAAACATATTTTCTGTGATAAATTATAGGATGTAAAAATTGACCAGGTAAGCAGGTTACTTCCCTTTGGTTAACTTCGATTATGGTTTATGTATGAGGTTTCCCCCAAAAGCTCACATGTGAGACAATGCAAGAATTGTTCAAAGGTGGAATGGTTGGATTCTGAGAGTTGTAACCTAATCAATGGGTTAATCCATTGATATGGATTAACTGGGTGGTAACTATAGGCAGGTGGGAGTGGCTGGAGGAGGTGGGTCACCGGGGGCATGCTTCTGGGTTTATATTTTGTTCCCAGTGAGTGCAGCATTTTCTCTTCCATGTTGTCATGTCTTGTTGCCATATCCTCAGCTGCTTTCTTCTGCTATTCCCTTCAACCATGATGTTCTACCTCATCTTGGGCCCAGAGCTTTGGAGTCAGCCATCTATGGACTGAGACCTCTGAAACTACGAGCCAAAATAAACTTTTCCTCCTCTACATTGTTCTTGTCAGGTCTTTTTGGTCACAGTGATTAAAAAGTTGATTAAAACACCTCCACTCCTTTCCATGCCCTTAAGTCCAGTCAATTTCAGCTCAATTTTACCTCTAGGAAAATTAGATTCATTATCCACAGTGGGGTAGGCTGAAGTTAGCTAGTTCCCAAAGTCAGGCTGGCACTTGATAATGAAAGAATCTTCAGACTTCAGGTGTCTCAACTTCTAATCATCTGGCTAATCTGGTAGAAGCATGGGAGCTCTCCAGAAAAGCAATTTATTGCTCTGTTTGGGAAAAGAAAATTTGCATGTTTTTAGACCTATAAAAAAAAGAGAAAATTATTTAAAGCAATATATATATTTGAGAGAGAGAGAGAGAGAGAGTGTGTGTGTGTGTGTGTGTGTGTGTAGTTATGGAGTGTGTGTTAGTATAGATGTGTCTTTGTGTTTTTTTTCATGACAGTGTAAACTATAGAAAGGAAATCTAATACACAGTGGTACTGGCTGGTGAGTGGAGAGGCCCCTCACAGCAGGCAGTCCAAACTATTTGTATTTCCCCAAAGTCCTGGATGTATTTTGAACTGAAAGGGTAATAGAGAGAAGGAAAGAAAGAGTAGAGGGCTTCTGGACCATTATAGTCTGGGGCAACTGGTTCCTGGGATGTGGGAGGCAGAAATCCTTGCTGAGCCACACTGGTAAGAGGTTTAGCACTCCATGGTGTGTCTTAGTGCTACTGGTACTCCAAATTCTAGTCTGTTATTACTCTGATCTTTACAGGAAGCAGAGTTCTCAGTCTTGGACAATCTTCTGCCCTGTAGTTCTGTCAGTATCTGATAGTTCTCTATAATTGGCTCAAATCACTCTTGCTCAATCTAAGCCTATTGTCTCTTGTTCTGTCTACAGGAAAGTTCAAAATCAGCTAGTTCACCTAATGATTCTTGTCCTTGAAAACTTTCTCTTCTCTTTACTAGGTACCACTGTCCCTCCTTGAGCTATAAAAAGAAAAAAGAAAACAACAAAATGGGTGTGGCATTAGATTAAACGTCTTTAGACAGTTTCTTACAGCCTCTGGATCTTCTGATTTTTACCTCATGTTCACTTGAATAAAGTGAACACATGCACACATAACCCCAGCATATCATTATTTTTTTTATTCATGAGCAAAAGGGAAAAGTTTTGTGAATTAAAAACTTAAATGCTCATGCTAAGGGGAAATTATGACTTGGCATTACAAATGTAGTGAGCTTCTGAGCAAGCCACCCTACCCTGAGCCTGCCCTCCCATGTTTAAACTCTAAGATAAGCCTCCCATCTCTTCACAGAGGTACAGAGTACCACAGGTTAGTGATCTCTGATAAAAGTTCTTTTTTTTTTTTTTTTGCTCTCTCTCTTTTCTTTTTAAATAAATGTAAAAAGAAGAGTTTCAGCTCCTTTTCATTTTTTTTCTGAGGTTCTAGGGATTGAACCCAGGGGTGCTGTCCCACTGAATTACATCCCCAGCCCTTTTAATTTTTTAATTTGGAGCCAGGGTTTTACTGAATTGGTGAGGATCTTGCTAAATTGCTGAGGCTGGCCTGAAACTTGTGATTCTCCTGCCACAGCCTCTCCAGTAATTGGGATTACAGGTGTGGGCCTTCGTCCTCAGGGAGTTTCAGCTCTTATTTGTTGGCTTTATACCTTCCTTGTTGAGACTGTGAAGTTCCAAAGTTGGTTTCCCTCAGGGAATTTCCTTAACAAGCATTTTAGTTCTCACCTTATTCTTTCAGGGTGGGAAATATTGAAGGCAGCCATATCTTTTCCCAGAATGGCTCACTACTCTTCTCTGGAATGTGCAGCAGATGGGGATTATGAAAATTATGCCTCTTCTAAAACTGTGGTTTGTCTGTTCAGAAACCATCTCAACTGAGCTGATGTGATTACACAGAGGTGTTGTGAGAATCTATGGGGCAGATACTCCATTCTTGGGACTAAGAAATGTGCTTTCCCCAAACTATGAGGGTAAAAACCTAACTCCTTCACCCGTACCAACCAACCATCATGATAGACAATTGTAGGGTCAACCTGGCTCGACCATAGTACCCAGAACAATGGTCAAATGTTATTCTGATATTTCTGTGAAGGTATTATTTTTAGATGAGATCAATATTAAAGTCTGTAGATACTGAGTAAAGCAGATTACCCTCCATAATGTGAGTATCCCTCATCCAATCAGTTGAAGTCCTTAATAGAAAAAAGTCCCATCTTTCCCAAAGAAGAGGGAATTCTGTCCTCAGACTGCCTTCAGGCTGATCAGAAACATTTCCCAGGGAGGCTGCAGGTTTTGAATTTGCCAATCTCCTCAAACTCCACAATCATGTGAGCCAATTTCTTTCTTTCTTTCTTTCTTTCTTTTTTTGGAGGAGTTGGGGGTGAAGGAGTACCAGGAATTAAACTCAGGGACACTTGACCACTGAACCACATCCTCAGCCCTATTTTGTATTTTATTTAAAGGCAGGGTCTCACCCAGTTACTTAGTGTATCGCTTTTGTTGAGGCTGGCCTTGAACTCGTGATCCTCCCGTCTCAGCCTCCTGAGCTGCTGGGATTACAGGCCTGTACCACCACGCCTGGCATGAGCCAATTTTTTAAGAACAATCAATTTCTCCCTCCCCACCCCGTCCCTATGTACATATGAACTATTGGTTCTGTTTCTCTAAAGAACTCTAATAAAGCTCTAAACATACCTTAAAGTTGTTTTTTTTTTTTTAACTCGATGGAAGCCTATTCGTAGAAGATAAGTATTTGAATTATACCTGAATATGTTGGCAAAGCTCCTCTTTTCAGGCCATGGTTTCCGCTGAGGCTGATATGAAATATACAGTTATAAGGGAGACCTCAGGTGCAGTAATCTATCTCTACACCTTGATTTTCTAAAGTCATTGTCTCATGTTGTTGCCATGATTAGAATTCTTTATTGTTTTCAAGAAAGGGTCAAAATGGTTAACATGGCCTAGAGGTAGCATGATCATATAATTATCCAGGTGAGGACACTTGAGAGTTAAGGAGAATGCTCTATGCATCACTGTATCTACAGGACTCTGCCACTTCTGGTCCTCCCTCACCTCCTTCACATGTACATTTCCTTCCACTCACCTTGCTTGGGTGCTGTGCTTCTTCCTGCTTCAGGCCTTTGCACATGCTGATCTCTGCTTAGAGAACTCTCCCTGCTCCAGCCAAGCACCCGCAACTCCGCCTTGCTAACACTTACTTATCTTTTTTTTTTTTTTCCTTTTTTCTTCTGGCATTGGAGACTGAACCCAGAGCACTAACTGCTGAGATACATCCCTATCCCTTTTAATTTTTTTTTTACTTTGAGGCAGGGTCTCACTAAGTTACCAAGGCTGACCTTGAATTTAAATCCTCCTGTCTCAGCCTCCTGAATCACTGGGATTACAGGCATGTGCCACCATGCCCAGCTCTCATCTTTTAGATTTAGCTCAAACATTCCTCACTTAAGCAAGTCCCCTTGGTTTCCCGGATGAGGTTGATAATGCTCTCAAAACATCATGCACTTTCCTTTGTAGCACTTACAGTTCTATAATTTTACCTTTTAACTTTTATTTTGGTCACTATGTGATTCAAGTTTCTCTCCCTGCCTGAGCTACAACAGAGCAGGGATTGTCTCTGTGGCTCCAATGCCTATGTGCTTGGCACATAGTAAATATCCCCAAATATTTATTGAGTAAATAAATGAATGAATCTTAACCACTTGAACCCCTTATTTTCATTGGTTAGTGGTTGAGGAAATCAAGGTTGATACAATGTGCTTGGTTACCACTGACGAAACTGATATTCAACCCTAGTGTCTTTTGACTCTGAGACCAGGCACTTTCCACTACACCAATCTGCCCTCCTCTACAGTTTGCAAAAACCAAAGGCAATGCTCTCATCTGTGTGCTTCTCTTATTGCCTGGCTCCTAAAAGCACACCCAGTCTTGAAACTACTAAGAAAAATGGGAAAGCTGTCTATGTACTTTAGATTAGAACCAATCTTAGAGTAATTGTCTTAAGGTCGTTGTACTTGTCACCTCTGAATATAATAAAGTATGAGAATGAAGCCTATCACTTGAAGGTGAGAATATGTATGTGCAGCATTTTCTTTAGCCAGGTTTGAGAGGTATCATGACACTGGATCACATGAAAGAGATGATCAGATGAAAGATGTAACATCTTCGCATTTCATGAAGATGGAGATTAGCGTCACATATCTTCTATTTTTAAAATGCATCTCAAAGGTGTTTTTGATATAATTATAAAAGATTGAAACAACCCATATTTGATCCCTAAACAGCAAGACTAAACCCTGTCCTTGTGGATAGGTAACTGCATTTCATTTTAGAAACAACAGCTTCCTTAGGTATCTTGTAATGAGCAGACAGCTCTCAGACATGGAAACTTGCAAAAAAAAAAAAAAAAAAAATCTAGTTGAAATGGTCTTACAGTACTGTCTCCTGAATTTCAGACCCCAGGGCAGTTTCACAGCTGAGTCTGAAAGACTTGACAAAACAGGGTTAGATTGGAAGTGCTGACACAAGCTCAGCAGAGAGAATAGTCTCACTATATTGCTGTAACAATCTGGAGAAAAAGAATGATTTTTATGTGTATGCATTAATCTTCAAACTGCTTCTACGTGACTTGAGAATATGCCACTGAAGCCAATATAACTTGGCCATGTAAATTGTGTGTACATTCCTAGTGAATAGGGCCCTTGATCACATTCCTACCAATTATGCTGTTCTCAAGAAGATCCGAACTAAGTCTTAACATGCTAAGAATGCTCAAGGGAAAAAAAAAAAAGGAAAAGAAAAAAACCCGGAGAATTTTGCTTCTTTGTTATAAGAACAGAAGAAAGAGGGGTTTTGGAGAATAGCAAGCCAAGACCTTTTCCAGGCAGTTTTTACTTAGATAAAGTAATTGATACACAAGTTATTATTAAATGAACTTAGGGTTAACTCGATGACAACTTTACCTACCTAGGATAAAATCACCTGGGTAGGAACTGTTTTTCCGTAGGACTTATTTGTTCTCTTGTGGTCTTCATCATACCCTGGGAAGAATAACAGACATTTGCGCTTTTTCTTCACTCTGCAACCTGCACTCCCAACTCCAGCCCCTTAGACTTGAGTTGCTGGAGGAAAGATGTTTCTATTACTCTTTTAATCCCTGTACAGCACTCTTTAACCTGTAGTGAACATAGCAAATGCAAAATACACGTTAACTGACTTCACAGCACTTAGTGACTGGAGGCCTGTACAATTTGGATTATGAACAGAGGATAGGTGTTCTGGCAGATAACATGTCGGCTTTTCTAGAGAGCCACCTGGGCCTGAGACTCTTTGTGTGTTTTATAATTAGCCTCTTAACCTGGACCAGGTCACCTGTCAAACCAAATTGGCAACAATATTTTCCCATGAATGGAGCTCTTGGGAACCAGTTAACAATTCCATCATCCTCTCACAGTCTGTGCAGTTAGGCAAACTCAGATTTGAATCCCAGTTTTGCCAGTTACTGGCTGTGTAACCTTGGGCAAATTTCTTAATCTCTCTAAGGGAAATAGTCTAGACAAATTCCAGAGGTGAGTGCCCATGGCCTGAGGGTGTTTCCTGTGCTCCCAGCTTCTGCGTAGGTGAGCTGGGTTCATTTAAAGGCAACAGGATGGGACTGATTTGAATCTATAACCCCTCTCTTGGGCACAACAGGAAGCCTTGAGAAGAGTGGGGCGTGGTTTAGTCTATGACTTTGGCACTAGTTGTCATTCAGATTTTATTCATGCAATTAGAAGAGACCAGCAATCAGCCATATGGCTTGATCTGCAAATTACTTACTGTGCATGGAAGGTTTATTGGTGATCCTTTACATATGCTGTACATGATCCCAAGACTCTATTACCGAGGTTGCTGCTGGGAATCCCAACATGATCTTCACACCCATGAACTCTAAAAGAACTGTGGAAACCCCCAGATGTTACTTCCTCAACGCTGACCTGTGATAGGAAATTACCAGGCTATGCCCTTCTAGGCTTTTTCAGATTGGGGAAATGGAATTAACGGACAATTTCTGAGCAGTCTGTGTGAATCACTCTATAAATTTGAGGGTTCAGATTAGATACCGACCTCTCACATTCTAAGTTGTAGTCTGTAACTTTAGAGTTCTCTCTCTTTCGATTAATACAGCCAATTAAGTATCAACAGCGGCACCAAGTGTGGTGGATGGAAGCTTCTTACCCTGGGTCATGGGGCAGGAGTATCATGGGGGCAGAAGTCTTGGGATTTTATGTTCAATTGGTTTGATGTCCCTGAAAAGTCTTTTCAGGATTGGCAAGCGAGGAAGCTAGAATATGGAAGTCCTAGCATTTTGACATTCTCTGAAATGGGTTGTATCATCTGACTCTCTAAAAGTAAGTTTACAAAAAAAAAAAAAAAACTTGGTGGGGATTTTTATGACAACAGAGGCAGCATGTTAATAACACTGCATGATTTGGTGAATCATTTCAGTGATTACTTACATAACAGGTATTTCCCTCAGGCCAGCCCAGTCATGGGATAGAACCGGGATGTCCTAGTGTAGCGAATTGATTTTTCTGCTCCTCTTGCCCGTGACCTGTGGGAACTTCTGTCTTGATCCAGTCCTTTCCTCTGCTCACACACAGGAAAGGAATCCTTGAGCGCTGGGTGCTCAGGAACTGCTGTCTTTCCCACACTCTTTTTCTCTCTGTCTGGCAGTGTTTCCTGACCCAACCTGAGGCTAGAACCATCTGCCAGTCTCGCCTGCTCTCTTTCTGATGCCTTAATGTTCTTCATTCCAAGGAAAAAGGCTTTTTTTCTTGCTTATTTCCAGTGCAACTGATCTTTTCTCTACTACAGAAGACAAGGAGAAAGACAGTCTTTATACCCAGGGTGTTCTCTTCTGGAGCATCCTGTGTCAGCCATTTTGCTTTCCTCTTGAGGGTTGAGGATCCTAACTACTGTCTTGTTTTGTCTTTTTTTCTTCCCTTCATAATAGTCTCAGGATCTTCTCCTCCAGCTATTCACTTCCATCAGTAGATTCTTCCAAATTAGAACCAGCACATTTGGGGAGGTGGCAGGGAGCAGGGAGGCAGAAGGGTGGGCTCTTGTTACAATTGCTGGAAAGGGGAGGAATCCAGGATACCAGCACCCAAAATAAAGAAGTTATTCAGATCTACCTGTAGCCTTAATTCTGGTTCTCTACGAGACTTTTTGTTGTTGTTGTTGTTACATTTTGTAATTAAAAGACTTTGTTTTTAAGAAAGTTTTGTATTTATAGAACATGGGACAGTGCAGAGAGTTCTTTATATCTTTTCTCCTCCACACTCTGTGAGATTTTAAGTACTTACTCAGCTTTGGAATTCAAGAACTTCTGGAAGAATAAATGCAATCTTGTAAATATGTGCAACATTTTAAACCTTCTGAACCACTGGGAGACAGGCAAGGAAATTAATAAAATCAGAGTTCTAAGTAGATCATTTGAAATATTGGCCCACAGGTTATTTATAAAGGCATATTGCTAAATGTGCTAATTGTATAACATTTACAATCATTTCACTAAGAAGCACAAATAGCACAAATAGTGAATAATTGTTATCTTACAGTTCAATATACCTGGTTTTAGTATGAAAGAGGTCTAATATGTTTGAGTAGCATCCTAACAATAACTAGACTTTTCTAATTGCCAGGTTCATTTTCCAGTAGCTTCTGTTCTGGGTTCCCATTTTAGTCCAAACCGTTGGTCCAGAACCACAAATTGATTTTTAAAAGCTGCACTGTGGTTGAAGTATGAGCACAGTGTGGGAATTCTATTAACTGTATGTGGTTTCATCTTTCTGCAGCTAAACCCCTAATGCCTTTAAAGGGCCAGAGAGTTTGATGTCCTAATAATCCAGTAATGGTTGAAATAGCTTGTTGAAAAGGTTGTAAATATTTGTTGATGGATTGTCAACAGAGAAAAAGGCTTTTACTTCTGCATAGTATTGGGGAGAAAAAGAAGGGAGGAAGCTTTTACACACTCATCTCACTTCAGGTTTTTTACTTTTCATGCTTTGGACCCTGGGCAGACATTTCAAGCAAAGACCTTTTCTTTCACCTTCAAAGAAAAATGAGAATAAAACAGTTTTCTGTTTAAGTTTTACTCTGCAACACAGGAAAATTACAAATAGTCACTTACCTACTTGGATAAAGCTAAGCACAGCTCTCCATGAATAAGAACTAACTTTTATTTTCAACCCAGTAAAGGGAGATAGTGTAGGTGGAGCAGGCAGCTGCCGATGTCGTGAGATTTGCACATTACTAAGAGACTTGCCTGCACAAAAATATCTTTCCTCTGGGTCTATCATAGATTCTGAAAGGAAGCCAGATACTAGAACTGCTCTTCTGGATAAAGACATTGTCTCCATTTGGTGACATCTGTTCCTTTGGAAAGATAAATGTTAACTTATTAGGCAAAGTTAAAGTGTGTGTGTGTGTGTGTGTGAATGCGCATGCACATGCTTTTTATTTTGAGATAACTGTAAATTCACATACATTCAGAAGAATAATAGGGATTCTGAACCTTTCACTTAGTTTCTCCATCTTGTATACCATAGTTGAATATTAGACAGCCAGGAAGTTGACATTGATACAGACTGTAGTCCTTATTCAGATTTTCTCAGTTTTACATATATTTATGAGTGTTTCTGTGTGTGTAAATTTAGTCATATGCAGTTTTATCATATGTACAGGTTGGTGTGACCACCATCATGGTAGGATGCAAAAGATACAAAATGCAAATCCTATTACAAGGACCCTTTACACTACCTACCCATGTGTGTGTGTGTGTGTGTGTGTGTGTGTGTGGTGCTGGGAATTGAACCCAGGGCCTTGTGTATGCAAGGCAAGCACTCTACCAACTGAGCTATATACCCAGCCCCTACCTACCCTTTTATAGCTCTTTCTCTGTCTACCCATCACCCAGTCCCATGGAAACCACTAATCTCTTCTGCATGTCTAAAATTTTGTCATTTAAAGAATATTGTAGATATGGAAGCAATAGAATGTAACTGTTTGAGATCGCCTTTTCTCACTCAGTGTAATCCCCTTGAGATCCACCCAAGTTATTGTGTTTATAAACATTTTGTTTCTTTTTATGGTTGAGTAATCTTCCGTGGTATGGATGCACCATGTTTAAGTATTCACTCACTGACAGACATTTGGGTGGTTTCTATTTATTGCTATTATGAATTTTCTATTTGTTTCTCAGTCTTCTGTTTCTTGTTTCTTGCCTTCTTGTGCATTACTCAAACAGTTTTAAGGGTTCCAATGTGATTTATTTATAGTCTTTTTGAGTCTATTGCTCAGTATAATTTTCTTAATGTTTGCTTAATGTATTGCACTACACATACGTGACTCATCACAACCTACTTGTATGCCATTTTACCACTTCTAGGGAAGTGCAGAAACCTTACTTTCATTTAGGTCTTTTACCCTCCCCACTTAAAAAAATACAGTGTTTTAAGTATTTCCTACCCATACATTGAGCATCAGGTGGTGTTATAATTTTTGTTTCAATAATCAAATAGGATTTTTAAAAACTCACGTGAAGAGGCATCTATTATATTCGTCCCTATTTTTTCTCATCTGTGTTTCTCTAGGTAAGATGAATTTAAAATTTACCAGTAACAGGGGGTATTTCTTTGTTGGTTTTGTATAAGGATTTGTAACATTCGAGCTCCAAAATATTTTAAATAAAATCCTTCTTGTAAAATATAGGATAATAGCTCTTGAAGAGGGAGTCATTTGGCCAGAAAGAAGGGGAAAGGTTTTGTTTCACAGAGCACCCAGAGAATGTAGGTTTTTCCAGTTTTTTTTCCCCCTAGAGTTAGGGAGCCCTGTTCCCAATGATCTGAAATTATATCTCATCTGTTGTTGAATGGCTGGAAATAGGCTGTTATCATGGATTTTTGTCACTATGTCATACCATTATCACAAATGGGAGGGAAATATAGCAACGGGTGATTATAAACAAAGCTATTTTCTTTCAAAAGACAGGAGTTCTGGGATTGTTGCAGGCTGGGATTAGAATTCTGGGCCTTGTACCTCAGTTTTTCTACTGATCTCTAATCCAGTGAATTCTTGGGGAGCTCTGACTCAGGATTTTCCACTTAAGCAAGTTTTAGGAGCAAATACATATTGGTAAAGCATGTACAGAAAAGCTCCAAGAAGTCCTATAGTAAGAAAATTTATTTTACTTACTTAGACCAGTGGTTGCTATCCTCTTCCTCTAAACCCTGTGTTTCTTTATTTCTTTTAAAATTTTCAGTTGGAAATAATTTCCAACACATAGAGTAGCACAGACATCTATGTACCCTTTACTCATGTTCACTGCTGTTAATATTTTATTCCATTTGCCCTATCTAGGCAATATTTTTTTTAAAAAATTATTTGAGATGAAGTTACATACAACATGGTGCTTTAAAGCTGGGCATGGTGATGTACACCTGTAATTCCAGTTACTGGGGACTGAGGCAGGAGGATCACAAGTTCAAGGCTAGATTCAGCAATTCAGGGAGGCTCTAAACAACTTAGTAAGACTCTGCCACAAAATAAAATAAATAAATAAATAGGGCTGGAGATGCAGCTCAGTGGTAAAGCACCCAGAGGTTCCATCTCCATTACAAAATACAAAATACAAAACAAAACAAAAACCGCTTTCTTCCTGAATACTTTACTCTGTGTTTCCTAAGAACAGGATCTCTCCGATAACTCCGGTACCCATTATCAGCTTCTGTAAAAGTAACATTGATTCACTACGTTTGTATTTAACATTTGTATTTTACCAGTTGACTCAGTTATGTTCTTTATAGCATTTCCCTCCTTCCAGTACAGAGTCAGTCAAAGTTTGATGGTTCTCTGGCCTGCTTTAATCTGAAGTATTACCACAGCTATGTCCATCTGGGTCCTCTGAAGCAGATTTCAAGCCAGATTAAAAGCACACACACACACACACACACAAATTATTAAGGGAGAACAAAGGGGAAAGAGAGTAGAAGCTCTGAGAGCTCCTCTGATTATGATGCAGGTCTGACATGTGGGAAGGGAGACAGGGAAGGAAGATTGAACCTGCAGAGCAGCCATCGGATAGTCTCAGCCAGGTCCACTGGGAGCCCCAAGGCAAAGGTTTCCCATTAGAGAGGTCCTACATTTCAGGAGTGGCCCAGCTGCAGTTTCCCTTCATCGTTCAGCCATTGGTTGGGAGTAGATCCTGCAGAGTATTATCTCTGTACAAATGCTGTGGCCAATTCAAAACTGCGGCAGAGGCTGTTGGCCAACTACATTCCTTGCAGCAGGTTGTTGCTTGACAGGAGATCTGGTGGGCATACTGCTATGACTGTCTTTCTTTGTCTTATATGGCATTGACATTTTTGAAGAATGTAGTCACCCTTCTCCTTTCTTTTTAATAGGCCATCCTTCATTTTAGGTTTGTGTTACATTTAACCCAGTGCTTTTCAAACTTGTTTTTCACAGGCCTTTTTATTATTATTATTAATTTTTTTTTATTGTGATGGTTCAAAGTTTGGTGTTCTCTCAAAATTCAAATGTTGGAACCTATTATCCAGTGTGATAGCACTGAAAGGGGGGGGGGCTTTGGGGAATGATCAGGTCACCGTCGGCTCCCCTTCATAGTGGAATTAGTGCCCTTATAAAAGAGGTTGAAGAGAGCTGCCTTTTCCTGTCCCCTTCTGCCATGGGAGAAGAGGTGCCATGTAGGAGGAACAGGCCCTCACCAGACATGGGAGGTGCTGGTACTTTGATTGGACTTCCCAGCTTCTAGGACTGTGAAAAATAAATTTCTGTTGTTTATGAGATACTCAGCCTATGATATTTTTGTTATAGCAGCCTGAATGGACTAAGACACTGAAACTTATCTATTAGTGTCCCTTTGAATTTGTACTCTATAACACACATTGGAAAACTACATACGCATTGATGTTCCTGCCAGAATGATATTTGGTTAAACATTCTTTCAACTTTTGTCTGTGAGGGTGTTTCTGGATGAGATTATCATTTGAATCAGCAGACTAAGTAAAGCAAATTTCCCTCCTCAAATGTGGAGAGGCCTCATCCAATTTGTTAAAACCCTGAATAAAATAAAAGGCTGAGCAAGTAAGAATTCTCTCAGCCTGACTGTTGAGGCCTTGGTCTTCTCCTGCCTATGGGCTCGGATTTGAACTGGGACTTACAGTATTGGCTCTCTTGATTCTCAGGCCTTAGCACTCAGAAAGTTTACTACTGGCTCTGGGTTTCCAGCTGGCTGACTCCAGATCTTGGACTTCTCAGCCTCTGTAATTACAGGAGTCAATTGCTTATAGCAAAGTTCTTTCTTTGTCTACAGATGTAGACATATATCCTATTGGTTCTGTTTCTCTAGAGATCTCAGAGTAATACACTCCCTTAGCCATGAAATCATCAGTTAGTTATTGTGCATGACCACATGCTGAATAGGTTATTTGAGCTAGGAAAGGGTCAACTCTCAGACAGGAAAATCAACTAGGGAGCTAGTTTTGTAGTGTCAACATGGATAACATCTGAGGGAGAAAAAGAAGCACCAATCAAATGCTGACTATTTACCTATGACTTAAATAGTAACTGATGGTTTGTCTGTCATAGAGATACAGCTTTTTCTGTCACCCTGGACACCTACTGGAGAGGAGTGCTTGGACTCATGCTTACTATGTCTCTGTTTCTTAATTCATAAAACAAATAACTTCTAGGTTTCTGGTAATGTATTTAGAGACCTAAGAATAAGAGAACTCCTTACATTTAAAATCCAGAAAAACTTGATGTTATTGCATTAGAACAATAAATCTGCAGCAGATTCTATTTTCCAAAAATGGCCATTGCATCATATCCACTCCTACATGCTTTTTTCAAAACCAGGCTACTTTGCATCAAGAAATAGAGTTTATTTCCCCTGTCCTTGGTGGGCTTCTGACTTCTCCAACCAACAGAGAACAAAAGTGAGGCTGTGTGACTGCAGTCCGGGTCACAGAGGACACAACTTTTGACTGGCTCTCTTTGAGAATGCAGCCACAATACATGAGGAAGCCCAGGTCACATGGAGAGGCCACACATACAGGTTCCAGGCAATAGTTTCTATTAAGTTACCAGCCACCTGCTGGCATTAACTATCAGTGAATGAACCTTCATGTAATTTTGGCTTCCAGCTCTCAATTCTTTCAGTGTCAAACATTTTAGAGAAGAGACAGACTATCATTTAAGTGCCCTATCCAAATTCCTGGCCTGAATAATAAGATTGTTTTATACTACTAGGTTTTCTGTGCTTTGCTTTACTGAGATGGGGTCTTGCTATATTGCCCGACTGGCCTGGAACTCCTTGGGCTCGAACAGTCCTTCTGCCTCAACTTCCTATGTAGCTCTGTCACCATGCCTGACTTAGTTTTCTAGTATTTTCTAATATGCACAGTAATTAAATTTTCTAGTATGTACAGTAATTAAAAAAAAAGATTGGCCTAAGTTAATACTAAACTCAATGGATTATTCATCAGATAGATATTGTAAGCCTGCTCTGATCACTTGTGAAATTTGCTTTAAAAATCAACCAAAAACATATTCTTTGTTCTTGAAGAATATAATGATTTAGTAGAGTAAACCTAATATATAAATGAAAGAAATGATTTTAAGTGATGAAGGACGTAGTAAACATGTGTTGAAATGGGGTTAGATGGAGGGAGAGCTCACCCTGAATAGAGCAGAAAGAATGGCTTGATAATGTGGCAACAGAACTGTTAATTTTATTGGAAAAGAATACAAGATAGGAACTGAAGGTAAGTTGTCAATGACTTGAAGGATGAGGGTATTTCAAGTAGATGGGAAAACAAAATGTTGCATCTGGAATATGTGGATGTGGTTAATAACAGTACTGTGAGTATGTGCTGTGTGTACAACAGCCACACTTTACAAAGCACAATCATAGATACTGTCACATTTGATCTTCACAATAGAACTTTGAAGTGGGCTGTCCTATCTTAATTTTATGAGTGAGGAAATTTAGACCCAGTGGTTTATAAATCACTTTGCTTAAGTTTCTGTTAGGGATGTGCAAAAGCAAAGGGAAAGAAAGAGAACTGAGCACACTTACAGAGCACTACCAAATATCAGATATTTTGCTTGGTGATTTTCAATTTACTTAGTAATCTGACATTTAATTTTACAGCAACCCTGGAAGTAACTGATATTATTCTGGTTCTGTAGATAAAGAAACCTAGGCTCAGAGACCTCAAATAACCTGCTGCAAGTTATACAAATAGAAAGTTTGTACCTGGGAACAGACATTTTCAGATGCCATGGGGAGTTCAGCAAATCTCCTGCATTCCTGCGGGATAGAGTCTCTCTGCTCCTTCCACATAGTTTCAAACAAACTCCCTTTCACACTTTCACAGAAAGATCTAGATGTTGCCTATTTAAAGCACTGAAGGCATTAACATGGGAATGACCGATGGGTTTAGCACTTTCAAAAAAAAGAGTTAGCTGTTAACCTCAAAGAATTTCCAGTTGGTAGAATGTGAGAGGGAAAGTTTTTTCTCTAATAAGGTGGAGCACTGCTGACATAGTCAATAGTTTAGCAACGAACTAGGACCACAGCCTTCAACTAGCTACTCAGGTCCTTACCTATAACATGAAGGGAGTGCTGGCTGATCTTTCAGGTCACTCTTGGATGGAATGTTTCATGTTTCTATAAAACTAAGAACCAAGATTCAAAATGGGGAATTCACTTGCAAAAACATTTTGCATCATTCATCTTTTTCTTTTTCACTTTTGCAAGTGAATCTGTTCCCACTCAGGGAGAGCAGAGGGCATTGCTGAAAAGTCTGGAGCTTGATCTGTGGTGTTCTGAAGCACCCTCTTGTCCCAGATCCTCTATCTACCCATGGTGCTTTCAGAATTTCCAGCAATATTTTGTAGATGATTGTAAATCTACAATTTCAAATTACTTAAATAAAACTACTCTATGTACTGAGGCGATGTCCCATATTTTACTGTCCTAGGTTTTCCTCTGCTAAGCACACGTCCACTTTTTCACTTTTTTGGTTGATGCTTTTGTGATGTTTCTACTAGATGAGTTGCACTAAGAATAAATTCCAATGCTTTGTTCTCACCAAATGCCAGAAGGTTCTAATTGTATAAAACTAATCACTAAAAAAATCTGTTGTGATTCAAACTTGCATGAAGCAACAGAAATTGTGATGTTAATTGCTTTCTTCCACTTTCTCCCGGTGCTAATTGCCACTGATAATTGCCACTTCCCAGGGAATCACAGAATATGGGGATGTTAGGTAGATTGCCCTCCCTGTCTATATTAAACCATTCATAACAACAAATGAACATGCAGGAGTTGGTAGGCAAATGAATTTATGGCCTTAATTTTATTGCTTGGATTGAGTTTATGTGTTCCAAAGCTGTTCTTTAATTGCTGTGTCCTTGTCTACTGTTGAAAACTTGGGCAGTTATAACTTGTTATATAAGATCTATTGATAGGTAAACTCTTATCTCCTGAAGTTGACTTATCATTTATATTCTCTTGCATTTATACTTAGTAAATATCAAACAATTTGACACCCATACATTTGTTGGTAATTTTCAACTGTTTATGAAACAGCATGTTAGCACAGAGCTTCAAATAAGCAGCATTGAACAAGAGTGATAGATAATCCATCAAGCTTATGAAATATAATTTTTGCCTTCTACTTAATGGTTCAGTCTTTAAGGAAGATGAAAGGATGTGTCAGTCTCCTTGAAGGCTTCAACACAGACATTGCTTGATAACCTTTGCCCCAAATGAAAGGAAATTTAGCTTCAGACAAAATCATTTCAGAATGATCCTCTTAATAACATGAATACCAATTGTTGACCATTAAAAAGGTAGATTAGCCCAAATTTGCCTATCCCCACTTTTCTCCCAACTATCCTGAAGGTCTTCTTCTAGTTTTCTCAAACTGCTATGGTTATCTCAAACCCTTTGTCTATACTAACCACATGCTCATTGTGAAAACATTCAAAATGGGATAATGTGTTTAACAAGATTTTCATTATTTTATGATGTCCAAATGTCTCAAATCACATTTTCTTCCATGGTGATGAGTATCTGACTTCTATTAGTCAGATTTTTTGTATTTTATTCTTAAAATAATTTTTAAGGTGCAGTAAACGTATGATAAAAAGGCTGAAGTCGGATAGTATGTTAATCTTCAACAGGCTTCAGCTGTAGGAGCACATTGGCAAACCACAAATGACAGGGTTAGGTTAGGGTAATATATTTTCATACTTTTTGGGCAATGCAACAATCCCATAGGGTATCACTGAGTAGAAATGATGACATTTCACAGGTTCCCTAAATTGGGGATTTACGGAACTTCTCCAAGGTATGGTGACTTTCCAAACTTACTTTTATTAGTTATCATCATTACCATTTTTAATGATGATTATTTCTAGCAGTTTAAGTGGAAAAATATTATATGTATTTCAAAGTGAGAAACCTTCTTCGGATTTGCATATAAGCACAGGAAGTAGCATTTAAGCTACACAAATGTTTCCCAGTCCTTGCCACTGAGTATGACCCTTATTCTCTATTCAGGCTGTATTTCATAATCACCTGTGGGATTTAAAAATACCACAGGTTCCAAGGCCCTGCCCTGGAGATTCCCATCCCATAGTTCCAAGGTGGGGGTCCAATCTGGTATACTCAAAAGAGTGCTACACATGGTTCTGATACACAGTATCCACTGAAGTCTTAGGTGTAATAAAGTAATTAGAGAATCTTAATTTCTTATCTGTTAAATAATCTATAAAAGGCAGTGCCTACAAATTGAGTTTTGGATTAAGGTAGACTTAGCTGAAAGTGCAGGCTCTTGGGCAAATCACCCTCTCAGAGTCTTGGTTTTCAACTGAAAAATAGGGTTCATAGTTTCTTCATAGAACATTGCAAAGATCAAATGAGCTAATGTATGTAAAATGCTTCCCATGGTGCTTTGGTAAACACACATTATGGCAAACTATGAAGATAAACATTCTTATATAGCAGAGTTATGATTTAATTCTTTTGGCAAGTAATCTGGAGATACTTGTACCTGAGAGATTAATTATGAAAGACGATCTTCTGTGCCAGGTGGACAGGAGAATCTATGAGAACGAAAGATTATAAAACCTGGCTGTTGACACCAAGGCATGTGCAAATCATTTGGTCAGTTACTTTTCTGACAGAGATAAATGAAAAAATGGAAGCAGTCTTCTTTTTGTATGAATGGAAAAGCTTAGGAAGAATGGTTCTTGAAAAACAAGCTGTCCTAGAGAAATTTATGGTCTCTTCTTCCTCTCAGCTCTCACCCTGAGGGATGAGGCAGGTCTTCTCCTCTGTCACTCAGCTTTCTGTTACTGTAACAAATACTGAGATAATAAAGATTTATTTTTGCTCACAGTATTGGAGGTTTCAGTCCATGATCAATCGTCCCCATTGCTTTGGGGACTGTGATGAGGCAGCAGATCGCAGTGACATGATGTGGCAAAAGCACTCACTTCATGGCCAAGAATCAGAAAAGGAGAAACAGAAAGAGACTAGAGTTCTTCAGTCCCCTTCAGTTGTTCCCCCAGTGACCAGAAGACCTCCCACTAGTCCCCATCTCTTGAGGTTTCTACACCTCCAGTGGTTCCTACACCTCCAGTTGTTCCATGGGTTGGGGCCCAAACCTTTGACACAGGGGCCTTTGGGGGACATTCCAGATCTAAACTGCAGCATTTCCCTGTTCTCTTTTTCTACCATGTTTATTCCTGTTTCTTTGCCTGGGTTTTTCATCTCTGTTCATATCATTGAAGTCCCACATCCTTTTGTCTCTTTTGATCAGTCCAGTCTAAATGAAGTTTTTTTCCCCCCCTCATCTCTTGGATTTCCATTTCTTATTTAATATCTTAAACAATATTTATTTTATTGTTTTGTGGATATTAGTTCATCTTCAAATTTTCTGAGAGAAAAAAAAGTATTTTCTTAAGCTGCATTTGCATCTTTTCCCTCAGCCTAGCATACGAAGCTCGAGGCATAAAGGACTGTCTCATAAAAGCAGATTAAAGATCAGATAGAGATCCAGGCAGGCCATGTTTAATGATTGGTATGCTATCGACTTAAGGTTCAATTTTAACAGGTGTTCACTGCTTTCCAATGGAATCATAGAGAACACACAGATTACTTTAACTTTTCATTGACTTTCCTGGTTGATTCACTTAGATGTTTTTTCTTTTCCTCCTTTAAATAGTAGTTCTCAAAAATTGTTTACATGTTAGTATCATCTGGGGAGTTTTAGAAACTCCTCTTGTCCAGACCATATCTTGTTTCACTTAAATCAGAATTTCTAGAGTTGGGCCAAAGTATCAGTATTACTGCTTTTTTTTTTAAGTTCCCTCAGAGATTCCAATGTACAGCCAAGATGGAGAACCATTGTTTCAGAGCAAAGTATATAAAATCTGACTAAAAGAACCCCAGATTGGAAGCAGACAATAAATACACACACATATATATATATATATATATGTGTGTGTGTGTGTGTGTGTGTATACACACACATATCTCCAGGTGTGGACTTTTTAATAACACTCCAGTCCTGTAGACTCCCTTGTGATTCTGACTGCCCTTTTCTTATGCTGCTTAAGGTACACTGTTCAGTGGACTTGAGACTACAGTTTGAGAAGACGCAGGTGCAAGAAATGAACCTCCTTGCTGCTGCCCCCTCTTCCTCTGAGATCAACCATATTCCTATTTGGTACCCATTATTCAATCTCAAGTTACATGTCATTTCTCTGTCATTTTAATTCTGCACTAATATTTAAGGCACTAGTTATACTTTCTCATGTTCCTTTACAGCACCCAGAAATTTGAGTGATTATTTGCTTAACATGCTGCCTCCCCCTCCTCCTACCTTTCGATTTTGAGCTCAGTGATGAAAGAGATCGTGTGTGCTGTATTCACTGTTGTGAAGCTGGCACCCATCACATTGCATGTGGCAGGAGCTTAGCAAACACCTGGTAAAGGAAGGGAAACCACAGTGCCAGTGCTGAATCTGTGGCACTGGGGTGGGAGAGTGGGAAGAGTGCTGGAGCTTGTCATGGAACATTCTGTCAATAGGGAGATCATGTACAGGTGGTGGGGGGAACCCTCAGTCATCCAGTTTTGATCAGTGATTCTCAACTCATTAGATCAGTTTTGTTGAAAGTATGAACGACTATGTCTCATCCTCAAGAGATCTGACAGCAGAAGCATAGTGTCACAGGCACAATTTGCTGGTTGTTTCTCGTGCCCTTGGTTAAAGAAGGAAAAGAAGAACTCCACATACCAAAATCAGGTATTAAAAAATCTATACAGTTAAAAGTAAACTTTTTTCAAAGGAGGATCTATTTACTCTGAATCTACTTATTTTAATTTTAAATGTAGTTTAACTACTTTGGGGAATCATGAGTCATCTGTAATACATAAGTACACCTATATCACAGCTGTATAACACTTCTTGGGCCCTTCTTTTTAGTGTTTACATTCTTATACTTATATTCAATGTTAATTGGTGACATTCTTACATAATTTAACATTTGTTACAAACAAGGAGATATCTAGAGAAGATAACATTCCCATTTTATAGATGAGGAAACTGTGTCAAAGAGGATAAAGACCCAGTGATTCTTATTCCTAATTTAATAAACTTTCTGCTCAAGATATCACCTATAAACTACAGAATAATAAAGATAATACAGTATACAAAATATAAAATACAAAATAAGCTTCAATAATCTGAAAGATAATCCTCAACCATTAAGCAAAGTTCAAAGTTTGGCACACTTAGTTTTAAAACATAGAACAATTGGTTGCATCTTACAAACATTTCCATTAAGAATGCGCAAATTGAAATAACGATGTTTGATTGCCTGAACAAATAAATTTCTGTTAAATGGAAAAGTCATTTATGTGAAATCTTCAATAAGTAGGAATTCAGATGAAAAGAAACACACACACACACACACATACACACACACACACGTTTTAAAAGCTTATGTGAATGCTGTGTGGTGTGGGTTATTTATTATTTACATGGTCTACAGACCATTCTTCCGTACTCAAAAATGGCCCAGGAAAGGAAGGGAAGAAGACAATGGCAATTATAACTAGGTAGGGTTTTTTAGCAGACAGATAGTATAGACCCAGACTGGAAGGATGCCAAGTTGTTGATATTAACCTCATTAAAACACTAAAGTGGTTTCAGGGTCTAGGCCTGTGCTAACATTCCCTTGGGAACATGCATAGTGATACTACTATCAGAGCTTATGTAATTTATGCCTTTTTCAAATTCTTACCTTGTACTTTATCAATTTAATTCTTAAATCCTAGGGTCAGATGTTTGACTGATGTAAATCAGCAGAGAAGAAAATTCCATATGTTCACTATTCTCACATCCTCACAAATCAATCCATGTGGGGCAGACTGATACCTGCACAGAGAGAAAGTGCTAATATTTGGGGTATGCTAAGTGTATTAAATGCATTTTTTTGCATCAAATATTTTCTATTCACTATGGGTTCATTGGGACATACCCCCATCATAAGTAGAGGAACATTTGTATGTCCACAAATTTTTTGATACAATTTCCTTCACAGGTAGAGTCTAATTCCCTGCCATGTGAATGGGTCCCAGATCTAAGGACTCACTTTTAACAAACAGAATGTGGCAAAAAGTCATTATTTGGAACTTCCAAGCCTAAGTCACACACACACAAAATATTACTACTTCCATTACTTTAGGTTATCCATTTTGGAGAAAGCCAGTTGCCATGTTCTAAGGGTACTCAAATAACTTTGGGAGACACCTGCATGGATGGAGCTCTGGTTGACAGCCTGCAAGTGAAAGATTCACCACAGCAGTGCATGCTCTGGCTCCATTCAGACTTTCTGATGGCTGCAGCCCTAGTTGATGTCTTGACTGTAACCTGCATGAGAGCACTCGCTGGAGTTACCCAGATGAACCACTCTTGGATTCTCCATCCATAGGAACTGGGAGAGAAAATACATGATTATCACTGTTTTAAGGAACTAAGTTTTGGGGGACTATGTTAAGTAGTGATAATATAGTGATTTTTTCAGAACAAGGTCTTGCTTTTGTTTATTCAACAAATATTTGCTAAGCATCTAATATGTATCAAGTTTGTTAAGTGCTGGGGGTACTAAAATGAAAGGAGGAACCAGTTTCTTCTTATAAAGCCCTTACATTTTTTGCAATAGATCCAGATATTAAGTAAATGATTATATAATTGTTTTATTATACTAAGTACAAGGCAATAGGATTATGCGTGTTTAGGATTCTTAGACCCAAAGGGTTAGAATAGATTTGCTTGAGGAATTGATGTTTGAATTGAAATTCTGAATGCATGGGAGTTAGCCAGGTAAAGATGAAGTGGAACAGGGAAGAACTTTCCAAGCAGAGGGGTAGTGTTTGTGAGAACCCTTGTACAGTGGTCCCTTTCTACTAGAAACTATGGGGAGATGGTTTATTCATTCATTTGACTTCTTCAAAGCAGTATTATCTGAGTGCCTATTATGTGTCAGGTACTTATCTAGCCACTGGGGGTATTGCACTGAACAAAAGATGAACCTCCTACAACTTATATTTTTGTGGTTGAAAAGGACAATAAATAAGAATTAAAATATATAAAATGGACTTCTTTTTTTTTGGTCCCATAGGTAAGCTTGAATGCCATCTCTCATCCATACAAAGAAAGAACTGAACAAACTAACAAGCAATAACTATCTCTGGAAACATTACAGAACTGAGGTCATGGTGTAAACCTTGCTCCCCAGATTGGAGAGACAGACAGTTAGATACACAAAATCACAATTGTCCAGAGCAGAAGCCCAAGAAAAAAAAAAAAAAACTCCTTGGGAACTAGGATAGATTGGGTGGGAAAACCTCATCTATGAGTACAAAAATCACTGGAGGCTCAATGTGGACAAGTTTGAGAGTTAAAAAACACAGAGGGGGCCAGTCTTGGGGATATGCCCATACTTTCATGAGCTTTATCACCAAGAGCCCTGTGAGGTTCTCAGGGAGAAATCTCCCTGAGCTTCTAGTAGAGGAAAAAGGGAAATTAGCAATCATGGAAGCTGCCCAGAGCATTCTGTTCTTATAAGACTTGGCCTCAAGAGAAACCATTTTACCAGGGCCTAACTTTCTAGTGCTTCACTAGAGAGACTGACTGACCTGGGGGAAGGGAAATACTCAACTCCAGTCCCACTAGCCTTCCTGTCTCTTTTAAGGGCAAAACAAACTGAAACAAAGCAAAACAGAGAAGGCTTGTGAAGGTCACAGCCCAGAAACAGGCTCACTGAAAGACTGAGACCTAATCCTAGGACTGCCTATAGAATGCTTCCTCCCTGCTCCAATCCCCTTTACCACCATTACAATGGGGCCCCATATGATAACAACAGAAAGAACTGTGCACCTCAAACAATATTCAAGATTTCCTTAGAGAAACTCAAAAGACAAAAGGGAGACAGAAGGACAGCAGAATAAAGCTTGTCATCTGCCACCCACAGCTACAGCAAACAGTAAACGCAGCCTAACACTTAGCCAGGTAAAGAAAATATACAATATTCCAGAAGGAGATAAGTGCTGAGAAGAGAAAGGCTCTGGTATTCAGGGAAGGGTAAGTTGCAATTTTAAAGAGCATAGTCAGGAAGGGCCTCACTGAGCAGGTGACATCTGTGCAAAGGTCAGAAGGAGGCAAGGTCAGGAGTCATGGAGAAAACTAGGGAGAACAGAAGGAAGTTCAGGTCCTGAGGAAAGAGTGTACCTGGTGTGTTGGATGAGCCACAGGACAGGTAGTATGACTGGAGCATGCCGGATGAGGGGGAAAAATCAAAGGAAAGAAGCAGGGAGAGATAAGGTTGGTGGGGAGGGAGAATGGCTCACAAGTCCATCTTAAAGACTTGGGTCACTCTGAGTCCTGTGAGAATAGCCTACAGGGAGCCCAGGAATCCAGTCAGCAGTCTTTTGGAATTAATTCAGAAAAGAGATAATGATGACTCAGGCCAGGGAGGAAGCAGTGGAGAAGGTGAGAAGTCATCAGATTCTGGATGCATTTTGAAGGTAGAGCCAACAGATTTTGCTATGAACTAACATGTAAGTCAAAGAGAGGAAATCAGTGTTGACTCTACGGCTTTTGGTCTAAGCAAAAAGAGGAAGACTGCATGAAAAGCAAGTTTTATTTTTTTCCCCCAGGGTTAGGGGGCAGGGGTTTAGTTAGAGATGGCTATTAGACATCCAACAGGAAATACTGAGTAGACAGTTGGACATCCAGGCCTGGAGTTGGGTGAGAAGTCTGGGCTGGAGGCATAAATTCTGGAGCAGTCAGAATAGAGATAGAATTTTAAGTCAGGAGGACAAATTAGGTCACCAGGGGACCATATATGAAAAAAAGAAGCAGACCAGGGACTGAATCCTGAGACACTCAATGTTAAGAATTGATGAAATAGGCAAAATGAGCAAAGACTACTGGGAAGTAGAAGGAAAACCAAGAGAGAATGATGTCCTGGAAGATGTTAATATAGTATTTGTGAACGATGGTGTTCAATATCACTAAAAAGTCCAATGAGGGAATTGACCACTGGCTTTAGCAATGTGACACCATTGGTGAACAGCTTTGGGGCATAGATGCAAAAACTTGATTAAAGGGGGCTTTAGAGAGAACGAGGGTCAAGGTTTTGGCCATGTGAGTATAGATAACCCTTTAGAGGAATTTCTGTAAAGAAGAATGGAAATAGGAACTTGTAGCTGGAAGGCAACATAGATAAGAGCAAGAACATCACCTTTGTATACTGATGGAATGATCTAGTCAATAGCGGGGAAATTATGAGGAAGAAGAGGGAAAGGGGAGAAATTTCTGGGACAGCAATTTTTTTTTCCCCAGAACTAGGGATTGAACCCAGGGGTGCTTAACTACTGAGTTGCATGCATCCCCAACGCTTTTTATTTTTTATTTGGAGACAGGGAATCACAAGGACTTTTGCTCAGGTCCTTACAAAGTTGCTTAGGGCCTTGCTGAGTTACTGGGGCTGGCTTTGAACTATGCCATCCTCCTGCCTCAGCCTTCTGAGTGGCTGGGATTATAGGTGTGCACCACCAGGCTCTGCTTGAAGCACTGTTTTTGAATATTTAAAATAACTGGATCAAGGGAACGAGTGTGGAGTTTAGACTTAGATGGGAACAGAGAAAGTTCCTTTCTGGTGACAGGAAAGAAGGCAGCATATATGGGCCCAGATGCTGGTGGGCGGCTGGAGGTGTTGGTGGGAACTTGTGGAAGTTCTCTTCTGATTGTTTCTATTTTCTCAGGGAAGTAGCAATCAAGGTCAAGAGCTGAGAGTGAAGATGGGGAGGAAGTGTTGGAAGTTTTAGGAGAGAGGAGAGGACATGGAATTATCATCTAGGAGAGTAGAATGGTAAATGGACTAGGATGCAGTGTGATTGCTGGGCAGCATGAAGAGAACGTTTGATGTCCATGGTCAGAAAGTTGTGAATTTGAAGGGAGACCAGACAGCATGGACCAATAACTTCTTTCTGTTCCTTTCAACTGCAGGGGTTTAGGTGAGAGTAATTTTTCTGCATGCGAGGATAACATAGTTGCATGTTCACAGCTAATAACCAGCTACTAAAATGATTAAGACATGATGAATCAGTGCAAAATTTACGTCACTTAACATTCTTAAGAGAATGTGGGAGGGTGGTTAATCCAATGTTTTAAATAATTGAGGCCATTATATTATATATGAACTAATTTTTAAAAATAGAATTAGAGAATTTAAAACAAAACTACTCTACACATCAGAGTTCTGATATCAGTAAGTCTTTAAATATCTCAAAGTACTTCAGTGCTGTTGTTTTAAAAGGTAACCATTACTGTACATTACGTGGGGAAATCTGGTTATATGAATTTTCTGGTAGTTCTGTAATCACATCCAGAATTGATGACAAGGGCATCACTAAATGCAATGAAATTATCTTCCCAGAAATCCAGCTTTTGTGTCTTAGTTGTACTCATGGTAGCATTAAAGTGAGTTTTCCCTGTTTCAACTGTCTTTATCTTAGACAGTGAAGAAACTATAGGAACATCCTTAGATTCCACATCTTTGGCCATACTTCACTAATGCCAGTGCCAGTGAGGCTGTGACCATTTTGTTTGCTCCAGGAAGACAGACCTTTTTCTCCTGGATGCTTGTGTTTTCTAGGAGTTCAGACTCTTTTTATACTTGTGAATCTGTCTTGCATTATTCACTTATTTTTAAAAATAACTGATTATATAAGCAATACATATTCACTGAATATAATTTGGAAAATATGGAAAAGTAGAGCAAAGAAAATAAAAGTTTCCTGTCATCTCACCACTCAGAAATGAACACAATTAACATTTTGGTGAATTTCAGTCCAATATTCTAATTCATGCTAATGTATCTTTAGAAAATTTATATCAAATCGTATATCATTTTGTCCTTTTTAACTTAATATTTTATTGTGAGATTCTTCCATTATATATTCTTGGAAAACACAATTTGTCATGCCTACTTATTTTTTAGTTGTAGTTGGACACAACACTTTTATTAATTATTTATCTTTATGTGGTGCTTCACACATGCTAGGCAAGTGCTCTACCACTGAGCCACGACCCCAGCCCTCATGCCTATTTAGTAGTCTATTGTATGAATGCGCTATAGTTTATTTAACAATATCCCCATTATTGCACATTTAGGATGTTTTTGAATTTTAGAGGACTGATCTTTTTCTTAAGGTAGGTTCCTAGAAATGGAATTCTGGGTTCAAAGCGGGCAAGGTTTTTTAAGCTAATGTATTCTCCAGCCTCCTTGCATTCTCTCAGTCTATCTACACGACTTTCACTTGTCTGACAAAACTCAGTAACCTGAGCAGCTAATGGCTTCACCTCCATGTTTCTCCTTTTGTTCTTGCAGTTCCCACAGAGCACTTCAGCTGTCAGTGTTCTCTGATCCTTTGTATAGGTGGCTGAGTGTTGGCTGGAGAAACACATAGAATTGTGTTGCCTGAATTGCTCTGATTCTAATACATGTTTATATATTTTCTATGCTTCTCATTTATTTTTTATTTTCTCATTCTTAGATGTGTCCTGTAAGCATCCTTTGTCCTTGCTGAACCAGGCAGAATGTAAACACACACATAAATCAATGCACTGGTGTATAAACACACACTGATATCCATTGTCACAGAGTGCGAGCTCCTGTAGGCCCCTGTTGTTCTTTGCTGCTCACCTATGAACATACTGGTTTGTCTTCTCAAACAATGCCCAGGGTTGCTGTTCTAACCTTTCCTGCTTTTCATTCAGTAACTCAGCCTCCAATTTTTCTTTAAAACAAGGGTGGTGTGAGATTTTCCTTCACTTCCAGCTCTTCTACCTTGCCTTCTCTTTCAGAGCCATCCATTTGATGTCCTCAGGGGAACTGCTCACAACATGGCTGGTGACCAGGGTTCTTCTGGCTTTGTTCTACGCACAGTCTCCAGAGCTCCTTCTCCTCTGCCTGCAAACCTGCTCCAGGGGATATTGGATCACAGATTCAGCTAATGACTTCTCTCCTTTTCTTTTTAAAGATGCAATCTAATTTCTGACTTGAAGCCCCATTTTACCAAATGTAGTAAAAAAAATAATTGATGTCTCTCCTTGTTAGGGTTTACCTTTTCTGCCCAATAGATCCTACGCTGTAGAAAGGCTTGAGAATAAGGAAGGGCAGCAATTGTTCTCCTGGTCCTGGTTCTGCTTGGGTTATCCCCGGGAAGTCTGTTTAACTCTCCCTGACACAGAGGCATCTCTGCGGCATTGATGTGGATCCTGCATCCCAGACAGGTCACACTGCCTTCCCACAGTGGTGCTGCTCCCCAGCAGGGCCTTCGTTCTTTGCTCTTAGAATCCACAGATGGTTTTCTCTCTACTTCCTCCTTACCCACTGTGGCAATCCCTCGAGAGGGAAATATGTCTCCCTTCGATTTAGTCAGTTCTTTGACTAAATTAGTCAAACCCTAAATTAGAGTTCTTCCCTTAATTTCTCCCAAGGGCTTATGAGTTTGGGAAACAACAAGAAAAATGCCAAAAAGACTTTTGAGTAAGCATGGAGCTGACTGGATGCTTTCAATAGTCGAAGGAAAAAAAAAAAAAACTCAGGATAACATTTTGAATGGTATTTCCCTCACAGTAAACACAGTAAAACAAGTAAACAAAAAACTGTCCCTGAATCTTCTGTGCTCACCACCATCTCTTCACTGTCAATTCTTGCAAAAAAGTATTCTGTCTGCACTGTCTTCATTCTGTGTTAGTCACCCCTTTAGCTTCATGGAATCTGGCATTGACTTCTATCATTCTATTAAGATACCCTCTCCTGGTGACAAGCCAACTGCTTTTAGTTTCTCTCCCAATCCTCCTAATTTCATTTTTTCCCTTTCAACCTCTTTTTTCTCCATGTTGTTTGACTATTCTGTGACAGGCTGTGCTTTCATTCACAGATTGAATTAGACTCTTCTCATTTTTAAGGAATTTAGGATCAAGGGAGGCATGAAGGCAAGTTAACAAACAAATACTTTCCAAAAATGGGTTGCTGCTGGATTTGATGCTCCAAAAGCCCCTGTTCCTTCTTGCTGACGTTCAAGTTTCTAACCTTTCCTGCTTACCTTCCTTCTCTTTTTTCTCCACTGGCTTCTCTTAAATTTTCCACCCCCTAAGCTCCTTGCATGACTCTGCCCTGGGATTCTTTTTCCCAAGTGTGCTCTCTCAGAGACGTTCTGCATGTCCATATGGGTGAACAACAAACCGCCTCTCTGGGGTCCCATCTCCAGATCCATCTATGTGGACTGACGTTCATCATTATCAGCTGAACAAATTCAGCCAGATGTCCTCTGCTACCTTTGCCTTGGCCTGTTGACACCACCAGTCTCACTACAGCATCTTTTCTCAACCCTCAGCATCAGCCCTGTCCTAATGGATTTTCCTCTCCAAGGTCTGTCTCACTGAGCCTCTTCTTTTCTTGCTAACCCTGTCACTTTGAGTCATTATATCACTAGGAACCTTTTGCTATTTTCTTCATACCTGGGACATGGACATCCCCCCTAGACAATCCTAACATCCTCGAGACTTGTCTTCCCGTTTCAAACTTCTTACAGACCAGAATAAGCTTTCAAAAGTATGATTTCTCTCTTAAATCCTTCATCGTCTTTTCTTTGTTAACTGGATTGTTTGAATTCTGCTTGGCATTTAGTTTCCCTCTGATGTAGACCTGCTTTTTGTTTCTGCCTTTCTCTCTCATTAGACCCTCAGGGATATACGATATATTACAGCATACATGTGCTCTTTCTCAGATACCAACTATATTGCCTAAGTACTCTATAATAAATACCGACTGTGCCCACTGCTAATCACTGAAATCTTAGTCATCATTAAAATTCCTCCAAAGTTTTATTCCATGAAGCCACTCAGGTCTCTCTAACTAGGTGCTGTCCTTCCCTCCTTTGATGTCTCAGAGCACTGTGTCTCAACTTCTAAAGTGGTTGTTATCTTACTTTTCTCTATATAATGATTATTTTATATTTCTCTTACCTATTTGTTAAATATCAGTCTCTTTAGAAATCATATCTCTTTTTAAATTATACTGTGGACCTAACAGTGCTTGTCATTTTACCTTCTTTATAGGGGGATTCTCTGTCTTTGGTAACCAAACTCCTGTTTTCTCTGGGTGACAATGTGCTCAACTAAATATACTTGCTTTCCCAGATCCCTTGCAGTAAGGTGGCCAAACAAGTCAATTCTACACATGGAGACGAAAGTACAGGTTTCTGACCAACTCTCTGCTTTGCTCTTTGTGCCTGGAACATGGACCTGAGTATAGTCTTAGGGCCACTATGTTCTAGCCTTCAGGGTGAAGATCAACACATTGATTCATTCAGCAGACGCTTACTGAACACCTGCCACTGTGTAGGGAAGGTACTGTTATAAGGTACTGTTATAGAAAAGCAGCAGAGCAGGTTAGAAAGACTCTGAATCCCAGTGGTATTGTTAAACATTGCAGCAGTTCAGATTGCCTCCCCTTAGACTTTATGAATCTCCTTTTCTTCAAACTACTATTTTTTTCAGTTGTTTTTTCATTTTCTATTATTTTTAAGCAGAATGCCTTGCCTTTCTTATTCACACAACAGTGGAATTTTAAATGAGATTGGTTCAGGTTTATTTTTCTTTTGAAACCATGTGAATTCTCTCCTTTATGTGGTGTTCTTATAATAAACCTTACTTGATTTGGATGGATTTATTATCTTTTTTTGTGTATTAGTGGATTCAATAAACTATTAAGGGCTACAAAGATTCATACATTATTAGTTGCAATGTAAATTGTATACATTGTGAAAGATTTTAAATCAAGTTAATTAGCATATCCGTCACCTCAGACATCACTTTTTGTGATAAGAACATGTTAAATCTACTCTCAATCATTTCTGAATACACAACATATAGTTATTAACTATAGCCACTTGGCTATAGAACAGATCTTCAGAAATTATTCCTCTTGTCTAACTGAAATTTTGTACCCTTTGACCTGTGTCTCCTTATTATCCAACTCACCCCATCCCCTAGTAATCATTCTACTTTGTGCTTCTCTAAGTTCTATTTTTAAAGCATTCTTTATATAAGTGAGATCACGTAGTATTTGTTTCTTTGTATTGGCTTATTTCACTGAGCATAATGTCCTTCAAGTTCTTTTATCCATGTGGTCTCAAATGACAGGTTTTCCTTCTCTTTTAAGGCTGACTAGTATTCCATTATGTCTATGTACCGCATTTTCTTTATCAATTCATCCATTGTTGGACACGTAGGTTGGCACTGGTTATTGTGAATAGTGCTGCAATGTATATTCGAGTACATTTATTTCTTCAGCTCAATGATTTTATTTCCTTTGGATATATATCTAGAAATGAGATTGCCAAATCATGTGATAGTTCTATTTTTAGTTTTCCGAGGAAATTTCATGCTGTTGTGCATGATGATGGTTCTAATTTACATTACAGCTAATAATGGGTAAGGGTTCTCTTGTTCCTACAACCTCACCAGCACTTGTTTTTGTCTTTTTGATAGTATTCATCCTGGCAGGTATGAGGAGGAATCTCATTGTGGTTTTAATTTGCATTTACCTGCTGATTACTGATGTGGAACATTTTTTTTTTCATATGCCTATTGACCATTTGTGTGTCTTCTTTTGAAAAAAATGTCTATTCAGGTTTCTTTTCCATTTTAAATCAGATTATTTGCTGTCTTGCTATTGAGTTGTCCTTTAAAAGGAGTTGTCCTTATACATTTTAGATATTAAACTCATATCAGATGTATTGTTTGCGAATATTCCACAATTCTATAGATTGTCTCATCACTGTGTGGACTGTTTCCTCTGATATGCAGAAGCTTTTTTAGTTGGATGCAATCCATTTGTCTATTTTTATGTTCATTGCCTATGCTTTGGGCGGGTCTAAGTAACATGTCATGTTTTTGTCATCATTTAGTTAAAAATATTTTCTAATTTTCATTATTATGAATTATTGAGAAATATGTTGCTTAATTTATAAACTATTTTGGGATTGTCTAGTTATTCTTCTGTTACTAATTTCCAGGGTATTTTCATTGTGGTCAAAGAATTGACAAGTAAAATTTTGAAACTTATTGAGTTTTGATGACTCAGTATAAGATTTATTTTAGTATGTGTTCTGTGTGTATTACAAAGAATGCATATTTCAAAATTGTGTTATATATGTGTTATGTCAGACTTTTAATCATATTGTTAACATCTATATCCTTACTAATTTTGTCTCCCTATTCTGTTGGGTATTGAAAGAGCTATGTTAAAGTTTTGAGTTATTATTATGAATTTGTTTATTTTTTGTGTACATTTTGAAGCTGAGTTGTTATATACAGAAACTTATGCACTTCCTTTTGAATTGGCCTTTCTCTTGTCATAAAATTACTTCTATCTCCAGTTACACTTCTTAATCTGATGCTGTTATACTTTTACCAGTTTTCTTTCAAGTAAACATCTTTTTGCTTTCAAGTTGACATCTTTTCCCATCTTTATACTTTCAGATTTTCTGTAAATTAAGGTGTGTCTCTTGTCAGAGTCAGGCTTGAGTCTCAGTTCTCCTGTCCCTTGTTAGCTAAAGCCCAGCTTTCCAGACTGTAAAACAGAGACAACTATATCTATATCAATATCTATCTATCTATCTATAGATACACACTAGACACATATCTATTATATATATTTGAATATGTAATACATAATTCTAGGTATGTATAGTTTAGTATATGTTATTTAAAAGTTACTATTACTACTAACTACAATTTTTAAAAAATATTTTTTAGTTGTAGAAAGACACAATACCTTTAATTTATTCACTTATTTTTATGTGGGTGCTGAGGATCGAACCCAGTGCCTCACACATGCCAGGCAAGTGCTCTACCACTGAGCCACAACCCCAGCCCCTGTTAACTACTATTATTTAACTATTATTTAACAGACGCACAATCTATTTTTCACTTGTTCTTTTTAGTTACATGCTGGGAGCCATTAGCCAAGTAAGTATGACAATTTCCTTGCCAGCGTACCCCATGTTGCAGTGACATTGAATGTACTTAACCTTGCTCAAGGACCAAGGCAGATTAGGGTGTTCCCGGTTTTAAGATAATCTTGTTTAGGGCGTTCCCAGTTTAGGTTCCAGGTTTAAGGTTTAAGATTATTCCTGCTGGGAATAGGGCGTATCCTGCTGCCTGAGTTCCCCTTGAGTTCTCACGGGATTCAGACAATATATTTTGGAGATAGAAGCCCAGTGGAGGTGGATTTGGAAGAGAACGTGGATTTCCCCAGAACGTGATTGTAGACGGCTGGTGTGAGTTCGGGAATAAAGAGTTGCTGTTTGAATCTACAAGCTGTGTGGTGGCTCGTGATTGTGTGCCCAGCCAGACTGCGGCATTTGTGCCCAGCCAGACTGCGGCATTTGGTGGCCCGTATGGGGAACTTCTGAAGCTTAGAGTTGCCTGTTCTTAGAACTTTCTCAGGCAAACTGGGGAAAATGGTTGACTCAAGATTTGAAGTTGTTCGCCTCTGAGGAAGAGAAATTGTTAGAGGAAGGAGGCACCCCAGTAAGACCAACAACAGTTAGGGCATATGTTGATACAATACAGAAATGTAGCACATGGCTTTTTAAAGACGAGTTATTAAGTATATCAATGGGACCATCATGGTATCCTGTAGAAGGATTTTTCTTCAACAAGAAAGAGATGGCTAATTCTGTTTACTACATTTGTCTAAGATCTTGACTTTTACAGACATCTGATTAATTTACAAAGCTAAAGTGTTAAAATATCAACCACTAAATATGAAATCAAGTACTCTTACTTATTAAGTTCCATAAGGTAATATATTTAAACATTATGTGTGTTTTCATAAATTGGTAAATGGAAAAAGGTTTAATATTGCTTTGTGTCTGTGTCTTTGCTAAAACAAGGTTACTAAGTGTTAAGATTCTATCATGTGTAATTTATATACAAAGAGTATAAGAAGTTTCAGTTGGGTTTCAATTATAGTATTATAGTATCATAAAAAACATGAAAGTCTTTCATCTTATTAAAGTGGAGTAATTTGTCTGAATCAGAAATTTTATAAGAGTTGTTTCAAAATGTGAATTTATACAAAGGGTTAACGGTTAAAAAAGAGAAAAAGATTCAAGATGTGGAAATATATTTTAATATAAAAGGTTAAAGGAAAAAAATGTTTCTAGATGAGATAATCTCTATGTGGTAAAGTAAAAGTTGTAAAATGCCATTTAAAAAGATTTTGAGGAAACTAGACTTACTTTAAAAGCTTGAGAAAGAAAGAAAGAAGAAAAAGATATTTGTACATGGCAGATTGAGACAAAGCTTCTCAATGGAGTTAAAAAAAAAAAGCCTTTGGTTGAAGGGCAACCATGTAAACTAACATTAAAGCGATTTAAACAGAATCTAAGCCTCGTTTAAAAGAGTGAAGTTGTAGGTGGTGAAAAAGTACATTTAAAAGTACAGTATAGATGATAATTGGAAGGCTTTAAAAGGTTAAATTGAAGGTGGTTAAAATGCCTTCATGATGGAGGAAAGATTGCGTCATTCGAAGCCTAGTTAATCATAAAGGCATTACTTAAAAAAAAATGGGAAGATAATAGGATAAAAGATATTTAGATAAAGAAGATTAAAAATTTAAAGTGAAAAACTTTAAAGACAAAAGTACAGAAAGGTAAAAAAAGAGAGAAGATGTAGAAAGATAAAAAAAGATAGGAAGATAAAAAATGTAGGAAGACAAGAATTTTAAACCCACAAAATAGGAAGAAAAAAAAAAAAAACTAGAAGGAAAATAAGCAACTAAGGGTAAAAATACAAACCTTAGGGGGGAAAAAAAAACTAGAAGATAGAAATAAGATAAAAATGGTTGAAAATGTCAAGTAAGGTATTACACAGATAGAAAATGCAAAAAGCTAAGACAACTATTAGATACAGACATACTTATTAAAGCAAAAAGAGGGAATTGGAAGGGGGTATATATCCCCCAAAGATAAACTTAAAATAACGCTTTTTACTCTAAACTTTTTAAATTTGGATTCATCAGGACTTAGTGCTGCGGAAAGGCATATGTATCCAAAAAATGTACATAAGCCTAAAGTACTTTGGAAAGATATTCTAACAGGACAATGGAAAGGTCCTGACCCAGTGATTGTCTGGAGTCGGGGTTTTGTTTGTGTTTTTCCACAGGGAGAACAGCAGCCCATTTGGATTCCAGAGAGATTAACTAAAACAGTTTCTACAGATCGAAAAGAAGATGATTTGACTCAAATCCATAACAGCAGATATCCAGAACTCCAGCTTGGCCATTCTTACATCTGCGACAGTGATTAACCAGTGATGCAAATTTTATTTCCTTGCCAGTGCACCCCATGTTAGTTGTGGTAGTGCTGGCATATCTTTGCTGATGGTGTCACCAGTGATGCAATTTTTCCCAAGGAGCCGTCAATTGGCTTGGTGTCGTGGCATTTCTGTATCCTCCTCCCTTCTGCTAGTGATGGTCTAAAATTTGGGGGCCAATGGCTTATGCTGGACCGGTAGTCAGTGACGGGTATGATCCAATTGCAGTGGTATCAACCTAAGACAGGAGGCTGACGCCTAAAGGTCAGTTTTCCGATGACGGGTAAGAACCATATGTTGAATTGGACAACCTACCAGGCACGGTCCATAAGCCACATTAACCTCACTCCCCCACTGGCACCAAGGCCAAATTTGGGGGCCAACAGAGGTGAGGCAAAGAACCTCACCCCCCCACTGGTGCATAGACCTATCCACAAGTATGGCTGTATGCTGGACCGGTAGTCAGTGACGGGTATGATTCAATTGCAGTGGTATCAACCTAAGACAGGAGGCTGACGCCTAAAGGTCAGTTTTCCGATGACGGGTAAGAACCATATGTTGAATTGGACAACCTACCAGGCACGGTCCTTAAGCCACATTGCTTGTTGTTTAATTAATCAGAAGGGGGGAGATGCTGGGAGCCATTAGCCAAGTAAGTATGACAATTTCCTTGCCAGCGTACCCCATGTTGCAGTGACATTGAATGTACTTAACCTTGCTCAAGGACCAAGGCAGATTAGGGTGTTCCCGGTTTTAAGATAATCTTGTTTAGGGCGTTCCCAGTTTAGGTTCCAGGTTTAAGGTTTAAGATTATTCCTGCTGGGAATAGGGCGTATCCTGCTGCCTGAGTTCCCCTTGAGTTCTCACGGGATTCAGACAATATATTTTGGAGATAGAAGCCCAGTGGAGGTGGATTTGGAAGAGAACGTGGATTTCCCCAGAACGTGATTGTAGACGGCTGGTGTGAGTTCGGGAATAAAGAGTTGCTGTTTGAATCTACAAGCTGTGTGGTGGCTCGTGATTGTGTGCCCAGCCAGACTGCGGCATTTGTGCCCAGCCAGACTGCGGCAGTTACACATGACAGTAAAATATATTTTGACGTATCATACATACATAGAAAATAACTTTTTGTTCTTCTGGTTGTACATGATGTAGAATTACATGTATTCATATATGAACATAGGAAAATAATGTCCAATTCATTCTATCTTTCCTATTCCCATTCCCCCTCCTTTCCCTTCTTTTCCTTTGTCTAATCCAAAGTATTTATATTCTTCCCTACCCACCCCTCTTTATAGTAAGTTAGCATCCACATATAAGAGAGAACATTTAGCCTTTGGTTTTGGGGGATTGGCTTATTTCATTTAGCTTGATATTCTTCAGTTCCATTCATTATGGGCAAATGCCATAATCTCATCCTTCTTTATGGCTGAATAATGTCCCATTGTGTATGTATACCACATTTCTTTTATCCATTCATCTGTTGAAGGACATCTATCCTGGTTCAAGAGTTTTGCTATTGTGAGTTGAGCTGCTATAAATATTGATGTGGCTGTGTCACTATCCTATACTGACTTTGAGTCCTTTGGGTATAAACTGAGGAGTAGGATAACTGGGTCAAATGGAGGTGATTACAAGTTTTCTGAGGAATCTCTATATTGCTTTTCAGAGTGATTGCACCAATTTGCAGTCCCAACAGCAATGTATGAGTATACCCTTTTCCCTACATCCTTGCCAGCATTTATTGTTGCTATATTCTTAATAATTGCCATTCTGACTGGAGTAAGATGAAATCTCAGTGTAGTTTTAATTTGCATTTCTCTAACTGCTAGAGATGTAGAACCTATCTTTTAAGATATAATTTTAATTTTCTTGCTTTTATTCCAATTAAATACTATTCCTGTATAATCTCTATTACATAGAAACAGCATTTTATATTATAATAAGGGGGAAACTCTCTCTACCTTTGTTCAAATTTCTGGTCCCTCATAATAAAGCTAAATCTGGAGGAAATATCAATGTGATTGGGTGCTTCCTTCTCTGTGTCATGGCCTTGGGAAGGAAAATTGCATATGCAGTTATTGGGAGGGTTAGAAAAATGGTCTGGAGCCTTAGCTCCCAGGAATGAGTCACAGAATACTACCTGTCATGGGAGCTCCTCTCTCTTTATATTCAGAAGGTAGAAATCAAGGGGTTCACTGGACCTGCTAATTCCAACAAATATAGTGCTGTTGTTGGGACCTAAGGGTCAGAATACTGGGATTTAGAAAGCTTCTGCAAACTCAACACCCACGAAACTGGAAACTGTGTGCTAGAAGACAGAAATATCCGTATCTGCATGATATTCTTTGCTTGCAGGAAAGAAACAGTCAAAAGCAGTTGGAAGACGGCTTCTCCCTCACTTCCACCTTCTGTTTTTTGAGTGATTGCAGCTGACGGATGAAGCCTATTTCACACCCAGAAGCCTTACTGTCAGGGCGTCTGGGCAATGTGATTTTTAGCTTTCCAGACTTTGCTATATAGTAGGAGGAGATGGTAATGGATGCAGAATGTAGATCAATCTCCAAACACACCAGGCAAAGATGAAATGGGAGTAGGAGAACCTGATGGAGAGAGGATAGCATTTGAAAGGAGGCAAAATAGTATAGAAATTTGGGGGGAATTTCTGGGATGACTGCAGAAGGGAAACAATGGAAGATGAATATATAGAGAAATATCATCTAGATGATGAGTGTGGACTGGGGAGAGGCAGAGAAGGGGAATATTAAACTTAGGCACAGTAACTAAGAGGCTATTGCAATAAGGTGAGTGATGGTGATGCCTTGAACCAAGACAGTAGTGATAGAGATCGAAGAAATAATTTTGAGAGCTAGTTAAAATATCATAGAGCATGATAATTTTGATATCACACCCTTCCTTCTTTCCTTCTTTCTTTCCTTCCTTCCTTCCTTCCTTTCTTTTTTAAATGATGTTCTCTCTGGAATGCCCCTTTTGTTCTAATTCTTTGCTCTTTATGTAAGGCTTATAGAATGAAATATTCTAGCCAATGGCAATTCTTAAGCATCTGCAACACTTGTGGTCAATCCTGCTTCTATCCTCATTGTAGTTTTATGTCAGTTGCTTCCCAGTTAGAAAGCAAACCTAAAGTGCAGGGATCACATTTCATACCTACTTGATGTAACATTTGAATTTTTTATTGGATAGTAAACCCAGGGGCATTTAACCACTGAGCCACATCCCCAACCCTTTTTATTTTGAGACAGGATCTCACTAACTTGCTTAGGGCCTCACTAAGTTGCTGAGTCTGTCTTTGAACATGCCATCCTCCTGCCTTAGCCTCCTCGGTCTCTGAGATTACAGGTGTGCACCACCATGTCCAGCTGAAAATTTTGACTTGGGTGTATAGAGTTAACAATACATTTCCTATAGAGGTTTCGGATCAAAATGTAAAGTTGCAAAGGTTGTGTCCCAAAACCAATTACATGGCTCTTACAATTCTTGCCTGGAAGGTCTAAGAAAGGAACATGGAGGAAGAATTTCAAACTTTGTGGATAGTTGGGCTGCATTCTAACTCTCCAAAAAGAAAAGATAAGGTCCTTGTACCTTATGTCAAGCCTAGTGCAAAGGCCTTACAGGGAGCACTCACTTGGTTTGATATGGAATTAGGACACAGAGTAGAACAGTTTTCTCCTCCCAGACCTGAGGCAGCATGGCTTGCTTTAGATGGAGGAGTGTGCATGACTCACATCAAGGGAATCTCAGATGAGAAGTCCTTGGTGATGCAGCTCTTTCTAAGAATCCATAAAGTAGCTCCTTACAGCCAGTGTTATAAGAGTACAGGACTATTTTGTGATGTTATCAGTAAGGTGAGAATTTTCCTGCCATGTCCTAACTGTCCTTTCAATACAGTTAGATCTTGGTAGTAAGAATCAGAACCAATTTAGCAAAATGAAGAGGGGTGGTAAAAGGAAGGACTTCTTCTCCTCATCACCATGTTCCAGTCTTCCTACTATTAAACTAAATTTGACTCTAGGATGCTTCTGTACATAAATTCTTACATCATGAACTACAACCTAACTTAGTACCTCAACTAACTGAAAGCCAAATCTAGGAGCATACATTTGTAACAAATAGCTAAGTCTCAGTCAGCTTTAGGAGCTGAACTCCAGTCAGGCACAGGTGAACAACTGTTCAGATCATGTTCAAATAAGGCAAACTTGGAACCATAACCACTCCAGCAGTCTCATTTCCATCTTCTGTCCATAAATGCTGTCAGATCTTGTGTCAGACTGAAATTCTTTGAACCTTGTTATGGTTCAGATGTGGTGTCCCCCCAGAAGCTCACGTGTGAGACAATGCAAAAAGGTTCAGAGGAGAAATGATTGGGTTGTGAGAGTCTTGACCCAATCAGTGAATTAATCCCTTCATATGAATTAACTGGTAACTAAATTAGTAGGGTGTGGCTGGGAGGAGTTGGGAATTGGGCATGGCTTTGAGGTGTATATTTGTATCTGGCAAGTGGAGTCTCTCTCTGCCTCCTGGTCACCATGATGTGGGCTGCTTTCCTCTGCCACCCTCTCCTGCCATGATGTTCAGCCTCATCTCAAGCTCTGGGAAATGGAGCCGGCCTTCTATGGACTAAAACCTCTGAAACCGTGAGCCCTCAAATAAACCTTTTCTCCTCTACAATTGTGCTGGTCAGGTCCTATAGTCATGGCAGAGAAAAAGCTGACTAAAACAAACCTGTTCATGTGCAGAGGCCTGCCTGATTCTAGAACCACAAGTAAGAGCCAGTTAAAATCTTTAAATTTCTTGTAATTTTGTCTTTTGAGATTATCTATAAAAAGTCTTCTAGGGAGTGGGAAAAAAGAAGTTTAATTTCCAATCTGGTTTGAACTTTTGATTATTGCATGTGATTGGATAATTTTAATTAGGAGTTTGAGACTGTTCTGTGGCTTGAAACAATGACTGGACTTTTCATTACCAAAGTGATCAGAAGAATCATGGGACTTCTGAGTTTGGACCTACATCAGGAAAGAAAGTTCTTCATAGATTAACTTTTATAGGAAGAGTGGGAGACAATATGAAGTTGGTTGGTGATGACATCGTCAGTCCTGCTTGGTTTTGTACTGGTTAAACTTTGGGCACTCCCTGAGTGTCAGCTAGTGCTCTCCTGGGCAGAGGTGGAAAAGGCAACATGGCTTAGGATAAAGAGCCTTCTGTTATATGCCAGCTCTGTGACCTTGTGAAACACACATAATTCCTATAAATCATGGTTTCCCATTCTGCAAATATGGTGAATACATAATGTCTGTGTTTTTTACTTCACACTCTTTTGGGGAAGTTCAAATATGACAGCAAATTCTAATGGATACTCAAAATCAATTCAATGCTTTCGTGATTGATGTACCTTGACTAGATAGTACTTTGAAAATTCAGAAAATCTCTCCTTCTTGTCCGTGGTCTGAGCCATCTTAAACCCATAGCCAAATAAGACCAACTGAAGGAAAATAAAACAAAACAAAACACAAACCACTCTAAAAGAGAATATTCCACATATTTCCCCAATGGCCTATTTTTGTTCCTAACACTTGCAGGATAATCTGTTCGGCTTAAGTATTCTTTTGATGTTTTATCACCACTTACAAAAGCCATTGACAACTTAGTACTAATGAAAGTTTTTTTATTTTCTCTGCATCATTTTTTCAGCATAACTTCTGCAACATGAGTGTTGAATTACTGGCCAGTTACCTGGAAACTGAAGTGAGCCCGAGGGAGTCAGTGAATCACTAAGAAAATCATTTATAGAGAGAGGTGATGGAAAAGGTTCATTGAAAAAGCACCTTCAGGGGCTGGGTTGTGGCTCAGTGGTAGAGCACCCGCCTCACACACGCGAGGCCCTGGGTTGGATCCTCAGCACCACATAAAAGTAAATAAATAAAATAAAGGTATTAAAAAATGTATATGTTTAAGAAAAGAAAAGAAAAAGTGTCTTCATTCATCTCATAAAAGGACTATGAAAAAAGGGAGGAGATTGGTGGACAACTGTTTTGGGGCCAGCAACATGGAAAATAATATGACCATCTCACAGGTAATCTGCCAGTGGTCATGATAATAATCATATGCCTGGCAAAGCCTCTAACTGAACATGGTTCTGGCAGTGCTTGAATGAGACCATGTCCCCCTGCATTGTTTAGAAGATCAAAAAACAGAGGCATTTGTTTTCTTTTTTTTTTTTTTTTTTTTAATACTGATTTTTTAGTTCTCGGCGGACACAACATCTTTGTTTGTATGTGGTGCTGAGGATTGAACCCGGGCCGCACGCATGCCAGGCGAGCGCGCTACCGCTTGAGCCACATCTCCAGCCCCCGAAAACAGAGGCATTTGTAAAGGAAAGTTGACCATGAAATCTAGGGAATCCTTGAGTTTCTGCAGGAGGCTATTAACTCTTTCTTCCCAAAGTGAATCAAATTTAAATTTAAATTTCTTGAAACCAACAACAATGCTTTCTACCATCTGTGCCACCACTCCGTAGCCATGTGCTTTTCCCCGTGACTGGTGTGATCTCAAGAATATAAACCCCCCTTCTCCATTGCCTCAGAGGAACTTATGTGCTACAGCAAGTTTTGCATTCATTGACCAGTGAGAGAACAAATACACTAACTACATAACAGGGTACAGCAAGGAATGCACATAGGTGATAGGAAGCCAGGAGTGAGTAGCACAGACTGAGTTAGTGCTTGAGTCTATCAAATTAATTGCATTAAAAATAACTGTAAAATCCTTACCTAATTTGTACGTGGCTTTTCTAATGACATTGCTTTAATGTCATTGCATAGTGATAAAATGGCTTTGTAACTCAATTGCCAACTGGGTTCTCCTGGTTTTACAAACTAGTTTCTGTCCATCTATTCCCAAATCCATCAAGGTTCTTGGCAGAAGAAGAGTACAGTAAGGACAGGCTCCACTCTACTGAGGAGGTGCTGGGGACATGCATTAGCTGTCTTCTGAAGGAGTGTCTGTTTTTGCACACAGTAAGGATGAGATCGCAACTTCTTGTGTGGGTGCTGCTAAGAGCAGTTGCACTACACAAAAGGAATACTGAAATCATAAAATACTGCAGTTCTTCTCTGTGCAGGAAAAGACAGTACTATACAATGTTATATACCCCTGACAAGTTTTCTTTTGCCTTTCTGGACTCTCTTTTCTTTAGCCATAGGGAAGACATCTGAAGAGTTGGCATCCCATTGTAAAAGGATCCCTGACTGGGGTTCTTAAGATAATTATCTGCAATGAAACTCTGTTGATCAAATACCAAGTATTTACCAGTCCATGAGTATATTCTGGAAGATTAATGCCTTTCAAAAATGTAAACATACGGGCTGGGATTGTGGCTCAGTGGCAGAGTGCTTGCCTTGCATGTGTGAGGCACTGGGTTTAATCCTCAGTACCACATAAAAAGAAATAAATAAAATAAAGGTATTGAGTCCATCTATAGCTAAATTTTTTTTTTTAAAAAAAAGATAAACATAGATACAGTATTTGTGGAAAATTGCAAACATATATATCTTCCTTTTTTATTTTATTTATTTTTTTGGTACCAAGGATTGAACTCAGGGACACTTAACCACTGAGCAGTCCATTTTATTTTATATTTTGCTAAATTGTTTTGGACCTTGCTAAGTTGCTGAGGCTGGCCTTAGACTTGTCATCCTCCTGCCTCAGCCTTCCGAGCTGCTGGGTTTACAAGAGTGTGCCACCCTGCCTGGCTACGTGTTCCTTTTAATTAGTTTAAACCTGCTGCTAATTTATAGATTTATGGAAGGCTGTAAATACCCTGCACTATAATTAATTGCTTAAGTACTGCTAAAGAAACATTTTGATTCTACCTTAGAAAAATGTTTCCCACTTCTTACCAGGAGAAAGGAAACTTTTTGTATTTCCTATTTGTCTCTTATGAGCCAATTTGCACATACTTATTCATTTGAAAGGATTTACCTTTGCCCTACAGGGGCATTTTCTTTTGAAATCAGTAAGGTTTCCCCCATGACCATTATCATTTTGGCCTAAATGTGCAATTGTTCAGCAAAATCTTCAGGAGTATAGATGATGCTGGGGACATGATGCCATTTAATGAATAAACAATCTGTGAAATTGCTATTTTGTATTATATCACATTTTGTACTCTGCTTCTCACATAGTGCCCTCTATGGCTCTTCTCAGAAGGATTCTCATTATTGTCCTTGGGAATAAGAATAGATTAGAATCTGTGGTTATGTAACAATGATCCATTATTAGATAGTGGCTTACACACACATGAACTTTCCCAGTGGTCTTCACTGCATAGCTAACAGGGAACAATCTGTGACACCAGGGTTTTACCTAGTATTATCCACAGGCAACCTGCCTGAGAATCGCCTGGAGTACCTTTTTGAAATGGAGACTTTAGGAGCTATCCTGGATCTACTGAATCACATTCTCTCCATTGCATCTACTTTCCCCAGTTTGGGCTGGCAGCAGTTTCAGACTTGATTATGTACTGAAGTCATCTAAGGAGCTTGAAAACATCATGATGTCTGGGTCCATCTCTAGAGATTCTGTATCAACTAGTCTGTACTGTGGCCTAGGTACCAGGGACTTTGAGAGTTCCCTAGGTGATTGTAAAGCAAGGTTAAGAACCACTGTGCTAGGGCTTCGTAGACTGTAGGAGGGAAGTCTGATTATATCAATGCCAACCTTCCCCCTTGCCCTTAACTATAGGATCTCCTAAACAAATTAGTTCAGGAATATGTCAATGTGCAAATACTATGGCTTGTTCTTCATTTTTTAGTGTTAGAAAGAGGAGATCTGTTACTATCTTCCCCCATTTTTTTTTTCAGTCTTGAAAATCTTTGCCCATGGCCCACTCAACCTCAATTCCCCTGAAGTCCTGCAAGTGATGTTAAGAAGATGTAGTCTAAGTCAATGCCTATTCATAAGCACACTCCAGGCTTCATGGCCTCTAGACTGTAACTCTACTGTAAATGATATATTAAGCAGGAAGTATAAAGAAATAAGTATCTGACATTGATATAGTTGAAAGAAATTCTCAACTCTTTTGACTCTTGTTCCTTTGACTCCATCTCCCTCAAAAGTTCAAAAATAAATCCCTGGGTTCCCCTCTCAGTTACTTGCCATAGTTTCCTATGTTCTTTCCTTTGCTTTGGTTTTTCTATCTTTGAAATGCCTTTCTTCTTGTTCCCTTTCCACCTGGCAAAGTTTTACTCAATCTAAAAGTGTAGCCCATCTACTATTTCGTCGTGTAACTTTCCCAAACCACTTTTGTTCTAAATGGAACCAGTGGATTGTTTTTACATGCTTATGTACCATCTTGAACCCATTTTAATGGTAACTCTTAGCCAATTGCTTTATAGCTAGTTGTTTTCACAGTTGTGGTCTCTGCTACATCAATTCAACAAACATTTAATGAGTAGCTATGAGTGCCAGGCCCTGGAATAAGCAACACAAAAATGAATCATATTCTCTCTGCCCTCCCTGCCTTCTAAGAGCTCGTATTGTAGTGGGGAAGATAAACAAATTATTACAATATCCCTGGATAGATGTTACAAAATACAGATATACAGCGCAGAGGGAAATTTTAAGTATCGAGGGGTATTGCAGAGGGTCTTACAGAACTGGGACTTAAAGGATAAATAACTTGAAAACAGTTATAAGTTTGCCAGGTGGAGAATTACAGGAGAGGTATTTTAGTCTGAGAAACAACAAATACAAAGCTGGTTTCTAGAATTATCTTGTTTTTAAAGGATGCTAGACCATTGGGTAAACAGCTAACCATTGCCAAAATACTGTCCAAGAAATCTTACTATGTCAATATAGTTAGAAATAATGGTCTGCCTAGGATCAACTACTGATCTTCTGTGGAATGGTGATTGCTATGATGCTATAAGCTGCATGGAACTCTTTATAATTTGGAAGCTGTCTCCAAAAGACTGGACTTATTTCTATTTCTAGGTATGGAAGGAAAATATACTATGTTTGGAATCCATTAGACATGGATTTGGATCTCTACTGTTCATTAAAGCAATGGTTAAGTAACTTGCTTTCTCTGAGCTTCAATTTCTTTGTGAAATGAGTATAAAAATAGATACCTTGCATGGTTATATGAATGATTAAGACAATGCACATAAAGATTTTTCACAGTGCCTGAGATTTAAAAAGAACACAGAAAATTTTGGTTTTCTTCCATAGACCTCCAAAAACAAACAAACACACACCAGATTGGTTCAGTTAGAAAATGCCAGAAGGAATTTTGGAGCAGATATTAGCTGCTTGCTCTTCTTTTGATCTGGTATCACTCTAGAGTTTGTTGAGTTTATCTAAGCAGCTGAAGAGCTCATTTTCAGGCCCAGTTCCCGTTCTGAGTTTAGCTTCAGGCCACCTCTGTTCAGCATTTCCAGTGTTGAAGGTGAACAGAATTCACCACCCCATCCTGCATAACCTCCTGAGGCTTGCTGCCAGGGGAGCGCTCACGATTTCTTTCCCACAAGGACATCGGGAGAAGAGAAAGAAGGTGGTTTTATCTGTATGTCAGTAAATATCTCCAACTAAGCAGAGAGCAAGGACTTCTAAAATGAAAGAGGAAGGGCTTTCTGATTCGTGTCTGGCTCTCCTAAACCCTGAGCAATCTGTTCCTGTTTAAAACAAAAAGCAAAACATGTTTCCTCAAACTGGTTTAAGAGGACAGTGATGACTAAGGCAGTATATTTATTTCAGTTGTCACAGGAGTCATGAATTCCTGGATTAAAAAAAAAAATTCTCCTTCTGTATTTTTGAACATTCTGTGGTTTCCTTCCTGGGGACTCTTGAAAAGAATTCTTATTTGGACATGAAGATATCAAGGGAGCAAGTTTACAATTCTGAAAGCTTTTCTTGTTCAAAAAGATTAGAAAGTTTTCTTGAGAACAGAGATGTAAAGATGGTTGAATGGGGGTTAGACCAATCAATAAAGGGACAAATGGAAATTGTGTTCATCCACTTGATACATAAGCACCTATGTTGTAGCACAGACTATAGATACAATTCCGGGCTAAGAAAGTTGAAGGAGATGCACCTGACATCTTGTGTTTCTTAGCAGCCTCTGGGGCTACAGACAAATAAATACACCATGAAGATACAGTGTGATAAAGGCTTTAGTAGTAGAAGTACATGGTAGTATTGGAGAGAACTCAGAGACTCACAGCATGGACAGAACTTAGCTAGAGGAAGATGTTTGTGGGTGGAAAGAGGCCAAGGGAACAGTACTGTGTATCTTAAGGCTGAGGAATAAGGCTGGAGTGGATTTGAGCAACTAAACCTCTTTTCATGTTTTTGGATCATTTGGTCCAAAACCTTTGTTTTACAGATGAGGTGTCTCTGTTTCAGAAATGTGAAGTGGCATATCTGGTCTAGTTCCTGTATCAGGGATTTTACACATTCTGTCCTGTCCCTGTTTCCTCTGTCAGGAATGTATCCCCCACCTCTGCTTGACTTGTCACCTCATCATTCAGGATTCTGCTCAATATCTGTTGCGTTCCCTAATTAACATAGCTTTCTACGAATATTTCTTAATACTTTACCTATTTTATTTTCTATATTCCATATACATTTCCTGAAATATTTTGCCTTCTTTTTTATTATTCTCTTTCACTAGAAGTTAAGGAATGATGTTTCTTAATCATTGCTCTATCTCTAGCATTTACAACAGTGTCACAAACATTATAGGCATTCAATACATTCAATAAACACATATATATGTGTGTATGTATTTTTTTTTTATACTGGGAATTGAATCCAGGGGATCTTAACCATTGAGCCACATCACCAGCCCTTTTTATTTCTTATTTTGAGACAAGAGCTCACTGAATTGCTTAGGACCTCACTAATTTGCTGAGGCTGGCTTTGAACTTGCAATCCTCCTGCTTCAGCTGTCCTAGTCTCTGAGATTACAGGCTTATGCCACTGTGTCCCACTACTCAATAAATATATTTTTAAAACTTACAAATGAATGAAAACTAGAAAGTGGGTCTGCAGTCCTTGATCCTTATTACCCCAGTGCTTCTCAAATTTTAATGTGCAGCTAGGCATGGTGGCCCATGCCTGTAATCCCACTGGCTCTGGAGGCTGTGGCAGGAGGATAACAAGTTCAGAACCAGCCTAGTAACTTAGAGAGACCCTATGCAACTCAGTAAGGCATTCTAAATAAAATATAAAAAAGGGTTGGGCATATGGCTCAGTGGTTAGGTGCTCCTGGCTTCAATCCCCAGTATCAAAACAAAACAAAACAAAACTTTTTTTTAAAAAAAAAAAAACGTGGATATGAATCATTTGGAAATCTTGGTAATAGCAACCTTTGATTGAGAATGTCTTGGCTTCTGAGATTCAGCATTTCTGACAAGATCTCAGGTGATGGCAATGATTCAGGTCTTTGGACCGCACATCTCAACACCATACAGCAACTGTGCTCCTGAATCAACAGGTAACTAAGGTTTGCCAGAAACATTTTTATTGTCTTACTTAAATACATATGGTCTAGTTTCAAAATTTTCTTTGTTAAACAAGGAATGGAGAGTTAGGCTCCATTTTGTTTAGCATTTTTCATTTAGGAAAATTGAAAAATGTTTATAGTGAAATTACTACCTAGACTCTACCATTAACATTCTACTAGGTTTACTTTTCACCTTCCATCCAAGTATTATCTTTGTACCTAGCCTCAATCCATATCATATCTTCTATTGAGGACATCCAACTATGATTTTAAACTGAAACCAATTTGATTTTTGGAATATCTCAAATTATTCTGCAGAGAATAAGATGAACTAAAACAATAATAATCTTTATGTTTGGGCTCCTGGCATTTTTGATAAAATTTAATGAATCCGATGAAGTTGTGATTTTTCTTTTATAAACTAAGAGCTTCTTGAGGCAAAAATCATTTCTTAACCATCATTGTCTCCTCAATGCCCAATACAGCCTCATGGCCCCTGGCACATAATACAAGGTATTTGCTGGAAGGATGAGTGAATGAATGAAAGAACACCCATAAAATAATAACAACTTTTTTCTCTTGATTGTTGGTCTTTGTCCCTGACAGACCCATTCCTACCTATACCAAATCCAAATAATTCACATTTGGGACTGGATCATTCTTTGTTGTGGTGGGCTGCTCTGTGCATTGTAGGCGGTTTAGTGGGAAATCTGACCTCTCTGAGATGTCAGTAGCTCCCCCCATCCAATTCTTGACAATCAGAAATGTCTCTAGACTTTGCCAAATATTACACAGCAGACAAAAATTGACCCTGTTTGAGAACCACTGAGCTGCAGGTATTGAAGCTTCACAGCTTGAGCCAGCTCTGCTCAGCTTGAGCTGATAAGAACCAACCCTGGATATATATTAAAGTCAGAAGGATACTTTTCTTCCTTAAGGTTTACTTATTTATTTGTTTATTTAGTACCAGGGATTGAACCACTGAGCCACATCCCAACCCTTTTTGTATTTTATTTTGAGACAGGGTCTCACTGAGTTGTGTAGGGCCTCACTAAGTTGCTAAGGCTGGCTTTGAACTTTCGACCTTCCTGCCTTAGCCTCCTGAGTCTCCGGGATTTCAGGCATGTGCCACCATGCCTAGCTTCTTAGGATTTATGATAGAATTGTGAAAGGGTCTTTGACTCAACATACCCTGAATGAATCCTGAGTTCCTGCCCTGTTCAGCATTGGATCCCAGGCTGCATTGTGGGTACCCTATTTCTGTGGCTGGCTTCTGTCTTTGTTTCTGATTTGTGCTCTGTTCTCTTCTGGATTTCATGCATAGTCCTGATTCATGCATGACCCCTCCCAGAGGAGCTGATTCCTTGGCAGCTTCTTCCCCATGGGTAGGACCCTGTTCAGCTGCCTGCATTGCCATTTAAATCTAGATCTCACCTCCTTTGGCCTCTGACTGTGCTACCCGCTGTACTATGTATTACTGCTGCCTAATGATTCCTGCTGGGGTTCCCTACTTCTAGACAGAGCCTAGATATTGACACTATCTTAGATGTGACTCAGTTTCCTAGATCCCTTTGGGATAGTATAATTGGCATCAGTAGCCACCTTCTTCTACTTAGTTTCTATTGCTCCAGGACCATCAATTCTGCCCTCTTGCCAATCTACTGGAAGTTGTAACTGTCAGTCTTGACAGTTAATTTCCTCTGGCCACATACATTAAACTCTCTCCTCACCAAGGACTGAATGTTCACTGACTTCAGGGTGATCTTTTCGGCCTGCTTGGCTATTCTGGTCCTGTTAATCATATTCTCCAGCCTTCAGCCTTCTTCTTTTGTCTACTGCTCCTCACCACAGAAAGCTGCTAAAGAAAGACTCATAATTAAACCCAAATGGCCCACAAAATCTTATATTTCCTCTTTGGCCCTTGCACATCAACTCTGTTACTTGTTCTTCCTTCATTACCTGGTTAATTCCATCCCCTAATGGCTGTTCAAGTACATTCTTTTCTTTATAAGCCCCCAAGCCTTCTTTACCCCAGCAGAGACATTCATCTCATTTTTTTTTTAAAGCAAGATTAAGGCTGTGTTTCTACTTCATCTTAACATATCCATGTTTTGGGGGTCTACATTGGATTCATCTTTTCAGGCTCAGCTAAGTGCCCTTTCTCTCCTATGGCTTAGGAATTTTTTTTCTTTTTTCTTTTGAGCACTTTAAGCAGGTTGAGGATCTGTATTTGTTTGACTTAGAGCCACTTCCTTATATTCTTGTGGGCAAAATCCAGTTACATCCTGCTTTGCCTTACTCAGAGGTGACAAAATGGGACCTTCTCCTTTATGCAATCTCTCCTTTTTATTTTGCTGTGCAGGAGGAAAGGAAGTGCAGTGTATGGTATTTATTAACTCTGCTGCTTCTAAAGTTTTTTTGCTGTTTTCCAGGACACCTCTAGTACAGTGGTGTATACAGCACAAATTGGAATACTGAGATTACCCCCTGAGTTGATAGATTAAAGTAGCACATGACTCTTTTTCAGCTCCATTTATCTTTCCTTTCAAAGAACAACCTGGCTTGTTCATCTGGTCTGGTTAATTACTTCCATCCTTGATTTACCTTTCCTTTCCATTCCTTAACCAGCCATCAGTTTCCCCTGGTACTTATGATTAGAAACTCTTTAGCCTATGAAAGGACTCTTCTAATTAAATAAATTTCTACCAATTAGATCTTAAATATGATTCTTAAGAAATTGGTGGAAACTTCATGTTTTGTAACCACACCCAGGTAATTCCGTGTGGGTTTGCTATTCAGTTCCTTAATTGAAACTGTTTTCTAATTCATAGCATTTCTGATAGTTTTTCTTTAATTGCTCTTGTTTGACCTCTTGGGCCTGGTTCAGTGTTGGAGAACCTTGTTGCTGGGCAAGTCAGTGACCCTTTATTATTCTAGAGGTCCCTATTGTCCCCTAATATTCAAGACCCTCCATTGTTAGATGAGAAAATGATCAGAGCATGGATTTTGATGTGCTAAGCCAGAATATTTCTAATGTTTTTAGAAGGCAGTGTGGAAGGGAATTAAGAATACTATACCAAAGAAATATGTTTCATTATTTTTTGTTTGTTTTTCACTTTTTGAAATTTATTTGATTATAAATGCATTGTTACAAAACACCCAAACAGAAAGCTTGAGTAATAGAATTAAATCTAAAAAAATTGACTGTATGTAATCCATAGTCAACTCTAAATCAATGGACAGAAGTAAAATGAAAACAAAGAGATGTAAGAACGTTGCATACAAAAGCCAGCAAAATAAAACTGGGGTGGCAAAACTGTTAAACTGTTTACAAAACAGTTTAAAACAAAAATTTATGTGAGATAAAATATATTTTAAATTAAAAAAAACTGAAGAGAGGAAAAGTAGAATATTACATAAAGATAAAAGGGACCTTTCCCTAGGGAAAGAATATCTTGTAACTCACCTAATACTTCCCAGATATAAAAAGGTAAGATGGACAGAATTGAATAAAGATATATAAAACAACTGTTTTACACCATAAGACACCATTCCCCACTTACTGTAAGAAAAATAAAGTCATATAAAACAGTAATCTCAAAACAGAAGATTTTGAAAAATATTTTAAACCAGTTAGACTTATAAACTCAGTGATCTGAATAGCAAAGGGAGAATTATACTGGATAGACTCACTTGTAGGGAATGAAATAAACGTTAATAGATATGAAAATATTAAAATTATAAATAAAATATAATAAAATTATAAATGAAACATGGAAGGGAATTTCAAAAATCCATAAAAGCATGACAATTGATTGGACACTCTTGAAGCTGGTATTTTTCAAGAATCAAAAGATAAAATTAAAAGATATTTGGGTCTTTGTTTGTTTCAATTTTACTGATTTCAGCTCTGATTTTAATTATTTCCTGTCTCCTACTGCTTTTTTGGTGTTGGTTTGTTCTTCTTTTTCTAGGGCTTTGAGATGTAAGGTTAGGTTATTTTTTGGTGACTTTCTATCCTTTTAATAAATGAACTCAACGCAATAAAATTTTCTCTTAGAACAGCCTTCATAGTATCCCAGAGATATTGATATATTGTGTCGCTATTCTTATTTATCTCTAAGTATTTTTTTATTTCATCATTGGTTTCTAATTTTATTCCACTATAATCTGATAGAATAAAAGGTATTATCTCTCTCTCTCTCTCTCTCTCTCTCTCTCTCTCTCTCTCTCTCTTTGCATTTGCTAAGAGTTGCTTTGTGGCCTAAGATATGGTCTATTTTGGAGAAGGATCTGTGTACTGTTGAGAAGAAAGTGTATTCAGTCATTGATGGATAATTCCCTTAAGTAGTATGAAGTGTTCTTATTTGTCCCTTCTGATTAACTTTGGCTTGAAGTTCACTTTATCTGATAAGAGAATAGAAACACCTGCTTTCTTATAAGATCCATGTGAATGATATGTTTTTTCCCAATCTTTGCCTTCAGTCTGTGGATGTCTTTATCTATAAGGTGAGTCTCTTGGAGATAGCATATTGTTGGGTCTTGTTTTTAAATCTGATCTGCCAGTCTATGTCTTTTGATTGATGAGTTTGGGTCATTTATATTCAATGTTATTATGAGAAATGATTTTATTCCCTGTCATTTTAATTAATTTCTGGTTTTTGATTTGAACTAGTTTCTCCTTTGACTGACTATTCTCCTAGTGTAGTGCTTCCCTTTGCTGGTTTTTACTTTTCTCTTCCATTTCTTCTTCATGAAATATTTTATTGAGTATGTTTTGTAATGCGGCTTTCTAGTTGTGAATTCTTTCAACTTTTGTTTATTGAGGAAGGTTTTTATTTCATCATCAATTCTAACACTATGTATAGTATTCTTGGTTGGCTTCTGTTTTTTTTTTTTTTTTTCAGGCTTGATATATATTACCCCAAGATCTCCTAGCTTTAAGGGTCAGGGTTGAGAAAGCTGCTGAGATATAAATTGGTCTCCCTCTAAATGTTACCTGTCATTTTTCTCTGGCAGCTTTTAAATTTATATCCATATTCTGTATGTTAGATATATATATATATATATATATATATATATATATATCTGTTGTAATTTTGTATATTTAGGGTCCTGTGTGCCTTCTGTATCTGATTTTTCCATTCAATTCTTTAGGTTTGGGAAATTTTCTTATATTATTTCATTGAAAAGATTGTACATCTCTGAGCCTTATCTATCCAAATAAATCTTAAATGTGGTCTTTTCATGTTATCCCATATTTCTTGGAAGTTCTGTTCATGGTCTCTTAACATCTTTTCTCCATGTTCATCTTTATTTTCAAGATTATATATTTTGCCTTCATTTTCTGAAACTCTGTCATCCAAGGGGTCTAGTCTGTTAGTGATGCTTTCCATTTTTTAATTAGGTTTATTGATTCCTTCATTTTAAAGATTTCTACTTGATTTTTTTTTCAGAATTCCTATTTCTTTATTGAAGTGATCTTTCACTCCTGTATTTTCTCTCTGATGTCATTCCTTACATTGTCTTTTACCTAGCAGATTAGTTTAACTATGTACATTCTAAACTTCTTCTCTGACATTTCTTCTACTGTGTTGTTGATTGATTCTGTTATTAGTTTGTTTGGGATGATTTGTTACCTTGCTTTTTCATGTTGTTTGTGTGTCTATCCACCTAACATTATGGATCTGAGGCAGTAGAGTTTCTACTCTGTAGACTTATAGTGTCCCTAAAGTTTTTCACTACCTCACAGTTTAGGAGGAGATAAATAATAATAACAACCAATGCAAGCAATATATAGCAATTAATCAGATAGTTCCTTCTATGACATCTACAGTGCTGTTCAATAAACAGAAGTGATGTGATCAGTTATTGCCTACAATGAAGATAGTAAGTTTGCAAAAAGGTTTTCAATTTTGAATGGTGGACAGGGAGAGAATAAAAATGAGGTAGGATGTGATGATTATGAGGGAGGAGGAGAGAAGATAGAAGTAAAAATTATAGGGAGAGTGAAAGTACAATAGAGATTAGCTGTTAGTAGATGAAGACAGAGAAAAAAATATGTAAAGTAAAAAATTAAAAATAAAAATAAAAGAATCCAAAATAAAACTGAAATACACTAATCAAATATAGTAGTCCTCAAAAAACTGACCCTTGAAAAATAAGTGGTTTCAAAAATGCTAGAAATTTTTGAAAATTTAGAAGTGACCCAAATATTAATATGTGTGAATGTTTATGAACCATTAAGGTTGCAATTAAACAGAAAAAAGAAAAAAGAAAAAGAAAAAAACCTCTCAATGAAATGTTAAAGAATTGTTTCCATTGGAGTTCAAAAGATTCTCAGCTTTGCTTCTCAGCAGTGTTGAGTCATCTGCAGAATGATGCTTGCTCCACCCTCAGGGTGTGGTTGTTATAGTGAGGGAGTTAATCAAGTAGGCAGAACTTCTGGAGGCAGGCTTTAAGCTTAGGTAGGCTCCAGGCTCTTTCCTGAATGCCAAATGGTCTGGAGATTTTAAATCAGCGCACCACCAGGGCCCAGCAATGGAAAGAGACTGGTCCACAGCTGGAAGGATACTACAGCCCAGAGATCTCTCCTGGGTTCCACTTATGTGGTGGAGGAGCCAATTCTTAGTCCATTACATCACCTGCAGACCACACATTTCCTGGCCTCAGGTTCAGTATCAAGACTAAACTCAGTTCCTCCCTCTCCCACTGCCCTTTTTGATTCTTGGCCAGGCACATCTCTCCAAGCCCATCCTGCAAGCAGCCAGATTGGAGGGAGGCAGCGAGAGCTAGGTGTGTTTCCAAGATCAGTTGTTCTTTGTGTAAATCTCTCTCCACATTTGATTTTCTCCTGGTCCCTCTGTGTTGTGCAGTGTGGGTTTACCAGGCCTGTATTTTGGGCCAGACCTAGTTTTGCCAGGAATTGGCTCTCTCAGCTGCTGGATCCCACATCATGGCTGCAAATGGTTCCTTCTTCTGTCCTCCACATGTGGCTTGGAGAGACATGGTTTCTTTCCCATACAGGGATATTATGCTGCATGCCTTTCAGTTAAGTTGGGCAGTGTCTTTGATCTCTAAACTTTCCATACCCAGACATGCCTCTGTCCTTCTAAAAATGCCAGTTCCTTTAATTCCTTTATCCTTCTACTTTGCTCATGGAGGGACTGCTAAGGTCTCTGGCTGTGGCAGTGGCTGTGGCACTGGGGATTTCTTCCTGATTTTATTATATCTAACCTCCTGAATCACAGTATTAAATTCCAGTAAAGACCCCCCCCCCCACACACTCCCTTTTCATTCAACCACCTTGCTTAGAAGCTGCCTGCCTGCTTTCTTGGTTTCACATTACCAAGCAGCCAGGAAAGTGACCTTCTCTATTCTGCCATCTTGAAATGACCCCCAGCCAAAAGTTTGAGTTTTATCTTGAATCTAACCAATAGTCTAGAATAAAAATCATCCTTATTCTCTCTTGGTCTCAAGTTTATTATTTAGAAAATAAAGTTTCCTTTAGGTTAAACATTTCATGTTTCCTGTGTTTCCAGTATTACTATGAAAGGGACATTTTAGGAATTTCTCTTTCTGCCCCATCATTTCACTATGATGGACCTTGCTTTGGATGTTTTTTAAACTCATTTTTTTTTTCTGGGAAATCTATAGGCCTTGTAGGTTTGGAGGCACCTGTTAGAAATCTTATGTTATCTGTGTCTCAGAATTTTAAAGGAGTTTACCTGAAGTTGTACACCCTGACTGAAAGCACATGGAGATTAGATAAAGAGAATCCAGTTTGTAGAAGTTGAGACTGACTAAAGACAGTACTGGAGAGGTAATATTGGAGAGGAAATTGGCTGAGAATCTTCCTGAGTTGAAGAGAGCCCCAAGTCCTTAGGTAGAAAGTGCATCTGAAGTTTCAAGCCACTTAAATGAAATAAATCTACCTCAAAGGGAAACTGAAGAACATCAAAGATAAAGGGAAAATCTCAAATACTAACCAATCCCACAGCAAGACTGCCTGCAAAGAAAATTGGATTGCCAGTAAACTTGCCTTCTGTAATCATAGATTTGGGGAGACAATGAAGTAAACATCTTCAAAGTCCAGAGGGAGAGATAACTGACAGCCTACAGTTCTCCTCTCAGATAACTAATTATTTGAAGATGATGAAAAAAGAAAAGTGTACCCAGAGGGGGCAGGAGGGATATAATAAATAACAGTATGCACAGAAGTTAAAACATGTTGGTGAATTTAGAACATTTGACTATTAAAAATAATAATTCCATCTTGTTTTAAGAAATAAGAAACAAAAGCTAGTGAGCAGCAACTTTTTAGGAGTGGGATATATTCAAGTGTACAAGGTTTGTTGTCTTGTTTGCTAGAAGGAAAGGTACAATAACTAATTAGAATAGATTCAGTGCAATTCCCATCAAAATACCAATGACATTATTCACAGAACTAGAAAAAAAGTCCTAAAATTTATTTGGAAGAATAAAGGATCCAAAATAGCCAAAGACATTCTAAGCCAAAACAAGCAATGCTGGAAGCATCACAATATCTGACTTTGAATATCTTGCCTTCTGTAATCATAGATTATGCTACAGAACTATAGTAACAAAAACTTCATGAAACTGGCATTAAAACAAACACATAGACCAATGGAACAGAATAGAAGATACAGAGACAAGCCCACACAGTCATTTGATTCTCAACAAAGGTGCCAGAAAAAACAAACAAAACAAAACAACAACAACAACAAATCATTGGAGAAAAGGCAGCCTATTTAGCAAATGGTACTAAGGAAAGTTGCTTTACATGTGCAGAAGAATGAAGATATATTATTATATACCATCCTGTACAAAAGTCAGCTTAAATGGGTCAAAGGCCTAGGAATTAGACCAGACACTATGCAACTTTTAGAAGAAATATATGGTCAACCGTCAACATTTTGGCATAGGCAACAACTTTCTCAAAAAGACTCCTAAAGCTCAGGAAATAATACAAGGCATTAATAAATGAGATGGCATTAAATTAAAAAAGTTTCTGCATAGAAAAGGAAATAAGAGAACCTACAGAATAAGAGATAATCTTTGGTAGCTACTCTTCTGACAGAGAATTAATATCCAAAATATATAAAGAACTCAAAAAACTTAACACCAAATAAATTAAATAAATAAATAAAAGAACAAACCAATCACACAAACTAAATAGACACTTCTCAAAAGAAGAAATATAAATATATGAAAAAATTTTAAGCATCATTAGAAAATAGGAAAATACAAATTGAAACTACACTGAGATTTCATTTGTCTCCAATTAGAATGGCAGCCATGAAGAATACAAGCAATAGGCTGCGTATGATGGCACACACCTGTAATCCCAGCAACTTGAGAGACTGAGGCAGAAAGATCACAAGATCAGAACCAGCCTCAGCAACTTAGTGAGGCCCTAAGCAACTTAGTGAGATTCTATCTCAATATAAAATGGGCTGGGGGTGTAGCTTAGTGGTAAAGTACCTCTAGGTTCAATCTCCCCAGACCCTTACTTAAAAAAATAATATGAACAATAATAAGTGCTGGAGAGGATGTAGAGGAAAGGAAAACTTACACTGTTAGTGGGATTGTAAATTAGTACAATCACTGTGGAAATCAGTGTGGAGTTTCCTCAGAAGACTAGGAATGCAACTACTATATGACTCAGCTATACAACTCCTTGGTATTTATCCTTAAGAATTGAAATCATCATACTATCACGATACATGCATACACATGTTTATAGCAGCACAGTTCACAATAGGCAAATTATGGAACCAGCCTAGTTATTCACAAATGGATACATTGTATTAAGCAAAATAAGCCAAATTCATAAAGGCAATGGTCATATGTGGAAGTTAGAGAAGAAAAAGGAAAAGAAAGGTGTATAGGGGAATCTCATGAAAATTGAAGGGAGATGAGTAGAGTGGTGGTGGGAAGGGACTAGGAAGAGGGAGGAGTGAAGGGAAAAAGGAAATAGTGGGGAATGATGTTAGCCAAATTATAGTGTTTATCATGTTCATGTAACAACATGTAACAATGAAACCAAACCAACCATTATGTATAATTATAATGCAACAATAGAAACCGGAAAAAAAGACTAAGTAACATTATATGAGCATGGTATCTTTATCCTTCATAATCATATTTTTGATATTGGTGAAAACAACAGCTTACATTTTGAATCATTTTTCACATAAATTGTCTTCATATAAAGCTATGTATTCCTCTACTGTAAAATATTGCTTGAATGATATACATTTCTTAATCCATATCAAACAGAATTTTCCACTATGAATGATTCAATGTATTCTGCATTTATGAATCCCTGTGTGTTAAAATCTTATTTCCTGTTATACAAAAAAAGTTAGAATTTAATGCATTTAACATATTCAAGATCCATGTTTCTTCATAATGTTAAATAAGTATGTTGCTTATTTAGAAAAAAGAAAAACATATAGTTAAATACAGTTGTCTCTCTGTTTCAATAGGGGGTTGCTTCCAGGACTCTCCCAGATACCAAATTCATGGATGCTCAAGTTCTTTTTATAAAATGGCATGGTATTTGCATATAACCTATCCACATCCTCTCAAATATTTTAAATCATCTCTAGATTATGTATGATACCCAATACAAGGTAAATTTTATGTGAATAACTATTATACAGTATGATTTAGGGAATGATGATGAACATGTAGTTCAGTAAGATACAGACTACTTTGAATATTTTTGATTCAGAGTTGGTTGAATCCACCAACTCACAGATTCAGAGGGTGAAACCAGTAGTAGAAGAGAAATATTACCAATGGACTTCTCAACCACATAGAACAATTTTATTCTGTGATCCAAGTGGGGAGAGAAGACAAAACCACTAAACAAAAACAATAAGAGATAGATGAAATAAGTCTAAATGTAGAAGGAGTAATGATTGCTGTACCTATGTTATACTTAATTATGGGACCTATATTATAGACTCTTGAATTAGTCTATATTGCCTTTTCTTTAATGGGGTGATGAAGGGTTGGAAATCATCCAAGATACCAGGATTTTGAGAGCTGGTTTACTCTCATATTCAATTGTTAGTTCAACATTGAAAACTTTCTTCCTTTAAAATTCCTTACAATGTAATCTCAGACAGATTTCCAAGTTTTTCATATATAAATTAGAAAATGACTGTATTTAAACCATTTTCATTTAATACTAAAAAGAAGAAGAGGAAAAGTCTTGGAATATGGTGTTTGATTCCACTTCTCAGATGGACTTCTTTAATGTTGCTCTTTGTAGGCAGCCCATTGGTTGGGAACACCAAATAGTACATACAATCTTAGAGACTGTTGTCTATCATTGAATGCAGAGGCTATGCTGGGTTGGTGCATTCAGGCCTTCAGTACAGGAGTTTTGAAGAAACAGATATATTAGTCTAGCAAAGCCAAAAAGCCTGGTGGAACATATGAACTGTGGGCTTATAAAAAAAAATAATCTACTCTACTTGCAAACATTTGTGGGAAGGCACACCCACTTAACACAGCAGGATTACCAACCTTTGAAGTTTTGGTGCAAGTTTAACAACCCTGTTTGAAACCAAAGACCTGCATAGTCACTATTACTTTTCAATAAAGATTAGACTACAGGTAACCTCTATGTGCACATGCACCCAGAAAAATTAATAGCCTTTCCCCTGGATGTTCTCTTTAGTGGATACAAGGATTAAGGATCTTTGCAAATCTCTATTCCAGGTCTCTTACCATGTCAGGAAAAACAAATCAAAACGAAACAAAACAAAACAAAACAAAAATATACCAAGAACATCCTTGCTACTAAAGCAGTTCAATTCTACAAATGTTTACTGACAGCCTGGTTTGTCAAATGTATTGTGTGTGAGCCATCATATGACATAAGAAGATGAATTTCTAAAGACTTTACAATTTAATTATAATGGGGAGCCAATGGAGACTGGATTTGACATTTTTGAAAATGGAGTGCTGTTATTTTAAAGTTCAATTCAGTTTTGGTTCATAAAGTGGGAGGCAGGAATTAATCTTTAGGGGAAACTTCTTTACCTTGGGAGGGATTATTTTGCTTTCAGACTTGTACTTACCTACTGTTTAGAGACCTCTGAATGCATTGAAAAAAAATGTAAATGATCTTTCTTCAGACTGTGTTGTAAAATAATTTGTTAAATAAATCCAGCATATTAGCACAATTGTGCATTAGCAGAATTAGAAAAATTTCCCCTCAAAATCTGAATGTAGATTACCTTATAGATAAAAATAGATTTTTCTTTGATTATTTGTATGTGAGAGTATTTATGGAAAATTCTGCTAGCTGTTTAAAATCTGTTTCCTCCCCCACCGCCCCCACAGCAGAGTTACACTTTATTTCCCATCCTTCCTTATGATCAATTGAGATTATGTGATTGGCTCTTGTTAAACACATGTAGGTGAAAGTGACATGTGACAGTCACTTCAGGCCAAGGCTTTTGGGATGCAGATGCACCTATTCCATGCTCTCCTTCTCCTTTCCCCTTATGGATGCAGTTAACAAGAGATTCCAGAGGATTCCAGGACCTCAAGGTGAAAGATACCTAAGTTACTCAATTTGCCTCAAAGAGCAAAATTCTTGTGGATCTGGAACACTACCATTAATCATTAAATGAAAGGAAAATAAATTTGTTTTTTTTTATAGCAGTTTACTTTACCCCAACTGATACAGTGTTCTTGTTTGAGCACTTTTTCATAATAAAATGGGAAATTGGACTTCAACAAAAAAACATCTTTCCATTTAATATGCGAAAAGAGACAGTGAAAGGAATTGGAGCAGATTTGATGAAGTAATATATAGGTAAAACAATTGTTCTATCAGATAAGGCACTTTGAAGATTACACTCTATTCTGACTAATTGGTTTTTAGTCTAAGACATGTTACTGTATAGGTCATTAGACTCCACCTGTCTCCCTACCCCCACTGCTCTTAAGATTCTTTCTTTCCTATAGTGTAGCTGGATAACTGTTTTTTTTTTTTTTTTGGGTGGGGGGGGTTCCCTACTTGTTATGTGTTGGACTTCCTGAGTCTGAGGAATTGTATCTTTCATCAATTCTGGAAAATTCTCACACTCTCTTTTCCACTTTATTACTCATTCATTCCTCCCTATATTTCTTTAGCAACTTTAGTGAGACATATATTGGAAGTTCCTGCTGTAGCTTCAGTATTTTTTTTAACCTTTCTTGATATCTGAGCTGAATACTGAGTAGTTTCTTTCCAGATAAGTAAATCTGTCTTTGGCTGTGCTCAAATCACTGTTTAGTTCATGCAGAGAGGCTCTCTAAAAGAATTGTTTTTATAAAAGTTTTAGATTTACAGAAAAATCAAGAAGATATAAGAGAGCTCCTGTGTATACTGAATGCAGGATGCCACATTAGATTTGACCGTTATACCTTCTTAGGATCCTCTTGACCTGACAAAGCCTCAGACTTACCTTATTTGATGATGACCATGACAATTTTGAAGAGTTCTGGTCATGTGTTTTGTAAAAATATCCCTCTATTGGGATTTGTTCTACGATTTACTTATGATTAGACTAGGGTTATGGGTTTTCAGGAGGAAGATCACAGAAGTTCCATTTTTATCTTTCTTAAAAGGGTACATAGTACCAACCATGATTTTCCTTGTTAATGTTTACCTTGATCATGTGGATGAGGTAATGTCTGTCAAGTTTTTCCACTGTAAAATTAGTCTCCCCACCCTTGTCCCATACTATGTTCTTTGAAGGAAGTCACCTTATGCAGTCCACATGTGGAAGTGGGAGTTACATTTCACCTCCTGGATGACAGACTATGTAATAAATTATTAGAATTGTCTCCTTCATTTTGTTTATTCAATCATTTATTTATACTAGTATAGATACATCAGTATATAGTTCATAGTTTGAGTTATAATTCAGTAATATTTTTTCTTTTTTTACTCAAATTCTTTCAGCTTTGGCCATTGAGAAGTCTTTTGGGTTCAGTTTGTTATAGCAAACCATGCCACACTGTCTAATACCATTGTAATAAATATAGTTACATGCAGAGAAACTATATTCTTGTAATAAGAATATATATATATATATATATATATTATCAAATAAGTTTCTCTATTCTGAGGAACTCACCAAAATGAAAAGCAAAGTGCTATTGCTCCTCATGGTATATTAATGTCCAAGTTAATAGCAAACATGATAAGCCAATAGTCACCATCAAAAAACTCATTTAATTCAGATTTTTTAGCTTTCCTTGAATGTGTCACAAAGAATTGGAAAATCTTTGTAAAATATGTTGTTTCCTGAGCCTGTGAGGTTCATGAGTTGAGTTAGAAAACAAAGAATCAGATGATGATTGTCTTAATTTTAAAGTATGTGTTCTAAGATAATCACTTTCATTCTTTTTTTTTAAAGAAAGAGTGAGAGAGAGTGAGAGAGAGAGAGAGAATTTTTTAATATTTTATTTTTTAGTTTTTGGTGGACACAACATCTTTGTTTGTATGTGGTGTTAAGGATCGAACCTGGGCCGCACGCATGCCCGGCAAGCGCGCTACCGCTTGAGCCACATCCCCAGCCCCATCACTTTCATCCTTTAACCACAAACCTTTACACACACACACACACATACACGTAAACTGTGAATAAAGTTCATATATGTTTTTGTACACATGAAAACTTGTGACAGGACAAGGGATTTTACACTTCCTAACTTTCAGTTTTTCCTACCACCTAAATATTTCAGGTAATTTTATATTTTAAAAATAAAATACTCATTCCATAAGTCCTGATATCAAAACCATAGAAATACATCATACAAAAAGAACACTATAGACCAATATCTCATGAATATAAATGAAAAATCCTCAGGAAAAAAATATTAGCAAACAAAATCCAGCAGCTTATAAAAAGAATTACATACTACACCTAAAGTGAATTTGTGCCAGGAATGCAAGGTTGGCTTAATGTCGAAAAACAAATTAATGCAATACATTGTATGAATAGAACAAAAGAGAAAAGCTAAATTATCATCTCAATAGATTCAGGAAAAATATTTTACAAAATTCACCACCCCTGCAAAATGAAAATACTCAAGAAATTAGGAGTAGGAGGGACTTTTTGTCACCTTTGCAAAAAGCACTTCAGATAAAACACAGCTAACATATTTGTTGGTGAACACTTTCTCATTAAAGCATGTTTTCCCAGCAAAGTCTGAATGCTTTCCCTTTAAGATCAGGAACAAGACAAAAATGTCCAATCTTGTCAATTCTTTTTAAAATTGATGGATGTTTTAGCTAAGAAAAATAGGCCAGAAAAGGAAATAAATGGTATTCAGATTGGAACAGAGGGAGTAAAACTCTCTATTTTCTGATAACGTGATTTTATATATAGAAAATCCTACACATGTAGGCGAATCCAACAACAAAACAAAATAACAACAACAACAATTATCTTAAAACTAATTAACAAGGTCAGCAAAGTGTCAGGATATAAGATCAATAAACAACAACAACAACAACAACGATTGTATTTCTATACATTAACAATTAACAATTCAAAAATGAAATCAAGAGAATAATTTCAATTATAATAGCACCTGAAAGAATAAAATACTTGAAATTAAATTTAACAAAAATAGTGCAAGACTAACAAAACATTGAAAAATGCAAAACATTAAAAGAAATTATGGAAGACCTAAATAAATGGAAAGACATGCCACATTCATGGATTGGAAGAGTTAATATTGCTAATATGGCGATACTATTAGGCAATCTACAGAATCAATGCAATTACTATCAACGCTGAAGCTGCCTTCTTTATAGAAGTTGACAAACTGATTCCAAAATTCACATAGAAAAGCTAATGATCCAGGATAGCCAAAGTGATGTTGAGAAAGAACACAGCTGAAGGTCTTGTATTTTCTGATTTCAAAACTTACAAATCTAAACTTATCATAATAATGTGGTACTGGCAGAAAGATAGACATATAAATCAATGGAATTGAATTGAAAATTCAGAAAAACTACCATATTTATGAGCAACTAACTTTTGACTGGGTTGTCAAGACATTTTTTGAAGAAAAATTTTTTCAACAAATGATGCTGGGACAATTGAATATTCATATGCAAAAGACTATGAACATTCTTACTATATATACAAAATATAACTCAACTTGGATCAGGGACTAAGTATGAGAAAAAAAGAAAAGACCTAAATGTAAAATATATATATTTCTTAGAAGAAAACACAGGTATAAATTGAAATGACTTTGGATTTGGCAAAGATTTTTTAGATCCAAAACCAAAAGCATGAACTCCAAGATAGAAAGATTAGACAAAAGGGATTTTTGCAATTTTTTAAAATTGTGTTTTAAAGGATACCATCAAGAAAATTAAGATACAATCTATGGAATGGAAAAATCTATTTCTAAATCATTATCTGATAAAAGACTTGGATCTGGAACCTATAAATATGTGAACTCAATAATAAAAAGATAAGTAAACCAATTTAAAAATGGACAAAGGATCTGAATACTTATTTCTCTGAAAAAGATATACAAATGACTAATAAACACATCAAGAAAATGCAAATAAAACTACAATTATGTATCACTTCATACTCCTAGGATGGCTATAATCAAAAAGACAAGTAATTACAAATATTGGTGAAGATATGAAAAGATTAGAACCCTCATACATTGATGGTAGGAATGTTAAGTAACATAGCTGTTTTGGAAAATAGTCTGTTCTTCACAAGGTAATATAAAGTTACCACATGATCTAGCAATTTCATTCCTAGTTGTATACCTAAGAGAAATGAGAATGTATGCCCACAAAAACTTATTCCTGAATGTGTATAGCAGCATTGTTCATAATAGCCCCAAAGTGGAAATAACCCAAATGTCCACTGATGGACAAATGGATAAACAAAGTGTGATATATCAACATAATGGAATAATGCTCAGCAACTAAGAAAGAATGAAGTATTGATCCAGCTATAACATGGATGAATATCAGAAACATTTGTGAAGTAAACAAAACCAGTCACAGAAGGCCACATATTACATGATTCCACTAAATGGAATACCCCCAATGGACAAATCACTGAAGTTAGCAACTAGATGAGTAGTTAGTTGCCTAGGGCTGGAAGAGTTCAGGGTAACTGGGTCATGACTACTAATAATATGTTATCCTTTCAGTGTGATGAAAATGTTCCAAAATTGATTGGAATGATGATTGTCCAACTTTTTGATACACTAAAACCCACTGATCACATCCTTAAAATTAGAGAATTTTATGCCATATGAAATATAGCTTAATAAAGTTGTTATAAAAATTAGGTTATCCTTTATATCTCAGTTTCCTCTGTTAGAAAAGGAGCTGAGTTGTTTTCTTCCATTTCCATTGTTCCACAATTCCAAGATTTTTTGGTTATCAATAGACTTAAATATTTTCACATGTGGTGTTTTTAATGATTAATGATTTTTAATAGTTCTGAGATAAAGCCATATTATTTTTAAAAGTTTCTATGGTGTGAGTAGTAAAGAAATAATCATTCCCTTTATAAACTAACAGAGTACTCTACACTGCTCTCCTGGACAGTCTGAAGAGTCACCACTAGAATATGAATTGAACCTTAAAAGAACTAGATTGGTATACTACCTTGAGCAAGGAAAACACTTTATAAACAATTTCCATCAGTTTTCATTGTTAAAAGCTATCTCTTAGCTCTATTTCCTCCACAGCACACCTAATATCCTGATCAAGCACTAGAGAAAAAAATCAAATCAAGAATTAATATTCTTGGAGAACAGGCAGACAAAAACTTGGCAGATTACCTGAGCACATTGGAGGTCTATAGAGCAATGACAGTGATTCCAGCTAACAGGCTGTGATTTGACCCACGCCTTCATTCTAAGTCCTTGGGAAAAAAAAAGTTTTCTTCTTATAAACATTTACGGCCATTAATTGACAAAACCAGACAACACAAACCAAATGCAAGTTCCAATATCCAATTTTCAAGGATTGAAATGATGTCTTTCATCATGCAGTTTGATTGTTCTGGGATTTGCATAGGTTAAGTGTAGACAAACTCAAGTTCTGCTGGCTGGTTGGGACTTTAAAAAGGGTCCAAACTACAAACAGGGTGGCTGGAGGAACTTCCTTCAGTACCATTTCAAATGATGAGTGTGCCTGTGGACTTTGGGAACCCTTAGAGAGACAGTGGCTGGTAGGACACAAGCAGGAAGAGTGGCTTTTCTAGCAAAGATAACAGGCTCATAAACCATTGGAAGTGGTGACATCACCACTGAGCAAAGGTCTGCAGAAAGTGTCATCTTTAGCATGAGTAGCCTGAAAGAGCTGATGGTCACCACGGCTATTCAGAAGGGCATCACAAACAGGCCACAACACTAATTGCCATGTTCTCTTTGGATGGAGGAGCATTCTATGTATTTATCCAGAACTACAGCCATCATTAAAATAAATGGCACTTCTAAAAACAGAGATGGTTGGAAAGGAAAACATAAGCAAATTAGTTCAGAAGGGACTCTTTTGATGTTAAAGGGCCAGAAAAAAGTATATGTTAAAGCTGAATAAGAAGAGAACAGACAAAAATAAATGAATAAATAAAATTTTTAAAAAGAGAATCTGGAATTTCAGAGCTAGTTGGAGCCTGTCTATCTCTTCATGCTTAGTAGTAGTTAGGATAAGATAAGCTATACTGCAACAATAAACTCAGAAATCTCTGTGGCTTAGCACAACAAGAGTTTATTTCTTAGTTAGTCACCCACATCCAGTCTGGGTTGGTGGACACTTCCATTTATCCACTTTCATTTCAAGCTCTTTCCAAATTATGATAATGTCAGAGCTCCCAAAGTTGCCGTGGCAAGAGAATAGAGAGATGAACAATCCACACTGGCTTTTCCCAGGAGTGGCCCTTCACTTGTATTCACATTTTGTTGGTCAGAAATCAGGTACAGGGCTCTGACTCAACATTGAGGAGGCTGGAAAAACATAGTATTACTATGAAACATTGAGGTCAAACTTTAAAGACGGTACATAGTGGTGGCCTGGAATCAGCCACTGTTATGTCCCATCTTCCCAATTTTTGTCATAGCCAGTTAGTTTCTAAATCTTATTACTATTTTACTTTAAATCAAGTCTCTTAAAAAAATCCAAGTACCAATTTTTAGCTACTTTGTATAATAATTATATTTCTTCTAATATGCATTAAAATATACTAACTAAATATATGTTATAGACAATTTAAAATCATCTCCCATACCACCAATGGTAGGTCTGTACATTTAGAATTGAATTAATCTAACCATCTAATTTTAAAATGAGACAAGTGAGGTCCATAAAAGTGACAGGAGTGCATCCAAGTCACATAAGAGACTGAAACGCAAAGCCAGACCTAAAGTCTCTGTCTCCTTCCCAGGTTACTGTGTTTTCAATCCTCTGAGTTTGTGAGGAAAGGATGTGGGCACTAGAAAAACAAATTGAGTCACTGTAATTAGGGGAATTAAAAAGAACACAGGCACAATGTACAGAAATCTTAGAGGAAAAAGAAACCAGTAGGAAGTTGTTAAGGCTGCAAGGCAGATGGGGTCTCTTGGAAAATATGACTCCCACACAAATCAGCAGCTCTGATGCATTGCTGTCTCAAGGCTGATTTTCTGAATTACTTAGACTCAACGATGAATAATTCTAGGGCCTTGAGAACCACCCTGAGAATGGAAAGGAGTAAATGTAGATGGAGAAGCTGTTGGGACAGCAGCTGGACTCTGCACACAAAAGCATGGGAAGTGCTTTCTGTCCTTCACTGACTGCTCTTTTGAGCATGGGTCGCCAACCCTCAGGAGTGCACTCTTGAAAAACACAGCATCACTTCAGTTTGAATCAAAATAAAATAGCAAAATATCTGGGGTTGGAAACTGCTGAGGATTACTTAGAGTTCCTCAATAGTCTATAAGCCACATTTGCAAACAAATGTTTCCTCATGAGGAATCACAATGGAAATCCAGAAGACATAATTTCATTAACTAGGGTCATAGGATTGGGTAACTCAGATTTTAAAGGTCATCTACTTCAGTAGCTATAAATTTTCTTTTGAAACCTGTGAAAACCATTTCTTCAAAATAAATCTTAAAGAAAAACTTACTGCACAGAATGGATCAAAGCAGAACCACTGTGGTTGGTGGAGTGAAGAAAGGTTTTGGAGCTGTGCCCGCTTAGTTCCTCCTTCCACCCTCCCTTTCTCCACCCTCTGAGCACAGTATAGTATGCTGTCCCTTCATGCAGTCCAGTGCTTCCATTTTAGGAATGAAGAAATGAGGTTACAGGGAAGTGAAGGTTTCTGAGGCTACTCAGTTAAGTAACAGCAGAGTGAGAGAATTTGTAAGGGCCAAACTTGACCTAAACACAGCCATCTTGAATTGTCAACCACCATGATTGCCCCTGAGTAACCCTGAAGTGTTTTTCCCCCACTTAGTTTCCCAGCACAGCACAGATAAACAAAACCTTTAATGACATGTGGAGCTTTGGACCAGACCCTGATACACTCAGTGTTAAGAACGTGCCTGATATATAAAATTTACTGTAAACCAGGTACATTCTGCTTGGAGGAAAGCCACTTTTGTCCTGATCACTATATAAACTCCCTTCCTCTGACCCAAATTGTGGGGATACACCAGTCTTGCTGCCACCTTCTACCAGCCCTCTGTTCAATAAAGATTACATTCTGTTATTCTGTGTCTGCCTTTTTCTTTTGTCTCATAGCACCTTCCACCTATGTTGTCGATTCTTTTGCCTTGGATTTTCCTGGAATAGACTTGACTAATAGTTGGTCTTCCTGGGGGACTATTATGGTCAAACATCATGATATTGTGATTTATATACTATGTCTAAACATCATGATATTGTGATTTATATACTATGTCTGTAATGTAGAAGAATTCTTAATCAAGAGTATCTAGAAACTGTACACTATTTGAAATGTATCAGAGAATAGAGTTCTTTTCTCTTCCTGTCCTGGACACTGGAAACACATACCACAGGTAAGTTCTTTAAGAAAAAAAAAAAAGACAGACATATTGAAGTATAATTGGCATGGAATCAACTATAATAAAATAAAATTGATGAGTTGATGTAAAATAAACAAAAAAACTACAGAATTTATGAAACAATTATGACAATGAAAACATTTATTACACCCAAAAGTTTTCTTGTGTCCTTTCCTCTTGACTTTCCCTACACCCTCCCAAATCCAAGATAATGGTTCTGACTTCTGTTATTAAAGATTAGTTTGCATGGTTTGGAATTTTATATAAATGGGAATCATAGAATATATAATGTTTTTCCTCTCTGGCTACTTTCTCTCAGCATGATAATCCTAAGATTCCCATGTATTATTACATGTGCAAATAATAGTTGATTCAGTTTTATTACTGAGAACTATTTCATTATGAGCTATAACATTATGTGTTATAACTCATTTGTTGGTAAACATTTGAGTTATTTTTTTACTATTGCAAATAAAGCTATTTTAAATATTAGTGTAAAAATCTCCATATAGGCATTTCTTGAGTGTATATATATTTAGAATGGCTGGGTAAATATGGTAAATAAATACATGATTGACTTTTTTTTTTTTTTTTTTGCAGTGGTGGGGATTGAACTAAAGGCCTCACACAGACTGTCATTGAGCTATACCCTCAGCCCTATACCTATGATTGATTTTTAAGAAACTACCAAATTGTTTTCCAAAGTAGTGGTGCTTCTTTGTATTCCCATTTGAGATACATAAGAGTTCTAGTTGTTTTACATCCTCATCAACACTTGGTATGTTCATTTTTTTAAAAAAAAATTCTAGCCATGTAATCCTACATCATATACAACTGGAAGAATGTATTATGTATTATGTGTCAAAATACTCTATACTGTCATGTATAACCAATTAGAACAAATAAAAATTGTTTCAGCCACTCCAAGAGGAAAGTAGAGATATATCATTGTGGTTATATTTCAATTCAATTTAGTTTCCTAATGACTGTTGATGTTGGGTAACAATCTTTTTGTGTGTGTATTTGCCATCTGTATTATCTTTTTTTTTTTTTTTTTTTGATGAAGAGTCTGTTCAAATATTTTGCCAAATTTTAAAATTGGGCTGTTTGTTGTCATGTTGAATTTTAAGGGCTCTTTATATATTCTGGATACAAGGCCTTTATCAGAAATGTGGTTTGCAAATATTGTATTCCAGTCTTTGCTCATCTTTCTACTCTCTTAACAAGTGAACCACAGATTCTCCTAATTTTGATGAGTCCCAACTTATTATTTTCTTTTTTATGGATTGTCCTGTTGTTCCTAAGAAGTCTTTACCCAGTTCAAGTTCTCAAAGATGTTCTTATACTCTTTTTCCCCTCACATTTTTAATGGGTGCATTATAGTTGTACATACTGATGGGATTTACATAATTGCACATGCACACAATAAGCAATATAATTTGGCCATTATCACTCCCCAGCACTTCTCCTCTCCCTCCCCACCTCCCACTCCTTGGTCCCTTTCCTCTTCTGATCTCCCTTTGATTTTCATGAGGTCTGATCCCATCTTTCTTTTCCTTTTCCTCTCTAGTTTTTGAAAATTAGAGAAAACATATGACTGTTAGCATTCTAAGTTTGATTTATTTCACTTAATAAATTGGTCTCTAGTTTCATCCATTTTTCTGCAAATGACATAATTTCATTTTTCTTTATGGCTGACTAAAACTCCACTGTGTATACATACCACATTTTCTTTATTCATCTGTTGATGGACACCTAGGCAGGATCCATAGTTTGGCTATTGTTCTGTGCTGCTATAAACATGGGTATGCATGTATCACTGAAGTATGACAACTTTAATTCTTCAGGTTAAATACCAAGGAGTGGTATAGAGTCATATGGTGGTTCTATGCTTAGTCTTTTGAGGAACCTCCATATTGATTTCTATAATGGTTGTACTAATTTATAATTCCACCAGTAGAAGTGTTTTGCTTTCTCTGCATCTTCTCCAGCATTTATTACTATTTGTATTCTTGATGGCTGCCATTCTGACTGGTATGAGATGAAATCTCAGTGTAATTTTGATTTGCCTTTCTCTAATTCCTAATGATATTGAAAATTTTTTTTCATATATTTGTTGGCCATTTGTGTTTCTTCTTTTGAGAGATGTCTATTTACTTTATTTGCCCATTAATAGAGTTATTTGTTTTTTTGGTATAATTTTTGAGTTCCTTTTATATTCTAGATATTAATCCTCTTTCAGAAGACTAGCTAGCAAAGACACTCTGTAGATTCTTTCTTTACATTCCTAATTGCTTCCTCCGCTGTGCAGAAGATTTTTAATTTGATGCTGCCCCATTTATTAACTCTTGGCATTATTTCCTGAGCTTTAGGAGTCCTATTAGAGAGATGTTGCCTCAGTTTGTATGCTGCAGTGTTGACCTGAAGTATTCTTTTAGGAGTTGCATAGTTTCTGGTCTAATTCTGAGACCTTTGATCCATTTTTAGTTAATTTTGTGCAGGGTGAGGGATAAGGATCTAGTTTCATTCTTTTACATATAGATAACCAGTTTTCCCAGCACCATTTGTTTAAAAGGCTGTCTTTTTTCTTTGTCAAGAATCAGATGACTGTAAAGGTATAGGTTTTTCTCTGTGTCTTTTATTCTGTACTCTTGGTCTATGTGTCTGTTTTTAATGACAGTATCATGTAGTTTTATTACAATAACTCTGGAGTATAATTTAAAGTCAGGTATTGTGATGCTTCCAGCATGGCTTTTTTAGTTTAAGATTACTTTGACTATTTTGGGTCTTTTATTTTTCAAAGTGAATATTAGGAATGTTGTTGTTGTTTTAGTTCTGTGAAGAATGCCATCAGTATTTTGATGGGGATTGCATTAAGTCTGTATATTGTTTTTGGTAATATGGCCATTTTAACGATATTAATTCTGCCTATCCATGAACATGGAGGTCTTTCTATCTCCAGAGATCTATTTCTGCATTCTCTAATCTGTTCCATTTGATGACATATGATGTATTTATCTCTACACCAACATCATAAAATTCTGATTACAGCAGTTTTAAGATAAATCTTAAAAGATAATGTAAATCTTTGAACTTTTTTCCTTTTAAGAAAAGTTATTTTTACTCTTTTAGGTCCATTTAATTTCCATATGAATTTTAGATTTGGCTTTACAATTTATCCAAAAATGCCTTTAGGATTTTGATTGAGAACATATTGAAACTATAGGTAAATTTGGGGAGAGCTTACATCCTAACAAAAATGAAAGTTTTGATCCATGAATGTGATATTTTGTTCTATTGATTTATAACCAAATTTCTTCTTTATTTTATTTCAGTAATATTTTGTAATTCTCAGTATATATATATATATATATATATATATATATATATATATCACAACACTTAGGAATAAATTTGATAATATATATATAATCAAATTTATTCCTAAGTGTTTTGATGCTATTATAAATTATATGTTTTAAATTTTAATCTCCAATTATTTATTGTAATTATATATAAATACAGTGGATTTATACAGATTGATGTATGTTGCAGTTTTTCTAAATTTAGCTGTTAGTTTTAGTAGCATTTTTATAGATCTTAAAGAATTTTTTGATAATAATATTGCCTATTAATAAAGACATTTTTATTTCTTCTTTTCATATTTGTATGCTTTATTTTTCTTTCCTTATTGAACTCACTATAAACTCTAGTATAATATTGAATGGAAATCAAGGGAATGGACATATTTACTTTGCTCCTGATCTTAGGGGAAGCATTCGTTCTCTAGTAAGGGTGACATTAACTATGTATCTTTTGTAGCTGCTTTTCAAGGTTGAAAAACTTTCCTCTATTCCTATAATTGGAGTTTTTGTTAGGTCTGTAAATTTATATATGAGGTTGTCAAATTCTTGTATACTTACTGTTTTTGTTTGGATGCGAGGTATCTCCAAAAAGCTCACCTGTTAGAGATGCAAGAAGGTTCAGAAGAGAAATGATTGGGTTGTGAGAGTCTTAAGCCAATCAGTGAATTAATTCCCTAATAGGGTTAAACTGAGTGGTAACTGAAGTGGCAAGGTGTGGCTAGACGAGGTGGGAATTGGGGTGTGGCTTTGGAGTATATATTTGTATCTGGCAAGTGGAATCTCTCTCTGCTTACTGATCATGATGTGAGCTGCTTCACTCTATCCTACTCTCCCGCCATGATGTTTAGTCCTACCTTGAGCCCAGAGGAACGGAGTCAGCCTTCTATGGACTAAGACCTCTAAAACCATTGAGCCCCCAAATAAATTCTCCTCCTTTAAAGTTGTTCTGGTCAGAGCCTGCTCCTATCAGAACACACACCGAGCCCGGAGCAGCCGAATTCCGGCTCCCAGAACTGCTCTGGCCCAGGGCTAAAGAACCCACGGAAACTGCTTCTCGGTCTGGGTCCTGCTGAATACCGTGGAGGTAAATACCAACTGAGCCTTCATAGGCAGTGGCAACAGGATTGAGACAGGGCTTGTGAGAGCCGGTCAGGACCCACCCGTTGCTTTGGTCACCCAGCAAAGGGAACGAAATGCTGCCATTCGCATGGGATACCAACATGGCAGAGATCTGATGTCATCAGAAAGCGGCGGAGGAGATAACTTCATCGATACCAGCGGCGACAGAAACAGTTGGTCTCCTGGTAAAGAAAGTGAGTCACAAACACCCGAGTTTCTCTCACTTTGTCATCAAGCCAGAGGGGCAGAGCAGAGCTGCCGCCCGCGCCTGGAACAGGCCCAGCGACCCGCCGGTGTGGTAGTCACATCACCCCAATTGGAGTAGGGGCAGAGCAGAGCCACCGCCCGCGCCTGCAAGGTAGGCAGACCTGCGACCGACCGGAAGAACAGGCCCAGCGGCCCGTCAACATGGTAGACAGATCACCCCAATTGGAGGAGGAGCACAGCCGCTGCCCGCCCCTGCAAGGGAGACTTTTCAACTATACAAGAGCAATATAAATATATAGGGGGAAAATTTCAATAACACAATAGCTTCACCAAGCAGAAAGAAACGCGAGCAGTATGAAAAGACAAGGAAAGAAAGGACCACAAGCAATGCAGGTCAACTCAACTTTAGAAGAGGTAATAGCTGCAGCAGATGGAATGTCAGATAAAGAATTCAGGATATACAGGCTTCAGATGATCTGGAGTATCAAGGAAGACATTAGACAGCAAAATCAGACAATGAAAGATCACTTCGACAATGAATTACATAAACAAATCCAAGAAGCAAAAGATCAACTATACAGGGAGATAGAGGTTATAAAAAACAAACAAACAGAAATCCTAGAAATGCAGGAAGCAATAAACCAACTTAAAAACTCAATTGAGAATACTACCAGCAGAGTAGAACACTTAGAAGATAGAACATCAGACAATGAAGACAAAGTATTTCAACTTGAAAAGAACATAGACAGCTCAGCAAGACTGTTAAGAAACCATGAGCAGAACATCCAAGAAATATGGGATAACATAAAGAGACCAAACTTAAGAGTCATTGGGATACAGGAAGGTATAGAGGTCCAAACCAAAGGAATGTGCAATCTATTCAATGAAATAATAAGAGAAAACTTCCCAGACTTGAAGAATGAGACAGAATCCCAAATCCTAGAAGCCTACAGGACGCCGAATGTGCAAAATCATAAGAGATCCATACCTAGACATTTTATAATGAAGATGCCCAACATATATAATAAGGAGAGAATTTTACAAGCTTCAAGAGAAAGGAAGCAGATTACATTTAGGGGCAAGCCAATCAGGATAACAGCTGATCTTTCAACACAGACTCTGAAAGCTAGAAGATCCTGGAATAACATATTTCAAACACTGAAAGAAAATGGGTTCCAACCAAGAATTGTGTATCCAGCAAAATTAAGCTTCAGGATGGAAGATGAAATTAAAACCTTCCACGATAAACAAAAGTTAAAAAAATTTGCAGCTAGAAAACCATCTCTTCAAAACATCCTTGGCAAAACATTACAGGAAGAGGAAATGGAAAATAACAATGAAAACCAACAGTGGGAGGTAGTACAGAAAAGGGGGGAAAATAATCAAAGAGGAAAACAAACCATGTTTAGTAACATAAATAAACAAATATGGCTGGAAGAACAACCCATAACTCAATAATAACCCTAAATGTTAATGGCATAAACTCACCAATTAAGAGACACAGGCTAGTAGAATGGATCACAAAACAAGACCCAACAATATGCTGCCTACAGGAGACGCATTTGATAGGAAAAGACATACATAGGCTGAAGGTGAAAGGTTGGGAAAAATCATATCACTCATATGGACTTCTGAAACAAGCAGGAGTGTCCATACTCATATCAAATAAAATAGATTTCGAGTCAAAGTTAATCAAAAGGGATAAAGAGGGACACTACATACTGCTCAAGGGAACCATACACCAACAAGACATAACAATCATAAATATATATGCTCCAAACAATGGTGCAGCTATGTTCATCAAACAAACTCTTCTCAAGTTCAAGAGTCTAATAGACCACCACACCATAATCATGGGAGACTTCAACACACCTCTCTCACCACTGGACAGATCTTCCAAACAAAAGTTGAATAAAGAAACTATAGAACTCAATAATACAATTAATAACCTAGACTTAATTGACATATATAGAATATACCACCCAACGTCAAGCAGTTACACTTTTTCCTCAGCAGCACATGGATTCTTCTCAAAAATAGATCATATATTATGTCACAGGGCAACTCTTAGACATTATAAAGGAGTAGAGATAATACCATGCATCTTATCTGATCATAATGGAATGAAACTGGAAATCAATGATAAAAGAAGGAAGGAAAAATCATGCATCACTTGGAGAATGAACAATAGGTTACTCAATGATCAATGGGTTATAGAAGACATCAAGGAGGAAATTAAAAAATTCTTAGAGATAAATGAAAACACAGACACAACATATCGTAATCTATGGGACACAATGAAAGCAGTTCTAAGAGGAAAATTCATTGCCTGGAGTTCATTCCTTAAAAAAAGGAAAAACCAACAAATAATGATCTCACACTTTATCTCAAAATCCTAGAAAAAGAAGAGCAAAACAACAGCAAAAGAAGTAGAAGGCAAGAAATAATTCAAATCAGAGCTGAAATTAATGAAATCGAAACAAAAGAAACAATTGAAAAAATTGACAAAACTAAAAGTTGGTTCTTTGAAAAAATAAATAAAACTGACAGACCCTTAGCCATGCTAACGAAGAGAAGAAGAGAGAGAACTCAAATTATTAGCATACGGGATGAAAAAGGCAATATCACAACAGACACTTCAGAAATACAGAAGATAATTAGAAATTATTTTGAATCCTTATACTCCAATAAAATAGAAGATAGTGAAGGCATCGATAAATTTCTTAAGTCATATGATCAACCCAGATTGAGTCAGGAGGATATAGACAACCTAAACAGACCAATATCAATTGAGGAAATAGAAGAAGCCATCAAAAGACTACCAACTAAGAAAAGCCCAGGACATATAAAAAGCCCAGGTATACAGCAGAGTTTTACAAAACCTTTAAAGAAGAAATAATACCAATACTTTTCAAGCTATTCCAGGAAATAGAAAAAGAGGGAGAACTTCCAAATTCATTCTTCGAGGCCAACATCACCCTGATTCCTAAACCAGACAAAGACAATTCAAAGAAAGAAAACTATAGACCAATATCTCTAATGAATCTAGATGCAAAAATCCTCAATAAAATTCTGGTGAATCGGATACAAAAACATATCAAAAAAATTGTGCACCATGATCAAGTAGGATTCATCCCTGGGATGCAAGGCTGGTTCAATATATGGAAATCAATAAATGTTATTCACCACATCAATACACTTAAAGATAAGAACCATATGATCATCTCGATAGATGCAGAAAAAGCATTCGACAAAGTACAGCATCCCTTTATGTTCAAAACTCTAGAAAAACTAGGGATAACAGGAACATACATCAATATTGTAAAAGCAATCTGTGCCAATCCTCAGGCTAGCATCATTCTGAACGGAGAAAAATTGAAGGTATTCCCTCTAAAATCTGGAACAAGACAGGGATGCCCTCTCTCACCACTTCTGTTCAACATAGTTCTCAAAACACTAGCCAGAGCAATTAGACAGACGAAAGAAATTAAGGCATAAAAATAGGAAAAGAAGAACTTAAATTATCACTATTTGCAGGTGACATGATTCTATACCTAGCAGACCCAAAAGGCTGTACAAAGAAACTATTAGAGCTAATAAATGAATTCAGCAAAGTGGCAGGATATAAAATCAACACGCATAAATCAAAGGCATTCCTGTATATCAGCCACATCCTCTGAAATGGAAATGAGGACAACCACTCCATTCACAATATCCTCAAAAAAAATAAAATACTTGGGAATCAACCTAACAAAAGAGGTGAAAGACTTATGCAATGAAAACTACAGAACCCTAAAGAAAGAAATAGAAGAAAATCTTAGAAGATGGAAAAATATACCCGGTTCATGGATAGGCAGAACTAACATCATCAAAATGGCGATATTACCAAAAGTTCTCTATAGGTTTAATGCAATGCCAATCAAAATCCCAATGGCATTTCTTGTAGAAATAGAGAAAGCAATCATGAAATTCATATGGAAAAATAAAAGACCCAGAATAGCAAAAACAACTCTAAGCAGGAAGTGTGAATCAGGCGGTATAGTGATACCAGACTTCAAACTATACTACAGAGCAATAGTAACAAAAACAGCATGGTACTGGTACCAAAACAGGCAGGTGGACCAATGGTACAGAATAGAGGACACAGAAACCAATCCACAAAATTACAACTATCTTATATTTGATAATGGGGCTAAAAGCATGCAATGGAGGAAGGATAGCATCTTCAACAAATGGTGCTGGGAAAACTGGAAATCCATATGCAACAAAATGAAACTGAATCCCTTTCTCTCGCCATGCACAAAAGTTAACACAAAATGGATCAAGGAGCTTGATATCAAATCAGAGACACGGCGTCTGATAGAAGAAAAAGTTGGCTACGATCTACATACTGTGGTGTCGGGCTCCAAATTCCTCAATAGGACACCCATAGCACAAGAGTTAATAACTAGAATCAACAAATGGGACTTACTCAAACTAAAAAGTTTTTTCTCAGCAAAAGAAACAATAAGAGAGGTAAATAGGGAGCCTACATCCTGGGAACAAATCTTTACTCCTCACACTTCAGATAGAGCCCTAATATCCAGAGTATACAAAGAACTCAAAAAATTAAACAATAAGAAAACAAATAACCCAATCAACAAATGGGCCAAGGACCTGAACAGACACTTCTCAGAGGAGGACATACAATCAATCAACAAGTACATGAAAAAATGCTCACCATCTCTAGCAGTCAGAGAAATGCAAATCAAAACCACCCTAAGATACCATCTCACTCCAGTTAAATTGGCAGCCATTATGAAGTCAAACAACAACAAGTGCTGGCGAGGATGTGGGGAAAAGGGTACACTTGTACATTACTGGTGGGACTGCAAATTGGTGCAGCCAATTTGGAAAGCAGTATGGAGATTTCTTGGAAAGCTGGGAATGGAGCTACCATTTGACCCAGCTATTCCCCTTCTTGGTCTATTCCCTAAAGACCTAAAAAGAGCATGCTACAGGGACACTGCTACATCGATGTTCATAGCAGCACAATTCACAATAGCAAGACTGTGGAACCAACCCAGATGCCCTTCAATAGACGAATGGATAAAAAAAATGTGGCATTTATACACAATGGAGTATTACTCTGCATTAAAAAATGACAAAATCATAGAATTTGCAGGGAAATGGATGGCACTAGAGCAGATTATGCTAAGTGAAGCTAGCCAATCCCTAAAAAACAAATGCCAAATGTCTTCTTTGATATAAGGAGAGTAACTAAGAACAGAGTAGGGACGAAGAGCATGAGAAGAAGATTAACATTAAACAGAGATGAGAGGTGGGAGGGAAAGGAAGAGAAAAGGGAAATTGCATGGAAATGGAAGGAGACCCTCAGGGTTATACAAAAGAACATACAAGAGGAAATGAGGGGAAAGGGAAAAATAATACAAGGTGGAGAAATGAAGGTCAGTAGAGGGGGTAGAGAGAGAAGAGGGGTGGGGAGGGGAGGGGAGGGGGGATAGTAGAGGATAGGAAAGGCAGCAGAACACAACAGACACTAGTATGGCAATATGTAAATCAATGGATGTGTAACTGATGTGATTCTGCAATCTGTATAAGGGGTAAAAATGGGAGTTCATAACCCACTTGAATCAAAGTGTGAAATATGATATATCAAGAACTATGTAATGTTTTGAACAACCAATAATAAAAATTTAAAAAATAAATAAATAAATAGAAAACTTTTAAAAAAAAGTTGTTCTGGTCAGATCTTTTAGTCACAGCAGTAAAATAGCTGACTAAAACACTTATATTGAGATGGTCTTTAAATTTTTTGTTGTTGATATGGTTAATTATATTAATTGATTTTTAAGCATAAGACCAAGCTTGCATTCCTGGAATGCATTCTTACTAATATATTGTTTGGCATGATTATATAAAATCTTAACAATTTTGCATCAGTCTTTATGAGAAATATTGGGAGTAGGTTTTTTTTTTCTTTTCTTTATTTCTTTATTTCATTTTGGTGTTGGAACAATGTTGCCCTCATAGAATGAATTGAGAAGTAGTCTATTCTTTAATTTTCTAGAAATATTTGCATAGAATTAGTGGGTTTATTTTCCCCTTAATATTTGGTAGAATTTCTCAAGGAAGATATGTGGCTTAGGGTTTTCTTGGTTGGAAGGCTTTTAATGACAAATTTAAGTGCATTAATAAATATAGGGCAATTCAGGTTATCTTTTATCTTCAGTGAGATTTACTAGTGTCTTTCAGGAAACATGTCTAGTTCATCAGTATGGTCAAATTTGTTAGCATAAAGTTATTCTAATATTTCCTAAATTGTCTTTTAATATCTATAGAATCTGTAGTAATACCTCTTCTCTAATTCCTAATATTAATAAATTTTGTCTTCTTTCTCCTATCCTAATCACTTTGGCTAAAGGTTAATCAACTTTTATTAATCTCAAGGTGGTTATTACAATATTGAAGTGCCTTTCTGATTCCCCCATCTGTTACTGAAACTCTAGCTTTCACAGCTGGGGTTTAGGTTCCACAGCTGGGGTTCCTTCTACAAAGGGAATTTTTTTTTCCTCAAGGATAAAATCCAAACTCACATCACACCTGAGACTTCCTCTAATATCGTGCAATTGTTTATGCTCCAGTTACAACAAACTGCTTGTATGCAATTTTCTTAACACACCAAGAATGTAATACCTTGTGTTTTTGCACATGCTGTTTCCATTAAGGAAAATACTTTCTCCTTTCCTTTCCTCTTTCCATAGCTCTTATGGTCACTCATAAGATTCAGTGTAAAAACTTTTTGTAACATGACCTTTTCTGTTACTTTTGCCTGGTTGGAGCTTGCCACTCAATGTTTTCTGCATCCTTTGTGGATAGCTTATAAAATTCACCACAATGATATGATTGATATTCTGTTTGCTTATATGTCTCCTTAATTAGACTGTAAGATTCTAAGTACAGAAAGAAGTAGCTTCCTTACATTTGTTATCTCCATTTATCAGATCAATGACTATCATGGATTTGGAAATAATAATGAGTCGATATCAGCCAGTATTGCTTAGCCTGCTGGTTTCCAAAGTTTGGCCCTAAGATCAGCAGCATTTATTTCCTGTTACAGAAAGTTTTATGTTCCTTTCTGCTTTACTGAATTAGAAACTCTGGATGAGAGATCCAGCAATCTATGATGTAATGCATAAGCTGGGGGATTCTCTTGCCTTCTAGAGTTTGAGAATCATTGATTAATTAGGAAGTGATTGTGGAATCAGCAAGACCTGGTTTGAATCCCTTCAAATTCTTTGACCTAGAACAACTTAAATTTTTTTAGAGCCTCAGTTTCCTTATACATAAAACAGAACAGTAGGAGCTTTTTATAGGACTGTTTAAAATTTAAATGAGATACTTTAGATAAACCTAGTATAATGTCTGACTCATATGTACTCAATAACTTTTGGCTACAAATAATAGTTAATAAAAAGAGTAAAGTGAGGGCTGGGGTTGTGGCTTAGTGGTAGAGCACTTGCCTAGCATGTGTGAGGCATTGGGTTCGATTCTCAGCTCCTCGTATAAATAAATGAATAAAATAAAGGTCCATCAATATCTAAAAAACATTTTTAAAAAATAGTAAAATGATACTAATGATTTCTACCTGATGAGAAATAAATAATTCTACTCATGCAGTCTTTCTGGATATTATTTTGCTTATAAATGAAGAGAAAATGGTTTAAAAAAATAATTATTAGAATCAAACTAACCTAAGAACTGATAAGCAGAATTAACAAGGGAAAGGAAATTGTAGGAGGTAATTATTGTAGGAGGAAAAAAAAGCAAGGGAGATGGATTTATCGTAGGAGGAGAAAAATTTGATGAAATTGTTTGAAAATGTGGTACTCATATTATGCAGTAAAATTTACAATTATGTGTGTTTGTTTGGTTGTGCACAAACTTGGTTACATTTAAAATCTGATTGGTACTCAACTTGAAAATTATCATCTTCTTCCAGTTATAACTTCTTTTAGAGTACCAGTCATAAAACAGGCAGGGGGCCAGATCCTGAGATATAGACCTAAAGGACAGAACACTCCCCTCCTAAACTGAGCTCAGAGTCTAATGGTTCTTACCAGAAACCAAATCTCCAAAGCAGATTAAGCAGATAACTTCTTTAGTATTTTAAATAGTTTATAATGAGAGAGATTTAAAGGAGAACCTAGCTGGCTCTCAGAGCTTGGTGTATTCATGAACAAAGAGAAACAGATTTCCTTCAGCGTCAGCATTTAAGTGACTATTTCTCCTGGAATCTGCAGACTGGATTTTGTTGGCATTTTCATCCAGATCCCATTATGTGCTTACACACAGAACAACAAGATGGTGGAAGACTGTTTACCCTTTAGGTTTGGCATGGCAGAATTTCAAATTTGATTCAGTGCTCCAAATGTGTTGGTTATCCGTACATTCAATGTGCTGGGGAATGACAGTCGAACTAAATGTAAACCCTGTCCTGAAAGAGTTCAGTGTCTACTGAGATAAACGCATGTATGTTTAACAGCATTGTGTTTTTCATGGCTTTTTATAGTTGATAAACACTTTCATAAAAATGATCTTAATTGGTCATCACAGTAACTTAATGAAGTAAGTACAGTGAATAATATTAGCACAATCCGTAGACAATTAAAGTAAAAACAGTAAAAACATGTCTGTCTGAAGACATACACTACATTCAGTCTATCCTCTTACTGCCTATATGTAATCAATCACCAATTTTTGTTGTTTCTACCACCTGTCTCTGTAATTTTTGCAGCCCTTATTATTTCTACCACCACTCCCTTAGTTGAAATAAGTTCAGCCTTTTTTGTCTGGGCTATTTCAATAACCTCCTAATTGGTCTCTCTGCCTACAATTCCTACCCACTCCAATCTGTCAACAGAATTATCTTTCAAAAACAGAAATGATCATGCTACTCAGCTGAAAACCCCTTATTGGCACCTCTATCCATCAAGCTGTGCATGGTATAAACACATTTTGCAAGCTACACCCCAATAAGCCTTTCAAACTTGACCTCTTAGTGTCCATCAACCTGCCCCACCCCTTCCCCAGTTGGACAGACACAGACCAGATACTCCAGCAACACTGAGCTGACCATGTTCTTTCAGGCCTCCACCTCTGTCTAATGAACTTCTTATCTTTTAAGACCAAGCTCAAATGTTACCAACTTTGCAGAACCCTTCATGACTTCATGGTCTTGTTTGTTTGCGCCTTGCCTTCTGATCCTAGACATCTTTCTATCTTCCGTTAGGTAACAGGATTATTATGTGCAGGCTGCTTCCTCCTTGGGAGCTATGCTGAAAACCTTCTGAAGGGAAGAAATTGCATTTTAATAATCCTTGTAAGAATCCTGGAGACCCTAGTGCTAATGGGGGGGATTCTGGCCAGAGTTGCCAGATTGGTCAACAAGGAAGTTCAGTTAAATTTGAATTTCAGATAGACAATGAGTGATTTGTATAAGTGTGTCCCAAATATTGGAAGAGATAAACTAGCTTTTTTAAAATCTAAAATTCAAATTTAACTGACCATACTATTTTTTTTCTCTGCTAAATCAGGGAATCTTAGTCCATGTGGACCTAAAATCTAGTTCTATACCCGCTGGTGGTTAAGCATGACCACATTTGCTATGTCTAGTGAAAATTCCTGTCCCACCCTCATGGAGCTTCCGGTTGAGCAGAGAAGTCAAAGAGACTATTTCTAGAATCAGTATTTAAATGAAAAAACTATGTGTTTCTGATAAACATCGACATAGTAAACGAGACATCTAAGGGCACATGGAGTACTCATATAGGAAAAAAATACATCCCAAAGTTTTTCCAGTTTCCTAATGATGATAATATATTAATGGAAGCCTGGAAAGCTTAGTCAAAATGGCATGGTTGCAGTTTTAATCTAACAACCACAATATTGAGATCAGCGTAACCTTGGTCAAATTGCTTAACTTCTCTGTACTTCCTTTTAAAATGTGTGTGTGGGAGGGGCTGAGCTAGGGCTAGGAGAGTAACCAAACTCTGTTGCCTAACGAAATGACTGTCAAGCTAAATGTGTAACCTCATAATATGCATCCACATTCGGAGGAGGGCAGAGGCAAAAGTCAGGTCAGGAGCATTCATTACCAAGTTTTAAGTTTTTGTTGCAAAATGCACAAACCTGGAATTGGAGCCAGGCAATTGCAAAAATGATTCCAGATCTGCATGGTAACAATTTAGACTGACTTCCACTCCTGCCTGAAATTTAGCAGCAGAGGAAGTTCTTTTCCTGGACGGCTGCCTTCACTTGGCCTCCCCCTTCCCTCAGTACTTCAGGCTGCTCACTCCCCACATCTGTTTCCAAACCATAGAGCACAGGGTCACAGCATGGCGCAATAAGCAGCATTAGCAGGCAGCATGAATCAGTGGTAAACCTTTGATTTTAATTCCTTGCTTCTCCTAGAGAGGAAGTGTGGTCTAGTGGTTAACCCACTAAAAATAAAAAGCAGCTAGAAGATAAAATTCCTGGTCCTTTCCATGCCTGGATGTCCCTGTTCAATTCTTATTGGGACACCAATCATATGTGTGTGTGTATATATAATTTTTTTTTCCTCAGTGTTGCTCTACAATGTTAGTCCCTGAATTGGCCTGATCCTAAGACATACTTGGGAAACTGGTTAAACAATTTCTGAGCCCCTTCCCAAAAGTTCCCAAGAAAAGGCCTAGCCATCTATTTTTAGCAAGCATTATAGACATACCCTTATAATCAGACTCAACTCCACTGTATGCTGGTGACACATCACACGAACGAAAGGAGAGCCTTGCAGGAAAACATAGCAAGAGGACCGAGGGGGAAAAGAGCATATCTACCATAGGGTTTGCTCAAGTGAAAGAGGAAAAGGAGTAGCAATAAAGAGATCCAAATTCTTGTTTTGGCTCTGTGTATCTAGAGTTGGGTAAACCTGGGCAGGTCAATGAAACTCTACTGATCTAATTTTTTATGGTCTTAACAATAAAAGTGACTAGATCATCTCTTTCAGTTCTGTGAGTCAATGAATTATTTCTGTGATTTCACAGAAATGCCAAGATGGACTCGGAACATCTCTTTTCCTGAAAATGACTGTGGGTGAAGTCACAGAGGTGAGGGTGGGCTTTTTCCCGGCTGCAAGAAGATGGTGGAAACCAGGGATGATGGGGAAGTTTGGGGCCAGGGCTGCAGGGACATTTCTCCCCACCCTCCTCTCTGGAGGCTCTGCAGCTGGCCTACTTATGCAAAGGTTTTGGCTCTTCTTTTCTTTTAAAAAAGCTTTCTGACTTGTACATCCCCCTGAGGAGCACAGATTCATTGTTTTGAGGAGAATTTGCACACGCTTTCCTGAAAGGAAGAAAGGCGGGAGGGTTGGGAGGACTTGGGTGGATTAGCGAGTGGGCCAGCATTGGTTGCCAAAGAAATGAGTCTCTGCATGTGTGATAAACATATACCTGTCACATCACTGGCCCTGGATATGCCCAGCAAAATCCTTTGGCCCACTTCCACAATGCCTAGAAGTGTGTTCTCGTTCATGGACTGGACATCCGCCTACTCATCCGTCTCTGGAGCATTTGGGCATTCTTCCACCCCAGAACAAGTGGGGGTGAGTTAGGAGAAGGAGGAGTGAGTCATGATTGTAGGAAAAGGATGTCTTATGAAGCCAACGCAGAACTCGCTTCCTAGAAACATCATGACAGGTCCCATAAAGCCCACGTTTGGTTCTAATTATAACATGCCCACATTTGAGCATTTTTAGTTTTCCCATGGTAACAACAGGGTTTCTGAGGAAGAGGACATTGACTCAAATGTGCTCTATATGTCTAAGAGTGGGAACTTCTTGGACTTTTTAAATTTTTTTAGAATTTTTTTAAGAGCAGTTATTTTTGCTGTCTTACAAAGGAGATACTCTGGTTTGTCTATGCCTATTAACCTATCTATAAACTGGGCTTAAGCACATTATATAAAAAGGGCAAAATGAGCTTCATAAAATTAAAAAGGTATTTTTAAAGACCAAGATGAGCAACATGAAGAAAATCAGAAAAAAAAAGAAGTCTTAAATAAATAGGATTTGTTTTCCCCTCAACTTGAGACAAATGGCAATCTAAAACAAAACAAAACATCAAATATTCATTTTAAGCCCAATTTTGAAAGGATGCTATGGACACTTAATTACAGCTCCATTATCCACCCTCTCTGGTTCTATTCAACAATGATCGCTCTTCCTGAGAACAATCAGAAAGCAAGTGTCACAATCTTTGAAAAGTCCACTTATGTTCAAGTGTGGTTTTTTTTATGATGTGTTATTTTATTTTAAAAATGTTGGAAAGTTGCTACATTTTAAAAATTATTAATGATGACTTTTAATTATGTCCCAGTTTGTCTTTATTTTAGATAAATGAAAAAAATATTTTTATTGATCCATTCTTCACCACTGTTCATCATTTAGATACCAGAGATTCTGGCAAGTTGAAGAGAAAACTTTTTCTGTAGTATGAAGGATTCCAGGCTGGAGTACTAAACCTAGGAGACATCATAAGGGAAGGGAGATTTCCCTGACTACCCTGGAGATGGAGCTGAGGAACAGTGTGTGCCCCAGCTCTGAGCTGGCTTGAGGCTGGTTGGAATTTTTAAATTTTTTAACTCTCCAAAAGTTGGCATAAGTGGCATTTAAAAAAGGAAGAGAAGTACTGCCTATCTGTTTTTCAAGATTGCCAAATGAGTCTTTACTCTGAAAATCTCAGCAGTTAATGAAACATTGGCGTGGTTTTTAAACCTCACCACAGGAAATAAGGATGATCAAAAACATGTTGGCCATGTTTTGAAATTTTCCAGAAGTATAAGAGATTCTCTTCCTGTATAAAGAACAATGACCTCAGGTTTAATAACTTCTTAGAAAATGATTAAGGCAAAATATGCATGCTTTCCTCAAACTTAGTTTCTTCAGATAGATCCTTGGAATTTTGCACAATAAATTCAGGAAGTTTATTGTAGTTTATTTTCATGATAAATAAAAAAATACGTAATTATTTTCATCACGATTTTAAGCTTATTTACTTATTTTTACAAAATACCCTTTTGCCAAAAACTGGGGCTACATAAAGAGAGCAGTTATGTTTTGAGGAAGGTCCCTAATATATTGTAGGTACTTATTGATCAAATTATCAATAGCATCTGACAGAGCAAAATATAGTAGCTAATTTTTATACAATTTATATATCTTACCATGTGCCAGACACAGATTCAAGTACTTAAGAGGATAAGCAGTATTTAGTTGATTCTCACAGCCACCTGAATACCCATTTACAGATGACCAATGGAGGCACAGATAGATGACATAAGTGGAGAGCTTGACTACTACCACTCTGACAGTTTCTCTCTTTAGTCTGTGTTCTTAATGCCTGTAGCGGCTATATCGCATCTTTGAAAAAATGACCAACCCTGTCCATTGTTGAAAATGGAGTTGAGGTAAAAGTATTCAAAAGACCCAAACTCTTGGAATTTAGTACTATGTCCAACAAGCACTTTCTAGAAAAGAGTCTATAAGAGGAGTTCTTTGTTGTGACCGTAGAGTACTTAAGGTCTATGATATACTACCTGAGTGAGTTATAAGAGGATAAAGGCCATCAGATTAAATGGCTTCATTTTCTTTATCAACTGAAATATTATCCCTGAGAATTGTCATAAAGGTCTGTTTCCCATCTATAAGGAACATGTGGTTTGATAAAGGCAGTTGCTCACATTTGATAAGCTCTTCTTGAAAAATTGCTACATACAGGGCAGTGAGTAAGCCAGCATGTTGGCCTTCCAGGTGGGTTAAAGCCTGGACTGGGAAAAGGACATTCACCGTGGAGTGTGGGAGAGGATAGGGTAGATGGAAGAAAGGACACTGCGAGAGCAGCAGGAGGGCCTCCAAGCCCCAGCAGAGAATTCCAGGATGGCTTCCAAGGAGGTGGTACCTGAGTGGAATCCTCTAGAATGGTTTTCACTCCCCATTTCCATATCACTGCATCCTCTCATCTACATCAAAACTTACAACTACTAGTTTTAAAGATATAATCTATTCTTATTTTCTATTCATCTGTCTTTCCATTTAATGCCCAGGTTAAATGCTGGGATCAATCTCAATAGAAAATAGCTAACGAACCTTGGGCCAGGGTGATTGGTTGTCTCAGAATTGATTGTTTTTGCTTTGGAAGCTCTTCTGATGTTTTCATACTGTGCTAGCCTCACCTTCTGGGCAGGTGGATCTCATTTGCTGATCTTACCTGAGCTTTCTTTGAGCATTGAGCTTTCCTCCACTCTTGCCTTCACTGGCTTTTGTTTTCCATATATTTACGTAAGCTAATTTCTGCTTTGTTTATTCCTGTCTCTCTGCTAATTATGTATGAGCTTTGGTTTATGTTTTCTTTTAGTCTGGCTGAGCCATGTTTAGTCAAGTCCCTAACCTTAAATATATTTTGGCCTCTTGGTTCACGCACTATTTCCATGCTTCCTGCTTGACGTACAATCAGTTTTCGACTATTTCAATTAAAAAATTAGAATGTTGGGAGCAGAGAGAACTTAGTACTAGATGCTCAAGAATGGAATGCCAACATAGAATTCTTACTGCTCTTTCTCAACCAGAGAAAACTTCTGACACAAAAGTACTCTCAAAAAACTTTGACCACTAACTGATATTATATTATGGAGATATAAGTTTTTGATGAACAAGGAATGTTCTAGACTTGGGTAGTCAATTTTAGTTAATAGGTATGTACATTTCCATACTTTTAAACAAAATTAATAGTGGCATGTGAAAATACAAGGTGATATCAGGGTGTGAACATTCATGAAGTGACAATGTCAGCTTGCTATCTCACCAGATGCTCTGAGCACCGTGCTGAACCTGCTACTGTGAAGGCCATAGAGGGTGTTTAAGTTAGCTTTCTCACTGCTGTGACCAAAAGGCCTGAAGAGAACAATTTTAGAAGAGAAAAAGTTTATTTGGTGCTCAAAGTTTCAGCAGTCTCAGTTCATAGACAGCTGACTCCATTGCTCTGGGCCCAAGGTAAGGCAAAACATGAAGGCAGAAGCTTGTGGCAGGGGAAAGCAGCTCAGGACATGGCACCAGAAAACAGAAAGAGAAAACTCTGCTCACCAAGGATAAAATATAAACCGCAAAGTCATGACTTCAGTGACCTACCTCTTCCAGCCACCCTACCTGCCTATAGTTACCACCTAGTTAATCCATATCAGTGGATTAATCCACCTATAAGGTCATAGCTCTCATAATCTAATCATTACCTCTGAACATTTTTGCATTGTTTCATGAGTTTCTGGAGGATACCACACATCCAAACCATAACAGAGGCAATGTTGTCCAAAGCCTCAAGATGCCACATAAAAGATTCGATTTTGAGATTTGAAAAAGGCCAAGAGGAGTACAGGTTAGGAAACTGAATATTGGTGTAGAAACATTCAGACACACACCTTTAATACTTTGAATTTGTATTCTGTAAACACTTTCTGCTGTTAAAAAGAAGAAACTAGTTCTCAAGGCATAAACTGTCCTCACTCTCAAAGCCTATCCCTGCCACACATACCGTTTCTGTCTTCAGAATGGAAATACCAAAGAGCACTCCCTCAGTTCGCCATTTTCTCAAGATTCTGGCATGCTAGATTGATTTTCCTTCTTTCCCTCCTCTTGAACCAGCCTCTTCTATCTAGAGACTTCGCCATTGTCTTCTTGTCAGGCACCAACAGCATGGCTGTTACTCTACTCTGTATGGAGAAAAGATGGGTTAAAGTTGGCATCACAAGAATGTGAGATGCAGCAAGCAAAAGTTAATGTCTGTGTTCCTACCCAACTTTATTGTTTTGCGGAATAAACATTGAAGAGGGACATATTGGAAATGGTGACTGAAGCTTATAATCTGAAACCACTAGGGCACTATTTCTTAGACTCTTTTATTATATCTCCTGCATCAACACAGATAATGCAATGAAGATGAAGATGCAATGAAGATGCAAATTTCTGGAATCTACCACAGATTTACTCAAGTAGAATTAAATAAAAGAATGTGCCCCCCCCCCTTCTCCTTCAGTGTAGGAATTGAACCCAGGGACACTTGTCTTCCACTGAGCTATATCCCAGAGTCTCTTTAAGTTGCTAAGCCTTCCCTCAAACTTGTAGATCCTCTTTTAGCCTCCTGAGTAGCTGTGATTACAGGCACAGGCCACTATACCGTGCTTGGAAATGCGTATTTTTTTTTAACATGCTTTCTATGTAAGCCTATTGATCCTATGGGGAAAAGTACTCTAGCAATGTGCTTACGATAGGCAAAAGTCATGCAATTGTTAAATGAAATCATACCTGGCTCCAAGGAAATCGGTCAAAGTCTTATGATTATTGGATACATTATAAGGAGAGGGAGGTGATGTGATGCTTTAAAAGAATTAAGTGGAGAAAAAAAAATCTTTTTGTGACAGGGAATAAGGGCAGGAAGGCTTACCCTCTTATGGTTTCAGTACCATCACAGCACTGGTTAGATTGTCCTTCGTCCTCTGCCTGTGGAGAAAGAGCAAAAGCCATGTGGCCATGACCCAGAAAATTGCCTTTTCCTAAAAGATAAAGCCCTCATCGAGCCAAACTAGAAAGCGTTTTATTCTTACGCAAAAAAAAAAAAAAGGATGCAGTGTATGTTGATGACAATTACCATTAAGTAAGGGAAACAAGGGTAGTTGAAATGGCAGTTCTCAATTTTTGTGTCCTCTGGAGATTTGAACACTAGATTTTTTTTTTTTTTTAAACTTGGGATTGAACCCAGGGGCACTTAACCACTGAGTCAATCCCCAGACCCTTTAGAAAATATTTGAGTTACTAAGTGCCTGGCTAAATTGCTGAGGCTGGTTTTGAACTAGTGATCCTCCTGCCTCAGCCTCTCAAGCTGCCGGGGATTACAGGCATGCATCACCACACGGCGCAACACTAGAATTTTTGGCATTTTGAATTTTGAAGCGAGCTAAAGACATAGAAGGCTTTCACAATTATTGTTCTCTTCTCACCTGGCTGGCTTTGGCATCCTGCTGCCCTGTGAGGAGACCTGATGACTTCCTTTATGTCCCTCCTGGGCAATTTTAGACACTCACTCAGCAAACTACATGTGCATGGTACAACCATGCCTTGCCTCCTACTGCTGTACCTTGCTGAGCACTGTGTCCCAGGATGGATTTAGTGAGATGGCATCTGATAGGCACCACCATATGGCTGTATATACTTAGTGATAGCCGAAACAAAATTCCATTTACAATTTTGAAAAACCATTCACTGGGAGTGAAGTGCTGATAGATGCCACACCATGGGTGAACTTGGGAAACATTCTGCTAAGTACAAGAAGCCAGGCACAAAAGGCAACATTGTATGATGCCATTAATATGAAATGTTCAGAACAGGCAAATCAATAGAAAGAGAAAGTAGATTGGTGGTTGCCAGGAGCTGAAGGAAAGGGAGAATTGAGAATGACTGCTAATGGGTATGAGGTTTCTTTTAGGGGTGATAAAAATGTTCTAAAATTGCATAGTTGTGATGTTTGTACAACCTGTGATATGCTAAAAAATGGAGTTATACATTTTAAAATGGTGGATTTTATGGGATGGAAATTTCATTGCTATAAAACTATTCTTAAAAAAGAATAAAAACTTTTTTGAGAGGTTTCTATGGAAAGTTTTGGCATATCAGTATGCTGAGATAGGGAGGTTAAAACTGAATTACATAATGATCAAGTGATGAAGTTAATAAAGAGCTGAAATTTAACTTAAATCTAGTGTTTCCTTAAATATTACCATATACTGGATTTCCTTGATTATACATAGCAGGTACAATAGATAATTAACACTCTAAAAGTCTGTTTTCACATATAATACACAATTTGAGAGTGTGTTGGTGCAAAGCAAGATCAGGCATTGCATGAGACAGACTACAATTCATAGGGGTGATTAAGGTTACATTGAAATTAGTCAGAAGGTTACCCTATTATCACCAGCATTAATTTCTTAAAAAGTTGTTTGAGAAGATGTATCTTACTTTGAATAATGTTTAATTAAGTCATTATTAAAATGAGATTTTCAAAAAGATTAGCTTATCAACAATTCATACAGAGTTATGATTTAAATCAGATTACTGGAACTATAGCATATGATGCTAGCTTATATCAGAGTCAGTGTTTGGGAAGAGGGTTATAAATTCATTTCGAAGATTGACTTAGTAAAACCAGGTCATGAGTTTATAATTTGTTACTTAATGTACAATGCTTATAATTTCTAACATTTTTTTTGTCAGCTACCCTTTTGACAATATGAAAGAAGCTATGGACCCTCACTGTAAAATGCATATGTACAGATACCTACATTTTTTTTTTTACATATAATTTTTCGGAGGTCCACTCTGAAGTTCATTCATGGACCCTTCACTGTATGCTGAGAACTCCATACCTATATAAATAAAAATTTGGTTCTTTCTAATGCTTGCTTAGATCAACTCAAGCTATTGTCAGTAATTCTGTATTTGATGAGATGCTAAATTTTTTTCTTAGGGAAAAAAAAAAAAGCACTTGCACATATCTTAGGCCATGGGCACTCACCCTAGCACCAACTGTGCCAGTTCAAGATTGGACTTTAATTATCATGTCTCTTTGAGATACAACAATTACTTAGCGGAAGCAGGATTGTGTGGGATTATAAAGTATTCAATCACCACTAAAACAGGAAGCCTCCCTTAATCAGTGGCCTTCCATGTTCCCTCTGCTTATGCTTAAATAAGCAGCTCTACAAATAAACATTCAAGTAGCATCTGAGAAATTTTCCAAATGTGAGTGGCCTAACCCTTTAGGATACACCCAGTCCCAGACTATTGCATGGATCCAGAAGATTCGAGCAAGCAGTGCCTTTCAGTCTGAATTCTTCACAAAGAAGCCTCAATGTTTTCTCTCTGTTGACCAGAAGTGATATATTTAGTTATCCAGAAGGGTAGTCAATCTGCCAGGGAAAATATCCTGAAGAAAATGAAGCAGGAGATTATGTTGGGCAGACCTGGGTGTTGGTGTGCCTGGGCCTTGTTTTAAAACAGATTCCTAACTCAGTCACAAAGTCTCATGTCCATGTGTTTTCCTGGGGAGAAACTTCCAAGGCGGCAATGTGAAAGCTAACAGACTTGATGAGGGAGTGTGTAGCCATCTGGTTTGCTCACAAGCAGAATTGCTCTTTTTATCAGAATTATTTTCAGATTTTTGTATGGGGGAGGAGTTGGCCATCTTGAACACCAAGTGAATATTAACCCTCTACTTTAAAAGATTCTGTTAAAAATTCTTCTAATAAGGATACTAGGAAAACTTTTTTTTTTTCCCCTTGAAGAGAAAAGGGAGACTTGGTAAAACTGAGTGAACAATGTCCAGGGTGGAAGGGGGAGATGCTTCTCAGTGGGATTTCCCCAGTGACTCCAAAGTTTAGGAACAAAGCCATCCCCAGGGCTCGCTGCTCTAGGATGCCCTCCTCTGAGCTCTCCATTCAGGTGGAAATAAAAGTTGGGATCTAATCAGGTGACTCCCGGTCTCTCTAAAGCTGACTTAGTTTATTGTTGGTGCCAAAACTTTTGTTTTTCCCATCCCTCCAGCTGAGCTAGGTGAAGGAGGCATTTAATAACATTTGGAATAAGTTGCTGTAGTAAGTAAGCTCCTGGTTGGAATGCCCCCAGTGTCTTGCGAAGGGACCCTTGAAAGTGCTAATGCTTTTCACAATTAGTAGAGCAAATTAAAGGCAGCAGCTATCAGTGACTATACATGCACTAACACTTTCCCTCTTCCTTATACAGGACAAAATTCAGAGAAAGAAGGCAGAGCCTGTGTTGTAAGGTTGAAATCAGAGGAAAAACTGCAGATGCAAAGGGCTGAGAGCCGACCCTTCTTTTCTTGTATCTTCTTGGTCAGTGTTACACTGATAATACTAATCAGTGCCTGATAAACCAGTGGCTTGGTTACCTTTTAAAGGTAGCACCTTGTTGGTTAAACAGATAGATTAAATTCTGATGCTTCCTTTGAAAGGGAGAATAATAGCAATATAACTTTAAAGGAAATCTATTTAGTGATATGACTTTGGGTTCCAAGAACATATGAAGAATGAAGAACAAAGCATATGTTTCTTTTAAATTTCTAGATTAACTTGAACTCCTGGCTTTATCCATAGCCATTTGCTTACATAAAATGAATTTTGTCTCCAAAATTATTTTTCAGAAAAAAGGAAGTTGCCTTTTGGATACATCCATCTTGATGAAGTTATTCTTTGTGCTCTTTTAATACCTGAATTTGTATCAACACCAAAAACCACAAAAAAACAAACAAACAAAAACACCAAACAAACAATAAAAGACTATTGTTAGTGGAAGATGCTTTGGGGTGAAATGATCCTAGTTAATATCTATTCTGGATGTTTGTGGAGGTCATCTGCCAGAACTGATTAAAAAAAAAAGAAGAAGAAGAAGAGTAATGTGTCATTGATATATTACTAAGTCTCTAAGTTAGCCATGAAATGCAAGTTTAGATATTTTTACAAATGAGACTTTTTGACAACACATAAAAAATGCAAATCAGTAAGTAGCATATGATGGATATGACAAATACGGACCTAAAGAAATGGAAAAAATGACTGAATATGATGCTAATGTGTGTTTGTGACCTGAAAGCTTTCTAGGGTCAGCAATGTACGTGGACCTCAAAAGTGTTAGCTTTTGAACATCTTAGAAGGAAGTGACAATGATGTGCTGAAAACTGGTGGATTAGTCATCATGACAGTGGTAAGGGATAACATTATTTTATGAAGTGAAAATGGAAAAAAACCACAATATTTTAAAAACCAATGTTTTATAAATTTATTTATTTTTGGTACTGGACACTGAACTCAGGGGCACTCAACCACTGAGCCATATCCCCAGCCTATTTTGTATTTTATTTAGAGACAGGTCTTCACTGAGTTGCTTAGCACCTTGCTTTTGCTGAGGCTGGCTTTGAACTTTTGATCCTTCTGCCTCACCTCGGGAGCTGCTGGGATTACAGGCATGCGCCACCACGCCCAGTTTATAAATTTAATTTTAAATAGTTATGCATAACTAATACTTTGAGTAGATTTTTGATTTATGTGTCTACATCCCTAAAAGATATTATCTTGGTGGCCAAAGAGAGATTTCTTACAGTTGTTATATATTTTGGCATTAAGGGAAGGTAGTTCTACCATAGAGCCACAAATCTTAAGCGATTGTGTGTTCAAGGGGGATCTTTCCCATTTCACAGATGAAGAGACTAAGTTAAACTATTAACTCAAGGTCACATGGTTGGTGGAAGAAGGGAATTAGAAATGGTTTTAACATTTTTTTTAATACTGTTCTCTCAGTTGAGTCTTTCCTTCAAAATATTATAAACCTTGATAAACAGAGAAGAAAAATAAAGGTTCTCATGCTAAGGGAGAGACTTACCTGTGAGAAGCCATTGCTTACACATACACATACACACACACACACACACACACAGAAGCCCTTCATCCCAGCCAGGTGCTACCTGACCTCTGTGAGCCTCAGTCTTCCAGTCTGAAGTTGCCTTTAGCAGGACAGGAAACAAAAAGCTCCATGCTCACTGCAGCTGCTTCCGTAGTGTGTGGGAGTCACTCCCTCAGAATCACAAGTATGATTATTATTTTATTAATAAATATTTATTTTTTAGTTGTAGTTGGACACAATACATTTATTTTTATGTGGTGCTGAGGATCGAACCCAGGGCCTCATATGTGCTAGGTGAGCGCTCTACAGCTGAGCCACAAGCCCAGCCCCACAGGTATTATTATGTTAAATGCACTGGCCCTCCCTTTCTCTGCAGGCCAAAGAGCAGCAGCATTACCTAAAATCTACTTGTGGAACAGTTCTACAAAATCATGGCATTGGCCTCATGGATTATGGAGTCTGTAACCTGTAACTCATAATATGTGTGCTAAGAGATTTATCAGCAACAGGGGAGTCCAAAAGAATATGAGAAAAAAATCATCCCCAAAGGAAAACAGCCATTCCCTGGGGCTTTGAATGTGTTGGATTCTGATCAAACTAGCAACTCATATGGGAGATTCAGAGTTCCCTTTTACACAGAGTGCTTCTGATTTATTAAAGTACCTAAAATATTCAAAGAAACACACATTAAAATGGTTTCCCCTACTAATAGCATCCTGTTGCCACCACTCAAGGGATTGAGAGTAGGAAGTAGTCCAGGGAGTAAGGCAGGAATTCAGTATTAGATAAATGGGAACAAGCCTGGTATACTGTTGGTGTGAATATGTACACTCGGGCATGTGTGCACGCACACACACAGCGTCAACAGGTACAAGCTAGGTCATCAAGGAAGAGTCCGTGCTGGAATCAGGTGGGAGTTTTGAGACGTGGTAATCATCATTATTGACTTCAGGTAGAAGAAAGGACTTCAGTTAAGCCTTCAAGGATTGGGGGTGGTAAAATGGATATTGTCTTTAGCCAGAGGGGTCCATTCTACAATTAGCTGGACTCATAAAAGACAATTTTATCTTTTCCAGCACTTCTTTTGGCATGTTCCTCTTATGTAAGATGTTTTAAACTACCTGAATAAAATTCTCTCCTCAAAGAAATCATACTATTTCATCATGTCGGTTTTAATAAACAATTTCCTTTTCATTTACTGTGGTTACCTCAAGGTGCTGCTCTCATGATCGACAACTATTCTTGAAGTTAGTGTTTATATAATCTCTATATTTTATAATTTGACGATCTTTTTACAACAAGGAGTGGGGTTTTGAGGCAATATATATTTGGAACGGGGCATCACAGTATGAGTTACAGGAGTCATCCCCTTTCCCATTTTGCCTCCTGCAGTTTTTGACCACCCCCCCCCCAAAAAAAAAAGATTCAATCAAACAACCAACTAGATTTTTAAAATCTTTTTTTTTTTTTTGTAGGGAGGAGGGTATGGGGATTTAATCCAGGGGTACTTTATCACTAAGCCACATCCCTATTTTTTTTTTATTTAAAGATAAGGCCTCAGTAAGTAACTCAGGGCCTCCCTAAATTGCTGAGGTTGACCTTGAATTGGCAATCCTCCTGTGTCATCCTCCTGAGATGCTGGAATTACATGCATGCTCCACTATACCCAGCTAGATTTTTAAAATTTTACCCTCTCCCCGCACTCGAAACCCACAAAAAGTTAATCTTAGGCCAAAACTATGTAAGCATTCATTGTGGTTGAATGTATTTCTAGAGTCTCTTGTTCTAGGTCTATTTCAAGTGGGGGAAAACAAAAAGCAAAAACAATTAAAAAAAAAAAAAGACCAAAACACAAAGATCCCCATCTGTGGATGTGAAGTATACCTGCTGGGAATCGGAGATTCCTGCACTCAGCCTCTATCCTTGACTCAATGAGTTTCTAGGTACATTGTCAAACTTTTTTTCCTTAATCTGAAAAATGTGAAAAAAGAACTTGTAATACTGTTCTCTTCTGTCACGACTGAGGAATATCAGTGACTAAGACATGCTTCTCTAATGGTATTGTTAGGGAAGGAAAAATACAATAAAAACTGGTGGGAAGTCTCAATAGCTTTGCTAAGAGAGCTGGATTTGCATACATCCTGGAATTAGAATCCCTGGTGAAGCTTATTTCCATTCCTAAGTGCAAGAATCAAGTGGTCTCTGTTCTGTTTGTGTGCTTCCTTTTCATCTGCTATCTAGTTTGAAAATAAGCTCTTGGGGTCTCTGGTTACCTTTAGACTTTGATGAAAAGTTCAAAGCAGGCATTATAACCTGGGAGTAGGTAGAGAAACAGGTTGGGTGACCCAAACAGTCCCTGGTGATCCGCCCAACCAAGGCTGTTGATTCTCAAGGATGAGAAGTCATAGGCAGAATGACCAAGTAGCAAGTGGGGAGATGCACAATTAATGTATTCCTCAGTTCCTTATACGATTCCTGTGCTGGACTTAAAACTAACAACAGATGTTCCCCCAGGGAGCTTGCACATACTTGTTCATAGCATGTTTATTCATAATAACTCCAAATTGGAAACATCCCATTGGATAAACAACTGGGGAGGTACACTCATGCAACTGAATGCCACACCGGCAATAAAAATAAATGGACTACTTTCTTTAAACAAAGCAAATTGAAGATCTTTACAAATAGGACTTTTGTATTAGATTTCTATTGTTGTATAGCTGCTCAACCTAATTTGTCCCACCATCCCAGATGTGGAACATCTATAAAAACTTAAATATAGGGCTGGGCATATAGCTCAGCTGGTAGAGTTCGCATTCAGAAGGCCCTGGGTTCAATCCCCAGCACAAAAACAACAACAAGAACAAAAAAACCACCCTTAAATATACCAATATATTTAATATAATATCTCATATAATTATAACATAATGATTATAATAATATTTGTTAACATTAATAATTAATATATACAAGGTCTAGATTATGGTTCCCAACCCATTTTAATGTACTCATGTTAATTTCATTGACTTATTCCCAGAATTGAAAACTTGAGACTTAATGGATTAAAACAGCACCTATTTATTAACTCACAGTTCTGAAGGTCAAAAGCCCAAGCACAGCATGGCTGGGTTCTCTGCTTAGGGTCTTTTTTTTTTTTTTTTTTTTTTTTTTTAGAGAGAGAGAGAAAGAAAGAGAGAGTGAGAGAGAATTTTTAATATTTATTTTTTAGTTTTCAGCGGACACAACATCTTTGTTTGTATGTGGTGCTGAGGATCGAACCCGGGCCGCACTCATGCCAGGTGAGCGCGCTACCACTTGAGCCACATCCCCAGCCCCTCTGCTTAGGGTCTTAAAAGGTTGAAATCAAGGCGATGAGTTCCTTTCTGAGGGTCTTGCAGAACTGACTTCCAAGCTCATTCAGGTTGCAGGCTGAATTCAGTTCCTTGCTGCTTTAGGATGGGTCCCTGTTTACCTGCTGACTGTCAGCAGGGGGCTATTTTTAGCTTCTAAAGTCTGCCTACCTCCATTGCATGACCCCCTCTGTCCTCAAAGGCAAAATGGAAAATCTTGCATTGAATTCTCTCATGGTTCCAATCTCTTCATATATATATATCTATATATATATATATCACAATACCTTTATTTATTTATCTTTATTTGGTGCCGAGGATTGAACCCAAGGCCTCACCCTTGCTAGGGAAGTGCTCTACCACTCAGATGAACCCTTACTATATTATTATATAAATAATCAAGAAATGGTAATTGACTATTTCAAGCCCAACTTATTTGGGATTTTAGTTATAACTGTCAAATACTTCCTAGCAGCATCTAGATTTGTGTTTGATTGAATACTTGGGAAAAGATGTATGTACACCAGAGGGTGGAAATCTTGAGGACCATATTAGAATTCAGTCTACCACAATTCTGAACTTCACCCCTTTCTCAGCTTTGTTAAAGCATTGAACATATAAGAAAAACTACAGTACAGGAATAGACCTGACCCACTGAGTCCAGAACCCTCACTTTAGCCATAGAGCTGGCACATGGCAAATGGGAGGATATCATGGTCCATATGGCCTCATCTTTGGTGAAGGAAAAAAAAATTCTATAAGAAGTAAAAAACTAGAAAAAAAAGGAACCATAGTCCTTAAAAATGATGCAGATATTAATAAATGTTATCTAAGTGTCCATCAATGAGCATGTACTATGCTTGCAATTTGATGCAAAATGTTATTTTTTAAAGTGAAGTTAAAATTCTGTATCATGGTTTTTCATAGTTATCCTTCGTGGGTTGATCACTCTTGATTTTATCTAAGCAATTGACCTTAGCCTTCTTTCTTTTAATAAAGATGATTCAGAAAAATATGTTTATAATTTGAAAAATTACACGTGAAATATTTAATGCTGAATATTATTACTTAAGAAGGACAAATGTATTGGATTAATGATTACCTTTTCATTGAATTAAAAAATATCAATGAGAAAAATTGTACCTTTTTTTTTTTACTATGAATGTGTTAATAACTGGGCACTTTGGAGAAATGGAAGCACTAACTTTAATTTCTTTTTTTTTTTTATCTTTCAACCTTTATATGTAGAATACTTGAAACTTTCCAAATTCCTGTACATATACTATGTCATTGAACTCAACAATCCACTTTACCTTTGAGACTCAGGAGTGATGTTATCTGATCAAAGACCCAAAGTGAGATAGATATAAAAATGGGATAAGAACCAATTCCGGTGCTATGCCATGGTTGTTCCTCTCTAGTTATTCTGAGGACAGAGGAAAAAGAGCAAGAGTATATCTATCCTGCGTTGAAAAACTTAGGTCAAGGACTGCTCTTATTGTGGAAATTCAGCTGCATATTTGATAAATGAAAACCTTTACTTTTTTTTTCCTATTTAATAAGGTATTGTGGATCCCTTACCAAAAGAGTGCTAGAAAAGAGCTATTTAATTGTAGTGCTAAATGAATGTGTTTATTTTCAAACATACACATGTGAATACTGGCAGAAAATTTTTATCTTCAGAGGCATCTTATTGCTCCATTTTGGGTGCAGGGGTTAATATACGCTGCATTTTATCCCAATAATCCTTGGAAAACCAATCTTACCACATCTGCTTTGTCTATCTTGGCATTGGTGTCAAGATCCTTAAAATTGCAGGTCTTGATTTGGGACTGTGCCTGGTGGTGAAATCCTATACAGTTCTATTTCTTTTGTTTGCAATTTGTTTATGGTCTTTTCTAGGAGAGGTACTGAAGCAAAGGAGGGGAAGTTACATCAGATCCATGGTTTTCTTAATTAGATCATTATAGACTCTAAAATAAACTGCCTCTTATGAAATACAACTAAATATTGGAAGATACTAGGTAGTCTTTTTTCCCCAACTTCATGAAAAGAGAACTGAAATCTTTAGCAACCTTTATTGCCAGAGGGCACACATGGTGGAAATTAAGTTAAGCCATCCTTTAATTTATATAAATAATCAAGAAATGGCAATTGACTTTGTTCACAGACCAATTTAAGTCTATTAACATATGCAAACTTTGTGCAACAAAAGTCCATCTGCTTCCTGGACATACTGTCTGCATCTTTCTGATTTCAAACTCATGCAGGATTTGGCTGGGTTGTAGTCAAACATGATCAAAAGTAGATGGTCTGGAAGGCTAAGATGATGGAGCAGGTAATGAGGTTTTCCTGAAAATACCCCGTTCAACATGGTTAAGTTCAAGGAAGTGGAAATTACTTTAACTTGTAATAGCTCATTAAATTAATTCTCCAATTATAGAGGCCTCAGCAATGCAATTCTTAATTAAAGCTGGTGATTAATTCATGGCGCTGATCGGAGAATGGTGGCTTTTGTTTTGCTTTTGAATGAAGTTGCAGACATATGCAATAGTACTGTATTCGACCATCTGGGGAGGATTTCTGGGCAAAGTGGTCACTGTATTTGACAACAAATGAAATAACTTCTCATGTTAATACTCTGAAAAATCTCAAGGTAACTTTTCTTTTACAAGTCTGGAAGCAGAACACTGATAGAAAATCAAAAGCTATAATGCCTATATCCTGTGTAAAGAAATACTCCTGGGATAAGTCCTGCCTGAGCCTGACAACATACTTTTCAACTATCTAGTCTTTGAGATATAATTAAAGTTCATCTTCTAGATTAAGCTTTCTTCAGAAGACCACTTGGTCATTTGCTAATAAATATTCATATCATCATTATGATTATTTTTATTAGCTAATATGAATGGAGAGCTTACCTTCTAGGAACTCTTCTAATAATGTAATTTCATCTAAAATTGTCTCATACAATTGGTATGGGTTACCTCACAGAGTTGGGATTCTTCTTACTCCCCACTGGCCCTCAGAACGAATCTATGATGTAGACACTATTGCTGTCTTTTTCTTAAAGGTCAAACAATGGAGGCTCTGAAAGCTTGAGTACCTTGCCCAGGGACACACATTTTATAAAAGGAAGACACATGAATGCATTATTCTGTCATGTATAACTAATTAAAACAAACGAAAAAAAAATTTTTAAAAAAGGAAGACATGGGGCTGGGGTTGTAGCTCAGTGGTAGAGTGCTCGCCTAGCACGTGCGAGGCCCTGGGTTCGATCCTCAGCACCACATAAAAATAAATAAATAAAATAAAGGTATTGTGTCCAACTATAACTAAAAAATAAAATGTTTAAAAAAAGGAAGACATAGCTTGCACAGTGGTGTACACCTGTAATCCCAGCTGAGGTAGGAGGACCACAAGTTGAAGGTCAGCCTCAGCAGCTTAGTGAGAACTTTGTCTTAAAAAATAAAAAGGGCTACAAATGTAGATCAGTGGTAAATTGCTCCTGAATCCAATGCCCAGTACCAAAATTAACTTAAAACACTAAAAGAGAAAAACATAGAACTTACAACAAACTTTCTCTGGCTTTGAAGCTGTAGTGTATTATCTTTGTCTCTTTTCACATTATAGACTTTTTACATAAAATCTTTTATTAAGGATACACTTGTTTTTCAGTGATTACCTGTCAGTTTCTAGCAGAAAAAAAGATGACGTACCTGAATTGGGAATGATTCCAGGAGAGTTTATTAACAAAGAGGCTGTTTACAAAGCTGTATTTTGAGGTTGGCCAAAGCATGGGGAGCACAGGATGTTGTGCAGCAACCTGAGGCTAGGAGAGTGGATGAGGTGTTTCTGCACTGAGTACTGAACGGATGAGAGAAGAGAGCAGTTACTAGCTCAGGAAAAAGGAAAAGGAAAAAGGAAAAAGGAAAAGGAAAAAGGGGGGGACAGGGGGAAGGGTGGAAGTCATCTGCAAGTCATAGTGACCTTGGATGGAAATCCGTGTCCAGTCCAAGGCCAGTTCATGGGGAAGAAGCCAGGGAAATCCATGCCATATGTCACATTGCTCCCACCCCTCATTGCCTGTCAAGGCTATCATTGACCATACCCAAATGGAAGCCAGTAGAGGAGTCTTGATGATGTGGTCCTCCTAGGTCAGTACAGCAAGGCCCACTGCTAAACTGGGAAGTATAGGAGTATGAAGGATGTGGGAAGATTGCAAGGAGAATCTGAGGGGCAAATAGAAGTATCTAGCCAAAGACATAGATGGAAAATGTGCTGGTAATAATAACAGACCATTGGTTTCTCTGTAAATAAAGATGCAATTTTGAAATATAGTTTCTCTTAGGATGTGAGGAAAATGAACTTGGCTCCCTTGGACCTATTTATGGCCATTGTGTGGTATGGAGCAACTGTATCTGTTACTGCCAGTGAAAGTGCTGTGCCTCTAAAAGAGTCTCAGCAAGGATCAGAGAAGTGGGTCACCTCCCAGAGTTAGGGTTCCTCTCACTCCTCCGCAACTTCCTTGAGAGGTCACTAGGGAAACAATAAGTTACCTCAGCATTTCCAGGGAAAAGGCTTGTATCCACCCATTTAGAGAGTTATCTGGAGAGTTTGACTCCAAGGATTTCTTGGTATATTTCAAAATAAAACAAACACAAAAGTTTAAAGAAGAAAATTGGAGGCCAGGCATCTTGGTGATCAGCTATAATCCCAGTAACTCAGGAGGCTGAGGCAGGAGGATCACAAATTTGAGGCCAGACTCAGCAATTAGTGAAACTCTAAGCAGCTTAGTGAGATCCTGTGTCAAAAACAAAATTAAAAGGGCTAGAGATGTAGCTCAGTGGTAAAGTACCTTGGGTTTCAATCCCTCTGGGTTAAAATATATATATATTTCAATCTCTATATTTAAAAAAGAAAGAAAATGGAAGGAGGATGAATACTAAACTGAGAACGTCAAAGGTTTCTGGAGGGGTCCTGGATGGGAAGAAGGACTGCATAGTGTTGAAGGAGGGAGAATAAAGGGAAAAAAAGTAACAAAACTCATTTGTGTTCAGATGGATTATTGCTTTAGGTTAGATTTATTTTTTTTCCCCAGCACTGCAGATTGAAACGGGGTTTCTCACATGATAGGCAAGTGCTATCCTACTAATCTACATTTTCAGCCCTAACTTACATCTTGAATGTCCCTTAAATGTCTCTGTGTTAAAGCCTTAATTCTCAGGATGATTCTGTTGGCAGCAGGCGGAACCTTTAGGAGGTGGGAACTTGTGGTAGGTCCTTGAGTCATTGGGAGCATTCCCTTGAAGGAGATTGTGGGACCCTGGCTGCTCCTTCTTTCTCTTTTGCTTCCTGGCCATGAGGAGAGCATGTTGCTCCACCATGTATCCACTCCAGAGGCTTAAAGGCAAGGAATCTGCCCAATCATGGGCTGGAATGTTTAAAACTGTGAGCTAAAATAAGTATCTTATCTATATAAGTTAACCACCTCAGGCATTTGTTATAGCAGCAGAAAATTGACATAATTATCTATCCAGATTTTTATTTATTTTGAGAATATATATTGGCATGATAAATATTCATAATTTCACATATTTAAAATTTGTTTTATGCCATCAAATAGTCATAAACTTTTCTATAAACTTAAATCAATCACATTTTACTTTATTATAAGTGCACAGTATTCCAATTTGAATTGTTTCTTCCTGTTTCTCCCTCTTCTTTTGATAGGATGCATTACCCTTTTGTTAAGTTATACTATGAACAATTATTCAGTTACCATCCTCAGCATATTTGCTGTTGCAGAGAATATTTTATCCCATATTCACTTTCTCTCTTCCTAAAAGATAACTATTACTTCCTTTGTAGCTGTAGTCCACCTACCCACTCCCCTTTTTAAAAACTGTTTACTCTAGTAGATTCAAAAATATCTGATTCAGACATAAGAATAATAAGATTCAGATAGCAAGAATGACAGAATCTGCTTCCTTATCTGCTAATCCCTTTGGAAGAGGCTAGATATTGTGCCTGAGAATTACACCATAAAACAGAAAAGGAAGTTTTGTTGGGTATAATTAGCAGACTGTGAATGGAAACCTGGAGATAATACATTGTAGTGTCTCACCCTAATTATACATCAAGCCCAAGATACGGCTAGTACCTCAACTGGGAGTGTCAGATAGTGTGTTTTTGTTTTGTTTTGTTTTTAATGAATATCTCTGTTTTTCTTAGCATATTTTTCACTATAAGTATAAAATTGGTGATAACCAAGTTTTAGTTTCCTACTACAAATCTTCTGTTCTTGCAAATTCATTCCCTGTACCTTCTCCATTTTGTACTGTTTTTCTCACCCAGAATTCTCTCCCTTTCAAAGGCTTGCCAAATTCTGTGAAATTCAAGTTCTACTCTCTTGGTGAAACCTGCCCTCACATTCTAGGCCAAGGAGATGGTTCTCAAGTCTGAATGCCTGCAGTGGTTAGTTATATCCTTCCCTTTCCCTTAATTGTTGTATTTACCATATAATTGAAAGTTTATATTAATTTCTTCTAAAAAAATGTTATATGAATGTATTTTGTTTCTCAACATATATAAAACTTATATATGTTTATATATATTTTGTTTCTCAACATATATAAAACTTCCATTAGACCTAATATAGTATTTCTTATTATCTACAGGTATTTTCTCATGTTAAGAAGATATTGGTCCAATAAATTCAAATACCATGGTGGATAGAGGGACCTATAGTCAATAGGTGAATGGAACACATAAGTTATCTCTCTAAACTCTACTAAAATAACAGTAAAGAAAGGACAAAGTTATAAATTCATCCTGTAGAGAAAAAAGATGCAAAAGATAGATGCCATCAAAATTCTGAAGACAAAATGAGATGCCCCAAAATTAAATGTACGTGTAGAAAATGCTATACAAGGAAGTAAGTAGACTCTTGCTAATGAGCCTGAGGCACATTTGGGAACTAGAGGAAGTTACCCTGGAAGTGGGCATGAGTGGAGCTGAAAATCAGTTCTGGGAAAAAATCATTTGATCTCTAGATTCTTCCTCAGATCAGTTCAGCTGTGACTACTCCATCTCCCCAGAACCAAGGTTCAAATAAATCTACCTTATGGAGAAACTCATCAGCAAGTCTTTGAATTCCAAAATACAAGAAATATCTGAGGATGTGTGTGAAAAGCAATATTAAAATTTGGAGAATTAATGATAGTCTGTGTTCTGAGGAGTGTGAACTCCAGTTTTCTTCCCTTACATGGCACATAGAACCTTGCACCCAGACAACAAGTGGAGGGATTATTCTCTGGGAAATCTGACTGGTTTAGCAAAGAAGACCTATAGGAACTGGCATTTTATTACCCTATAAATATTCCTGGTCCTATAGTAAAAGCCACCAGTTATCAAACCCAAATTCTTTTGATCAGCTCTCTGGTGCCTTGTTGAAATATGAACAGTGAATAAAAGATCATGAGATGCTTCTAATGTCGAATAAGAGGCTAAATCTGTGGGGCTGGGGATATAGCTCAGTTGGCAGAGTGCTTGCCTTGCATACACAAGGCCTTGGGTTCAATTCCCAGCACCCCGCTAAATGGTAACTCCGACAAATATTAAAAAAATAAAAAATAAAAAGATAATGCAGCAAATAGAAAATTTCAGGAAAGAAATTTCTCAGAAAAATGAAAGGAAAAAGTTTTACCATGAAACATGCAAAGGAAAGGAAAATTGTTTGCAAATTAAAAATATAGGGGCTGGGGTTGTGGCTCAGGGCTAGAGCTCTTGCCTAGCATGCATGAGGCGGCACTGGGTTCGATATATATATAAAATCAGGAAAACATTCAAATAAGGATTAGAAGATAAAGTTGAAGAAAAAGAAGTGAGAAAAAAAATGGGAAGGCAAAGATAACATGATTAGAGGATCCGAGGATCCACCCAGAAGATCCATCCTCAACCAAAAAAAAAAAAAATTCATAAGGAGAGAATAGAGAAAATGAAGAGGAAAGGGGGATTATAAAAAGAAAAGTAATATAAGAAAACTTTCCAGAACTGAAAAAAATAGGTCTATGGGTTGAAAGTGTCTACCAAGTGCCCACAACTTTGACTGCAAAATGTTTAAAAAATGAATGCAAAAATAAATCCTGCACCATTGTTACATTTGTGAACCTGTCGGGGTTAAATAGAAAAATCTAGAATTTCCAGAGAGGGGGAGGAAAAATAGTCCCACAAAGAACTGGGAATTAGAATTATTCAAATCTCTCAATAACAACATTGGAAACTAGAAAAAAAAAAAGGAGCAATCCTTTCAAATTGCTGCACCATGTGCAAAAGTTATTTCCAGATTAGATTTCCTCATGAACTCAGAGGCACTCAATCACTGAGCCACATCCCCAGCTCTATTTTGTATTTTATTTAGAGACAGGGTCTCACTGAATTGTTTAGCACCTCACTTTTGCTGAGGCTGGTTTTAAACTCAAGATGCTCCTGTCTCAGCCTCCTGAGTTGCTGGGATTACAGACTTGCACCACGGCACCCGGCTGACAAAAATATGTTGACATGCATGTGACATCTACCTCCCAAGTCAACCTTTCTGAGCTATTTACTAGAAAACATGTTCCACCAAAATGTGGGAATAAAAATGAGAATAGGAAGATGGATTCAGAAAAAAATGGGAATCATCACAGAGGAAAATAGAGTAGTACTTCCAGCATGATGGCAATTGGAAGTCCCAGGATGGCAGTTGTACAGCAGGTGTAGGAGCAAATGGTCCAAGTTGGAGCAAGACAGGAGGAGGCTTTTCAAGGAGTTGGTCCAATATGGGGAGGGAGGAACTTATTTATGGACTATCTGATGTGTTTGATTAATTAAGAATTTTATAACTGTCACAGAGCCGATTATGGAATAGTGAAAGACACACAGAAAACCAAAATAGTAACCATTAGTAACTCTATAGAAACAAAAGTTTTGTAAGAAAGAAAATACAACTAAACTGTACTTACATGTCTTATCTGTGGATGATCTTTATATGATTATAATAATGTAAATACTGAAGGTTGATTTAATCAGAATCCTTATATTGAGAGAATGGGAAATATGTGTGCATACATACACACAGGTAGGGGTTTATGTAAGAGAGTTAAATTCTATCCTTTCCAATAGGATGATAATAGGTCAAATATGAAGGAGAAAAACAAACAAAAAATGATAAAAGAAAATTATCTAGAAATATGAAGCAAGGGTTGGGAATGTAGCTCAGTTGTAAAGTTCTTGCCTAGCATGCACGAGGTTGTGGGTTCAAACCCTGGTGCTGCCTAAATAAATAAATGGAAGAAGAAAATGAGCAACTAAAAATACGAAGTAAAAAGCAGAAGAAATACTTGGAATTGTAGAGAATAGCTCTCTGTGTTATTTTTTATTTAAAAATTTATGGTGTGATGTGACCTTTTATGTGATCTGACTCATATATATATATATATATATATATATATATATATATATATATATATATGTTTTTTTGGGGGAAAATAATTTAATTTTTTATTTTTGACCAGACTCTTGTAAAGAAACAATGAAGGGAATGGCAGTATGGGGCACATCCATAAGGAAGATGACAGTGGGAAGGAGGCTGAAGGAGGCTGGTGAATAGCTGAATGCCAAGAATAAATTCCCTCTCTTCCCAGTGTCTTTTAACAAATCCAAGCTCATAGGTGTGTGCCAGTTCATGGAAGATCAAGAAGTGTAGAAAGTGGTTCCCTGTGGACAGAGGTGTGTCTTTGATGGACACTGCTATATAGGGCAGTATGAATGGAAGGGGAGGTTCTTCCTGAAAGCCTTATCCATTTTGATATTCAGGCTTTGGCAATGGGTAGACTTGTGGTTACATGGCATCTCCAGGGAACATGATGTCAATACTGCATCCTGCTTTGAATTGTATTCCCTGTGATGGGTGTGTAGAAAATTCAAATGATTACAATAATAGTCTGTTGCAAACTACAGAGAAAAATCAGCCTCTTGCTCATTATTCCAGACCTGCTAAGTTCTCAAAAAGACCCCTGAACACAATTAGTAGCTCTGATAATTGTTCATTGTCTTGATATTACTTTATTGCCTTTCAAACTGTTGAGATTCTGCATTATCTGCTCAGGCTGTATGATTTCATCAGAGTGTCTCATGAGGGTTCCAATCCTGAGAAGGGTTGCAATATCAATGGCATGCCAATAGTAAAATCTTGTTTAGTCTTGCATTTTTTAGAACTGGAATTCTTCTCCTAGGTATTTCTGGGATATTAGCAATTAGTATATATATATATATATATGTGTGTGTGTATGTATTACATTTGTGTACACACACAAAGTGTATGTGTTAGAGAGAGATGAAAGAGAGAATGAGAAAGAGATTCAAACTGGCTATTATTTTTTGTTTAGTATGACACCAGTGACCTACCATCTGAATAATATAAGGTCCGTTAAGAAAAACCATACAGCCTATTGTATAAGGGTGTTTAGTATAGAATTCCTAACGAGGTATTGCAAGTTGGACAATTAGTCAGAGTCAGAGACTCTGATTCAAGTCTTTTAATTAAAATCAGAAAATGTGAAGCTGAATGTGGTGGCATATACCTGTAATTCTAGGTATTGGGGAGACTGTAAGTTCAAGGCCAGCCTCAGCAACTTAGTAAGACCCTGTCTCAAAATAAAATTAAAAAGATCTGGGCTCCATGGTCGAGTGCTTGCCTAGCATATGTGAGGTCCTGGGTTCAATCCTTAGTACTACAAAAATAAAAACAAATGAGTAAATAAAAATAAAAAGAGAAAGGTCTGAACATTTGGAGGAGTCTTTTATTTTGGGGGGAGGGCCTTAATTTTTTCTACTAAGGATGGAGTTGAAAATTATTTTAGCACTGTTTATGCCACATTGTAAAAGAGCAATAATAAATGTGAAAACACTTTGAGACCATGGGGGGAAATGAACAATTGAGTTGAGTGTGATATTATAATCTTGGGAACAAATTCCCAAATATTTCTAGACTTCTTTCTCTCCTTTTTTATTGAATATTTAATTCAACTCAGGAAAATAAGGGAACCATATATTTATTGCTCATTTACTCACGTAGTATATGTAAGGTATTTGTGCTCAATACATTATGTACATTAAAATTGAATACACACACACACACACACACACTCACAATCACAGTATTTTGTTGGGTGAGAGGCCACTTGTAAAGTAATATTTCTAACTGAAAAATCCCTAATTGATTCTTTTAAGTATCTTTAATAACAAAGTATAATATACGTAAGAAAAAAAGTATGGTTGGCACAGTGGATGTACCACTTTCCTGATTTATTATCAGCTTTTCAAAATAGGAACCCATTTTCCTTTTAAAGCGGAAATTTGTGCTAGAGAAGACAAGACATATCTTCTTTTATATCTGATTGATCCGGCCTGATTCAAAAGCCATACTGAAGCGGTTCTAATGGGAAAGGATGCGAAATGTAAGGTGTGGCTGATCTGCTGAGCATCTGCTTTTTGATAGTGCTGGTGGTGGTCAAAAGCTTATTGATTTCCATCAGAGGAAATGAGCCAGCAGGCCTCAAGATGCTCTCTTTCTATGCTTAATGCGCTTTCACTATCACTCTTGCATGAATCCCCAGAGCAGAGCTTAATAAGGCCTAGTACATTGTTTTGGGGGTTGTTATTTTGAATGCACATTGGAATTTAAGTGACACAAGAAGTGCCCAATTTAGCAGGAGTGTGGTTTGAATGCCCCGGAGGCTAATTTTGTTGTTGAATATCAGGTAAATTAAACTCACTTTTGATATTCTAATTCCTTTAGAGACTTCCATAATTGGCACCCAAATAGTTAGAAAGAGTGAAAGAAGCTGCCAATATACAAGCAATTTCCCCCTGAATCCTGATCTCCAGATTTCCAAAGAAGTAACTACAAAGCCAGACATGTAGATCTGCTTGATATTGCCCCTGAGTCAATATTCCTCCAAAGGCACCTTGCAAATTAGAGGGTCCTTTCCCCCACATAGTTATTATAAGAACAGACTTCTTACAGCCTCAAAAGAAGTAGAACAGTAGACACGAAGGGGGCCTTAAAGACTCTGGCATAATGTGAGATTACTTATTGCTGTTCTTGGTGTAGCCTGTGTCTCCTGAGCCCCCCGAGTCTACTGATTTCTCTACTGCACCAATCTTTTTAGTGTGTATGTATTTTTTCTCCCAGGAAAGGACACTAGAAGATATAAGTTTGCAAGTTAATGGAAACAAATATGGAGAGAAAAAATTCCCAAAGGTAAGCTAATGGTTTTTCTACTCATCAATTTGTTGAACTTCAGATTCTAAAATGTTTTTCAGTAAGAGGAATAACTACTCTTTTCCCAGCCCAAATGACTCTCTTTCTAGGAGATGTACCCCTGCTCTCAGGTAGTAGAGCCCCAGAAGCCATGCTGTACCATGAGACCTGTCCCTTCATACCTCCCTTGGTACACAGAGTGCTCAACCATGATGGGTCTCTCTGGTTCTTTCTCAAGAGTTTGCAATTGGGCTTCAGTCAGACCATGCTGACCAAAAGCCCAGTTGCAAGTTTATAGCTTATACATGGAGAAGCCAAGAAGGTGCTTCTGCTGAGAGGCAAGATAGAAGCACAGCTTCAGAGAAAGGCAGAAATGGAAACCATGGGGAGGAAAGGAGACAGAAAGAAAAAGGAAGGGAGGAAAGAGTGAGATAAAGCAAGGGAGGGGGAGAGAGAAAAGGAGAAGGGAGGGAAGGGGAGAGCGAGAGAGAGGAGAGAGAAACAGAGACAGAGAGAGATGTAGGGGGAGAGAATCAGTGATGTAGATTTTGAGAATCATCGTGTATCTGACTCTGTCCTTATGAGTCCTGTTTTCCCTAAATTTGGGATCCATGAGATAGACTTATAATAACCCTTCTTTATTTAAGATGGTTCAAGTGGACTTCTATTATTTATAATGAATAAGACTTGCTAAAACAAACAAACAAAACTTCTTTAAGGTGTGTGTTAAGTCCTTGTTGGGTGATTCAGTCACAGTTACCAGAATGTTAAGCCGGTTTCACTCTGAGGCTTTGGGCTTCTAATAAATGGCTGCAGCTTTTCTTGGTGAAAGGGCCTCAGATCCACCTTTTAGATCTTAGACTGGAATTTTAATGGCTGGAATCATTAGCGTTTAGCTTCTGTGGTGAATTTCATTTTTTAAAATGTGATTAGAGTTTTAGATCATCACCTTTTCACTCTAGGGAAGATTTTTAGGTAAGGATGAGTCTACACCATCCCTGTCCAATTGTTCTAAACCAAAACATTTGTCTGGAAACAATGTCTTTGTAGTTCACTTATAGGGGTGGCATTTGCTTTTGTAATAGCAATGTCATTTCCAGTTTTTGTGGTGATGAAGATATTTGGTGTCTGGATTAAGGGATGATGAGCAGATCTGTCTTGAGAGCAGAGATCATTTTTAGGGAGTTCCAGATGTGGGTTTTTCTGAAGCGTCCTAGAGAAGGAAGGTAAAGTGATGATTCAAAGTGAAGACAATGCACTTGTTATATCGTGAGCTCTGAAAAAAAATATTGGTGGGTGGATATTTCTTTGTTTTATGAGGCCGCTGTCATTACATTTTCCACATTAGTTTCCAAATTTTCCAACAGAAAAACAGAGCTGCCTATTGTAGGTCAGGTAAACCAGCTACCAATGTTCTGTCCGCAAGGGCAAAATGAAGGTTGTTAGTTCTTAGCATTCCAGACTTAAAATATCAGTCTGTGGAGAGAAGCTTATGGAAGCTAGCATTCCTCTGGGTTTTGAGAGTCAATACCATTAAGAACCAAGAGGTGATGGATTGCATAGTTTTCCTCTCTTGCCTTACTTTAAGCAAGACCAGTCTTATAAGTGGAATTTCAAGTGACCTACTGGGAAGGTTCTGTAAGATTATTAGCAAATCTTTAGCAAAGTTTCGAGCAAAAGGAGCAAACCTAATGTTAAGCAAGTTAATCATTTGAAGGTGTGATGTATTTGGGGGGACCCAGGAAGGATCCTTATCCCCAAATATCTTCCCTACAAACAATCTACATGTGATTCCATAATTAGAGATTCAATTTTGGCTTAAATAATTCTTTATTAACACATAGATAGCCTTAAGGGAATTAACTATGAAATTTATGTCAAGCCTATCAATTCAAAAGAAGTCACTTGAAGACTATGTATCAGAACTGGGGACTCTTTAAAATCACACAATCCTCCTGGGAAATCTGATATAGTCCGTAACTGTTCCCTTTTCCCCCTAGTATTCCCATGTGCCAGATATCTCAGGTAAGTTGGAGGATTTGGGATAATAATATTGAAAACTACTGATAGAGCCTTCAGGGTGACTTTCTGGAATTGCTTTCTTCAGTTACACCTGAATAAAGTTAAAATATTAAGGAACTGTTATGGCTTGGATATGAGGTATCCCCGCAAGCTCCTGTGTTAGTGCAGGTGGTGAAATGTTTAGATTATGAGAACTGAATTTAATTGGTGGATTAATCCATTCACTGGATTAATAATTTGAATGGACTAACTGGGTGGTAACTGTAGACAGGTGGGGTATGGCTGAAAGAAGTAGGTCACTAGGTGTGTTCCTCTGGGGTTTATATTTTATCCCTGGTCATTATATGTTCTCTTTCTGCTTCCCTCCTGCCTTGAAGTGAGCAGCTTTCCTCTGACATGCCCTTCTGCCATGATGTTCCACTATCACTTTAGGTCCAGCGCAATGGAGTTGCCATGATGGACTGAACCTCTGAAACTGTGAGCCCAAAACAAACTTTTCCTTCTCTAAGTTGTTCTTGTCGGGTATTTTAGTCACAATGACAAAAAGCTGGCTAGCACAGGGACTAAATGTTTGGATGGGAAGGGAGGAAGACGGTATAACTGTGATACTGGGAGGAGCATCCTGAAGAAGTAATTTTGAAGATGCTTCATGGTGGGCATGCATGGGTGGGGCTCCAATAGAATTAGTTTTGAGGACTCCAGGGTAAAGACATGGGTGTTCAGTTTCCACCATAACACCCAATCGTGGGAGGATGAGAGGGACTTAGAAAGTGGAAATTAGACAGATAGGTTTAAGGTGCTTCACAATTATGCCTGGAGCTCTTACTGCTTCTAACTGAATGGAAAGAATAGTCTAATAGAGTGCTGTCATAGATTTGTTCTGCTCTTGGATTTTATTTTCCTTCCTGGATACTAACAGGGCATGTTGATCTCTGTAGAAGAAGCAAGCTAGACCCCCATAGTCAAATGGTTTTGATATTTGTTAATTGAATTTAGTCATGTAAACCATATTGCATTTCTAGCATCTTCTTCACGAATCTGGATGCACACTGCTGATTCTGAGTGAGGGGAACCTTGGGCTTGTTAGAGCAGTGGCTTTGAGAAGCTCTTATAATACAGGACTCCAGGACTGGTCTTGGGAGACCGGCACCACCCCAGTGATGGACCTATCTTGAATGTATGCATTTTCTGGAGCAAGACTTCAAAAGAAGCCACAGGAAACAGCTTGGGAGAAAATCCACAAGGTCAAAGGACAAATGTTCAAGCAGTCACTTAATGGCTACTAAACTAATAAACACTTACAACCAATTCTCTCCAAGCGTTCCTAATTTTGGTTGATGATCAGAATCAACTGTGAAGTTTTAAAATATATGAAGGTATAAAAAGAAGAAATGATTTTTAAGCAAATGTTACAAAAGAAACACATAAAATTTCCTTTTCTCTCTCCCGCCCCCATAGATTTGGATTCATAGAGGTAACTATCAATAATCCCTTTAGAAATTTACTATTGATAAATGAACAGAGTAGATATATACATACATACATACAGATATTTCATTAGGTGCCTTTATCTTCATACTTTCTTATTTTTCACTTTAGCAGTCAGGACGTATGTAGTTATTTTATCTCACAAGTCTGAATGGAAGGACTCTCATATGACTTTACTATCTTTTCATGCTAGAGATGTGAGGGAGAGATAAAGGCATACAAGCCATTGGTTCCCTAACTTCCCCTAGAGGACATGTTAAAACAAAGAGTGCTGGTCACACCCTCCCCACGCCACCCAATGTTTCTGATTTAGAAACTACTCATGGAGAGATTCTTAATAAGAAATATAACTTTTTATTTTATGCATGTCTCCAGGAAGGCTTCACTATGTTGCTCTGTGAACTAGCTGAAACTACATGGGACAGTTACAGCTTTTCGTTCTGCCCTGATAGAATCCAGGATGCTTTCTCTGAAACTTGTTCCTTTTGTATATTCTCTTTCTTACAGTTGATTCTAAGGAAGGACAGATTTACTCAATGGTGAGGAAGTAGATGGGGAGTCTTCCCACTTCCTTCTTGGCAGTACTTCCAATCTCTTTCTGTCTTTTTGCAGTCCCTGAAGTAGTTTCTCCACGTGACTAGCATTTTACTGTTTGCTTTCTTCTTAACTCTCCTCTCTCTCACTCTTGATCTCTTCCTTCTTCTCACTTTAAGAGAGGTAACAAGTTGAGCCCTTTAGTCTACTAAGACATAGGCTGAGACAGGCTGTTGGAGAGGCTGCTTCAGTCCCCAGGGATTAAGCAGGATGACCTCACTGAAAAAGAAACCACACTTAATAGCTTTAATGGGACTGCTCTTAACTGGGTCACTCTGAACCACTGTACAGTCTTCTTGTTGCAAGTGAATGTGGCAGTTTGGGCCAGAATGAGTTGTCAGGGAGATAGTTTAAATGCCTCTGTCTTTCAGGGATGAACCAATGCCTTGGAATGTAAGCAAAAGGAGGAAATATGTAGTAGGTTGTCTGACATTCAGTCCCAAACCCTGAATCCTATTTCTGGAACATCTAGAGAAATGACATTCTCTCTTTCTTTTCTTTTCTCAATGGGAAATTTGTGGAACACAGTCCTTCAAAATTGAGACTCCATCTGTGTTTTACCTGCCTTTATCCTGAGTTAGAGATCTCAGATGGAGACAGTTGAAACTAACAGTTAAGGAGCATGACCTCAGAGGCAGAAAGGCCACGTCTGCACTCCTAGCTTCATTTGCAGGATTGTTGGGGTCAAATGACAACTTTACACAAGAGCTTATCACAATACTTAGAATACAGTAGACACTTAACACATATTAATTTCTCTGTTAGTATTTATCTTGAAATAGAAGTTGGCTCTGTTAATAGCCAACATACAGAATGCTGGGACATGTCCCCACATATCTGATCTAAATTTTAACTAAATCAAGCCTTCTAGAAGCATTTTTCCCCCCAAAAAAATCTCTTTGACTTTGTGAGTGATATGAACTTTCAGTAAGTTGCTCTCTTCATCTTGTAAAGGGGAAATGGATTTTGCCAACATTGGTAAGTCTTCATTATTAATAGTCATTGCTTAGAGATTTCCCTCTGGCTAAATCGCTGACTCAATGCTTCTTGTTTTAGAAAAAGGAAGTAGCTGAAAAGCACCTGTTAATGAGCCTAAAGTAACACAGCGTGTGTGTGTGTGGGGGGGGGGGGGCAGAGAGAGAGAGAGAAAGAAAGAAATGAGAGCTAAATCCCATCATTGAGTGGGTAGGAAAACCATTGAATATAAAGATGAGATGCATTGGGTATCCATTTTTTAAAGTCTTTTATTTTCCCTTAAATATGCTCCCTCCCACTTTTGCCCTTAAGAAACATGCAATGAATAAATGAATTTTTACTTCAGTGAAAAGACTTATTTTGGGCCTGCGATGTAGCTCACTGGTATAGTGAGCTGTCAGGCCCTGGGTTCAATCCCTAGTTCCACAAGAAAAAAACAAAAAATTATTTCCCATAGGTTTCTTGATACATAAAATCATTACATTAGAATATTCATTAATGTAGTAATACAGTTATAAAGTTCTGCTGTGTTACATCAGGTTACATATTGAAGGGATCGAGGGAGGGTTTTATGAGTGAAGAATCTGTTTCATTCCAACTCAACCCTGTGTCCAAGAATAGCCTTTTCTAATACAGTAGGGCAAGCCTATGGCCCTAAAGTGCCAAACAAGGCAGGTGCCAAACTAGGCAGGTTGTTCACCTTTTTATTTGTTTAATCTAATATTCTATTAAAGCACATTTGTGCCTAGAGTGGTGGCACATGCCTGTAATCCCAGGGGCTCACGAGGCTGAGGCAGGAGAATTGTGAATTCAAAGCCAGCCTCAGCAACTTAGTGAGGCCCTGAGTCACTCAATGAGACCCTGTCTCTAAATAAAATACAGAAAAAGGCTGGGGATGTGGCTCAGAGGTTAAGCACCCCTGGGTTCACTCCCTAGAATCCCGCCAAAAAACAAACAAACAAAAAACACACACATATTTGTTAGTTACTTCCTCTGTTCCAGCCTTTGTGCTAGGGAATGGGAATACAATCTAGGGAAAAGCAGGATAAGTTCTACAGTAGAGGTAAGAACAGAGAACTGCAGAAATGGAGGAAGCAATGACTAATTGCCTGTGGTCCAGGAAGGCTCAACCACAGGAACTGACTCCATACCATCTCAGAACAGCACACTCTGCGGTAAGACACCAACTAGCTTCCTGTACTTTGTTTTCTGACTGGCCCAACTTTTGCTTCTGATGGTTTCTTTGGTTGGTCAGTCCAACAGAAGACCATATTCACACTCTGTTGGTCTGCACGTTCCTGGAATTTAGACGGGATTAAGTGCCAAGCAAACATGGGTGCCTAATCAGTGTTAAAACGAAATGATTGTGTCTTACAGCTTCAATAAGTTTCCAACCTTTTTGTATCCAATCCCAGATTTTAATATCTATGGTAAATTTTAATATCTATGGTAAATTATTTTTTGAGTTCTTGTTTCTCACCTCTTGCTAAAGTCCTGTGCATTAGCAATGATCCCGAATGCCTGCTGCTCTGTTATCTCCTGATACCCACCCAGCATAGTGCTACAACCTCTCCATTGCTGGGAGAGTGGAGAATTGTGGATTTGTCTCTTAAAATGTCAATTCAGTCCTTGCAAGATGCTTATAATTTTTATGGATTCTCAGACTACTTCTGAATCACATAATTTTTTAAAATTTATTCTAATTTGTTATATGTGAGAGCAGAATGCAACTCAATTCATATTACACATATAGAGCACAATTTTTTCATGTCTCTGGTTGTACACAAAGTAGAGTCACACCATTCATGTCTTCATACATGTACTTAGGTAATGATGTCCATCTCATTCCACTGTCTTTCCTACCCTGAATCATATAATTTACGGACTTACCCCAGATTAATGGTAAAAAGACATCCCAGATTTTAGGACACTGGATTATAATTCTGTACTATGAGAAATTGCCCAGATGGAGTTTTAAGGAATGCTAAAACTAATCATATTACTTTATGAGCTAATCCCTTTAAATAGACAAGAGCTGGGGTGCTTCTGCTGAACCCCAAGCAGCCTAATAATGGGTCTCTCTAACTTAAAAGTAAGTCTGATTGCCAGAATAAAAGGGAGTAAGTTTCCTAAATGGGTACAAATAATTTCTTTTATATTCAGGGTTTTCTGAGTATACATAACATATCTTGCAATTGGCTATTTTCTTTTTTTTTTTTAGGTTTTATTTTATTTTTTTAAAAATTTTTATTGTTGGTTGTTCAAAACATTACATAGTTCTTGATATATCATATTTCACACTTTGATTCAAGTGGGTTATGAACTCCCATTTTTACCCCGTATACAGATTGCAGAATCACATCGGTAACACATCCACTGATTTACATATTGCCATACTAGTGTCTGTTGTGTTCTGCTGCCTTTCCTATCCTCTGCTATCCCCCCTCCCCTCCCCTCTTCTCTCTCTACCCCATCTACTGTAATTCATTTCTCCCCCTTGTTTTTTTTTCCCTTACCCCACACTTCCTCTTCTATGTAATTTTGTATAACCCTGAGGGTCTCCTTCCATTTCCATGCAATTTCCCTTCTCTCTCCCTTTCCCTCCCACCTCTCATCCCTGTTTAATGTTAATCTTCTTCTCATGCTCTTCGTCCCTACTCTGTTCTTAGTCACTCTCCTTATATCAAAGAAGACATTTGGCATTTGTTTTTTAGGGATTGGCTAGCTTCACTTAGCATAATCTGCTCTAGTGCCATCCATTTCCCTGCAAATTCTATGATTTTGTCATTTTTTAATGCAGAGTAATACTCCATTGTGTATAAATGCCACATTTTTTTTATCCATTCGTCTATTGAAGGGCATCTAGGTTGGTTCCACAGTCTTGCTATTGTGAATTGTGCTGCTATGAACATCGATGTAGCAGTGTCCCTGTAGCATACTCTTTTTAGGTCTTTAGGGAATAGACTGAGAAGGGGAATAGCTGGGTCAAATGGTGGCTCCATTCCCAGCTTTCCAAGAAATCTCCATACTGCTTTCCAAATTGGCTGCACCAATTTGCAGTCCCACCAGCAATGTACAAGTGTACCCTTTTCCCCACATCCTCGCCAGCACTTGTTTTTGTTTGACTTCATAATGGCTGCCAATCTTACTGGAGTGAGATGGTATCTTAGGGTGGTTTTGATTTGCATTTCTCTGACTGCTAGAGATGGTGAGCATTTTTTCATGTACTTGTTGATTGATTGTATGTCCTCCTCTGAGAAATGTCTGTTCAGGTCCTTGGCCCATTTGTTGATTGGGTTATTTGTTTTCTTATTGTTTAATTTTTTGAGTTCTTTGTATACTCTGGATATTAGGGCTCATCTGAAATGTGAGGAGTAAAGATTTGTTCCCAGGATGTGGGCTCCCTATTTACCTCTCTTATTGTTTCTTTTGCTGAGAAAAAACTTTTTAGTTTGAGTAAGTCCCATTTGTTGATTCTAGTTATTAACTTTTGTGCTATGGGTGTCCTATTGAGGAATTTGGAGCCCGACCCCACAGTATGTAGATCGTAGCCAACTTTTTCTTGTATAAGACGCCGTGTCTCTGATTTGATATCAAGCTCCTTGATCCATTTTGTGTTAACTTTTGTGCATGGCGAGAGAAAGGGATTCAGTTTCATTTTGTTGCATATGGATTTCCAGTTTTCCCAGCACCATTTGTTGAAGATGCTATCCTTCCTCCATTGCATGCTTTTAGCCCCTTTATCAAATATAAGATAGTTGTAATTTTGTGGATTGGTTTCTGTGTCCTCTATTCTGTACCATTGGTCCACCTGCCTGTTTTGGTACCAGTACCATGCTGTTTTTGTTACTATTGCTCTGTAGTATAGTTTGAAGTCTGGTATCGCTATACCGCCTGATTCACACTTCCTGCTTAGAGTTGTTTTTGCTATTCTGGGTCTTTTATTTTTCCATATGAATTTCATGATTGCTTTCTCTATTTCTACAAGAAATGCCATTGGGATTTTGATTGGCATTGCATTAAACCTATAGAGAACTTTTGGTAATATCGCCATTTTGATGATGTTAGTTCTGCTTATCCATGAACAGGGTATATTTTTCCATCTTCTAAGATTTTCTTCTATTTCTTTCTTTAGGGTTCTGTAGTTTTCATTGCATAAGTCTTTCACCTCTTTTGTTAGGTTGATTCCCAAGTATTTTATTTTTTTTGAGGATATTGTGAATGGAGTGGTTGTCCTCATTTCCATTTCAGAGGATTTGTCGCTGATATACAGGAATGCCTTTGATTTATGCGTGTTGATTTTATATCCTGCCACTTTGCTGAATTCATTTATTAGCTCTAATAGTTTCTTTGTAGAGCCTTTTGGGTCTGCTAGGTATAGAATCATGTCACCTGCAAATAGTGATAATTTAAGTTCTTCTTTTCCTATTTTTATGCCTTAATTTCTTTCGTCTGTCTAATTGCTCTGGCTAGTGTTTTGAGAACTATGTTGAACAGAAGTGGTGAGAGAGGGCATCCCTGTCTTGTTCCAGATTTTAGAGGGAATACCTTCAATTTTTCTCCGTTCAGAATGATGCTAGCCTGAGGCTTAGCATAGATAGCTTTTACAATATTGATGTATGTTCCTGTTATCCCTAGTTTTTCTAGAGTTTTGAACATAAAGGGATGCTGTACTTTGTCGAATGCTTTTTCTGCATCTATCGAGATGATCATATGGTTCTTATCTTTAAGTGTATTGATGTGGTGAATAACATTTATTGATTTCCATATATTGAACCAGCCTTGCATCCCAGGGATGAATCCTACTTGATCATGGTGCACAATTTTTTTGATATGTTTTTGTATCCGATTCACCAGAATTTTATTGAGGATTTTTGCATCTAGATTCATTAGAGATATTGGTCTATAGTTTTCTTTCTTTGAATTGTCTTTGTCTGGTTTAGGAATCAGGGTGATGTTGGCCTCGTAGAATGAATTTGGAAGTTCTCCCTCTTTTTCTATTTCCTGGAATAGCTTGAAAAGTATTGGTATTATTTCTTCTTTAAAGGTTTTGTAAAACTCTGCTGTATACCTGGGCTTTTTATATGTCCTGGGCTTTTCTTAGTTGGTAGTCTTTTGATGGCTTCTTCTATTTCCTCAATTGATATTGGTCTGTTTAGGTTGTCTATATCCTCCTGACTCAATCTGGGTTGATCATATGACTTAAGAAATTTATCGATGCCTTCACTATCTTCTATTTTATTGGAGTATAAGGATTCAAAATAATTTCTAATTATCTTCTGTATTTCTGAAGTGTCTGTTGTGATATTGCCTTTTTCATCCCGTATGCTAATAATTTGAGTTCTCTCTCTTCTTCTCTTCGTTAGCATGGCTAAGGGTCTGTCAGTTTTATTTATTTTTTCAAAGAACCAACTTTTAGTTTTGTCAATTTTTTCAATTGTTTCTTTTGTTTCGATTTCATTAATTTCAGCTCTGATTTTACTTATTTCTTGCCTTCTACTTCTTTTGCTGTTGTTTTGCTCTTCTTTTTCTAGGATTTTGAGATAAAGTGTGAGATCATTATTTGTTGGTTTTTCCTTTTTTTAAGGAATGAACTCCAGGCAATGAATTTTCCTCTTAGAACTGCTTTCATTGTGTCCCATAGATTCCGATATGTTGTGTCTGTGTTTTCATTTATCTCTAAGAATTTTTTAATTTCCTCCTTGATGTCTTCTATAACCCATTGATCATTGAGTAACCTATTGTTCATTCTCCAAGTGATGCATGATTCTTCCTTCCTTCTTTTATCGTTGATTTCCAGTTTCATTCCATTATGATCAGATAGGATGGATGGTATTATTTCTACTCCTTTATAATGTCTAAGAGTTGCCCTGTGACATAATATATGATCTATTTTTGAGAAGGATCCATGTGCTGCTGAGGAAAAAGTGTAACTGCTTGATGTTGGGTGGTATATTCTATATATGTCAATTAAGTCTAGGTTATTAATTGTATTATTGAGTTCTGTAGTTTCTTTATTCAACTTTTGTTTGGAAGATCTGTCCAGTGGTGAGAGAGGTGTGTTGAAGTCTCCCATAATTATTATATGGTGGTCTATTAGACTCTTGAACTTGAGAAGAGTTTTTTTGATGAACATAGCTGCACCATTGTTTGGAGCATATATATTTATGATTGCTATGTCTTGTTGGTGTATGGTTCCCTTAAGCAGTATGTAGTGTCCCTCTTTATCCCTTTTGATTAACTTTGACTTGAAATCTATTTTATTTGATATGAGTATGGACACTCCTGCTTGTTTCAGAAGTCCATATGAGTGATATGATTTTTCCCAACCTTTCACTTTCAGTCTATGTATGTCTTTTCCTATCAAATGCATCTCCTGTAGGCAGCATATTGTTGGATCTTTTTTTTTTTTTTTTTTTTTGATCCATTCTACTAGCCTGTGTCTCTTAATTGGTGAGTTTAAGCCATTAACATTTAGGGTTATTATTGAGATATGTATTGTTCTTCCTGCCATATTTGTTTATTTATGTTACTTAACATTGCTTGTTTTTCTTCTTTGACTATTTTTTCCCTTTACTGTACTACCTCCCACTGTTGGTTTTCATTGTTATTTTCCATTTCCTCTTCCTGTAATGTTTTGCCGAGGGTGTTTTGTAGAGATGGTTTTCTAGCTGCAAATTCTTTTAACTTTTGTTTATCGTGGAAGGTTTTAATTTCATCTTCCATCCTGAAGCTTAATTTCGCTGGATACACAATTCTTGGTTGGAACCCATTTTCTTTCAGCGTTTGAAATATGTTGTTCCAGGATCTTCTAGCTTTCAGAGTCTGTGTTAAAAGATCAGCTGTTATCCTGATTGGTTTACCCCTAAATGTAATCTGCTTCCTTTCTTTTGAAGCTTTTAAAATTCTCTCCTTATTCTGTCTGTTGGGCATCTTCATTATAATGTGTCTAGGTGTGGGTCTCTTATGATTTTGCACATTCGGCGTCCTTTAGGCTTCTAGGATTTGGGATTCTGTCTCATTCTTCAAGTCTGAGAATTTTTCTCATATTATTTCTTTGAACAGATTGCTCATTCCTTTGGTTTGGACCTCTATACCTTCCTGTATCCCAATGACTCTTAAGTTTGGTCTCTTTATGTTATCCCATATTTCTTGGATGTTCTGCTCATGGTTTCTTAACAGTCTTGCTGAGCTGTCTATGTTCTTTTCAAGTTGAAATACTTTGTCTTCATTGTCTGATGTTCTATCTTCTAAGTGTTCCACTCTGCTGGTAGTTTTCTCATTTGAGTTTTTAAGTTGGTTTATTGCTTCCGCATTTCTAGGATTTCTGTTTGTTTGTTTTTTATAACCTCTATCTCCCTGTATAGTTGATCTTTTGCTTCTTGGATTTGTTTATGTAATTCATTGTCGATCTTTCATTGTCTGATTTTGCTGTCTAATGTCTTCCTTGATACTCCAGATCATCTGAAGCATGTATATCCTGAATTCTTTATCTGACATTCCATCTGCTGCAGCTATTACCTCTTCTAAAGTTGAGTTGACCTGCATTGCTTGTGGTCCTTTCTTTCCTTGTCTTTTCGTACTGCTCGCATTTCTTTCTGCTTGGTGAAACTGTTGTGTTATTGAATTTCCCCCTATATATTTATATTGCTCTTGTATAGTTGCAAAGTCTCCCTTGCAGGGGCAGGCAGCGGCTGTGCTCCTTCTCCAATTGGGGTGATCTGTCTTTCACACTGGCGGGCTGCTGGGCCCCTTCTCCAGGTCGCGTGGTCTGCCTACCTTGCGGGCAATGGCTGGGCCCCTCCTCCAATAGGGGTGATCTGTCTACGACGCTGGTGGGCCACTGGGCCTGTTCTCCAGTTTGCAGGTCTGCCTACCTTGCAGGCGCGGGAGGCGGCTGTGCCCCTCCTCCAATTGGGGTGATTTTTCAACTAGGCTGGCTGTCCGCTGGGCCCCTTCTCTGGGACGTGCGGTCTGCCTACCTTGTGGGCGGCAGCTGGGCCCTTCCTCCAATTGGGGTGATGTGTCTACCACGCCGGCGGGCCGCTGGGTCTGTTCTCCCTGTTGGCCGCAGGTCTGCCTACCTTGGAGGCGCAGGCGGTGGCTCTCCAATTGGCTATTTTCTAATCTTTGCTATAATCTTGGCAGATCAAGAGTAGGAGTTTTCACAGGACATACCTAATAGAATTATCTTTGTAGGACCCAAAGATCAGTATAAAAGGCTCAATATTGTCTATTCTTCTTGAATGTTCTATATGTTTACTATTCTGTGTAAAGCATTTTTTCCTGATCACTAAAACACAAGTTCTTTGAGTAACATCTTATTCACACACTGCTACTAGTGTTCAACATCTAGGAAAGAACTAGGTGCATACAGGTGCTCAGTAAATGCTTAAAAATTGTGCATCTGCCTGCCAAGTTGCTGAATTTGGAAATCTGAATTTCTTAATTTCTTCCTTCAAAGATAATCAACTCAATTCAGTTTCAGATGTCTTAAATAGTTGATGAGGAAGATAGCTAGCATTTCCTAAGTTAAAGTAGTTTTTAAACTTAGTGTAGCAGTAAAAAAGGAACAGCTCTTAGTGAGTTGTGAGTTCTAGTGTCTACAAGTTGTACATGTACTCCTATAATGACTCAGAGCATGACCATGTGACTTGTGCATTGAGCCTGGTCCTCTTGGAATACTGTTCCTAGTGAACAAGTCCAGGTTCGTCTCCTTAAGAATGAGATACCCTATGGAGAGTGAGCATTTGGAAAAAGACAGGAGGCCACTTCCGCCATTCTAGACTTTCCAACTCTCCCACCTCATCTTCAGATATGTGAATGGGGACATCCAAGATTGGCCATCCCCAGCCAACATGTCAACAGACTGTAAATGCATCATTGTATCCAGCGGTTACCATGTGAAAAGAAAAAGAACTGCCTAGATGAGCCCAGCCCTAATTGCCACTCCACAGAATCATGAGCAAATAAATGGTTGATGTGTTATACCATATGCTTCTTGTTGATTTGCCAAGCAACAACAAATAACTGATTTGGTTATTTTGTGTGAGGCACAGTGATAATTAATTTACTGTTTTGCCTACAGGATAACCCTGCAAGGTATATACTATGACTTTCTCTATCTTGAGGTTGAATAACTTGCCCACGCTGGCTAACCTGATAATGATGCAGTAAGGGTGCCAACCCAGGACTGGCTGATTCTAGAGTCTGGTTCTCAGTCATTGTTCTATATTGCTTTTGCGACAGTCTTTGCCAATCTGACCATGTCTGGAGTTTTTCACCCTCTGCTTCCTTAAATGAACCTATCCTACACTTGAATTTTTATGGGGAGTTTCCTTGCTGCAACAAAAATCATCAATCTTTGATACTTGGGTTACTTTTACATATTGCTCAAACTGAGATAAAGTGGGTGATTTATTTTACAGGTGATCTCAGGATCTTGTCAGAGAGGGTATAAGTACTTAGTCTTTTATTGTCATCACAATAGTTTTTATTTTATTATTTTTAGTAGCTATAAAATATTAAATACCAGAGGTAAATAGAATATTATAAAGTAAATTGAATCATGCCAATACAAATAACAGAGTCTGTCATTTAGCAAAATATTGAGTATTTCTATCAATGCTTTCAATGTGCCTAATAGTAACAGAAATTATGGTTTGAAAAGGTCAAGCAGTTTTGCAACATTTGTTTGCTATCAGTATCTGAGCGGAAGTAAGGAAGCTGGGATTGTTTATCTTTCTGAAATGCATTGGGGGTAGGTTGATATTCTATCAGTACAAGAATTTTTATTTTGAAAACCAGGAAGTTGTTTCAAGGACTATGTGGGGGCATTTCATAGGCTTCCTTATCAGGAAGGCACACAATTTTTTTTTTCTAAGACTCTTACTAATCTTTGAAATACAAACTTCATTGTCTAAAAGATTTTCACAAACAAGTAAAATATTTAATTTCAAATTACAGAATCTATCAGGGATAAAAACAAAGTCATCATTCCTAAATCTGTGGGCGTGATAGAAATCTTTGTAAAACTATCTCTCTTTGGGGACTTACAGATCAATAGAAGCAGTCTAGTCCTTGAAAGCTGTTCTAAGTGTGGGAAAGGGGAAGTTTCTGGAAGTCTGTGAAAGAGCTGTTGGCTTTGGCAATGATTGTTAAGCAGAAATAATCATATGTGTACTTGTCTTCATCCAACACAGTACTTTACAAGGGTGTAGGGAACAAGTTTTGACAACCTTGAAAATGATAACATGTGACATGAGTATTGTTAGATCTGTTTCATTCTTGTAATCTCAGAATTTAGGGACATTCAAGGTTATCTCCCTCAGCCTTGTTCCTAAGGCTTTAGTTTTACCCCTGGATATCTGATCACCTCATTTCGTTACTCCTTGAACACTTCCGCTGAAAACAAAGTCAATACTTGATAACGACTATCCATTCCGTTTTTTGAGAGTTTTTGTTTTTGTAAGGTCTTTTTAATTAATCCAGACCTTCACTTATTTCTGCTTTTCATTCATATCTGTTTTTTGAGGAGACCAATTTTCACTCACATGAAAGTCCTTTTTCATTATCATTTTAGGCACTGGATTTAGAACATGGGAACATAATACTACAGAAATGGTCTCAACTGTGCTAATAAAAAATAGGCAAGGGCTGGGGCTGTAGCTCAGTGGCAGAGCACTTGCCTAGAATGCGTGAGGCACTGGGTTCAATCCTCAGCACCACATAAAAATAAAAACAAATAAAATAAAGACATTCTGTCCATCTATAACTACATTTTTTTAAAAAATAGGCAAGGTTACAACTTTACATAACAAACAATTCAAAATCTCAGTGCCTTATTCCACATGGCCACTCTGTATGGCTGAGAGCTGGCACCCAGGTAGATAGGAAAGCTATCATTCACACATTCCCAGTCACCATGGCAGAAGAAAAAATACATGGCAAAGTTCACCCTAGATCTTCTGCCCAAAGCTTGTTTCTCTTGGAATAAGAGAGTGACACACCTTACTTCTTCTCACATTTGTTTGCCCAAATCACATGACCAAGACTAAATTTAATAGAACTGACAGATACCTTTCTTCCTAGTATGTGTGTATAGTGGTGGGTGGCAGCATTTGTGCATAGCTCTATCACAGACTGTATCCTACATCTCATCTCAACGGGAATACCAAAGTGGACTTCTTTCATTTAAAACCATATTAAAATTTTTGGCTTATTTGCTTGCATTGTGATGAGATATTTGATGGTACACTAAACAATTGATTCTTTAAAACTTAAAAATCAAATTTTATATTCATTGTTGTTAATATCACTTTGTTTAAATCAGCCTGGTGTTCATTTCCCTATTAGGTATTCCTTTCAATTTCCCATCAGGGTACCTTTGATTGTGGAGCCTGTATCAGTCCAAGCAATGACACCCTTGGAATAGGTTGATATCCAGTAATCAATATTCTCTTGGTGTAATTGTTCAGTGGCTTATGAATGTATTTTAGAGGACCATAATCCAGTCCACATTGTCCATCTTAAAGAAAAGATGGTTATTTCATTTTGATTTTGCATATAATGGCATATGATAAGTGATTTAATATAAAGGGGGCTTGCTTCTTTTCTTTTATACCTTGGCATTCTTGCTGTAGCAACACATACCTATATATATTTCCAAAAAATATGCAAGAAAGGTAATCTAGTTAGATGTTCAATAAAACCTGTAGCTTGAGTCCAGTTGGAAAGAAACTTCATTAAGAAGGCAGGTTTTTTGGGCTGGGGCTCAGTGGTAGAGTACCAACCTCGCACGTGTGAGGCACTAGGTTCTATCCTCAGCACCACAAAAACATAAGTAAATAAAGATATTTTGTCCACGTACAACTAAAAAAATATTTTTTTTTAAAAAAAAGAAAGGAGGTTTTTCAAGGGAAGTGACAGCAGTGGAAATTATCTTAAAAGAAGCAAAGATTCATGTGATGCTTTAACAACCCATGTGAGAAGTATAACTGACATGTTCTACCTTGCATTTTTGGTGTCAAGAAGTCAGTAGCACCTTAAAAATAACTGCAACAGGATAAAGGATGGGAGGAAAAAATAAACACTGTTAACAAAATAGTTTATTAAGGAAGGAAGTAAAATGAAGCACACAAAACCAGTACAGAATAAATATAGAAAAGCACATTTCCAGAGACACACTAGGAAAAACCCCAACCCAAATATACTGAAAGGAATCCAAGGATAGAAACAATAGTGAAGTGGGCTGAGATGTTATCTTTCCTTCAGAGGGAAGAAGCTCACATAGAAGAATACATGTTGAAAAATAGAACTGAACACTAAGTGGGAGAATAAACCACTTAGACCAAGGGGAAAAGTGCTGGAATTCGAAAGGCGAGGCCTCTGGTCAGGTGGCCAAGTGCTTTACCACTGAGCTATGTCCCCAGCCCCTAACCTTGCTTCTAAAAGAGTGATTTAGAGAAATGTTTATATAGAGTATGTTAGAAAAGGAGTTACCACTTCTTACTACAACTGACATAAGCAGACATTTTTTTAGAAGTAACTGTTTATTTAACTAACTCCTAAAATGCTCTTTTTTGAGGGGAGGAGGGACAAAAGTACAGATATTCTTTAAGTCACAGACTAGAAAGGTTATTGATTGTTTATGTAATATTTCAAGTAGATCTCAGCCCTCACAGTCCTTTGAACCAAGGTCAGCAAGCTTTTCGTGTAAAGGGTGGATAGTAAATATTTTAGGTTGTGTGGACCATATGGTCTCTGTTGCAGTTACTTACATTTGCCATTGCAGCATAAAAATAGCTATAGACGGTACATAAATGAATGAGGATAAGAGGGTTTGAATAAAATTTTATTTACAAAAACAGGTGGGAAGCTGCATTTGGCCCATGGACTATAGTGCACCAGCCCCAGCTCTAGACCACAGATTGCTTCCAGGTGGTAAAGTAATTGATACCTGCTTTTTATCCTGTTCATCCAAGATAAATAATCCTCGCCATCAATCCTCATAACTTTATACTACTGATTTGTTTTCAGTGGACCAGGGGAGCCAAGGTGCTTTTTTAGAAGTAAAATATCTCTTCTGCAGTTTTTTTTTCTCAGAGAGGGCTTCAATGTCCTAGATGCATTGATTAACAGTAGACTTATTGGAGATTTAGAAACCCCAACCTTATCTACATTCAGATAAAAGCTATATAATTATGGCTTCTAAACCCCACACATTTTGCAACTTAATTCAGGGAAAACCACATCCCCAAATCATCAGGACTTGATCTTCAGAGTGTAGCCCTAATGGGGAAAACCACATTAGTCCCGTGGCTCTCCATGACTCTATGTATTACTACGTGGAACTACAGTTAAGGTTAACTTTTGGTATTTCAGAAGAGTTTAGACCAATAGAAGACCAATAGAATTGAAGGGGATTGAGGTACTGTTGCTACTTTTATGAAATGTCAGGGGCTAAAAATGTCACTTAATCTTGGCAGCTAAACCGCATCCCTTCCTTCGGATTTCATCAGTAGAGCCGTTTATTCAGTCCTGTCAAATTTTAATGTTTATCTCTTGAGAACATCCTTGTTCATCAAGTTATTCTGTGGTGATGTCTTTTTTCTGTTTACATGGCTACATTTGATTTTCATTTACATTGGCAAATTAGATTTATCTTTTTTTTTTTTTTGAAAAAAAGAAAAAAAGCTTTTTTCCTGTTTTTGCTTTTGGCCTATCCCCGCCCCCCACCCTCCGCACCTTTTTTTTTTTTTTAAATTAAATCTAGGCTGTTGGTGGCAAGAGTGGTGTTTTGTCTTTGAATCCTGTAAGGCATCTAGAATGATGCCTTGCATGGAGAGTAGAGCCTGCTAGGAGCCTTATGTCTTCCACTCCATGCACCCGCCATTTGGGAGCAAGCAATCACCAAGCATTGAGAAGCACACTCATAGTTTTGTAGTTCTCTCCCAGTGGAATTCTTGTCACCACCTGTTAGGTACTTCTCACTGCATTTGATGCACACTGACAAGAACTGGTAGGAGAGGACCTCTTGTCTTTTTCTTAAGTTTATTTTAAATATTCCTTTCCTAAACCTCTTCTTGCAATCCTTAAGCAATAATATAGTGTGTTTGTTATGAAAATACTTACAAGCCTGAATGCTATTTCTTAACAATCAAAAGAATAGATAAACTATTGTCAAATTTGAGTATCAAATGAGGAAAAAAAATTTAAGTATCAAGTGAATATCAAATGAGGAAAAGGTCAAGAAATGAACACCTGAAATCTGGTGAATGGAGATATGTCTAGAAATATCTCCACTTTCTTTCTTATATTGACGATTTTGATTCAATTTGACCAGATCCCCTACCCTATAGAAATATAAGTTGCATTTTGATGTTTGTGTTTTTGGAAGTGGCAGCATTGAAGGTTTCACTGGTAAGCTTCTATTCAGGAATGTTCTAGAAAACTCAAACTTACAACATAGTGAACAAAGGGGATGGTTATTCAGTTAACATGAGCATTCTTGCTTTGCAAAAAAAAATTGCCTGAAGGATATCTGTCAACTCCCATCCTTCCCTTGTCCTTCCCTAGCACCACACATTTGTTTTCAATTTCTTACTAAATGATAGAGGAGGAAGCTAGAAGAGAAAATTTGGCTAAATTACTTTAAAAGCTTGTTAATTGAAGATCAGCTTAATAAGATGTCTTTAAAGCAATAATGCAATTACAGGAAAAATAAATATTTCTCCTCGTACCTTTCACAAACACAATATTTATCACAATTACAGTATAAATAGAGACACATTGAAATTTTCAGCTCTCTGCCTCCACTCCAGTTTCTAGGGCCCCTTAGTTTATCTGTGCTTGTTTGGATGTTGGTCCTGTATGAAAATGAAAATAATAAATATCTCATGTGTTAACTCAACCGGGCAGTCTACTGCTCAGCAACCAGAAGCGTTCATTTTTAGACTGAAAAAGATGAAAAGTGGACAAAATAAGATTTGCTATTCAAATTGACAAGATGCTGTATCCTATAATTTCCTTTGAAATTTTGTAGAAAGTTTCATATTGAAAAGACTGAAAAATTGATTGAAAAGGATTATTTAATTTCACTTTTCTTTTTCACTAAATCATATACATTATATTTATATATAATATTTATTTAATTTTTGAAATTGACATTAGTTTTTGTTTTTATAGTAATGGGGATTGAACCCAGGAACACCCTACCATTGATCTACATCCCCAGTCCTTTTTTAAAATTTTATTTTATTTTGAGGCAGGGTCTCGCTAAGTTGCCCTGGCTGGCTTTGAACTTGCCATCCTCTTGCCTCAGTTTCCTGAGTAGCTGGGATGATAGGTGCCCAGCTGGTGGAAATCAGACTTAGTTTTGATCAACTTCAGAAAATAAATAAATAAACCAAGTAACTAATTAATGGAAAAAGTATTTTTCCAGTAAGAAATATTTTTTCCTTTTAATTTTAATGTATTTTGTGACCTGATGTATATCAGGGATAAACCCACTTTGAAAACTAAAAAAAAAAATTCTAAACGAGGTAAAAGGAAATATAACTAAAACACTTTAAAAAGAAAAGAAAAATATAATGTCTCTGCAGGTAACTGCTTCCTTTTTCTTCTTACTCATAGACAACCAGGCTTCTCTGAATGTGATCTGCAGGGCATCTTCTTCTTAGATATTACATTCTGTTAAAAACCACACAGGGAGAAAAGCTGGAATAGCTCTTTAAATTCCAAGAGTAAGAGATAGTAAGAGTCAAACGTGAGCTAATGCTGTTCCCTGCCCCCCTTCTTCAACTTCTGTGCTGAATTCCTCCTCTCAACCTTCGAAACATAAGCAGGCCTCTCCCTCCTGGCAAAATACCCTCCCTTAATCCTGAATTCCAAAGTAGCCTAATCTACTACCCTTCTTTCTCCTCTCAGCTGAGTTTCTTGAGAGAATAGTCTTTATTTAGTATCTACCACCTTATCTCAAAGCATTGCATTTGTCTTTCATGCCTAGACCAGAGGTTTTTCCTGCTATTGCCAAATCGAATGGGTCCTTTGAGTTCCCTCTTCTGTTCACATAGAGACAAATGTTGCCTTTTCTATTAAATTTATCATGTTGTCACACTTTGTTATTTGCCTGTCTATCTCTTTCAGTAGGATGGGCATCCCAGGAAGGCTGAGATGATATTTAATTTAAAACCTGAAGATGACCACAGTGCCTGTCTTATGTGGGTTCTCAAGAAATGTTTGTTAAATAAATAGATTACTCCCCATTGGACTGTAATGATTTTCAGGAATGTGGGAGTAAAGGGCATTTATATAGACTTGTATTATGTTGGTTTGTTTGAATGATGTGGCCTGTCTTTCCACATGGTTTGGCTTCAAGGGACTCATTTCCTGTTTCTCTTGAATGGTTTCTTGCTCTAAAATCATTTTGCTCTGTAGCCCCCCTGCAAGTTCCGCCTCTCTCTCTGAGGAGGTCTCAGCCTTCAGGGGGCCTCCCAGTCAGGTTGGTGGTGATGGCTGCCTCTCATTGTTTGCTTAGCAGCCTGGGTGGTTCCCTGTTTGTGGCAGAGGAAGCATCTACAGGAAAACCCTAGGGAACCCAAATGTGGCCTCCACATCCAGGCAGCTGGAGCTGGCTTACGTGCTGTGCTGGCCCAGGCTGCTACTCTACAGCTTCCCAGCCAGCATCCTCCTCAGATGTGTCCTTCTGCTACTTAATAATTGTTTATATATTATGATCCAATATAAGCACAATTTTAAATTTTGCAAGATTAAAATGAAAAAAAATCACTCCTATCATCTCTACACATTTATACTTTTAAGTCCTTTTTGTAAGAATTTAAAGACATTTTTGATTGTTGTCATTGTAGTACCTGTTTTTTTGTTTTTGTTTTTGTTTTACACATTTACTAGTTCATAGGCTCCCTTTTGCTACATAGTCCTTGAATTATCACTTTAAATCAGAATATTGACTTTAGTATTTTTTAAAATATTTATGATACTAAGATATTAATATCTAATATGTCCCAGCTGTCTTAGTCTGTTTGTATTGCTATAACAAAATACCTGAGGCTAGGGCTGGGGCTGTAGCTCAGTGGCAGAGCACTGGCCTAGCATGTGTGAGGCAGTGGGTTCGATCTATAGCACCACGTAAAAATAAACAAAATAAAGGCATGCTGTCCATCTACAAAAAATTAAGAAAAACAAAAACAAACACCTGAGGTTAGTAACCTTATAAGTAAAGAGGTTTAGTTGGCTCATGAATCTGGTAGCTGGAAGGTGCAAACATCATGGCACCAGCTTCCTGTGGAGGGTTCCCTTGGCTGTGGTCAGAACATGTCAGAGAAGAGGGAAGAAGAGAAATGGCCATGTGTGAGAGAGACAAAGCACAGGGGTGGCCTTTCTTTGTAACAACTTGCTCTCCTGAGAATTAATTACTTCTTTGACCAGCATTAATCCATTCATTAGGGTGGAGGCCCTGTGACCTAATTATCTCTCACTAGGCCCCACTTTTTAAAGGTTCTACCACCTGAACATTGCCACCCTGTGGACCCAGTTTCTAGCACATGTTGTGTTTGGGAGGCAAAACACATCCAACCATAGCACCAATAATGGGGGAATAGCCAAATAATAGGATAGGATAATTTGCGATTAAGATAAGCAGAAATCAAGACAGAGAAGTAGATCAACATTTCCATATAGGTCAATCAATGAGGAAAGTATGTATCAAATTAACTACAGATGAGCTTTGAATTTTTCAGAAAGCACCCAAACAAAGGCATGTTCACTTGAAATGACTTGGGAAACACTGAGAGGTTAAGAATCTCTTCTCTAAGACCCAGTTCTGCAGATCTGATATGGGAGAGAATGGGAATGCCAGTATGTTCCTTGTCATTACATCTTGCCTAGATACTTTCTTAGTTCCATGGCAAAAACTTGCTTTGGTTCTTATTTACATATTTTATGCTCCCTCCCACAATGACCTTCAACTTGAGTATACCAAAGGGGAACATTTTGCTTATATAAATAAGCAAATAAGTGCTTATTTTTGGTTTCTATCTCTTATACATGTATATAATTCTCCCGAGAAGCAGGAGAATAATCCTGGTGCAGCCAGAAGCTATTGTTGAATTTTATCACAACATGACTCCTGAGATTACAGAGCCTTCTGCATTAAAGCCCCTATGAAATCTCATGGACTAGCTGTAAATTTGGAAGTCACAAAAAAGGGATAGCAGAATAACAGTGTTTACTGAGTGCAGTAGTCATCATCAGTGCTGATTACCTGCATTTTCAGTCCTTCTGATGTCCTCCATCCTGGGCGTGAAGCATGATTGCATTTCCTGGCCTTATTGTAGCTGGAATACTGGATGGGGGTGGTGAATTCATTCTGGCTAATGAGCTACAAGGAAAAGGACTGCGGGTAGTTTCCAGGCTAAACATTCCATTACCTGTATAATTACTCTCCAATGCTCTCCTGTCCTTTTGGCCATGATAAATGCAAGGTTCGAGACTGACAACCACTCCCTCCATGAAAAGACGAGGAACAGAACATCGAGTTACCTTGGGATGGATATATATTATGAGTAAGCAATAAATCTTTGTTGTTATAATGAAGATTTTGTTTTTAATCAACAGCATAACCTAGTCTATATGGTTCAATATGAGTGATTAGTAAGTAAATACTATATTGAACATTAACATAGAACATCTCATTCATTTTCACAAGAGCCCAATGAGTTAGATGTGCTCTTATTTTCTCATGTTAATAGATGAGGAAACTGAGATTTATAGTGTTTAAATAAATTTTCCAAAGTCTCATATCTTGGAAATGGCAGATCTGAACTTGAACCTGAGTTTTGCTAGACACAGAAAACCAAAACATTGTTATGGTTTACAGAGCATTGCTTAAAAGATAAAATCAAAAGGCAGCTCAGAATGGATAGTGACTATTAACTTCCACTTCTTTACATTCTGAAAGGAGATTTTCAGTGTGAAGTTCGTAAGTCCTCAGACTATCCTCATCTCTCCAGATGGGGTAGGAGGAGGCAACTTCTCCCTCTTGGTAGCCTTCAGACATGCCAACTGGACCTCTTTCTAATGCACAAAGACCTGTGTCTGGATGGAGCCTCCCTGGCTTCCTGTGCCAGAGTATGCTTCCTTGTGTTTGTGTATGAAGTTTCAGTAAAGTGTGTTGAGAGATCAGGCTCAGACTGCCTGCTTTGGCCACTTAATATCTGTGTAATCTTGATAAAGTTAATGTCAACTTGTCAGCTTTGGCTTCTTTTTCTGTAAAATAGGAATAATAATGGTATCCACCTCAGAGACTATTGTGATGATTGAATGAGTAAAGTGTTCAGAACACTACCTGTATATGGCAAGCATTCTTACTCACTTTCTCTCTAGATTAATTTCAGTTTGTGCCCTCAGAAATAACCAGTGCAAAGGAACCCTATCTGCATTTAAAGATCCTGAGTTGTTTTTTTTTCCTTTCCTGCAGGAGGAAAGGAGTCTTCAAGTGGAGACTAACCAGCTTTTATTTTGTTGTGTTTTTAACCACATCAAGGATGCAATTCTTTATTTTGAGGAAAGAGGTCAGCAATGTTCAAAACGCAGGAAGTGAATTCAGGAAACACAGGGAGCATTCTTTGGAAAGACACGTGAAGATTCTCTTCTAATCCTCATGTCAAACCTGGTTCCCAGCCCCTTTTCCACCCACTCAAAGGGAGGCCTCTTTTGACACACAGGGGGAATAGGAAACACACTTTCTGAACAGTAATTTTTTTCTTGGTGATTTTTCTTTCTGAAAACTATGTTTTTTGTTTGAAGGAAATTTTTGCCAAGACGAACCAACTTCCCTCTGAGGGTAGACTGGTCATTTCCCCTCTTAGATCTTATCTGCTTCTTATCTATAAAACGGATAGATTCGGGCTAAATCTCCCTGGGTCTGGACTCTTTGATTCTGCCATTCCCTGTTTAATCCACACCAGAGGAATGTGGAGCTGGAGCCTGTTCATGTTTTAGATTGTGGAGTCAATTCCCCCGACCCCGGGGAGGGGGTTCTTGGAAAAGTGACATTGCAATGCTTCTGCTTGACATTAGTGCTCCCTGTGGCATTAACCTGTTGTGGATCTAACTTGTGGGGCCAGAGACTATGCTTGAATTGAAGTCAGCCAAGACGGTGGCCGAAAGTGTGCTTTTTCTCTGCTTTTTCCTCCATTTTCCCCAGGAGTGAAGTGTGTGTGTGTGTGTGTGTGTGTGGGGGGGGGGGTTGGAAACCCGGTCTTTTTTGTGAAGCCACAGTCTCAAACGTTAAGCTAGAGGAATGTTTAAATTCTGGAAAACGTTATGGATAAGCCTGGCAATTATGTACTTAGTCACAAGAAGAGGGTACGAACTTTGCAGGCACTGGACTGAAGAGACACAAAAGTCAGGAAGTGACCCTTTCGTGGGGCTTTCAGGGACCGCAGAGGAGAAACAAAGTCCTCTCACAACTCGGGAAACTTCGGACCGTACCATCCGCGGGGGCAGGGGCCGGGGAGAGGGCAGTGGAAATCGACATCCTCGCTCTTAACGAGCCGTGAGTAAACTGAGGATTTCCCGGCTGAAAAGACTCAGTGTCTGTGTGTCCCCAGCCCAGAAATGAAAGCGGGTTTCAGCCGTTCCTCATTGTGGAGCTCGCTGAGAAAGCGGCCCGGGTCGCCCGGGCCAGACCCGGCGTCCTGAATCGGAGCCCTGTGCGCGCCGGGCCGGGCCGCGCGCCCGGGGCTGCAGGATGGCGTGCCGAGGCCAGCCCATCTGCGGCCGCGGGCGGCCGGGAAGGAAGCCGTCCCTGGGGATGAATGGGGCTTTGTTCGCCGCCAGCCGCGGCTCCCCTCGGCAGGCCCGGCCCGCACAACAGAGGCAGTATGCGAGAGGAATGGAAATGAGCCTCCGGCTCTCCCCGAGGAGCCCCATCCCTTCCCTGCGCAGCGCTGAGGAATGCTGGCAAGCCGGAAAGGAGCCCTCGCCGGGAACGCCGCGCTCGCGCCTCTGAAACCCCATTGAGAAGAGCCCTTTGAAGCAATTAAAGCGCGTTTCATTGCAGGCCTGGGAGGAGCGAAGGCCCGGCCAGCATTTTTTCCGTCTCGGAGAGTGTTTGTGCACCTTTGTAGGGCGGATTACTTAGAGACCAGGCGGGGAACTTGAGCTCCCTCTCTCGCAGACGTTCTGTAACATCAGAAAAGCGCCCCCATAAACAGATTGGTTTTCACGGTGGGTGGAACCCAGTTTGGACACCATCCAGGCTGACCTGCAGGCCGCTCAAAGGCTCTTTGGTGCGTCTTACACCCACCTGCCCTGCCGCAAAGGTTTAGGCGGACAAGAAATTGCGTTTCGTGGAGAACGTTGTTTCTGAGGCTACTGCCTAGCATTTTCCATTTTCTCAGAGGTGGGGTGGGCCATGTTGCAGGTTCCGAAGTGAAAATCAGGCAGATCTGCAAAGTGATGTCACCTCAAATGATGAAGGACTAAGACGGGACATCTATTTTGAGATTTGAAAAATTCTCTTAAGATTTCCTTTCTTCCTCCACTCTAACTGTGTAATCCTAGAGAACACACACAGCCTTTGTGGGTTCAGTTGTTTTCATCAACATTTGTGAACTTCTTTTTAAATCGGAGGTGGGCACTTTCTTTATGTGCATATGTAGAAGATGTTGGACTGGAATCCCAGTAAAGATCCCATTGGTCCTCCGTTTGTTGACTTTGAACCATTTATTACCACGGCTGATTGTCTAATGTCTTTCTCTCTCCACCAGCAGGTGCCTTCTTGAGAACTTGATCCTGTCTTTTTCATTCCTGTATCCCCTGTGGTTAGAGCAATCCCTGATGGTCATTAAGTGCTCAAGAAATATGTTCAATGAATGAGTGAATACGTTCAAAAATGTCTGTTTTCTGTCCCTTATAAATCTAAACAAGAAGTAGGGGATATGAGGCAGGCACTGGGGATTCTTGACTGGGCAGAAGTTCAGAAGTTTGAAGGAAAGGGTAGGAAAACATTTTTGAGAGCACAAACATGCTGCAAATTTCCTGAAATGATCCGAAAAAGAGTGGAGCTCTCAGATGGAAGAGTCATTTTTTTCCAAGCAAAGTGGATAGTTAGTACTGGCAAACGTGATTCATGTCTTACCTTAGTAGAGAGTACATCTAGTCCATCATTCATTCTTTAAACATTCCAAGAAAACAAAACAGAGCAAAACTGTGCATGTGGGCATCGTTGTTTCTTATGTTACTCTAAGTATGTCTCCATGGTGCTTGTTATTTTGGCCTGCTTTAGTCTTGTATTTGGTTATTTTTCTCTGAGGCTTGGAATATATGAATATTTTCCTATTCAAAACCCCAAACAAACAAACAAAACCCCCAGTTCACTTCCTAAACCAGGAAGCTCATAAATAAGAGATAGAGGATGATATCTACCGCCAGATATCTTCAGGAAAAGCACTCTGCTCACTGAGGGTAAGCAAATGTATTTTCCACTCCTTTCCCTTCTCTCTTACTCAGACACACACAGATCAGACAGCGAGTAATACAAAAGCCAGTTTAAACTTGGCACACCAGTGATTCCTTGTTTGTGCCAAGCACCTGTGGCCCACGGCTTTGTTTTTTATTACATGGTTCCATTTGGCTGTAATTCTCCTTACCATTTTAACTTGACATGGACATCATCCTTGAGAGTTGAGACTCTTTTTCAGTCTATTCCATTCCTGTCAGTTTAATCAGTTGAACACAATTAGCATAAAATCCCACAGGTGAGGTGATTCTGGGACAGAACAAAGGTAATACAAGATCACAGAGCAGTGCCCCTCACTTTACAGAGCAAGTGGGTTTTCTATAAATCATTCTATAAAACGTTCAGGTATTTCTGTTTCCTTCTGATTTGTGTTTTTACAGAGTAGCTCTGTCCTCATTTTGGATCTGTCATTAATAGGCAGTGGCTTGGGTCAATTTATCTGACTCTAGCAAATAATAAATGATTCAAAAAGGGTCAATACAGGCAAGAATGGAAAGTTCTTGACTAATTATGCTTATAAAGTAAAAAATCCCAAGTGAACAATCATGTTTTATAAGTTTTGATTTACTTTTTTTTTAAAAAAAGGATTCTAAGGTAAATCGTGAATATCTTGCATCACCTTTTATCTTAAAAATCTGGAATTCCACATGCCTAGGAATTGTTGGTAATGATGAAGTTTGTGGAGACAGGTATCTGAAGAGAAGAAAAAAGGACTATTATTCTGCAGATGAGAAATTACTTTAGAAAGGCACAACGACTTGTCCATAGTCACAAATTGTGGAGTTAGAATTGGATCTCTGTTCTTTTGATTCCCAAGATTGCCCTTGAGACCTCTAGTGTTCTAATGCCAGGAGAGTCTGCAGTGTAACAACTAAACTGTGGATCCCAAGAGATTTAGGAAAGCTGCTTCTTCTGATTTGGTAAGATTGGAATAACCACATCACATACTGCTTTGCTGTTTTTAGAAGATATAAATTATTGGCTTGACTTCCCCTTTTATTCTGCCTTGCAATTTGTTCATCAGCCAGAAAAATGCCAAGAAGTCTTTTCCTTTACTGACTGGATGACCTATGGCCTTCTTAGTCAGGGTTCTCTGGAAGTTAGGGTGGAGACTTTTATTTCTCCTGTGTTTTGGGTAATAAAAGGGGAGGGGTTGCCTCAAATAGTCTTTGGCTCCTAAAAACCAAAAAAGCAACTCTATTTACATAGTCTCTGGGCTACTAAGTGCTGAGGTGGCCCCGGTTGACTTAAATGAATCCTTGCAGCTAGGTGGGGCTCAATGGAGCTGTTAGTCATGTGAGGTTGCCAGGGCAACTTAATGTCTTATGAGCTGGAATGCTTCAAGAAGTACAAAGAGGGGACTACAAGAACACATTACAACTTACAGTCATGTGTTCAATAACATGTCATCTTTCTGTAATGGGGCTTTTATTTTTATTTTATTTTGTGGGATCGAAAGATCAGAAGCCGGAAATTAGCTGGAGAGGATAAAGAAAAGGAAAAATTAAAGGGGGGGGGGGGGTTGGGTGGACTATTTCTGTTCCTTCTGTGGGTAATGGTTAAACAAGGAGAACATCTGGTCCTGGAGCGGGTCTCTGCAGCCCTGCTTTTAATTACCCCGTCATTTGGTCTCAGGCTAAATTAGTGACTGTGGGAGCAGCTCAGATCTCCAAACTGACAGGCCTGGAGAGCTTGACTTAGCCTGCCACATAGTCAGAGGGGAAACACGGAGCTTCCGGTTTCATATTTAAACCAGGGATTGACTCATAATTGTAGCTGTCAGGAGGGTGATGGAGACATTATGTAATCTGGTTCTTATGGCGATATGTGTTTAAGGTTTCTGCTCCATAAATTCCAGAGGAAATTTTGTGCCCATTGAGGGAGAGCTTGCTGGTTGCTCTGTGGTATGCCCTGCAGGGTAATGACAGTGCTATTAAAGGTTCCTAAGTCTGCCCGAATCCAAACCTGAATGAATTTCCCCCTGAAAGGGCCTCCTGTTTTTCCATAGGCTTTTAAATGCGGATGAGGTTAGGCAAAAACTGGCAAACTGAGAAGAGCAGTATGCTGGCATAGTAGAGCAATTTAATAATGGCAAGACGTTCAGGTCCACAACTTTTTTTTTTTTTTCTGTGCTACATAATTCTCTTTATTATTTCCCATTATTTCCACCATCAGAAATTCTGGAAGTAGCCAACAGCTTCTGGAAACAAAGCACTGGGGCTGGGGCTTATTTGTTCCATTTTCATTCCTCTAGCTTCTTGCCTCTCAGAGGTTTTGGGGCCACCAAAAAAAAAATAAAAAAGAGTCAAATGAAGCTGTTTAATTTTGACCTTAAAGGAATGTGCTTCCAGAAGTTTTGCTGGAGGAGACTTGTGTTTTGATTTGATTGTTCTCTATACCAAGTATTGGAAGTTTTACCTACCTGATCAGAAGTATTCATTGAGAAAGAGTAGAGTAGTATTCATGTAAGAAGAATAATAGTAAAGATGTAACTGAATTTTAAAAGGTAAATAGGGTGGGATTATTTATTGATGGAGAGTAAAGAGATCTGAAAGCCTCTGACATCTGCTGATTGCTAGTTTGGCTGGCTCAGAGTTCTAATCTCTGTTTTTACACCTTTTCTCCCTCCCCAATCCACCAGTAAATTTGGGTCCTGTTTCTGCCTTTTTAGGCCCACCAAAGAAGCCAATGATATAAATTTTTAGTCAAAAATAATAAATGACATGTGAAAGAAAATATGTAATTAAAATGGTGACTATCAACATTGTCTGACACCATTATCATCTATATTGTAATATATTGGGTTGAGTTGTCTCTTATAATTTCTATTTCTCTATAAAAGTTAATAGTTAGGATGATTGAGTATTTCCCCATTGACTTTGGAACATGGTGTTTTTGGAGTGGTTAGCATTCACTTGGCAAGACGGAAAGATCAGCACTTGCTCATCCTACCAACCTTGGGAAAATTTTGCTTAAGGTTATCCTGTAAAAGGGATGGGTTGTCTTATGTAGTGGACCACCTTTACCTTTCAGCTTTGGTTACCCAGATCCAAGTATCCAACTGAGCAGAGAAAATAGTTTAATAAAAATAATATGATACTTGTGTATGTGTACCTGTAGAAATATGTATTTCAAGAAACAATTAAAAATTTCTCATTCTTTTGCAATCTGAGGCTGAGACATCTTTAGTAGGAAACAGCACCAGTATGACAGCTCAATTTCTTCTCCCATGAGGCTGAAGTTTTATATGAGTAGTATAAGTCACTATAGCTTGGGATGTTATCATATGACTGATGGATGATGCAGGGATGGATAATTTCATGAGCTTTGTAGGCTGAGTTTACTCATTTTCCTAGTCATTGAAATGAAAAGACTTGATGTGACTCCTGTTGATATAACTTCCCCAGGCAACCATCCTTGTAATCGATTTTCTCTGTCAGAAAACTAGATACAGATTTGCCTGTTTTTATTTTCCTTGCACAAGAACTTACAGATGGACTAAAGAGTCTTCTTCTGATCAAGGGCCATCAACTTATAGAAAAGAATAATTGAGACAACAAAACATACTATCCTGGGGGCTGAAGAAATTAAGCTGAGAATGAGGTCTGTTTACCAATAGGACATTTCCTTTTGTCACTGTTCTTACTTTAGTATCCAAACCCAAGTTTTCATCATTGAGAAAGAGGAATTAGCCAGAAGAGAGACTTACTGGAGCTAATAAATTACTTTTGATTTAACAATATAAATAATAAATCTTTATTCCATGATACCCAACTAAGATTGGAAATTTAGCTGAGATTTGCTTTTCTCTAAACTATAATCAATCTAAATGTTCCAAGTTGCCACCCAAACTCTTTGAACTCCTCAGTTTCCTATACATAATTTCAAGTTCCTTTCAAGGCCCACAATAATCTGGTTCCAAATTAACTAACTTTATTTCCTTTTACTCCCCATATACTCTTCTAACTCTATTTCCTCCTTCTCTGCATTACATGTCCTATGCTACAGTCAATTTAAATGGCTCCATATTTTCAGAGTTTTTTTCTTTAGGCACTGTCTTCAAGTTCTGGCTCCACAAAGCCTTCCATTTTTGCCTCTACCCAGAAGAAATGACCTCTAACTGAAATCCCATGGCACTCTATCTATGATTTCTCCAGGACATTTAACACTCTATCTCTAGTACATAGATTTCTGTTCATGCCTCATTCATTTGTTTCCTGTAAGTTCCTTGAGAACACAATCTGTGATTCTGAATAGTATCTACAGAGTGTCTAGTACTCTGCTTGCCCATGATAGAAATTTCACAAAAATTTGTGGAAGGAATGAAAGCCACAGTATTCAAAATAATTAAATTTCTTTTGAAATGGAGAAAAAGAGAGAACTTCAGAATTTTTTATTTTTGGTAAAGTCAAAATGGGATCCTGACTCCTTTACTTGATAACACTGTTGTTTCTCCTTAACATGGGTCAACCCATAGCTCACTTCCAATTCCCAGAACCCAGAAAGACTCAGAACCTGATGCTGGCATGAGGCCAGCATGTCAAAGAATAAGGAGTTGCTTCTGTTCTCACTATTACTGGGATAGGGATAATGGTAAAGACAGGTTGGATAAATCCATTTGCTAGGCTGGGTGGGGTTTGTGGCAGTGTGTTCATAAAATTTTTAACAGAATTGCTGCTAGATCTGTATGTTGTCTGTGGTCTCTGTCATCTCTCCTCTCCTTTCTGACTGATTTGTCCATTCTGATCAGCTACTTTGATTTGAATGGCTCTGAAATAATGGGCTAAGTCAGGAGGCATGGAGTCCAGTGTAGGCTCTACCAGTGGCTGTGTGTGATATTAGGACAGTATAAATAATAATCTCCTTATTAAACATTAAATTAAACTTAAACAGTAAATTCCTTTACCTGCTTTTTTTTTCAAAATATTGTTCTGAGGATCCAGGATAAAAGTTTACAAGAGACAATATTGAAAAAGTGTTTTATATTTGAGGGGTTATTGTCATAAAATTTAACACTGCTAGAGACTTCCTTCTGGATGTCAATGTAAAAAGAAAATAATGATGAGAGAGAGAGAGAGAGAGAGAGAGAGAGAGAGATTCTCCAAAGGATCATGGGAAATGTCATTGTATAAGGTCAAGGCAATGTGGTTCTAATAGTCTTTCATGATAGTTATCATCAATCAAGTGGAAGAACCCTTTCTCATAACTTCCCAGTTTTGTTTACTTTTTTGGCAGGGTTGACACAAAAGATTCCATTTTAATTCTGACAATTTCCACATTTCTTTATTATATCCTATTTGGACTGTTGTTGAATATGTTTAATCAGGAAAAATAGAGACATTTAGATCTTGGTTCTACCATTTATTAACTCTGTGATTCCAGTAAGTAAACTACCCTTTTCCAAACCTCAGTTTTTCAGTTGCATATGGGGATGAAATATTTCACTTAGATGGTTCTGAGGATTACTGACATGGTGGCCTTATAATATGTCAACCTGGAGAGTTTGAACTATATTCCAGACATCCCTTCCCTGGATATATCTAGTTGGGTGAGGCACGAAAGACAGGTTTGCAATAGATTTGAAAGTTGAAAGCAAAGCAACAGTCTTTTATATTTTGCACTTGGGAAGTCAAGGCAGATGATTTTTGTATGTGTGTGTGTGTGTGTATGTGTTAATTCTTTTACATTAAAAATGAGTTTATTATAGGCAGCAGTACAGATAACTTTTGCTTTTTTATCCAATTGGAATTCTCTGGTTTTTAAGGTATTTAGATTATTTAAATGTGATTATTGGTAAGATTGAATTTAAATATGCCACTCTGCCATTTTTTTTCTGTGTTCCATATGTTCTTTGTTTTTTACCACTTTTCCTGATTATCTTTGTTTTATTAGTATTCCATTTATCTCTGTTAACTTTTTAGCCACACTTCAATTTTTTAGTTGAAAAAATTTAGTTTTAGTTTTTTGTTTTATATTTTCTTTTTATTTTTCTTCATTTTTGTGTGTGTTTGTCTTAGAATGTGTACTATCATTTTTTTAATGTTTATTTTTTAGTTTTAGTTGGGCACAATACCTTTATCTTATTTACTTATTTTTATCTGGTGCTGAGGATCAAACCCAGGGCCTCGCATATGCTAGGCAAGCGCTCTACTGCTGAGCCACAACCCCAGCCCTGTAGTATCATTTTTTTTTTCTAAATATTTTTTTAGTTATAGATGGATGCAATATCTTTATTTTGTTTATTTATTTTTATGTGGTGCTGAGGATCGAACCCAGTGCCTCACACATGCGAGGCAAGCGCTCTGCCACTGAGCCATAAACCGAGCCCCTGTAGTATCATTTTTAATGTAGCACTGTCTATCTTCAAAAATCACTTACTGGTTAGTATAAGAAATTTATAGCTGGGCACAATGGCACATACCTGTAATCCAAACCACTTGGGACTCTGAGGCAGGAGGATCACAAATTCAAGGCAAGCCTCAGCAACCTAGCAAGAATGTGTCTCACAAGGGACAGGTGTTCATATAGCTCATTCTGACATATATTGTCAATATCTGTCTTCCCAGCCACCTGGCCTGAAACTGCTCCACCTTCCTTGGGATCCTCTTTTACATTTTTTGGCTCTTGGGCCACATATGCACTTGGTTCTGTGATAAAGAGTCTTTTGTTTTCCTCAGGCAGGATGTCCATGTCATCAAGGTTAGAGGCAGTTACAAGTGATATGGGTTGTTCCTGTCCTTGTGAGTTCTAGATTGTACTTGCTCACCCCTGCTTTGTATCTTATCTTCTCTTCCTGGTGACCTGTGCTGTGGACTGAAGCTTCAGCATTGAAGACACAAAGACAGCAGTCTATAGAGACTGCCGAACCACGAGCCCTCCCTACATGTACATGCACACGTGCGTACACACACACACACACACACACATACCACACCTTCAAACATAATTTTTCTGGTTCTCTGATTAAACTTTGACTGATGAAGTTAAAACAGTAGGTAAGGCTACCTCGAACTCTAACCATTCCCTGGAGAAGTCCAAAGTCCTCCCTAAAATTTCTCCAAATTTCTGCTGAATTTATATTTTCATGGTCACTTCTGTCTCATTGAATACTTTTCAATTCTCACAAAAGACTTATATAAAAAGTCTTAATTGCTTTGTAAAATTGTCTTTACTAAAGATTTTGATGACATGACAGACAGAAGAGGGGTCATGTTGCAACAAAACAAATAATTTCAAGTTTAATTTCACACTATTTGTAAAATATTTTTCCACCATTCTCATTAGAGAATATCCACAGTTGCCTGTCTGTAAAATCCCCAGCTTTATAGCACCCTCTTGACCCCTCTCTCTTTCTATGTTTTCTCTTCTGCTCCTTTCTTTCTCAAACCCTATGCTCTTGTTGGCAAGTGCAGAGAACAGTAACTATTCCTCCTTTCTTTTATGCTAAGATTATTGTAGGCACACTCCATACCCCCCAAATCTTACCTTCTCTTCCCAATGGCTATTTTTGCAAGCAGAACGCTGTTGCAGTTGCTAAGAAAATTAAAATGTTACCTGGTAACAATGATAGCAAGAGGAAGAAGCACGCATTAGTGCTTATTTGATCCAGGCTCCAAGAGTTTTGTCTCATCTGATTCCTGCAACAATCCAGTGCATTTTTTTGGCATTATTTGCCTGGCGTTATTTGTCTCAAACTTATGTCAGGGGACCCTCAAACATTAGGCTCACATTCAGGTCCCTGCCTTCCCCTTCTTGCCTCTGCCTCTCCCAGGGGCATGTGCTTACCTGTCTCCATCCTGGTTTAACTGCCTTTGTTAGGAATCTACTCTCCAATCTTAAAGAATATTCTTTGACTTCTCAGTACAATTTTTCCATTTATAAAATTGCAATATTGTACTTCCAAGGACTTCAGCAGGATTTTAGAAGAGATCAATGAGATGATAGAAAAAACCTGATGCACTGAATCTTAGACTTCATCTTAGAATCTTAGCAATTCACACAAAAATCAGGGGAAAATTTTTTTTTTATCAGACTGTAATTTTACTTCTCTGTAAGTTGAGACTTTTACCTCACTGAAGTAATTCATTAACATTTGGAGAAATGATGACTTCTGGGACTTATTGCTATTTTGACCTTAAAAAAATTTAAACTGCTGTTAGAAATTACCTGGTATGTAAATGTAGAGTTTCTGTTTTAAATGAGGAAGGTAGTTTTTCAGTTTGACTTTCTATTTGGGTTGATAAGATGTATTCAAGCTGTGTCTTGAATTAACCAGAGATAATGTTCATTTATTAATTCAGGAAATATTTATCAAATATCTATTACCCCAAATACTTCATTGAAGTAGATAAAATAGCAAATGTTAGTGAGAAAAATAGACAAAACACTGTGTTCTCCTTATATCATCCACTGAGAGATGTTTTTAGAGATGACTTATGATATTAGTTTTGTAGGGCTGCCATATGAAATCCCACAGATTGGTGGCTTTGACAATAGGGACTTCTTTTTTTTCACAATTCTGAATGTCTTGGGGGATGCCCTCTTCGGAGGCTTCTTTCCTAGGCTTGGAGATGATTGTCCTTTTTTGGTCTTCCCTCTTGTCTGTGTCCAAATTTCTCCTTTTTATAAGGATGCCATTCATAAGGGATTAGGACCCACTCCAATTATCTCATTTTAACTTCAACACCCTTCTACAGACCCTCTTTCCAAACACAGTCACATTCTGAAGTACCGAGGTTCAGGTTTTCAACAAGTGAACTTCTGTAGGGACACAATTCAGCCACAGTACCACTTATTCTAAAGTATTGCTGAGCTGTTTGGGTATCAGTTTGCTTAAATATAATCAGAATGCCACTTAGCACACCTGTTATAAACACATTACTTGTCTGTTTCTTTCTTTTTAGATACAGTAGCTAGGTAGGAATAGGTCTAGTTTTATAATGAAAATAATTTCATCAAAGGTTGTAGATAAACCAAGCTTTGCCTAGAGCGCCACAAAAACAGCTGAGTGAACCAAGAGACTTGTTTCTGAAGATTTAAGATTTTGGAAAACAAGTATCACACAGCTGAGCATTACCTAAAGGAGCTAAAATCATTAGATCAGACTAAACTAAAACTGGACAGAATTAAAAGTTAATTTTCTTCTGACCCACCCATGTCTAAGAAACTTGGATGAGAAGACACAGATGAATATAGAGTCAATCCCCATCTCTGTTTTATCAAAACATTGTTGTCATGATTTTACAATGTCATGGTGGACAGACTATTGTCTGTGTCCTTTTGTGTTTTGCATGGTGCAAGGCACTGAGCTGCGGCTTGGTAAGCCAACTGCAGGCTCAGGCTCGTTGATGAGTTTGTCCTTCAGAGAAGAAGGTGAGAGATGGAGAGTAGGGAAAGGGGTGATGGGCTGGCATGGCACAACCAAAAGTGGGTACCCAGGCAGGGGTGGCACGCCTAACCTTGGTAGATGATAGAATTGGCTGTAGTTGTGTTGAGGGATTGAAGAGAGGTGACTTTATAACTGTGTGAAAGATGGACTTCAGTGCAGAAGTCACACAGGATTATGAAATGTAGTCTTGTGATGATTTGCAAAAGTGCTGAATTATTAGTTTCTTCTCAGCTTTAATCTAGACTGCATCATAGAAAATGCAAATGATTTAATGCTGGGGAGAGGGTGGGGGGGGTGGGGTCAAAAAAAGTGTTTCTACTGACTTCCTTTCACAATGGTTATAGTAAAACATTTTGACTAGGAAAAGATTAATTTCTGTTTGCAAAATTAAGAAAGAAAAACAAAAAGTGTAGCATGTGGAAAATATTATATTGATGCATGTTTTGCTGAACAGATGGTGACAATCCACAAACTTCTCAAGGATTTTTCCTTAAAGGATAAGGGGGGAACATTTAAATTTGGCCAAGTGACTGAGAATCGCAGAATCTCTATGATCTTGTCTGTCTCTTGTAGAAATCCTCTCTGTTTTATCGCCACATCAGATTTTCCTTCCCAATAATTTTAACAAATTACTTTAATCTGGAACACACAATTTGCATACAGATGTGAATGTTTGTTTTTCTGCTGGTTTCTCAGTGGGGAATCCCTCATTTTTTTACTAATTCATGTTCATGGCTTTCATTCTGGGTCCTTGAAAGTACATCAGATGTGATGTGCATTGGCCATGGATTCAAATCTTCATTTTACAGCTGGGGAAACTGAGGACTAGCAGTTTCTCTGACCCTCTTCAGCATTTCCCAATAAGTTGAGATGAGTCATGGCTAAAGTAAACATTAGAAATGGGTTTCTTCTCTCTCAAATCATTCGCCTTTCAGAAACTGTGAGTTTTTGCTTTCCTTGAACCTGTTTTATTCATTTATTTTCTTTTTTGTGATCCCTCTCCCTTTTGAAGAGTCTAAAGACAGAGGGAAGAGATTTTTCCCATACTCCCCGCCCCCCACTCCTGCCCCACTTGGTTGGTTTCCTTTGAAATGAAACCACAGCTTCAAGTAGAACTTCCCACAGGTTTTTAAAGATGAGTCTGCTACACAGCTGCAGGAGGAAAGACTGGTTATTAACCAAGCCCTTCCCTTATGTTGTAAGTAATTTCGTCCATCAGGGAACATTCTTCTTACCGGAAAAGAAAAAAAAAAGTTAAAATTAAAGACAGCAAGTAGCATCCAACAGATCATCTATGACTTGAGGCATGAAGACAGGCGTTTAAATTTCTTTTTTAATATTTATTTTTTAGTTGTAGGTGGACAGAATATCTTATTTTATTTTTATGTGGTGCTGAGGATCAAACCTGATGCCTCACTCATCTCATGAATCTTCTTCCATGCGGTAGGCGAGCGCTCTGTCTCTGAGCCACAACACCCAGGCCCAGGCATTTAAATTTTTATGGACTCCTCTGCTTCAGAATGACTGCCTCTTTTCCTTCCCCCCATCCCTTCAAATCTTAATGCATCTACATACCTATTATTTTTCATATAGACTGTCCCCATGCAGCAGGCCTTATGGAGATCTATGTGGCCTTGGATCTCATTGATGCTGAGGCTCAGTACCTGATGCTGATCAGGTCTGGTGACTTTCATATAACATGAATTCGATTCTAATGTATTCCAAATTCATGCAGAGGCCCAGAGACTGTGACAATTTCACCAGCCTATTCCTCTAGACAGCTGATTCTCTTTCCCTTACTTAATGATCTTTATGGATAATTGACATATTATCCTAAGTCCAATGACTGCCTTTCAGTTATTTGGTAAATCTCTTTTTTTTTAATTGTTGGTTGTTCAAAACATTACATAGTTCTTGATATATCATCTTTCACACTTTGCTTCAAGTGGGTTATGAACTCCCATTTTTAGCCCATATACAGATTGCAAAATCACATCAATTACACATCCATTGATTTACATATTGCCATACTAGTGACTGTCATGTTCTGCTACCTTTCCTATCCTCTACTATCCCCCCTCCCCTCCCCTCCCCACCCCTCTTCTCACTCTACCCCCTCTACTGACCTTCATTTCTCCCCCTTGTATTATTTTTCCCTTTCCCCTCATTTCCTCTTGTATGTTCTTTTGTATAACCCTGAGGGTCTCCTTCCATTTCCATGCAATTTCCCTTTTCTCTCCCTTTCCCTCCCACCTCTCATCTCTGTTTAATGTTAATCTTCTTCTCATGCTCTTCGTCCCTACTCTGTTCTTAGTTACTCTCCTTATATCAAAGAAGACATTTGGCATTTGTTTTTTAGGGATTGGCTAGCTTCACTTAGCATAATCTGCTCTAGTGCCATCCATTTCCCTGCAAATTCTATGATTTTGTCATTTTTTTAATGCAGAGTAATACTCCATTGTGTATAAATGCCACATTTTTTTAATCCATTCGTCTATTGAAGGGCATCTGGGTTGGTTCCACAGTCTTGCTATTGTGAATTGAGCTGCTATGAACATCGATGTAGCAGTGTCCCTGTAGCATGCTCTTTTTAGGTCTTTAGGGAATAGACCAAGAAGGGGAATAGCTGGGTCAAATGGTAGCTCCATTCCCAGCTTTCCAAGAAATCTCCATACTGCTTTCCAAATTGGCTGCACCAATTTGCAGTCCCACCAGCAATGTACAAGTGTACCCTTTTCCCCACATCCTCGCCAGCACTTGTTTTTGTTTGACTTCATAATGGCTGCCAATCTTACTGGAGTGAGATGGTATCTTAGGGTGGTTTTGATTTGCATTTCTCTGACTGCTAGAGATGGTGAGCATTTTTTCATGTACTTGTTGATTGATTGTATGTCCTCCTCTGAGAAGTGTCTGTTCAGGTCCTTGGCCCATTTGTTGATTGGGTTGTTTGTTCTCTTATTGTCTAATTTTTGGAGTTCTTTGTATACTCTGGATATTAGGGCTCTATCTGAAGTGTGAGGAGTAAAGATTTGTTCCCAGGATTAGGCTCTCTATTTACCTCTCTTATTGTTTCTTTTGCTGAGAAAAAACTTTTTAGTTTGAGTAAGTCCCATTTGTTGATTCTAGTTATTAACTTTTGTGCTATGGGTGTCCTATTGAGGAATTTGGAGCCCGACCCCACAGTATGTAGATCGTAGCCAACTTTTTCTTCTATCAGACGGCATGTCTCTGATTTGATATCAAGCTCCTTGGTCCATTTTGAATTAACTTTTGTGCATGGCGAGAGAAAGGGATTCAGTTTCATTTTGTTGCATATGGATTTCCAGTTTTCCCAGCACCATTTGTTGAAGATGCTATCCTTCCTCCATTGCATGCTTTTAGCCCCTTTATCAAATATAAGATAGTTGTAGTTTTGTGGATTGGTGTCTGTGTCCTCTATTCTGTACCATTGGTCCACCCGCCTGTTTTGGTACCAGTACGATGCTGTTTTTGTTACTATTGCTCTGTAGTATAGTTTGAAGTCTGGTATCACTATACCGCCTGATTCACACTTCCTGCTTAGCATTGTTTTTGCTATTCTAGGTCTTTTATTTTTCCATATGAATTTCATGATTGCTTTCTCTATTTCTACAAGAAATGCCTTTGGGATTTTGATTGGCATTGCATTAAACCTATAGAGAACTTTTGGTAATATCGCCATTTTGATGATGTTAGTTCTGCCTATCCATGAACAGGGTATATTTTTCCATCTTCTAAGATCTTCTTCTATTTCTCTCTTTAGGGTTCTGTAGTTTTCATTGTATAAGTCTTTCACCTCTTTTGTTAGGTTGATTCTCAAGTATTTTATTTTTTTTGAGGATATTGTGAATGGAGTGGTTGTCCTCATTTCCATTTCAGAGGATTTGTCGCTGATATACAGGAATGCCTTTGATTTATGCGTGTTGATTTTATATCCTGCCACTTTGCTGAATTCATTTATTAGCTCTAATAGTTTCTTTGTAGACCCTTTTGGGTCTGCTAGGTATAGAATCATATCATCTGCAAATAGTGATAATTTAAGTTCTTCTTTTCCTATTTTTATGCCTTTAATTTCTTTCGTCTGTCTAATTGCTCTGGCCAGTGTTTCGAGAACTATGTTGAACAGAAGTGGAGAGAGAGGGCATCCCTGTCTTGTTCCAGATTTTAGAGGGAATGCCTTCAATTTTTCTCCATTCAGAATGATGCTAGCCTGAGGCTTAGCATAGATTGCTTTTACAATATTGATGTATGTTCCTGTTATCCCTAGTTTTTCTAGAGTTTTGAACATAAAGGGATGCTGTACTTTGTCGAATGCTTTTTCCGCATCTATTGAGATGATCATATGGTTCTTATTTTTAAGTCTATTGATGTGGTGAATAACATTTATTGATTTCCGTATATTGAACCAGCCTTGCATCCCAGGGATGAATCCTACTTGATCATGGTGCACAATTTTTTTGATATGTTTTTGTATCCGATTCGCCAGAATTTTATTGAGGATTTTTGCATCTAGGTTCATTAGAGATATTGGTCTGTAGTTTTCTTTCTTTGAAGTGTCTTTGTCTGGTTTCGGTATCAGGGTGATGTTGGCCTCGTAGAATGAATTTGGAAGTTCTCCCTCTTTTTCTATTTCCTGAAGTAGCTTGAAAAGTATTGGTATTAGTTCCTCTTTAAAGGTTTTGTAAAATTCTGCTGTATACCCATCCGGTCCTGGGCTTTTCTTAGTTGGTAGTCTTTTGATGGTTTCTTCTATTTCCTCGATTGATATTGGTCTGTTTAGGTTGTCTATATCCTCCTGACTCAATCTGGGCAGATCATATGACTTCAGAAATTTATCGATGCCTTCACTATCTTCTAATTTATTGGAGTATAAGGATTCAAAATAATTTTTGATTATCTTCTGTATTTCTGAAGTGTCTGTTGTGATATTGCCTTTTTCATCCCGTATGCTAGTAATTTGAGTTCTCTCTCTTCTTCTCTTCGCTAGCATGGCTAAGGGTCTGTCGATTTTGTTTATTTTTTCAAAGAACCAACTTTTAGTTTTGTCAATTTTTTCAATTGTTTCTTTTGTTTCGATTTCATTAATTTCAGCTCTGATTTTAATTATTTCTTGCCTTCTACTTCTTTTGCTGTTATTTTGCTCTTCTTTTTCTAGGATTTTGAGATGAAGCATGAGATCATTTATTTGTTGGTTTTTTCTTTTTTTAAGGAATGAATTCCAAGCAATGAATTTTCCTCTTAGAACTGCTTTCAATGTGTCCCACAGATTCCGATATGTTGTGTCTGTGTTTTCATTAATCTCTAAGAATTTTTTAATTTCCTCCTTGATGTCTTCTATAACCCATTGATCATTCAGTAACCTATTGTTCATTCTCCAAGTGATGTATGCTTTTTCCTTCCTTCTTTTATCGTTGATTTTCAGTTTCATTCCATTATGATCAGATAGGATGCATGGTATTATCTCTACTCCTTTATATTGTCTAAGAGTTGCCCTGTGACATAATATATGATCTATTTTTGAGAAGGATCCATGTGCTGCTGAGAAAAAAGTGTAACTGCTTGATGTTGGGTGGTATATTCTATATATGTCAATTAAGTCTAGGTTATTAATTGTGTTATTGAGTTCTATAGTTTCCTTATTCAACTTTTGTTTGGAAGATCTGTCCAGTGGCGAGAGAGGTGTGTTGAAGTCTCCCATGATTATTGTATGGTGGTCTATTAGACTCTTGAACTTGAGAAGAGTTTTTTTGATGAACATAGCTGCACCATTGTTTGGGGCATATATATTTATGATTGTTATGTCTTGTTGGTGTATGGTTCCCTTAAGCAGTATGTAGTGTCCCTCTTTATCCCTTTTGATTAAACTTTGGCTTGAAATCTATTTTATTTGATATGAGTATGGACACTCCTGCTTGTTTCCGAAGTCCATATGAGAGATATGATTTTTCCCAACCTTTCACCTTCAGCCTATGTATGTCTTTTCCTATCAAATGCGTCTCTTGTAGGCAGCATATTGTTGGGTCTTGTTTTGAGATCCATTATACTAGCCTGTGTCTCTTAATTGGTGAGTTTAAGCTATTAACATTTAGGGTTATTATTGAGATATGGGTTGTTGTTCCAGCCATATTTGTTTATTTATGTTACTAAACATGGTTTGTTTTCCTCTTTGATTATCCCCCCCCCCCTTTACTGTCCTACCTCCCACTGTTGGTTTTCATTGTTATTTTCCATTTCCTCTTCCTGTAATGTTTTGCCGAGGATGTTATGAAGAGATGGTTTTCTAGCTGCATATTCTTTTAACTTTTGTTTGTCGTGGAAGGTTTTAATTTCATCTTCCATCCTGAAGCTTAATTTCGCTGGATACACAATTCTTGGTTGGAACCCATTTTCTTTCAGTGTTTGAAATATGTTATTCCAGGATCTTCTAGCTTTCAGAGTCTGTGTTGAAAGATCAGCTGTTATCCTGATTGGCTTGCCCCTAAATGTAATCTGCTTCCTTTCTCTTGTAGCTTTTAAAATTCTCTCCTTATTCTGTATGTTGGGCATCTTCATTATAATGTGTCTAGGTGTGGATCTCTTATAATTTTGCACATTCGGCGTCCTGTAGGCTTCTAGAATTTGGGATTCTGTCTCATTCTTCAAGTCTGGGAAGTTTTCTCGTATTATTTCATTGAATAAATTGCTCATTCCTTTGGTATGGAGCTCTGTACCTTCCTGTATCCCAATGACTCTTAAGTTTGGTCTCTTAATGTTATCCCATATTTCTTGGATGTTCTGCTCATGGTTTCTTAACAGTCTTGCTGCGCTGTCTATGTTCTTTTCAAGTTGAAATACTTTGTCTTCATTGTCTGATGTTCTATCTTCTAAGTGTTCTACTCTGCTGGTAGTACTCTCAATTGAGTTTTTAAGTTGGTTTATTGCTTCCTGCATTTCTAGGATTTCTGTTTGTTTGTTTTTTATAACCTCTATCTCCCTGTATAGTTGATCCTTTGCTTCCTGGATTTGTTTGTGTAATTCCTTGTCGAAGTGATCTTTCATTGTCTGATTTTGCTGTCTAATTTCTTCCTTGATACTCCAGATCATCTGAAGCATATATATCCTGAATTCTTTATCTGACATTCCATCTGCTGCAGCTGTTACCTCTTCTAAAGTTGAGCTGACCTGCATTGCTTGTAGTCCTTTCTTTCCTTGTCTTTTCATACTGCTTGCGTTTCTTTCTTCTTGGTGAAACTGTTGTGTTTTTGAAATTTCCCCCCCCCCCTATATATTTATATTGCTCTTGTATAGTTGAAACGTCTCCCTTGCAGGTGCAGGCGGGGGCTCTGCTCTGCCCCTCCTCCAATTGGTGTGAGGTGTCTACCACGCCCGCGGACCCCTGGGCCTGATCTGCCGTTCTGTCGCAGGTCTGCCTACCTTGCAGGTGGGGGCGAAGGCTCTGCCCTGCCCCTCTTACCACGCCCGGGGACCGCTAGGCCTGATCTGCAGGTTGGTCGCAGGTCTGCCCACCTTGCGGGCACGGGTGTCAGTTCCGCTCCGCCCCCATTCCAATTGGGGTCACTTGACCACCACACAGGCGGGCCGCTGGGCCTGATCTGGGCGCGGGCGAAGGCTCTGCTCTGCCCCTACTCCAGTTGGGGTGAAGTGTGTACCACGCTGGCAGGCCGCTGGGCCTGATCCACCAGTCTGTCGCAGGTCTGCTTACCTTGCCGGCGCGGGCGGTGGCTCTGCCCTGCCCCTCCTACCACGCCTGCAGACCGCTGGGCCTGATCTGCAGGTTGGTCGCAGGTCTGCCTATCTTGCGGGCGCGGGCGGCGGCCCCGCTCCTCCCCTCTGGCTCAACGACAAAGCGAGAGAGACTCGGGTATCTGTGACTCACCCTCCCTACTAGGGTACCAACTGTTTCCGTCGCCGCTGGCACCGATGAAGTTTTCTCCTCGGCCGCTCTCCGATGACATCAGATCTCTGCCATGCTGGCATCCCCTGTTCTATGGCTGAATCCCATTTTCTTCTCTTCCAATAGGCGGAGCTGTGCCCTCTGAGCCGAGCTTCTGTCCTCTATGTGCTGACAGAAATCCCTGTACGGTGGCTCCTGGGAGTCTCTCAATCCTGTTAGTCCAGAGCCCTTTCACTTATCCGGCCCCTCCCCCTGTTCCTCCTCCCAGCCAGCCAGCCAGGTCCTGTTCACCAGAGGCGGTTCCCCAAGGATCTGATTACACTTGCAGCCCTACCGCGTGTCCTATATCCCGAACGATGAACACCCTCTCTGTCATTCAATTAAGCCCCAGTGCTGTGGTGGGGTGATCTGGGAACCAACAGTTTAATTTTTCCGGACCCCTTTGGTGGGCACACCCCCAGAAACTGGCGGCTAAGATCTTGGGTGTCGCCGCTGGTGTTAAGGGGAGGTGGGGATCTGGAATCCCCTCTGCTTCCCTACAGACACGCCCCCGGTGGTTTCCTGGCTGCTTGTATCTGGAGGGGGTGGGAGTCACACACCTGCTAATGTGGATTCCGCTGGGAAGGAATTCTGTCGGCGGAACTCTGGTGATGTCACCACTCTGCTATGGCGGGCCCCAGGCTCCTTGCCGGAGTGTCCGAAGGGAGGGGTGGGACTGGTCTGTCTCTGGTTGGTTTCAGCTCCCGGTTTGCTATTTCATGAAGGCTTGGCGAGAGACCTCTTCCTAGAGTCCCTGCACCGCTCCTGCTGCGCTGCGCCTCGGAGGCTATCTGCCCTGACGCGGGGGCCGCGAGGCAGCCGACAGTCGCCGAGTCCCGCGGGCAGCGGCTGGCGGGTCTGGACCTCTGCGCTGCGTGGCGGAGATTCACTCGTCTAGCGCAGACTGTCACCTCCAAAAATCCTTCCAATTCCCGGCCGGTCTCTCTTTAGTGGAATTTTGCTAGGAGTTTCTCAGCAGGTCGAATCTAAGCGTATCCATGCGTCTCTCTGACCCCGTTGTTGAGGAGGTACTGAAAGCGCTGCCTCCCCTCTCGCCGCCATGTTGGATCCCCCTATTTGGTAAATCTCTATGATCATTATTTTATCCTTGCACACATTCACTCTTTGTCCTATTACCTCTACTGCATTTTGTTGTTTCAGGCTTTTTAACACTAAGAATAAAAGAAGAAAGAAATGTTGCATTGCTATTAACATGAGCAACTCAAAATTTTACAGTGTGAGTGTATTAAAACACAAACACTCTCATGAATCTTCTTCCATTTATAATTTAGATTGAAATATCAGGAATGAAATGAGCCCTCAAATAGTAGATTTGTTATGGTAGTTAAGATAGGGCAGGTGGTTTATATAGATGGTATCGTTTAACCCTCCCAGAACCCAGTGAGGTGGGTACTATTATTGGCCTCATTTTGCAGATGAGAAGACAATCAGCTTGTGGGCTCTACTACACAACACTTCATCTCTGTATCCCCTGCACTCGGCACAAGATCCTTAGCACAGCTAGTGTTTAAAAAGTAATTAATGACTGAATGGATGAATCCTCCCTGGCTTTACCTGTTTTGACCCCTAGATCTTAATTGATCACACAGCTCTTCTTTTTTCATCTTGCCATTACAATGTCTTTTTGTCCCACCTTCTGTACTCTCCATTTCTTTTTGCATTCCAAAAAGAATTCGAGGTGGTTTGCAAATATATCCATATGTATAAATATACAAGTATGATTCAATGTTATTAAAAAAATAAACAAGGTAACTGGGGAAAGTTTGCACTTTTTATTTTTCCTTCTCAAATTTATCTTCACTTGTCTGAAAAAAGAAAAATCACTCGATTTTTACTGCACATTTCCTTACGTATGTGCTGAACATAGCAAATGGTTTTCTATGGTGCTGGCCGCTCAATTATCCCTTGTCTTAATATTCTGACAAGCATGTCAATTGGGCCAATTATAAGGAGTATTAGACCTGAGAAGGCTTTGGTGAAACACTCCTAGCTGTCTCTTATACTACACAGTTGCCAGTAAAAAATTACCTAGCTTATATGGGATCATATTTTCAGGTAATTTATCCTTCAGAAGATTGTGTGTTTTTAATTTATGATTTTCAAACAATTCTCTGAGGATCACTGAAAGAATGAAGATATGTCAGGACCAACCTAGAGGATAAATTGAGTTCAGACATTGAATGGGCACTGGGTTTCCTGTCTTGACTTTAACTTTCATCTTTTTTTTTTTTTTAAATTTGAGGTTCCTTGTGTGCATTTATTTGAAAAACATATTTTGCTTCTAAAATAAGAATAAAAAGTCACAACTTTACCATTTTATTCCATTTTTATTTGTCTCACTTATTAAATGTCCAAGTCATGAGATTAAGTCAAACATCATTTATTACTAAGTTCTGTTTTCTTTAGAAGCTTTGAAAGTCCACAACATCCTCTCCTTCTTTGCCAAGTATTTACATGTATGCTTGCTCTATACTTTTTTGAGTCATTTTTTAAATGCCTAAGTTAAAAAAGAAGATATACAAGTGAAATCAAGAAATAAACTTAGGTCAACACTTATTTAAAGAATTCCTGAGAATGGATGATGTGGTCTAGAAAGACACATGCACATTAGACAAAAAATGTGCTAGGGCTTTCTAAGGTACCTGGAAGTCTTAATGACATAAAATCTTTATATCTGAGAGCTAAAAAATTAAAACTTTTGAGGTGGCCCAATGCTAGGTATCAGTGGATCCTGGCTGAAAAGAATTGCATTTGTATGTTTTTGTGTTTGTCCTAAGGAAGAAATAATAGGTTCCTGAAAAAGCCCTCTATGATAAAATATGGTTTCCCTCTTGTATTGGTTTGCTTTATGTTGTTGCAACAAAATACCTGAAGCTGGATAGTTTGTACAGAAATAGAGCTAACAAACAGTTTTGGAAGCTGGGACTCCAAGGTGGGGTCCCATCTGTTTGACCTTGGTAAGGTCCTTCTGGCTAGATCACAAATGGTGGGAGACATCTTGGCGGGAGATCACGTGAATGGGAGACAGGATCATGTGGTGAGATAGGAAGCAAGAGGTTGGGGTGGTATCAGGCTTGTTCTTTTCATAACAACCTGCCTTTTTCTTTTTTTTCTTTTCTTTTTTTTTGGTTCTGTGGATTGAGCCCAGGGGGTGCTTAATCACTGAGCTACATTCCCAGCCTTTTTAAATTTTTTTTTTTATTTTGGGACAGGGTCTTGCTAAGCTGCTTGGGTCCTCACTAAATTGCTGAGGCTAATTGTGAACTTGAGATGCTCCTACCTCTGCCTCCCGAGTCTATGAGATTACAGGTTGTGCACCACTGCACCCAGCTCAACAGCCTACTTTTGAGAGAATTTATTCATTCCTACTAAACTGGACCCACTTTAAGACAGCATTAATCTATTTTGTGCTTCAGACCTCTTTGCCTTAGGTAACTATTTGAGTTGTCAGTACTTTTTGCAGGTATCTTGCTTACCTCCCAATTGCATCCACTTGTTTCCTTCTCCTGTCCTACAACCAACATAGTTTCACTAATTTTATCTTGACTTGTAACAAACTATTAATAAACTGTGTTTTCAGCTGGGTGTGGTGGCACACACCTGTAATCCCAGTGACTCAGGAGGCTGAGGCAGAAGGATTGCAATTCAAAGCCAGCCTCAGCAATTTAGTGAGATCCTGACTCAAAATAAAAAAAATATATAAAAGGGCTGGGGATGTGGCTCTTTGGTTAAGCACCCCTGGGTTCAATCCTCACTACCAAAAATAAAGTAAAACATATATAAATAAATAAGCCGTGTTTTCTGAGGGTAGAGTAACCCCCAGAAGGTTGGAAGACAGACTTATGGACATCCCTGGGAATTTTATGGCAAGATAAACTTGGAGCTGTGAGGATAAAAAAAACCTTAAGAGGTACATAGGTTTGTAGCTTGTCCAGGCAATAGGTTTCTGGTTACGGGATTTTCAAACCCGTGAAAACGCAGGTCAAGAAACTCCCTCCACATTGTGGTTTACATAGGAGCAAAACCAGGTGTGAAAGCCTTCTCAAACTTAGCCCCTGGCAGGGAGAAGAAGAGTGTGACTGTGGGTGCAGGTGGGAGGTGGATTCAGAGAGGAAGGAGGTAGAAGACAATGACGACTTTTAAAAGGACTGTTTGGAAAATGCCCTGTGTGCTGATGATTCCTTAGAGAAGTACTGGGCCAGGGAAAGACCCTGACGTGAAATCTAGTTAAATTTAGTAATTCAAAGGGCAGTTTTAAAAGGAAAGGGGATTCTCAAAAGTCAAGATGCAGGCTGAGGACTTCAGAGGAAAAACAACCTTTTTTTTTTTTTTTGAGACTGAGGAGGTGAAATATCAGGGATTTTTGAAATGTATGGACACTCAGGTTTTATTCAATTCCTCTTGGCCCTCTGGTCCTTTTGACAACATTGCTATATCCACATTGGCATCTGCTGTCCCCCAGCCCTTCAGCTCTGTGGCCTTGGCTCTGTGAAACTCAGGAGGCATGCCAACCATGCCGTGATTGTCTTCAGATGGGCAGTCTTAGCCTATGAGCTTCGTTTATTTGATTAGTGAGGAATAAATTTTTGTTTTTTATATGTATTTGTAGCCCATAGTACCTGAATGATGAAATGTGACCAGCTTGTGCTGGTGACCTCAGATTGATAATCTTTAATATTTGTTTCTACTTATTTAACTGGAGACAGGAAGATACTTGATATTCTATCCATTAACATTGCATATTTCTTTCCACCTCAATTAGGTGACTTACCTGTTTGTACTAGAACATAGCATTCAACACAGTGCAAATTAGCTTTCATCTCACACTTTTTTTTCTTTTTCTTTTTGCTTCTCATAACTGAATAGTGTTCATTTATTACTCTTTCTGAGAAATATTTCAACTTGTGTGGTCATAATTACCAAGTCGTTTTGAAAGATATTTCTTTCTTCAACTTTCTTTTATACTTTTCTAAAACAGACAAGTTCTTTGGAGACACATTTAATAACTTTAAAATTAGATAAAGTAATTTAGTTACTCACAATAAATAAATGCAGTCATCATAAATTGTTTAAAGACTTTCAACTGACCGTTATGGCTGGTGTGATTGGCAGAATTCTGAGATGGTTCTGTGACCTTTGCCCTGGCATCACTCCAGTAGTTGTGTTACTGTTAGTGAAAAAGAGGTTTTGAATATATAATTATGATCATTAATCAGTAGACTATAAAATGAGGAGATCATTAGGGTAGGCCTAACCTAAACATATAACCATTTAAGAGAGATTTCTCCTGTCACAAGTAGAAAAGAAAGAATCTATAGCAAAAGAAGGACTTGACATTTCTCTCTTTGAAGAGGGAAGAAGACTGTGGACGGAGCAGAGGTCAGCCTTTGGGAGCTGTGAGTGATACACAGATGACAGTCAGAAAGGGAACAGGAACCTCAGTCCTGCAACCATAAGGAACTGAACTCTGCCAACAGCTTGGTGAGCTTGTGAGTGGACTCCTTCCCAGAGCCCTGCCCTGGGTCAAGCTGTGAGACCCTATGCAGGGAGGTCAGTCACTTGGATTACTGAACCACCAACTGAAATAACAAATGGCTGTTGTTTAATTGCTGTTTGTGATGACTTGTTATGCAGTAATAGAAAACCAATGTAGCTTGTTTCTGGAGTTTTGATGCAGCCCAGGCTTGACTTGTGCAATTGGCAGTGCCATGAGTTTTATGAGGAAGTCTTATTTATTTGAATTTGAATTTTTTAAAATTTCTGTCTGGATTTCTGCTGGCTGTGTTGAGAACAGTATTGTGGTGGATGCTGTTCAGTGCCTACCCAGAGGTATTCTTCTCTGCTAAGAGGACCTCCGCTTTTTTCAACAGAGAACCTTTGATGGCATGGAAGTTGGGCCCAGCTGCAGGTCTATAGATAGGTTGGCTTAGGAACTAGTTCTGTTTTTTGAGATTGAAGCAGAAGTCTGTTTGGAGGCTTTGAGAAAGATTTTCTTCTTCATAGTAGAGACAGAAGGAATGCTCTGCACAACACTTGCCACATGCTTCCTGCCTTAGAATGTGGGGTGATGATATGTCCCCTCCCCTCAGCTGTGACCTTGGCTCTATGAAGCCCAGGGGGCATAGCCACCATGCCATGTTTGTCTTAGGATGACCATGAAGACGAGACCAAAAGATGCTGATTCAGGGCCCTGATTCCTTGAAACTAGTCCCATCACTGGCATCTAGACTCCTCATTAGAGAAAAATATTTATTTGTTTTAGCTGTGTGCACTAGTCATCTTTTTTAAAAAAAATTATGACAAAATGCCTGATATAGTCTACTTATGAAAAAGATGGGGGTTATTTAGCTCAGAGTTTTGGAGCTAGTTTTGTTCAAAGTAGAATTAGCATAGCGCAAGTTCTATGATTGGGCTCTTCCCTTTGGCCTTGTCACCTATGGCATGAATAGCAGTGGCAAGAGTGCTAAATTAGAGCAATAATTAATTACGTACTGAACCAGGAGCAGGGAAAAGAATGGGGCAAACTTGCTCTGATTATAACCCTCTCAGGAAAACTCAAGGGACTGCAGGAAAACTACTTTCTGAGAGTAAGCCCCAAATGACCTAAGGACCTCACGCTAGGTCCTACCTCCTAAAGGTCCACACCACCTCCCAATACTGCCACTCTGAGGTCCATGCCTTCAGTCACAATGGACTCTTGGGGGAGACTCAAACCACACCCAAACCATAGCATATGGTTAATTGAGTTTTAATCATTTACAGCTGGAAGCATAACTGACCGATATGGAATTTGGATCTGGAAGTGAAATGATGGAAGGAACACACTTTAAGAAGTGGGTCAGGGTGGAGCTTAAAGACCCAACCCTCTTAGATGGAAAATTTTGACATAAAAAAGCATTTAAACAATTGGTAGCCTGATCTAATTTGGAAAATGCAGACCATAGGTTGACTGAAATTGTAGTGGAATTGGAAATGGGAAGAAAAATTCAGGATGTTTATGTGTTTTGGCTTATTTTAAAGGTTGCTAGCAAAAAAGAAGTACTATTATGAGAGGCACACTTAAGCTAGGTAGTTAATCATTGTCAGTGAGGGAAGAAAGCATGACTTTGCTTAGGAAGGTGCTTTCTAACCATGACCTCCGGCTGGTGCGAATGGAATCTCATACTTGGTAGTCTTGCAGGGTTGGATAAGGATGTCTTTGGTATCTCATATTAAAAGAGGTGGGGGTGGGAAAGTGGTATTCCTAAGGCTGATAAAACTGGAGCATCTCAGCACAAAAACCTAATTGTGTGAATTAAATAACAGAGGATTTAGAAGAGTACAGGATCTAGCAGCAGGGCGACAAGAATTCTTAGCCTCAAAGACTGTGTCTAGACAAGCACTTTAGCTGTGGTTACTAATGAAATGAATCGACCAGAAGCAAATACATTGAATCTACTAAGTTTTCGAGAGGAATTTTGTTGTTAAAGATTCCCCAAGCCTTGCCAACAACAGCATATAATCATCGAAATCTAAAGGCAACCTCCAAGTATCTGAACTTGTACCAACAGGTAAGGGTTGCCAAAGTTAGGAAAGAACTTTCTCCTGAATGCCCATTACAGATACAGGCATTGAAAATAATGATTGAAGAATATCTTTCTTGAGGGGAGATCTAGAAGCTGTGGAAGAAAACTGGGGAGATTCAGAAGGAATAGAACAAGAAATTGTTGGATTAACTAATCAAAGACCTTCTCTACTGAGAGGCAGGCAATTTGCACTTTTCTAACATGAAAGAGTATATGCTGGTAAATGTCCACTGTTTATTTAGTCTTTTCCAACCATTGTATATTAGATGTGTTGGAAGCAGATAACCTGTTATTTACTTATTTATTTTTATGGTGCTAAGGATCAAACCAGGGCCTGGTGCATGCTAGGGAAACACTCCACCACCAAGCTACATTCCCAGCCTGCATAACCTGTTTTTTGTTTGTTTGTTTTGTGTTGTAGAAGAAATTCCAGGTTTATAAGAATTTATCTCTGGACCAAATGAAGAAGATTGAACATCATCTAGAGACCCTAGATTTGGACCTGGTTATACTAGTTAGATGCAACTGTATTTTTTTTTCTCTTTCTCTTGGGCGAGGTGATTATACATACAAACTACATGTGTAGGAAGAAGAATGTGGTTGTTAGATTGTCAAATGGGTGGACTGTGGCAGACATTGTTAATTCGCTATTAAGGAAGTACCATCGGCTGTCCATATCTACATGTTCCACATTGGATTCAACCAATCATGGATGAAAAATATTCAAAAAAAGATGTGTCTGAAGTCAGCATGTACAGACTCCTTTCTCTTGTCATTATCCACCCCCTACCAAAAAGAAAAAAAAACAACCAGTAGCGGTATAACATCTATTTATATAGCATTTACATTATCTTAGGGATTATAAGTAATATAGAAATGGTTTAAAGTAAATGGGAGGATGGTATAGATTATTCACAAATACTATGTCATTTTATAGAAGGAACTTGAGCATCCATGGATTTTGTTATCTGCGAGGGGTCTTGGAACCATCTGCGCATGGATAATGAGTGACTCTACTTACCCAATTTTTTTTCCATATTAACAGATCTCAGTTGTCTGTTTCATACTCTCCAGTCCCTGCCCTGGCTCTTTTGATTTCAGGGATGGAGAACTTAAGTCCTAGAAGCTGGTATGGGCATTTAACCCAAATTTAGCTGATGATACAAAAGCAGACATTTTATAGAGTTTTCTAGAAGTGGATTGTGTTACTTCCAAGATGTTGAACTGAAAAATTAATATCTACATAACTTAAATCTAAATTTGTTATGTGAGATGAGATAAACCATCTTTAAGTCACTGTTAGTTTTTATTTGGATTTTATTTCTTGTAGATAAATATTGCTAAATAATACAATTATAAATTTATGCTTTTGTATTTCCCTAAGGCAAGGAGCTGCCAGATTACAGTGTTTAGGTCAAATCTAGCCTTCTCCCACTGTTTTGGGTAAAGTTTTATAGAATATAGTCACTCCCATCCATTTCTATGGTTGATGGCTATTTTCACCCTATAATGGGAAGTCAATTCATGGCAACAGAGTCCACAGGACCTGGAAAACCTAAACTATTTCTATCTGATCTGTTACAGAAAGAGTTTGCTGATTTCTGACCTCAAGAGTCATAGGTAGAAATCAGAGTTAAGTGGGATAAAATATCATTTATTTTAATAATATTTTGGTGCAGTTCTTGTCCAAACTGGCAGAGCATATAAATCAACCCTCTTCATGCGTACATATGGTCATGTCCTACTCCCAGTCCCAAGTGGAGATAGCTGGTAATCTGCATTATTAACTGCATCCCCACATGATTCTTTTTTTTTTTTTTTTGGTGGTGGTGGTGCTGGGGATTGAACCCAGGGCCTGGTGCATGAGAGGCAAGCACTCTTCCAGCTGAGCTATATCCCCAGCCCAGCATGATTCTTTTGACCACACAAGTTTGGGAAGTATCACTAGAGATAGGTGTTCTTGTCAGGGGATTTCCTGCTTACTTTAAATTGAACTTTTACCTAGCTCTTGTGTGTGAGTTAGTGCAGAAGCTCTAGTATGATTAGGAGGTTAAATAAGGTTCTGTCGGTTCACGGGAGGTTGCTTATGAATTGAAGTACAATGGATTGGAAGATTTGGATGTAGTTAAAATGAAATCAACTCTGGAAAGAAGAGACCTGAGTTCAGGCTCTACATCAGTCTTTCACTATTTATTTGACCTTGGATATGTTTCTTTCTAGAACCCCAACATTCTCAACTATTAAAACCTGACTAGGGTGGGATGCCTCCAAGTTGCATTTGGGCTGTATGATTTTAGGACTCAGAAAATAGGAAGTGCCTAAGAAGAAAACAAATGGTTTCACTGTTTCTTGAAATTCTTTCCTTCTAGATCAGGGATCTTCAACTTGAACACTTCTAAACTCACCACAGAACTTTAAAAAACACCAGTGCTTTGAATCCCACGCTGAGAGTCTACCTGAGTTAGCCAGGGGCAGAGCCTAGACTTTGCAATCAAAACTCTTCAGGTAATTCTGTGTGTTCAGTCAGAGAACCACAGTCTTAGATAGTGGTGGATTCATTTTTTTCTACTTCCTGTACAAGATTTATATTTGCTACTTTCACCATTTGTGAAACACAAATAAGGGGAACAGACAAAGTCAGTCAGGAAGGTTGAGTTAGGAAGATTGTATGAAATTCAGAGGAGAGTCTGTTAAAAATGTAGCTTTGTAGACTCTAGCACCAGAATCTGTTATACCAGCTCTTGGGGCTGAATCTCTCTCCCTCTCTTTGTCTGTCTTCCTCTCTGTGTGTGTGTTTTGGGGTGGTGGGCAGAGGATTGAACCCAGGGGTGCTTAACCATTGAGCCATATCCTAGTCCTTTTGTATTCCTTTATTTGAGACAGGGTCTTGATAAATTGCTTAGGGTCTTGCTAAGTTGCTGAGACTGCCCTCAAAGTTGTGATCCTTCTGCCTCAGCCTCCTGAGTCTCTGGGATTTTAGGTGTAAAAATCCTGTACCTGGTAAGATCTGCATATTTTTAAACAACCTCCCCCCGCCAGGTATTCCTGATATGCAACTGGTTTGTGAACAAAAGGTCCGATCATCTCTGACACTCCTTCCAACTTGTAGGAAATGAAATCCTACATTTAATGATTTGAGGAATAAGTCACAATTTTAAGCACAGTTGGAAAGAGGCAGTTTGTACTATATAATTAAAATATGGTGAAAAGGATGTTATCAACAACAGGAATGGGCCTCAATTAGGTGCTACTTGGTAAAAATACTGCTTATCTAGTTTCCCCTCTCAGAAAGAGCTGTAACTATGTGCCCACACAGTTTAATTATTACCCTCAGTAATACTTAGAGAGGTTCTTTATTTTGGCCTTTTTATTTGCAACTCTAAATTATAGTTGAAAACCTTGCTCTTGAATGGGTTAGATATAATTTATTAAACTATAAAATTTATATTTATTTATAAATTTTTATTATTTATGTTTTGTACACCACAGCATATAAAATAAGGTATGTCCACAATTGGACTTGTATTTATTACTAATTGTTTTTAAGTTAGGTGTTGATAATTCCATTCACTCATTTTATTCTTTTGTTCATTTGTTCATTCACTAAACAAATAATTCTCAACTACCAACTATGAGCCAGGGCTCTAGGCCTAGGCGATCCAGCAGGGAACAAGAGTCCTGTTGAAGTTTACATTCGAGTTGGGGAAACTGATAATAAGCAAATAACTATTTAAAGTATTAAGTGGTGCTAACTGTTAAGGAAGGCAAAGTAAGGTGATAGGTGATGGGAGCTGGAAGCCAGTACTATTCATACAGGTATTCAGGGAAGGCTGTTCTATTAAGGTGATATTTCATCAAAGACCTGAAGAAGATGAGGGAAAAGTCATGGTGACTTTTAGGGGGAGAATATTGCAAGAGGAAACAGTCAGTGTGAAGGTCCTGTGGCAAGAGGTGTGATCTAGGAGCAGCAAGAGGCTACTGTGGCTTGTATGTAGTGAGTAGGGTGGTATTAGAGAGGAGTCAGAGTGGCAGGGCTTGACAGCCAATCGTAAGGACATTGCATTTAACTTTGAGATTCAAGTGGACCCCAGATTTGTGATGTTTGAAGATTTTCAATCCTGGAAACTTCTATAAGTAACAGAGTACACAATGAGGTACAGACCTAACTACTCATAAAAAAAATAACAGATGTCACACACAGCACAAAATCCAAAAAAAAAAAAAAAAAAGATATATTTTTTGCAAATTAGCTGATACCTCTGTATTACTTTCCCCTCTTTCATTATTTTAGGCTAAAACCTCTTTGACTGTTTCTGCATATTATTTGCTAATATCATTTTCTACAGGAAGAATACAAAAATAATTGAGTCTTGAAGTGTGTATGGTTACAATTTATCTTTTTATTATTGATCATGTATAAAAATTTCCTTTAATTTCATAATTCTTTATTCGTTAATTTTGTGAACACTTGGTAAGATTTTCATCAATTTCAGAAACTTTTTTTTCAATTTCTTTTTTAATATGAACTATAAGATTTGTAAGGATTTCTAGACCAGTGTCTGGTGCCACACAATGCAAACCCTTTTTTTCTTCTATTAGCCACAAATTTCTGATATGATGAAGACAAGTTCTTTTTTTTTTTTTAAAGAGAGAGTGAGAGAGAGAGTGAGAGAGAGAATTTTAATATTTATTGTTTTATGTTTTTGGCGGACACAACATCTTTTGTTTGTATGTGGTGCTGAGGATCGAACCCGGGCTGCACACATGCCAGGTGAGCGCGCTACCGCTTGAGCCACGTCCCCAGCCCACAAGTTCTTATCTTATGGCCACTGGCCTTAAACTTTCATGTTATCAATGTAATTCGGCACAGAGAATGGTAGATGTATTCCTGGAAGCCATTTCTTTATCAGCAAAACTTTCCATTGCTCCACAGTCACATATATCCCACTCACCCAAACTATGTGCGTCTCTAACTGAACTTTTTCACTGGGCCTCAAAATGCCAGTGTCTGTTCTAGTACCACCTGACCCTAAAAGAGCTGTGACCAAAGGGAAATGCAAAATAGATGACTGTGGCTAAAACATCTCATTAAAAAAAAAAAGTTAAAAAAAAACACATTAAAAAAAATAAAAAACACATTAAAAAAAAAAATAAAACAAGAAGACATGACCACGTGAATACAGTGAGTGCCAGGGCCCCGTCCCGGGCCTGGGAAAAGCCCTGGGCGAGTAAGAGACCTGAATCTGTCTGGTAAAACATGAAGTGAATGATGGATTTCCAGCGAGGTCCTAAAGTGACCTGACTTCTGCTGTGAAAGGTGCATTTCCTTTGGAGAGCACACTGCAGGGAGCCAGCCTAGATGCAGGGTGGCAGGGTAGGAAGTCTGAGGTTCAGGTTGCAAAGGGAAAGTGAAAACGCAGACATAACTCATCTGTGAGTTCCAGGAAAGCGGACTCTGTTAGCCACCGGGGCTATTGATGTGTTTCCTGATAATTCATACCCGCCCAGGACAAACTGGTTTCCTTTTTTAGCTGTTGCTGATTCAGCAATTGTAAAGTGTTCTCTTAACTTTTTCTCTGGCTCAAAGTCTTCGAAGTTCCAATTCCATCAATAATGTTACAGGAGCTATTTCTATTCCTCTCTGCTGCTGCATAAAGGCCTGCAGTGCAGGCTGGAAGAGCACCCTTCACCAGCGCAAATTCATACCATCAGTGTGATCTGTATCTGGATCGAGCTACCCAGGAGGACCCTTTCCTATTATTCAAAAACCCTTTGGAACCTGGCAACTTATCACTTTATTTTTTCAAATATTCCCTTTCCTGATGAAGAACTGACTCATGCCTTCAAGGCTGTCAGGGCTTAATAATCTTCTCCAGTTTATTTGAGAGTTGACTTTATGATGTGTTGTTTAGAGCAGAGTTTGGCAAACCTTTTCTGCAAAGGGCCATGGAGTGAGTATTTTAGGCCTTGTGGGCCATATGGTCTCTGTCAGAACTACTCAGTAATGCTCTTGTAGTGCAGAAGCAGCCACAGACAATTATGGGAACAAATGGGCCTGGCTGTGTTCCAATATAATTTTATTTACATAAACAGACCCTGGGGCTAGATTTGGCCCACAAGTTGCAGTTTGCTAACCCCTGCTTTACAATTTTGCTCTTGTTATCACATGTTTTATGTCCCACATCTCAATCTCCACCTCTGAGTCTAGTGCCTCCATCTTTATAATAAGGACCCATCTGTATAATAAGGACCCTATTTGCCCTACAGTCCTTGTTGTTATGTTACTGATTGTAGAAATCTGTCATGAAGTTTAAAGTAGCATGCACCTGTGTCTTTCTTTCTTTTTCCTTCCACCTTATAACACATTTCCCCTACCTCACCCACCATCAAACACTCATGTCTAAGCAAACACTTGGTCACAGAGAGAAATTAGGGCTTGCTGTCTTACCTCCAGGGCCTTGTGTAGAATGCTGGCTCCCCACATCACAAAAGCCCTTGTGATAACACAAAGCTGAGCTTGTTCTTACCATGTTAAAGAAGAACATAACCTTGGTGCAGCATTAATGGAGTCTCAGAAAAGAGGAAAAAGTCGGAGTGTTGTTGAGATTTCAAAGACTCACCAAGATGAAGGCAGGTCTTTTTGTTGTTGTTGTTCTTTTGGCAGTAGAATGTATTTTGACACATCATATATACGTGGAGTATACCTTCCCATTCTTGTGGTTGAACATGATATGGAGTTACACTGGTTGTGTATTCATATATGAACATAGGAAAATATATATGATTTATTCTATTGTCTTTCCCATTTCCATTTCTCATGCCTTCCCCCTACATCCCCCGTTCAATTTGGTGAACCTCTACTCCTCTCCTCCCACTGCCCTGCCTATTGTGAGTCAGCATCTGCATATCGGAGAGAACATTTAACCTTTGGGTTTTGGGATAGGCTTATTTCACTTAACATGATAGTCTCCAGTTCCATCCATTTACTGGCAAATGCCATAATTTCATTCTTCTTTATGACCGAGTAATATTCCATTGTATGTATGTACCACATTTTCTTTATGAAGGCAGGTCTTTCAATGCAAGAGTCTGATTGGAATTGGATAAGGTCCTAATGTAACAGAACACAGCACTATGAGAGTGTTTAAAGAGTCTTGGGGTATGTGCTATCTATTTAATGGTTTCTATTGAAAAATTGATTGGTGTTTCAGAAAGTTACTGGAATGAGAAGTTATTTATAACTTTTGTTTCTATGGGCAAGTTTCCTGGAATAGTAAAGTTATGTGATGAACACACTGGAATACTAAAGTCTTGTTAATGTAATCAAGGTGCAGATGAGATGGTTTTGTTTTCCTGTATAAGGTGTATTTGAAGTATTTTGGGAGGGGCAGAAGTGGAAAGAGAGACAGGATTTCAGGACTTAGGAATTGACAGAGAATAGCTAGTAGAAGACAATGATATAGAGAAGAGGAGAAAGGGCTCATGATATGAAGAGCTTCTCAGGCAACGTTTAGAGAAAGTTTGAAAGAGAGGAGAAAGTTTTGCGAATTAGAAAATGGGATGCAGACTACATCAACAAGATCAAAAATCAGGAATGACAATTTTAAAAACTGCCACATAATAATTGTTCTCAATTAATTTCTAATTCTGTTCTGATTGGACAGTTACATTGTTGTATGTAAATCTGTGTCAAGATTGGAAAATATGTGGACCTGATTTTGAGGAGGTTACTTTTTTACTAAAAAAAAAAATACTCATAGTAGAAAAAAATTTTATTGGATCCATTAAACAAGTAAAAGAAATAAAGATAACTTAATTGCAAAAAGGTAAAACTCCAATGAAATGGATATGTGGAAGTCAAAAATCCAGAGAAATAGGGAAACTGAGCTTTATTAAAAATAAACGAGAATTTCTTGAGGGAAGAGACATGGGAGAATGACAGAGAGCAGGCAGAAAGAAAAACAAAGAGCACATCGGAAGGCTGTTGGCTCTTTTGTGGGAAATTGTCAAAGGTCATTGACTTTTTAGGAGGAAGAATGTCTATCTTAAATTCTAATTTTTTTTTATTGCTGTGCAGAGCACATAGGCAGGCCCACTGCAATGTAGAGGGGGCACAGTCCTCAGGACTATCTTCACTTCTGATACCAACTGCAAGTTCAGGGGGTTTCCTAAAATGTCCTCAGTTTCAATAACTGGCTGGACGGACTCCCAGAACTTGTGGAAAGTGATTCCAACCATGGTGTGGTTGCATACAGGGGAAGGAGACAGATTAAAATCAGCAGAGAGAAGCACAAATGGCAGAATCCAGGAGATGCAGCCCAGGCAGAACCCAGCACTCTCCTCTCCCTCTGATAGTGGGACATGGTTCAGATGACACAAATGTGTGAGAACATGTGTGCGGAATTGCCAACTAGAGAAGCTCACTGGAGCTTCAGTGTGGAGAGTTTTTACTGGGGTTCTGTACTATAGGTTTGACTGACAGATTGCTCACAGATTTGATGTCAGCGTCCAGGTCAATTGATAACTAAGTGACACAAAGCCCAACCATTAAGTCACAGTTGATCTTCTTCCAGTGTGGCCATCTTCTACCTTGAGTCACACTGTTTGTTAAGCAGTATGACTCTAAGCAGACAAGCACATTCCTGCCAGAAGAGACCACATGTTAGCTCCCAGAGGCCTAGGACACAGGCCACATCTTTTCCTTGGCCAAGGTCAGATTATTTACTATACAAGTACAAGTCCTTTCATCACTCTATCCTTCAGTAAAGACTTCACATATATGAAGAAAAAAAAATCTACGATCCCACCAACTTGACTGAAATGATTTAAATGTTCTTGTGTATATCTTTCCAGATAGATCTTATATAGGTTAGGCATACAAATGTTAATTCATCTTTAATATTTCTCCCCAAATTAGAATGAAGTGCTGTTAGCACATGTTAGAAAACTAATCAGGAAAATGAAATCATCCAATGGTAGGGTTAGATAAGACCTTAGACTTCATCTCTTCTTTTGCAAAGATGAAATGATTTGCCCAAGAGCCTAAATCAAAATTATAGGTCCAGTGGCCTTTTCCTTTTAGTAGATACTAAAGAGATTCTTTGGAACCAAAAGATGTTACTGAACCTTTTGAAAATAGAACTACTTTTGGGGTGGGGCAGGGCTGGTACCGAGGATTGAATTTCGGGGGCACTCAACAACTAAGCCATATCCCCAGCCCTATTTTGTATTTTTATTTAGAGACAGGGTCTCACTGAGTTGATTTAGAGCCTTGCTAAGTTGCTGAGGCTGGCTTTGAACTCAAGATCCTCCTGTCTCAGCTCCCTGAACCACTGGGATTATAGGCATGCACCACCATGCCTGGCTAATAGAACTGCTTTGTAAGAAAACCCTAGTGCCTTTTGATTGATTGGACTTTGCCCCAGAATTTGGGATGTTTTCCAGATCCATATGTTAAAATTTGTCTAGAAGACAGCTAATCCACTTCTTGCATATTTTTCTGATTAGCCAAGTTACATATTTTGCTGAAATGGTCAACTGGATTTCATGTTGTTGATAGAAGCTGCTTGTGATCTAAAATTCAACACTGTCTGTACCTCTCCAGCCCTTTGGAAAATTTCTCCTTCCATTTGCTGCCTCTTTGTCCTTCTCAGAAAGCCAAAAAATATGTGCTTTTCTGATTTAAACCTGGAGTCTAGTTTCCAGCTACTCTCCCCAATCCCAATTTTATAAATTTTTAGCTAACTTTTAAAAATCTCTGTGTTGGTCAGATTTGGAGATTATCGACTGATGCAAGATAGTATAAAAGCGGGCAGCACTTATTCTTCTTTCATATAAGTCTGCTCATTGGGAGGAAATACAAGTAGTTTCACTCATTTTTATTTCTAGGAAGAGCACCGAGTGCAGGTGCAGTGGGTAAAAGCTTACTTGGTCTTCCTTCAGTTGATGGAAATGACCTGCTGCTCCAGATCATTTCTGTTCTACTGCTTAGATTTGCTTTAGCTATGACCTGAGCAGTGGGCAAATAATTTTGAGTTAGTGGAGATCTGTTGTTAAAATGCAAAATGCAAACATTTTTTGGGGAATTTTAATACTTTAGAGAACCCTCAGTTTGGTTGTCCCTTTTGTATACTTAATTGAGATAAAGTTTTGATGAAATAAACTTGGAATTTGATATGAAGTGAGGCCTCAGGTGGACAACAGGAAGGAAACAGCAGACCAAGGAGGAGGGTTGGGGACATGGAAATGGGCAAACCCTCCACTCTTTCTTTTGGTGTAGTTCTGAACTGTGAGCTTAATAGAGCATCAAGGTGGTTGCAACCCCATTTACAAAGGGGTTGCAGAGAGAAAAAAATAGTGTAAATGTTGGTAAGTGACAGAGAAACAGCTAAAGTGAGACAAATAAGCTATGCATGTTTTGAAGTACAAGTTCTAATATTACCTGGTTTCCAAATGCATAGAAATAAAAGTGATTGTAGAGTTATGGGAAATACAGAGAAACATCAATGGTGCCAGCTCATGGAGCAGTCTCACCACCACCACCCTATTAATCAACTCTTTCTTGCCTCTGCTTTACCTAAGCACCTCACCACTCTTGAGGATCTGGCTTTGAGTTCTGGCTGGCACTGTTCAACAGAAATATAATATGAGCCACATACCTATTTTTCACCTTTTTAGTAACTACATTACAAAAGTAAAAAAAAAAGAAACTTTAAAAATATATTATTAACCTAATATATCCAAAATATTATTTTAATATTATTTCATTAGTAGCAACTTATAAATGAAATATTTTACATTTCTTTTTTTTTTACAACAAGTCTTTGAAACCAGGTTTATTATGCTTTAGATCTACAGAACAACTCAGTTTGAACTAAATACATTTAAGTTACTTAAATAGCCACAAGAGGTCTAGTGACTGAAGGAATGGATGGCAAAGTTATAGATGAAAAATAGGGAAGTAGGGAGATTCTTTAAAAATCACGACCTTTTTTTTCCTGTACTGGGGATTGAACCCATGGCTTCGTGTATGGATTAGGCAAGCTCTCTACTACTGAGCTACATTCCCCAGTCCCCCTGACAATTTTTTATTAGCTGTAGGTAACACTATTAGCTATTAAATAAGTCTTGGACTATAAGATCATTTATTATTTACTTAATAAGGATGTTGGAGGCAGGTGTGTTGCTGTGTTAAAAGTGACATTGAAAAAAAAAAGTAACATTGAGGATTCAGATTCTTTCCAGCCTTTTACTTCATGGGTCTTCCTCAACATATTGGCTTCCTCAACATATGACAAGCAATTATCATAGCTCTCAATATCAAGCCCTAATATCTGGAAATGGGAAAGAACGAAAACCTTTTCTTCTTAAGTTTCTTTTTATTTGGGAAGAAAAGTACTCCTCCCAGCAGACATGCCCTGATAGCCCATTGGTCAGATTTGAATCACATGGTAACTCTGATCTGAAAGGAATCTTGGGAAATTGAAAAGTTACAAAGGAGAAGAGAATGGACTTTGCTTTCAAACATCTATCCTGAGATATTGCTGACAAAGACAAAAACCAAGCTTCTGTCAGCCTAGAAGGGAACAGGAGATGACTACTGAACAGGCAGCCAGTGGTGTTTGCTTCAGGGACATTCTGTCAAGGAGAAGAAGACAGAGGAACAGAAAAAATCCAAATGGCCTTCTAAATTAAATAATAATTACATTAATAATTGCATCCATGCACTACACACTTGTGACCATGTGTAAAGGTGTAATGGATTATCTGTTCACAGACACACATGGGTTAGCTATTGCCATAGTGGTTACCGACAGTAAATCAGGGTAGGAGTGCCAGATTATGCCACAAGCTCTTCGAGAGCAGGAAGCATGTCTTTTCCTGGAGAAGGGGGTGGTTTGTACCTCATAGCACAGCGTTCATCAATGTTTTATTCACTCAAGATGTTTTACATTGCCCTTGCAAACCTTGACTCTAGGCTGTGCCACTTCTCTTCAAAGTCTGCACTGCCCTCTTTAAAAATTCTTGGTACCACTGCCCACACTGTCCTCACTGAGAACTACCCTCAACTCCCTCCACAGGCTGCCAAGGGTTCCTGTCTGGTAGGGGGTCATGGCCAGAAACTACAACCAACCAATGACTCAGCAACCTCTTCCTTAGAATTTCCTCCCTACCCTGACTTATTCAAAGACATTAGGGACATAAAACTAGTTTCTCCCACACATAGTTGATGACTCCAGGGCTTATGTCTTATGATCTCTTTAGTCTTACAAAACTTAATGTTTTCTAAATTATTAAGAGCTTATTTTATAGGAAAAAACAAATCTTAGCCTTACCCATCCATGCTTTCCCTAGAGAATAAGAATGTTGTTCAGGATCAAACAGAAACAGTAGCTGTAACAACCCAGCACGACTGGGATGGGTGGGGGGGCTCTGCAGTAATTTCTGTATTTCATCCTTTAGACATGGGGGTCCAACATGACCACTGTGGTGACTCTGCCATTTTCTATTCTGTTCCTTAACCACATCATTTCTTTCTCTACTGCCTGCCCCAGGGTTTCTGTTTAGTCATTATGACTTCTACTGCCTCAAGGTCTTGGTGCCATCTGTCAGCAACCATATTTCTCTGGACTCTTCCCCCAAGAAAGAAACTCAATTTTGAGCTGATCTTCCAGGATCTTTCCAGGATCAGGGCCTTCCTTGGTGAAAGGTCCCATGGCAGGCCAGGCGACTGCCCACTGGTCATCACTGCTGCATGCCTGTGTCAGGAGTCTTTCTCTAGTTCAGCCATCTGTCTTCAGGATCATGGAGTCCTGTACCAAACAATACAGGGATCTGTGTATCACCCAGGCATCTTTGTGTCCTCCAGCCCGCGGGTGTACCCTAATCTATTTTTCCCAACTAAAAATGAGTCTCTGCCTTCTATTCCCAGTGATCTTGGAATTCCAGTCAGTTATCAACTTCTCCTCTCCAGTCTTTCTGGTCTGATCTGAAGAATACCTATTAATTTTGTGAATCTTTTCTGCTTGCTATATATCAATTTTAGTCAAAATTTATTCTTGGCTTCCCTCGTTCTCTTTTGTGTGCAGTGATTGTTTCCAGTGGTAGTTGCTCAGGGGCTGAGAGAGCTGGTCCTGAACGGAACAAGAGACAAATTTTGAGGTGATGGGAGTTTCATTTTATCCTCACTGAGACCTTGGTTATGAGGGTGTGGGTGTTGTCAGTACTCACTGAAGTGAACCCTTAAGACCTGTTTTTTTCTCTCTCTGCAGAGTACTCCTTAATACAACATCAACAACAAAGCATTCTCTAGTTGGTGTCACCTTTGGCAACTGAGTTTACCACCACTGGTGTAGACTACCTTATGAATCTTTGATATTGGAACTAGAAGGGACCTTAGGATGTTGCAGATCCCTGGCTTAGCTTTTAGTCAGTCAGTATTTGGCTTCCTCATTTAATAGCAAAAGCTTCCTGGTTTAAATGACCTGCCCAACCCACCCTAGCTAGTGAAGAGGTAACTGGTGGTGGTGAAGATTGACCCCCAAAGGAGGTCAACTCCCTCCCAGGAAAGCACTTTTTCCTAACACAGGATGCTGACTCTCAAACATCAATTTAGAATCTAATACAGGAAAAGGCCATGGCTGACCTTGAGCCCAGGCTCAGCCCCAGGTCTCACTTAAGAATGGGAGCCAGGGGGGAGGCCTGGAAGCCCAGAGAAGTCCTAGCCTCCTTGAACTCCCAGCAGGAATCCCAAAGTGAAGAAACCCTCAGAGTTTCCTTTGCCATGGGATGAGGGCGGCAGTTGAGGCTGGGGACAGAGAGGACACCTACCTTTCTTTTCTCCCAGAAACTGGGTGCCTGTGTTCCTGTGCCACACATGGGCATGAGAGTTCCTTTTCTTCCAGTTTTAGAATTGGTGAGTTGCCGTATCTCTGGAGTGTTTGTTTTGGCTGCCGAGGAAGTATTGACAAAGGAAGTGGGAGAACAAACATAATTTTTGAAGCAGCAGTCTTGAGAGGAACAATAAAGTGGAACTGGAGAGCGTGACAGGCTTGAGATTCTGAGACTGTGCCCCATTGGCATCGCCAGAGCTGGCGGCCACCGGGGAGCTGACGGGGCTGCAGGAAAGACTTTGGGGAGCCCAGTGGTGCTACACTTTGGTAGGTGGTCCCCTCGGCTGCCACTGGCCCTGCTCCTCCACCGTTGCCTCTCACTGCTCCAAATACCAGGGCAAGAAGCATTTTCTAATGAGAGAGTCCCTGCCAGAATTTTTTTTTTAGGTTAAATAAAATTATAATAATGACTATAAAGAGGATCCCATAATTTGAACACATCAGAAAAACTGATTTCTATTTTTGGTTATATCTTTAGGAATTTTAAAAATAGCACTCGAACAATGTGATTATTCCAAGGGATTATTCAGTGGGATCTGAAACAAAACACTTTCCGGCTTCACCTGTCTCCAGACTAGGTAGGAGTAGGAGGAGACTTTCCCCTGTTCAAAGGGTGGCCCCAAAGAAGCTTGGCCTTGAGAGATAAGCCCACAGGGCTCAACTCTGAACAGCGGAGGTGCTGATAGTATTCTTGGGGTGTGTTTGGAGAAGCCCCCTTGGCTACAGGTTTCTTAGAAACTGAATCAGAATGAGTCAAAGGTGGCTGACGTGCAGACCTTGCTAGAGTTGGGACAGGATGATGTCCCCTTTTGTTTTTCTCTGAAGGGCTAAAACGGTGAACAAAGTGCCTGGTTAGATAAGGACTGGGAGTCAGCAAGCACTGGGGTCTTAACTTGGGCTGAACCTGCTTCCTGGACCTCTGGGAATAAATGTTCCTTAAAAATGATATTTTCTGAAGGATTTTTTTTACAGGTAACAAAAACTCATCTTTTTCTCTGGTGATACCTTAGAAAGTCACCTAGATATTAGAAAAAGCTCTGAATGAAAAGCTGTATTGTTACCTTTGAAATCCCAGATTGCTGTAAGAGCTATAACATACTTTTTTCTTTCTCCCTGTTTCTTTAAGATGATAAGGAAAGAAAGGGTTGGGGTAAGGCATCCACCAAAGCACCAAGGGAGTTACAGGAAAAACGATTGCTTTGAGACGGTGTGACAGTACACTCCTGTAATCCCAGGGATTTTGGAAGCTGAGGCAGGAGCATCAGCCTGGGCAACTTAGCAAGATCCTCAGCAATTTAGTAAGTCCCTGTCTCAAAATTAACATAAATAAATAAATAGGACTGGTGATAATAGCATCCCTGGATTTAATCCCCAGTACAAAAAAGCAAAACCATAACCATTGCTTTGTAGGACTGGAGCTCATCTGCAGTGGTTAGGTGATTAGGAAATGTGAGCACCTGGTGTTTCTCAGGATAAGGGTTTCTTCTCATGTGGGTCTGGGTAGTATAGCGACTGGCAGTGCTAGGTAGTTTGGACAGAGAGGGAGCTTGTGAATAGTCAATAAATGAGTGAAATGTATCTCCATACTTGGGTCAGTTTAAATTGACTTGTAAACTGGTATCAGCAGGGATACTTGGCCAGCTCCATTAGCTCACTGGATCCCTGCTGAAACTGTCATCTTGAGAAGCAGTTACTCTGTCACTGAAGGGTACCTGGAGCTGTTACTGGTTGCTCCACGTGAGAAGAGCACTGCTACAGTATTATCTCTTTTAAGTTTTCATATTCTAAAGCTAAGAGAATTATCTTTTGGGAAATTACTATTATCCTTAAACTATACTGGTGCCTATTGTTTGCAGTTTTGAGGGCATAAGAAAAGTCTTTCACCAAAGAATGTGGAAATGGACTCTGGAAAAAACGTTAAGAAAAGTGTTATTTTTGCTGGGCTGACGGGAAAACCACTTACGAATATTTATGTACCTTATTTTTACATTTCCGTGTGTGTTCTGGAATGATTTTATGCAGCATAGAGTTTCTGAGATGGTCTCAATTTTGAAAGTTTATGATCTTGATAAATCATTTACATGTCAAAGAAATACCAATATTTCAATATTTTAATATCTTAAGCAATATGTTTTAGATTGGCTTTTTAAATAACACAAATTGTAAGCCTCGTTTTTTAAAAGGTTTATTGAGATGTAATTCATATGACGTAATAGTCACCATTTTAAAATGTCAAGTATTTTCACAGAATTATGCAACCATCACCACAATCTAAATTTACAACATTTTGTTATCCCCCTTACTCATTAGCAATCATTACCCATTCTCTCCTCCACAGCCCCTGGCAACTGCTGTCCTCCTTTCAGTTTCTATGGATTTGGCTATTGTGGACATTTCATATAAATAGAATCATATAATATATGTGTCCCTTTGTGATTGGCGTTTTCTCTTGCATACTATTTTGAAGTTTAACCATATTGTAACATGTCTCAGTAACTCATTTATTTCTGAATACTTTGTTGTATGACTATACACATTTATTTGTCAGGTGATGGACATTTGGGTTGTTTCCAGTTTGAGGCTACTTTGAATAAAAAGATTGCTATGAATATGTTCACATTTTTTTTGTGTGTGTGTGTGTGTGTGTGTTCGCATGTTCTTATTTCTCTTGGAAATGTTCCTAAAAGTAGACTTGCTGGGTCATATTGTAACTTCATTTGCTTTCACAAGTATAGAATTGTGATTCTTGGAGAATGCCAGGACCTGCCCTCTGGGTGAGGTCTCCAGTGGTTAAAAACCCTCCTGCTCAAGGCACTACTACAGAAGTGTGGCACACAAACCCTGAAGTGGCCTCTGGTCTCTGCCTCCTGGTGTTAATCTTCCTATGATCTCTTCCCTTTGAACTTGACAGGACCTGTGACTTGTTTCTAACCACTAGACTGTGACATGGAGGTGGGGTGTCACCTGGATAATTATGGCATATTTCTCAAGACTCCATTTTAGCAGACTGGAGCCTCTTATTGATGAATTTATGACTTAGGCAGCTATAATGGAGCAACCCACATGGCAAGGAAGTTCAGTCAGCCTTCAGGACCTGAGGATAGCCCCTGTCATACAAATGCAAGGAGATGAAGTCTGTCAGCAATTGGGATGAACTTGGTCATGGACTCTTCCCCAATTGAGCCTGTGATGAGAATAAAGCCCAACTAATGCCTTGACTTCAGCCCTTTGAGACTCTGAGGGGGGGACTCAGCTAAGTCAGGCCCAGACTCCTGACCCATGGAAACTGAGAGAATGTGATGTCTTCTGTAGCTAAGTTTATCACAATTTTATGTAGCAGCAGGACACTAATCCAAACATCTAATCTGGCCTGGGCCACTGAGTTTACTTGTCCAGGCACATACCTATTTATTAATCAGTATGAATACCAGAACAGGATAAAATGCCACAGAAATTCAGGTATGTACTTGGTAGCTGGAGAGTGGTCAAAATATCTGGGGTATAATTTCTGTAATGAGTAAAGATGTAAGAGGCTGAAGTAAGAGGGCTACTCTCATGGAATTCAGGCATCTCTATAAACCCCGTTCCAAGAAGAGTCACTATGAAATCAGAATAAAAGAGGATGATAACTTGTGCAATGAGTGCTTCTATTTATTAAGGACCACGGGAGGGAGAGGATATAGAGGAAGCTGAGGCGTGTCCCTCACAGAACTTGTGGAGGGACTGCAAATTTGCAGTTTGCCTGGCCCACAGGAGACATAAGCTCACACAGGATACTAGCTTCCTCTTCCTTTTCTTAAGCAAGAAAATAACTGAACAATCCCAGCCCTGCACGCACCACTTCTATTTTTGGAACTTACCTAGGATGATTCCATCTTTCTTAGTCATCCATTTCTATATTTAACAATCCTTACACTCAGGATTTTTGATTTATAGCTCGCTTAAATCCTTCATTCTTCAGTTTTCTCTTACCTGTCCCCAAACAGATGGGGACAACTGATGATGTGAATCTCTTGACAGTCTTTGTCATACAATTCTGTTTCATTGCATTTAATTTTTGGCTGACTTACGTGAGGAGAGTGAGCTGGATCTTATCCTGTAACACAGACGCACATGTGGAATGCTTCTTTACTTCCTTTGTGATCTGACTTTAATTTCAAATGCTGTAAAGATGAGTCAGTTTGCAGTAAGTGATATGAAAAGTTGGGCTGCTTACATTACACAGCCAAATAACCAACAAGATTCACCTCAGATGACTTGGAACTTTCCTAGTTACAGGAATAAATCCACTTGAAACTGATGGGAAACTGATGGGAAATGAATATCTGATATCCAGGCAAGCCCAGCATTTTCAAGCCCAGCATTACTGAAATTTCCATCTTCCATATCTAGGAGTTTCATCAAAAAGCAAAATGGTGTTTTGCTGAGGACGGAATCAACTATGTTTTTCCTCATCCTCACAACAGTGTGGTATTCTAGTCATAGGGAACAGAGCTAAAATGACGGAATAATTTTTTTAGGTTATGTACCTCTCAGAACAATTTTCCTGAGAAACAAGCAAAGATTATTTGGACACAGTCAGGGTGGCTCTTTTCACGAATAGGGTTTCATTGCTTCTCTTGGTTCTTATTTTCTATACTGATAAAGGAAAAGTGTGATTACACTCTTACGGAACAAGTAGAACTGTGAGGGATGTTTACATGAGCATGGGCAATTTTATTTGCTTTTGATAATTATTTTCATTTAAGATAGCCAATACAGTATATTTAGCTCTCTGTGAAGCTGGGGACTTGTGTTGTGAGATTGTCCTGCTTCCCCACTCCGTTACTCGACCTTTACTTCCACAATAAAAGCTCCTGCTTGCTGGTGGTCTGTCCTTATTGCCGCTTGGCCACTGGTGGGAATTTTCTGGATGGTGAGTACTGTGGCACCTGCTCTTCCTAGTGTCTGGTCCTTGATCCTTTTGAGTTGGGAACATCACTCTGCCAATCCTTGGTTCATGCATTGTTATTCCAAATATTTCACAGATCCTTTCTAAAGAGACTTATTCTTGTTTATTTGGACCCAAAGAGAAATTAGCTAGATTTGTATTGCTGTTATAAATTGTCAAATGTTCTGTTGAGCAAGGTTTTTAAATAATAAGTGTAAAGTGCATACATTATCATGAGCATGAGACTGAGATAGAGCTGATTCTGAGCATTCTGCTGTTTTTTTAATTCTTCCTCCTAAATATAGCCTGCACTAGGTAATTTTCGTAGCATTAGCGCTGCCTATTCCAGTTCATTCTGTGCTGTTATTTGTTATTTATGTGTTAAATGCCACATTAACACCTCTTTGGTATTTCCACAAGAGACACCAGTGACTTAGCTGATTATCAACCTAATTCACCTCTAGAGCCTGTATGGGCATTGGACTCTGTTCAGCACCATTGACCTTTTGAATTCTCCTTTTAAGTGTCTCTGTTGAAGAGCCTCTTAAGTGAGAGGGATGTGAGGAAGTACGTGCCCCAAATGTTACTCAACATTTCTCATTCTTGCTTTCATCCAGCAATCATGTCACTTTGTTTCATGTTAGCCACTGTGCTGGGTACTAAGGATACAAAGATGAATATGACATTAGTTCTGACCTGGAAGAACTTCCAGGGGTGGAGAGTGTCATGCAAAAACATAATTATAAAGTGATATAAGTGCTCCAGTGGGAATAGGAACACTGAATCATCCTGGGGGAGTCAGAGAAGGTGGCATCTCAGTTGGGTCAGGATTTGTCAGATGCGTAGGTACGAGGGGGTGATGGCTGCAGAAATGATGTCCAGACTGAGAAACAGCATGAACAACAATATGGAGGCATGAAAGGATGTGCCTGGTTTGGAGGGGAGTGAGAAATTTGGTGGTGTTGGAGCATAGGATGTGCGTGTGTGGGTGTGGGTGTTCTGGGAAAGGAACCTAGGCAAGGGAAATTTGGAAAGACAGAAGGATATTGTAAACTGCTTGTGGAATTCTGACTTGATTGTGTAGTGAAGGGGGCCAGTGCAAGTCCCGAAACAGAATTGTTACATGATGAAGCTAGTAGAGGTCAAAGTACCTAGATGAGAGTTGGAAAAGATGGCTCAGAGGGAGGCTCCATGAGAAGTCAGCCAATCCTGCCTGCTGGAGACAGTTCCACAGAATCTTCCACTTGTAGACCTGGATGCGAAGTTTTTGCAGTTGGTCTGGGATTTCAACTAAGCAACAGGGAGGGAAATGCAGAGGAAGGCTCCAGCTGAGAGATATGTTAGAGGTAGAATTGTCAAGATTTTGTGACTGATGGGGTAAGAAGGATGAGGGAAGGGAAATGAGAATGCTTCCAGCGTTCTCTCCTTGGGAGACTCGTTGGTGAGTGGCATTATTCATGAAAATAAAACAAAAGTGTGTGGGGCTGGGGATGTGGCTCAAGCGGTAGCACGCTCGCCTGGCATGCGTGCGGCCCGGGTTCGATCCTCAGCACCACATACAAACAAAGATGTTGTGTCCACCGAGAACTAAAAAATAAATAAATATTAAAAAAATTTCTCTCTCTCTTTCTCTGTCTCTCTCTCTTTAAGTGTAAAAGCTTTGATGAGAGGGATGGGGAAGTTAGGGAGGTAGGGTGGCCTTGCAGGCAATCTTGTTTCCTATTCATATCCTCTTGACATTCCCTTTGTTTTTGACCATGGCTGGAGGAGTAGACCATTATAGGGCAGCTTTGATTCATTTACTGAGTGCCTCATCTTCACTTTCTGCCCTGGGGCTGGAAGGGTCCAAACACATAAAGCTTGAGGAGTTAACACCCCAGCATGTCGGTCACTGGGAGAAGGAGCTGAAGGATAAATGCTGAGTGGTCAATCTCAAGGCATTCAGTGCCTACTCGGGAGCTCTGGCATAAACAGTGGAAACTCCATAACATACTTTTATGTTGGCTTTTCTTCTTTCCTGTCTTGCCCTCTCCATTCATGCACCCCTGCTCTCTAGAATCACCTTCACCTAAATGACTAAGCATCACAGTTCTTATTCCAGGTTCCACTTTTCAAGCACTCCAAGCTAAGACAGATGGGGAAAGGCAAAGTTTGGTTTGGTTTTGGATGTGTTAAGCCTGTGATCCCTTGGCTTTTGGGGCTTGGTTAAAAGGGTGCCAGTGAAGGTCTACATCCCATATGTCTAAAAATGGAAAATTCATAGCTAACACAGTTAAATAAAGGAGTATCTTCTCTCATTTCCCTGCTGCTGTTTGAATGTCCAATTCTTAGACTCCTTTAAGTTTCATGCCAGAATCTGACTAAAAATGCCCAGGCCCTTGCCCGTCCTTCCATCTCCATTTCTGTTTTAGTCAGCTTTTTTGCCACTGTGACTAAAGGACCTGACCAGAACAACTGTAAAGGAGGAAAGGTCGCTTTGAGGGGTCACAGTTACAGAGGTCTTAGTCCTTAGAAGGCTTACTTCATTCCTTAGGTCTTGAGGTGAGGCAGAAGGAAGCAGCTCACATGGTGATCAGGAAGCAGAGAGAGAGAGAGAGAGACTCCACTTGCCAGATACAAATATATACCCCAAAGCCACGCGCTGATGCCCGCCTCCTTCAGCCACACCCTACCACTTCAGTTACCACTCAGTTAATCCCTATCAGGGGATTAAATCGCTGATTAGATTAAGGCTATAACCCAATCATTTCTTTTCCAAACCTTCTTGCATTGTCTCACATGTGAGCTTTTAGGAGCCAGGGCAGAATGTTATGGTTTGGGTAAGGTGTCCCCAAAAAGCTCATGTGTGAGACAATGTAAGAAGGTTTGGAAAAGAAATGATTGGGTTATAACCTTAACCTAATCAATGCATTGATCCTTTATGGGATTAACTGGGTGGTAATTGGAGGCAGGTGGGGAATGGCTGGAGGAAGTGGTTCACTGGGGGCATGGCTATGAGGTACATATTTTGTATCTGGAGAATGGATTCTCTCTCTTTGCTTACTGATCACCATGTGAGCTGCTTTCCTCCACCACACTCTTCCACCATGATGTTCAGCCTCACCTCGAGCCCCAGTGAATGGAGCCGGCCTTCTATGGACTAAGACCTCTGAGACCATGAGCCTTCAAATCAACCTTTCCCCCTCTACAGTTGTTCTGGTCTGGTCCTTTAGTCACAGCAGTGAAAAAGCTAACTAAAACAACCTCTATTCCCATCATGCCCCTGCATAGGCACTCCCAGCCTCTCTGTAGCCTCTGTACAAAGTGGTATAGCTTGCCCTCTGGAGAATCCATGTAGGAAGGAAAACTGTAGGCTCTAGAAATGAGTTCTGGGTACATAGAGCTTGGTTTAGAAGTAGGGGCATGGTCTCTGGGTGGCAGGTTCCTTTGTCTCTCAGAATCATCATCCTCTAGGGAGGTTCACAGCCAGAGAAGAGCCTGATAGGGTTTAAAGCATGGGACCCAGGGGCATCTTTGGCAGCGCTTTCCGGTAGGTGACTGATAAGATCTGGGGCTTGGAGAAGTTAGAACTTGATATAAATATTTGTGATTTGGCAGCATGGGGATTGTCACTGAGTTGTGTGAGTAGAGGGACTCAGCTAGGAAGATGGGGTGGAGGACATGGAGAAGATCTTAGAACAGATGCTGGGAAGGTGAAGCCAGGGAAGGAGACTAAGGAGTGACAACCTCATGGAGTGATTCAGTGTTTCATCTTGACATTTTAAAGGACTTTTTTTCTTCTAAGTTAAAAAGGCAAACATAAATTAATCCCTGAAGCAGCCTGGTAGAGTTAATGTGTTTTTCCTCTGTGCTCACTCAATAGCCTTTGCATGTAGAGTCATATTGGATCACTGGTTACATTATGCTCACCAAGCTGAGACTCTGAGGACAGGAATTTTATTTTAGGACTCTGGTGCTCAGTGTGCACATAAGTCAGAGTCTTACCTAGTGCTGGGCTCTGAATGTGTTTCTGCAAATTCACATTTAAAGCTTAATTGTCAATGTGATAGTGGTAAGAAGTGGGGACTTTAGAGGGTGATAAGGCCACGAGGGCAGGGCCCTCATAGGTGGGATTAGCAACCTCATAAAAGGGTTCGAGGGAAATTACTAGTCCTCTTCTTCCCTGACCCTATGTGTTGAGACTTGGTGCTATCAGGAAGTGGTATAGCCTTTAGGAGATGGAGCCTAGTGGGATGTTTCAGGTCTTTGGGGTGATTGTAGGACTTGAAGGTGATTGTAGGACTCTGGTTGGTCTCTTCTCTCTCTCTCTCTCTCTGGCCATATGTTGAACAGTTTGTTCCTGTACATGCTCCCCCAATGAAAGGCTAATGGGACTAATGACAGGAAGGAGGCCAATTGGTCATGGATTGAAATCTCCAAACCTTGAGTCAAAATAAATCTTTCTTTTTTTTAAGTTGATTTATCTCAGACACTTGTTGCAGTAATAGAAAGCTAACTAACACAGTCTTCTTAGAAAGGTAAGGGATAAGGAAAAGGAAGGTAAGCATATGAAAAGTGTGACAGAATAATCTGATATGAAAGTAAAAGATAAGAAAGAGTTTTGTGATGTTGTGGTTTATTAATGTTTGTGATGTTGTGGTCTATCCTCTGATTATTACTGTTGAGATTTCTATCTTAGGCTCTGAATGAACACTACTTGTTTAGACACTGGAACAATCACTGGAAACATAGAGGTATAGTTCTCATGGGATTTTATGGGATTTTATGTGTAAAAGACAGAAATTAATGAGTAATTATAAATTATCAAATGCATATAATTAAATAAATAATTAAATAGGAATAAGTGAAAATTAATCTAGATTATGATCTTTATGAAGGCAGGATAATGCCTGCTTTTCCTCTTATAGTAAAGCATTTGGCACAGAGTTGACATTCCACAACTAGCTACTCAATGATCTAATGGTTGTGAAAACTTCCTGAAAAAGGCCAGTTGTGAAAAGGGCCAGGAAAGAAAAATGCCTGCTGTTCTTTTTCTTTTTTTTTTTTTTAATATTTTTTAAGTTGTAGATAGACACAATATCTTTATATTTTTTTTATGTAGTGCTGACGATCAAACCTGGTACCTACACTTGTGAGGTCAGCACTCTGCCACTGAGCTATAGCCCCAGCCCCCTGCCTGCTGTTCTTAAAGCATAAAGAGAAGATGTAACCTGGTCAAAGGTGGGGCAGGGAAAGTTCTGGAGAAAATGCTATTTATGTTAATAATGTAAAGTAATTTTCATGTTGAAACAAGGCAAAAAACAAAACAAAACAAACAGAAAAGAAAACAAAAGCAAAAACAAAAACAAACCCTGACATGTGTGAAGAGGGCCCCTGGCATGTTCTGGAATTGAGAGAGTCTAGCAAGGTTCAGTGAGTTGCATGGGGCTAGGGTGCTATATTAGCTGTCTATTGCTATGTAACAAATGCCTCTGCAGCCTATAATTTAAAACAACAAAATTCCTTATCTCATTGTTTTTGTAGGTTTAGCTGTTGATTTTGACTCAGAGCTTCTCATGGCATTGTAATCAAAATATTGATTGGTGCTGCAAGTATATGAGGGATTGACTGGGGTTGGAGGATCTGCTTCCAAGAAGTTTTCAGGAATGATTGGGGATGCAGGCTTCCATTCTTTCCTGACTGTAGAGACCTTGCTTTCTCACCACCTGGATCTCTGCACAGGGGCTAATCACGGCATGGCCAATGACTTCCTCCAGAGTAAGCAACCCTCAGGAGAGAAAGGGAGAGGCAGAAGACAGAGGACCTCACGACCTAGCCTCAGAGTGGTATGTCTTCACTTCACTGCATGCTGTTGGTCACACAGTCTGCTACTGATGTAATGTGGGAGGGGGCTACATAAGGATGTCTGGGGTCTTTGGGGGCCATCTTGGAGATTGGCTGCACAGGTAACCAAAAGGAGCCAGAGGAAGTAAGGCAGTTAGATAATATTAATGGTTTCCACCTTTATTCTAAGGATAATAAGAAGACATAGAAGGATATTAAGCAGGGACTACCATCCCTGAAGTGTGAAGGGAAAGTAGGATGTTGGAGGCATGGCTCATTCCTAGGGCCTGGGTATTCATTAGTCCTTAAGTCAGTATTTATTGTAGAAACTGATATGCCAGGATATGGACCAGGAATGGCAACGCAGTGGCAACCAGACCTACTTATACCTTGCCCTCCTACAGGCCAAACGGTAAATAAATGAGCAAAGATACATAGATAGATATATAAATGAGCAGTAGATAAATAAATGAGCAAAGTACACTGTAGCACAGCACCTCTATCATAGGGCAATGTATAGTTTGGCATGAGAGCACTTAGAAAGGCACACAACTCCTTTTGGGGGAGTCAGGGAAGATTCCTTGAGAAGGTGCCATCTAAAGAAGGAGCCAGAGGATGAGTGGGCAACAGGGAACATTCCAAGCATGCACATAGCGAGAAAGAATGGTTGGTTTGTGGGACTGCAAGGAGGTCAGTGTGGTTCAATCTCAGTACTGGGGGGCTGAGGGAGAAAAGAAGTTTGATGTGTGTAGATTCTAGTTTGGAGGAGAGGGCAGGTGAAAAGGTGAACTATATAAAGGTCATCATGGGAACTTGGGTCACATCAGGACAAAGCCTTTAATCTTGTTATGGTGTTTGTACTTCATTTGGTGGGGGGGGGATAAGAGGAAGGTACTAAAGGTATTTGGGGAGAGCACGGATGCTTTAGGATGATTTCTGTGGCTGCAGCTTGGAGAATGGTTTCAGTGCTACAAACCTGAATCCTGGGAGAGGAATTTAGAGACTGATATACAGGTGTGAATTGATGGTGATTCCAACTGGGGTTAATAGGAATTGAATTCAAGAGATATTCAGGAGGAAAAGTGGAGAGAATATGATGCTTATTTATTGGGAGCAGAGGAAGAGGAAGTCTTGGGCAAGGCCCAGGATTGAGGCTTCATCTTCTGAGTTCTGGACATGATCAGGACTGACATGAAAGAAGGCTGGAAGGGTAGGATGATCAGAATTGAGCTCTACAGGACTGGGCTGGGAGTTCCTGATCCATTTGCTGAAATTCAGTGACTCTCATAGGAGGAAACAGTGGTAAGTTTGATTTCGCTATAAGTCCTCTAAAAATTATGACACAGACCCTGGGAAGAGGGGATCCTACAAACGGAAAGCAGCTCCTTTTTCCATGGGTTGAAGCACAAGTACTGAAACAGTGTCTAAAAGTCATCACATTTTCTCCCTTTCGTAGGCAAATCAGTAATGAACTCTTTCTTACACACCCAGAAGGCAATGGAGAAAACCCTGTGAGGTTTTATATGGTGGTGAAGGAAAAGCTGATCATTATTTGAGGTACTTTGTCAAAAACATTCTACAATAGCAAATTCGCCTTCTAAAACAACCCCCAAATGTCCATAACCTCTTTGCCAGGATAGAGACCTCTTGTTTGCAAATGTATTTCAGTTGTCTTATACTTTTCTCCGTAAGCTTCTCAGTTCTGAGAGATTTGAATTGGTAATGTAGTCAGCTTTAAAATGCTGATTTCTTGGGTTACACTTCTTGAAATAGTGAACTACAGGCAGGCAACCTCCATGTGTGTATGTGCGTGCGTGTGTGTGTACGTGTGCAGGTACTGTGTAGGTAACCGCAGCCTGCCCAGCACCTATTTGATACTGGGGGTCAAGAGTTAACGTGTCCTCAAACACAGGGAGCCAAGTAACTCTCTCCTTCTCCCCTCCCTCCTCTCCTCCTCATCCCAGCTCATCACCACTCCCACTGGTCCTTTTATACACCCAAGCTAGTCTGATTCACCTGCTTCTCTTTCCTCCTTGCCTCCTACAGGAACTGCTAAAATTATTCTCTAGTGAGTTTTACCGGTATTTCTCTAGAATCTCAAGCTCCACCTTTTGGCTTCATTGAGTATAGGCTCAAAATTAAGCCTCATTTCGGGCGATTTTTCTGACTGACTTTCTTGTTTGTGGCAAGGAGGTCCTTTGTGGTCAATGAAAGAAGGTTCTAGAGTCTAGTAGGACTCATGATTTTGTACTGGATAGCCTGGAGATCATTTCCGGGCAGTACAAGCCCATTTGCTGCCACACCTTTGGCCTCTCACCTTCCCCCATAACTTGCCTTGGACGCTGTATGATCATTAATGCTGATCATTCATGCTCAGTTCTCTTGATCTTTTGGAGGAAACTTCATGCAACGATAATTATCTTGACCGTATTTATTTGTTCTTCAAAAATGACTCTGCAAACAAACCCTATGCTATACTTTATTTAAATATTTTATATTTAAAACGCTTCATAGAAAAATTAATCTGTGAGTAAAAGTGAGGTTGCACAGGTGAAATAATGTGCTAAGATTACTGAATGGGACACTAAAGCCAGCTGAGCCAGTTGCCCAAAACAGAGGCTTATCTCAGGGGGCAGCCACCAAGTAATGAGACTTGAATGAGGCTGAATTAGTGTGAAGCTAGAGAATTATGAGCTCTTGAAGGAACTTTTTCAGTCTGCTACCTATGAAACTGGTCATTTGAGCTGTCTTTAACAAATGCACAGACAAATCAATTCTATTAAACACCACTTGTTCATAATCATCATTAATCTCAAATGTATTTTAAGGTATGAATTTATGGTCAGGTTTTATTCCCAGATGACTGGTGAAGTGTTGAGAGCCACAGCCAAAGGGGCCCCAGCAAACTTCCAGCTGCCAGCAAACTTCCAGCTGCCAGTTGATGATTGGCTCACAGCGGCCCCAGCAAACTTCTAGCTGCCAACTGATTGGCACCTCTGCGGTGATGCTCATTGGGCTGTTTCCCCGCCCTTTCAGACCACGGAGCTGCTCATTGGGGGACTTTTTTTGGCTCCGCCCATGCGACCCAGCCAATCAGCCTCAAGAGCAGGAGGAGTGGGGGCAGTTGAGAGGCTGGTGGGAAGCCAGTGGTGGCGGTTGGGCTCTGAAGGTTTTTCCAGAGGAGGTGTTTTGTTTGGCGTGTGAGGTTCTAAAAATAAAGTTCGTTTCTTTTGACAAGTGGCTCCTGAATTGTGCCCAGCCAGACCGCAGCAGTGAAGAATGTGAATAACCAGTGAGTAAGTGACTTGATCTAGTCAGTACCATAAACTAAGGAGCTAAACTGAAAGGAGAAACCAGTTTTCTTAATTTGTTGTTTAATATGGTATCTTCTTAAAATGCTCCAAATTTAAGTTTTCTTGTTCTTCAACACGTGTTTATTGAGCCCCTAGTAAATGAAAGACACTATGTCATGTGTTAAGAACAAAAGACACAAATCCTACTTGCACAAAACTCATAGAGTGTGGAAATTCTATAGCTAATGATATGCTTAGAAAGAAAACAAAACAGGAGATAAAACATGAGATTAGATCCTTCTTCTCACATCATCTTCCAGTCTGGTAGTTGTGGGAGCTTCATTTCTAGAGGTAAACAGTCATGGCTGCCCAGTCTCCAATAACAAACCAAATGTGAGCTCTGCTGTGAAAGTTAATAGGCTGTTCCTGAGGATGTTAATTAGGAATATTTACTGAATAACAATGGTATGCCAGACATTATTTTAGCTTCTAGGGATTCAGTGTCAAATGAGACACTGCGACACTGTCCATCCTATCATCAATCTAGCAATTTAGTGCAGACAGACAAGTAGACAGGCATTTAAAACAGAGATGAATATTGATGGATCTGCAAACATACTGAGGAAGAGACCCTAGCCAAAAGGGATTAGACAAGGCTTCATGGGAGAAAGTCATGATTGAATTATATTTTTCGAAAAATATCTTAATTTCTATGATTGAAAAAAATACATATATATTTTAAATATTAAACTATTGCCAGGACAATGGCAGGGTTGTGCTTTTCTCTATTTCTCCTACTAAATGCAATTAAAAACACTGGACATTGTATACTGAACAGTCAAAAAAATTTTGAAAGATGAAAAGAAGGCATACCGGGAAGGAACCTGAGGAATAGTATGGTGGGGAGTTCCCTGGGATATCTGCAAAACTAACCCAGCTCCTTTGTGGAGCTGAAGAAACCAACAATACAGAGACTCCAATGTGCATCAAATGATGATGATGATGATGATGATGATGATGATGGTACTAACTGATCAAGAGCCTACTTCCTCTAGCCACAAGAGCAGAAAAGGAGTAGTCTAGCAAGGATATAAGCATTTAGATAATAGCTATTCAACTTCTATCAAATACCAGAAGGCGGGGAAAGCTGTGGCCCTGCCTTCATCACCACTTGGAAAGGCCAAGAGGGAAACCTAAACTCCACCTTAACTAGGAGATAAGGAAACACCTTGTCTTGATCTGTTGAGGCTCCTGTGACAAAATAATTATAAACTGACTTATAAACCACAGGCATTTACCTCTCATGGTCTGGGAAGTCTAAGACGAAGGTATCTCTAGATTGGATGTCTGCTGAAGGCTTCCTCACAGGTGTCACTTCCTCTCTGCGTCCTCACCTGGTGGAAGCAACAAGGCTAGTGGGAACGTACAATGGCACAGCCACGCTGGGAGACAGTTTTGCCATTTCTTATAAAAGCCAAACATGTAACAGTCAAATGATATAACAAGTGTGCTCTTGGACATTAATCCCCAGGAAATGTGAGTTTTACTTATACCAAAATTTTACATAGTGTTTATAGCAACTTTATTAACAATAGGAAAAACCCAGAGCTTTAAACAATTTAGATAATTTTACTGGGTTAATGGTTTAACCAACCATGGTCCACTTATTCCATAGAATACTATTTAGCAATAAAAGAATGAAGTATTGATACATATGACAACCTGCATGATTCTAAAAAGGGTCATGCTAGGGAAAAAAAATCTCTAAAAAGATTATAAACTATACACTATAATTTACTTTTAGAGTCTGTAAACAAGTCTGGATGGCGCCTGGCAAAATGCCAGAGGGAGTGGTTTGTGAAGTAACGCCAGCGAGCCATTAAGTGTGGAGATTTCTTATTGGTTGACTGATGTATCTAGTTTATGCTAATTAAGATAAGCTGTGTGGAATGTATAAATACTGCTCCTGTCCTACAATAAACGGCTCCTACTCCTGCTGTATCAATCTGCACAAGTTGCTCGCCCCCCCACCCCCCAGTTATTTTGCTGCAGCCGGACTGCGGCAATTTGCAAACAGAAAAGGAGACCAATCTATTGGTTTCCCAGGACTAAGAAAGTCATGGGTTTGAAAGGAGGTGAGTGTGACTGATAGGGCAACACAAAGGAGGAAACCATGGGGACGGAACTCTTTGGTCTTCACCACATCAACATCAGTATCTTGCGTCTGATGCTGTATAATGGTTTGTAAGATGTTGCCATTGGTGGAAACTGGGAAAAGAATATGTAAGATCTCTATATTATTTCTGATAACTTAATGTGAATCTATAATTATCTTAAAACAAAAAGTTTAATCAATTATTGCTTTGGTACTGAGGACTGAACCCAGGGGTACTTAACAACTGAGTCACATCCCCAACACTTATAATCGTTTATTTCAAGACAGGGTCTCACCATGTTGCCATGGTTGGCTTGAACTTGAGATCCTCCTGCTTCAGCCTCCTGAGTCACTGGGATTACAGTGCCACCATGCCCAGCCAAATAAAAAAATTAATTTAGAAAATTAAATTGTTCTCAAGGTTGAGTTAGCCCAGAGGAGAAAGAAGAGAAGGGCATTCTAGGTGAATGAACGAATGGAACTGAAACTAAGTCAGCAAAACTTAAATGCAGGCTACGTGTGGAATGTGTGGTCGGCCGAGGCCAAATTATAGAAGATATTGTTTAAGGAATTTGAAATTTCTAAAAATGAAGAGCTTTTGAAGAATTTTAAGTAGGAGAGTGACACAATCATGTTTGAGTTTACAATGTTAAGTGTGTGTGTGTGTGTGTGTGTGTGTGTGTATGTGTGTAGATGGGGAGGTGAATGGAAGACCAAGCAATAGACAGGGGAAGACAAGACAGACTTGGAGGAAATGTGGGATTAAAAGTTTGGTGATATTGAAGAGATAAAAAAATAGAGAAGCAAGAATAAAGAGGAAGAAGAGGTGAGGAGATGCAAATTTGGGATGGTTATCACAATTTAGATTTAAGAGGATAGAATAGTTCTAGAAAATTTCAAAGAACTAGATTTGGAATAAGAATTGCAGAAATAGCTAAGGAACCATGATGAGTAGGTTGTCCATATGGCCATAGAATCACCTAGAACCTAGAATGATGACAGAGCTAGAAAAGAAAGGAAGGTAATAAGTATGAGCCTAGAGCCCAAATCTGTGACATGTACCCAGGAGTAACCAGCAAAGCCAATGTAACGTGACATAAAAAAGAGTGGGAGCTGCAGACAGATGGCATAACCCGCAATGGGAGTGTTATGATTCAAAGATGAAAGGCTATTAATCCCAAGGCAGCAACAGAGAGCAAGAGAAACGTGATGTCTGTCCCTCCCTCCTTCTATGGGCAGTGAGACAGTGGGCAACCTCCCACTAGGAGATGGATCAAGCAGATAGAGGGGATGTGTGGGAAAAGGTGGAAAATCAGGACCAGAACACAAAGAACTTGAATCTCAGAGAGTCGCACAAGGAGGCTGATGGATCTGTCAATAAGATGAGGATGATAGGTGGATATTGCGGGTAGAGACACAGAACCAAACTGGAATGAGAACAGACAAGAGGACAAATGACCAGAGGGGCTTGTGCTTTCCAGAGTGGTAAAGGATGACAGTGATGGGTATGGTCCAGTGAGCTGGCTTCGAGGTGCTAACTGGAATCCTGCCATCGATGGCTTCCAGACTGACAGAGGCATTTGACCCTGATGGTGTCTGAGCAGGATGACATTTGTTGTTTGTGTCCTGGTCAGCGGTCTGTAGCTTTCACAGAGCAGTTGCTTTCGGTTTCAGTGAAGCCCAGTCCAAAAGGGAAGTGCAGTTGGGCCAGCATGATGGGGAAAGAATTTCCGGCCCCGCAGCACTGGGCTGACCTGGTTAGGTTCAGGCAGGCCTATCTAACACTTGTGAGACCTAGAACAAAGGACAAATGGAGGCCCTAGCCTTAGGCCACCTCTCCCAGCCTTGGCTTCCCTCAGCACCAGGAGGATTGCATGAAATCCTCAGCCCCACATCTAATCTTTATCTACTAAATCCTGACAGCTGCCCCTGGCTGCCACGCAGGCCTAGGGCAGAAGACACTTGGCCCAGTCCTTGCTCAGAACTTCCCTGGAGGAAAGCCCACCGGGGCCTAGAAATTAGATTGAGGATGCAGAGCAAAGAATTTTGAGGTTCTGATGCCGAAAGGGTTATCTACAGGGGGATATGAGCACCAGCTTGGCTTGATCTCATGAATTCCTTGTCCCATGGGAGGAGCACAGCCCAGCAAGAGTTGGAGAGGGGACATCTTCATAAAAGGCACTGTAGGGACCTGGGGCTGGGGATCCATTTGCCTGAGTCCAAGCATGGTATTAGGGTCAGGTCTAGATGGAATGGTGTTCTTGGAATCTTTTGGCCTGAGTGAAACTCAGCATCTATTAGAAGGCAGTGGCACAATTCGGGCCATTTCTTCACCTTTCTAACTGCTTTTTTCTTTTTTCATTACACTCTCTACAGTTAATAGCTGGTGCATTCTCCCAGACATTGGCATGTACTGTTCAATAACTGCTTTTTGTTTTTTGTCTAATAGTGTATAATGGATATGTTCATCAATTGGTACATATAAACATAAAATGCACTGTGTGTGGTGGTGCACTCCTGTAATCCCATTGGCTTGGGAAACTGAGGCAAGAGGATGAAGAGTTCAATGTCAGCCTCGGCAATTTAGCAAGGCACTTTGCAACTCAGTGAGACCCTATCTTTAAATAAAAATTAAAAAGGGGCTAAGTATGTTAAGCACCCTTGGGTTCAATCCTCAGCACCAAAACACAAAAACAAAAACATATGATACATTTTATTTTTTATTGGTTCATTATAATTATACATAATAATGGGATTTGTTGTTACATATCCACCTATGCACATAACCACTGTCTCCAACTCTACTTTCTTTCTTCTATTTTCATTCAATCTCCCTCAACACCTTTTTTTTTTCTCCTTTTTTTTTTCTTTCTAGATGTCACATATGAAAGAAAACATACAACCCTTGACTTTCTGAATTTGGCTCATTGCATTTAACATAATACTCACAAGTTCATTTTCCTGCAAATTACATAATTTCATTTCTCTTTATGGATTAATAAAACTCCATTTTGTATATACACCACATTTTCTTTATCCATTCATTCATCATTGATGGACACCTAGGCTGGTTCATAGTTTGGCTGTTGTGAATTGTGCTGCTATAAACATGGGTATGCATATATCACTATAGTATGCTGACTTTAATTCTTTAGGGTAAATACTGAAGAGTGGTATAGCTGGTCCATCTGGTGGTTCCATGCCTGGTCTTCTGAGGAACCTCCTTACTGATCTCCATAGTGGAGGTGCTAATACACAATCCCACCAAACTTTGGAAAAGTGTTCCTTTTTCCATGAATCTTATTTGTATTTTTCATGACTGCCATTATGACTGAAGTGAGATAAAATCTTAGTGTAGCTTTGATTTATATATTTATATTTTTTGATTTATATTTGCCTAATTGCTAAGATATTGAAAGGTGTTTTTTTTTTTCACATATTTTTGGCCATTTATACAATGCATTTTAAATGCTATCATTTTTTCCTTCCTATACTAGGGATTGAATCCAGGGTTGCTTTACCACTGAATTACATGCCTAGCCACTTTTTGTAAAATTATGTTTTTATTTTGAGACAGGTCTTTCTAAGTTGCTGAGGCTGGCCTCAAACTTATAATCTGTCTGCCTCAGTTTCTCCAAGGGAGCTCCATTTAGCTAACTAAAATGGTTTTTATTTGTTTGATTGTTTAATTAAAGCAGAATAACAACTTGGCATCAGAACTGAATTTCTGGGGATGAAAATGAATTTGGAGAGCCTGGCAATAGTGGAAAAAAGGAAAGAGAAAAGAAAGAAAATGGGAGAGATGAAGAGGTTGGCTGTTTAGAAAGGCATATATATAAATGATGTCTGTAGGAAATTTAAATGTATTCATTGGCTGGTTTACAAAATATACTCTCTTCCCCATCTCAGTGTTCAATAGATTACAAGTCTGTTATTCTAATATGCTGTGGAGTTTCATCTTTCTGCTGATGTGATCAGCTTAGCTTGCTATTTCAGGGTGGCTGAGAGGTGAGAACTGTAATTCTCCAGTGGGGATCTCAGTCATATAGGACTTATAATTGACACTAATGCCATTTTAAAATTTGACAATCTCATAGTTAAATCTGATTGGTGAGTTTTGAAAAATTTTTAATGTTTATTGGACCATAGCATTTCTGAACTTGTTAGCTGCTTATTTTTAACCACTGTTCATTTGTAGTGGGGAAGAAAAAAGAGAGGGCTTGACTTCCCGAGTTTGGCCAGGTCAGGCCACGCTGAAGGCTTTTTAATGACCTAGGCTCAGTCGCTTCTGTCATTTTTCATTAGTGAAGCAGATCATTCAATCCAATCAGATTCAGGTCGGGGAGGAATTAGGTCCTACTTCTCAATGAGAAAGACAGCAAAGAATTTGTATTAACTGCATGTGGGAATGCAGTCTAATAGCTGTCTGGACATCTGAGGATTGGAGGGAAACAGTGTTGAGCTCAACCTTGCATCATATACTAATAGAACTATTGCATAGGTTAACAATTTTTAAAGTAAAAATCAAACCAATACAACATCTAATGGAAAAGAGGAAGGCATGTTAAAAGGCTAGGTAATGTAAAACAGTGAGAGACCTCTTTCTCCTTGGACCACTATCCTTTCAGATTGTCTTGTCTCGTCAGATCATCCTTCCCAATCTGTGTTCTATTTCAAGAAGATGTTAGAGCTTTTCCAGTCATTTCAGATAATAGGAGATAGGAACTCCTGTGGGAAAGAATATGCCAGGCTTTCAGATATTAAATGGCCCAATCTTAACTAAATCCATACTTCTTTACCTCCTGGCACCATGTTGTTTTTTCAGGAGGAGGCAATAGAGGAACACTGCAGGGGGGAAGGATTTTTCTTCCTGGTTCAGACTCCTTTCTCTTTTTGGCTCAAATGTGCCTTTGCTGCCTACAACACCTGGTGGGGTCTCCCAGCGGAAGTGCACTCTACCAGGTTTCAGTGATACTGGCTGCAAGCAGTGTCCTGGAAAGCTGGATTCCCAGGGAGCAGGGCAGCATCCTTGTGGATGGCTTCCTGGTGAACTCCATGTGGTTCTGACAGCTTCCCCTAGAATAATCTTTAGATTTCTCTTTTATTTCCTCTTGGTAGTTAATCTGCAAATATTTACTTTTCATATTAATCCTTTCCTTTTCAAATTATTGCATGATCTCTCTCTCCTGATTGGTCTTTGATAACTAGGACATGAAACCAAGGAAAGTTCCACCTGGGGCCAAGTTCACACATTAATTTTATGTTTCCTTTGCATATTATTTTCATTCTAGCATGAGTTATGATATTGCTTACAAGTATTTTCTGAGTACATATTTTGTATTTGAGAACAAACCAGGGAACCTATAAGCATAGGATAATGAGAAAGACACACATGTATGTACATGTCCCTGAGCACTCTCATCAGTGGAGAAGATAGGTTCTAATCACAACTCTGACTAGCACTGGGACTACTAGAGAATATCAGAGAGAAACTCTCTAAGCTTTTCATGTAGAGAGTTTTAATTAGACAGAGTTAAAGGTGTTAGCTCAAAGGATCTATACTATTTGATCTTAGTAGTGTGAATAGTCAGACAGAAAAATGATAGTGAGACAAGAGGACAGCTTTGAAGGCTAACTACAGATTCTAGAGATACATGTAACAGTAGGAAACAGGGAGAAAACATTGAGAATGAGAAAAGCTGGAGGTTGATCTCCTTGTGTCAGATGCAGGGAATTCTAGACCAACCCTCTCACCACATCAGCGGCAGGTAGAAGAGGCCAATCCTAGGCAACTGTATAGCAGACATGTTTTTCAGAGTTGGAAGAGATACCCAGAAACACATGAAAAATAAAACTACATAAATAAGGTTGAAACTTACCACTTTAAAGTCCAAGCTTTGAGCATTTGCAGACTAAAGGAATGGGATTTTTGTGGTTATTGTTGTTGTTGTTCAGAGCTGTGTTAGACAATAACCAGATGGATGTGAGTTAGAGTAGGTTAGTATTAAAAAAAATTAGTGGATAATGAAGATTGAAAATAGCAATCACATAAAGATTCTGTGCAGATTATTATTCCAGAGAGTAGCTGGTCTTAGGCCTAGTGACTCATCTCTGACAAAGACAATGCAGCAAAAGTGATGGGAGATGGTTTTTTGAGATTAAGTTAAAAAGAAGCTGACTTCCATTTGGGTGCTCATTCACTCTTGTTTTCAGGAAGTCTGCTGCTCTGTTGAAAGCTGTCTTGTGAAGACACACTTGTGACAATAAGCTGAGGACAGTCTCTGCCAACATTCAGTAATAGTCAGACTTTCAGTGCAGTAGCCAGTGGAGTCCAGAATCCTGCTTAGATTTGTTCTCATTCAAGCCACAGGAGGAGACCAAAGCCCCAGCCACACCTCAAGACCGTGTGAGGCACAGACACCAAGCTAAGCTATACCCTGAAGTTCTCTTACACAGCACTAGACAATCCAGGCAAGTATATAATAATATCATATTGTTATAACTGTTTTCCTAAGGCTGCTGTAACAAATTACCTCAAAGTTGGTGGCTTAAACCAAAAGAAATGTATTCTTTCACAATTCTGGAGGACCAAACCAAATTGAGTATTATCAGGCTGAAATCACAGCATTGGCAGGACCATACCTTCTCCAGATGTTCTAGAGGTGAATCCTTTTCCTGCCTTTCCTGGTTTCTGGTGGCTACAGATGCTCCTTGGCTGTGATGACATCACTCCAGTCTCTTCAAAGGCAATACTTTCAAACCTCTGTCTGCATACAGCTTCACAAGGCCTCTCTCGATATTCTCTCTCTCTCTCTCTCTCTCTCTCTCTCTTTCTGTATGTGTGTGTGTGTGTGTGGGGCGGGGGGTTTCTTCTCCTTCTACCTCCTTCTTTAAGGATACCTGCAGTTGAATTTTGTGCCACTCTGATAATCCAGATAGTCTCCCCATCTCAAGATCCTTACCTTAACCATATCCTCAAAGATGCTTATCTCACATAAGGTAACATTTATAGGTTCTAGGGGCTAGAAGGAGAATGTCTTTTTGAGGGACCAATTTTTGACTTACCACAAATAGATGCCATTTAAAAATTTTTAATTGTGCTCCAGATATCATGGTTAACACTTTAAATGCATTTCATTTACATGTACTATCATTTCTCATTTATATGAAGAAACAGTTTCAGAGAGCTTGAGTGACTTGACTCAGGTCACACAGGTATTAAGTATTGAAGTTAGGGTGTATCTGGCAGTCTGACCTCAGACTTGGGCATCTAACAACTTCTGACAGATATGCATTTTTTGTCTCCATAGAATATGCTTAAACTAATTAGAAAATTTGTGTATCTACCCCATGTGTATAATAAGTTCTTATTAGTGGTGTCTTTTGGTATCTTTATAATTCCCAAGTTAAAGATGTGCTTCTGGCTATTTTTAAGGAGAGGCACTTTGAATTGGGAGGACTCTTTCTAACATTATAAAGAAAAATCCTGTTGCTCAAAGTGGACAAACCAAGAAAAGAGCATTTTTTACCAGATGGATCCTGGGCAAGGACTATTCCTTTTGGAGGATGCCACAGTTACACAAACCCCTTTCTCTGGAGTTTGAGGGTCTGAAGGACTGGTATAGCCAAGCTGTACTCTTGTGTGCATGGCTCTCTAGGACATGTGATTGCTTTCATACGTTGAGGTTCTTCCTATAATTGGTTTTGGATGGATTTAGTTTAGCTTCCCTTGGAAATGAGGATCTCAAGGTGAAATGTGAATGACAGGAATGAGATGATGCTTAAAGTTCAAAATTAGAAAGTATGTAATGGATTCCAGATTAGGTTCTGCTTAACATTTGCTATGCTATTCCTTTAACAATTTGCTGATTTTCTATGTATGATCTGGTAGTCTAAAAATTCAGATCACACAGAAACTTCAGTCCTGAGTAGATTCAGGCTTTCAGCTTATGAATCTCTTTTCCATATGTTTTTTTTTTTCATGAAGGCAAATTCCAAATTTAAGGAAGTATTGGTGTCAGAGGGCTAAGAGCTATTTCCTCAGCTTTTGTTTTTATTGCCACAGCATAAATGATGGCATGGCTATCCCTTCCCCAATGTGACATGCCTGAGCAGGTGTGCAGATGGTCAGAGGGCTCAGGAGATGGGACTTGGGTGGCAGATGGTGATGCCTTGTCTTGGATCCAAGTACAATTTGAACATTCTGTGCCTACCCCGACATGCATCGCCTCGGAAGGCAACCTGATTTGGAGGTGAATTGTTCTTAGCTGTACTTTTCTTGTTGGAATTGACCTCATGCCTGGCACCGTGTGAAATGAAGGTATTGGCCTAGTTTCTGCCCCCAGAGATTCCAAGGTTTATTGATATTTAGTGAATGCTTTGTCATATTGATTTTAGGGAATTAAGACTGAAGAGTTCTAATTTTACCAAAATTACCCAGTTGTCAGCCTTATCATGTTTACCTTACTGCAGCACCTCTCCAAGGACAGATGTGTCATGATAAGGGAGTTCTAGATGTTTAGGGAAGAAAGTGTTTAGTAGCTAAATGAGTTTAGAAAGTGTTGATTTAGGCCCCATTACCTCTTTAGCTAATAGATTCACACACACTTTCTCTTGAGCCCCTTTCTGAATACAGCTGTAGTAGATGTTTCTGGCATGTTTAGTTTTCTGACTTAAGCTAGCGCACTTCTTCTTTGCCTGAGGGCTGTCTTCAGCCCTCCTGGAGCTCTGGGCTCCCTGCAAGTACTCCCTGGAAGTGTATAGAGTTTGTACCCTCAGGACAGCCTTCAACCACTGGGAAATTGGACTAGATAAATACTTAAACCTTGCCACCCTCTGTGCAGCCATTCTGGAGCCTCTCATAGGTTCTCAGAGGGGTGCCAGCACACCTGAGCTCTATTTGCTCTCAGCAGGAGCTTGTTCATGAAAACAGCTTTTGGCTTTTCTCTTTTCACAGTCTCAGTTTTCCTTGTCTCTTTCATGTTTGCTCTTCTCACCTCTGACATTAACTACTTCCACTCAGGTCTGTCTAAGAGTTTGGTTTTAGGGACCTACTCTTTGTATAATCTTCATTCATATTAGATTTGAGAAACAGAGAAGCTTACCTAATCCTGTTTCCTTAACTTGTCACTCCATGAATCTTTTTTTTTTTTTTTTAAACATTCTGTGTATCTAACATTCTTCACAATGTAGTTCCTGAATTCCTTTGGTTCCTGGAGATATAGGTGATAGAGGTATTTCTTAAGGGTGTCCCATGAAAGGGAGTCTATATCTTCCTTTTCACATCCCATTTTTGTGCTTGAGTATCCTTGGCAGAAACCTCAAGCCTGCAGATCCCTTTAAAAAGGGATATTAGAGTCTAGTTTCTTAGTTTATGACTAAAGAAAGGGAGACCTAGAGTGGTGAGCTGTCATCTGGTTCAATCACCCAAGATCACAGAGAGAGTGTGATGACAGATTCTTTAGTTCAAGGATCAGTAAACTATAGCTCAAGGGCAAAACTCAGCCGCTGCCTTGTGTCTGTACAGCCCACAGCTAAGAATAGTTATTACATTTTCAAATGGTTAAAAAAAACATTTAAGAAGCAGAATATTTCATGACACATGAAAATTAATATGAAACATCCATTTTAATGTTCATATATAAAGTCTCATTGGGATTCAGCCTCCCTGTTTTTGTATTGTCTACAGCTGTTTAATGTTTCAGTGGTGCAGAAGTTGTGACAGAGTCCCAAACCATTTACTATCTGATCTACAAAAGATTTGCTGGTCCCTGACTTGGATTCCCAAGACATGATGAAGGGAGTTTTGACATCACAGTAGTTGCTGGAGTGTGGCAGGAGATCACAGAGCCCTGAGGAGTCCACAGAAGTTCTGCTGGTTGCTCTACTGTCAGCAAGCAGCCTTAGATTTGGACAAAGATACCAAATCTTTAAATATCAACTTTCTCATTTATAAAATGGAGGGACTGAGGCTTTTTTTTTTTTTTTGGTGGTACTGGGGATTAAACCCAGGAGTGCTTTACCACTGAGCTGTATCTCCAACCCTTTTTATTTTTTATTTTGAGACAGGTTCTCACTGCTGAGGCTGTCCTCAAGCTTGTAATCCTCCTACCTCGATCTCCCAAGTTGCTGGAATTTACAGATATGAGCTACCATATCTGGCATGAAGCCTTCTTAAAGTCTCTTAATGTTTTGTGTTTCCTTAGATTCTGTATTTGTGTATTCGGTATTTACTAATCACAGGGCCAAATTACTAGGTAAAGGGGTTTATTTGTCTCCTGTGATCCAACTTTGGAAGGTGTATGAAATCATATTACAAACTCTTCAACTATTCCTGAGTCTACACCTCCAATCACCTCCTTCTCTAACTCTCACCAAACCATTATTTCCCTTGCCCTGAATTAGCTAGGCAGCTAGGACTAGGTAACTAGAGACCAGCCCTATAGCTGGGTCTGCTGACCTTATTCAAACTCCCCAGTTTTAAGCTGTTCCTCCTCCCTGCCTTGCAATGAAGCCTCTGGAGGAGGCTTCTCCCTCCTTCCTGCTTCCGCCTCCTGACTGAAGGCGTTAGGCGTCCCCGTGTGGCCCTGAGTAGCGTGCCTGCCTCTCGTTTCTAGGGGAACTGTGAGTAACAACAAACTGTTCTTTCATGGCATTGACCCCTTCACATTACCACTCATCTCCATAAATTAAGACCCGTCCACAAATCACTCAAATGCAAATAACTTATCATTCTGTGCAATCACCTCGGGCTGGAACATACATAATTCTAGAACACAATTTGTTCCTGTGTTCAGCCTAAGCAGAGCCTCTGTCCTGCAGCTCAGCTCTTCCCCTCCTCACGCAGGCGCTGTGGGAACCGAGCGCACTCCAGCCTGTTTCTAAAGCTCCTGTGACTTGTTAGTGAATCCTGTGGTTTTTGCCTCCTTGGAAATCTCAAGCTGAGATTCTCATCTGACAGTTTTTCGATTTTCTTTCCTCCCCTCACTGATCAGCCACCCTGGAGCCTCCGTGCTTTCTACGTAGCGCCAGACGAACTATGCTAACTTCTCGAGGTGTTTCCTTTAGTTCTGTCAGGTACAGCCTTGCTCTTCTCTGGAGGTTGTCAGTTTTCTAGTACCTCCCCTCACAGGTGGCACCGCCGTCTCCTTTTAGGATTCTGTCTCTAGGTGGGCCTCAGAAATCAAGGTCAGTTAGGATCTACAGAAACATGCTGGTGGCACACCGGAGTAAAGCAGACCCCATCAGACGCATTAGGGGCGATTGGCACTATTGTGAACAAATGGCCTTGTACTCAGTTGCAGGTTGTTATTTCCCTATTTTGGGCAATTTTTGTCACACAAGGATTCTGTCCAATGGTAACAAACACTTTTCATTCTTTAAAGAGCAAGTCCAGACTTAGACTTTTAGATGACATCTCCAGAACGGTAAATACTTGCAACAGATTCAAAATTAAGACAAACAAAAAATACCATGTGAGCCAAACACAATGCATCTGTTAGTCTAATTGGGCCTGTGAGCCATCATTTTGCTGTATGATCTGTGACAAATAGAAAAATCCTTCCAGACTCATCCTTGCTTATGCCCCAAGTTATTGCTTGGTCCCAGAACTTGTGAATCCCAAGCTATTAGGCCTTTGCTGACAGTCAGTTGTCCCATATGCCATATTCTTGCTATTCTGAGAGTAAATTAGCTAATCTAATGAGTTCACTCATTCAAATGGGAACTTGTGCTTGGGTACCACCTTCTAATTATGTACTTTTAGGTTGAGGTTGTAGAATATTAGGAATATTAGCAATATTCTAAAGTTGGGGGTTTTAATCATACAAAAGGGTTAAGATTCCCTGGTAGGCCAAAGGGGTATTTTTGGGTGTTCTGGTGAGAGCTGCCTTGAGCTATCTGTGGGTCACAATTGTCACCAAACTATCAGATCTGGTTGGTCTTTCTTATCTCACTCACGGTTATGACTCTTACTAGCATCAGATAAGGACCAACACAGAAAACCACTGGAGAACTTTAGCTGGTTCTCCTTTTCTGAAGTTGAGAGTACTTTTTGATGTTGACAGGTACCATGTTTTTTAAAAAGTTGTTTATACACGTGGTAGTTGGTTCCCTTTGGCCTCTTCTCTGTTGCCTTAGCATTCTTAATGAGATGGCCCTGAGCTTTAAAAACACTTAAATGAAAGATTTCGAGTCCACAAAAAGAAGCAGCAGTTGATGAATCTTGGTCACATGACAATTTGAGAGCATATTCTTGGGGTTTAGAAGCCCTAAACAGACGATTTCTCTGCTCTTTGAAAGGCATCTGTATTGAATCTGATTCTTCACTCAGTTGTGCCAGGGAAATGCCTGTGTGCCCATCCTTTGATGCCCATCAATGCTTATAACCCGATGAAGAGTTGTAGGATACTTTTAACAGCCTGCCTCTGAGCCACACAGCTCCCTCTCAGGCATAATGTTTGTGCCAGGACTGCACACATCCAACTACCAGGCTTGAGTCATTCTCCTCCCAGGGTGAATTCAAAAGAATAGTAATTTGGTTCTTTTTATTTCCCCTTGGGAGTGGGGTAGGGATGGGGACAAATCCACCTATTGGGGTACTTATTTGCAGAACGAATGTCCCCCCAGAGGAATGCTGTCTTGTTCATGTTGCCCAGCTTTGCCATTGAAGTGGAATTGCTTATCCTTGGGATCCTGAGAAGGGTATTTTTTGGGGGCTATCACCACCATGTGGAGGAAGTGGGTATGGCTCTTCTTCAGATTGCATAACAGCCTTGTTATCTGCCTCTGCAAACCTGATTTGGGTATCTTCTTTTCTGTCTCTTCTATCTTTTGTGAGTCACTGCGGAACAGCCTAGTGATAAAAATAATTTTTGCAGCAGTGCACTGTACTGCTGGGTTCCCGTTGATCTTGTGTTTCCAAAAAATGACTGACTGAACTGCAGGAAGATGCTAACAGACAGCTTTATGACAAGACATGCTGAAAATTAAGAACGATGGTTTGGGATTAGCCTCTGGGCTCTCAAATGGAGATTACCAATTTAGACACTGTGAGAAATGCCAGAGCCTGTTCCTAAAGCACATTTCTGACCTTTATTACCCAAGGGATATGGGCTGAATCAGAGGGAAGGAAGAGAAATAAAATCTGGTTGAGGGTGCAAAAGAATTTTACCAAACCACATAGTTCATCTCCTGTGGAGTGGGAAAGTTAGGAGGTTTTTTTTTTTTTTTTTTTTTTTTTCCCCGACTCTTAAAGTCAGAATGAAGAGGAAAGAGGAGACCAATATAGAGATACTGTATCAGCTGTGGCTTATCTAGCAGCAAGTGATTGGCAAAGGGGAGAAAGTCGAGGCCTCACCTATGTAGCTGGCGCCAAAATCCCTGGAGAGGGATTTTGCAGGACTTGTTCTTTCCAAGCTGATGGGTGTGTGGGTATTGGGAGTGGGCTGTAATAGGTGGGGGTACAGAGAAAGCTGTGGCTTATGAAGATCTAGAACCATTCAGCACCTAACATACTGCTCTTCCTGACTTAATGTTTCCCTAACCCTAAAGGGAAAAGATCTTACTAGCACTTATAACAGGGATCTTGACTAAAAAAATCTAGGGGAGTCAAAAACAAATCAAGATAGTAACATTTCCTCTCTTTGATGAGCTATGAAGAGTTAGGAGAATATGTAAGTGGGCCTCATGGCCCACCCTTAATATATCTAAAATTTCATATTGAAATTTCTTTGGGTGGGAGCTAAAATGGGCTGATGATAATCTGGAGAGAGTTTTTAGAGACACCTAATGGAGCTCTCCTCTGTAGAAGGTATTTGTTGAACTTCAGTGTGACAGGAAGCTGGGTGGGCCAGCTGATATGGTATGTGCCGATTTAAGACCCCAAAGATTCCCAAGCAGCTGGAATGAGAGGCTGAATCAAATAAAATGCTAGAAGTCTAATAGAAACTTATCTTAATTTGGTTGAAAGAAGACACCTACAAATAATAGTTTTGGTTCATTTGCATTTAAATCTTCTTTTTATTTGACAGAACATGGAGTCCAATAATATTACTTAAGAAAAATCATTGTAACTTTAGAAGAAAAATTAATATTACCTTTGTCTACAACCTGACAATTCAAAGCTGGTAGAATTACTCCATAAGCTTCCATGTGGTTTGCCTCCTGTGTAGGGGGAAATTGAGAGAGAACTTTTTCCGTTTTAAGAAAATTAACAGGAAAGAAGAGAATGATGTAGAAGATTCTCCTATTATCTAAGTGTTAGCAGGAGCTAACATTCTTCAACACTAGCTAAGATTGCCTTGTCTCATTCCCCCATCCCACATACTGTTTTGTTCTTTCCTGAGGGTTTCTTCACACTTTCTCTCCTACTTACTTCATTCTATAACTTATGCCTGTTTCTATATCTATGATCCAGCATTGACTTCAACTTGAGATATAACCTCTTTCTGCCTCCCAAAATTCACTTGTAAGAGTGTCTCAATTTGTTCCTGACACCTTTGACTGTATACTTTTTGAACTGCAGAATTTTATTTCTTACAATTCTGGAGATTGGGAAGTCTAAAATCAAGCCACCCACAGGTTCAGTGTCTGGTTAGGGCAGCTGTTTTCAAGATGGTGCTTTGGCTGAGTCCTCATGTGAAGGACACACAAGAGCAGAGGGGCCAAAAGGGATGAATACCCTCCAAAGCCTCTTTTAGAAGGGTACTAACTCCTTACCAGTTAGTCTTCAACTTTTGGGTTTTAGAGGGAAACATAATCATAGTAAAAAGGCAACTTGTAGAGGCAAATAGTATGATAGATTTTACTGGAGCAACTGTGTAGATGTACACATTGCAGTGACATTTAGAAAACATTCTAAAATTGAACATTAGCTTCTGGTCCTCTGAAAGTCCCTTGTCTGTTTCCACTAACCTGGATTTCAGTGTTTTGCCATCCCACTCGGCCTTTTCTCCTGCTGCTTCTCTGGCTTCCAGAAGTGGCAACATTTTTTTTTTCTGTTTTATTATTATGAAGAACATTTCAGCTCGGGCACCTGCCACCATCCCCATTCACACTCTGCATAACTCAAGATTTATTAATGTGCTATGCTAGAAAAGTTTCATGTATTCCAAGTGCCTTTTCTCCCCTGTCCCAATTTGTTCCTACAGAAGCAAGGAGAGAAATATGGAGGTTTCTATCCCCAGAGGTAAAGCTTATGTCTTCTGCCTCAGAATACATAAGAGGGTGGCAAGTCGATTTTGGTTTTAAACAACAATTGCAGGAAAAAAAAAATCTCCATGTACTGCCTCTCAATGCCCCACTGTATAGCATTGAGACATTCTGGTTTAATAGGTAGGGCACTGAACAGGAGGCCTGATTTCACCCTGGTTCTGTCACAAGCTCCTTATTGTGATCTTTAGAAAGTACCATACAAGGAATCTAAATTCCCTGCCAATTCTCCAAGTTGATTTGTCTGACAGTCTCCCCGGCTCCTAATTTGTTTGTATATGTAGCCAAGGCTGGGATTTTCCTGTTTGCAGGTGGATGAATATTTCCCTATCCTGGATAATGTCCCACTCTTTCCTTGGCCCTTCATCTGATCAACATTTGCTGTCAGAAGCAACAGAAGTTTCACAAGCCAAGCTTTAGAGTCAAAGACAGGCGTGGGCCTTGGTTCTTTTAGCCCAGAACCTTAGTTATGTTATTGACTCTCAGAAACTGGCTTCCTATTTGTAAACTGGGTATAATGACATCTACCTTGGAAGATCATGTTTGATACAACAATGCACATGAAACACTTTAAAAAGTGCATGGCATATAACGGTTCCAAAAGTGGAAGTTACAGTCATTCACATCATGTCTGTTTTAAGGGGTTTGGTGTCTTGGCAAACTCATGCCATGCATTCTTGGTCCACTGAAACACCCTTAAGTACGTGGCCAATGAACTCACAGTTAAACCCCAAACTGGTTTTACTGAGTGAAAAATATAATCTGAGAGGGAGAGGTGAGTGCTTTGGGCAGTAATTTATTTTTTAGGTTATGTGGAAGAGGAGGAAAGTAGATTTCATTAAAGAGGAGAGAGGAATTCGGAAAACAAGCATGACCAAGGGAGAATTTGATGCAGTTGGGGCATGTGATGAGCAATCTGCATCTTTCTTGCTGCATTAATCTTACCATTTATCTGCCATAATAAATGTAGCATTGTTGGGGTGAGATCTATTTTTGGTATTTATCAGAGGGTGGAGTCATACTTCAAGGTGGGCACAGGTTTAAGAAAACAGATGGTATAAAGAAATCCTATTCAGGGCTGGGTTTGCAGCTCAGGGATAGAGTGCTTGCTTAGCATGTGTGAGGCACTGGGTTTGATGCTCGGCACCACATAAAAAATAAATAAATGAAGTTAAAAAAATCCTATTCAGAACACATATTCTGAGGATTTTAGGCAGATTATAATTGTAGGTAGTGACAAATCTTGGATACTTACTTTATTGTCTATACTCTTGATCTTCAAATCTTGTTCTAGCATACAAACTGGAAAAATGGGACCTGTTTGCTGGTCCACCTGGTCCTCATGTAGCAGTGATATAATTCCTAAATGTGAAGGCTTCTGAGATCACCCTGTGACACGGGACAGTGCCCTCTACTGCTCATCAGGGAAACATGCAGTCTAAGTCAAATCAAGGGAGCGCCTACCTCCAGGAGCCAAAGCAAGGTGTTCTATTGTATTGATGGAGACACTGATTGGAAAGCCATCTGCAGGCACCACAGCTACTCTCAGCTGTAGTGATTCTGCAGAAGCAGCCATCCATCCACCCAACAGCACTTTAACTCCCCTATGCTGTTTCTAGGCAGACTGACTCCATGCGACATCTGAATGTTTCCTTCCTAGTTTCCGCTGCAAACACGGTAGAACCTGGTGTTAGTTTACTAACACCAGAAAGAATTTTGAAACAGTAATTTTAACCATTACCTTACCTTTAAAACTTTACCTTTTAAAAAAACACTGTTTCTGAGTATATCTAATTGAAAATTTCAAGCCACTTTAAGGAAGTCCCACTATTAGCTATGATGAAATAAAGGCACATAAAATATTAGTCCATTGTCAAAAGTTTACACTGGCAAGGAATAAACCTACCATTATCTCTCTTTTTCTTTTCATAAACCATCAAAAACACCACAGAATCTCTTTCTATAGTAACAATATGGTGAAAATAATTTGCTGGCTTCTCTGACTTCTGAACAGACGTCTCTGCTTCTTATTCTCACCCTCAGCTACTGGATTCTGGATCTGACCCCAGAATGCCATCAGCATTTACCTTTACTGTAAATCACAGAAGGGGCAATTCTTTAGATTCAAATTGGCATCAGGTATTTGAATCCTTTACAACAAGTTCGGAATTGGTTTTTCAGCATCATTCCTCTTAGAGACAGCAGAAAAAATATAGTGATGATGAAATATTCATGAAAGGAAAAAAAATTTTTAGATGTTTTCTTAAAATAAATGATTCTAAAACTACAATGTGTGAAAGCGCTTTTTCTTTTATGATTCCAAGTTTTAAATCCATGAGTTTACAGGGTGTTGTTTTCTTGCTCTATCACATGGCGGGATGCTGGAAAGTGGGAGTTTGCCACGATTTTTTCCCTTCTGCCAAGAGTGAAGTTCACTTTAATGCAGCTTTGGCCACTCAGTGGGAAGAGTACCAGTTTTCATGGAGTCCTAGAATTCAGCTGCCACTCAGTGCAGGAAGACATAAGTGGTGTATAGAACACAAACCTTCATTGGAAACCCTCAAGTCCTTTACATGGAGTTGGATATTCCCACTGAGGGGATGGACAAGTAACTCAGAGTTATTATTAGTATTGTCAGCATAGGAGAGTTTGTGTATCACTGTAATTATTTCAGGACAAGAGTATTTGGTTTCCCCATAACCCTGGAGATCTAAAGAATTTGACAGTTCCACTCAGTATAACAGATAAAGTTGATCAATTTTTTTGATAACTTCTAGCTGGTTGCTTCCATTTTAAACATCAAAAATTGAAGGTGCTTTTGTTCTTCATTAAAGAATGGCTTTGTTGACACGTGGTCAGCTTATTGAGCACATGACCTGTCATTTCCCACTCAATCTAGGATAACCAATGAATATGATGTCCCCGCTTTTGGACATTATCACAGGGAATTACTCCCTCCTCCATTTTCCTATTATGGGACTCATCATGAATGCATGCGATATACCTATGTCTCCTTCTTATCTTCTCAAGGGCAGATAATAGGTCTTCCTGTCTTATTTCTCCAACATTACAAAGTAGTAAGGATTTAACAAAGGTTCTTTCCCTTCTCTCCTCCAATCATAGTCAACATCAACTCTTCATTCTGAGCAATAATTATTGTGAAATTTAGATGTAGAGATGTTGCCTACATAGGCCAGGTGATAACAGCTGAGGAGACCCACATTTGACCATAGAAATAAATGGCAGCTCTAAAGCTGCCTTTTACTACACTAAATTTCAGAAGAGTGGGAAATGCCTGGAAGAACTGTTGTGTACCCTGGAGCCTTCCATGGAGGGCTCATTAGCCCTTTGTTTTTTTGAAGGCTGTCTTTAGGAGAAAAGACTTCTGACCTCCAGGGTGGGGTTATCTCCAGAAGGCAGCCTGACTCCCACACTGAAAGTCTTCCTAGGGAGCGGCAAGCAGGAACTGGAATCCATCTCGATTCCAGAAACTTGCCCCTGGAGCTCAGGGCTGATTGTTTGCATGGAAGGGGAGATAAACCTGGAGCCTGGCAGTGGCTCCTGAGCATGGTACACCCTTGGCTGTGTTCAACACCACAGGGGGCCATGCACCTGCCCACCTAACTCTACAAGACACACAGGGTGAGCAGGATATAGGAATGCATATAAGTTTTTGTACAACAGTTCTGACTTCTTTTGTCCTGGTTTCTTTCTATTATCAAGTGTGTCTCTATTTGTATGATAAATTATTTGATTGCCTTGTATAGGTTCACTTTTCAACAGTGACACCGTGTGGCTTCAACAAGCAATAGCAGTACACGGAGGCATCTTAAGTTCCTTCAGGGCCTGTGTGGAAGCCAGGATGACCCCCCCCCCCCTCTTGCCTATGGATCTCCAAGCTGTCTTGACAATTTACAGGGGAGGGAGAACTTCAAGAGGAAGTTTGAATACGTCCTCTTAATAAGACATGGGTACTTCAGTGATTTTTATTGGAAAAATAGAAAGTATGGACAAATATGTTACCTTGAGTTTGTGAATCAGTTTGTATAGTCATATACTATTTATTTTTAGAATCCTTGTTTACTATAGCTCTAGAGACCTGATTAATTACATCATCATTATACTGAGCTCTTTGCAGTAGTTTTTCAGTAGCTTATTCTATGACCTTGAGAAGTTGTAACTTTTGCTGGTAGAAAGACATATAAAGAGAGCTACAGCTTTAAGAGTTCATTTAATCACTAGACTTTAATGACTTCAGCATTCCTTTCCCTTTCTCTGGGAACAGAGCCTCTTTCACTGTGGGAAACACATTTCATATAATTCAGGTGGGGCTGATCCTTATCTCTTTCCTCCCCCTTTGCCTCTCCCTTTCCCTTAACAAGGAGTTGGACACTGATTCATCCTTAATCAATCAGAACTCCCATCCTCTTGGCCACATTTATTGTGGAACAGGGATAGACAATTGACTCCAGATAGGTCAGTGTGTGTTCTTTCTGGACTTTACTGCTGGAGCTACTGGAAAAAGACTATTTTATTCTGCTAAGATTCTAATCAGGTAGTATGCAATTTAGGCTATTCTTGTCACTAAAAGGAGGCTTCCCATCCAGAGAGAACAAGATGAAGCCCTGATGACATTGTTTTGAGGCTTCTGTATCCAGCCTTGCTGGATAAATTTTTGTTTTTATTGTTTTATATATATATATATATATATATATATATATATATATATATGTGTGTGTGTGTGTGTGTGTGTGTGTGTGTAAACTGGCTTAAGCTAAAAATCCCTTATAACCTGAGAGTTCCAGTATAAGCAGTGAGCAATCTTCTGTGCTTCAGGGACTTAATCTCCAGATTTTTGAGATTTACTGGAATTAACTGATCAACTCTAACTTTGCTTTAGCATCTGCAGAATTCCAAAAGATGGCCAGGTTTGTTTACTATCAAGAACTATTCAGCTCATCCATATAGCCACAGAAATCTGTTCAGAGAGCATTTTACTGGGCAAGGTTAATCTTAGGAAAATGATACTGAGAGAGAAGGAAGTTGATTAGATAGGCAAACCTCAAAGGAAAAACCTAAGGAAAACTTCTTCCCTGCACACGTTCCGCCACCTCCCTTCTGTAGGCGCATTCCACTTGCCCTCCATTGTCCAAGCATGCCTCTTGGGATCAGTGAGGTAACATGTCCTCTGTCTCAAGCGTGAGAGATGGAAAGAGGAAACATCTCAACTTCCACAAGACACCCCTGTTCAGTAGTTTGGGCAGTAGGTTGACAAGGAGATCTGGATTTATAAAACTTAAATGAAAGAGCACGTATCCCAGCAGTCTGATGAAAAACAGGGTGGTAAAAAAGAGATAACGAAAAACCCTGAAAAGAGAAAGCCAAGGAACTGTTAACCAGGGGGCTAGAAGACTTGGAACAGATTAGAAGTCCTACCTGAGTGCTTGTCTGGCTGCTTCTTGATATCCCCATGTCTCTCATCAATTGTCAGCTTCTTTCCTGGCAACCCTGCCTAGACACCTGCCCACTGGTGGTGGTTGTTATTCACTGTGTTTTATTTTCTTGGTAGCATTTTATCACTATCTAAAATAATCTTGGTCCCTTATTTGTATTATTGTTTTTCTTGTTTTGGCAAATTGTTTTCCAAAATAGTTGCATCAAATTATGCTCCATCAGCAAGGTATGTATTTATGTATTTCTGGGAGCTGCATGCTCTTCAACACTTACTATTATCAGATTTTAAAAATTTTGCTCATCACATGGGTGTAAAGCAATATCTTATTTGGTCTCAGTTTGTATTTCCTTGATGATGAGCGATGATGCTGGACATCTCTTCATAGGTTTATAGATCTTGTGTGTTTCCTTAGCTCATTTATCTACTAGATAGTTGGGGCTTTTCTTATTGATTTGTAGGAGTTCTTTATATGTTCTCCATCAATCCATTTTCATTGTGTGTAATGCTTTATGTTACCCCAACTTTATAACTATAACTTGCTCCAAAGTATTAAAGAACCAAAGTTTTTCCTTTAATAGGGTTTGTCAATCTTTAACTAGAATCAATGCTTTCTCTGACCTGTTTACAAAATAATTTTCTACCCCAAGGCTGGAAAGATATTTACATTTTCTATTAAAAGTCTGGGTAGTTTAAAAAATATATATATTTTAAACTCTTTCTACACCTTCTTTATTGCCCTTCCCTTCAAGAGATACCTCTCCGTTAGAGTGTGGACAGGATTTAATGACCTAATTCTAAAAACAACAACAACAACAACAACAAAAAACAAACAAACAAACAAAAAAAACACCAGAATACAGAGAGAATGAGTGTGTGGCTTTCTGGCCTACACAGCACAGCTTCCTCCTTACTCTTCAGAGGAAGCCAGCTGTGAGGATCCTCAAGCAGCCCCCTGGAGAGGTCCATGTGGGGGAGGAAGAGAGGCCTCCTGCCAACTACTCTGAAAAACTCACCAAATATATGATTAAATTACCTTGGAGGTAGAACCTCCAGCCCCAGCCAAGCCTTCAAATGTCTGCAACTTTGATCAACATCTTAACTGTAACCTTATGGCATACCTGAGCTAGACCCACTTAGCTAAGCAGATCACAGATCCCTAGCCCACAGAAACCATGCAATAATAAATGTTTGTTATTTGAAACCACTAAGTTTTGGGGATAATTCATTGTACAGCAAGAGATACATAATAGAGTTCTAAAGATTTTTGTTTGTTTTGACATTTAAGTCTTAACACATCTGGACTTGCCTTTTGTATATGTTGTATATAGTGATCCATCTAGATTTTTCCTCACATGACACTTCCTCCCCCCTGCTGTTCTTACTGACATACTCATGGTCACATGACAAAGTGCTCTGTGTGCACTGTTTCTGAGACCTTATTCTATTCTACCGGTCAATTTTCCAATTCCTGTGCCAACATCACACTCTTGTAATTACTACAGTTTCGTAGTAAGTCCTAATAGGGAACGTTCTCCAGCCCATGGTCTTTAAAATTATCCAGGTTATTCTTGATCCTTTACTCTTCCATATATAGTATATTTGGGATCATTTTATTTAATTCTCTGAAAAACCTTTTGGGGAATTTGATTGGAATTGAATTGAATCTGTGAATCATTTGGAGACAATTGATGTTTTTATGATGTAAGGTTTTCTATCCATGATAATTCTTATTTCTTATTTCATTCAGTTTGTAATTAAAAATTCTTAATGAATTTTATAAATTAAATTTTATAAATAAAGTTTATAATTAAAATTTATTAATAAATTTCTATAAACTTCTGTATGGAGTCTTGATTTCCTTTTTAACTGATGAATTACTTAACCCTTGCAGTTTTAAAAAAAATTCACATGAGCAAATCTCTACCATTTCTTTTCCTATATTATCTTTACCCAGTTATGTTAAGCTGCCTTCTACCCCAGACAAATTTACTACCCACCTCCACTCACCTGTCAAAACAACCTCTTCCCACCAACTTTCTGTCTTTTTGTGGTTGATCTTGGTGATGGGCCCAAATTCATACTAATACAGCATTTTGTTCAGAATTAAAATCAGAAGTCCAAACCATGCTTGCTGAAACTGAATTCAATGCCTAGGAGGAGGTTCTGGGATTACATTCTCAGGGAAAGTCCTAGGAATAACCTAGCTTCGTCTCTTGAGTTACTACACAATATATAAATTCCCTACAAGATGTAGGGGCAGAACAAAAGAAGAGATGTTTGTAGTTTGATGTGATGAATTACACTTCCGGGATATCTTTGGTTGGGTTCCCTTTAGGACGCCAACTCTCTTAAAGGCAGACAAGCCTTATCCTAGGAGATTCCATGCTGGGCTCTGGTGTTACAGTATAAATATGAGGACATATAGGAGTTCTGGGAGGGGGAGTGTGCAGAAACCTGCTGGCTGTTTCAAAATGTTGTATGTAGGCATATTGGAATATGTAGTATTTTACTTATCTGATATGAAGGGGTATCTGCCTTAAGCAAATTTCCAGACAATTGGAGCTGACCTTTAAGCACCAATAATTTTATGTTAACCATTTTGATGGAACTCTAAATCATATTTCATACCTCTTTGAATATGTTTCTGTATGTCTTCTTTATAGCAAATATTGAACACGATTTAACCTTTTCTCAAAAATGTAGGGGCTTCTTGAATACCAATTTTACTTTGCTATTATAGTGATTCCCTCAGGACCGATATCCACTCAGGTGTTTTAATCTTGTTCTTATTCTGTTTAACAAGTATTTTTTGAGCGATGATTATGTGCTGGGTACTATTCGGTGCTCTTTTCACAGTTATTTTCTCTCCCCATTTCTAATCTACTGATGCCACTGGGAAACCACATGCCTCAAGCTAACTCAAATTGTTGGAGGGAGTAAATCTGAGATTGGCTGTCTCTCCTTCAGGGGAACAGGTTCTTGTTCCTCGTTACTAGTAGGCTGTTGGTTTCTAATTTGGGAAGTTGAGATTGTTCATTGCTTTTGGATAAGGGACTCAATATTAGAACTGAGAAATGTAGGCAATGATTCTGATTTGCTAACTTGACTCTCTCTGTTTACAAGGGTCTCCTTGTCCAGGTTTGCTCTCTGCCAGGGTGGCTACTGGAGCTCCTAGTTTTCCAGGAAAATCTCTTACTTGAAGATATTTTGCTTACCTTTTACTGAACAAAGCTGCTCTTTTTCGGATAGAATTGTACTGGAAAAAAAGAAGAAAGGACATTGATAACTAAGCAAATTTTGGAAGTTATCACTTTCAAATGAAATTCAGTGAGCCATCAATTAAAACTTAATTTAGAAAACATTTTATAAATTCTTGTCATATGTATAAGGACATGTAATCTTCAAAGATGAAAAGTCTTTTATGTATTATTATTTTCATTATCATTTTAGATACTGCCATAAATAAATGGAGGCACACAAAGGTAAAGTACAAGATCATATAATTAGCAAGTAGCTGGGCCAGGTCTGGAAACTGGGCCATTGGACTCCGCCTTGTTGGTTCTCAAAACTCTACAAGTCTACTTTCTACTTAGCCTGTGGTCCTAGAGAGGATTATAGGCCATAACAAGCAAACAAGCATATTCTAAGATATGTTTTAAAAGCTATAAAATCTAAAAATGAGGATATATTCTGGATATCTGTGGCATCTCTCATCCAAGGTATTTTCTCAGTTATTTCATTGTCCTTTTAATTAACTTGTGAGATCAAAAAGAAGAGAAATTGGGCTGGGGATGTGGCTCAAGCGGTAGCACGCTTGCCTGGCATGCGTGCGGCCCGGGTTCCATCCTCAGCACCACATACAAACAAAGATGTTGTGTCCTCCGAGAACTAAGAAATAAATATTAAAAAAATTCTCTCTCTCTCTCTCTTTAAAAAAAAAAAGAGAAATTATGATAACATTTTAGGGCTGTGGAAATGAAGCTCCCAGAATTGGAATTAGAAATAAACTTTCTGAACTACAAGTAGAGACCTAGAGCTTGATAAGACTATGAGGTATTTGGTAGTTGCTCAGATAGCCAGCCCCTCTATCAAGTTGCTCTAATGTCTCTAGTTACTGAACCATCGTGTGGCTCTGATACGCCTGGTGAAGACAGCTCTACTTTTCTCGATAGCTAGTTAGAAGGAATACTTTGATGAGACATGGGTATATATGGTGGAGCATGCTAAGCTTGGTTCTAGGAAGTTGGGTTCAGTTAATTTCAAGAGTCTCATTTGCTGAGTGGAATGTTCAAGCTTGGGGACCAGAATAGGGGGGACTATGGTCATCATGGAGATGGTCTAACATTTTCCGAGCATCTGGAGGGTTTCAGAACAATGGCCAATGGTTGATATTTTCTTTTAAGTTAGAGATGAGTGATTTTTTCTGAAATTACCATTTATCTTGACTACACAAAAATATTGGCAATTGCCAACTTTGGCTTTGAAGTCAATAAATTATAAAATAAGAGTCCAATGAAAGTTTATCTTTTAACCCTGTGTGCTTGCTGCTATGAGACATCAAACAGTCCATAAGGACTGGTGTTCTACATCTGGGAATATTACCTCCTTCAGGCCTTTCCACGTGAGCTGGTGACTTCATGATGTTAAACATGATGTTAAACATGGCACACTCAAGTGGTACCATAAAGAAGCAATAACTTTATGTGTTTTAATAGACAGGCAAATTTTTGGTTAGATGATGATGAATGCCTAGTACTCTGTGCTATAAAAGACTTGGGACCCTGTTAGGATCAAAGGATAAGAGCTCTATCATTATATGTAGCATTTATTGGCCTCCTTTCTATTAATGTTCCTTTTGGCTTCCATTCTCTTAAGTTTTGTCTAGTTTTTGGAGACTCTATCATTTGCATGACTGTAAGAGAGAACAGCATAGTTTTTTTTTTTTAGCATATTGTTCGTGTATTTAGCATTGGGATGCTTTAGAATTATGGTTGGTTATTCTCAGAAAATGTACGTGTTTGGTGGCTTACTTTTGGAAACCCCTTTAAAAGGCAATGATACCAAGAGGAGCTGAAGAGGGAATGGGTGCTTACCTCATTGTTTTGACTGTTACAATCTTTTCTCACAGAGTCCATGCTTAAGACTTTTGATCTAGAGGGAAAAGAACCAAGAAAGGGATTGAATAAGGTATTCAAATATCCATACTATAGAGTGAGTATTGAAAAACAGCTTTATATTCCAAATCTGCTCTGCCAATATTGTAGCCACTGGCTACTTTTGACTGTGTACCTTAATTAAATAAAAATTCAGACTCAGTCACACTAGACATCTCTCAGGTACTTAGCAGTCACATGTTGTTAGTGGCCCCTTAATCAACAAGGATCTAGAGAGATTTGAAGGTGTCTTTAGTAGGGAAGAACTCCAAGTCCTAGGACCTGGCTTCCAGGTCCCAGTTTGTACTTGTCCTATTAAGAGGGTTTAGGTAGTTTTGGTCTCCTGCTCTTGATTGAAAGATCCCCAAATATTTGATAAATAGAAATAATTTATGACTGAGTTAAGATTTAACTTCCAAAAAAAGGTCAAGAAATAGAGGTGAGATTTTTGGTTTTGGTTTCATGCCATTTGTTACTCTTGAAAACTTAGGAAATATTTTTTTGGGGGGAGACTTTTCTTAATCATTTTTGACTTGTAATGATCAATACAGTGTACAGTTCTGAGTTTCATAATTTGGTAACTGTAGTTTGTCTAGAGATGAGTTTCACACCTATCCCATGTAGTTGGGTTTGGTATATTTGAGGGAATATCCTACTTGTCAAGGTTCCAGGCCACTAACACTTTTTAAAATGCATATTTATGCTCATAACATAAGCCCAAATAATAATGTGATAATGCAATAAAAGCATGGTGGGAGATGTGTTTCTGCAGTCTTTCAAGACTGGAATTTTAAAGCTGCTGTGGTCTAGCAGAGCTCTACCAGATCACTAACAGAGGGGAAAGAAGTGGCATCAGGCTCATTCAATTCCAGATGGGAACTGGGCTGAGGGTGTTTGCTCTGACTCAGGCTGAGATGGAGTTACCACTAAACCAGGATGTTCCTTTGTTTGCCAAAGCTCACACTTCTCTCTCAAGGAATCGAGTCTCTAGTTCTTCTTCTATTTTCCTCAAAGTTTCTTGGTATTTCTTCAAAGAGAAATAAAGGATACCACAGTTACTACACTTAAGATGCTTTGTGTCTTTTCAAAGCATACAGCACTTATATTTTTAAGTCATAGCATGGATGGTAGGTATTCCTGTGCTACTTGCTCTGCCTTCAGAGGCCCCAACCACCTCTCCTCCTGCTCCCTTGTTAGTCTCTGTCCACTGGGTAGGTTCTCAGGGGTGACTGGGATCAGAAATAGCAGAAGTGTTCCTTGTTACTCTAACAACACAGACATGGGGAGAGCAGGATGGTGATTACCAGGAGTTGGGGGACAATAGAGTGACATTAGTAGTAGGGTGTTGATGACCTCAAAGTCCCTTTCAGTACTGTCTTGAAGAGTTAAAATTCTTCTAAATAGCATTCTTAGGGCAGCCTGGTTCCATTCCATTTTGTGCCTAAACAAACCCTCTGCTTTCCCTTTCTCAAGAAGCTGTACCTTTATGCAGAGGGCTTGATCTTCACAGAGCCGGGCCACAAATGCATAATCTTCCATTACCTGGGAAACCAGAATTTGGTCTGAGATTTCACTCAATATATTGTTGTAGGAACAGGAGTATGGACCAAAATGTTCTAGATGTCTTTTTTCCTGTAATATGAATTAATTTCACTTTTTTGAGGATAAATAAACCATAACTTACTGTCCAAATAGGAGTTATCTTGGAGAAGTTAGAGATACTAATTTGTAGAAGATGCAGATGATAGACTGTATCTTGCAAAACATGTTAAAGTGAAGGTAACCTAGAGGATTGTAGCCATCTTCCTTCTCTTACTACCTTCTAGCCCCATGATGGTCCTAAGTCTAGAACCTGATTATGTCAATCATTTGAGGAATGCATTAGATTATCTGACTGAGGATCAAGCTTCCCTTCTTGGGGAGAAGGAACACTGAAGTCCCTAAGGTTACCTTGACCAGCTCCTTTTCTTGGTCTGCACAGGAAGCTTCCAGCTGTTGTAATGTAACCTGTAGAAAGGAAAGAAGATGGCTAACTTAGCAAGGTGAAAACTGTATAGGAATAGCATGTTATCTTATAGCTGCACTCACAGGCTGCTGAAGAGCATAAGACCATAATTTCAGATGTCTGTTTGATAGAGGAGTTAAACATCCAATGCTCTTTGCGGCTGCTTGGTGAACATACTCTTCTACATCTAGTATTTATCTGGTGCTATCTTCATTCTTGAACTTCAATTCTTAGCTTCTTTCTCTTACTTAGCTATTTCTCTTGGAGATAATATTAGTCTTGAAAACTTTGCTCATTCTTTCACCTTTATATAGCTAGTCAGAATCCAAGGCTTTTACTTACTCCTTTCTCTCTCTCTTTCTTCTTCCTTCTTATACTTTCTTACATATTCAGTTAAAGACTATTTTGTATCAAACACTAATCAAGCTAATGTGAAGTGGGCAGGGGAGGGTAGTGCTGAGGTTCTGGTGGGGAGCAGGGAAGATGGCTCTCCTCCCTCACAGAACTGACTTTCTAGCTGGGAGGCAGAACAGAGAGGTTAATCAGGCAATGGCCTTTGCCATGAAGGAAATAAAACCAGATCAATGTGACAAGAGGAAGTGATGGTGTGAGAGGATGATGTGAGAAGGGCATGGGAAAACCTTCTCTTGAGTTGAAATCTAAATAGTAAATATCAGCCAAATGGAGATTTGGAAGAAATATGTTACACGGGGAGGTCATTGTAAAAGCCAAGAGCAGGAAGTAACGTAAATTTGGTATCTATGAAGTCGAGGGGTGTGGTATGTAGGTGAAGGGATGGGTTGTATAGGACCATGTAGCTTCTAGAAAGTTTGGTGCTTTATTCCAATTGCAGTGGGAAACTAGGAGAGGGCTTGAAATGTAAGGATGCAATCTAATTTGTGATTTTTTAAAAAATAGTTTTTTTTTTTCTGTTCATGGAAAATGGATTTTGTAGGTAGGGGTAAGTATAGAAGCTGGGGGATGAGTTATGAGGTGACCTCAGTCATCCAGGTTATGGTAGCTTGTAACAGAAGGGTAGTAGTAACAGTAACCGAGAGGATGTGTGCATTGAGGATATGTATTGGAGGTTGAGCAGATGTACCATCCCTCCTTCTCTTTTCAGCTCTACTTTCACCTGGATGCCATTATTTGACATCCATCCCCATCTCCCATTCCAACAATTATGTCTGGGGTCCATCAGCCAGATTTTCATAAACTATAGTTTCAAGCCAGTGATGTGAATTACAGGGGTTGAAGCAGGATCCCAGGAAGCTGCTGAACTGATCAACAGCAGAGGAACAGAAGCAAAAGAGTTGCTGCTATATATTTCATGCATTTAGAGATTTCATGCATTTACCACCTGGGAATTTACAGAATAGATGCTTCAAAGGGCTAATAAAACACTAGAACTCCTTAGGACTGGGCTGAGTGCTGCTAGCAAAATAGTGAGGGTGGCTGTGACAAAGGCTGAGGACTTTATCATTTGTCAGCTAAGCTTGGCTGACATAGTCAGTACAGGAAGACCTAACATGACATGGCTGGGTTCTGGCTGGGGATTACCTCCAGAAAAAACCTGTTCTGAGCAAAATCAAGGACCTTGGAAGAAAATTTGTCTCCTGACAGTGGCGGTCATATAGCAAACACAATCAGCCAGGGGTTGGATCTCCTTTCAACAAGGATCCAAGCCTTTAGAGGAGGTCCTAGAAAGCACACAATCCTATTTGAGGTTCCCTCCAGGGACATGTAGTCCATCCCATTATTCCCGATGATTCTGGGGCTATAGTGGGAATAGAGCCTGGGGGTCGGGGGACTCCCTGAGGACACACGTTTGCAGATGGAGGGGTAACAGGGTGTAATCAGGGAGAGAGCACAGCAGTGTGCAAAGGTCGTGAGATGGGAAAGAGCTGGGCCCTGCAACTGGGAGTCCAAGGCTTAGAGAAACTGAGAGAGGTCAGAGAGGGGTCAAGGGGCTGAAAGTAGCTCTATCCTTAGGGTGGTGGAAAGCCTGAGAGGTTGTGTGGAGGGGCTGTTTGTCAGATCCAGATGATTCTGGGATATCTGGAGTGCTGGTGGGGCTGTCATTCCCATCTCCCTTATAGCCTCTTTCTAGTGAGCCTTAATGGTGGCCCATTAAGCCCTAAAAGTGTTCCCAACCCTTTCTAGTCCAAACGCCAATTTCTTCCTGATGCATTCTCAGACTCTGATTTCTTTCTTCCCAGATATGTTTCCTGGATGAACACAGCCCAGCAAACCTACTTGGTGACTTCAGACTTGTTGCTTTTGTGACCACCAATACTAAATTGGCCAGAAAGAGGTAGGGGAATAATACTATATACTCGCATTTTCTGCTTCTATTTTCAGTGTATACATTTCTTCAGAGGCTTCGTACACACTCTGAATTGTGGGCTTTAGAAGGTAAAGAGAAATCAGATAAGGACAGAGATGTAATTCTGGAGAAAGGGTCAAGAAATAATTTTATCTGCTTGCTTAATTTTATTTGCTTTCTGAATTAAAAACAGTCTTTAATTCTTGTTTTTTGATCAGATGGGTTGTGGTTGGTCCCAGGCTCTTAGCTCTGGAACACAATTAGAGAAATATTAAGCATTGTCTGTTGTATGATTAGGAAGTAGAGGTTATTAAATACTTGAGTGACTAATTGAATAAATCCTTTTTTGGGCTGGAAACAATAACAGCACTCAGTCGATTTACAAATCCTAGTTTTGCCCCTATGAATTCATATACACACCTCAGCCTTGTTTTTAAACAGCTTTAAAATTGTGTGACTTGTAAGAGTTCGGTTATCCAAAAAGGAAAGAATATATTATATACACAATCTCATGTAATTCTCAAATTGAGATTGGGAGGAAGTGATTAAATTGCCCAACTTCATACACCAAATTAAATGCTGGAGCTAGGATTTAAATGAGGGACTACAGCTGCCTCAAGTGTAATGTGTGTGTGTGTGTGTGAGAGAGAGAGAGAGAGAGAGAGAGAGAGAGAGAGAGAGAGTGAGTGTGGTGTGTACGAGTGTGTGTCTATGTATAGACACATATATATGTATATAAGGAGGGGTGCTCTCTTCTTCCTAATAGAAGAAAGAACAAAAATTCTGGCTTCAGAGATTCTTTACTAAGGCAAAGGAGGAGAAATTGGCACTCAGTGGCTCATGCTTAAGCTGTATATGAACAAAAAATACAAAGAATTTATCAAAATTTTGACAACTGTTTCCAACTTGTCAGCATATTTTCTGGTCAGCCCAAACCCATTCAGCATTTCTTTTTCATTTACCTTTGAGTCTTCTGGAGTTTCATCCTGGTCACCTTCTTCATGCTTGTTTTTCTTTCGTGATTTCCTGGTAAGCTATAGTTTTGAATGAGAAATATATCTCAAATAAAAGCATACGTTCGATAAAAGAAAACAAATACACCCTTTGGTGGGTGTAGATCAGTCACTTTGGTTTGATGAAAGCCACCAGGAGATGGTCCCTTGTGAAATACCTGGTGACCTGTGGACACACCTTTACTCTACCTCTATCTACTTCCCGCATTATGTTGTTCACCAGAGCTAGTGACCACTCAAAGCAAGAGGACTTCCTGGAGCCCCTGATTCATGTTGGGCTGCTCAGGGCTGCAGACCTGAGTTAGAGAGCAGGGTAAGTCTAGGAAGCCCCTTGCAATCTGAAGAAGGGTTGAGGTGGAGGAAATAGGTGGAGAAATAAGAGCACCTCTTTGGGGATTAAGTTAGTTGTATGTGTTTTAAACTCTCTATTGGAAGTAAAATTAACCTCTAACCATAAAGGTCCCAGTTAGTCACATGGGCAAGATGTCTGCTGGAATTCATTTTCTTGTGATAAAATGAAGAACCCATGGGATTACTAAATACCTCGTTCACTCCTTTCCCCTCATGCTTGCGGAGAACATCTATGGCATTTAGGTCATGAGCTTTGGTCTTGGGAAGTGGGTCAGAGGTGGTTTCTACTCCAAGCTTAGGCCTCTTTGACACATGGGTTCCTTCATGATCACTTTCCCTCCCTTGCCTTCTTGGTGAATGGGGATGCTGTGGGGATACTGGGAGCACAGAGATCCACCCTACCTTTCTTTGAAGTTCCGTTATACTGTGGACCAGAGTCTCATTCTTTCTTTCCTGGGGTGAGAAAACAGAGGCATAAGTCTGCATCAGTACATCTCTGTCTATTATTATTTAGCTGACTATTGTTCATTTCACCCCAGTAATGTTTTCCTGCAGTAACTCCATCTTACTTGCATACTGTAAGTAGATCCTGAGATCAAACAAAGGTGAAGTATGCACCAGCTCACCAGGGATATAGATATGTGGGGCTTCCCAATATTCACCATTACCAAAGAAACCCTGCCTCCCACACATTCCCTTCCATGCATGAATATATTCTGTCATGCTTTTTGAGTTGATAATTCATCATATGTAAAAAGGGGAAACCAGCTCAGCTGACAGTCGATGAAGGACAGGCTGAAGAATAAAATCTATTGAATGGTGTTTCCTAGCTTCCCACTTACAAGTCTGGCTGTTTCTTCCTCCACCTCCTGCAAGGCTTTTTCCCTTTCCATGGTAGCACAGTTTTCTTTCTCCCATTCCTCATCTTCTACAGCATCTCTTATTTGGGTGACCTCATTTTCCAGCCTGGATGACACAAGCACGCTCTGTCAGGACCCATGATTGGCAGTTTCAGAACTGATAAAACACAGACACCGGTTGTAAGGGAACTTCAATGATGATATATAAGTTGGAAACCCTTTTTTACTGGATTCATAGAATTGGAATGAATTCCAAAGACTAAAGAGTAAGATCTGACTGATTCCCAGGCCAAACACCCCAATGTTCTCTCAACTTTGGTAAATATTATCCAACTCTGGAGTAATCCATTGACGCTTGCTATGTTTCAGTGTTCCAGCCACAGAGAAATGCTTGTTTCACAAGATACATGTCCCTGGAGCAAGCAGGAAAGTTTATTTTTATCTCTTCTTCTCCACTTGCTTTTTTTGGAGGGAAAACTTCCTGCATGAAACTCTAATACTCACCTTTGAATCTCACTTTCTTTCTCTTGGATTTGGAGAAGAAGTTCTTGATTTGCTTCATCTATTCTCTGCATATCCTTTTCAAGGTCCATGTTCAAACTGATAATATTCCTCTTTGACTGGGCCAATCTTAAGATTTCCATTTTCTCTGACCTATAGACTCAGCCCCCAAATGAGCAAGGGCCCGTTATTTTTAAGATCAATAATCATTGGACCAAAGGGAATATATAGAAGATATGTAGTTCATCAATTTCGCTTTTTCTGGGAGCATATTTTTCACTCTTGAGAAATTATATTTCTTAAATCATGCTTTACAATTTGTTTCAATAATTCTCAAGGGACAGCTTTTCTAGGCTTTCCACCCCTAAATGCTCAAGATAATAGTGCACCTCCACTCTGGTTTAATGAGAAGCTTTGCTTCCGTAAATAGGCTGTTATACTGGAGAGAATTGTTTCCCTTGGCAACCTTTTCTTAAATTGTTCACAAAGCCTGCTCGTGCAATATACTTTTATTAAGTATTTTTATCTAGGCACCTGGTTCATCACTTAAGTTTGGGCCTGGATTTATGCAGAGACAAATGAGATTTCCACCAGCATGCTAGGGCTCAGTCTTTCCCCCTTCTCCTACCTCCACTTCTCTTCCACTTGTCTACCAGAATGTGTGAGATTCTACCACGAGAACCATTCCATTGAGCAAATGCAGATTTGCTCCAAGTACAGAATAATAAACATCTTTTTAAAAATAAATTTGAATGAGATAATGGTAACTTTGGAATAGTCTAGAAAGTGTCCCTGGCACATGGGAGGCTTTCAATAAACTTTTCTTTTATGTAAATTGATTTGTTGTTTGTTTTTGAATTATTTAAGTGGGAATAGAGTAGGAAGGCTCAGGGACTTCTGTTTTGAGTAGGAATGAAGCATGATCTTGGAAAACAAAGTCCTATCTTGGGAGAACTGGTTTGGATGGGAAAGTTATAATAGTTCTCTAAATTAAGGAATGAAGTGCTTGGGAAGGGTGTAGTGAAGATGGATGGATGGAACAAGGATGGAAAGGGAGAGTAAAGGACAAATGAAGGTATCAGTATCAGAACTGATTCATGTCTTGATCCCCGGATGGAGCCCTCATATTCATGATTACTTACTCATAATCTAGCTGTTCTTCCTTGCATTCTTCCATTGTAGATAACCTAAAGTTTCAGTAGAGATATTTCTAATGAATTGGGGAAACAGATCCATTCATAGAACACAGTGAAATGGGGGTTCCCCCAAGTAAGAAAACTAAAATTAACTTTTTCTCCCTTCAATACCCCTAATCTGGCCACAATAAAGCCCTGTTTCTTCTGCCAGAGTAAGGAAACCATATGGATACAGGCTCAATGCTGGAAAAGCCAATATACATCCTGTCAGCAGATACATTCACCGATGGCTTAGCATACACATCCATTTTGAAACTTATACAAGATTTAGGAAGAAATAGAGGTTATCAATTGTTCTTAAGTCTCTTTTTTTTCTCTAAACACAGTTGCTTTCTTTAAGGCCCCAAGGACATGGATGTATATGTATCACTGTCCTGAACAGTCATCTCTGCTCTCTTTCCTGGCCTCACAAGAGTTTCCAGATATTAAGATTGTTAAACAGATTATTAAAAAGGGCTTGGGAAAGCAAGTTGAAGTAAATTATTTGGCTCTCTCCATCCCTTGGTTCTTTCTTTTTCTCTATTTCTTCTATAACTCTACCTTCCTTCTGGTGTATATTGTCTTCCTGATCCTGCCCTAGTCAATTAGCTTCTGAAGAGTCTAATCTTTTCCCACTGGAATCATCCAATAGGATCTCAGAACCTTCTGAGGATGCCATGATTCTGCCATTGCCATTGGATGGCTGGGGTAGCATGTCACAATGGGATGGTGGCAATGGATTCTCATCGTTTGTGCAGAGTCAGTGCTTCTTCCCTTCCATGAGTGCCTGGCTTTCACGGCCAAGTCCACCCTAATCAGCTGTAGGTTCAGTGGACCTAACTTCTAGGTCATACAAAGGGGAAGCCTGTCTTTTATTGCTCTGGCTTCATTCTTTTCAACTGTGATTAAAATGGGAATTCTGGGTGTTGTGGCCAGCAGAATGAGTCTAACTACTCATCCATTCAGCAAACTTCAAAACACCGAAATATCACCTGTTTTCTAGGCACTGTTCTGAACAGTATGGAGAAAGAGTGAAAAGAATAGACAAAAGCACCTGCCCTTGTGGAGCTTATACTCTAAGGGTGTGTGTGTAGTGATAGCGGTGATACAGGGATGCCAGGGAGCCATCAATAGAATAAGCAAGTCAGTTAATTTTACTTCATATTAGAAGGAGAATTCTGTGAAGAAACAAATGAAGAGAGTGAGAGGGAAGGTGGTGTGTGTGTGTGTATTTTGTAATTTTAAATTGGGTTGTTCAAAGAAAATGGCTGAACATTTCTGAGATAGGGATTTGGATGAGGAGAGAGATATACTGAGTCTTAAGGAAAGGCCCAAGAACCGTGGAGATGCAGAAAACACAGTTGTAAATTTTGAGTGCCTTGTCCTTGGCCCATGCCCTCGTAAAATGAGGGAAATGTGCAAGCACAGGGAAAACTGGCATGAAATTGAGTGGCTCCATCCTGGCTCTACCTCCAGTCTGGCCCCTAACTACAACCCTTCTATAAATATTAGACCCTCAGCCCCAAAAGGGGCTTCTCCTTCTCCAGATAGCTTGAATTCTCCCTTGAATGTGTATCTACTTTCCTGAATAGACCTCTGTCTGCCTTTGACTGGCATGTGCTAAAATTCTTTTCCATCATGGTTGTCAAGAAACCCTTTGTTCCTGGGTTGAGTTTCTCCTCCCTTCTGGAAAATCCTCAGACGCTTTCCCAGAGATAGCTCTTCTCCCATGATATTCTCAGATCTGAAAGTGGACTATAGATGTGTGAAGAGGCTTGGTGGACAAGAGAAGACTTTGGGGTGTGCCAAGGTGGACAGAGTCCAGCAGATCCAGGAGTACCCCGAGGAGGCACAGAGACTCAAAACTTTTTCTTCAAGGGCTTGTGAATGTGAAGCTTTTCCCTGAACCTGCCACGATCCTGAAAAAGTAGAGATACTGCAGAGGGAGAATTGCCCCCAAAACATGGAAAAATTACCTAAAAGAGATTTTTATTAGAAGCATCTGTGTTATCTTGAGTTAGCTCAATGGAGTCTTTTCTTGCCAACATTAGGAGATCAGTTACAGAATATAAAGAATATATTTCTGTAAACCTGAATGGATATACATTTTGGCCAGATTTTGTACAGTTTAGAACTTTTTGTGAGTCCAAGTCACAGAAACCTGTGATGTTGCAGTTCTCTACTTAATGAGGAGCACATTGAGTTGATTTGTGAGCCAGAGTGACTTCTTAACATAGTGTAGTTTCTAACAAACTATTTGTAAAATTAATGGCCTCTGATGACCCCCATTACCATCTCCCTTCTTCCTGAAAGAAGGCATTTCATTGCTTTATGAAGCTGTACACAGAAGAGTAATTAAGTAACAATTCAGGCCAATGGCCTCTCCTAGGAATTAATGGTAGGGAGAGTTCATTAACCCCAGCTGGTTATAGCTTCTCCAGGAAATGCCCTGGACCAAGGTTATCTAGCTGTTAATGGATTGGATAGGGACTTTAACTGGGATAAAAATAAAGCTCCATTTCCTTCCTGGGGAGCTTTTCTCCTTGAGGGGCTACCAAAGGCAAGCTGGCAGGAGCAGTAAGAACCTCAAGCCTAGGGCCCTGCATGGATGAGGACAACAGATTGCTACCAGCGAGAATTGTTAAATCAAGGTAAAAACAGGGCCTATGGGGCAAATTACGGTCTTTGATATAAGCCTTCCTGCAGTTTGGGAGATGGCTTGATTAACACCTAGGGCAGCTTTGGAGCAGCTGTTTGCCTTGTTAACTTTTTTATGCCAGTCTCTGCCTAGTGTGGAAGTGTGGCTGAGAATCATTGTCCGTTTCACTGCCTGGGAAAGCTGTAGTTGTGTAGAACTTTCGGGGAAACACCTGCTTCGTTCCAGGATGGACCCTCCAGCTCTGCTGGGACTTTGCATCTTTGCTGCATTGGAACTGGCCAATTCCATCTGAGTCCTTTGTGGAAATTGCCCAGGCTTAGGCCCCTCTCGCTGTGTTGGGGGATGAAGAGCTACTTCCTCTGCTCACCTGCCTAATCTCACTTTGAATGAATGGCAAATTCACCTTGGATATGGATATTATAAATTTATAAATTTATTTATTTATAAGCGAGCCTGGTTTTAGAGTTCACCTCCAGGTGAGGCACTAGAACCTCATTTTAGGTCATTGTTCTTCAAATCCAGATTCAAATACACTGTTTTCCTCATGTCTTGCCTTATTCTTAGTGACTATTTTAATACAAACTTTAGGTCCCAAAAATTTCTTTGAAATTCCTCTTAGAATACAATTCCTCTAGCATTTTCAAACACAGAAACTTGAACTACACTGAAAAGTAAAATACAGAGACACACAGAGAGAGTATATACCCACAAGCTAATATTCTCACTTGACCCAGGTTTTTTTTCCTTAATTATATGCAAGTCAAAATTCAGATTTAATAAAATTTGATATCCCATAAATGAAGGTAGTTCGAACTGGAAAAATTATTCATGTTTTCTTTTAAAATTAGATGTTTTAAATTTTGTTGAATCATTGCTATCATTGAAGCAATAAAGAACTAAGAGATGAAAATTCATTAAGGTTCTTACTCATAGCAAAAAAAGGTATTTTTTTTTGTTTTCTTTTTTTCTATTAATCCATTTCTTACAGTTATCATAGAATATTGTTGAGGTTTTCCTTTTCATTTAACATTTTTATAAACATTTCCTGGTTGCTAAATATACTCAATATTATTTTGTAAGGGTCCGGCGAAGCGTTGGAGAAAGAGACCACCAAGTGACCACTCATGCAATTGGCAGAAGGGGATTTATTGATCTAGCATGCTAGGGCTCCGTGCCCACTCAAGAAGGGAAAGCAGCCCAGAGCCCCGAGCAGGGGCTGAGCACTGCTTAAGTACACTTTTTTTGGGGGGAGGGCGGGACTTTACATACATCACAGTCTCCTTTAACAAATCATCATACAGCGTGGGAAAATCAAACAATAACTCTGAGACATGATTAGTTCATTCATTGGCGGGAACAGGTCAGGCTGGAGTGATAGGTCATTCCTAAGGAGGGGGTTACATTCAAACTGATTGGTCCAGGCCCTGCAATGCCTACGTGCAAGATCATACAGAGCCCTGAGTTATTAGACAACCAAGTGGTCAGGGGGAATATTTACTGGGCAGTTCCAAGCATTGTCTTAACAGCTACAGGAATTTCAGGTTTTGCATGTAGCATAGAAACCTAATAATACCTAATCCTTTACATTTTAACTCAGGCCTTGCAGCCTAGAAACTTTACAATGCCCGGTCTTTTATACTTTAACTTTTACACTAACTTCAATTTCTTTTACCCTTACAATTTCAATGACTGCAAAAAATTCTTCTGAGTAGCAAGTAGTCATTATTTAACTTTTATTTTTTTTTAATCACACTACTTGTCTGTTTACCTATATGTCTCCTCAATTAGACTTCAAGCTTTGGGGGTCCAGAATTGCCTGTCTGAGTTTTCTGAGGCTACCATGACAAGGTACTACAGACAGCAGCTTAAACAACAGAAATTTCTTTTCTCACAGTCTGGAAGTAGGAAGTCCAAGATCTCCATGTTGGCAGGGTTGTTTCTTCTGAGGCCCCTTTTAATTTGTAGATTCTTTTTTTCTTGTGTTCTCACATGGTCACAGTTTGTGTCTATGTCCTCATCTTCTTCTCTTATAAGGACACCAGGCATGTTGGATAACCCACCTGTAAGACTTCATTTTTACTTAATTGCCTCTTTAAAGGACCTGTCTCCAGAAACAGTCACATTCTGAATTCCTGGGGTTAGGACTCTGGGGAGGAGGGGTTACACCTCAGACCTTAACAGCACTTACATTTTCTTTTTACCTCCCTGTGCTTGGAACACATTAAGTACTCAATGAATATTTAGCAATGGTTGAGTTTATGAACATTCATTTGGTTCACTTCATCTCTGGTAAAATCACGTCAAAGAATGCTTGTGGGGAACTCGGGGTTTTGCTCAGTGGTAGAGTATGTGCTTAGCATGCATGAGGTCCTGGGTTCAATCTCTGCCATCCATCCCAAAAGACTGTTTGCATAATCATTCCATTGTTCAGCATAACCAAAATATTAAAAGATACTTACCATCTTTGAATATGTATTCAAAATAAAAAAGGTGAGAAAAATAAGGACAAGAGGAAGTGAATGTTTTGCTGGGATTAAAAGAAAAGATTTAAAAATCTTCTATACATATGATGGTACTTCTCAAAATTTTCTGGTTCATCCTTCTGTGAGTCTGAAAAAGTGAAATACAAAAAGGGTGTTTCTTCAACTGTAGCATGGAGTGGTTATTGTCATATAATGAAGTAGTTAGTTATTCAGTGTACACTTTATATTAGTACCTATGTTGTTTTTTTTTTTCATAGGATCATTTCTTCTGAGGTACCAATACTTGGTAGCTACTTTAATTGATCTTTGCTTTATTTAAAATTTTCTTCTATTTTTTATTTATTAGATTTGCAATTAGAAAGAGGTAATTAAAGAAAGGATTCCTCAAAAGTATGCCTAGAGCCTCTGTGTGCAAACTCTTGTAAAAACTTCTCACTGGGGGCTGGGAGTATAGTTCAGTGGTAGAGCACGTACCTAGCACAAGGCCCTGGGTTTGACCCCAGCACTGGAAAAAAAAATTACAGTGATATTTCTTAAATCTTTTCTATGTCCTCTCTGCCATATATGAAAACCATGATCATTTAAATTTCTTATTAATCCCATTAGATAATTATAGAGACTTCTATACATTCAGAGTTCGAAATGTCTTATTTAATTGAAATAAAATTATGCTGGGATATTTATAAGTGGTCTTTCGTTAGCTCAGGCTACATATTCCATTATCTTCACTTATTTAACATTTTTTGAGCACCCATAGTCATCATCCTACAGAAGGGTAAAGGTCAGAAGGCAGGTAGAGGGTGCTCAGGATGCAGGGGAGCCTTCAGCTTTACTGACTTAGGGGAGCTTCAAGAGGGTGGTGACTTTGGGTTGAGTTAAATTCCAAAGGAAGGGAATAACTTTACCAGCTGAAGGGAAGGATATTCTAAGTGCAGGGTGTCGCGACCCCTCGCCGGCAAGGGAAAACACGACACAGGATTCTTCTTTCAGCAGTTTATTCAGGCCTTGATTCAAGTATCATCTTCTAGTGACCCCCCGCCGAGCGCCCAAGCACAGCCTAATAAAGCCTCCCGCATACCAATCCCAAGCTGCCACGTGGATCTCTCTCATAGGGTGGGAAGGGATTGCGTGCCAACTCTCCAAAAAAGGAGTTGTTTATCACAGGCCACAGTGGAAGCCGGCGCCATCTTCTAATGGCGGCCACGGTCTATTAGAACGGCTCACCACACAGGGAAACAGTAGGTTCAAAGCACAGTGTGCTCAGTGAAGAGTAAAAAATTCACTACAGTTTCCGTGTAGAAAAGTACATCTGCAGCTGTGTTACATGAACAATTGAGGTGTAATAACAGATGGGGTTATGGTTTGGATATGAGGTGTTCCCCAAAAGCTCATGTGTGGAGACAGAGAAGGGTTTTGGAGGAGAAATGTTTGGGTTATAGCATTAACCTAATCAGTGAATTAATCCCTGATGGGATTAATGGAGTGGTGACTGGGGGCAGGTGGGGTGTGGCTGGAGGAAGTGTTTTATTGGAAGCATGACTATGGGGTATATATTTTGTATCTGGAGAGTGGAGTCTCTCTCTTTCTCTGCCTACTGATCATCATGTGAGCTGCTTCCCTCTGCCACTCTCTTCCACCATGCTGTTCTGCCTCATCTGGAGCCCTAAGGAATGGAATCTGCTGTCTATGGATTGAGACCTCTGAAACCATGAGCTCCCAAATAAACTTTCTTCCTCTAAAATAGATCTAGTCAGGTCCTTTAGTCACAGCAGTGAAAAAGCTGACTAAAACAGATGGTTTTAGGTGGGACCCAGATGACTTTTAATTTTAAAATGAATTTTAATATTAAGAGTTACATATTTAGTAAAACTATAAGCAGTGAATTAAAATTTAAAGATATTAAGAATGAGAATAACTTGTTAATTTAATTAATTTATTTTTTATTGGTTCGTTTTGGTTATAAATCTCAAACCTTGGGATCTATTTTGAGGTCATTATAAAAGTATGGAATATAATTTGCTATAATTCAGTCCCCAGTACTTCCCCTATCCCTTCTCTCCTCCCTTCCCTGTTCCCTTCCCCCTACTCTACTGATTTTTCTGCTGTTTACTTATGTTTTTCTAAGTTAGTGTCTTATGGATGTAGATAATTGTGAGATTCACTATAGCATATTCATAGAAAGTTTAGGTCAGATTCAAGAATAACTTTCACTTAAGCAAAAACAACACTTGTTTTGTAGAAAAATCTTAAGTTGCTACTTATTTCTGGGGAACATGAATGCAGCAAACACTTTGAGGGTGTATATGAGCGACTGAAGTATGGAATCAATGCCCTGAGATCATAAACGGCCTGGCAAGGTGGAGAGATGGGCCAGCTCTGCCTACAGAGGAGCCCCAGATACTTGTGCTGGAGGCTTCCAGATTCATCTTAAAGGTGTCTGAAGAGGCATTGGAAGCTTTTAAGCAGAAGAATGGCATGGTCACTGTATTTGAGAAATATAATTCTGGGAAAGTGAAGGAAGGATGGGATGAAGACCTCCAGCGCTTGTCTATACTGTGCGTTAAGATCAGACATCAAAGGGGAGATAATACTCTTTTATGTTATTATTTGGAATGAAAACTCAAGCTTTCATTATGCATTTTTCCCCCATTGGAAATTGCATATTAGAGAGTTTTTCCTTTCTTTTTATTTATTTATTCTGTTTGGTTTTTAAAGGCACTTCTGAATGTTTTATATGCACACTGTTTTTCAAATTTGAGATGAGAATTTTTATTCTTAATTTTTCCACTTTTACCTGATTAAATAATCATTGTCTTGAACAAATATTAACCATAGGTTGTTTGGTCTCCTTTGTTTTTTAAGAGCCCCCCACCCTCCATTGGTGTTAATTCTTTCTCCAAATGGAAATTTGCAATCCAAGGACCTTTCTCTCCGTACTTTGAGTTACAAAACTAATGGTAACATAGTTTTGTAATCAGCAATCAGATTACATGAACTCTTCAAAACTCTGAACATGATATAGAGTTGAGGCTTCTGTCCTCTGGCTGCCGAGGCCCATTACAGGTGGAAAGGCTGCAATTGGGGAAGGAGACTTTGTTGACATCTCTTTCCAAATGAAGGACATGGACTCCTCCCCTCCAAGCTGGCTATGGTTTCCTATGCCTATCAGGTAGGAGAATGTTATGGTTTAGAGATGAGGTGTCTCCCAGAAGCTCATGTGTGAGACAATGCAGAAGATTCAGGGATGAAAGATTGAGTTACAAGAGTTTTAACCCAATCAGTGAATTAGTCCTCTGAGGGGGATTAACTGGGTGGTAACCATAGGTAGGTAAAGTATGAACAGCTGGAGGAGGCTGTTCACTGGAGGCATGCCTTTGGGCTTTATATTTTGTCCCTGATGAGTGTTTCCTATTTGCCATGTCCTGACTGCTTACCTCTGCCATGTCCTTCCACCTTGTATCTATAACTGGGAGTTGGGTGTCTGTGGACTGAGACCTCTGAAACCCTGAGTTGCAAATAAGAGTTTCCTGCTCTCAAGCTGTTCTTGTCAAGTCAAAGGGAACTTTAAACTCTTGTTTGTCTGATATTGAGTACTGCCACCCTGTTCCCCAGAGCCTGCTTTAGTGTTTGAACCTGATTCCTTGTGGATGTTCTTATAAATGTTTTAGCAGTTTCCCAACCACTGTCATGACATACTGGGCCCTCTTGCCCTGACCTGGACAATTATGTGTCTAATCTAGCTCTTCACTTGTTTCTTCCTCAGCCACTAAGACTTTTGCCATTCTGGTAGCTTCTCTTCACTCATCTCTTGCTTTTCTTATCAGTCAGGACCAGCTACATAATTTGCAGGACTCAGTGCAAGATGGAAATGCAGAGCCCCTAAAGAATACTTAAGAATTTCAAGGGCTGAGGGGGTAGCTCAGTGGCAGAACACTGCCTAGCTGGCTATGATTTCATATGCCTACCAGGTAGGAGAATGTTATGGTTATGCAAAGCCCCAGGTTCAATTCCCTAGCTCTGCAAAAGATTAAAAAAAATAATCCAAGCCAGAGACAGCAAAACATTAAAGCAACACAGATTTCTTCTGAATGCTGGTCACTGTGTGACTGCATAAGTCCCATGTCCATGAAACTGGCCTTGCAGTTGGCTTTATGCCTGAGACAGTCCTATGTGGTCAGCACACATTCACATATGCTTTATGTGAACAGACACTGGAATGCAGACCAGTTCCCATGCTTCTGCTCTGCTGTGTCCTGCTCTTGGATTTTCCAGATACAGATAGACAAGCAGTCCCTAGTTATCCCTAAGCTTTAGGAGACACAGAGAAACATCTCCTACTGGGCTCCCTAAAATCTTTTTCTTGTTTTACATTCCAATTGCTGCAATGACAAATTACCAAGAACATGGAAGCATAACACAAATTTATTATTATTACAGTTCTGGAAATCAGGAATCTGACATGGTTCTCACTGGGGCAAAATCAAGTTGTGGGTAGAGCTGCATTTCTTTGGAGGCTGTAGGAAAGATTGTTTCCTTTCCTTTTCCAGCTTCTAAAGGCCATTTGTGTTCACAGGCTCATGGCCCCTTCCTTCACCTTCAAAGCCAAGAGCACAGAATCTTCACAGCTTTCTGGGATTCTGCCTTTCTTTTGGCACTTCTGTTTGGGGAGGCTTGCTTGGGAGGGGCAGTCTTCTTAACCTTTCCCCTCTGGGGATGTAGACTCATAGCACAACCCTCTGAAGAAATTGCCCTACAATTTTGGTTCAACTTATTTTACTGTTAAAAATATTACTTTTTGATTGACAAATTATAATTGTATATATTTATGGGGCTCATTGTATATCACACACACACACATACACATACACACACACCTCGCTTACCTATCATATTTTTGTGGTGGGAAATTTGACATTTACTCTCTTATACATAATTACTAACTATAGTCACAGTGTGGTGCGATAGATCTCAAAGCCTCCTGTCTTTCTGAAACTTTGCTCTTTTGGATTGACAATTTCCCATCCCCCCACCCTATCACCATTGTTCTGCTTTCTACTTCTATGAATTCAACTTCGTTAGATTCCACAGGTAAGCGCAGTCATGCAATATCTGTCTTTCTGTGCTTGGCTTATTGAACTTGGCAGAATGTTTTCCAAGTTCACCCATGTTGTCACCAATGACAGAATTCCGCCTCTTTTAAGCCTGAATAGCATCCTATTGTGTGTGTGTGTGTGTATTTCCCTTATTCATTTATCCATTGATAAGACACTTAGGTTGTTTCTCTATCTTGACTATTGTTAGTAATACAGCAATGCACTGGAACCTGAAGATATTGCTTTGATAGGTTGACTTCAGTTCCTCTGGATGCATACCTAGAGGTGGGATTATTGGATCATATGATAATTTTATTTTTATTTTTTTGAGGAATTTTCTTATCATCTTCCAAAATGACTATGTTAATTTACACTCCTACCAACAATGTGTAAGAATTCCCTTTTATCTTTGTCTAACACTTGTTATCTTTCTTTCTTTTTTTTTTTTTTTGATAAAGTCCATTCTTGTAACAGGTATGAGATGATACCTCCTTTTAGATATCATTTCAATGTAGATATCATTTTAATTTGGTTTCCTTAATGATTAGTATTAAGCAAATATTTTTTCATGTATCTATTGATCATTCATATTTATTTTATAGAGAAATGTCTGTTCAGGTCCTTCACCCACTTTAAAGTGAATTATCTTTTTCTTGCAATTGAGTTGTTTGAGTTTCTTGCATATTTTTTATATTGACCCTTTGTCAGATGCATGGATTGCCTGTTTTCTTTTATCTATGGTTGTCTCTTTAATTTGGTAGCATTCAGTAGTGTAGCCATGTGATCCTGAGCTTTTCATTGATGGGAGATTTTGTAATACTGATTCAGTCTCCTTTACTTGTTATTGTATGATCATATTTTCTATTTCTTCATGATTTAATTTTAGTAGACTGTGTATAGAAATTTATCCATTTCTTCTAGGTTATCCAATTCATTGGCATATAACTGTTTATAGTAGTTTCTTACTATTGGTGGTGTCAGTTGTAATGTTTCCTTTTTCATTTCTATTTTTATTTATTTGAGTAGTCTGTCTTTTTTTTTCCTAGTCTAACTAAGGGTTTGCCAATTTTTCTATTTTTTCAGAAAACCATATTTTAGTTTTGTTGCTTTATCTATTATTTATTTATTTATTTTGGGGTACCAGGGATTAAACCCAGGGGCAATTAACTACTGAGCCACATTTTCAGCCCTTTTTCAGAAACAATTTTGAGCCAGGGTCTCACAAGTTGCTTTGGGCCTTACTAAATTACTGAGTTTGGCTTTGAACTCCTGATTCTCCTCCCTCAGCCTCCCTGGACACTGGCATTACAGGTGTGTGCCACTGCACCCTGCTTGATTTTTTTTCCATTGTTTTTCTAGACTCTAATTTCTTTCCACTGTAAACGTTCCTTCTTTTGCTAACTATGGCTTAGTTTGTACTTCTTTTTCTACTTGAGGTGTAATGTTAGGCTGCTTATTTGTAATTGTTCCCCTCTTTTTCATGTTGCTGTAAATTTCCCTGTGAAGACTGATTTTGCTGCATCCCATAAATTTTGGTATGTTGCATTTCCATTTTTGTTTGTCTCAAGAAATTTTTTAAAATTTCCCTTTTATTTTCCTTTGTGACTTATTGATTATTTAGGACCATGATGTACAAATTCCACATATTTGATTATTTTTCAAGATTTCTGTTAATTGACTTCTCAATTCATGTCATTGTGATCTGAAATGACACTTAATATAATATGATTTAGTCCCTTTAAATTTGTCAAGATTTGTTTTGAGGCCTATCATAGAGAAATTTCCATGGAACATCTATATGTGTCTGTTAGGTCAATTTAGTTGTATAATTTAAGCCAAAAGTTTCTAATAAATAATCTGTATATTGTTGAAAGTGGGATATTGAGTTCCTCTACTATTATAGTATTGGGGTCTATCTTTCCTTTCAAATCACTTAATAAATAATTTCTTTATTTATTATTTTGGTGCTCTGATATTGTGTGTGTGTGTGTGTGTGTGTGTGTGTGTGTGTGTTTTAGTCAGAGGCCTCAGTCCATAGATAGCCAGCTCCATTCCTTGGGGCCTGAGGTGAGGTATAGCATCATGATGAAAGAGTGTGGAGGAGGAAAAAAAAGGGAGAATATGGCAAGAAACACAGAAAGAGGGAGATCCTTTTAGGGACAAAATATATGCTTCAAAGGCATGCCCTCATTGACCCACCTCTTCCAGCCACACTCTACCAGCCTAGGTTACCACTCAGTTAATCCCTATTAGGGGATTAATGCACTGATTGGGTTAAAGCCCTCATAACCCCTTCATTTCATCTTTAAACCTTCTTGCATTGTCTCACAATACAAGAGCTTTTGGGGGGCACCTAATATCAAAAACATAACAGAGTGTATTATTAGTAGTTGTTATGTATTCTTGGTGAAATAACCCCTTTATCACTATGTAATAAACTTTTTGTCTCTTTTTATAGTTTTTATCTTAAAATGTTTTTAGGACATATTTTATAATTTAGCTACATATACTCTCTTTGTGCTTGCATTTGTGTGGAATATCTTTTTCCATTCCTTCACTTTATGTGTATCTATTAGTAAAGCAAGTCTTGTGTAGGCAGCATATGGTTGGATATTTTTTAATCCATTCAGATAATATTTTTTTTTAAATTGAAGAAATCAATCCATTTACATTCAAGATAATTATTGATGGCTAAAGGCTCCTTATAGCCATTTTAAAATTTATTTTTTGACTTTTTTTTAGGGCTTTAGTTTCTTTTTGCCTGTCTACCTTCATTGCTTAATGGCTTTCTGTGATTGGCTTTAACTTTTTCTTTTTATATTTTGTACAATAAATGTAGGTTTTAGCTTTGTGATTACCATCAGGCTTTCATAAAATATCTTATTTTAAAACAGGCTAATTTAAATATTTATTTTTTTAGTTGTAGTTGGATCCAATACCTTTATTTCATCCACTTATTTTTATATGGTGCTGAGAATCAAACCCAAGGCCCCGAGCATGCTAGGCAAGTGCTCTACTGCTGAGCCACAATCCCAGCCCCAAAACAGGCTAATTTAAACTGATGATAATCTGCCTTTAGTTGTATAGAAACTGTCTACATGTCTACACTTTCATTCCCTCCCCTCTCACTTAAAGATTTTTTTTTTTTTTGTATTGGGAATCTAATCCTGGGGGCATTTTACCACTGAGCCACATCTTAGCCCCTTTTATTTTTTATTTTGAAATAGCTTCTTGCTTTTGTAAATAAATGGATGGAGTTGGAGAATACCATGCTAAGTGAAGTAGCCAATCCCCCAAAACCAAAGGCCAAATATTCTCTCTGATAAGTGGATGCTGATCCATAATGGGGAGGGGGCAGGCATGGGAAAAATGGAGGAACTTTGATTGGGCAAAGGGGAGTGAGGGTAGGGAGGGTGCATTGGAGCAGGAAAGATAGTGGAATGAGATGGACATCATTACCCTAGGTACATGTATGACTGCTACATATGGTGTGTTGATACATTATGTACAACCATAGAAATATAAAGTTGTGCTGCAATTGTGTACAATGAAATTGTGTACAATCAAAATGCATTCTGCTGTTATATATACCAAAATAAAATAAATACATTTTTAAATTTATACATGACAGTGGAATGCATTACAATTTTTATTACACATATAGAGCACAATTTTTTATATCTCTAGTTGTATACAAAGTATATTCACACCAATTTGTGTCTTCATACCTGTACTTTGGATAATAATGATCCTCACATTCCATCATCATTAATAACCCTACGCCCCCCTCCCTTCTTCTCCAACCCCTCTGCTCTATCTAGAGTTCGTCTCTTCCTCCTGTGTTCCCTCTCCCTATACTACTATGAATCAACCTCCTTATATCAAAGAAAACATTTGGCATTTGTTTTTTTGGGATTGGCTAACTTTACTTAGCATTACTTCCCTAACTGCATCCATTTACCTGCAAATGCCATGATTTTATTCTCTTTTATTGCAGAGTAATATTCCATTTTGTATATATAGGCCATATTTTTGTTTATCCATTCATCTATTGAAGGGCATAGATGCCCTTGGTTCCACAGTTTAGCTATTGTGAATTGTGCTGCTATAAATAAATAAATTAATTTAAGAAAAAAGAAATAGCTTCTTGCTAAGTTGCTGAGGCTGGCTTCTAACTTGTGATACTCCTGCTTCAGCCTCCCGAGTTACTGGGATTACAGGCATGCACAACCTGTGCCTAGCTCACCTTATAGGTTTTGATGTAAAAATTTGTATTATGTAATTTGTATCCCTATGGATTTGTTGAAGTTACAGTCATTTTAATAATTTTTCCATTTTCTCTCCAAGTAGGAATAAATTTTTATACTCCTTTTGATAATATTAGAGAATTCTGAATATGTTTATTACGTGTGTGCGTACACGCGCATGGTTCTGAGGATTGAACCTATGTCCCTATGCATGCTAGGCAAGAACTCTACCACTGAGGTACATTTCCAACCCTTGACTATTACATACCAGAGCTTTTTTTTTTTTTTTTTTACTCTTATATTTTTTTTTAAAAGAATTCTTTCATTTTAATGTAAAGAACTCCCTTCAGCAGTTTCTATAAAGCAGGGTTGGTGATGAACTCCCTTAGATTTTGTCTGTGAAAGAGTTATCATAGCAGTTAAGCAGGAAAACAATAACACATCCTTTCATTATTTATGAGTTAAATGACTCATTTTACTCTGATGAAAAGTTCATTTTAAAATTTCAGTAAATTGTTCTTCTCTTCTACTCCATGCTTTAAATCCCAATTCCTTGCAGTTTTCACATTTATATGGCCTAGTATTAAATCTTCATATGGCATTTTAAACAAAAATTCCCCCTCCCCTTTTGGAAATGGAATGTTGGAATAGACAGCTCCATGAACCTGTTTATTTTTGCTCCAGAACCTGACAACTCCAAGATTCAGCTCTACCTCAGGCTGTAATATCACTGATGTGGAGTCTGACTCAGGCAGAATCCAGGCTGTGAGGACTGTAAACAGAATGTTTGTATCCCTTAGTATTCATATGTCATATTTTAAAATGATTTATTTAGCTCACAGTTTTAGAGGCCTGATCTGTTCAACCCTTGGGGAGGACCCTCTTGAAAACATCATAACATGACAGAGAAAGAAAGGCAACTGGATGATACAGAAGAGGCTAAGCAGGGGGTGGCCTTGCTTCATGTAACCCATGCTTGTAAGAACTAACTCACTTCATGAGACTAGCATTAATTTCATGTAAAGGCAAAACCCAATGACATAATTACATCATAAAGGTGCTTCCTCCTCCCATCACTGTCACCCTGGGTCTTAGCTTCCATTACTTGAACTCTTGTAGGACACACTTGAACCATATCCAAACCATAGCAAGGCCCTCACTAGGGACTAAATTGACTGACACCTTGATCTTAGACTTCTAGCCCCCCAAACCAGGAGAAATTAATTTCTGTTGCTTAAGTTACCTGGTATATGATACTTTATGATAGAGACTAAGATAGCCTGTCTTTCTGTTTTCTCTGACTTTGTGCTCTTGATGTGGCACCTGTGCCTGTGCTTCATTCCTGTGAAGTGTTCAACCCTATTCTTCAGTTTTGAGGTGTAGACCCCATAACTCAGGGATTCAGTTCTGGCTAATTCTGCATTTAGATTGTGTTCTTGTCAGAGCTTTCATGCATGGATCTCTGACCATAAATTCTTCCCCAAAGCCTGGGACCATCTAGAGCTTCCACATCTCTTTAAGGTCCTGCCTATCCAAGTCCCCATGTTTCTGTGGTTTTCCTGTTTAATGGGACACAGCCCTGTTGTCATTACTTGGATTTCTCTGGTTCTAAACACCTGCCCCATCTCTCTCCTTTGCCTATACTTGCTCTCTAGATCTCAAAGTCTTCCCAGGAAACTATTCTTCCTTTTGCTGCTGAATCAGATTCTTAATTGCTGCCCCTTCTGGAAGTTGTTTTCCATTCTAATCTCAGCCCTTCCTAATGTGGAATATTGTGTAACAGGAGAAATGCTTGTGGTTATAATATGAATGTATACATTAAGGTATTTCCTATGAAAATGAAAACAGATACTTTAGAATGAGCTACATTTTGAAAAATCTATTCATGGAATGCAATTTGGTCATCTTAATCACATGTCATTGTAGGGAGTTGTTTTCACATATAATGTGTTCTTTAAAAATTTTTTTTTAGTTATAGTTGGAAATAATACCTTTATATTATTTATTTCCTTTTTTTTTTTGTGCTGGGGTTGAACCCAGTGCCTCACACGTGCTAGTTGAGCGCTCCACCGCTGAGTCACAACCCCAGCCCCTATAATGTGTTCTTTAAGGTTGCACCTTTATTCTGGAGTAAAGGTGCTCCCCTTAAAACTTGACCTTTTATTTCCACTATTAATTGATTTTTGCTTGGTTCCTTGTAATATTTAATAGCTGTCTTTCCTAAGAAAATGTAAATAAACCAACAAAAATAAAGTTGAGTGTTTTCTAAAGCCAATTTTAATTTTGAATACCTCTGAGAGGTCAAATGCAAGATAATTTTGGAATTCTAAACAGGTTTTATAACCTCTATTGGCAAGAGATCTGTATTTGCAGAATCCATAAAGCTTTTAAGGTATAGTTGATATTGAAACAATAATGACCCTGGAACAGGATATTTCCTGGAGATTAATGACCAACTGGGAGGGGTTGATGGCCTGAGGTGTAGTTGAGGGCCATTAACCTCAGACAGTCATTAAAGCCCAGGAAATGTCCTATGTCTAGGTCGTTATTGTTATTATAAATTGAAAATGGAAAAAAGAAACAGGCATACAGATTATTTGAAGGGTGACTCCATTTCCAATGGTTTCAACAGGGAGCGTTCTGGGAGAATTTATTCCCCATCCATTAGCCAACCGATCTCCCTGAATCCTTTGTCACTTCGCCCTTCAACTGATGGGTCTTTGTGCTGGAAATCCCTGAATTCCCCAGGTGATGGTGCAGGGAAGACTGTTCCTCTCCTTGCAGCCACCTTTACTCAGAGTGACTGGATGAAACAAGCAGTAGTGGTGAATTACTTTGCCACTGCTCTTAATTGCATCCTACATTACCATCTCCTTGCTTCCCTTGGGATCAACTGTTTTCTTCTCTATTTAGCTGCAGTAAATTTCCCTCAGCTAAATTTTAAGGCCTTGACTATTTTGTTTGACCTTATATCCTAGATCCTTAGGGGTGAAATTCACATTATTTGCTTAGCAGTTAGTTGTGTACCTTAGTGAAGCTGCATATGACATTCCAGTCCAATGCTTTGTTTCTTTCTTTTAAGTAGTATAATTCAGATGTGTTTTGAGTTTCCAACTAATAGATAATACTTCGTGTTGAATGCACTTGTTTCCACTTTCGTATTATAGCAGTAGAGTCACCTTGGTCTTTGTTTCCCAAGAAACTCAGGAACATTCAAACGGGAAAGTTATCACTAGGGTTTCCAGTATCTCTTTAGGACTTTATAATGAATAGTTGAATATGAAATATTTAGTGAAAATATTCTGAAATAGAGCCTGCCAAATTTATTTTCATCATGAATTATAAGAAATCCATTGTTGGACTAAAAAAAAAAATCACAAATCACAGAAGTCTGACCTGAGGAGCACACACTTGGGACTCTGTGAGGCAAACATTCCACTTATTCAGTGGTCACAAGGAAGTTTGGGCAATGAGTTAGAACAGCTGAGCAGTGAAAGTAAAATACAGACAAACCAACTCAAAACATTTGCATGGATAACAGCACTCAGAAACACTAGCTTTGTAGAATAACATATTAATATAACAAATTTTGTAAATATGCAGTCTATCCTCAAAAACTTCCTTTTCTTGCTATAGTGGTATCTGAAATTCCTATGTTACTTTGTTCTAAGATATCAAAAAGCTCAGTTAAAATATAGTGCTAAATTTTCAACCATTTTTACTTATAATATAATCTTAATTATTAAGTCTTCCAGACTACAATCAACCTAGAGATTCAGTATAACCAAAGTGGTAAGACTTGAAAGTAATAAAGGAAAATATTATGAAAATATTTTTTTTGTTCAAATTATTATCAACATAATCTATGAAATACCTTTTCTTGGTAGAGTCTTTGGACTACTTCACTTTCTAGAGAAGTCTATAGAAGTCCTTCTGTGCCACCATTTCATTTTTACTTTCACAGGTGCATGTGGAACACATTTTTGGGAATCTGTGTACCGTTGCCTTCTTGCTCCCTTCTTTAAGCTGATGTCCTTGATGAGGTAGACCAGTTTCCTGAAGGCTTCAGTATTTGTCATTGCCTTATGGTGGCATGACTCCTGTTGTGAATGTCATCACATAGGGCCGGTAGTGTTTCTCGCAGTGAGGTGGAGATAAATCTCTTCCCAATGGGTACATTTAAGGAAGACTGCTGGCCTAGAAAAGAGAAGGCTTTCTAGAAATCCTAAAAGAAGTCTAGAGGGATGAGAACTACTGTTCAAGGGTTGCTGGTGCAATATTAACTATCAACGGAGAAAAAAAAATCACATATGGCTCCTGTTATCTTCCTTCTGGAAAAACAGACAAAAATATATTAAGAAGGGATCCAATCACAAGTAGTGAGAGGAAGCAGAGAACAGCATCAGGCCCTGCTACATCACCCCCATGGGGCAAAGAACCAACAAATATGATTTCTGATTATCTTTTTCTTTATTTTTATTAAAAAAAATTTTTTCTGATTATCTTTTTCGGACTCTTATTTCTGATATCACCAAGAGTTTTTTTTTTTTTTTTTTTAACCAAGAAAAAAGTAGAAAAGGAAAGGGATTTTGAAAACCATGGGATGAGGGATCCAACATGGCGGCGGGCGGAGGGGCAGCGCTTTCAATACCCCCTCAGTGATGGGGTCAGAAAGAATCATAGGTAACGCTTAGATTCTACTTGCGGAAAATCTCCTAGCAAAATTCCACTGAAGAGAGACCGGCCAGGAGTTACTAGGATTTTTGGAAGTAACAGTTTGTCTCAGACGAGTGAATCCCCGCCACAAGACGCAGAGGTCCAGATCCGCCAGCCGCTGTCCGCGCGCTGGCGCGACTGCCCGCCCACCCGCAGCCACCATGACTGGGTGGCTAGACTACGAGACGCAGCTTGGCAGGAAGAGGTCTTTAGCCAAAACTTCATGAAATAGTGCGGGAGCTGAGGCCAACCGGGGATGGACCAGTCCCACCCCTCCCTTCGGACACTCCGGCAAGGAGCCTGGGGCCCGCCATAGCAAAGAGGTGACATCATCGGAGCTCGGAGGACGGAATTCATTCCCAGCGGAATCCACTTTAGCAGGTGTGTGACTCCCACCCCAGCCAGATACAAGCAGCCAGGAAACCTCAGGGATCTCTCCGGGGGCATGTCTGTAGGGAAGCAGAGGGGATTCCCGACCCCCAAGCCCCCATATCACCAGCAGCGACTCCCAAGGTCTTAGCCGCCAGTTTACCACAGCACTGGGGCTTAAATGGGATGCGTGGTGGGGCTGCAAGTGTAACTAGATCTCTGGGGAACCGCTTCTGGTGAACAGGACCTGGCTGGCTGGCTGGCTCACAGGAGGAATGGGGGGAAGGGCCAGAGAAGTGAAATGGCTCTGGACTGACAAGACTGAGAGTCTTCCAGGAGCCGCCTTACAGGGATTGCTGTCGGCACGCAGAGGGCAGAAGCTCCGCTCGGAGGGCACAGCCCCGCCTACTGGAAGAGAAGAAAATGGATCTCCAAGACTTCAATTTTTTTTTCCTCTTCTCTCTCTCTCTGTTCCTTTCTCCCCTTTTCCTTCTTTCTTTCTTTCCCCATTTCAAGTTTTATTGTTCTTTTCATTCTCCTCTAATCTATCTCTCTCTCTCTCCTTCTTTCTTTTTAAGAGCATCTTCCTTCCCCTAACCCCCAACTTTCATCCCAAGCATTACATGTTCCATTACGTGTAATTGTCTAAATGCAAATAGGTGAATGTTTTGAGGCTGTCTATAGAGCTCCTAAATACCTAGCTACTACCAACACCCTGATCCAATCACCTGTTAGTATCCCCCTTCAGTAGAGCAATCTTCTAAAGTAGCGAAGACATACTAACCCTCATACCATCATAGCACCTAACCTAAACATAAAGTCCTAAGAACAAACAACAAATCACTATATGCATACAGAACCCAGAAGCCTTTTATGAATTGAATGAATCAGCTTTAAAGTACAATAAAGCCCAACATTTCTAGGCATAATCTCCCACCACAAAGGAGAGACAACAGAGATATACAAAACCAAAACAAATTTATAGGAGAAAGCAGTTACACAGCAGTCAAACAGAGCTGGAAAGTAACGTGAACAACATGAAAAAACAAGGGAAAAAAGGATTACAAACAATGCAGGACAACTTAAATCTACAGGAGGACCTAGAAGCATCAGAAACATGGACAGGGAAAGAACTCAAGGCATACCTAACTCGGATGGAACAGAATATTAGAGAAGACATGAGACAGCAAGTCCAAGCAATGAAAGTATATTTTGAAAACAAATTAAACAAACAAATTCAAACTGCAAAGAACGAGCTTTACCAGGAGATAGAGATTAAAAAAAAAAAAAAACCAAACAGTAATCCTAGAAATGCAGGAAACCATAAACCAAATTAAAAACTCGAACAAGAATATTACAAATAGACTAGATCAAGTAGAAATCAGAACATCAGATAATGAAGACAAAGATTATCAACTTGAAAAGAATGTAGTCAACACAGAAAAGATGCTTAAATCTCACGAGCAATCTATCCAAGAGTTATGGGATATCATAAAAAAGCCAAACTTGAGAGTCATTGGGATAGAAGAAGGTATAGAGGTTCAAACCAAAGGAATGGACAACCTACTAAATGAAATAATCCTAGAAAACTTCCCAGAGATGAAAGATGGAATGGATTGCCAAATCCTGGAAGCCTACAGGACCCCAAACATTCAAAACCATAATAGACCAACTCCAAGACATATAATTATGAAGATAGCCAACATACAGAACAAGGAGAGAATATTAAAAGCTACGAGAGAAAGGAGGCAGATTACATTCAGGGGTAAACCAATTAGGTTAACGACTGATTTTTCATCACAGACTTTGAAAGCGAGAAGATCCTGGAACAACGTATTTCAAACACTGAAAAAGAAAGGATTCCAACCAAGAATACTGTATCCAGCAAAATTAAGCTTCAGATTTAACAATGAAATTAAAATATTTCACGATAAACAAAAGCTAAAAGAATTCGCAGGCAGAAAACCAGCACTGCAAAGCATTTTGAGCAAAATACTACAAGAAGAGGAATTGAAAAATAGCGCCCAAAACTAACAGTGGGAGGTATCTCAGTAAAGGGGGAGAAAAATAACCAAAGAGGAAAAACTAGCCAAACTAAAATAAATAAATAAAGAAACATGACTGGAAGTACAAACCATATTTCAATTGTAACCTTAAATGTTAATGGCTTAAATTCACCAATCAAGAGACATAGGCTAGTAACCTGGATTAAAAAAACAAATCCAACAATATGCTGCCTTCAGGAGACTCATATGATAGGAAAAGACATACACAGGCTGAAGGTGAAAGGTTGGGAAAAATCATACCACTCACATGGCCCTCGGAAGCAAGCAGGAGTGGCCATACTCATATCGAATAAAATCAACTTCAAAACCTAAGTTAATCAAAAGGGACAAAGAAGGACACTATATACTGTTAAAAGGAACCATCCACCAACAAGACATAACAATTATCAATTTGTATGCACCAAACAATGGTGCTGCAACGTTCATAAAACAAACTCTCCTCAAGTTCAAGAGTCAAATAGACCACAACACAATAATTATGGGTGACTTCAACACACCACTCTCGCCATTAGACAGATCCTCTAGACAAAAGCTGAATAAAGAAATTATAGAACTCAATAATGCAAACAATAACCTAGACTTAACCGACATATATAGAATATATCAACCATCATCAAGCGGATACACGTTCTTCTCAGCAGCACATGGATCCTACTCAAAGATAGACCATATATTATGCCATAGGGCAACTCTCAGTAAATATAAAGGTGTGGAGATAATACCATGCACCATATCTGATCATAATGGAATGAAACTGGAAATCAACGATAAAAGAAGGAAGGAAAAGTCCTGCATCACCTGGAAAATGAACAATATGTTACTGAATGATCAATGGGTTACAGAAGACATAAAGGAGGAAATAAAAAAATTCTTAGAGATAAACGACAATACAGACACAACATACCGGAATCTACGGGACACAATGAAAGCAGTTTTAAGAGGGAAATTCATTTCCTGGAGTTCATTCCTCAAAAAAAGAAAAAACCAACAAATAAATGAACTCACACTACATCTTAAAACCCTAGAAAAGGAAGAGCAAAACAACAGCAAATGTAGTAGAAGACAAGAAATAATTAAAATCAGAGCGTAAATTAACGAAATTGAAACAAAAAAAAACATTGAAAAAATTGATAAAACTAAAAGTTGGTTCTTTGAAAAAATAAATAAGATCAACAGACCCTTAGCCATGCTAACAAAGAGAAGAAGAGAGAGAACTCAAATTACTAACATACGGGATGAAAAAGGCAGTATCACAACAGACACTACAGAAATACAGAAGATAATTAGAAAGTATTTTGAAACCCTATATTCCAATAAAATAGAAGATAATGAAGATATCGATAAATTTCTTAAGTCATGTGATCTGCCCAGAGTGAGTCAGGAAGACACACAAAATTTAAATAGACCAATAACAAAGGAAGAAATAGAAGAAGCCATCAAAAGACTACCAACCAAGAAAAGCCCTGGACTGGATGGGTGTACAGCGGAGTTTTACAAAACCTTCAAAGAAGAATTAATACCAATACTTTTCAAGCTATTTCAAGAAATAGAAAAAGAAGGAGCTCTTCCAAATTCATTCTATGAGGCCAACATCACCCTGAACCCGAAACCAGACAAAGACACTTCAAAGAAAGAAAACTACAGACCAATATCTCTAATGAACTTAGATGCAAAAATTCTCAATAAAGTCCGGGTGAATCGAATACAAAAGCATATCAAAAAAATTGTGCACCATGATCAAGTAGGATTCATCCCGGGGATGCAAGGCTGGTTCAATATACGGAAATCAATAAATGTTATTCACCACATCAATAGACTTAAAGATAAGAACCATATGATCATCTTGATAGACGCAGAAAAAGCATTCGACAAAGTACAGCATCCCTTTATGTTCAAAACACTAGAAAAACTAGGGATAACAGGAACTTACCTCAACATTGTAAAAGCTATATGCTAAGCCTCAGGCTAGCATCATTCTAAATGGAGAAAAACTGAAGGCATTCCCTCTAAAATCTGGAACAAGACAGGGATGCCCTCTCTCACCACTTCTATTCAATTTAGTTCTTGAAATACTAGCCAGAGCAATTAGACAGACAAAAGAAATTAAAGGCATAAAAATAGGAAAAGAAGAACTTAAATTATCACTACTTGTGGATGATATGATAATATATCTAACAGACCCAAAAGGGTCTACAAAGAAACTGCTAGAGTTAATAAATGAATTCAGCAAAGTGGCAGGATATAAAATCAACATGCATAAATCAAAGGCATTCCTGTATATCAGCAACAAAACTTCTGAAATGGAAATGAGGAAAACCACTCCATTCACAATATCCTCAAAAAAATAAAATACTTGGGAATCAACCTAACAAAAGAGGTGAAAGATTTATACAATGAAAACTACAGAACCCTAAAGAGAGAGATAGAAGAAGATCTTAGAAGATGGAAAAATGTACCCTGTTCATGGATAGGCAGAACTAACATCATCAAAATGGCGATATTACCCAAAGTTCTCTACAGGTTTAATGCGACGCCAATCAAAATCCCAATGGCATTTCTTGTAGAAATAGAGAAAGCAATCATGAAATTCATATGGAAAAACAAAAGACCCAGAATAGCAAAAGCAATTCTAAGCAGGAAGTGTGAATCTGGAGGTATAGCAATACCAGATTTCAAACTGTACTACAGAGCAATAGTAATAAAAACAGCATGGTACCGGTACCAAAACAGGCAGGTGGACCAATGGTACAGAATAGAGGACACAGAGACCAATCCATAAAATTACAACTTTCTTATATTTGATAAAGGGGCTAAAAGCATGCAATGGAGGAAGGATAGCATCTTCAACAAATGGTGCTGGGAAAACTGGAAATCCATATGCAACAAAATGAAGCTGAACCCCTTTCTCTCGCCATGCACAAAAGTTAACTCAAAATGGATCAAAGAGCCTGATATCAAATCAGAGACTCTGCGCCTGATAGAAGAAAAAGTTGGCTCCGATCTACATATTGTGGGGTCGGGCTACAAATTCCTTAATAGGACGCCCATAGCCCAAGAGTTAATAACAAGAATAAACAAGTGGGACTTACTTAAACTAAAAAAGTTTTTTCTCAGCAAGAGAAACAATAAGAGAAGTAAATAGGGAGCCTACATTCTGGGAACAAATCTTTACTCCTCACACTTCAGATAGAGCCCTAATTTCCAGAATATACAAAGAACTCAAAAAATTAAACAATAAGATAACAAATAACCCAATCAACAAATGGGCCAAGGACCTGAACAGACACTTCTCAATAAGTACATGAAAAAATGCTCACCATCTCTAGCAGTCAGAGAAATGCAAATCAAAACCACCCTAAGATACCATCTCACTCCAGTAAGATTGGCAGCCATTATGAAGTCAAACAACAATAAGTGCTGGCGAGGATGTGGGGAAAAGGGTACACTTGTACATTGCTGGTGGGACTGCAAATTGGTGCAGCCAATATGGAAAGCAGTATGGAGATTCCTGGGAAAGCTGGGAATGGAACCACCATTTGACCCAGCTATCGACCTTCTCGGACTATTCCCTGAGGACCTTAAAAGAGCCTACTATAGGGATACTGCCACATCAATGATCATAGCAGCACAATTCACAATAGCTAGACTGTGGAACCAACCTAGATGCCCTTCAATAGATGAATGGATAAAAAAAGTGGCATTTATACACCGTGGAGTATTACGCAGCACTAAAAAATGACAAAATCATGGAATTTGCAGGGAAATGGATGGCATTAGAGCAGATTATGCTAAGTGAAGCTAGCCAATGCTTAAAAAACAAATGCCAAATGTCTTGTTTGATTTAAGGAGAGCAACTAAGAACTGAGCAGGGAGGAAGAGCATGAGGAAAAGATTAACATTAAACAGAGACGAGTGGTGGGAGGGAAAGGGAGAGAGAAGGGAAATTGCATGGAAACGGAAGGAAACCCTCAGTGTTATACGAAATCACATAAGAGGTTGTGAGGGGAAAGGGGGGGAAAAACAAGGGAGAGAACTGAACAACAACAGATGAGGTAGAGAGGGAAGATGGGAGGGGAGGGGAGGGGGGATAGTAGGGGATAGGAAAGGCAGCAGAATACAACAGTTGCAAATATGGCATTATGTAAAAATGTGAATGTGTAACTGATGTGATTCTGCAATTTGTATTTGGGGTAAAAATGGGAGTTCATAACTCACTTGAATCAAATGTATGAAAGATGATATGTCATGAGCTTTGTAATGTTTTGAACAACTAATAAAAAAAAGAAAACCATGGGATGATAATTTTGATATTGGTCCTAAGCATCATTTCTTCACTAGATTCTTAAGTAGATGGTTTCTGAGCAGTTAGGAGGAGAATGTGATCACTGGGAGCAATATGGGTTCCAGAGGAATGACAGCTGGCTAAGCAGATTTCATCCTCCTGTCAGTCTAGTACTTCAAGGAGTAAAGTTAAAATATAAGCTGTCCTAGATTCCACAGTGCACCTCACATTTGGTCACAGCATTCTTAAGAAACATGATGGGAAAGGAGAGTGGAGTATTGCTTAGGTGGACTCAGAGCTGTTTGAAAACCCATTCATTCAACAAGAACCTTGGATTCTTGTATTCTAGGCCTCAAGATGAAAGTTTAGAGAATGAACAGTAAGTGTCTGCTATGTACCATGCAAAGGGATTTAAACTTGTGATTTCTGTTACTTGTCTGAGAGATGAGTATCATCTCCATTTTACAAATGAAGAAGTGTTGTTCAGATAGTTGCTCAGGATCATAACACTAGTACACGCTATAGCTGAGATTTAAACTGTGTTCTGCCTGATGATAAAGCCATGATCTTCCCATGGCATGGTCTTTATTGCTTCAGAGAGTAGAACTAGGTTAATGATTTGAAGTTGTCAAGAGTGAGTCAACAAAAGAAAATCAACATAAGATGCTGGGTCAATAGGAGAAACTTTTCATCACGGAGAGCCATGAACATCACCATTGTGAATGACCTCTGAGCCTATTCCTTCCCACTCTCACTGCAGCTCTTCAAATAGAAAATGGATGACTGTCAGAGGTGCTGTGACTGTGATAACTGTGTTAGGGAAGATGTGAATCCACAGGACTCTGAGATTCCCTTCCTGGGAGTATCCTTTGAATCTGTGACATTTCACATACTGCTGAAAACTATAAAAAGAGTTTTAAAATCTTCTCTTGATTTCAACATTGTGCTTATTCCAGGCAGAGTGGTAAGTAGTATTATAGAACAGTAGTAAGAAAAAAAAGAAATATTACTCAACATCCCAGTGTGAGTCATTATAATGCTTGACATATCTTCTTCCCTTGTCTCTGTTTACCTAATTTTTTAAATAGTCATAGTCATAAGTTTGTTTACTGCCTTTTTAACTTACAGATATTGTGGAAGTATTTTACTGTGCTTTTGAGAAACCCAGTAAATGTCATTTTTAATGACACGATTTTTCAAGTTTCTTATATGTGTTTTATCTCTGTTTCAGATAATTCTTAGGATAATTCTTAGGATTATTGTAATGAAGTGTTCAAGGGTCCAAGTATCTACATATCATCCAATGTTTTATAAAAGATATTTGTACAGATACACACCCGCGAGCAGTGCTTGAGAATGCCGGTCTTTCTTCATCTTCACTTCCATTTTGGATGACTCTTAAAAACTTTTAGTAAACTTTATAGGTGAAACATGGTATCTAAAATATGTTTTAATTTTATTTCTTCGATGATTGATGTGATATATTTTCAATTTTCATGTTTGTTATTCAATCATATTGTTTTTCATTTTTCAGTAGCGATAGTTTTTCTGTTTTTTTTATAAGTAATTTATATATCTGGAAAATTTCTACCTTTATGCAATGTTAGCTATATATATTTTTTTCTTATGTTGAGTTTTAATATTTCTTTGGTTGTAAAAGACAGAAAGTCACTTCCAGATAGTTTAACAAAAATTTACTATTTCATGTCACTGAAGACTGGGGAGAATCGCCCTTAAATAAGGTGAGTTTAGGAACTAAACTAACCAGGTTCAGAATCTTCATCTCAGTTGTGATTTCCCCTGGATTGATCTCATTCAGGCTGACCTTTCCTACCTAGAGGTCGAATGACGAGGCAGTGGCCATTCAGACAGCTCTGTACAATGAAGATAGATTCTTTTACCCAGTTATTTCAGTACAGCCTCATGACTTGAGTCTCACAGGATAGACAAACACCTTGTGCCTATTCCTAACGTAGTCAATTTGCCTAGAGATACACAATGTGAGACTGACCCCCAAATATCTCAAATGTGTATTTTTGGAGAGATGAAGACAACCCCAATTAAGCCAAGAAGTAACACTGTTTGCTCGAAGAAAAGTTAGAAGTGCTGCTACCAAAAATATTAGCTGTCTATTATGTTTTAGATTTTGATCCATGGTGTTTTCTGATATAAAGACTCAAACATGTTTTCAAATTTGACATTTAATTTCTTATTAACTGTTAAGTTTTAGAAGTCAAATAATTGATAAAATCATCTTTTCTCCTAATTTTTATAGTTTAGATTTTTGTATTTTTAAGTAAATTAGGTACTAAATAGATTTAAAAACCACATAGTTAACTAAATATTTTAGTAATATTTGTTGCTGAAACTGATTCAGATTATACATTTACTCTATACATAAATATTAGTTAACACTTCCATTTCTAAGTCATCACTTTTTTCTACATATTCTTATGTCAGAACCACAGAATTTTAGTTGTTGTAGATATGTAATATGCCTTGTTGTTTGATATTCAGCTTGAATAGGAAAGGATAAAAAGATCTGGAACCAGGAACTTGATGTACCATTTGGAGCCTGTTTTTACCCAGAAGGGGCTTCCTGTGCACATGGACTTTCCTGGAGTTGAGGTTAGGAAACAGCTGAAACGTAAAGAGAAAGTAAGAAAGGAAGGGCATTTAGGGCCAAAGATTCTTAAAATTGCCTTAAGATACAAAAACATCGTGGTACATTTGTGCTAGATGTGTTGGTGTCTTCTTTATTTGAGGCTTAAGAAAATGGTTAAGAAGGCAATTTCTTTTTTTTTTTTAGATTTTTTATTTTAGTTGTTGATGGGTCTTATTTTATCTATATGTATGTGATGCTGAGACTTGAACACAGTGCCTCATACATGCTAGGCAAGTGCTGCACCACTGACCCACAATCCCAGCCCCACAAGGCAATTGCTTGTTAGCATACTCCTTTTAAAATTCTTGCTTTCTTTTGACGTCTCCAAATCAAGCTATCCATGCCACTCATGTTTAGAGAATGACATCAGTTAGATGTTAGTGCTTCATAAACTTGCTGATTTCAGGGCCTTTTGTCAGGGAGAGGGGCAAAACTTAATATTAAACAATGACCTTCTAATAGTTAGATTTGAGGCTGCTCTGAGAGCTGGAGAAGTTCAGTGAAATAAAGGGCCTCCTGTGTTTCTCAGCTAGCATCATGTAAGTGGTGTCCACTTTATCCCAGTGTAAGGCTGATTCCACCTCTACGCAGTTCACAGAATCTAAGGGAGATATCATACCTCTTTTATCCATGAACTGTACTGAACTCTAATATCTGCTAGGGAATGTGCTTGGTTCTGGGGATTCTGATATAAATAAAACACCATCCCATTCTTGAAGGAGTTCATTTGCAGGAAGACGGTCATAATTCTTCACACTTGTTTTCCCATAGTTGAAGCTCCCCCTGTGAGGACCTAAGACTCCTGACAGTTCATCCCAGCACTTCATTTAGAAGTCAGGATAAATTGCCTTGCATATTAGATGGGTTCTGTAGCCTTCATGGTTCCCACCTATGCTCACATTGTGGCAGAGACTCCCACCCAAAATATTTACTTTTCCCATCCCATGTCTGCCTGTTCGTAAGTGTAATGGTGTAATGGTACATTTTTTTTTTTTTGGAGTTCTACTCTTGATATGGTACTTTGCTTAGTTTTTCAAACTCATCATGCCCTTTTTTGTCAATGTTTATATGATAAGATTTTTCTACCTTGAAATCTTGATCTGGGTTTTTCAAAGAGCAGCCTTTAATTCTGCATAGCACTATTACTGCATTCTCCATGTGTTTGGTGCTATGATTTTAATGATTACGCCCCCTCAAAGATTGTGTTGAAACTTAATTCCCAAGGCAACAGTTTTTGGATGTGGGACCTTTAGGAAGTGATTAGGCCATAATGGCTCCAGTCTCATGGATGGAATTCTTGCCTCATAAAGCAGCTGGAGGGAGCTAGGAAGGCATCTTTTTGCCTTTACATTCCATTTGCCATGTGAGGACATAGCACTTGTCCCCTCTGGAGGATGCAACTTTCAAGATGCCATCTTGGAGACAGAACCTTAACTTCACCAGATACTGAACCTGTCAGTGCCTAGTCTTGGATTTCAAGCCTCCAGAACTGCAATGATTCAATTTCTATTGTTTATACAACACAATGCATTTATGTTTTTTTATGTGGTGCTGTGGATCGAACCCAGGCAAGGGCTCTACCGCTGAGCCACAATTCCAGCCCAATTTCTATTGTTTACAGATTGCCCAGTCTGAGACATTTTCTCATAGTAGCACATTTTATCTTATCCTGTGAAATTTTGTTGACATCAAGGAATTTTGGTGGGTCTGAAGACCAATTCTTTTCAAAAAAATGTTGCAGAAATGCAGTTGTAGTGGGTTCTCCTCAATGGAGGCAGGACGTGCTTCTTTTTTCATTGATCCTGCTAAGTGGCAAGATCCTGTCTTTTGGGGTGAAAAATCTTCATGTGATTATATGTTCTAATTTATCATGTGATGATCATATTAGTTCTGTCACCCACCCTTTTGCATTCTGTCATCCGAGCCCCACTGGGAGGTGAGGCTATTACCCTTCACAGAAAGGTGCTGACTTACTCATCACAGGGAGGCTGCTTCCTGCCTGACGGGCTGCGTCTTTGGAAGCCTTCCAGCAGGAACATTCATCGTTTACAAATTGATTTGCGCTGCCTTGGCCAGCGTTTAATTCCAATTTAAATTTCTTCTCTTGAAGGTCTCCTGCAAAATTTCAACTATTCCTTCCTGAGTTTCCCTTCTTTCCTGCCTAGTATTTTTTTTTTTCAGTTTGACTTGTAGAGTCTTTTTCAAAACCTACCTTTACCCAGTTTATTTGTCCCTTTAAGCTCTTATTTATTTTCTGGATTGCCCAAGAAGACTACCTGGCTCCTTTAACTGACTCCAAAGTCACTGTGTCTGGTTATATGCTACTAATTTGTTACTTATTTCATACCTGGACTCATAGCATAATGATTAAGGTCACAGGCCAGAGTCAGACTCTGAATTTTCAAGCTACTTGACCTTGGGCAAGTTACGTACGTACCATTTCTAGACCTCCAGTTTCTTCATTGGTGGGATGGGACCAAGACTCACCTTCCTCAGTGACACTGCACAGTCTATTCGGTGTTTATATACATAGTAAATGCTCAAGTAGAGAAGAGCAAGTATTGCAACTTCTTTTTGCCAATCACTGATTTTCTTTTAAAAAAATATTTCCCTGCTACTTTAGGACAAAACTTCTTATAAATATTAAGACTGGTCTGTAGGCACAAATGTTATTGAATTCACAGGTTAAGGATTATCGTCTAAGAGATTATGAGCTTGAAATATCTAAATTAGCAATATAGCAACAGAGAAACTCAATCTCATTGGAGATCAAATCAGAGTAATAACAATTGTCATATTCTTACCTGATAGCAAAAAAATGAATAGCATATTGACAACAGAATGTGCCTGCATATAAATTGTATTTTTACTGAAACATTCAGAGTAACTGACTTTTTTTCATGAATAATATTGAAATGAATCTCAACAGACCTTTAGGAAGTTCTTTTTTTTTGATATTCCTCAACATTTTTCTTGATCATGTTTAATCATAAATGTAGAAAATGAAGATTGATTCAGTAGCAGAGTTTTTTCCCCCAGAGAATTCATTCTAACGTTGCTTAAGAAGAGTTACTGACCGGCCCTAATTTGGCCTGTCCTTTGGATCAAAGCATTTCATTTCACACTCTCCCATTTTTCCTATTATGAAGTTCTCCTGCTTGGCTCATCATTTCTAGCTGTCATGAATAAGGTATGGAAACTTAGGACCAGATTTCTTACCAAAAAAGGATAAATTCTCTGATTCTCAACAATTCTGAGTTAGCATATTTCCTCTAATATCATCATTGATTTTGTTTTTTGTAGTGGAAGTAACGATATGTTACCTGTATTCTGGTTTTATATATGATGTCTTTAAAAATAATCAGTGATGCATGTAATTACATGTTATTTGTATAACTATCACAACCAAAATATATGTTTAAGCCTTTTGAGGATCAGTCTCTAAGACATGTGTTCATCTTGGCAACCTCTACTATCTGAAAAATTTTTAATTTTAAAAATTTTGATTGATTCTGCAATTTTTATTGCCTCTGATTCCATTGTCTGTACCATAAAACAAATTTCTGTGAACTAAACAACTTAAAAATTAATACATAATGTAACATGTACTAATTAGTATAATCTTTTGATATTTTAGCCAAAACTTGGAATCTAAATTTAAGTTAAAAAATTGACTATGTGTTTTCCACTATTAGAAATAATTCAACTGAGGTTGTTGGAGAAGTGTTTACCTGTTTGCTCAGTGTACTGGTAATGAGGTCTACAGACAATTCACAATTTATTCTGCTGCTTGGATGTGGTCAGATTTTCTTTAGACATCTATTCTATGTCTCACTTTTAGAAATGTTACCATGGAAAAATTGTTTCTTAGAAACCAGAAAACATGAGGTATAACTTTTGTTAATCTGGTATAACTTTCTCCTTCTTTCTGTCCTGCTATCAAAGGCAAATTTATATTATTATTATTTTTTTTGTTTGTCACATTCACAGTCCTGAAAAGATTTAAGGAACTGAAAGTCACAAATACTGATGATGTTGTGTATGAGCAAAATAAAGGACACTAAATTGGCTGAGAAGCTTGGAGAGGGTTTTGGTATCATCTCCTCTTTGGAGGGATTCTTTCTGTTAAAACATCAGAAGCTCCCCCCTTGCTCTTTGTCCTGCCTGGGGAGAGAGAGTCAATGGGCAGGACATTTAACAGATTTATCATGTTCTTCCAGGACAGAGAAGGGAAGGCCCAACACCTCAGAATTGGGCCTCCGAATGAAAAATTGCCATGAATTTGAATGAAGATAAGAGAGAAGGGGACAATGAAAGATGCTCCAGTGGTGAGGGACTGTCGGTGCTGGCGGCTGCCCATCCCTCTTATCTCACCTAATGGCGGGCGCCTGCCAATGTTTATTTGGCCATTGCCATTCACCAGCTGCTCCTCTACCATGTTGTTTTTCTTCCCAGATGGCAACACGATGTTCCACGATAAAACTGACACAAAAAACAATGCAAAATTTGTCTAAGAGAGGTTCAGCAAGCATAAGAAAAACATCTGATATCTCTCAGAGCCCGCCAAGTTCACAGCTTACGGTGCCAGAGTAATTATGGGATGATTTGAACAGAGGCAATGCATGGGGAAGCCACTTCCAAATGTATCAGGTAGGTTTCCAGAAGAGGCAAAACATCCGGCTCTCTCTCTCTCTCTCTCTCTCTCTCTCTCTCTCTCTCTCTCTCTCTCGGTCCTCTGGCACCCTGACAGAATCAATGAGTAGAGTCTGTGGCTCCCAGAAGCCTCATACATTACTGAATCCTGTGCTTTACCCCATACTGCCTAATTAATGGCTCACTATTTTACAAACTCTTTTATTCAATTAGACTCTGCTTTCAATAAGATAAACACTCCTCCTATAAAAATCCTAGGAAACCAACATTCTAGGTTGCTTTCTTGCCAAAACACCTGCTTTTCTGTTGCTCCTGGTATCTTACCCTGTCCAGTCTGCATTTGGCTATTTGGTTTTACAAAAATGGACTGGTATATTGGGGATTAATATGAAAGGAGAGGGTGTCCCTCCCATCTTATTACTATGAGGGCTATTTCCCTGGTAGCCTCTACACAAAAACAGAGACTAAAGAGAATCATATTGTTATTTTTATTGATTACAAAGAGCCACAGATGTTATTTAAAATGGGACATTGGCTAGGTCTCATGTTCATCACAGTCAGGCAAAGTTCAGCCTTTTACATGGGTTACCATCACTACACTCTTTGTCAGACTAGATTTTTAGGTGAAATGCCAGAGAGGTCTTTAATTTCGTCTTGGCGTTTCTTCATTTGACTCAGAGTTGTCTCCAAGGGATGACGGTATTCCTGTCTGTCTGGTTAGAGTTTTCAGAGTTATTAAAGTTTATTTGACTTATTTTAGAGATAATACTGAGAAAGAATAGTTTTTAGAAATTCTGTTTGGAATCTGAAGAACATGTCCCAAACTCATTTTACGGTGAAATCTTGGTTTTGAATTGTTAGTAATGAAAAATAAAGAAGAGAAAATGCCCAATAACCTTTAGTGAAAAGTTCTATTGTTGTCAACGAATTAACTTTTCTGACTTATAAGTGGTACAATTTATTGATAAAATTTAAGTACAGATTTTACATTTATTTGATCTGGGAAGAGAGTTGTTACTGTAGGTAATATCTAATAGGAAAACTTATCCCATAAGCCTTGACACATTTCCATGCATAGGGAAAGGCTGTTGAAAGGCTCAAGATTTCCTGAAAAAGACCTGAGTTTAGGTCTGAGCAGGGCCATTAACATTGGATGAGTATTGTAATCTCTATTTCCTTTATAGAAAATGGAAACATGAGTGATAATCCTCAAATACATTTATTATGAGGATCAAAGCAGTTGACAGATATAAGAGTTTTATAAATCATGGTACAATATCAGGTATTAGTGTGTTATAGATAATGTTTCTCTGTTTAGTTCAGTCTTCACAAAGTCTTACTTTTTCATAGACTATAATTTTCCTTCAGTGGAATATTTTTTTTTTTTAAATTTATAATTTGTTATTGCAACCTCAGAAATCCTGGGAGGATAGGGCAGTGCAGATTTTATGACTGTTGTGAATATCTGACCTTCTAAGGGCAGAGGAAAGATCTGAATATATTAACATTTAAGGTCACGCTCTAATTCAGTTTTGTAGGAAGCAACATCATTTGACATTTCAACCTTTTTTGCAGGACAGATTGTTGGGCATTTTCCAAGGTACCAAGAGCTGAACTTTTCCTTCCAGCATTGAAGTTGTTGGCCATTTATATACAGGTGGAATTAATATAGTATACATATTCTTGTTTATATTCATGTTGGATCAGAATGATTCTATGGACCCAGAGGAGAACAAGGTCAGGTTGAGGACTCTCAGAATATTTGAGAGAGAGTTTGATCTTACTAATCCATGGCTGTTGGGGCTCATATTCATCTAAAGTAAAGCAGTGGTTCTCAATTCTGGCTTAAAATCACCTCCTCAGTATTTGTGTCTGTCTGGTTTCAGTTTTTCATGGCTTACTTAGTTAGAAGAAGCTTACTTAGAAGAACCCACGTTCATACATTCTGATTTAAATGGTTGAAGGTGATACTTAGTCATCAAAAATCTTTTAAGCTTCCCAGGTGATTCTAAGTTGCAGGTAGGCTGAGAACTATAGGTAAGCAGTAATAAAATACCTACTGATATCTACACAATGCTTAGGTAGTCAGCGAGGCATGGTTGGAGGAGTTCTAATTTTTGAGCAGTCAGTGGAACCAATATTCATAATGGTTTTAAAATCATATGTTTTTTGAATTACAAATGTTGACCCTAAATTTTTTACATTCATCAGAGGATAAATTTATTTAATTTTTTAAAGATTAAACTCGGTATTCCAACATGAATTGTTAAACATGTGTTACCAATTTTTGAATTTGAAATATTGGACATAACAGGTTAAATTTCAAAAATGGTAAATATTGACAGATATAGCCCATGCACACAAAAGCTCTCTGGGGATTAAGAGGTAAAAGAGTCATGAGACCAAAATATTTGGGAGCCACTGCTCTTATTCATTTTTTTACTTTCTTCAGAGCTCTTATGTCTATCTGAAATTATCTTCTTTATTTGTTTGTGCATTAATATTATGACATTCCCAACTATAACATAAATATTCTAAGTACAGTTTGCTCACCACTATACTGCAAGTACCCAGAAGTGTCAGGCATATAATAGTTGTTATGGACTGAATTATGTACCAACCCAAATTCATGAATTGAAGTCCTAATCCCAAGTATCTCTGAATGTGAATGAATTTAGAAACAGGGGTTTTGCAGAAGTAATTAGTTAAGAGGAGGCCATACTGGAGTAGGGTGGGTTCCTCATCCAATGACTGATGTCCTTATAAGATGATGGTTAAGTGAAGACACAGAGATGCACAGGGAGGACACCACATGAAGACTGGAGTCCTGCTGCTCCCAGCCACGTAACGATGAGAAACTAGGAGAAAGGCCAGGGGCAGAGCCTTCCCTAGTGCCTTTGGAGGGAGCATGGCCCTGCCAACGCCTTGATCCCAGACTTCTGGCCTTTGCAACTGTGAGGCAATCAATTTTTGTTGTTGTTGTTCTGGTTTGTGGTACTTTGTTAGAGAAGCCCTAGGAAACTAATATGGCAAATATTCAATGTATACTGATTGCATGAATCTCCTTGTTCTTCATGTGTACTATCATATTAATTTTCACAACAACCTGACCAAGTTATTGTTATTATTTCTGCATGTGAAGAATAGGAGGGTTAGCGAGATTGAGAGATCAAGGTTATTGTTGTGATTTAGATGTGGTATCCCCCAAAAGCTCACATGTGAGACAATGTAAGAAGATTTGGAGGAGAAATGATTAACCTAATCAGTGAATTAATCCCTAATGAGATTAACTGAGTGGTAACTAGAGGCAGGTGGAAGTGGTTCATTGGGTGCATGGCTATGGGGTATAGATTTTATATCTGGAGAGTGGAGACCTCTCTCTCTGCCTTCTGATTTTCATGTGAGCTGCTTCTCTCTGCCACACTATTCCACCATGATGTCCTACCTCACCTTGAGCCCTGAGGAATGGAGCCAGCCTCTTATGAACTGAGATCTCTGAGACTGTGAGCCTTCAAATAAACTTTTCTTCCTCTACAGTTGTTCTAGTTGAGTCTGTTAGTCACAGCATTGACAAAGCTGATTAAAACAGCTATATCTCTCTGCCTTCTTTTCTGTGCTAGTCAGTTTTTCATTGCTATGAGAAAAATACCTGACAAAAACAACATAGTGGAGGAAAAATTTATTTGGAGCTCATGGTTTCAGAAGTTCAGTCCATGGTCAGCTAACTTCATGTCTCTGGGCCTAAGGTGAGGCAGAACACCATGGAGGAAGGGCATGGCCAGGATTATGAGGAGCCAGGGACCCAATATAATCCCCTATGGCATACCTCCAATTATAGTCCACCTGCCTACAGTTACTACACAGTAATCTATTCAAATTATTAATCCAGCAAATGGATAACCCCCTAATGAGGTTACAGCTGTCATAAGCTAATCATTTTATTTCTGAACATTTCTGCATTGTGTACCATGAGCTTTTAGGGGGATACTTATATCCAAACCATAACACTCCTTAAGCCAGAGCTTCTTATAAGCATGTGCTGTGTGGCTTGACACATATATTGTATAACTGGCATATATGAAAATGAGAAGTTGCTATGGGCAAGTGCAGTGCAGAGAAAGAATACTCAATGTTGAAGCCCAGTGTATGGAATGTCAGACATTCAATCTTTCACTCAGGTTAGATTTTCTCCTGATATCTGCTCCATAACTCCCAGCCTAGCAGCCTCAGAAACTTTCAGTGGGGAAGGAGCATATACAGTTTGTCTTTGCCATCTGTATTCTACCTTGTCGTGTTCTCAAGGTCAAGGTGAGGCAAAGGAGAGAAGGAGAAGGATGGTCATGAATATGGCTGTAGCCCTCTGGGGTGACAGATGGGATATTTGAGGGTTCCTTGGGGACTTCTACTGCAGCATGTTCCCTGGCACAGGAGATGCACCCTCTGGCCGACCCTGAGACCTGATTCTTTCAATCAAAGTTATCTTAACCCAGAAAATGGTCACTTGGATTTGGCCCTTTGCTGGCAGATCAAGTCCTACTACTTTCCTTGGCATCCGTTCTGACTCAAAGGAAATATTTGGCTCTTTTTTCACATAAACTCTGGAAGTGCAGACTGCTCCCACCATGGCTCTCTCTTCTTCCTGGCCATAAAAGGCAGCAGCTCATGCAAGCTTTGCACATTTGGATCCTTTCCAGACTATAGTCAGGCTCCAGGCTCTATGTCCTTCAAAGTCTAGGGATTTTTGTGTTGAGCCTTCTGAGAACCTTTCTTGAAGCATCCCTCACTTGACTTGAGTGGTTGTGGTGGGAAACATTCTGATTTTAAACATAATTTCATGATATCATTTTAGATTGATATTGCTAATATTGTTATTATGAATAAAAAAATAAAACTGGGTAAAATGTGAATTTGAATGTTCCAAACCATGGATCCCTCATTTTAACATTTTAAATAATTCAATTTCTCCTACTGAAAATGCACTAGATGGTAGGCACTACACCAGGACAAGAAAGATAGCCCTAAATTTCTAAATTTGCATGCAGTACATTACTTTGGACAGTAGCTTGGTGTGCATGTTAACAAACCTTGGTTGAGGGCTAGTGTATGGGCAAAGCATTAGATAAATAGAGGATAGCTGTGTATGTATACACTCACATGCCTGCACTATCAGTCAGGTGAATACTGCCTTGCCAGGCATGTCATAGAGGTAGATGCAGAGAGGTGAGCCTGAAGGGTTGCCCCATTTTTTATATAGTAAAGCCAAGATTTCCTACCACACTTTGTGCAAACAAGAAAAGACATCATTATTTTGTCAACGTACCACCGTTGCATGGGTCTGACACTGTCACTGCTGTGTAAGTGGATGTGTGTTGGGAAAGCCAGGACTTCCTGTGAAATATCACTAACCATCTTGTTTATTTTCCCATTTATTTAAAACTTGTAGTTACTAAAAAGAATATTAGGACTTAAACTCCCTAAGAGCTATATTGGGTATGGTGTTTGACGTAGAAGTTCTGTGGTCTTTTAAACAGATTTTGTGGTGAAATAAAAAGATCAGTAGACTGGACATTAGAAAATCTACATGTTTATTTTGGTCTGTGAATTTGGGTATATGCATTTTTTTGGACTTTAAATATTTTTCATCATTAAAACAAAGGACACATGGCTTGCAAGGTCAGTTCTGGAGCTGACATCTAATGGGTGAATGATTATGTCTTTATTCTAGTTATTTCTTTGGTCAGGGACAACGTATCTTCATGGATGGTGCAGGATCATCTGATTCAGTTCACTTTGATGAGAAGTCACTGACAATATTAAAGTCTAGGTATGATACCGAATGCCATAGAGAACAGCAAACACGAGGAACTTATGATCTTTGCTAAAAGGGCATAGTGTGCTAAGTCCTATGATGAAAGGCCAAAGTTAGAGGAATAGAGATTAATTCTAGCTAGAGTGTTCATTAGAAAAGACCTCCAGGAATTGCCATGATAGCGGCCAGACCTTGAATAATGAATATGATTTTTACAAGTACAGATGAAAAGAAAACTCTACATTGGATGGAGGGCATTAGAAAGATAATGCTGATAGGAAAGCCCACTAGCATGTTTAGACAATAGGGAATAGTTTAGCTTGGAGGTCAGGGATGCATTAGGAAGCCTCAAGGTCCATCCAAGGAACAGCAGATACAATTGAAATCTCAATTTTGCTTCAGTTTAAAATTTCTTTTCTTGGACTTTCAATTCCACTTCCTACTGCCACCGACCTGAACCTACTTCATTCCTTCTGTTTTTTTTTTTCTCAAGATGAGCTCCCAAACAGTGCTTTGACTCTCTTCTATCTGACATTTGTTTCAATTCAGCTTTTCAAACTCTGTCTTCATCCAGCTCTGAAGTTCATGCTTCCCAATGCCAGATCTGCAGCCAGAATACCATTTAGAAATAGTACTTAGGGGTTATCTCTGCATTTGAAATCTCTGGATCACTTCTCACTCAACATTAAATTTAGGTTTTCCCTATTCCAGTAAAATATCCAGATATATTTGATCACTTTTTTCTTCTAACTGTTTATCATTTAATTCTTGAACATTCTCTCCCTGTGTCATGAGGTCTATAAACAATTCAGTGCTTCACTAATTGCCCTTGACATGTCCATGAATAATCTTAAAATGTATAATATTAAGCATTGCTTCTTCTCGTAAATTCAGCATTGTGAAGATTTATGTAAGTTGTATCAATAACCCAGGAGGGAGAAGTAGACACATTTTATTCCTAAACAAGGAACATATATTACTGTTCTGCTACCCAAATCAGACTACTGAAGACCTGTGTGTCTGTACTAGAAGACTGCATTAGGGAATTTTTAAGATATGGGAGTTCATGTGCATGGGGGTGGGGGGAATGATATCTTTTCACTAACCTCTCACTGAAATGTAACATTTCTTTCAATTAGCAATAAGGCAATAAACCACATTAGTTTTAGTAATATCTGTGAATTTGTTACTAACAGAAATCAGATACTTTTTATAGCATATTATAATTGTTATAGTTCTCTCAAAATGACCTTTATGTGCATTATTGTTTTAAAATTATGGTAGTTATTAAATCAACCTCTGGAAATTGATGTGTTACATGTTAAAGAAGTACATATGTTGTCATACTATATTTTTATTTTAAAATGTTTTAAATGTATTTAAATATAACTTCTTTCCTTGTAATTGTCTGTGTTTTTTTATATGTATTTAAAAATAATATTCTCAGAAGGGATTCATAGATTGCTCCAGACTGTTCAAGGAATCCATGGCACAAAAAGGGTTATGAGTGCTGCATTAGGTAACATTTGAAATGATAGCTCATATAACATTGAGATTGGATTTGATTAGATTAGATAGAAAAGATACCTATCATCTTAAGGAAAAACCCCCCTTTTGCTCCTCCTATTTTCATGATGCAGAGGATGACCCAGTAACATAGTCTTAAATCATTAACAATTATCACTATTGCAAACAACTGGGCAATTTTTTTTTTTTTTACAAAATCCTTCTCTTCTGTCTAACTAAATGCCAATGCATAGTGATGAAACACAAGACACAGCCCAGAGAGTATTTTTAAACCTGGAGCAATCTTGGAAATACACACACACACACACACACACACACACATTTTAATAACATTTTCTTTAGTATGTGTTTAGGAGAAATGCTAACAAATAATTTATCAGTTACTCTACTGATTGGAATATTTCACCAAGAAACTGTGTTTTGATATTATGTATGTATGTATGTATACATCACACACACACATCTCCAAATACATTTACATGCAGGTCTGTAAATATATCTATAGGTTATGTAGATATACAGCATAGATAGATATCAAGGTTTTATGTACTGGACGGCTAAAAAGTTATTAATGCTATCCTGTAGAGCTGAAGATTAAGATGGCAGTTTCTCTTTACTTTCATTTATAACTCAATATTCATTTATAAATCAGTATTCATTCATGAATCTTATTTATAGGTTTTTGCAAAAATAAATTTATAAAATTTATAAACTCTCTGCTAAATAATCTCCTTTGTCCCATTAGATTATGTCAGTATGTCACTTTGCAATTCAATCATCAGTTCCTGAAATATTAGTATAAAAAAGAGGTAAAATTTGGACTTTTTAAAATTACTTTTCAAATATATCGTTTATTTCTGGCAAAGATATTGTTCTATGTATGTGTTACTATAACTCTTTTTCTTTGCTGACCCTTCATTTTTGATCCTTTGCCAGATTCTTAATTGAAAGCCATGTTATTAAGTGAGGTTCTTGGTAAAGCCTTTCTGTACTAGTGGTTTATATCTTCTACACATATCTACCAGTAAACATTGTTCCAAGGATTCATTTGTTCTCTCTTGTCATTGGAGATGTTGAGTAGACCATATGCTAAGCTCCATTACCGTCTTGCTGAAATAGGCTTAGTTCTATTCATATACTGGGGTGTCTCCAGGTAGGCTCATGTTTCAGCCACTTTCTATATTTATCGAAATATAGAGCCACTCAGTTGTGTGAATTGAGTCCCTCTGCTTGGGGGTAATGTTTCTTGGCACCATCTACGGCTTTGGCAGCCTTTTTCAGTCAAGTAGCTAGAGAAGTGCTTCAAATTTGAAAGTAAGTGTAAATTCATGACAAAGAATAGCCCTATCTGATCCAAGTATGCCCAGAAACTTTTCAATACTCTTGTGATAACTGCTGATAAAACTTAATTTGGTTACCTAGGTGGCCCTTATGAGTTTGTATTGTGCTGTATGTATAGCCATTTGATTGTTGGAACTTCATAAACTCTCTCTCTCTCTCTCTCTCTCTCTCTCTCACACACACACACACACATACACATAATGTAATAGCTGAGGTGTATGTCTCATTTAAGAAATCTCACTGTAATTTATCAAGGAAGCATCTTCAACATACCTCTACATACCCAGCAGTAGTACTAACCACAATGGTGAAGTTGTCAGGCAGATTGCCTCAGAAAATATTTAATTAAGATATATTAAGCTACCTTAAGGATATCTCTGAGGTAGCATTTTTCATGATAATAAAAGATTTATTGATGACTTAGTTTTTAAATTTGTTATCTGATTAGAACCAACTACAGAGCTCTTTGCAAAGGTAGAAGTCCAAGAGTTGCTACTAACTCTGTATTACCTATTCCATAGATTTCTTAAAGGCAGAGTCCCTAATGAGGAGATCATAAACCTCTGCCTTTGAAAAAATGTATTCTATCCTATTGGGTTCTAATTGCTGATGTTAAACTCCAAGGCAACTACATGGAAAGCTAGTGAAAAGTTTACCAGGAATTAGAACAAAATAGATTGAAAGAAGAAAAATAATCCCCAGAATGATGCAACAGAAGATATTCCACAAATGAATGATTCCACATCCTGTGATCCTTCCAGTCATCATAGAGCCCCAACTGTATGCTAAGCCCAATGTTGGGTTTGGGGATATAAAGACAGACCCTATGTAGTCCATGTCCTCAAGGAATTGACAAGCTGTTTTGTTAAATAGCTAACCATAGTAGAGAACAGGATAAAATAAATGCTAAGGGGAGAAAAAGGAGGACAGTAACTGTTGGCTACAACCTGTCCTTGCAGGCAGCTTATAAGACAGAGTGCTGTGTGCTCCCTGACGAATTGCTATTAAAAACCTAGTGTTCTACTCCAGAGGGTTAAGAATGAGCCTTGTTTGCCGACCAGGGTTGAGAGATGTATAATGAAACTCATTTAATGAGGCTTTCTGAAAGCAGAAGTGCTTTGACTAGAGGCAACTTCCATTTTTCTAAGCATCATTGTGGTTTGCTCATAAGTAAAGGGCTTTGTTGTAAACACATTTTTTTTTCCCAAAGGCTCCTTTGACAATAGAAGAAGATTGCAGTTCTCTCTGCAGGCCAAAAGAGGGCACTTGAAGCTCTTGGTATAGCTTTTACAGCGGGTCTGAGCAGGCGCTTGGCTCAGATTTGTTGGGATGTTTTCCTATTCCCACAGAATAGACCTAATTGAATACTGTTTGGGTTCTGGAAGGGATGTGGAAGGTACAGTTAGTTAGGCTCTGGCTTTGGTCTTTTCAAGCTGAATATTCTTATTTATTTAAGCATATCTAGTATTAATAGATTCATAATCTTTTCCCCTATTTATTTGTAGAGGAGGAACATATTGGTGTTAAGAAGAGTGTGTCCTGAAAGCCATGGAATACAGCAAAATAGACTAATATTTATGTTTGCTCTGAAAAGGTACCATGTAGATCCTTTGCCCAAATTCTGCTCAGTGGTGTTGTGTTTGGACATTTGTTTGTGGGAGGCTTCCCCCTTTCCTTTTAGCTTCTGTCAAAGTGATCAGTTTCTTAGCTGAGGATATTGGGTTGTTTTGAGGTCTATAGGACTATGGCAGCTCGTAAAGTTCTGAAGATGGGACCATTAAACTTGGAAATAACATCCTGAAGACTGGTTTTTGGAGCCTGTGTAAACACGACGGACCAACATTACACAATTGTAAGGATTAGCTTATTTTTGTTTTGCCTTTAAGAGCAATCCTTCCTAGAGGCCAGGATGAACCAGGAGATCTCTTGAGGTAAGATCAAGGACTCCATAAGAATTTTCATTAATCCTTTAAAAACAAAGTAATGAACTGTCCAGAGCCTGGATGTGAACTAGGACTCATGAGTTTTAGCTTCCATCTGAAATGGACTGAGTTACAGAGTGATCCAAGAACCTCACCTTTCTGCAGTTTAGCTGTCTACCCAATTAAATGGATAAAATAGAGTTACTTTAGTTCTTTCAGATGTTTCCAGCACGATTAATATTCAGAGGCCTGAGTGTAAAAGCTATGAGAGGGTATGGAGTATTTTTTTCTTTTGTTTTTGGTTTTCATTTCAATCCCTATGCCAAGCATAGCTCTGGCTCACAGTTGTAACCCAATAAATATTTGTTGAATAAACAAAGGAAACAAAAAGTATAAAATGTCTTTATTTATTTATTTATTTATTTATTTATTTATTTTTGTTTTAAGACAGAACACTTTATTATTTGATACTTTATTGATTAAATTTTCCAATAGTGGTAATGATAATAATACCTTATGTATGTACACACGCATACACACAGTGCTTAAGAGGCTTACAAAGCACATTTTTATGTATATTGTCATAATTTTGTCCTCAGATCTGTAATTGAAAAAAACCAGGGTTCTGAGATTTTTAACAGACTTTCAAGGTCGGACACAAAGAGGGTGGCCCTGTAATTCGTTGTTCAATGGGGATACTTTTGCGAGTGAATGACAGTGTCATTTATAAGCATGGCAATGTTACAGCACCAACTAGGACTGACAGGAAGATTCCGAATGTGTGGTCATCCTATCAGCAAGTGACAAAGCTTAGGACTTGAATACCTTGCCTTACCATTTTGGCAGGTATCTCAGGGTGAGAATACCATCATGTTTTCAGATTTTCTGTTGGACTTTTGTCCATTACAGACTGATTTCTCTTGTTAGTATGTTTCCATCCCTCACATATGAGGCATATATATAGAATTGAAAATATTTTTGTTTTAATTGGAATGATGCAGGGGTGGAGGGATGACTCCTACATCGAAAATAAAAGCAGCAATTTGGAAGCCAAGGTGAAATCACACAGAACGGGCTCCTGAAAGTGTATGTCGTGAAGATGTTCTTTCTGAAGTGCTGTGATCTCACTGGACTCCACTGTTCTTCCTGTCAATCAGATGGATAACTTATTTCTTCCTTCTTCTTTTTATCTCATTTCCAGTTATTCCTTGCTGTCTGAAATTAGTTTCAATAAATTAGCTTATACTGTGGTGACAACCTGAAATTTTGTATGGCTTACAACCAAAACCGGTTAATAATAAATTTGGAGCTGTTCTTTGCAGGGGTATGCATTCCCCTTGCCACAGTTTGCATCTTCAGCACCTGGAGCACCTTCATCAAGCATAAATACATTGTGCTTTGCGACATGCTGGGAATTCACTGCCTTCTGCGGGTCTCATGTTCAGTAGTTGAAAAAAAATGTGTTTTGTTCTGTCTCACAACATCAGATGAAGGAAAATTAGTGGAGAATTTGTTCACAGTAAATCTTCAAATGTGATTATATTTTCATTTTGTAACACTTAAATATCTGGATATGAGAAATGGAAAAATGGACAATTTGTCTTTGTGTAGTATTGGCATAATTCATAGGAAAAATAAGTCTATGCAGGGTATTTTTAAAAGTGTATGTGTGTACATGCATATATATATGTATGAGGAGGAAGGAGACATGATTCTTAGCCTATGTTCCAGAACTTAATTTTGAGAACAAGAAAATGTATCTCTTCTTCCTTCATCTCTTCATCTTCTTTCTTCATCCCCCAGTGTAAGATCCCTTAAAAGAAGGCTGTTATTCAAATTCTTTACAGATTATGGGGGACATGGAGGTTCAGAAATGGGAAATGGTTTGCTCAAGTCACCAGCCTCTTAGTGGTAGAAGCAAGGTTTCTGCTTCTTAGGTCAAAAATTTCTTCCTGGTCCAGCAGGGTCTGTCACTTCTCTAAGCCTAGGGAGGCATACATGTCAGAATGTTGGTATCTGAATTTCACATGAAAACAAAATTGAAATATGCCTGAGATACCCCTTAGATATGCTTCTAAACATTTGCATTATAGATAGAGGGATACTGGATTAACGCTCTATATTCTGGGCACTGACCTTCTTCCTCAGTGATATTAGTCCACTTTTATTCTTTTCTTTTCTGGACCCATCTCCCAGGTCTCACCCTTTCCCCACCTTTGTGGATATGCACAACCTTGGAGAATAGCAACTGCATTCCTTTGGAAGCCAGGAGTTATTCTCCACAAAAACAGGCCTTCATCTTATGTCACTTTTCTTGCCCATGTGTCCCTATACTATTCCTCCACTCTACTGTATTTCCTGAGCCTCTTTTCTCCAAGCTCCCTGGTCTAACTCTGACATCTGATAAACCATGTTGGGAAAGCTTCTTCTGGAATTTCTATGCATCCTACACATTCCAGATAATAAATGAAAAGAATTTGGTTAAAAAAAATGAGAAATGAACCCCCCTCAAAAGTTTACTTTAGACTGATTTATTGGCTGACCTCTCTGTACCTTTCTAACAAAATTCCTATTAAAAACAGGCCCATCTATCCCAATTCACCATATGAGAACCCATTAAATTCATGGCTGACTTTCCATTGTATGTAACTCTATAGAGATTCGCAGACCTATTTCCAGCACTTAACTTCCCAATGACTTTAATGACAACTGAACATGAGGAAAACACTTCAAAAATTTCCATTTCAGTGATTATTATAAAATATTTGTAAACAAGTTGATTAAAATCCACCTTGTGGGTAGTTGCAAAATATTTATTAGTGATAATGTCTGTGCAGAAAGAACAGAGACTGCAGTAAGTCAGTAAGTTTGTTTGTTTGTTTTATCTTTGTCTCTGACATTTGTTTTTGCTTCTTGTGGACAGCCATTACTTCCTTCGATCAATACAAAATGAAACATTAAGGGAAATCTCAGGAATGGATAGCCATTCCCATTTTTTCAAATCCATGTTTTCCAAACTTCTTAAACAGATTCTTGAAAATTTTTAAGGTAGTTTTATTCACTGCGAAAATTTCGAAGAATGCCTTAGTAATGTTTAAAGAGAAAAAATATGGTTTGGACTATTGGCATGATCTTGTTAGGAAGCCCTACTTTGTAGAAGGTCTGTAGGGCAGAAAATGATAAAGCAGCATCTCCAAATTTTGAAGAGAGTCACATCACTTTCCTCTTTACTGATTAAAAATTATGTGATAAAGTAAGAGAATTGGGTGGGGGGAGAAACCCTCTGTTCCCATACCCTGTCTGGCTAATTCAGACCAACTGGGAAAAATCACATGATGGAGAACACATCAAAAATCCAGGCTAAAAAACTGCCAGATCTATGAATAGCAGATATGGGAACCAGCCCAAGGCTTGTGTGTAGAGGGGTGACAGATAAAAATAGTGCTCTAAATTTTTCAAAGGTGATTTGAAACCTCCCAAGTATACATGACCTTGCCACTGAAAAGAAGATGACAAGGGCAAAGTTGAAATTGGGACCCCTTCCAGGAGTCTCTAGACTTAAACTCATGTTTGAGAAAGAAGAGCTTTTCCCATCATCAGCAAGCTGCACACAGGCACAGTGAACTTCTTTTTCTTTGCCGAGTTCTTAATATATTTATCCTTCCCCTCTGCTCCTTTCAAGAAAGGAAGGCAGCAGCTCTGGATGGGTGCACTTTCAAAGCCTCCCATTTTCCATTTCCTCCTGATGATGAAAGCAATGTGCAGAAGACAAGAGGTAGGCTCAGCGTCAAAATAAAATAAAAACAACCTTCTCACATGCTACACCATCCCTCTTTTTGCTGGGCAGTCTTCACAGTGCCACTGTGTCCACAATAGGCTTTATATCAGTGGGGGTGTGGCTTGCTGCTGCTGAGAAAGAAGTTTTCAGAACTTTCTGTTCTCCACTCAGCTACATAGGAAGATCAAGTCCATGCCATTTATTTATTATTTTATGTTTGAGAAGAGAAGAAAGGAGGCAGGAGGAATTGAAGCTTTTTTTCAGTGTCCTTGTCTAAAGGGCATCTCTTCCAGGCCCTGCTGTTGAATAAAATATCTTCATATTCTCCAAAGTTCTCCGGGCTGGATCAGGAGAGTTTGGTGACAGAGCGGAACACCATTAGTGAGGTCTCTTTTGGTGACAAGCAGATGTAAATGTGTCCATCTAATTCTACTCTCAGGTCTCTGTCTGCAGATGGATGTTAGTAATTAGCAGTTGCATCTTCCCCCTCTTGATCAAATTGAATTATCCATACATTCATCATCTCTTTTTTTATTTTCTCAAAGTAGCTGCGTCCCTGACAGCCTCTCTTTGTTGTTGTGTTTATAAATAATGTATAACAGAAATATCTCTTCTTAGTCTTAAAACATAAACTAATGAAATAACACAACACACTGACCCAAACTACCTTCCACTTGGAAGGTGGGGGAGAGGTATAGAGTGTCGTTCTGAACAAAGAGAAACTGAAGATCATGTGGGAGAAAAGACAACAAACCAGTTTCAGCCTGAATGCAAATTTTAAAGTTTAATTCTGCTCTTCCTTTCCAGATTCTAGCAGTTTAAGGCAGCTCTAGACAGCAGAGGCAAATTCTTCTGTGATTTCTTCTCCAGATAGTATACCTTGTTCAAATTCCCAAAAAAGCAATGCATTTCATTAAGCTATACAGAAAGGAGACTATTATTCACTTAAAACATCCACAGACACTACAAACATACCATGCTACATTTATTCAACAACTGTATGCTCATAACCCATGCACAATCTTTAAGCACCAAATTACAGGGATTCGGTCCAAATTAGCAATAAAATACAATGTGTTTGCCCTCTACTGGGTAGTAATGACTGTGTAGTTTTCCTTGCATACCCAGTGGCCTTGTAGGCAGCTTCATAACTGTTTTATTTAGTCACTAACACAGTGTTATAAACAAATATGGCTAGGATTTGTGCTAATTAAGGTAAACAGAACAATGTCAAATCAGTTTTTCTAAGCTAAGATCTTGTGTGGAGGTGGTTTAAAATTTTTTCTTATATTGCTCTAGGCTTGTACATCACATCACAGGAGATAGCTTATAAGTCATCATTTGATATCCTGGAAATATATTCAGGTTGTAGATAAATAACCCGCCTAACAATGCTAATGCGGAATGTCTGGCATGTAATTTAGATAGGAATCTGAACACCTCCTTACATCAGCTGTTAAGATTTTGCACTGAAGCAGAAATAACGTCTTATCTTCCATCTGGAAACGGGACATAGAACTGTGACACAAGTTATTTACAGAGTTACTGCAAAACAAGAGCAGTAACGGAGTAACTACAAAGCAACTCCCTGGGTTACTGCTGCAATATAATGCCAGATAAATAATCATGCCAGGGTAAATAAATTGGGAGATGCCTTATTTTATAGAGCATAAGTGTAACTCACATTCCTGTTGGGGTCGAGCTTTCCTTTACATACTGACATCTGAAGCATCTTTCCAAGTCTTAACTGACCTGGCTGAGCCACAGAGTGTGTACAGAGCACTCAGATCACTCCTACCCCTAAGGGGGAGGAAGCTGTGTTCACTATGGGGATGGAGAGCCTCTGTACAGTCCAGAAAGACACACATACCTTTGGGTTTAAACTGATTGAAGGAAGTGACTGGGTTAGATGGGAGAGGAATTTGGCTGGTATTCCGGGTCAGCTCCTCTCACGAAAAACAATTGTCTTTCTCTTGGCAAATGATTTATTTTTCTCTTAAAAATGGGGTGTGATTAATATCCTGACTTGGGGTTTGGAATGTTTTCTCCCCAGAAACAACAGCCAGCCAGCATTATTGGTTGGAGTGATTCAGGCATGAAACATTGAGGGCAGCCCTTTTTTTTTTTTTGTTGAAGGACTGGGGGACAAAATAATTACTGGCTTGTACCACAGCCCAACAATTAGGAAGAAATGAAATCCTTTCTTTGGCTTAAAACCATTTCTACATAAGTGCTAGGGCTCCGCCTCCTCCTACTGGCCCACCCACAGGATATCTTTCCCGCCAGGGGGACTCTGCCTTTATCTGGGGTCTTTTGGAGCAGGGTTGTAGCAGTAGCAGTAGATCTTAGATAAACATATTTTTTTATTCAAAGCACAGAATGTGAAATGCCCAAGTGTCTACTTTGTTGTTGTTGTTCCTTTGGAAATTGACATAAGTAACTTGACAGTGTATGAGGGTGGGAATGGGGAGAGGGAAGCAGGCAGGATGGGAACATTACCTACTTTGGGGTAGACTTCACATGGGGAAATCACAGTGTTGACTTCAAAAGGAGACAGTTTGCTGTCATTGAGACAACTGAAGGAAGAAAACCCTGCAAAACTTAGATATTGGATAATACATAATTTGATGGTGGTCTGGTGGGATCAGAGCATCTCCCCAAATTCTGGAATTTTCTTGACTCTGACTCCTCTGTCATAACATATAAGGCAGGGCATTTATTTCTTCCTGCAAGTCCTTACCATCTTGCTAATTCTGAACTTAGCTAAACGGCTGAAGATGTTTTGGTTTGCAAGGCGATTCTTGTTCCCAGCTGCATTAAACTGCTATTATTAATTGCCTCCTTTTGGCCTAACATTATGCCTTTCTAACACACCTATTGTCGGGCTCTCTTCGATCATTGGAAAGCTGTGCCATACACAAGGCATTAAGCTTAAAACAATAGAAGCTGCTTATTTGCTAGTAGAAGATGTCAGGTGCAGACAAGCACAGTTGGCTAGAACTGACTTGAAGCTCGTCAGAGGAAATAAGGGGAGAGGTGATCACAGTGCGGCATTAACGGCGCGTGAGAGACACAATTCTACACGGTGGCTTCCGACGTGCATTTCCCATGGAAGAAGGGGGGAAATGGGCGCTGAGTAAATGATGGGTGAATACAGAATCAATTGTCGTGTATGACAAGACACTTACTCTCTTTGTTTAATATATAAATCAGGAGCACTTATGAATTGATATTAATTAAAATAATGTATTTGCTTTCTTTCAACAGTAATGTCAGCCTTGTTAAAAAACGGAACGCTAAATCTTCATTAGACTTTCAATACTAAAAAAATCTCCCATGAAATATGAATTAACATTTAACTTGTTGCTAGTTAGATGAAAGGAGAGAAAAAGCAATAGGCCGTCAGCATCGTGGACCAAAGCAGAAGCGGCTTTCCCAAACCTGGGAATAAGTTGGTATCCAGAGCTGCCTGGATAAGAGAGTCACCCATCATTACCTTCTAACAGGAGGGACTGCATCTCAAGTGGAATGACGGATTCTATTGCATCCATAGAAACAAGTTCCTGCCTCAGAGGCTAATGCATGGTGAATCGACAAAATGTCTGAATGTGAAAATTTAGCTTATAAAGATTTGTAGAGTTCTGCTGATATATATTTGGGGGCATGAGCAAAGCATTCTTTGTCTTAGAAGAATGCACATATACATCTTACTGTTCCACAGTCTTTTTCACATTTAGGAAAATTGCAAAAAACTCAGTGTTGTTACCACTTAGCTATGTTAAATTTTGTAAGTCAGCAACAGAACAGTTGGGTAAATGCTTTTGCTCATTCTCTTCAGACAGATGGATATTCTATGTCCTCTGATCTTGTTTCACCAGTGGCCTGAAATTAGAACAGATGTAATTGGAATGGCCAAGCTGAGACCTCATATTGCATCCAAAAATACATTATGAAACTCCAGTGGTCTTATTGGCAACGTGTTGTCTTAGGTGAAAGCTGCTCATAAATGCGCTTGCTTATAAAGTACACCATTGATCTTATAATTACATTCCACCTGGATTTATATGCTTGGAAAATGTGATTGAATTTAGCCCTCTCTCCAGGGGTGGTGTGCACATGCCCAGCAAAACCACATGGTGGTGGTATGGTGTCACATATTTTTAAAAGAACAACAAGAAAAGGGGGTTTGTTTAATGAGCTTGCACTCACAAGCCTGCTCATCTAGTGAACTGTGACTTTTCAAATACCAACCTATTAATGTCAAAGGCAATACTGAAGGGAACGGTTCTGTTTGATTTAAAAAATACAGACAATGTGAAGTCCACTATGGCCTAGTATCTATCACCTATGGGGCTCCATTCATGCCTAATGCTTTATTCAAGCTAAGACCTAGTTTTTAGATATCAGATTAATACATATCTACAGCTTTGCACCTTTCTAGTTTGATTTTTTTATCATCAGGGCTCACCGGGGCCATTTTCATTCCCTTACTATAGCATCTGCAAGCAGGTGGATTAGAGATAACTCTCATTGTGCTTTGTTTTTCTCCCGACACTGTCATTAATCATTCCTTAAGCCACACTTCAACTTCTAGTAATCAGGACTGGCTGCTCCTGAGCTGCACAAGAATTGCCTCTTGCAGTGTAATATGGAATTGGAAGCGAATGGCTGAGGCCAGATGCCTCCTCTGCATTCCCCATCTATCTCATCATTTAGGTATTTATCCATCTCGGGCTTGTACGGGGAGCACCTCTCTCCTTCCCACGAGGGCGCAGATTGCAACAGAGGATCAGATTTGTTACCCAGGCTTTGGGCTTTGATTGTCCTCTTATAAGTTCGGGATTAAAGTGAAATTTCCCACAGGGCTATGCAGGATTTGCTAGCATTTAACTGTTTAACCTGGCTGTTTGTGAATGAGAATCCTGTGGTCAACTATCCCGTAGAGAATATTATGGTAAGCCGAGCCTGAATGGTACACATTCCGGTGTGTTCCTGTAAAGATGGGCGCAGTTGATTCCAATTAACTTCATATCCGATATCGGTTGTTTTCATGTACACAGAAAGCACTGAGACTAAGGTAAAAAGAAAGTCAAAAGCATTCCCTTTTATGAAATATAGATGTTGGTTTTAAATAAATGCAAATCTGCTCCCTCAAAATTATGATTTCCATTTGTGCTTTTTACACTAATTGGAGATTTAATCAGTCTCATGTTGGGTTGTTTTCTATTTTGTGTAGTTGTTTTATTTTCTCTAATTTGTTCATCAATCTAATCTAATGATGATTTGATTCTTTATTCAACATACCTTTGAATACAACCAAAACAGAAGCAGAGATTTGAATTTATTTACATTTACTATATTTACAATAATAAATATGTATTAAGATCATCTTGGGTTATATGTAGAATTGACACAGATGTGATTTCCTAATTTTTTGTTATTTCTGAGAGGAAGAGTCTTCTAATATGTTCTTTATTCCAGAAAGCTAAGAGGTAGGAAATTGAGAGAAAGACAATTAAAAAATGAAGTCCATATCTTTTTTTCTTTTGTTGTTATCTACTTAAAGACAGAATTTGAAATAAGTCAAAATTACTCTGTTACCCACTGTTGAGGGAGTTGTACACCAATCTCCGTAGTTATTCTACTTAATGTGAATATGTTTTTTAAATGCCTCGAAGGACAGGGTCTATTTTATGTGTTTTCCAAAGAAACAGAACAATGAAGCAACAGAAATATGGAATTTAGCAAATCATTTTAAGATTCAGCTTATGATGGAGTCTCTTCTTTTGCAAGAGAACTAACCAAATCATTAAACATTTTACTCTTCCACAAATCCTCCATTATATTTCCTAAAACCTAATTTTGTGACATTAACAGGTAAAATACACTAAAAGGGAAATAACTTCAAAAATATAATACTTGAATTTTTAAAAAATGTTGGTCACGACAGATTTGAACATTTAAAGTAAAACAGTTTTAAGCATGTCAGTGGAAATTCTTTTGTGATGGCTACTCTAGGTAGCAAAAGGATCATTTTGGAGGAGGTGAGGGAAGGGAAATTGTGAGGCACCAGTGATCTGTAGACTAATTTATTTGTTTTGCTGTGTTGGAGTCAGATACCCTCTTATTAGGAAGCAGCTTTCAAAAGCTGCCGTGATGGACACTGATCTTCAGCCTGGTGGGGCTTTGCTTGGGGTTAGAAAACAAGAACTCGGCAGGGTTGGTACTAAATATCTTTAACCTCCCTTAAGATAGCCATAGAATCGAGGCAGCAACTGCATTGTGGGCATGTGGGGGCAAAGCCCCCGCTCTGTCTCTGAAATGCAAGCAAAATCTCCAGATTCACATGAGTAATTTTCAGCTGTGTCTTATGCTCCTGAAGTAACCTCTTCATTCCCATTGTTTTAGTGTGAAATCATTTCCTCGGGAGATAATTAGAGTTGCTCCATTTATTACATTAAATGATTAGCATGCACTTGAAATGATCCAGTGTATTTTCCTTTATTGCTGATGACTCTTAAATATGGGCCTCCATTCTTAATGGATAAATTAAGGTTGTCTTGGCTCTTTGTAGCCGACTGTGTAGCCAAACAAGAGAGACTTTCTTTTCCAAACACAGGCCAGGTGTGCTGTGGCTGAGGTCTAGGTCTGAAGAGAGTCTATTCATATAGATACCCACCTGGTTCAACAAAGAGCTCGATAACACTGCTTAAAGGTTTCTCTCCCATCCCCCTTAATAAAAATGCTTTTAATGACAGTACTTTATCTGGCATTACTCATCCTATGTGTGGAGTATGTAAGTTTAACGTAAAGTGACCCACGATCGCATTTCAAAAAAGTGCCTCACTGGAAAGGCATGTGCATTATCTGAGTAAGCAATATACCCTCCAAAGCTGTGGAAAATGATATTTTAAGAATTACCAAATATAGATTTCATTTGGATGAAGTGCTTTTTGCTCCCTTTGAACTGTCCTGGTTGTGTCACTGACAGAGTCATCTAAAACCCTCTGGAAAGTTCCGATGGAGCCGGCACTGCATGTTAAATAGGCAGTATTGTATATATAATTAGAAAAGCAGGAAATACACTGAATGAATCTTGTAGTTAACTTATATGTTCAGATTTGCACAAGATGATAATAATGGAATGAGTTCGGCACTCGGTTAGAAAAATTGAAACCAGTGTGTAGCTACAAGATGTAAACATGCACAGATATAAGACGGACCAGAATGAGGACTTCCACCTTTGCCCACTTTATCGAAATGTGAGTTGATCTTTCATAAGATTCATTATTAAGAGAGAGAATTTTACATAAAGAGAGAAAATGGTTTCAAAGAATATAATAAAACATCTCCTGCAAAACTTCAAATCGTTTTACATATTTTAAGCAAGAGGCATCATTTTTCTGCCACCTAGATGTGATGATTCAAAACTGTCATTTTGCTTTTATTGATTTGTTTGTGTATTTATTGTGTTCTAACAGCATTGTTACTTTCAAGAAAACACTGCAAGATGCTGCAGAAAGTTTATGGTTCACAGCAGCAACTGAAGAATTAAAAGGGGAGAGTAGAAAAGAAGAACAGGGGGTGGGGGTGAAGTCAGAACTGGGCACTGCTGCTCCGTGGCGACAGTGATTCTTCCTGAATAGGGTGAGGCCATTTAGATTCCCACACTAATTTCTCAGGTACAGTGAATGAGGAAAAGGTACCAGAAATCAGGTATTTTCTCAGCAGGTGAGAAGAGGAATTTACTATTTCTCTCATATAAGGCATTTACTACTTCTCTCTCTCTTATAATCCATATCCTGGGAACCAAGACATAAAATTCTGTGTAAACAGTAGCTAGAGTTCACCACTACAGAGCCAAACAAAAAGTACCATGGAAAAGTTCTTTGTATCAGAACTATGGTCTTCAGAAGAGAGGACTGTCCATACTTAGTGGAAAGAGGCTTTATGTTTTTGACCCAAAATACTTGAACAACAAAAAGAACAACAAAAGATTTTCTGCTGTGCTTTGTTTTCTTGGAGGCAATCTTTGCTGTGCAAGCAATCTGAGCCAATGTGCAGAATTTCTTTTTAAAAGTTATTTAGAATGTAATAAATTAGAAACAGTAAGGCTCTGGTTAAATATCTAAATAATTTCAAATAATACTGGTATTTTCTTGTTCGTGCAAACAGAGGAAAACTTTCCTTGTTTTGCCTTTCATATGACAGTCAAATGCTGCTGGACTGTAGGGAGGTACACTGATTTTAGGAAACCTGATTCTTTACCGTGGAACAACATTCTTTCAGCTGCATGCCACATTGTCCTGCTTATGTTTACTCAGATGAGACACATCATTGTAGGGGAGGAGAGAGGCTTCTAGATCATCTAGGTATTTTTTTTTAATATGAAAAATGATAGAGATCCGTAGACATGCAGGGATTTTTCTGGACGCGTGGAGTCAACATGTCAGGACTTCGACCCAGTCCCCTAGCTCCTTGTCCAGGGCTCCTTCTACCACAGAGGCTATACAGAACACAAGAGAGACACCCAAAATACCTCCTCAGCCTCCATTCTATAGTTAGAAATATTATTTACAAATGGGAAATTGGGAGCATTCCAGTATGATTAGGTATGATCCTTATTGATGCATATTGCCCCAAATATGATTTTAATTCTATGCAAAACATTTCATTTAAATTACTTTAAGTGGATAATAGTCAAATTGTATTACCCTTTAGCTAACCATACCAAAAGGATCTTTAGGAGATGGCAGATTCAATTAATATAAAGGCATTGACAGTCTATTCATGGTAAATCTATCTTTAATTTCTTTACGAACTTCTGAGAGCATTGTCAATGCATGGTGCTCTGAATTGGAGGAGACATTATCCTAAAAGAGTGCTGTAGTGTTGTTTCGCTCTGACAGGAGGCTTCTCAGGGAGAGGATGCTTGCAAGTCTTCATCAGTGTCCTTATAGAAGGAATGATCCACTTGCATATGATGGAGATGGAGAAGAGGTTTAAATTGCATTTCTTTGTATAACTTTGTGAATTTCTTTTTAGCATATGTCTCCTTTTCAAAAGATGAAGTTATAACAGTACTAATACTGGTGGCGTGAAAGGTTACAATGGCTGAACACCATCTCCCTCAAACATTTATCCCATTTAAACAAAAATACCTGATAGTATTTCCATTATTCACAAGAAATCACACACTATAATGGTTTCTAGCACTCCTTTTGTAATAGCTTATTTAAATGCTTGGGGCTCCAATTCAGATTTCTACTTTGTTCAGACTTCACAGAAACATTTTATTCAATTGATCACATTTTAAAATTCTTTATTGTACTCCAAATCGCCTTTGATTTCTTAGAGCACCAGATTCTAAAAATCAGGTTTGTACTCACGTAAAATATAAAGTTCTTCTCCATGCATTTACTTTTTGTGTAACAGCAGCAGCAGCAACAACAACAACAATGAAACTAAACAAAACAAAAAAGCAATAAATACAAACACAAAAGGAAAAAAACTCTTCTCCACTGGTAATTTCATGAGAATTTAAATACGTTATGTTAAAGGACAACTTTTTTCTATGGATTGTTTTCTATTTTTGAGATTTGATATTTTGTACAAATAGTTTTCTGTAGGTGGGAATTTTGTTTCTCTCAGCATTCTACTGTGACATTAGACATTGATGAAGACAACTAGAGACTTCACTTGATACTTTCAGTGATTACATCAAATTATAGAAAACATCACCCCAAAAAGCCAATCTCATAAATAAACATAAATTCATAAAAACTGACTTAACTTCTAAGTTTTAATAAGCTTTCATTTTAGTCAAGCTTTAGTGTTTTAAGTTTAAATTTAGAAGAATAACTATAGCCATTGTGGCTGATAGGTCAGGGTGGCCTAACTTTGCTTTATTAAAATTTTATGCCAGAATTTTTAGTCTAGAAAAAGCTCTATCATATATCAGTGCATTTCTAGAGAAAAAAAAAGAGAGAGAGAGATAAATAAAAAATTAAAAGAAAATGATGCTAATATGAAATACATTAAGTTTATTTCAAAAGAACTTTAATTTTGCCTTTATGCAAATAAGAGAAAGGCTGCTAAAATAAATTCACAGAAAAAGAGCAATTCAATTATTACAAAGATGTTGACATAAGCTGCTAAAGTGAAAGGAATTCAGACTGGGGTAGGGGCATTTTGCTTTTTATCTAAGTCCTTTTCAGGTGAAAATGGAGTACCTATAGAGGAGTATGGGATATTTGACTTTATTATGGTAATGCTGCAGCCCCTGAAGGAAAGATTCACGGGAACATACCAGTGTTTGCCTTGATATAATACAAGTAAAAGACTCCACGGTTACAATACATAATTTAACTATGCAAATACAGACTTAGGTGTGTGGTGATTTATCCATTTGCAATAGCTTGAAATTCTTTGAGAGGATTTTAAAGACTTTATTGTCTAAAATGAATATTTATAACGCTTTAAAGATAGAGGTTACTTACCAGCCAGGCAATGATGTTTGGAACCAATAAAAAAATGAAATGAAAAAACATATTTAGAAAAACTTCTGAGTGGGCTTTGGATATATTCTATCAAGACATGTACCAAATTACTTGAATTGATATAACTCCTTTTAGAATGTGATACCAGTATGCACATTTGTCAACTAAGTATATATATATATATATATATATATATATATATATATATATATATATATATTCATTCATAAAACCTATGGAACTATTGAGTTTTATTCAAATATTCTTAATGTCAATTAAGGGACTCATCTATTTATTGTTCATTTTTCTTTATTACCAGGAGAATTTAAGAATTTTTTTTAAGATCATGTGAACATGTTTTTATATATTGAAACAGAAACATCAAAATTCATTAAGAACAAAGCTCTGGCATATTAATCTGTCTGCCAGTTCTCTGCCTACTGTGAATTCATCTGCTTGTAAGCCTTGAAAGTAGATATCAAAATAAAAATACTCAGTAACGATTTCAGTGGTATTAACAGATTTGCCTTTTATTAAAAACACAAAAGCCTGATAATCTTGAAATGTTTGCAATATGAATACATTGATCAGTAAATTAAAAAAAAAAAAAAACAGGTCTCCTTCCCACATTTTACCCTAAATCTATATGAAGGAGCATCATTACTTGCAAGGTTTCAAATGTCATTTGATTTATATGGACTTGAAAGACATTTTTTCCCTTGGAAAAAAAGGGGACAGAATGTCCAAAGACATGGTAAATATATAGTTTCTTACTTGCAAAGCCAAAATAGATTACACACAGCCTTGCAAAATCTAAGACATCTGCTTTGTTTGAGGCAAGAAGAAAGACATCTGGGGACCTGAATGTTTCTTTGTGACCTGCTCTAGTGTGAGTAACCTGTAGTTAACTAGGCATTTAGTCAGGTCCCAGAAAGATCATTGCCCGGACCCTGCCTTGGAGGCTGACGAGGACCCAGCAGGCCAAAGCTGAAATGTCATACCCAAAAGATCACTGAAGCCAGGCAGTCGGGGTGGAAGCACCGTAACTAGGGCAGTGTAATAACAGCCGTCAACCATTTATCTCTCCAGCAATCACAAACCTACACACATGAAATAATCGATGGAGCAGGAAAAAAATTTAAAACCTAAAAATAAAAATGTCAGCACCAAATCTTCTAGAATCATTTTTTTCTTGACTAATTTGTAATTCTATTGTTATTTTCAAATATCTTTAAATGCTGTTTTTCTTTCTTTCTTTTTTTAAAATCATACAGGGAAACTTTAGTGATTTTGCATGGTATCAGGAGAATACATTCACATTTAAAAATTTCAATTATGGGCTTCTGCAATTACATTTGACATTGACTTCTATAACTGCAAAGAAGCCCTAATAAAGTAGCTCTTCTGCTGTTTGGTTATATTCCTGGATAATGTTATGTGTGTTCAGTCTAGCACAGAGCAGTTTATTTTCTCAAAGCTGCCTCCTTGATGTTTGGGTTTATTTGCTTGCTCATTGGCCAAAATGAGTATCCTTCTCCTGGGGTTCCTGTCCCCCATGTGACTTTGTAACAGAGTCCAGATGCAGTGTGAGGACTCGTGCTGTTTGACAAACAAAACTAAACCCAAACTGCCTGCGAGTTGTTGATAAATCTTTCTATTGGAATTATACTTGTCTAAGTGGCAGAGATGCAAGATTCCCTTCTTATTCAGTATTTGAATGCGCAGAAGGCAAATTTAATTGCTCCCCATAGGCAGGAATTTGGCAGAGAGAAGGCAGCGTGTTTTAATCGGTCTGTCTAGCTATATTTTAAAGCACCCCTTGCCACAGTGCCTGCATATTCGTGTTGGCGTTAATAGAACAAAAATATGTATTGGACTTGAAAGGTGTTTTGATGGTAGGTAAACACATTTATTTTTCACCTGGCTCTGTTTTCTGTACTTGTTCTGCCAAAAAGGCAGCTGAGAAGATAGTGCCTGTATCAGAGGGCATCAAGAACCAAAGTACCACCTTCAGAATGCAAATATAGGGTGATTCAACTCAGTGAAAAATGCCCAATGGTAGCATTGAGACAACAGTCCCAAAGAGCAAAGAAGAGAGGTATTTGTACATAAATAGCAAAACAGCTGCCAGAAATGCTTTACTTTGAAAATATATGATCTCCTTGACCAAAAAATGTGATTCTTTTTCTGTTTATCATTACTCTTTTAAGAAATCCTAACATAACAAGTGGTCAGTTCTCACTGTAGACAAAAACAGTGCAAGTAGCCAGACTTGGCAAGATTTTGTGAGTATCAAAACATTGAAAGCCGATGTTGATTTACGAACAATATTGCCGATAGTTTAAATAAGAAAACTTCTTGTACTTGAGTGCTGTGCATTTCCTGATCTCTCTCATATATCACAGAAACATCTCTTTCACCATAAACATCCCTGTGTTCAGATACCTTACTTTTGATGTGTCTCTCATTGTAAATTATTCCTACTTTTCCTCTTCAAAGATCTTATATTCTTCTACTGCATTTTACCTGGAAAACTTCTTGTGCTTGTTTTGAAATAGTGTAGATTTTAGAGGCAGACAAACTGAGCTAAAATATATTCTTCTCCCTACTCACAGGCCATTAAGATGCATTTGACTCCCTTGTCCCAGCCTTTCTATAATGACCAATGGAAATAACGACACCTCTGCTTTACCTTGCCACTCGCCTCCCAGGTTGAAGCAGGATCAGGTTACTGGCTATGTTCAAGGCACCTCTTGATGCAAATATGATGCAAAATAACGCATCGTATTGGTTATTTTGCATCATATTTTTGAGATGTCATGAGTATATAATAGCAGTAAACAAAGTTTTCTGCTTTGTCAGGAAATTAACAACATACCAAAATAAAAATAAGTACCAACAGCCTGCTGTGTGATGAGAAGCGAGTGAAATTGAGGCTGCTGTCTTGACAGTTGAGAGAGCAGACTCTTAAGGAAGAGGAAAAAAAAGAGAAAAGGATTTTTCTATAAATTTAAAAAATTTCTCCCAATTATGTCTCCATAAAGAATACTTTTCTGATGTTTAAGAGCAGTATCCTCTATTACCACAGTTATTATAGCAAAATGTAAGAATGCATGAGTGGTGGGTGTTTTGTTGTGACATCTGAACTATTTGTAAATATTGTTCACAGCTTTCTTAGCATATTTTAGCAAGGCAACATTTCAGCAAAGTATAATTTATTGCACATGATATAGATGGTAAGCTTCCCAACCCATTTGCTGTAGATTTATTTGCACAAAAGAAAACTGACACTAGGCATATTAGATCAAAGTAAGTCTCTGTCTGTGGGGCTGGAGCCCTGGTGTGGTTGAACTGCCTTTGCAAGACCATCAATGAGGTCAAGAGAGTACTTTACTTGATGTCAGGGTCCCAAGTAATGTAGGTTGGTTAGGGGGAAGAGTAATTTAATTCTCTGTTGGTGTGTCATGTGTGTGTGTCTATAGGCATACATGCATGGACAGATAGATGTGTTTGCATATGTATTTATATATACCTGTGTGTATGTCCATCTGTATGTATGTATGCATTTTTGTCTGGGTGAATTTCTTGGTTGTGGCATGGAACCTCGACTCCACCATGTCACCATGTAGGTAATTTGTTTGTTTCATTTCCCATATGAAAAAAATACATATCTATCTATCTATCTATCTATCTATCTATCTATCTATCTAGATATACTTTAGCCCTATGGCTCATTTGGCTTTGTCTTATTCTTTCAAGTTTTCCTCAGAGGGAGATAAAGGTCTTGGAGGAAGTGGTAAGCTGGTTTCCTTTTTACCCTTTCCCCTGCCTACCTTAAGTGACAGTGAAAACAAATCCTACTTTAGCTAATTTCTTTTTTCCTCCCCTAAGCTGTCACTTTTGGAACACAGAAAGAGTTGGGGCTATTTTGAAATGGAGTTCTGTTTTCAGAATACAAGTTAACAGTGAATTGTTTGGATAGTAAAGCCGATTTGTTTTCAATAATGGAAGTCTTGGCAAACTTCACCTTCCTCCCTTATTTCTCCTCCTCCTCCTTTCTTGCTTCTTCTCCCTGTGCTATGTGGAATTAGGTCAGCTTCACATGAAAGCCACAATTATTGCATACCTACTACAGTCTAGTTGCTCTGGTAGTAACTTCACAGTATCTCTGTAATTGGGATGATTCCCATTTTACAGAGAGGTAAATTCAGACTTGAAGAGCTAAAATAAGTTGTCTGAGAACACACAGTCAGTGAGGCATGCAGGGATTTCAGTGTAGGGTTGTTCTTCAACACTGATGCCCTGGGCTAGGATGTGCTTAGTGGAAGAGCAGTATCTAGCATGTGTGGTGTTCTGTGCTCAGTCCTCAACACCACACACACACACACACACACACACACACACACACACCCTTTCCCTTCTCCACAATGCTTATACAGTAAAGATCAATTACAAAAGAGCAGTTATCAACCAAGGCTTGAAATCAGAATCACTTCTGTGAAACTTTAAAAATGATGCAAATTCTCAATTTCCATTGCTGCAAATCCAGTCTAGCAGATGGAGGGTGGGGAACTGGCACTGGTATGCTTTTGAAACACCACAGGTGATTCTGATGCCCAGTCAAAAGCTACAGGCATAGGGTGTTTCCCTCCCCCAGTCATGTACTGAGGCAATTTGAAAACACATGAGACATTTGTGCTAAGTTGGCACCAGATAAAGTACTTGTGCTCTTTAATGTGGTTGATGTGCTGTTCTAAGTTTTCATTTGTAATTTCTTTGCATTTGTTTTTTCAGGGGTGGGGGATAAGATAATCCAAATGGCCACTGATAAATGCTAGTAAGATGGCTATTAGAACTGTTTTCAGAGGCATTTCATCTGTCGAAGAGATCCATCACAAGCAAAATGATGATCTGTGGGCTGAAGGCATTTACCAAGTCACTCATTGTAGAAGTAACTTCTCAGTTTCCTTGGCTGATGGTCTTTGTTTAATTGGATATCATTTTCAGTGGTTCTGAATCCACAGCTGATTCTCAGTGTTGTCAATATTAGTGTCCAGAGGGATAGGTGGAAAGCCTTATTTGCCCACTAATTGCACATTTGCTATTTGGATTATTAATGTCATATAATATGAAAATGAAGAGCAACTAGAATTCTTCTTTTAACTCTAGTAGTCTTGTGTATTGCTTACATTATACATTAATAAACCTTCTGTGGTTTGAAAAGGAGCACTCATGCCCTGTTTATATCTGCCTCTGGGCATTGAACAGTCACAGATGCTATAGTGTAGTTCTATAATGAATTTTCTGAATATGGGCTAAAATGCTTTTTCCCCCTATAATCTTCCAGTTAATGGCTTGTGCCAATAAATTCACTATTTGTGTAGAAACCAGCAGAATATGAAAATGCTCAGCTTATGGCTTTTCTAAAACTGGAAAAATGACACATATTGCTGATTTCATTTACCTTAGTGTACCTCCCAAGTCTCAAAGACATATTTCCAGGCATTTTGCCATCAATGCATATAGCTGATCTCGTGAGAATTACTCAAACAGCGACTCAGAAAAGCATCCTCAGAGAAATTTGATCTCAACTCCAAACTCTATTTACCAAGCAATAGTCAAATTAAAATGGAAGAATTGTTAAAAAATCAATAGCTCATGGGTACCATTCCTAGTCTGATACAGGTATTTGCTGGCTTACAAAATAAAATTGGTTATTTTATAAAATAATTATTGGTATTTGTAAACAGCATGCCTGTGCATAACCCGTACACATATCTTCCTTAGAAAAAAGCACTATTCAATGAGTTTTTACAATGAAAATGTTCCATTCTACTCTTTACCTCCTTTCTCTGGCACTTCACCCCCTTCCTTCTCAGAAACAAAGGCAAAGATGCTGAAGCAGCTGAGGCACATCTATCTCTGTAACAGAGAAGTGATTCTGCATGACTGTCCCTAATGGTACCAGCACAGATCTCTGCCTGGCTGACCCCAGCAAAGACCCGATGATTCATGGATGACTTCCAAACATTCTCCTGCTCTCTAAGTGAAACCATACATTGAAAAAGACCCTTGGTTTATATATAAAGTATAAGCAGCAAAGGTGTGCTGTCTTAATTTTCAGCCTAACCCTGGAGACATCCTCCATGGCGTCAGTAGTAAAGCAGGAACCAGGACTAGATTTTCCTATTCGATAATAAGCTATGGAAGTTGCATGGGGTCGAGTCTCTAGGAAATCCCCTCTTTCTTTGAAAAAATGTCATTGGTAAGATAGGAGATTGGCACCACAATGAGCAAAATATAGTGCGGGCTGATACGCATTGTCAGGTAGAATTTGGTTTGATACACTGACTTTTGTCTGCGTGGTGTCTCAGTTCCAAAGAAGATGGAAGATGCAAAATTGCAAGTTTCCAATCTCTGGTTAATGTGGTCTATACAACTGAATAATGTATAAGGAGATGTTCCTTTGATAATGTCACAATTATTCATTGTACAGCCATAAACTCAAATATTCACATTAACAGCTAGGTATTATTTTTCTTCTCTGAAATTAAGTGAGCGGCATCAGTGGTCATAAATGAGAGCATTCATCAAAGGCGGAGCCATGGCAGAGGATTAAGTGAATGCTGATGAAGTGTCCAGATTCCCATAACTTGGAATGGAGCTGCATTCAGCATTCCTTTATTATCCATCTGCCACATAACAAAAAGTCTCCTATATTTAATGCAGGTTTGCCCTAGGCCACGTAATAGGATTAGGAATAATTTCTACAAATTTACAAAAACAAATCACATGGGAAGGCTTAGAATTTGCTAATAATTTCTCCATAGCTGGGAGATCAAAGGGATGTAAGAGTCCCTAGCCAGGCGGTGGTTTGACCCTGGCCAGGCTTTCTTAATGAAAGGGTTAATCTTCTCCGAGGTGACCATAGAGGAGCAAATAGTGTGACCAAAGGCAGATTCAGGCCCCCAAAAAACAAGGAAGAAAATAGTCTGAAAAGTACAACAGCAAGAAAACATTTACAGAATCACACTACATTTTCTGGTTAGAAAAAAAAAAATAAAACTGCAGAACCTCATTGAAAGGGGCAAGACAAAGAAAGAGAGCTGGCTGAGAAACAAGCCCAGGGAAGATCAAAACCCCTTACCACTGCCTGGAGGAATAAAAGAAATTAGGCTGCTGGCTTCTCCTTTTAAAGGTTTCCCCATTGTGGTCAGGTGAGGGCCTCAGGCATCTTGAGCTCACTCACACTGCTCCTGTTGGACTGTCCAGAGGAGTAGCCCACGGGGCAGGGTTCTGCTGCCATACAAAGCCAAGCCACTGTCAGGTAGGCATTTCAGGTGTGCCACTTGGTAGATAGGCAAATTGGGGCTGAGAATCATGAATTCTTACGTGGACTTTCATCACTCTGAAAGGGTAATGAAAGTGAACAAAAGCATACTAAAAATACCCAGGGCAGCTACGACCAACAGGATTGCTGCAATGTTTTCCAGGTTCTCTCTTACTAATTTAGACAAATGGCAACCTTGAGTCCAGATCGCCTATTCTGCCTTTCCTTCCTAGAGGCCATCACAGGGTGGCCAGGTGCACTTGTGTCAACAGCCCCACCTGCCCTTTTTTCTAACAATGGTAATGGGATCCCACTGCCAGCCTGCATGACTTTTGTAAGACAGCCTGAACACAGGTCTGAGCTTCTCCTTCATCTGGTACACCACTCATCAAATGGAGGGGAAAACATGGAATCCATCTAGCATGAGATGGATACCTGAATAGTCTCATGGAAGGGAGAACGAGTCCTTTTTGGAGATGAGAGGCTTTCTGTTACCGAGTCTCTCAACCTGGGCATTGATCCAGCTAGAGGGAAATCAAAGGTACTTGTCAGGCTGCCTCTACCACTGCTGGTGTGTTAAGACTGAGGCTAAGACTGAGATCAAAGTCTTTATGGAAAGCTCCCCAAAGAGATGAAATGGAGAGAAAATGAAGGATGTTGGTTGAAAAGATGTCTCGGTAGTCAAAATGGTGGTCTCAAAATGAGAGAAATTTGTTGTTTTGGAGTTAGACCTCTCTTTTTTTCTCCTGGCCCCTGATGAGAAGCAGGCCTAAAACTGTTGGCTCCTCTCTGTGCAGAGGTGAAGAGCATTGTTCACTACTTTTCCCCAGTGCCCTCTGATTCTCTCACTTGTCTGTGGACTGTTCTGGATGTCCATGGGGGTGGTGGAAGAGAGATGCCAGTGTAGACTTCTGAAAACTTATGACTGTGTCTTCTGGCTCCACGCAATGCTAGATTTCTTGGCAGTGTTGAAGAATGGAGGTCTTTTGAGATAAACTGCAGACTTGAGAGAGAAAGTACAGATGACCTTACTATCCACTCAAAAACTCAGGGAGAACTAAGGTTACAGCTAGTCACATTCAGGTAAAAATCTACAAAGTCAAATTTAGGTCTACTCTTGGTTGGATTGTTCCCTGTCTGGTAAGTGCTTTGCACATACTGGATACTGTTCTAAACATTGTATGTGTATCAACTGATTTGATTTTCACATAATCCTGTGGTAGAGGAATATTTACTATTTATACCTTATAGAAGAGGAAACTGATACTTAGAGAGGTTAGATTATCTACTTAAGGTTATAGCAGGAAAGTGGCAGAGCTAGGCTTTCAACCTGCATGATATGGTAGATTGTTTCTTTGTTCCTTTTTCTTTTCTGACTATTACTTGTAATTAAAGACTAAGAGCTGTGGAAACTTTGAGGGCATGGCTTTAAAAAAAATCAGATATGCCAGGCCTGGTGGCACATACTTGTAATCCCAGTGGCTTGGGAGGCTGAGGCAGGAGGATCGCAGGTTCTACACCATCCTTAGTAATTTAGTGAGGCTATAAGCAAACTAGTGAGACCCTGTCTCAAAATAAAAAAAAAAAATTAAAAAAAGAGCTGGGGATGTGGCTCAGTGGTTAAGTGCACTTGGGTTCAATCCCTGGTACCCCCCCCCCAAAAAAAAAATCAGATTATTAAATTGAGTAACTGACTTATTTAAAGTTGTAAAGCTAGCAGCTGAGCTTGGATGAGAGAATCCAAGTGCCAGACTACCTACCTATCCTGAACTTCCTCCTCATCACTTCTTGGCCTTTTGGCTAAGATGAAGAATTCTCTCCCCGAAGGCAAGTATGCTTGCTTGAATCTCCACTGAGTAGAAAGCCCAGCCCTTTTTCAACATCAATTTCCATCAACTGTTTAGATGGAGAACAGAGAAGTTCATTCATTTAGCAATTATTAAGAATCTACCATAGTGTTAGATTTGGGAGATGTGAAGATAGTCTCTCCTCACTCTTGAAACTATAGAGGAAAGGTGCAAAGAGAGAGAGCTAGAAACCAGGGAGAACAGTACCATCAATGGATATCTGTATCCATGAGCTATGGCCCCTGGAATGGGGAAGAGAAATTTTCATGATGAGGCCAAAGCTTGCTTTGTGGAGGAGCTTACATTTGAAGTGTGATGTCTTTACCTAGAGATCAAGAAGAAATCTCTGAATAGAAGGAGGGAGTGAAAAAACCATGGAAGTATTAAAGAGAATGATGCATTCAGGAATTGGACTCAGTTCAGTATAGATACTGGACTGTACTCACTTTGAAAGTGTGAAGTAGGGGGCAGCTAGGAAATTCTGTGTCTGTGAGAATGGCAGAGAAACCAAATTTGATGGCTAGATGGGATTGACAGTACTTAGAGACTTGGGAGAACAGGGACTCCCATGTTTTTCTCTTGGATGGCTAAGTGTCATGTGTGACTGAGTAGACTCATACTAAAATAAGAAAATATGTGTAACAGAGTAGATAAGGAAGATAATTCTAACCACAGGAGGTAGATTTTTTTGTGTGTCCCTTGGATAACCAGGTGTACTCTCCAGCTGGCTATTGGAAATAAGTATCTGGAGCTCAAGGGATGCAACCAAGTGGGAGATAAATATGGGGCACAGAGGTGGGAAAGGGAGTGATGAAATATTTGAGATCTTTCAAAGGAAGTATATAGAGTGAAAAGAGAGTGACATCCAAACGTCCTGTTCCTCCAGGGACAGGCAGGGTACAAGAAGCCCATGAACAAAACAGGAATTGTTTGTAGAGAAGCAAGAAAATAACCAGCAGAGAAAGGTTTGTAATCTAGAAGGGAAATGACGGGTGAGGGAAGTGTGATACAGAAGGTGTTTTTCAGAGGTCAAGGAAATTAGGGACTGAAAAATAGCCATTCTGTGTCCAAAATATTAAGATTGAGATTTGAAATGAGAATGATTTTAGAACCAGGTTGTAGGAGCTTCATGAGTGAATGAATGGTTAAGAGCAAGGATAGAGGAGAGTTAGGAAATAAAAGGCAGGTAGAACAACAAAGTATTGCTCCTTAGGTAAAAGACCAAGGCATAGGAAACCTCTGCAGGCTGAGAAAATGGGGCTTGAAAAGAGGACTAGGTTGAAGACACACAGCACAGCTTCAGGGAAGATTCTGGAAAGAGTACCTGTGGCCAGGCTGCCTTGGTCATGACTGCCTCATTGGGCATGAGTAGAGTTAACCTCTTTCACTCAAAGTTGCCTTCCTTGTAACAAATGGCTTATCTAGTTGATGGAGCTTCCTGGAAGGGGCTTTAGGAGGGACTGAATGGTAGAGATAAGGAATGGGATGGGGACTAGATGGAAGTCAGATTACAGGGGAAATATGTTCTGATGGTGGCGCACAGAGATAGGAAGAAATATGGCATGCAAGTCATATTTAGGGGCAAGATGAGAGAAAAAATTATACTGTGTAATGGAAGATGAATCTTGAGAGGAGAGCTTAATGGCAGCAGGCCTCAGAACTAACCGATGTTCAGGGAGCAGTGTTACTGCTGTCATGTATGCCATCCTGCCAACTGTGTGTGCTCTGATAGGTGACATGGTGTGTGTGCTCCTTGAAGGAGCTCTTACTCAAAACACCAGAACATTCTGGGACAAAGCCACTTAGCCCCACTTCTAGAAATATTCATACACAGCAACAGGGAAGTCGTGTTCAATCCCCTTTTTCCATTAACACCAAAGGAACAGTGGTACTTTTGCCCTCTGTCCTTTGGTGAGCACCAAGAGTGTAGGATTTCACTTTGATAAGTGTTGTAGCTCCAGCAGGAGGTTGGTGGGTGGCTGGACTGTTAAGGCTTATTTCAGAGAAAAAGGTCCATCTTATTGAGATCTGAGACATTCCAGGTCTCTAACAGCTTCAATTCACCATCTCACAGGAGCAGGGAAGGAGGTAGGGTTCTTATTTTGGGAAAGCATCGTTAGCCATTCAGCAGGAATCAGTGCACAGGTGATGGCAGCTGTGTTGGTGGTGGCAGTAGAGGCTTTACAGGAGGGGCTGGTGACAAGAGAGTCAGCTTTCTGTGTTCTGTTCAGGACTCCCAGCTTTATTTGCCAAGACCAATTCAGGAAAACATTGAGAAGGGGCCTTTGTGCTTCTCAAGCCATGGAGAGGAGTGCTTAAAAGCCACACAGTTCTGAATTCCAATCACATTCTCCTAAGTACTGGGGCAAGTTATTAAATCGATTGAATTAGATGGTGGAACTCAAGTGAATGGAGCTTGGAGTTACTGAGATTAGAATGTTAATGTTAATAGCTATATTCATGTAGGTTGGGGGAACATGGACATTCGATTACATTATTTTCCATCTTACACTTAAGCATAGTAAGCAAGTTTACTCAAAGTTAAAAATGAAAGAGCAACAGTTCATTACGTTAGAGTGCTACTAAGCTTTCAAAAGCAAAGAATTCCTAAATTTTATTTAGGGATATATTCTGTTCCTTTCCCTTTTGTACCAATTTTGTTATTTCTTCCTCCAAGCAGTTGTTCATCATTTAAAAGAGATAGGGGTGCATCTATTTACTAGTGACATTGTTGCCTACCTAATTCTACCTAATCCTACCTAATTCTAAAAAAGTTCACAGATGTAGAGAAAACAGCAATCTTGGCTGATTCATAGCTATATTATGTTTATTAAAGTGTGTTTTGTAGAGTTTCTAGTTGGATGTTGATGCACGTATGAAATAAAAATCCATATTTCATACTTTGGGAAAGCTGTTCCAACAAGTTTTATTTCTATAGTAATAGTTTTCCAGAGACTGACTATGTTAATAACATGCATTTGAATCTCCCAAACTTACTTGACTTTAGAAATATTTTCTTTCAGAATGATTACAGAACTTGTATTGCATGGGTCAAACTTTGGAAACTTGTTTCTGGGAAAATATAGGATAGCCTGGACTCTTGGAACCAACAAACGCTGAAGCAGAAAGAAATTTCTGGAATCTTTTAGGCAGAGAGAGACGGAAAAGGCAGGTGAGTCTTTAGGAACTAGCTGTTGATGTTCTGTGCTTTCTCTACAACATGATCCTAATCTATTTTATTTGCATTTTATCAGAAGCAGCAAGTATGAAGTGGGGGAATTCAGTGATAATTCCCAGACAAAATTCCTTATCCTATTCCTTGGATGGAAGGAAAATGTCATTCTGTAGTTTTTATATCAAAGACTGATTGATTGGCTGAGTGTATTTGTTGAGTGAATGCCAGCAATATCAGGAAACAGCAACTTCTATAGTAACTTTTCCAAACAATGATCAGGGTCATGGATATGATGTATTTTAAAATGTCATAAGAAAGGGTTATGGATTTGTTCTTACTCAGGACTTTTGTCTTCCATGTTTTAGATCTTCCAGGTGTTCTGAATGATTATCATTTAACCAATACATCATGGGAACTCTCTCCTTCAGAACACACCCATTCAGTGTTTCAGTTCCACCAGCTAGTCCATTTGAAAACTTGTCTACCTCATCAGTGTGTCTTAGCAAGGATTAAGTAAGCATAGAAAACAGCTGTATAGCTGTGAAAAAAAGTCTGAGATGCAACCCACACCTAGAGATGCTCATGCAGTGAGATTTGAGAAGGGCTCTAGTTTGTGTTTTTACAGTTCTCCTTGGGTGATTCTGATGCACACCTTGAGCTGAGAACCCTTGGGATAGATATAATTAAAATAGGAAAAATGGATTATTTTTCATTTATGAAACAGCATGGTGTGCTAAACTTCATGCAGTTCTCATTGATGATGGTATTTATAAGAATGTATGTTAAAGTAAAAATGATTAGACATTATGCTTATTTGAGTCTGTCTTATATTCCGAACATTCTTTTGGAGACAATTTTGGTATAAGTGGTACAGTGCTAGCACAGGCAGGAGACAGGCTTATCATCCCGTAGGTTGTTATTACAAACTCCCTTTGGTGAGGCACCTGTGAGTGTGGTTAATAGGCACTTTTGATTAAGGGAAATACAATGTTTCAGGATAAGGAAAATAAGGAGCAGTGGGTTCTCTGGGGGATGTTATATCAAGAGAGGTGATAATGAGAAAGAAGTAATGGATGATTACTTCGCTTGATGTTCACATCAGCTCATCCTACTCAGATCATTGGCATAGCTACCAGTGATGATATTTTGGATTTGCATATAATATAGAAACTGAAGCCACCCCATGTTCCCATGAGGACATTGCTTTAAAAATGACAATGAACAATTTTGCAGAAAATGGGATGTTCGTCAAATTAGAGGATCAAATTCTATTATCCTTCAGTGTGAGTAGGAGGAAAATATGGCTAATAAAGTGTTGCAACATCTCTAAATCTCCCAAATAAGCTTTCTAGGATGCAGTGATGAAATGATAGGTTATTGTGCAGAGTGGAAGATCCAATTACCTTCGGAGTAACAATTTTACCTTTTGTTTTGGTTGTTTTTCTGAATTTCTGGCATGCTAAAAGAATGGATTTTGAGAAAAGGTTGGGATTTCACTAACTGCTTTTGGAATAGCTGAGAGGGTGATCTGTCTATGACATCTGTCACCACGCTGATCTCTTAGGTTAATTCAGAACTGTCCCCAAATGGAATCTGAGGATAAGTTGGACACTACATGGCTCAGAGCATGGTTTTCCTTAAGTAGCTTGGCTTGGAGACTAATTGTCTCAGTCACACAGAACCTTTGAGAACCTGGGATTCTCATATTGTTTCTCCTAAGAATCCACCATCTCAATCTATACTTGTCAATATGTCTGAGGAATTGTGCATGATTTTGTTATATACTGTGCAAGCTTTTACATTTGCATATATCTATTTATTCAAACCATAAGGTAGATTCATGACTGTGTCCAATGCCTATTTTATTCAAAATGAATCATTTGCCTAAATTTCTATACATAGCACCTGAATGGAATCATCACCACTCCCACCCCCACCCAAAACTCCACTCTAATATTGCCATATAATTGAAATTAGATTAAAAAATTAAATGACATTTTGTGAACTGTTTAAAAGGGTCAGCAATGTGTTTGAGCACTATGAGATTAACCTTTGCTCATTTGGGAAAATGCAGACTTCAATAGGGATTCTGTGGCTGGGGTTGCACTTGCTAAAAGTTTAAAACAGTAATTTTTTCCTAAGAAAGGTCATCTTGAGCTAAAATGTCAAATAAATTATTTAGATTACTGAATTAGAAAAGTGAGGATCTGACAGGCTGAATTTTTTATGCACATTAGCCACAGCTAGGGTCTCTCTATGCTCTTTTTATTAGGTAAAGTGCACCCCTTGCCTCTTATTAAAAATCCCTCCATTTAGTCCAATACACTTCCTTTGATAGATGACTGCTGCTTTTGAGCATCCAAATACATGAGGTTGCTGAATGCATATGGCCTGTATTCATTTTGCTTGTCTCCAGTCCAGATTCTAGTGAGTAGATGCAGAGGTACAGAGAACATGTACAAAAGCACAAACAGCAGCAACACACATTTGTGTATATGTACATACACAGACACACAATGATATGTCCTCAAGCATGTAGGTAAACCTCTATAAATTTTTTTAAGTGAGATAACTTTGGACTTCAGTAAAACAGAAATCTTCTCCAAGAACATATAGTATTTCTGGTAGGGAATGAATAATATTACCAGATTGTTACCATTTAAGAAATAATGCTCAAAACACACATGGCTTTGTGAGCACATGACCTAAACAATATTCTCGGGAGAAGAGTTATCTTGAGAGGAACCTGTATGTGCCACTGCCACCTTGGGGATATGGTAATTTTTCAGGTTAGTACTTATTTAATAGAGTATGGTGAGCCTTTCAAAAAACTTTCTGTTATAGATAGAAGATGCTGGTACTAGTTCTATTTTACACATAATAAATTGAATTATGGAGCCATCAAGTTAGTGGTAGGGCTTGATACTATCATAGATTTCCAGACTTGAGTCCTAATACTCGATCCTGGCTTCTTCTCCACCAGTATATCTAGGTCAAACCTCTGGTTTCTTAAGCTCAGAGTTCTTTAGAAGGTTTAATGAGTGTTTTTATTCCTATAGATGGAAATCCATATGGCATTTCCAAGGGTCTTTATACTTTTTCTATTTAAAATAGAATATTCTATATTTCATAATGTTCTTAATTTCTACTTTCATATATAGCTCATAGATATATATATTTTTCCAATTTCTCTTTTCAGAGAACTTTATTTTCTCTAATTGTTGTTTTTCCAAGCTGCTTTTCACATGTACCTCAAAGAAATTCTCTTTCCTTAGCTAAGAATCCTAAGACTTGCAGAACTTAAATAGTGCACAATATGGGGGTAGAATTCAGATTCGAACTCTGAATTTAGAGAGTCTTGGTTCTAAATCTGTATTGAATTACAGTAATTTATTTTCTCTTTTTCCTTTAAATTCCCCTTTACTCCTTTCCTGTGAAATTTCCCCTTCTCTCACTGTTCTCTTATTTCCTCTTCAATTCACCATAACTCTCTTATTTGGGAAATGTTAGTGCCCTGTAATTTTTTTAATCTTCTTGCAGTTGGGAAGAGGTTTGACTAATGGAATGGGAGTAGAAATGAAGTGTGTAGTTTCGGGTTGAGTTGGAAAGCCTCAGACTTTTGCTTTGAATTTGACCATGTGCCGATTCCCAGGAAAGGCACCAAAATCTGTAATGTATTTTTAATGAACAAAATATGAAGTTTTGCTGGGGTAACTCTATGAAGTTTTAGAGTTATTTGTTATCCAGCACAATCTCACTAAAGCAGGCTGAAGACTCTTCTTTCAGAATTTATTTTCAATAAAAATTAAACTTTTTGCTCTTTTTGTCCCACTCTTGACCCTTTACTCAACTGTTTTTTTCCTCTTATGTAAGGTTTCAGTGAGTATCTACATTCATATGAGGCAAACGATATTTTTCTTCTGTCTTCGATGACTTTTCTCTGGGACATTGTTAGAAAATGGCTCTGCTTGACATCTTCCTTTGTGTAATAGGTAATGAGAGAGTGGGAGGGGTCACTCCCCGCCTCCCACACACAATGTTAAATCCCACTATTTCTTCCATTTATTTGAGGAAAACAATGCACTGGCAATTGTGGAATTTACAAACATCCAGTTCTAGAGAAAGTTCAAAAAGAAGAAAATGAAAGAATTTCACTATGTCTATTTCTTTTATATTACTGTAAAAATAAAGACATATTGCTTTACCCATAGCCCATTAGGTCACTGAAATTTGGAAAGCATGACTGTGGTTTTCAATTGATCTTTAATTTGAAAGCATCCGAGAAGTGTCTAGGAATTGCTGGGCCCTAAATATAATTTTCCAAATATCATCTGAATTTTTGGCATTGGAGTTACACTAAATTTAAACTTACAAAATTGGCTGATGCAATACAAAGGAGAGCTCAAACTTTCCCAAGCTTAAATTCTGTGTAGAAGGTAATAAGTCTCTCAGGTTAATGTATGCCCAAACAACTTTCTGAAATTAAGAAAAGGCATCTTTGGCTTAGCAGGCTTTTATTTGTGACCTCAACTTTTGTTTGTGTGTGTGTCTGTGTGTTTGTGTACATGGGTATGGTCTTGAGTTATATGGCATCCCTGAAAGTTGAAGTAAGTCTATGTGCCCCTTATTCATCATTCCATACCCACATGACACTTCTAGAAGATCCCTACAATGAGAGATTTCAGTGACTCCTAAATTGAGTCTTAACTCCTTTGCCTCTGTTTCTTCATAGTTTAATGTCTCTATGAAAACTGCTTTCATTAAGCACATTCTCTGATGCAGCTGACCAGTTCATTCTGAGCTTAGAGCCTTTGTTCTTACTGTTCACTAGCTGGGAATTCTTTTCCTTCCTCCATCTCTTATCCATTTTCCAAGAGCCAGTGCCAAGCCCAACTCTTCTGATAAACCTTCTTTCACTACAAAAGGCAACATATTTCTAGTGTCTGTCCTTGAGACTGAGGTATGCTTTGTACACAGTACCTAATGAACCATAAACCTCGGGTAGGAGGTCCAAGCTACTAGATAGGATATTTCTTTACATATGAGTCCAGGAACTGAGTTAAACTTTGGAAACTCAGAGGTGACCAATTAGTCATAACACAGGAGACACAAGAAAATGAGTGAGAATTGAAAATGGAGAACCAAAAAAAGCAGAGAAAGTTATGTATGGAAAGTTTGGGGACTCATTTTCGGATTGCTGAGTGTCTGCTAGGATGTTCTTTTTTTCCCCTGTAGTTCAATATCCCTTGTGGAACTAAGAAAATACCCCAAGAATTTGTTAACCAACATTCTATCTCCCTTAATTACAGATAGACTAAGGTGTCTTTTGTAATTAAAGGCAATATGTTGCCAAGGATACGGATGCACTTAGATAGGTGGAGGCTTCCATGTATTCTTTAGTGGTTCTCATCTCTCATTCTACAAAATATGGACTTCTCCGTAGCAGAGGAATTTTTTTTCTTCATAAAATATTATAAAATTCATTTATTTATTTATTTTTAATATTTAATTGATTTTATTTTTTAAATACATGACAGCAGAATGCATTACAGTTCTTATTACACAGAACACAATTTTTCATATCTTTGTATTTAAGTATGTTTACAGCAATTCATGTCTTCATACATGTACTTTGGATAATGATGTTTTTCACATTCCACCATCATTGCTAACCCCTTGCCCCTCCCTTTCCCTCCCACCCCTCTGCCCTATCTAAAGTTCATCTATTCCTCCCAAGCTCCCCCTCCCTACCCCATTATGGGCCAGTAACCTCATATCAGAGAAAACATTTGATATTTGTCTTTTGGGATTGACTAACTTAGCATTATTTTCTCCGATGCCATCTATTTACCTGCAAATGCCATGATGTTATTCGCTTTTATTGCTGAGTAATATTCCATTGTGTATATATGCCACATTATTTTAATCCATTCATCTACTGAGGGGCATCTAGGTTGATTCCACAGTTTAGCTATTGTGAATTGTGCTGCTATAAACATTGATGTGGCTGTGTCCCTGTAGTCCCTGTAGTATGATATTTTTAAGTATTTTGGGTAGAGACCGAGGAGAGGGATATCTGGGTCAAATGGTGGTTCCATTCCCAGATTTCCAAGTAATCTCCATATTGTTTTCCATATTGGCTGCACCAATTTGTAGTCCCACCAGCAATGTATGAGTGTACTTTTCCCCACATCCTCGCCAACACTTATTGTTGTTTGTATGCATAATAGCTGCCATTCTGAGTGGAGTGAAATGATATCTTGGAGTAGTTTTGATTTGCATTTCTCTAATTGTGAGAAATGATGAGCATTTTTTCATATATTTGTTAATTGATTATATATCCTTAGCAGAGGAAATTACTTGGGACTTTCAGTTGTAAGGAAAAAAAGCACAGCACAAACGAAACTAATGTAATCAAATGGAAATTTATTAACCCCCCAATTAAAAACAAAGAAGAAAAGAAAGAAAGATACATAGAAAAAAGAAGGAAAGAAAAGAAAGAAAGAAGATTTCCATTGGCAATTCTTCAAAAGAGAAGGTTATTATGTGAATATATCAATAAATTTCCACTACACCAAGAGAGCTACCTACAAGTATTTTGACTGTCCCTCTCTAACCACTGGGGCAGACCCTAAGAGTTAGGATATGCAAAGTTTTCCATGTCCAGGCTGGGTTCAGTGGGGAACAATAGGATTTAGGGAAAGGTGGGTGGTAGATGTGTGAAGTATGCTGAAACAGATACACTCCTTGGCTCAGGAACACATTCTCAAGTTGATGGGTGCTGGTGGTATGATAGGCTATTATCTGAATGACTTCCTCTAGAATGTGAAGGTTGATGGATGTAAAGTTAAAATCTATAGGACTTATTGGAAGAAAACACAAAATCCCTTCTTTGTAAATTGAGTCTTCTTCAGGTGTTCCAGATTTGAAATGGGGGTGGTGGGATGAGAGAAGGGAAACGGCATAGTTTGTGTGTGTGTGTGTTTGTGTGAAATCTATGATCTCAGTCAAATGGTATATTCTAAATTGAGTCAGAATTGATCGGATAAGGCAAACATGATGAGGTTCTTACAAGAAGGCAAAAAGCTGCACCTGAGATGCTTTCGCAATGTAGTTTACATTTTTCACCTGGTTATCAGTGTGGGCTTGGTAGTGTAGAAATCAAGAAAGAAAGAAAGAAAAGAAAGAAAGAAGATTCCCATTGGCAAGGAGGAGGTAATTCTTGTTCTCTAAAGGGGATCATTTGAAACCAGGACACCACGGTGTCCTGGTCAAATTAGCCCATAGGACCAGTAAATTTTACATAGGAATAGGAGAAAGCAGAGTTCTCTCCACTGTGGTTATCAGACTTCCTCACTACCTCCACCTGACCACAGGGTTTTTCTCTCTCCAGGTAGTATAGAAACCCTATCTTTGTTTGTGTCTAAATCTTGTTAGAAAATGGGGAACAGATTTCTCTAAAGAGAGTCTAAGGAACCTAGACATTTTTTCCTCTTAGTTTCACTGATACATAAACAGACTGAAAATGGGCCTGTATATTATTCCTATGTTGTTGCTTCTTCACAACAGGCCAGGATAGTTAGTTTGACCCATTGTGTTCCATCATCCCAGATAAGGAGCACCTATTAAATTTAAATACAGTGTATGATATATAATAACAATATAATTATATTTTAATAATAAGAATATAATTATATTTTAACATAATAATATCAATATAAATTAATATAATAATACATATACAGTCTGCATTATGGTTTCCGTCTTATTTTAATGTGCCTGTGTCAATGTCATTGAAATATTAGCAGAATTCAAAACTTGGAATTTAGTGGGAGCTACCCTAAGGCCAAACTCAAATTCTTATATATCCATTTGCTTTAAATGTAGCCAAGATAAGCATATTTTAATCCATTTAGGGACTGTCTGCTTTACACATATCACAAAACTACATGTAACATCTGCCAATCATAGATAAGACAAGCTCTAGCTACGAAAGCTACATAACTCAGAGTTTGCTGAGTTACATGTGCAAGAGAATAATCCCCAAAGGACAGAATAAAGTTAGATTTCAAAAATGAAGATAAATGTTAGAAGCAGACGATATGGACAAGCTCAAAGTCTGGGCAGCAGAGGGCTTGGACAATGAGCAATCATTAGTAATGGGTAAGCCAAGACCATCCTCCAATAAGAGAATGAAGCAGCATACTTATGGAGCTAAATATGTGATGTTAACATGCTTCTGGAGCACTTTACATTGCCAGCACTGATGTGTGACCAGGGCAGATAATCAAAAGATGCAGCTGAAAGAGACCCCAGCTATTTCACTGTCTCTGGGATCCTGTTAAACTTGTAGTCAGCTACATAATTGAGCACTTATTTCATATCTTAGTTCTTTCAGCATTGGTTTTATATCCTCACAGCATATGTCACAATCTACTAAGAACAGAGTGGGTTGCACAAGGAGTGCTTCTTGATTGATTGATGGATAGAGTCCCGTATTTAGAGAGATTTCCATGTAATTGAACCACTGTCTATTCATTTTATGTTTGTAAATATTTTTCTAAGTGAGTATTCAATCTGTTCCTCATATATATCAAAATTCTGTATCTTATGCATATTTTCTTGGCCGCTTCAAAATCCAAATGAATTTCTCACTCTCACTTGCTGCCCAGCTTGGGACAATAGGTGATATTTCTGGCACTGAATTACCCATTGGGTGCATCTGTCTGGGCTCAGAGAGGGAGAGTAGAACATGAAGACTTATGGCTAGAGGGGAGCTACTTAATTTAGAGTTGTTGCCACAGCACCACTGTGCAGCAAAAAACAACAGGACAGGGCTGTGGGATGAAATTATAGTGGATTTATTCATTGCTTTGTATTTTTGAAAAAATTGACTCAGAAATTCACTTTAGCCATCAGCACCACGCAGCCAACACTCTCAAGATATTTGTTTACCAGTTGGGAAAGAGGAAATGATTCTGGTGATTCAAATCTTGAATAATTGTAGAAGAATCTGAGTTGGAAAAATTTTACCCATAACCGTGAGAGGGTTTTGTCTCCTCTTCCTCTTTAGCAGTAAGGATGTAGCCACATCCCCAGTGTCAGGGTCTCCTTGACTCAGTTGTTTAAAAGACCCTAAGATACTCTCAGAGGTTAAAAAAAGCTATTGGGAGTTCAGTTAAAATCTAATTTTGTATGTATAAGTTTCTGGAGAGAAAAGAACTGCATGAAAGCAGATAATCTTTATGATTTCTGGCAAGTTATTCCCATCTAAGTGCTGATTAATTACCAGACCAGAGCTGACCATTCCGAAACCTTCCATGGTTAGCAGAGGAAGTGAAACATCTATTCTCAAGCTCCAGAAACTGGCTTCCCAAAGGTTCCAAGAGCAGAGCAGGAATTGAACTTTGGAGAAGCTGTTTTCTTGGTTCTACACAGAGTTGCTTTGAAGAATTCAACTAGTCATAAACCTCTAAATCATGAACGTGACACTGTTCTTGACATTGGTGAAAAAATTCCAAAGGCCAATACTTCAGCCTGAGATGCTGGCTTTTGTTAAACAATTCAACAGAGGGTCTCATGGTTCCTGGCAGAGACGACTTTTTTTTTTTTTTAAATAAAGGAATTTGGGATTTCTTTTGGTGGGCCTGCTGATGGAGTTTGAGGATTCTGGGATTCAGGAGAAGGAAAATATGGAGGAGGACTTCAGTTCGGGCTAGAGAGCAGATCCCTAAAACCATGGCAGTATGGGAAACCAAGAAGAAGAGTGATCAGCGGGGTGTCTGTGTTATGGAATTATAAATCAGCTAAATGCAGAATTATATAATTTGATGAAAAAATTAAGACCATAGACTGTCCTGCAACCTATTGTTCTGTTGCATAATCCTTTGCATGTCAGAAACTAGCTATTTTCCTTCTCTTTTCATTTGTTATACATAGTTGCTACATAGAAGTACTAGTAAACTCTGGATACCTAAGGTCTTATAAGGCTAATCAGCAAACTAAAAGGGGAAGTACAGTCATCCCTGGGTACATGTAAGAAGTTGATTCCAGAACCCTCTATGTGAACCAAAATCTATAGATGCTCAAGTGCCTTATATAAAATGGTATAATATTTACATATAACTCATATAATCCTCCCATATACTTCAAATCATCTCTATGTTACTTATCCTACATAATACAATGTAAATGTTATATGAATCATTGTTAAACTGTATTGTTTAGGGAATAATGATAAGAAAAATTGTCTGCATATCTTCAGTACTGATATTTTTTTCAAAAAATATTTTTAACCAATTGTGGCTCAATTTGTGGGTACAAAACCTGTGGGCATGGAGGGCCCACTTAATCTTTTAAAAATACTACCAATTCACTTTCTGTATATCAGAAGAACCTACCATCTCCTTATTTCTAATTCTTAACTCAACCTTCCTTTAAAACAATTTAAAAATTCACAAATATCAAACAGCTATTCATGACTTGCACTGTTCTGATCATTTGGTCTGGTTCATGTATCAATAACAACCACCTTGGCCTTCTACAGAGCCACCTATACAGCAACTTCACATGCCAGGTAACATTCTGAGAGCTTTGCATATACTGACTTACTACCTGTTTACAGAAATCATATGAAATGATATGGTTTACCTGTGTTACAGATGAGGAATTGGATATCAAGTTTTACATTTAACAGTTGGCAGAGCTGATTCGAACCCAAGCTGTTAGTTCCAAACTCTGTTATGCATGACTGTATGTCTTACAATCTGTGATCCTTTCATTATACCTTCACTTTGTCCTCTGCTTTTGAAATATGATTTTCTCAGAATGTAGTAGTTTTTTTTTAAATGAGCCACACATTGCCAGTCTGTTAGAATCTGCTTGAAATTAGAAACCTGTCTAAAGCTCATTTTTGTAGTTTCCATAATCGATATAATTACCCATATAAGGTGACAGCGCAATATGCATTGTATCTGACTAGATTACACTTGATAGTCAAGAATTTTTACACAATTTTATTATTGCTCATTTTCTGTGTTACTGAAGTACCTTGAATGCTGCCCACAGAGTGATTGAGGAATATGTTACAAATAGGAATGTCTATTGCAACAGGTATTTGAGTGCCTACATTGTTTCAGGCCCTGAGCAAAACATTCCCATATGAATGAACTTTATGAACTTTAGTCTAGATAAAGAGATACTTTAATAATCCACAAGTAAGAATGCAGGTGTGGAAACTTCCACAAAGGAAGAGAATAAGATATCAGAAAGGGGGCTAGTGGGATTCATGTGGTCTAGGAGAGTCAGCAAAGGTTTCCTGGAGGAGGTGAGGTTTAAGATCTGAAGAATGAACAGGGGTTAGAATGGCCTCTAAGCTCTGCATAAGCCTGGCTCCTGCCTGTCTCTCAACTCTCACTTTATGCTCTTCTTTCGTTCTTTTCAATCCTGCCTCACTAGCCTTATGTAAGACCATCACATGACCATCACGTGTTCTTGGATTCTTTAATCTTTTATTTCTTTTTTTCACCTTTCAACAGATGTGCTTTGGACATTGTTATCACTCAGAATTCTCCAGGGAAACAAAACCAATAGAGGACACACACACACACACACACACACACACGGATTTACTGGAAGGAATTGGCTCATGCAATGTGGAGGCTGGCAAGTTTGGAAACTCAGCAGAAGTTAAGCTTCATTATTGAAGCAGAGCATCTTTCCTGAGAAATCTTAGTCTTTGCTCTTAAGACTTCTTACTGGTTGGACAGTTCATTTACTTCATTGAGGGTAATCTCCTCTATTTAAAGCTACCTGAATGTTGATGTAAACCATACCTACAACACCCCTCACAACAACACCTAGACTAGTGTTTGATTAAATAACTAGGTATTCAAGCCTAGCCAAGTTGACCCATAAAACTAACCATGACAAGCATTAGTATCCATGTTCACATAGTTTATAGTAGTGATAATTTTATGACTGGCCTTTAGAAATATTCTTGACTTACCTTCATCTTTATAGGCCAGATCTTTCTACCAACTCCCTTCTTGGAGGTCTCATTCCTATATTTTAAGGACTTGCCTTGACTATTGTTTTCTAATTTGCATTTAAAATCCTTCTTGATGTTGAGAATATTGTCCAAAATTTACTAGCACTGAGTTCTGTTTCTTCAGGACATAGTCTACAATAATTCCTAGCCCTGACATTTTCCTATATCCAAACTGATAGCTTCGTCTGAGCTCATTATTAATTCATTGATTTAATCCTTAATTCATCAACAATGATTTTTAGTACTGACGGTGTATAAATGCACCATCCTGTATGTCCTGGTACATATATAAGATTGAATAAGACATCTTTATATTCTTTTTATTCCCTACATTACTATTTAGCTGACCACAGAGAAACACATTTACTACTCTTCTGCTCACTTTCAAAGCCTTTTAAATCTTCCTGTACTTTATCCCCAATGACGGGGTTTTCTGTAACCTGAAGGATATCAGTATTTTCTGCAGGCACAGGGATTTCAATGGATACTCCCTCATCTAGGTCATTTATAAACATGCCTTGGCTTTGATCCTTCGGAATTTTCAGTGCTTAAACTTATCCATCTGAAGAAGAACTTGTTTGTGACTCTCCCCTTTATAATTTGTGTTTCCCCCTCATAAATTAATGTTCTTTCAAGTCTTTTATGACTTCTTTAAGAAAAGTTTTATTTAACTATAACATACCTACAGAAAAATGACCAAATGGTGAATTTTTACAAAGTAAACACATCCACATAATCACCATCCAGTTCAGAAAATAGTTGTCAGCACTTGCTCAAATCCTTCTCATATCTCTATCCTCAACACATCCCTAAAAGTAAACAGAAAGTTTCTGACATCATGATTGGTTTCAATTGGACTTATACAGTATTTACCATTTTCCCTCTGGTTTCCTTCATTTAACACTATTTCTGAGAGTTTTAGTGTTGCTATACCCATGTTGTTTGGAGTAGCAACTCTTGGTTTACCTTCAATGCTGTGTAGCATTACACTGCATGGGCACACAAAATTTATTTGCCCATTCTACTGTTAATAAGCACTTGAGTTATTGAGGGCTACTATAGACATTTGGACATGTCTTTTGATGCATATGTCTATGCATTCCTGTTATGGTTTGGATGTGAAGTGTCTGCCACAAACTCATGTGTGAGACAATGCAAGAAAGTTTGGAGGAGAAACAATTAACATCATCAGTGAATTAATCCTTGATGGGATTAACTGTGGTAACTGGAGGTAGGTGGGGTGGGGCTGGAGGAAGTTGTTTATTGGGTGCATGATTATTGGGAATATATTTTGTATCTGGAGAATGGAGTCACTCTCTCTGCTTCCTGATCATCATGTGAACTGCTTCTCTCTGCCACACTCTTCTACCATGCTGTTCTTCCTCACCTCAAGCCACAAGAAGAACCAGTCTTCTATAGACTAAGACCTCTGAAGCTGTGAGCCTTAAATAAATGTTTCCTCTCCTAAAATTGTTTGGTCAGATGTTTTAGTTGCAGTGGTGATAAAAGCTGACTAAACCAATTCCTTTTGGGTGTAGACATAGGAGGTGAAGTGTGGAGTTCTAGGGTGTGCATGTGTTTACCTTTAGCAGAAGTTGGCTAACAATTTTCCAAAGCAGGATACCAAATTACAAGCATTCCTGTTGTTCTCTATTCTCATTCATCCTTGGCATCATGCAGTTTTTAATTTTTAAGCATCCTATATTGTGGTTTGAATCTAATTTTTCTAATTTGTAATAACAATGTACATTTTAAATAGGTAAGCTGGCCATTTTGGTGTTGTTTAGAAAATCTTTTGTCTATATTTTTGATGACATTATTTTTAAATCAATTTGTTGGACTTATTTGTATTTATGTTATAAATATAAGTTTTATACCCGGTATATTTTGCAAAACCTTTTCCTATTATGTGGTTTGTGGCTTCAAAATAGTGTCATTTGAAAAACTTACTTTTAATGTAGTCTACACCAAAACCTAAACATGGGTATTTATGGCAGATTTATCCATAATTGCCCGAATTTTGGAAGCAATCAAGATGTCCACCAGTGGGTGAATAGATAAACTGCAGTGCACCCAGACAATGGAATCGGATTCAGCACTAAAAAGAAATGAACCATGGAGCCATGGAAAGACATGCAGGAAGCTTCAGTGCCTGTTCCTAAATGAAAGAAACTAACTCAGAAACACTACATGCCGAGTGATTCCAACTATATGACATTCTGGAAAAGACAAAATTATGGGGATATTACAAAGATTAGTATTATCAGCTGCTAGCAGACAGGAAGGAATGACGAGGCAGAGGGCAGTGAAACTATTCTATATAGTACTATAATGCTAGACTACCACTATGCATTTGTCCAAACCCATAGAGTGAACCCCACCACAAACTATGGACTTTGGGTGATAATGATGAGTCAAAATGTAGATTCACCTGTGGTAACAAAACATGCCGCTGTGTTGAGGGATGTTGATGGTGGGGCAGGCTGTGCCTATGTGGGTATGGGAGGCCTATGCAAACTTTAACTTTGTACTTGTTGCTTATTTTTTCTGCAAACCTAAAACTGCGCTAAAAAAAAAATAAAGTCTGTGAATGTAAAGTCTATATACACACACACATATATATTTACTATGTAAACATAAACTAACTTTATATCCTGGAATAAACCCCACTTGGTTGTATATTTTTAAAAATTCTCATTGAATTCAATTTGATAATATTTTGTTTAGATTTTCTTGTATTTACATTTTTTATTGAAAGTGCTCTGTAAACAATTTTATTTCTTGTAATATTCTTATCAGATGTTTCTATCAAGGTTGTTCTGGGTTGATAAAATGAGTTGGTGTCAGCTCTTTTATAAGTATTTGTATGAATTTATTCTATTTTTGAATGATAGAATTTATCAGTGAAGCTTGGGGTTTTCTTTGTAGATATGTCTTCAAGTAATAATTCAATATTTTAGGTATAAAAATTTTATATTTTTAACTTTCTATGTAATTCTTGGCAAATATTTTTCTGGGAGTTTTTCCCTTTCATTCAAATTTTGACACACAATAATTCAGAATTTTATATTCTTTTTAATAACCTAGAACCTCTCAATAGTATCCATTTATGAGTATCTGACATTGATTAAATAGTGCATTGTCTTTTTTAAAAAATCAATCTTATTAAGGAGTTTATCATTTTCTATTTTATAATCTTAAGGAATCAATATTGCTTTTGTTGAACGTTTTTTTTTTCTATATTTTATGTTTATTTTCTACTTCCTTAAAACCTGCATTTATCTTTTGGTTAAGTTCACTGTTGTTTTTTAGACTTATCTACTTTGCTCATTGACTTAAGCCTCTCTTTTTTAAAACTGTATACATTTTAAGGCTATAAACTACTCTTGTTGGAAGTTAATTCAGTTCAGATAATTTTCTAATTTCCCTTGTGATTTCTTCTTTGACCATGAGTTACTCAAAAGTATGTTGCTTCACTTTATAAATATGTGCAGACTTTTGGTTATCATTTTTGCATTGATTTCTAGTTTTATTCCATTCTTTCTTTCTTCTTCTGAAGTTATATGTTTACTAGATTTCTCTCCCCAGTCTCATAGATGTTTCATCTCTTCTAATGTTTCCTGGACTTTCCATGCATTTTGTTCTCCATGCCACTGACCTATCCTCCAATTCAAAAATGCCCATTTTTACTTAGCCAAATCTGCTTTTTTTTTAAAAAAAATTTTTAGTTGTAGATGGACACAATACTTTTATTTTGTTTATTTAGTTTTTTTATGTGGTGCTGGGGATCAAACCCAGTGCCTTACACGTGCTAGGCAAGTGTTATACCACTGAGCCACAACCCCAGTCCCCCAAATTTGCTTTTAAATCTATCTACTGAATTCCTATTTTTTTCCTATATTTTTAGTCATTATATTTTCTACTTTCAGAATTACCATTAGATTATTTTTATATTCAATTTCTTGGTAAAAAATATCTACTTTGTTATGCATTTTTTGGACTAAATTAGTCACAGTTACTAAAAAATCCTTGTTTGATAATATTTGGTTACCATGGGTCTATTTTTATTCTCTTTCTCTTTCACCTACTTCTTAGCATGCTTGGTAATTTTTGCTGGAATGCTAGGTATTTTGCATAAAAATGTTGAGAGTTTGAATTTTTCTTTCCCTAAAGCATATTCATCCTATCCTTTGGCAGACATTAAAAATGTAAGTCAATCAGGTCAATTCAGTCAAAGACAGAGGTAACTCAAGGTAATTTCCACTCTTTCTGATAGTGTATTTGCTTCACACTCTCCTACTTTTAGGATGATAACAACTGAAAACCCCAAAATAAAAACAATAAATTTTAAACTGGGTTCCTTTCTCATTTTCATTACTGGGTTTTGATTTTTCTATTTTTGCTTCTTGTACATTGTAAAAATTCTATTCTGTTTTTCAGTTGCTTCCTCCTTGGCTTCTTGTTCTTCACATTTGATCTGCACATACCTTCAGGAAAATGGTGTAAGAAATCAGCCAGTGAAAAGGACTGGGCTTACATTTTTGGACCTAACTTATCTCTAGGATATAGTCCTTCACAACTTTCGGTGTTGTCTCTCCAACCCCATGAAGTTGTCATGTTGGCTTCTGTGACACCAAGCAGTGGATTGTCTGATTTCTTGTCCTCTTTCTAGGCCAAGAGTTGGCAAATTCCCTAAGAAAGGCAGCATGTGGGATATAGAGTTAAATCAGTGAGGTTTTCCTCTCTCTAGGAATATGTCCCCTCAAGTCCTAGTTGCCTCATCAGATATCTTATTTAAACAGCAAGTGAAAACCTTTTATGAATGTTATCAACATAACTTGCCTACAAAATGTTGAAAACTATAAAGTAGATTATATTGCATATAATTGTTCAGTTCTAATGAAGTTGTTTATGAATACATATTCAAAAATGTAGATGTGAGGATTTGGCTTCTGTACTAATCATTCAGACTTTGTGGGTATTTCTTATCTCTTGGTCATAAAAGGAAGTTAGACAAAATGTCTAATTTTCCTAGAGAGGTCCTAAGCACCTCAGCAAGACCCTCAAGGAAAAAAATACAATAAAATAAAAAATAAAACAAATAAATAGGGTAGGGGGTGTGACTTAGCGGTGAAGTGTCCCTTGGTTCAATGCCTAGTACAAAAAAAAAAGTATGTTTTTCCCAACCACTTATACAGAAAAAAGAATACAATGAGATTAACTTAGAGATAATTTCTTGTTTCTGTAGAAACTTGCTATGAAAAGTAATTCAAGCTTCTATGTTTATTTCTTACAACATTTAGAAGGGAAAGAAGAAAAGAAGTTGGATGAATTCTAGAATTAGGGTAGAATGTTGCCATTTGTCTAAATTTAAAATTAGTGGGAGAATTTTGTATCTGGACACTAGGCTTTTTCATTGCAAAAATAAAACCAATAAATTTAAAACTTTTTTGAAAGGTGTTTCCCGTAGTGGTGCTTTTAAGGCACAGACACAGAGCTTGACAATGTATGGGCACAGGAAATACTTTCTGGTTGTGTCACCTTTCAGCATCATAATGTGTAAGATGAAGAGGACAGACCCTGCTTGCTTATTACATGAGATTTTTGTGAAGATGGAAAGAGACAGTGAGCACAAATGTAGCCTAAAAACTATAGACATATAGTTAACATAATTTCTTTTCTTAGATATTTAAAGTTTCAAGTGATTTCTGAGCTCTGATCCCTTAATGAGAACTTGTTTTTCTGCCTGTTCAATATCAGAGATTATTGGCTCTTTAAATGCAAAAGGTAAACCAGAGACTCTTCTACACCTGAATTTTACAGTTAATCCAAGCTAAACAAAGCTCATTCTGACTGCTTCCTGCTGTCTTATTACTGCTGGTGTCCTCTGATTACCATTAACAGTCTCTATCTGTAATTCTTTAACCCTGCCTCATTCTTATTTTAAGCCCCTATGCGTGTCTCTGCCATGCAAGTAGTTTATTCTGCTATTTGGATTATGGGGTTAAACTGCATGGGCTTCTTTGGAACCCGGTTAAGACTCTATTCTTAGTCCTAGCTTATGGTATGCAGTTCTTCTTGAATGGGGAAATCTTTTTCTCCTGTCCTCCCCCGACAAAGCACAAACAGAACAGGGGGCATCCTCTGGCATCCCTATCACCTACTCTGTTTTCTTTTTCTTCTTGTTGAAGCCTGACTTTGCTGATACAAGGCTAGCCTTCCTCCACGATTTTGGCTTGTTTTCAACTCTCATTCTTTCTGTGGCATGGAGAGTAGTTAGTCATTTGTGCCTCAGTGAGAAGAGGGATTTAGTGAATAGGAAGACCATAGACTTTCCTCTTTGGTCCTTCTTTCCTTGACAAAGTAAATCCCACTGAAAAACAGCATTAATAGAGCATGACGATTTGAAGAATAGAGCCCTAACTGTTGACATTTCTGTTGTCAAGCTAGGTATTATGCTGTGATAGAGAAAAGACACATTTTTTTTAAAGACAATCTCCGTGGCATTAGGTTTATTAGTGCAATATCATTGTCATTGTCCCCGACTCCCCAATACACTTAAGGGCCTATCAATATTTCTATTAAAAAATCCCATTTGCTGTCATTTAAAAGTAGTCTGGCTATGTCAGATCATTTAAACTGAAATTATAGATCAATTATTTTTAGGTTTATTATTGAATGTCAAGGGTGGTTAAATTCACTGAATTGGTAGGGGTTGAATGGTCTCTGTTCTGGAAGAAAATGGTCAGTATAAAGACAGGGTATTGTGCAGGTCCTAGGGAGAAGATGAGACATTTAACTCACTTTAACATGAATCACTGTTAGTTATCCATGTGTATCAATGAAAGAATAGATTTACTTCTTCAAGATTGGCATCAGAAATGACCCGAAATAACCTTAGTTCTTCATTCAAGAGATATGAGACCTAATCACCTACTAGATACAATAAAAAGGGGTCAGCTGCCACAAGCCTCTGGAACCACATGACATTTATTGAGCACTCTTGATGTGCCACGTTGTGCTACGTAGAAAGTACTCTAACCTAACATGTTAGGCGTATGGTACTTAACAGATAAGGAAACTAAGATTCACAGAGGTTAAAAAAATACATTTTAAGTTATATAGCTAATGAGTTGCTAAGTTTAGGACTCTCAGACACCAAAGTCCTTAATTTTCTTGTGCATCCACTGACATACACAAGTGATTGATTCAGTGAAATCAATCACCTGATCCTGGTTTCTTTCCTGTTTGACACTTGCAAGAGGCTGTCCACATTGAAAGCTGCTTTCTGCTTCTGCCTGAAATTGCCACCAATATGTGATTATGTTTCATTCTTTTTTTAAGATTCAAGGTTGGATCTTGATGGCAATTAAAGCTGGCCACGGTTATCTTTCACCTCATTCATTCATTAATTTAGCCCGAACACTTTATCTATTTCTACTAGCAATATATATAAGTGTCCTTTTCCCTACATCCAACCTAAAATAGATGGTTTTGCTTTTTTATAGTTCTACAAATCTCATTCATTTACAGAGATATCTCTTGGTCATGCATAGTGAATTCCAGTATATTTTAAGCGTCTCTTGTAGACCATTTGGATTATTGCTTTGTGGACTGTCTGTTCATAGTCTTTATTTTGTTTTCCCTGATGTGGTCACTCATCTTTTATTTTGCTTGTATTTTAATTTAAAAATTGCTAAAAATAGAATAGGTTATTTTGATATGTTAATTAAACACAGATATGCTAGATGTCAATAAATACCATATATCATACCATATATCAGAGTTGCAAATCTTAAGAAAATTAATCTGAAGATTCTTGTATATTGTTATGGTTTAGATAGGAGGCATCTCCCAGAAGCTCATGTGTTAGGCAATGCAAAAATTTTCAGTGGCGAAATGATTGTTGAGAGGCTTAACTTAACCAGTGGATTAATTCACTTGAATGGATTAAATGATTTGTAACTGTAGGCAAGTAGAATGTGGTTGGAGAAGGTAGGTCATTGCAGATGTGCTTTTGGGGTTTATATTTTGTCACCCTGCTTCTTGGTGGCCACATCCGGAGCTGTGTTTCCTCCCACATACACTTTTGCCATGGTGTTTTGACTCACCATGGGCCCAGAACAACAAGTTATCTCTCTATGGTCTGAGACCTCTGAAACCATGAACATCAAATTAACTTCCTCCTCTAAAATTGTCCTTGTCAGATCTTTTGGTCATAGTGGCTAAAAAATTGACTAAAACAGACATCTTTCCCTAATGTGTTCTCAAAAAGTGGTATTTCAGCCTTTTCTGTCCCTTCCTAAAAACTCTAATATCTCTTTAATGGGTTTTAAAGGTTGCTTTTGTAGTTATATGCTCAAGAATTATAGCTTAAGCATCAGCTATGATAATACCTATTCAAGTCAATGATCCTACTTGCTTTTTCACTTCACAAACCAATTGAATAGAATTCAAATCAGTATTTTTCCCATTGAAAAGCATATGTTTCTTCATTGAAGACTATTTTCTTGCTAAATTGGATGTTTTACCTTTGAGCTATTGAAATGTTTTGTTTTTTATCTTGTAAATAAAAGAACATTCTTTTAGTATTCCAACACTGAAATAAAATTCAAGCTTGCTTTTAAAAAAGAATCTTCATACTGAAAGCAAGTGGGGTTAATTTCATAGACTATTACTGAAGATGGGTGGTTTTAGCCATATGGGTATAGTATAAAGTTTGCTATCATTATATTTAAAGGGCGTACAGAAAAAGTATTTTATGCTTTTAATACAGTATTCTGACACTGAATATCTACAGGATTTTTTTTCTTCTCTTTTTCTAGGTTCAAGTGTGTTTGATTTTCTTCTTGTGGGCTTTGTAGTTCAGAAAATAAAGATTGGATGTAGATTTATGCTTTTCTGTTGGACTATTTTGGCTATAATTCCACAAGATGGATTCTTATCCTTTCCAGTGTGTTTATTTACCTCTTGAAAAACAAACAAGCAAACACAACAACAAAGATACTGATATACTGAATGGCTGCTGTTTCCCAGGTACTATCCTGAAACATTTTTAAGGATTATCCCTCTTAATCCTTGCATGACATATGTGTATTCTCTTTATCACTAATACAGGACACTCATGGCTTAGGGAGGTTAAGTAATGTTTTGGTCAATTTTTCACCACTGTGACTGAAGGACCTGAGAATAACAATTTTAGAGGAAAAAAGTTTGATTTGGCATTTAGGGTATCAAAGTTCTCAGTCCATAAACAGCCACCTCTGTGCCTCTGGGCCCAAGATGAGGCAGAACATCATGGTAGAAGAGTGTGGAGGAGGAAAACAACTCAAGACATAAAAACCAGAAGTAGAGTGAGAGCACCACACACCAGGAACAAAATATATTACCCAAAGGCCGGACCCCAGTGACCTACCTCCTTCAGCTACATGCATATTTGGTTATAGTAACCGCCCAGTTAATCCATTCAAGAGGATTAATCCACTGATTAGGGTAGAACTTTCAGAACCCAATCATTTCACTTTCTAAATTTTCTTGCACTGTGAGCTTTTGGAGGACAACTCATATCTAACCATAACAAGTACATTGCCCAATGTCACATTAGTGTTATTAGTGCTCTGGATGTACTTTTAGTCCAACACAATATACCATTGGGACAGATGTTATTATAAACAATGATAAATTTAAACCCTAATTATCTTATTGATAATTTGAGCCAATCATCATTGATTTTTATCTCATTTTGAAGCTGCAAAATAGTTCTCATTAGGAGAAGCATCAGTACTGACATATTTTTCCTTGTTCCCTTGTGCATGCATTATTTTATCTTCTTCAATCTCTGGTTTCTTTGCAGGAAACATTTTAACTGATCTTAATCTTTTGAAGGCTAACTTAGTAATGCATAATATTCAGAAGTCTACAAATATAGGCATTGTGACAAGTCTGAAATACATCATAATTGAAATCCATCAAAAAGCAGATCCATGAATGAGGCTCCTGAATCCCCTCTAGATCACAACCTTCCCCTTCCCCATTCAGAGATTATTCACTATCTTGACTTTCATTTCTTTTTAGTTTCTTCATTTAGGTACGCATCTACACAGTGTGGTTAGTTTAGGCTCTTTTTGAACTTTATATAAAAGGAATCATACACTATGAATTAATTCCTGAATGAAGCTTTTTATGGGTCTTGCTTTTTTCTCTTACATTTATAAGATTCTACTATATATAGGTACCTGGACTTTTTGGTAATTATGTGGTATTCATTGTGTGTATACTCTACATTTGATCCAACCATGTTAGATTGTGCTTTGCAAATTGGTGAAGTTGGAAATTATGTTTTCCAGAATTCCTTTCCCTGTTGGGTTCTGAGTTGGAGTTGACCAAGGGAAGAATGCACATGATATTTGGAAGGCAGAAATAAAGCAGTAAACATCATTCTCTCATAAGTTGTCCTGGTGAAGAAGACATGGTGACAGACACACACTGACAGACATGGTCAGTAGATTCTAGCTCATCCACACCATTTCTTTTTCCACCTCTTCTTGTTGACTGTTGGTCCAGCTGACTAGCATGGGCCCTGGCTGTGGACCCAAAGAGGTGCTAACTACACAGAGGCAGCTTCTTCTTCCTCCTTCCACATTTGTTTGGCTTTTAAGATTGTCTGGTTAGTGACTCCTTCTCTGATCCTCTAACTCCTACGTCTAGATCTTTATTTTCCAAGCTTGTACCATGATCATATAAAATCAATTCCTGTAACAAATTCCTCTTCCAAGCCATTCAGCAATCGAAGATCATTTGGGTTGTTTCCAATTTCCTAGCTAATAGGAACAATGTTACTTCTTACAAATGTATCCTGAACAATTTTATCCAGGCAATGGAGGATACAGAGTTTTTAGAGCCTGACATTTGTACAATTTAGGGAGCTCTCTTAAAGCACCGGTGCATGCACACATACACACCACAGTGAATGCAAAATTTGGTACAGTACTTTAGGGGGAATCCATACTAGTGAAAGGCCCTGAAGTTTAATTTAGTTACCTTCATGAGAAATCGGCTATTTCTCTTGGATATAGTGTGTGCAATAAATTAAACTCCTTACTTTTAAAGATACTTTTATGTTCACTTTTAGTAGACAAGGCCAAATTGTATCCCAAAGTAGTTAGAACAATTTTCCCTCCTACTGAGTCTATTTTTCCATATCCTTACTCACACTCTGTACTGTCAGGTAGTTATGTACTAGAATCTCACTGTGATAGCCTGATTCCGAATGAAGTCGAACACCTTTTCAGATGGTCCGAGTACATGTGCCTCAGAAAACAGAACTTGAGGTAAAGGCTCTGTACTATTGCCTTGCTAGAGGTGTAAGCTGAGACAGTAGCACAGGAGAGGAAGACAGAAAAGGAGAAATGGCTAACTCAAGGATGTTAACTAGCCACTTCTGTTAATCAAGTGCAAGTGACTTCTTGATCTGAGAAATCGTATAAAGGATTATTTCTGGTGAAACATAGAGTTTAAAGGGAAGCAACTTGGGGAAAAAGAAGGATTTGTTCATTGACTCCTATCTCCCCCTGTCAAGGATTCTTTCCATAGGACATTGGTCCCCATATACTTCTGGGCTGCACATGAGGTCGTGCTAAGTTTCCTAATTATCAAATGAGAGGTTCCTGGGAAAGAAGGTGAGAGGTATTTGGCATATGTTTGAGGTTAGGTGCTGTTGAATTGTGTTTCCATGAAATTGGCTTGAATACCCTTAGAATTAGTAACTTTGACAATGGCTGGGGCTGGACCAAGTGACCAGATGCTGTAAGGACAGGTAAGGCCAAGATATGACATGGTGCACATGAGGTACACATACACTTATTGGACTTTGGGATTTCTCCTTTCATGAAAACCATTGAATTATTTTTTTGTATACTTTTTATTGTTGAATCGTCTGCCATTTATTTGTAGAAATCATTGTAAATATTATGGATACCAAACTTTGAGGGAGATGTCTTGCAAATAATGCTTCCTAAACCCTTGGCTGTCTTTAACTTTTAATGTGTCTTTTTGTGAAGGACATATCAGAATTTTAATGTAATCAAATATATCCATCTTTTCCATTCAGATTATTACTTTTTGGTGTCTTACTTGAAAAAATATTTCTAAAGTCTTTGGATATGAAGACTTTCATATTATAAAGATTTTTCACTTTTTAAATCCTTTAGAGTTTTATTTTTCACACTTAGGATTGAGTTTTTTGCTCTCCATGAGGTGTGAACCTGTATATGGATATCCTGTGTTACCAGCACATTTTTTAAAAAGTTATTCCCCAGTGCTCTGAAGTAACATTTGTTATAACTTGTGTACATACACATATAGAACCGTTTCTTGGCTCTCCTTTGGGCAATTTGTTGATCCTAGAGCAAACAATACCGTAATTACTATATCTTTTAATGACTTTTGATATCTCATAGAGTATGTTTACCATTATATTTTCCTTGAATGTTTGATGTATCTCAATGATGAAGTTATTTGGGCTTGGAGTTTTATTTGTAGGAAAATGATTTTGATTTAATCATTTATGCATATAGAATGGAATGCTATTTTAATTTTGTCAACATGAGACAGAAAACAGGCCCAGGTCAACTAGAGTGAACACTTGATTGGTGGAATGGACCCAGCTGTGAATAAATGACTCCACATGTGTGCTTAGAAAATGAACATCAGTCAGCTTATCAGACTAGCCCAGGGTTTCTTTTTCATAAGTCATATATTAAAATTTTCTACCTGCTTGTGCATTTTGTTTAAATTTTTAGGTGATTGGTATAAAGGTATCCATAATTACTTTTTAAAAACTAATTTCCATTGTAGGAAAAAGAAAATATTGAATTCATTTGAAGAGTCAAATTTCCATAGTGAAAAGCCAGTATTTATGGCACATGAAAATTTCCCACATTATGTGTGAAAGTTGGATATAGTCTTTAGAATACTTTTCTTTTCTTTGTAGCCATACCAGTTGAAATGGCATTTTCCAAAATGTACATGTGGTCAGTTAATTTCCTTGTTAAGGCTTGTGTTCTCAAAGGGTGGCCTGGATATCTCTGGAGATCCTTGAGACTTTCAGTTCTCAGGGTCAAACATTGTTTATGTTTTTCCCTCTTATTCTCTTATAAATGTATGAAATGTAATTTTCAGTGTTTCCTTCATATTTCAACAGGTGGAATACAGAAATAGAAGAATTCAGCTATTTTTTTTTTTCTAAGCTATGAGCTGGGGATGTAGCTCAGTGGTAAAGCACTTGCCTAGCAGTTCAATCCCCAGCACTGGGGGAAAAAAAACAAGATTTTTTTTTTCAGCAGGGGCAGTGGCACACACCTATAATCCCAGAGACTTAGGAGGCTGAGGCAGGAGAATTGCAAGTTCAAAGCCAGCTTCAGCAACTTAGCAAGGCGGTAAGCAGCTTAGCAAGACCCTTAGTGAGATCCTGTCTCAAAATAAAAAAAAATAAATAAATAAAAAGGGCTGGGGATGTGGGTCAGTGGTTAAGCACCCCTGGGTTTAATTCCCAATACCAAAAAAAAAGGTCCACCTAAACTAGACATTAATAATATTTGCAAAATATCATTAATATTTTTATTAGAAAATAATTTTTTTCTCACTAATTTTAGGGAAATAGTTCTTTTTTTCATGTATCGAAGAGAATATGACTTTATTAGCAGAACAATACAATATATCTTGTCTAGTGGGCTATAAAATGCATGTATGGAATGAAATTTGTTCCATTTGGTCTTCTAATGTATAAAACAAACAAACAAACAAAAAATAAAACAGAAACCACCTAAGTCACTTTATGGTTATTCGCTCCATTTCTCTGACTCCCAGTGGGCTGATTTTAGGACTTGGATACCCTAATATGGAACTCTTGGCTATAATTAAAGCTGGCCAAAAGGACCAAAAGTGTTTCTTTGTTCTTCTCAAGACATAGGGAGCATGAAGGAAGGCCGCATACTATTACTACTTTTCTATATTGAATAGGGTTCCCTTGGAATATTTTTAAGTATTTTTGAATACTTAATTTAAATATTCAAATCCACTTTTAATAATGTATTATTGGAATTTAGTGATTACTCTCAGGTAATTTTTAAATCTAATTTTTAAGATAAACTCCACATAGTCTATTGCTACATTATTTTTCAAAGATGTAATCCTGTGCATGGAGGATAAAAAAAAGAGCAGAATATTTCTGTTACAATTTCTGAAGCATATTTTTTACTGTAAGATTTGGAAAAAACAAATTTATGTGATTTCAAAAGTTCATAATTAAATTTTTATGACACTGTTGGAAAATCAATGGCCCTTAATAGTTGTAAGTAATCTCTATCATGCCACACTTTCTCTAAGTAAAATTCTTAAGGAGATCTTATTTTCTGTTATTATAAACAGGAAAAATTATAAAACATAGCAAATAATCTAAAACCCTAATAGCTTCTAAATTCAAATAAGACCTTTCTAAAGTATCACTTTTATTTTCTTTAGGGCATTTGTTAAACAGCTTGCATAGAGAAATTTAGGTTTTCTACGAATTTTTATGTTTTCAGATATTGTTGATGTCATTTTGCAGCCCGTTTAATTTTTTGCATCTCCCTCTCCTCATTGGATTTCATCATCCCACAAGATTAAATCTGTGTTGATTTTCCTACTAAGTTTTTTCACCCCCACCCCCATTCTCTTTCCATCAGAATGGATAATGTTTGTGCCCCTGTATTCTTAACTATGAATGAGCTTCAAAGTAACATTTAAATTTCATCCTCACTCCATTCTGTTCTAAAATAGTTTCTACTTATTTGCTGAAGGTGCACATCTTTTCATTCCTTATAAAAATATTGTTTTTGCCCACATGAACATATTTATAACAGCTGCTTTCAAATGCTTCTCTGCCTATTACAATATTGCAATATCTTGGGCCTTTATGGAATAGCTTGTACTAGCTGCTCTTTTTGTTGTTCTTATTGTTGGTAGCACTAGGGATTGAACCCAGGGGCTTTCTAGCCCTGGGCGACATTCACAGCCCTTCTTACCTTTTTAAGAAAATAGTTATTTTTCTGATAAAACATTTATGTTGTCATGGAATACCTTTATTATTATCTTATATGGATTAATAATTACATATTTGAAACATTTCTCAGTTATAATTTTTAATGTAGTAAATAAACATGGATAGATGGATAAATTGTAACATCGTCAGAGGCTCTTTACAGTCATCAGTATTTTTAAGAGCAGAAAGGGTTTCTGAGACCAAAATGTTTTAGAATCACTGGTTTAAAGAATAAAATTCATGTTCTTTAGCAGAGAAGATGAGGTCTGCTTGGCATGGTTCTGCTCGCCCTCCAACACTAACCCCTTCATGAGCACCTGTACAGAAATACCTACAGCCTCTGAGCCTTTGCTTTCCCTAGCTCTCCTGACCTGGATAGAGTTTCTTTTTTGTCTTGCTTGCAGACTCCTATTCGTTTTTTCAAGAACTGGCTCAGGAACTTTCCCTGTGAGCTTTTCATGAGCTCAAGCTCCTCATCACCCCGCCCCCATAATCCTTTTTTATGTCACTTGTATCTTGGAAGTTCCTCTGTCAAGTACAACATCATATTAGAATTTCAAACACTTGGTGTATTATGTGAGTTGGCTTAAAGTGCATTTGGAACCACAGCTTGATCTATTTAGACTTTGTTAATCTGTGTGAGCTACATTTCAGAATAGAGCCGTTGGCACCTACCCTCCTTATTCTTCTACCATCACATGGCATTCATTTTCGAGGGCTTTGGATTTTTGCTGTGTTTGTGTTTACCCTGTTGCAGGACTCCTGCATGGATATTTTGGCCTTGTGGAAAGTCAGGAAAAAACTTTTCTATTACTAGGGACCAGAGTAGACAGGATAGTGTGTGTTCAATAAATCTTAAATGAATGAGGTGGTGCATGCATGAATGAAATTACATAAAAAAATTAATGAGAGATTTAATCTTTATGGAGATTCAGCTTTGGATGTTAACTTTCAAAATCTTATAATGTACATACAGTAGATGAAAAGATAGTCATTCACAAGGTATAGGGGATTCCTAAGGGTTTCAACTCAAGATATCAGTAGTTTCCAACAGGCTTGAGAGAAATAAGGAATTTGAACCTCTCCTTGCAGTAGAATTTCTTTAAAGGATTTGTTTGTTTGTTCCATTTTTAAATAGAATGTGTCATTTATGAAAGTGGAATTATTTTTCAAAAGTATATTAAAAATCAGTTCCAACATCTTGTACTCATTCTTTGATGGAATCAGCATTCAAGAAATTTTTCTTTGAAAAGCAATTTGGATCTTACTCAGTAGGTATTAGCCTCAAAGGTCCCAGTGTAACAAAAACGGTCAAAATGCACTAGAAAGACTACCACTGGCATCTCCTGAAATGTCATCTACAGTAACTAAGCACAAAGATTGCTCAAATTTAAAAGGATAAAGACATAACTAACTCTCAAACCCTCCCATTTCACCATCTCAAATATGGTCCATTTTTAATGACAGCACTGCCCTAGCTTTCCTTCTATTCTTTGCTTGCTTCGAAGGCTTTGTTTATTCTAACCCTCATTAAGTAAGTTCACAATTCAAAATTCTGCACTGCTGTACTAAATTAAAGCCTGAACCCCCTGTGGCTATATAAAGAAAGATTTGGGAAAGTGATAATTTTTCTTGATACCAAGACATCCCCATGATGTGTCTTAGTGGTTATTATTACTATGGAATAAGAGTGAGAAGACCTGTTGGAAAATGCAGAGGCGTGAGATACTTAGCTGCAGTAGGTGTGTGAGAGCTTTCAACATGAATTGCAGGATTCCAAACACAGACCTCTCTGTATGCCAGAGTCCACCTAGCCACATGATCCTTCTTGAGAGTCTCCTTGACATATAAATTGAATGACATATTTGAATTCCACATAATTCTTTTTCTAAAACCTAATTAAAATCAATTCCCTGGCATTTTGCTGCTGTTAGAAAAGATGATGCTGTTAGATGTTTCAGTCATTAGCAATATGTTCACTGGATTAAAAACAAATTTCTGTATAATATTGTAATGATTAGTGAATCTATGATAATCTAAGCAATTATTAAGGAACAATGCCTACCCTGACTTGGTATCTTGATTATTTGTTGATGACATCTGCAAATGGAGATGTCAGGAGGCAATATTGTATTGTTTAACTGTGTTAATTTATTTTATTTATGTAAATTTCATGCTTTTCAGTATTTCACAAACTTGAATACTGGTTAATTGTCTAACTACTGAAGACAGAGAATTGGGAATAAAAGTAAATGACAATATAAGCACATTAAAGGTCTTCTTTAAAACACTCAGCTCTTAAGGTTAGTAAGCCTCTTGTAATTTTAATTAGACTTATTTTGATTTCTAAAATGAGAATTGTTGTTAAATGTTCCTAAAAGGTTGCCTGGATTTGGGGGTTAATGACTGTTCATAATGATAGCAACATTTAAGTTGCTAAATGTGAATTATGCTATCGAAAAAAAAAATGATCCGTGGGGCTGAAAGCTTTCACTCTGGAATACTGAAAATGTCTTTGTATTCAAGCCTATTTTCTTTTACATAGGAGGGTGTATTCTTTTTAGGTTATTTTAGGTATTTTCTTCCATGGACTCACTGTCCACTCGATTGCTTTACAGGTTTTGCTAAAGGATGGGAGAATGAGCATGAAATATTAGGTTAGAAGAGAATAGACTTTAAACCATGGATGGAAATAGAAGCAGCTTTGCTTTTGCCTTCACTCACAATCTATGTATCACTAAGCTGTGTAGGGTGCAAGTGTTGAGCAGAGACTTGTACTGTGAAGTTAGTAATTTAAATAAAACTGAAACCTGAATTTCCATCCCACAATGAGGCAACACTCACCATGTGCTAAGTTATGGAGGCTTATGACACACTTGCATTAGCAGAAATTTTAATCCCCATCATCATCAGCATCTTCAGATACTGAATGTTTTTAGCAGAACTTCAGTGGAGAGCAACACTTGTATAAGTGTTCTCTTATGGGCTAGTTTCACTGAGAACCCTGCTCAGGCTAGGCCACTGGGCACGAGGGAGCTCAGGGTTGGGGGATAGAGGATATTGAGTACAGTCTTGGGTCCGTAACCTGTGTAGGAGTTGTTCAAAGCACAGTGAAGTGCTGGCGACCCAAATGTCAGTGTCTTCAGGGGTATAGAAAATGTTAGTCAGTCCTGGCTGGCTGATGTGGATGGGGTTGAGATAAAGTAAGTGATGAAGTAAAATAGGAGGTCTCCTGAAAAAGAAGGTAGGGAGCTGGAAGTTGTCCTCACTGCTACTCTGGGTGGTCTGAACAGGGAGGTACAGGACCACGATTTGTGTATGGCTTGGGTTTCTAGAGACAAAGTCTGGCCCGTAGAAAGGTCTAGGGAGGATGGCCAGGATTTAGTTATGCCAGCTGTGGTCTATCACTCTAATTCTGTCCATGGGCTTCAGATTATAGGAAGCTAAGCATGAGGGCTGGCAGAATATGCTTGGGAAAAGAGAGAACAGGAGCTTGACACACTTATCCCAAACATGATTCACATCTGCCTTGGGTCCACAGGACTGATTCCTGCTGGTGGAACAGGTAATGCTTGGGGTTCCCTCCCTGTGCTCCCAGCTGAGTAGCAGAGAGAACAGAATTTCTGATTTCCCACCGAAGCATCAATTCTTGTAGCTTTATTTGTTTTGATGTGGTTTGATATTTGAAAAGCTTCATTTGTTTTTGCCTAATTTTTTCATAGCTTCATTCATTCACGTGATAAATGTTGATTCATCATTTATTGTTCCTCCTGTACTTTTTTCCTAATTCTTATGACAGGGCTTGCAAGTATTCATAAGTGAATGCCGTAGGTTATAAATAACCTGTCTCTTTCTATAAACATGTTTTTGGAAATATATCATCCTTTTTCTTCCTCTTTTTTTTTTATCCTCTAGGTATCTCGATTATCCCTTCCATTAGTTAAATACATATTACCTTTTGAGTCTACCATACAGTTTAGTGGGGAAAGAAGAAGCAATGTTATTTTGGAGGACTTAACAAAGTACAGTGGTGGCACATAGGACAGTGTGTGCCCTCAGCCTAGCAGGTGTCTGGGGGCTTGTTACTGTGGAGGAAGTCTTTGATTGGTCTTGGCCTTCCCTGTTCTGGAAAATGTTTTTCTTTCTTTCAGACTTTTTTTTTTTTTTTTGCAGTACTAGGACTGTGCATGTTAAACAAATGCTTTACCACAGCATCATATCTCCTGCCCCTCTGTTCTGTAGGGTCTGCTCTCCATCCTTGATAGACTCCTGCTTATCTTTCAAGCTTAAGATCAAAGTACCTCCTTGTTGAAGTCATCCCTACTCCTATAGGCAGACAGTATTGCGTGATCCTTATGAGTTCTCACGCGGCATTATTCAGTATGCTGTTGTCCCTATAGGTATGTCTTCCACCAGTGGGCTGGCAGGCAGTGGGAGCAGGGATTGTGACTTGCCAATTTTCATGTTCCTAGATAGAGCACAGGATCTATGCCAAAAAACAAAGGTAGATTAAGGCAGCAATGGGCCTTAGTCCATTAAGGCTGAGATAACAAATTATTGTGGACTAGTTGACTTACAAGCAACAGAAACTCATTTCCTACAATTCTGGGAAGTTCACAGTTCAGGCACCTGCATATTCAGTGTCTGGTGAGGGGCTCCTTCCTGGTAGACAGATGGCACATTTCAGTTGTGTCCTCACATGGTGGAAGGAGTAAGGGATCTCTTCTGGGACTTATTTTAAGGGCACAAATCCCATTCATGAGGGCTGTACTCTCATGGCCTAATCATCTCTTGAAGGCTTCACCTCTTATTATCCTCACATTAGCAATTAGGATTTCAACATATGGATTTTAGGGGAACACAAACATTCAGACCATAGCAGAATGGAAAGAGCCAACCACTGTTCCTCTGAAAAAACCTGCCATGATATGGACTGTCTTAGATTCCTGGCCAGAATGAAGGTCATTCTCATTATTTGAATTGGTCAGTTAAGGAATCACAATTTACCAGCTCTTCTTCACAATGGCTGAAAATGCCATTACCTGGAATCCACAATGACATCTTCTTGTGAACATATGATTTATTCTGGAACTGTCACCTCCAAGCTGAACTCATGAAATACAGAATGTGTTGCATTTGGAAATTCTTTTTTTTTTTCTTTAATCCTGGAAATGGAATGAAATGAACTGGGTTGAAACAAGTAGTAAAATCGTATTAGCCCCAGTTTTCCTTTTATGGGATATACAAGAATAAATGAGAAGAAATGTCTCCTCAAAAACTTGTACATCATTGTGGATAAGATAGACCTAAAAAAATAAAAAAAAGAAAGAAAGAAAAGAAATTTAGAATGGCCTTCTGTTTTTTTTCTTTGGAAGTCTTTGGAAGGTGAAGAAGGGGGAAAGACTGAATGAACACTCCCAAGAGCTAGGCTTTAGTTGTATTGTCTTTTTTAAGCTCAGAAAAATAATATAAATTAAGTAGTATATGATTCCTGTTTAGTACTTTGGGCCCCAAGTGGCCAGCATGCAAACTCAGGTCTCTTGGACATCCAAATCCACTGTACCATGTGGCTTCTGACGTGAGATTTAACAACCACCAGCTCTTCTAGTCTGTCTCCCCTCAACTTCCCATTACAATTATACTGATTATGATGTACTCCAACATCTGAAGACAAGAGAAGTACTAAGGTCACAGTTATTTCTTATAAGTTATTTCAACTGAAACACATAATATCTGGAGGTAAATAGAAAATGTGTATTATTGTTAAGGTATACAAAGATTAAGTTACACTACCCAATGGTTATAAATACATCACATATCCTGAACTATGTGGAAGGATATATTTGAATGGACTAACATACTTCATATTTGATATATTAGAAGTCCTTATTCTCTTCTTGGCCAACTTACTTGATTATCTTTTTGTCTAGATTGTTTCGCATAGTAGTGATTTATCAAGCCAGGCTGGACACTTTGCCCATTGTTTGCTTAAAAGTTAAACTAGTTTGTAATTATAAAATAATGCAAATGCTTTAGAAAAATGCCTGTATAAAACATCCTTATCAGGCTTAGTGTAGTAGCATACATAGTTCTGACAGTGCATCTTTCTCTAGGCTACCAGTCGCAAATTGTTCATGGGCCAGACTATCTACTATCTCTTTTTGTATGATCTACAAGCTCAGAATGGTATTCAACCATTTTTTTTTTAAACAGTTAATTTGGTCCTGAAAACATCTGAATCTTTATTATCCCATCTGCATTAATTCACTCTTTACTAACCACTTTTTAAGATTTAATTTTTAAAAACACTACTATACATCAATAAAATCAATTATCTGTTTGTTATTTAATTCTAAAGCATTGGACACATCTTGCCTTAACAATTTTAAAAACCACACACAAAACTCAATAAATACAGTAGGCCAAAAGTTTCATCCTATCTTGCAGTTTACCCATCTGATCTCTGTAATTATATAGCTCTGTCATTTAAAAATATGACTTAAATCTAATTTTTACATTTCAAAAATGATCTTCAGTAGTAACCAAGTGTATTTTCTGTGGAGTTATTTCTGAGAATGTTATTTTTCAGAATGTGGGAATATATATTTATAATCTGTTTAAAAGTTTGTTTTCTCTGATCCTAATGTATATACTTGTAAAAATTTTTGTATATTTTGTGACAATGTAGTTCCCCAAAAAGTTTATTTAAAAAGTATGTTAATAGTAAATGAAAGTATTTTAAAGGAATTGTTCATATTTTTTGCACTTGTCATTCCAATTGCTTTCTTGTTTATGCCCATCCCACTCCTTTCACAGAAGGCAAGGGACATAGGGACCACTGCACCAAAGTGGCACTCAAACTCAGAGGCCTGTACTACCATGTTTTTCTAACTAAATTCTTTTAAAAATTAAAACAGATTTGAGTGACTATTTTAAGCTGCCTCAATACTTTTGGCCACTCCTGTTTTCATGGTGGACTACAAACATCATATCATCTTTGGGAAGAGTGAAAGCAATTCTGCTTTCAAAATAACAGCACTCCTCAGTACAGCCAGTGGTCCTAAACTGAAAGAACCATCACTAACAATGATGGCATGTGCTGAGACTGAAGCAGCAGTGTACAAACATGCCTCAAATGTTTTAATAGAATTTAGCTTTTCCTTAAACTGTCTTTTCATAATCAAAACAACAACAAAACACCCAATGTTAAAACTACTTAATAAACTTACAAACTTGAAAAATTAGACACTTCAGATAGACAATAAACTTCATGTTATGAAAGCAATATATTCCAAGTTTCAAAGATTCGACAAATTCTGTAGAATTATCTTTCATCAGTAGATGGAACCTTTCAAACTGCATGATCTTCCACCAGATAGGACTGGGCGTCATTCACTGGTTTGAGGTCGAATCCATTTCAAGGCATGTCTTGGTGGTACAGTAATGGTGGGATGATAGAATGTACAGTCCGGTCTTGTACACTGAGTGTTAAATCTACAGTGTTTTGGATGGTAGAAGGGACATTCCATTTTCTTACATGCTGGGAAGTAACGGCAGAGCTGACTACTAGAAGATGGTGTTGGTGTTGTAACTGCTGGTTTTGGAGGCAGTACTGGAATTCTTCTACTCATATGAGTAAAGGGACAATCTGGCTTAGTACACTTTGCGTCAAATTTACAATTTGGATGAACAAACAAACATTTTTCAGCAAATTTACAATTGGGGAAGGCTTTGCAAGGTGAAATCGGATGATGGTATGCACATTCATCCCCATTTTTACAAGCAGGCCAGTACTTGCAGCGCTCCAAAAGCTTTTCTGGTTTTTGTACCACACTCAGTTCACTCATCTCAGCGTAGGAAAAGCTACCATATGGGTCACCAAGCTGCCTGCTCATCAACTGCAACTGCTGTGGGTGGAGGAGACCTTTGAGTCCCTTGTTTGAGGCTGCAGTTTGGTTTACGGGTTTCATTCCTTCAAAGCACATGTCCTCCTCTTGATCTAACATGTATCCTGGGGGGCTGGGGACACCATCCAGCGTCACTATAAACTTGGGACTTGCAGGTTTATCTGGTTGTACAAGATCTCGTGTCTGCATAAGGTGTCCTGAAAGTACCCGAAGGGTATCTGCAGTCTTCATCCCCGACTCTTGGTTTGGTGCCACTACTATTTCCTCAGACAGCTTTGGCTTCTTCAGAATAAATGATCTTGTGTCTGCATGGACCATGGATTCCATGTCATAGTAATCTTGACTGATCTGCAGTGTTTCTGCCATTACTGGGTCAATTTGCAGTCGGGATAATAATTGCCTCTGTTGAGTTCCTTGATTTTTTCTATATTATCTCCTTTTGCTTCCTCTTCTTTAATGGGGGAACTTATTCTGGAAGTCCTGCTTTGCCCCTGGACTACTTCTGCTAACAATTCTTCCTGAGAAGTTCGAGTTCTTGGAGCAACTGGAAGTGTCTGTTTCTGTGGGACTGCAGAATAGTTAGTTGTTTTTGTTACTGATTCTTGAGCTTCAGATATAGCCTTCAAAATTAGATTCTTGTTGGCTTGTTTAGAAGGTGGAAGAGAAGGTCTCCTTTCAGGCTTTGCTGGCACAGATACACTGCTGGACACGCTTCCTGTTCGGGAGCCATAATCATCATCTTCCTCCTCCTCTTCTCCATCGTGATTGAACTTTTTTACTTTAACAACTGAACTCACCACAGGCAACTTTCTCTTCCGAAAGTTTTCATCCTCAATACTCATTTTTTCTGAGTTGTTTCTGAAGAAGGGACTATAAGTCTCTTCTAAATTGTTAAGCACTTCTGGTTCACACAAATGTCCTGTTTCATACACCCGGTTGTTCTGTACATCAAGTTGCTTGGCAGCATGAATACTGTTTTGCTGCTGCTGAAACTGCAACCTGTTTAAATGAGCACCACTATCTGCATTTCGACTTGCAGGTGGTCGATAAATTTCAATGGAAGGGCGAGAAGAACCATAAGTAAGTGTCACTGTAGGTTTTTTCTGAGATAAGGGATTCTCCTGCACAAAATTGAGGTCTTCATCAATGAGATCATCTGGTTCTGGCTTAATATCAATCACATCTTCAGAGGGTGCTGGCTCCCTCAGAGGTTTCACTGTTGACATTAGTCGGGTTGCAGCTCCTTCATCATAAGTCTGTCTGGTATTAGTGGTTTTCTGCTCCTGTGAACCTGCAGAAACCCTGGAATCTCTTTTTTCAGGTCTACTGCTAGAAATGGCAAGGGGAGATACTGCAGCTTCGTGCCTTCTCTCATCTCCCCGACTGAAACTGCTCTTGTTTGAAGGCACGTTACTATCGAAGATGTTGGTATCAGAAGACTTTAGACTAGTGGGTTCAGTTGTAACAGAGCGAAGTTTATCTAATACACCATGAAGCCATACGGTGAATCGAATTGTGTTGTTCCCTAGAAACAGGGACAGGTCCTCTGTCATTTGGTCCTGACTTTTCTTGTTGGCCACCATCACCATAATGTAATCAGGAAGTTCTTCATTTTTTTATACTCTGAGTGATAACCTTGACAGTGAGGATGAAATCCAACATAAGCTCCTAATTCTTGCAATTTCCCCTTAATGGCACTCCGGATCTTGCGGCTGATCTCGGTGCCGATCTCCATGGCTCCGCGGAGGGCGGCGGGCGGCGGGGACAGCACTGCGCAGCACTTCCTTTACCTGGGGCCCGCTAAGGCTTCCCACCCCGCAGGCCGGCACACAAATATATTCATTTGTTTGTGTATAGACTATGACCACTTCCATGCTATAATAGCAAAGTTGAGTAATTGCAAAAGAGGCCATAGGGCCCTTGAGGCTTCAAGTATTTATTATGGGTCCCTTTACAGAAAATTTTCCCCACCTCTGGTCTAGGCAGGAGAGAGGTTTGTGTTTGAAGATATGTGGAAATGCATATGGGATGTGCCCACTAGATATTTCAGCTCAACTGTTGCGTATATGAGAGGAATCACTCTTCAGATGTCTCATCCAAAACTGGGAGGAAGGGGAAGTAGCTGAAAAAAGAAAGTGTGTAAGATTTAAAGTGGCATCCTATATCCAGACAGCCTGGAAGCAGCAAAGAAGTAAAACATATTTCTATCAGTCTGGCTTACATATGGACTCTGTAGACTTGGTATAAATAACATGAAGCAAAGGCTAATCATTTTTGCTGATGTCCTGCCCTCCCACCTGTGTGTGAGAGCAACTGAGTACCTGTATGTTTGCTTAGAAGGACTTTTTTGTTTCTCTCTTGGTGTTCATTAGATTTATACGCCTGAGAAAACACCAAATCAACATCTCTTTTGTTGTTTGTTTCTCTGTAATAACCTCTGCACCAGCTAAGCCCTCTGGTATGAGGGCAAAGTATTTGGCTTCCAGACATAGGCAGCTCTTCTTTTCACTGCCTCTTGAAGAAATGGCCTCAATATGAAAGATGTTTTGGTCAAGAGCCCGCTACCCAGGATATTGCCCGTTCTCTGAGTGGCACTTCCCACCCACCCATCATTATCGAAATACACTTGGCTGCTAATTTCCTGGAAGATTCAAATGTTCCTACTTCAAGGTCATCTCAAAGGAGAGTTTAAAGAGCATTGTCTCCCCCTCCCTTCCCTTGTAAAATATGTATATTTACAAGAGCATGCATAAATGGTCACCAGGGAAGATAAGCTATCAGAGAGTTGGGAGATGTCTTTCCTCATACAGTTCACACATCACTGAAGCAGATAAAATTGGTTTTGTACCTAGCCTCCGAATACACTGTTAAGGACTCTGTCCTTAAAATTGATCTATACCACTACAATAAAATTCAGAGCATCTCTTTCATAAATATCTAACAGTGGCATCAAGGGCTGCTGCTCCTGCCTGGCTCCCAGGGATTGCGCTCCAGCAGGCAGAGGGTGGCCTGTAGCTCATAGCCTCCCTGTGCACCATGGCTGTCGTCATTGGTTGCACGGAAACTTAATTAAAGCATTAGGTTGGATGCAGTAGGATGCAAGCCTCAGTTTACAGTTATTAAAGTCAGTTGCGTGACTGCCCATGAGATGTTAGATTAAATCTCTGTTTAATTTCAATAATAACAACAATGGCCTCTGAGATCCACAACTTGTCATTTTCCAAGCTCTGCATGTGGTTTCTTCATGCTTCTTCCTGTGGCCCTGAGTGCTGCACGTTACTGCCAGGCTTTGTAAGTCACAAAAGCCCACAATACTGCAGGATTTCTTTGTTCTGTCTTATAGTACTAAAGCCATTTGAAAAGTCAAAGCATCTCGTATCTAGAGTTTTACATAAAGACCTTTCTTGGAAGCCGTATGTGTACCATATGCGACAGTTGTGAAAAACAGAGGTAACACCATAGATAAAAATTAGGCAAGCATGATGTCAGCTCTTAAACACTATCTCTAACTGGCTATTAGACATAACTTGATTGGACATATATGGAAAGATGATTCTCCAATGAAGAAAAAATGTGATCCAGTCTTAAGTGGTAATATATGACCTCAGATTTGGATCAGAAACTTGGTACATAGCAGGTTTGTAATAATTATTTATTAAATAATAGAATGGGGGACAAATGAGCAATGGCCAATGATGTAGGTAGGAGAATCTTCTCTGTCACTCAACAGTATCTGTCAGTAAAGGCAAGGTACTCAGCCTCAGTTTAATTTACACTTAAAGGGAGACTGTGTTTTTTCTTTCTAAAGCAGAGGAAATATCTGCTTCCCAAGACTTCTGGATAGACTGAATTGATAATTCATGCAAAAGTGCATTACAAGCTTGCATGAATTATATGACGCATTTGATTTTTTTCTTTAATTAAATAGCTCCCTATGCATTCATGTTTTTAAAGAGTGCTAAGAAGGGTCTGGGTATTGGATACTGCAAGACAAAAGATAAAATAGTATCAATTAAAAATTGGAGATCTGAAAGAAAGAAAGAAAGTGTGTAAATTTAAAAATAGTACACTAATGATAAAGTAATTTTGTTGGCATAAATAAAAAAGATTGAGAATCTTGAGATCTAAAATATAGTGCTGGTTTCAGTACCCCTTAAGTTTATGATCTGTGGCAAGTTTCTCTCTTGCCCCATTTGATTAGAGACTGGCCTGAGTGGTTTTGAAGAGGCTTTTCCAGTCTGTGATTTAGTAATGTGAATCTGAGCTGACTCAAGAGCATATCAGTTTCTCCATTTTTAACATATGCACATGTTTCTGTACACCTCAGAGGTTTATTTTGTTCCTGCTTGAAATATTTACTGTCCCCCTACAGGATTCCTGAGAGTGTCTGAGTGGGAGTCAGAAGAGAAGGGACATTAGTATAATATAAACCTGTTTTGGGGTTCTGTGTGGTGGCCCATAATTTGGCAGAATCAAATAGTTACATAGAACTGGAAGTTTCTTTCTTTTCTTTTTCTTTTTTTGGGGGAGGGGGTAGGTTACAGGGGACTGAACCTAGGGACACTTTGTCACTGAGCTACATCCCCAAATCTTTTAATTTTTAATTTTGAGACAGGGTCTCACTAAGTCGCTTAGGGCCTTGCTAAGTTGCTGAGGCTGGCCTTGAACTGTGATCCTCCTGCCACAACCTCTGGAGTCTCTGGGATCACAGGCATGCACCATAACACCCAGCCATCTGGAAGTTTCTAATAGAGATTTCTGAGAAGCTTTCCTCAGCATCCTTCCTTCTTCTTCGATTAGTTGATTCTTCCAGAAGAGCAGTGGCATCTGAACCTGGGAGCTCCAGGTCTATGGGGATGAGGCCTATGAATCTGTCTGGGCTCTTTGTTCTGGTTGAGTCACGGACAGCAAGCTCTCTGGTGGTGACAGGTCATGGGACTTCATTTACCCTTCAGTGACAGATGATTTGTGAAGAGCTAACGGAGGCTGAAGTCCTGACTTGCACTTTCCTCAGCACTTTCCGGGAGTGACCTATGTCTAAAATTGTAGCAGGGGGTCGCAGTGATATCAGGGAACCCACCACTGCCCTCTTCTCACTCCTGTTTATAAAGCTCAAGGTCACCTGACCAGAATTTGCATTTCGAAACTGTTCTGTTTGAATTTCTCAAGTGATCTCCTTGCTTGTTAGGAAGATGAAACTTGTGCACGTGGGAGGAAGGTGAATGACTGTTGGTTGATGGCACGAATTTTAAAAAAACCTTGCTTACCTCGAAGAAAATTATGTTTCTAAAATCTCCCATAATGGGGGCTCTCTTCCTATTCACTACTAGTGTTCTTCTTTACATAAAACGACTTGGAGATCATGTGCATCTTTCTTCCATCCCAGTCTTGTTTATTGGGCCTCTTTCTCCATAGCAATTTGAATCCTTTGGTTTCTCTTGAAGGGGGTTAAAAGTGAAATAAACAATTATTCTCCAGTGAGGGGAAACATAACAATAATAGTAACAAAAGAAACGTAACTATCCTATCTCACTCATTGAGGATTGCCACTGAAGCCTCTTTTATCTAGAATTCACTTGTGCTAACCTGAGGCCTGTGGTCTTATTTCGTATCAGCCAGTAATAAAGAGCCCTTCAGCTAAATATGGTTGCATTCCACTATTAACTGCAGCTCTTGAAGCAGTCATGGAGGGAAGGGGAGTCAGAGCCCTTCAATGTCAAGGCGTTTAGAGGCACTCTAGCATCAATCACAATGAGCGTCGCTAAGTGCCTGCTTTCATTTACATGAAATATTCATACAGCATTCCGTTTTGCTTTTCTCTCTTCTAATCATCACTTTTCGGAAGAAGCTACAATCATCTCAGTTAGGGGAGGGTGTTATGGGACGTGCTGTACCTTTCAAAGTCAGGCTTCCTGCAGATAGCTAGTTCTGTAATGAGGCAGCAGACTGCATAGACCGCCAAAGGTCTCCCTCACAGAGGCTGGCCTTGTTATCATGCACTATTCATCTTCAAGTATACAACTTAGTGCAAATGAAAGTAATTAATTAACCATAACAAACCTGTCAAAAAGCTATTTAGGATTTTGACAGAAAAAAAATTTTAACATTTGCTCTAAGTGGAAAACAAAAATTGTCTAGCTCAGAAAATTCAGGAGCAGTTCCATGTGCATAGGCTTCCCGTTACTGTTCTCCTTTAATTACATGATAAGTAGCATTTCAATTAATTTTCAGTTCTTTTGACTTATATTAATTGTACGATGCTTTTCAGAGTTGATACAAGTTTTAAAAAGCACCAGGGTGAGAAAATTTATTCCTATTTGAATAATTTCAAAAAGCAGGTAAGGTATATTTTTAGTTCTCTAATAGTGATTAATAAAATGTGGTAAATGGGGCATCCTTCCCTTCCTTCCTTCTACCCCACCTCCTTCCCTCTCCTCTTTCTTCCTTTTCTTCTTCCTTTTCTTTCTTTCCAATCAATTTCTCTCCCTTTATTTTTCCTTTGCCTCTTCCAAAAATATCGATTTAGTTGTATACTGCCTTTTCCCCTTAAATATTCGATAGGCCCCAAGAATGGCATTTGTGTAAGTTATACAAGTCTTTGGTCTGAAATGCTAGTGGTATACTTGTTTGCTTATAATTTTTAAGACTAGTTCATATACATTTCCAATGTGTACAGAAAAATATCTTCTGTGTAAGAATTCTGTCCCATTTTTCTAGAAATTAAATTGTATTTCAACAGATTTTGCTGTGTTTTATTTATTTCCCTTTGGCTATGCAAGTCTGACCATAACGTGAGAAGACTGAGGGGTTGGTCTTTGCGTGTGGAAATATCTTTGACAAATGAATTTTTACATTAAAGAAATGTCAGGTTAATCGTTGAAGTCTAATGGCAGTAAGAGTAAACGTGTAATGTTTTTGCTTAGTGTGCTTTGTTTTTAACAGATGGAAGTTCATAATTGGAACACACTAGATAGGCAATCTTTAGAGTTAGAAATGTTAATGGCCCTGTTAACAGTTTATTCTTTATGTCCGTTTAACCCCTCATCCTATATAAACTCGAATAGTAATCCGAGGGGCCAGGATGGAGTTGCTTTTCATTTAGTCTAATAGTTTTTTGCTTTAGAACACAATACAAAATCATAACCGATAACTCAGAAAATAAATATAAATGAAAAACTGGTAAAGCCTTGGGGGAAAAAATTCTCAAAGCTCAGTGCTATCTTTAGGCATTTTAATCCATAATTTTAAGCATATTTGTTTACTTTTTGAACCATTTAAAATTGGAGTCATATTTTAAACTATACAATATTTCTCTAAATAACATAAAATACTCTAAAGATCATATTTTAATAAAAAAATCTAAATTCAAATGATTTGTGCTCTTAAGGATTAAAGTGTGGGTATTATAAAGCAATTGGAAACAATTCAGGTCAATGATCTTTAGTTACTGCGAATAAAGAAACAATCATACTTAGTTATACAGAAAACACAGATGTGATTTTCCAAAGGGGAAAAATATATGAAAATTTTTGGAAAATTATATATACTTTTTTCATTGTCAAAGTCCCTATGAACTTTGCTCCAAATTGAAGGCAAAGGAAAAGAGTTTTGATACATTTTCAGAGTTGCTTTGTGCCCTGTGATCAACATTTATGAATAAACAAGTGAAGTGAAAAATTGAGAAGATTGATTACCAGCAAATGCACAGTAACTTCAGTTTAAAATGTTATTTTGTAGCTACATTTTCCCTTTACTCTGGAGTAGAGTTCCCTCCTCCCAATCCTTTACTTTGCTATTTAATGTCATTAACAACTTGAAGATGTTTAATCTTTGTTTTTACTTTGAAAGTGCTTTTCTAGGAAAAAAACCAAAAGGGTAATAAAAGTTGATATTTCAAACTACAACAGAAGTAGCCACAAGAATTGTATACAGAACACAACTTGGAATAGTTTTAAAAGATCCTGGTACTTGGAATATCAAGAAAATACTGTGGGGTTTAAGATCCAACATATTAAATGCAAATGATAATTCCAGAACAAGCACTTTCTAAATGTTAATAAGTTGCTGAGCATGTTGACACCCACAGTTCCACCCATCTTGAATAAATTTAAACTCTTTCAGAGCAGTGAAATCACAGTATGTTCTCAAACCAAGTCATAAGAGTCACAATCCATTAGTTGCCTGACCCCTCCATAAGTGACTTTTAAAATTGATTTGCTTCTACTTTATGGCTTGATATTATCGTGCACATATGTAAAGATCTCAAGTAAAGTAACAAAAAAGGTCATTTTCCCTCCCCATATGCCTCATAAAATATGAGTTGGCTCAAGTTTCAAGAGAGCTGAAACCTGCTGAAGTTTGAGGGGCTTGAGTCAGATGCAACCCATCACACCTGTGGGGTATCTTTAATCCCTCCAAGAAGTGGAGATTCATGTACATTGTTAGCTTTTGATCTAATGACAATGGTTTGGTCTACAGCTCTCTGGGCAGACATAAAAGAACAAGGTTCTCCCTTGTTCCATTTCCATTAGGACTTTTAAAATAGGGAATACTGTTAGTTCTGAAGTTAGGGATGGGTTTTGTGAAGTAAATTTTCATAAAGGAGAGGTGTATGTATAATAATGATTTCTGCTATAGACTAATTGCAAAAATGGATAGGCAACTGGTAAAAAATTAATGTCTTGACTTTTCTCTTCAAATAAGCTGATTGTTAGTTTTTTTGAAAATTGTTCAGTTTCTTTGCTTGAATTGAGACCTGGTTTCAAGGCAATAGTAGCCATAAGTAAATGAAAGGGCTTTCTATCTAGCAACACAGATGAGGGCTGACCAAAATGTAATGACTTTTATTCAAATTAATATCGTTCTAAACATTCAGTCACATTAGGAAGACTTAATGTTATTGGTTTCTTGTAAGGTCCTCTTGTAAGGTCCTCTTTATAATCTGACTTTATATTCTATTCCAAATTCTTCTTACTCTTCTTACTTTTTTTAAAAAAAGAAGTTATATCTTGTTTAATATTTCTTTCTCTTTTAAAAACTGCTTTATTGAGGTACAATTTACATACCACAAAATTCAGCCAATTACAATTCAGTGATTAGTACTAGGAAATTTATTAAGTTATAAAACCATCACCACAATCCAATTTTAGAAACATTACCTCTAAAAGAAAACTCATACCCATTTGGAATTAATTCTTGTTCTCCTCACTTGCCCCAGGCAACCTCTAATTTGTTTTCTGCTACTATAGATTTCCCTTTTCTTCATATTGCATAAAAATAGAATCATACCATATGTGGCTTTGTGTTTCTTTTCAGTTATACAGCATGTTTTTGAGATTCATCTGTGTTGTAGCATGCACAGGTAGTTGGTTCCTTTCCATGGCTGAGTAGTATTCCATTGTACAGAGGTACCACATTGTGTTGATCCATTCTCCACTTAATAGACGTTAGGATTGTGTCTACTTTTTTGGCTACTATTAATGTGATGCTGTCCATATTCTTGTGAAGAATGTTGGTAATGATAAATCTATGTGAATTGAAGATAGCTTTGGATATGGAGAACTAAGCAAAGTCATTTGAAGTCTAGTTGATAAGGTAGATAAATAAACAGAGTGAAAGTATTTGTTTACATCAAAAGCCAATTGCCTTTATGGGAGAGATTTATGTGATTTTCCAGTTGTTCTGGAGGTATTTCCAAGGAGCAGTCATAAACATATTTTGAGTAAAGGCAGCATCTTTATAATTTAATATTCTCCCTATGTATCTACTGTATTTATTTAAAAATGAATCCTATCATGACTTAGTAATGTCCTTAAGTATTTCACTTTTCCCAAGCCACATTTCTGAGAGCAAAGTTTAGCCTATATTTGCATAGATATCAAGTATAACTCAAAGTAATACTTAGTGTCCAGATTTTTAAATAAAAAAATGTTGAGGAATACAATTAAAGTAAATTAGCCAGATTATAAATGCATACACAATACTATCATTACCTTTTAGGTACTTTGTTACTAGAGAATAATTGTGGATTTTGAAAAATTAACCACCCTCCATTTACTCTTTTTCTGTTTATCTGTATGTTGATATCTCTTAATGTACACTATCGCTAATACAGAATATATTTGTGGTTCTGTGCTTTAGCGTTTCATTCACATAGTCTCATGCGATCATAACACTGATAAAACTCATCATGCTCCTGTTCACTAATACTATTTATTTAAAATTTCTAAGGTCTCTGATTAATAATTGTTAATTGCATATAATTATTTATTAGTCACAAGCCATTATTTTATGTCAATTATTTAACCAAAGTTAAAGGATCTATGCTTAATTAAAAATTGTGCATTTGTATTCTGGCCTCTTTGCAAAGAGGAAACCTAAATCCATCAAGTCACCTTAGAACTTTGAAACTTCCCTTTTTCTTTTTTCTTTTTTTTAACATCTGTAGTTCTCATTATCCAGAAGTTATTCTGCCCCCTCTGTTAAATTACTTTATGCTGCAGCTTAAACGAACATGTCTTGCTTTCATCTAGCATTTCAAATAGGGCAAAGACTGCTGTACAATTTCCAAACACAACTGTGCTAACAGAGATGAATTACGAGAGTTTATATAATTTATATTAGGAATTCATAGACCTAGCAAAAGGGATTAGTACATTTTATTTCAGGGCAGGAGATGATCCTGTCATTAATGGTCGATACTTTCATCATCTTTTAAACCTGAGGAATTTCCTGGGTGACAAGGCTGTAAGGACATATCAGAGATTCACAGCTGTGAGCTTTATCTGGACATGCACTGCTTTACTCCCAGTGTGTGGACTGCGTTCCATCAAAACTGGATTAGGCTGTCAATCACGTCTTCCGATGTATATTGTATTATGATTTTTTGAAAATGTCACTGAGATCAGAGTAATTTCTTGGCTAATTGCATCTTGTCTCTTCTTAATACCATGCATTTAATGGTTTCATTACCTAACATGACAATCACAGTCTCTGGTCCAGTATTAAGGGCAATTTTATTTCTCTTCTTTTTTACACACACATGCACATGCTTGCACACATCTAAGGCACTTTTTTTAGGAAGAAAGAAAAAAACATATTTGAAATACCTGTGTGTTTTATGAAATAAAATTTATGTGTAGAATTCCTTGTTTTCCCTATGGTCTAACATATACATAATAGCTGAAATTGTTTCTGTAATCCCCAAAGCATACCCAATGCTAATATAGTATTTTCCCTTCCTGTTATAGAAATAGATTAAAGGAGATATTAACCTTTAAGAAACTGTCACTCATTACTCACCGTGCCTGTGCCTATCTCTAGAGAATTTGCTCCAAACACAAAAATATTTGTGTTTCAGTATTACCTATTTAGCTATGAGAGATTCATTTGGATGAACATTAGGTTTCATTAAATCCTACTTTGGTGCATGCAGCTCTAGTACTACCTGTTACTGGTGGGGAAAAAAATGGGCAACAAGAGATATTAAAATACCTATAATAATGAGTTTTTCTATAAAGGTAGTTATTAAAAGTCTCCCTGAGCACACTCAGGTTTAGATTAAAATAGGTACAAGAGATACAAGGATAAATAATGGTCTAATCTCTCACTAGTAAGGACAAGCAAATTTTTGATTTCTAGGTAGAAAGCAAAACAGAACTTAGGTATTTGTTTTTGTTTGTAGCTCTTAACAGAATATCTGTGGTGTCATAATGTGATACTGTGGTCTGTGGGGTAGAGTGGGGGAAAGTTAGCTCTAGACCTGGGTGGGGAAAAATACTTCAAATGAAGGCTTATGAGATAGTGGTCTCACCATTGAACTGCAGTAGCTCCCCGTGGATTCTGTTGATTGTGTACATATTGCAATCTAAAATGATGGTGGTGGAAGTTGGGGTGGGGAGTGCTAGTTCCAGGGAAATGAAGAAGATTTTAGGGATGGATTTTGTTCAGTCTGGGCTTCTGACAGCTCCTATGTCCATCAGCCATGGGGAAGAAGCTATACTTCTGCTTTCCTTTGATTTTCCTTTTCCACTGAAAATACTAATTGTGAGCAACAGGGTAGGAGAAATGGATGAAAGATGGGCAGATTTTGCCTGGCGTTCTTGGTAGGGGGCGGCAGCTGAAGGATGCACTCGTGTTTGGATCTGACAGCAGCTGTGGTATCCAATTCAAATTCACTGTGGCAGGAAGAAAGAGTGTGAATGCTAAAGTATCCAAGGTGTTTGTAAATACTCTGCTTTGCTAACCATTCAAATCTGGTTTGTATAGATTGCTGCAGTTGCCGGTATAAATGTAGGATGACATTTATAAAAAAAATAGTGTGCAACTGGTGATGAGTTTTCTTCTAAATGTTTTTTAAAACAGTATTGCACAATCCATTGGTATTCATATAAAATAGAGAAAGAGTGATGATTAAAAAGCAGCTTCTGACTACTGTGTATTTCAGGGGAGAAAATTAATTGTGATTTCACCAAAAGCTTCCTGCACATCCATTCAAAAATCACCTATATTCCAGCTTCATGCAGATTTCAAAGTCAGGGAACCATTCATTTGTCTTGCAAAAAGGCTGAGAATGGTTAGTGGACTATCAAAGAACTTTCAGACATGGAAAAGAGAATGGAATGGGTAGCTGACAGGTACCCACATTAAGTAGATGGCTTTATTAATAGACTGACTTTGGTGGGTCTTTAAATGAGTACCCTAAATTCTCTTAGAATTACTGGAATGTGGAATTTGTGCATTCCAGGTTCCTTCTAAGGGAACAAGTGTCCTCTGTGTAGCTTCCCACATTAGTTTTGTTCATACTTTTCTGGAGGTCTCACGATTGTAGATAAAGTTACCAACAAAACTGGGAAGGAAAAAAGAACATGGAATTCTGTGCTATTTTTGCTTTGTGGCAACGGATTTAAAGGAAGTTAGTGGGAATTTAAAAAAGCAGAGAGATGGGGCGAGCCGGGATACATTTTTAGTTTCCACATGGAAAGGAGATCACCACACCCCTACATTTGGACCCGTGTTTGCAATGATTGTGTCAGTTCTCAACACATTCAGACAGATGTAGGACCAGGCTTCAGTTTTTGAACTTGGCGTATAGTATATCTTTTACTTCACTTGGCCGTCTGTGTCCCTGTGCAGTAAGGCTACTGGTCCAGCCTAGAGTGATACAGAACATCTGATTTCACTGTTGAATAGCTTTGATTTTCCATTTTTTCCCCTATCCACCTGGGATCATCCTTGTTGCCCTGGCTTACAAATGAGACAATAACCTCATTTTGGCCCGAAGAGTCCAAGGTGATAGATGGCTAAGTGATTCCCAACTGTTTTTCATACTGTCTCCTGAATGGATAAATGTGTCAGAATTAAAAGATAGTTTGTGCTTTGACATCAGAGGGGAAAAATGAAACAAAGCTGAGTTGTCACCTGCCTGGTAATGCACAAACACCAGAGATCGATGTGTGTGCTGCTTTGGAAAAGATCACGGGTGACAATGGAGCTTTACTTAGGAGACAACCAGCAATGCCTTGATTGAGAAGAATTACTTAGGCAATCTCTAGCTGTTACGCTTGGAATTACAGGGGACAACTCCAAATGCGTCATGGATGCAATTTTGAGCTGTGGGCATAGTTCAGCTCATGTTCCTCTGAGTCAAAGAATCCCTATGTGGGTTCCCAGAGCTCAAAACCCTGGTAGAATGGTGTGAAGACCATGCAATGGTATTTGTGCCTATGTGTAAGGAGAGTCTCAAAAGAGTCTGCGACCGAAAATCAGACTTTAGAATGACTATGATCATGAAATGTCACGATCATTAACAATGAAACCCACCAACAACAGTGAATTTTTATCGTATACAGTGGTTGGTACCAAAGTGAGGATAAAATTACAAGGAATCAACACTACTGTTAAAAATTCCCTTAGGGTAAAAGCACCACTTTAGCGATCAATGTACTTTCTTTCAAAAAGGCCAAGGGGTTAGTCCTGCCTTTCACCAGCTGAGTTACAGACCTGGGCCTTGCTTCCCTATCAAACTAGGGTACAGTAGGTAAAAACAATGGCACAATTGAAATGGCCTGTCTCCTAACTTTGAGCATACACACATAAATTCAAAGAGGATAAAAATGAATATATTGTATGTCTTCACTTTGTTTGATCACACCAATCACAGAGGATGGCTAGGCAGGCATGTCTTATTCCTATTTTTTAGATCAGGAAATTGAGGCTTAGAGAGGTTGACTAAACTAAAACATCTTAGTTTTAAATGGAAAGAACTATTGCTTTGACTCAGAGAGATAAATTGTATTATTTCTATGTTTCCATATAGCAAGTGGCAGAATAAAAACTAGAATTTATTCCTTGGCATCTCATTCAAGGTTTTTCCATTGGAAAGAAAAGTAAGGCTAACCAGCAAAGATTGTTAGTGATGATAAAAGTAGCAAACATACTGTGATTGTAATGTGACAATATGCAAGATACTTTCTGCTTACCTCTTTCCTTGGATGTATTTATGCAGCAGCCTTATTTTCCATTTTCCTGTGGAAAAACTAAATGTGGCCAATTTTGCCTACCTATCATGTTAATTCTATCATTGGAGTTTTTGTGAGTGTGCAGTGAGATGATATATGTGAGGGTCTTTTGACAAATCTGCAAACACAAGGCATTATTATGAGTCAGATAAAATGTTATGAACAATATTGCTACTACATATGGTTTAGTTACTGTGTATAACTCTCTTCCCCAAGAGTGACAAGAAGTGGGAAGCAATACATATCACACTGACCCAAGAAGATTTTTAAAAATACATATCACACCCTTGCAAATCCTAATTCATCTCTCATGTTCTTCCACTCTTTAAGAGGAATGATAATCTGAGAGAGATCTGAGTGTGCCTATTTTAAACAACCAAACAAATGACAAATATAACTTCCCAGGTGACTCCGTGCTATCTTTTGTTTGATAATCGCTCATCAACACTCCAGGGAGTGAGTTCCTTCATTTACTCATTCATCTACCATGTACTTTTGAGCATCTCTCAGGCTATGCACTGGGCTAGATAGTTGATTTGTTTACTCTTAAGATAAACAGTGGCCATTTCTAAAGTTTTCCACCTATATTTTTATTAGAGACATATTGTAAAGATTCTAATACTTAATCCTGTTTGAAAGTACTTAATGAGGAATTGATAGGCAAACACATTTATGAACTACTATATGTGTTAGGAACAGTGGATCTTGGCAACTGCCTGTTTTTACATCTCTAGTCTACATCTGTCTCATTTGGACATCTGGGTAAATATGAAATATAGGAAAGAAGAGATCCAGGAGGTGCCCAAATATGTCAATGATACCTACTACAAGGGTCTTTTTAGAGTCCTTATTGTGATATACAGTGTCCATGAAAAGGAATGAGTTGCTATCACTGTATGTACTTTTTGTTTGGTTCAAAGATAGATTTTTATATAATATAGAATATAGATTATGGGTCCAGGAAATAGATATTCAGTTGATGCAATGTATTGCAAGACAATTTCTTTGGCTAAATTATAAGACTAAGTGGCACCTCAGATAGTTGTTAGCTGTATTCTCTTTTACATATATATAAAATCTCCACATAAATTCTCCTTTTTTTATTTCTGCTTTGGCCCACTATGAGCTCCTTTGAGTTGCTGTTCATGTCCCTGCAGCAAAGCAGCAACTGTTTCCTTTTCTTAGTACTAAACTGTATGATTTATCCAGTCCTTGCATCTGTTTCTCCCCAACTTGCAGGCTAGGATCCTGCTTCTTGGTCTTATTTTTGTAATCACTATGTACTTTTGATTTGCCTTTTAACAATGTAGCTACACCATATTTAACTACTTTGGGAAAATGCCCCTGCTTCTGATATGGCCCTGGTATCGTCAGCATAAACATAATTTTGATACCTAATTTTCAGGTGCCTTTCCAATTGCCTCCAATTTTGGTCATGCTTCTCCAACACATAAGACTGTGGATCTCAAATCTCTATGCTGGAAGTATCCAAGGAACTTCTGAAAATATAGATAATAAGTCCACTTTCTAGTTCCACTGACTGAAATTTCTAAGGTGTCACATTTTAGAATGATGAAAATGATCTATCTATGTCTGTCTCTCAGTTGCTCTAATTATGTTTGTGTTCAATAGCTGCACCTGGCTATTATCAACATAAATCCAGATTGTGGGTACCAAGAAACTTGTGTCTCTGTCCTTCCTTCATCTGAGAACCTCTACATTAAATGACCGGTAAATTCCCATTGGTTTTACACATCTCTACTGGTTCAGGAGAGGGGCTGACTTGTGTCTCAAGACAGAACCTTGCATACACCAAGAAATATGTTTCTGTATGGTAACATCTCTCTATAACTCAGTATTTTAAAATGAGGGGAATAAAATAAATGTAAGAATGGTTCATTTGTGTGAGAGGATACAGTTGTGACACTTAGATAAGTAACAAATTATATGATTGATATTATGTTCACCTGACGGTACACACACACACACACACACACACACACTCACGTGTGCAGAATCCCAAGGTATTTCACTTAGCAATGAAAATGGAGCCAGAAGCATTTTGTGCATATTAATTAGAAGAAACATGAGCATGTTAGGTCAACTGGATTATATTATAGTCAGGTTGTGTTTCACCACTCAGAAAAAGATTCTGTGGGTATGCATCAGCTGTCCCGAATTGTAGCTGAAGTTGGTGGCCAGGGTAGAGGAATGATCCAACAATGAAACCCTTCAAGTCACATTGGAAGTCATTGTTTCCACAGACCTTCTAAACAATTTTTGTAGGGCAAACTCAATGTTAAAAGTAATAATGTCTATATGCATGAAATCGGTTTTTAAGCTATAAGATTTAGGGCAAATGTATTTCTTCCTTGGAATATAGATACACATTTACAAAGTGGATTTCTTACTTAACACAGTGTTTGATATAATACTGCCCACCCTGCCTTCCTCCCAGCCAACTAATCACTACTTAACCAATGCTTGGGATTAAGACGGAAAGCTTTATACAAAGAGAAAAAAAATGGAATTTCTACCTGTAGAGAGGATTCCAGGAACCAATCAAACTCCCGTAGAGAGATCTCAAGAACAATAATAATAATAAAAAAAAAAATCTCCTGATAAAATGGAATCCATTTGCCATTTGGATTATTTCCATCTGAGGCATGATATTTAGGTAATGTCTACTCTTTTTCACTTGGTTCTGATGAGATCAACATAAGTACTAGTTCTGCAAATTGTAAACCTCACTAGGGGATAAAATTATCCACATCACTTGTCAAGCAACATGGCAAAGAAACAGTTTTCAGATGTAAATGTTAACTTTCCTTTTCATCTGAGATATTTTCTCTCTATATTCTCTACCACATTGCATGGCAATCTCTTAAAATACAGATGATGTGCCTATTTGAAAAGTGTTCCTGGCCACCATTTTGTTCGTAAAGATCAACTGAATCACTAAGCACACTAAAGGTATTTTATTTGTTCAAATTCAGTAAAATACTCTGAGACCTGTCATAGAACAAAAAGACAGAAATGACAAGTTCTATGTGACAAGTAGTCAAGTTTAAAACAAAGTCTGCACTTAATTTGGTAAAATTGCTGAATTGTAGTATAAACTAAATATTTTAAATTGCATTTGTTGTTAATCAGCAGTTTTAATAGGAGGATCTTATTTCACCAACATTACAATCATAATCTGAAATATTTAAATCTACTTCTCTGATGTATAATCATTTCCCTCTGTAGGGTTATGGTTTCAGGTGATAATAAGTCTGGTGATAGATATTCAGGTCACAATTTATAACACTACCTACAATCAGTCATTGCCACTCATCTGGGTGCAGACCAGTTAGTATGCAAGACATAACATAGAATTTACAACTGTAATGGTCCTATTAGGTTAGGTTTATCGCCATTATGTTTGGAAGCAGATGGATCATGGTCAAAAATATTTTGTGGGAATGGGTAGACTTGAGTAAAATTCAGGTTCTCTTCTGAGTCTGGACAAGTTATTTAGAGCCCTATTATTCAGCTGTCATGTCTATAGAATAGAACCTACTTCAGAATTTTTTTTTGTGGGAAATAAATGAGATTAGGTATGCAAAACAGCACAGTGCCTGGCACATAATATGTGTTTAGTGAACATGACATATCAATATCATTATTTTTATGATTATTGTGTTGATTGTTTCATATTCTCAATTCCAGTTAAAATTGACCTTATTTTCTTAAGTATTAAAATTTTTAACTTAAAAAAGTTAACTTAAAAATTTTTGAAGATTTTTTTTTATATTTTAAGTACTTTAGTTCAAAATATTTAAACAGAATAGAAGTGTAAAAGGTGAGAAGTGAAAGGGTTTCTCTGTTTCTGTCCTGAAACGTTTGGATTTTTTTTTCCTGGAATTTGTTTATTTTAATAGACAAAATAGAATGGGACATATTAATATATAACCTATATATATGTATATAAATATACGGATACACACACACACACACAGTTTTGATGCATATTTTGCCACTCAACAATATATCATGGGCATTTTTTCAAAATGTTTCTTTAACTGCATATAGAATGATTTTTTCCTTAAATAGTTTTATATTCTTTAGTATTAAAACTCAACTTGCTTTTATGAGTTCACTAGATCTACTTTATTTTAACAACTACATGGTACTCCATAAAGGCATCAATTCTATGATTTCTTGCATCAGTCTCCTAGTGAAGAACAAAGAAACTACCCCCAATTTTTCAGGATATGCTTCTTATTTTTAAAACAGAATTTGTTTTAGGACCTAAAATGAAAATCATGATTTCTCTGAAGACTTTATTTTCCCATTGAATAAAATATAGTCATATCTTGAGCAGATTCAGCATATTAAAACTACCATGTCTTAGGGAACAGCTGTATGTATTGGCATAGTTATAGCTTTCTGGATATTTCTATGACCTCCTTGTGTAGGACGATTTATTAACAAAAAGTATATTTCAAAGTTTTTTTTTTGTTCTGAATTCCTTTACACCTTTAAAAAATTGTACTACCTACCATTTGTTGAGCATCTACTATATGCTAGATGCTTTTATTTCTATTTCTGATAAGGTTTTTTAGATTAATTTATTTATTTATTCTAATTTGTTGTATATAATGGCAGAAAGTAATTTATTTCATACTACACATATAAAGCACAATTTTTCAAGTCTCTGGTTGTACACAAGTATTTTCACGCCATTCGTGTCTTCATACATGTGCTTAGGGTAATGATGTCTAACTCATTCCACTCATTCCACTATCTTTCCTAACCCCATGCTCCCTCCTTTTCCTTCCCTCCCCTTTGCCCTATCTAAAGTTCCTCCATTCCTCCCGTGCTCCACCCCTGATTGCCAATATGAGTCAGCATCCTCATACCAAAGAAAACATTTGGTCTTTGATTTTTGGGGATTGGCTTACTTCATTTAGCATTATATTCTCCAAATCTATCTATTTACCTGCAAATGTCATGATTTTATTCTCTTTTAATGCTGAGTAATATTCCATTGTGTATATATACCAAGGTTTCCCTATCCATTTATGTACTGAAGGGCATCTAGGTTGGTTCCACAATTTAGCTATTGTGATTTGTGCTGCAAAACATTGATGTGGCTGTGTCCCTGTAATATGCTGTTTTTAAGTCCTTTGGCTATAAACTGAGGAGTGGGATAGCTGGGTCAAATGGTGGTTACATTCCCAGTTTTCCAAGGAATCTCCATACTGCTTTCCAGAGTGGTTGCACCAATTTGCAGTCCCACTAGCAATGTATGAGTGTGCCTTTTCCCCCACATCCTTGCCAACACTTGTTGTTGTTTGTATTCTTGATAGCTGCCATTCTGACTGAAGTGAGATGAAATCTTAGTTTTGATTTGCATTTCTCTAATTGCTAGAGAGGTTGAACATTTTTTCATATATTTGTTGATTGATTGTATATTCTCTTCTGAGAAGTGTCTGTTCAGTTCCTTGGCCCATTTATTGATTGTGTTATTTGTTTTTTTGGTGTTAAGATTTTTGAGTGCTTTATATACCCTAGAGATTACTGCTCTATTTGATATGCTTTTGGTAAAGATTTGCTCCCATTCTGTAGGCTCTCTATTCACCTCACTGATTGTTTCTTTTGCGGAGAAGTAGCTTTTTAGTTTGAATCCATCCCATTTATTGATTCTTGGTTTTAATTCTTGCACTATAGGAGTCTTATTAAGGAAGTTGGGGCCTAATCCGACATGATGGAGATTTAGTCCTACTTTTTCTTCCATTAGATGCAAGGTCTCTGGTTTAATTCCTAGGTCCTTGATCCACTTTGAGTTGAGTTTTGTGCATGGTGAGAGACAGAGGTTTAATTTTATTTTGTTACATGTGGATTTCCAGTTTTCCCAGCACCATTTGTTAAAGAGGCTATCTTTTCTCCAATGTATGTTTTTGGCGCCTTTGTCTAATATGAGATAACTATAATTATGTGTGTTTGTCTGTCTCCATGTCCTCTATTCTGTACCATTGGTTTACAGGTCTATTTTGTGCCAATAACGTGCTGTTTTTGTTACTGTTTCTCTGTAGTATAGTTTAAGGTCTGGAATAGTAATGCCACAAGCTTCACTCTTCTTGCTAAGGATTGCCTTGGCTAATCTGGATCTCTTATTTTTGATGAATTTCATGATTGCTTTTTCTATTTCTATGAGGAATGTCACTGGGATTTTTACTGGGATTGCATTGAATCTGTATAGTGCTTTTGACAGTATGATCATTTTGACAATATTAATTCTGCCTACCCAAGAATAAGGTAGATCATTCAATCTTCTAAGGTCTTCTTTAATTTATTTCTTTAATGTTCTGTAGTTTTCATTGTAGAGGTATTTCACCTCTTTTGTTAAGTTGATTCCCAAGTATTTTTTTTAGGCTATTGTGAATGGGGTGGTTTTCCTAGTTTCTCTCTGAGGATTTGTTACTGATGTATAGAAATGCCTTTGATTTATGGGTGTTGATTTTATATCCTGCTACTTTGCTGAATTCATTTATTAGCTCTAGAAGATTTTTGGTGGTATTTTTTGGGTCTTCTTTGATATAGAATCATATCATCAGCAAATAGTGATAATTTGAGTTCTTCTTTTCCTATTTGTATCCCTTTGATCTCTTTTGTCTGTCTAATTGCTCTGTCTAGAGTTTCAAGAACTATGTTAAATAGAAGTCGTGAAAGAGGGCATCCCTGTCTTGTTCCAGTTTTTAGAGGGAATGCCTCCAATTTTTCTCCATTTAGAATGATGTTGGCCTGGGGCTTAGCATAGATCACTTTTACAATGTTGAGATATGTTCCTAATATCCCTAGTTTTTCTAGTGTTTTGAATATGAAGGGATGCTGTATTTTGTCAAGTGATTTCTCTGCATCTATTGAAATAATCATATATGTTTTTTATCTTTGAGTCTATTGATGTGATGAATTACATTTATTGCTTTCAGTGTGTTGAACCAACCTTGCATCCCTGGGATAAACTCTACTTAACGTGGTACACTCTCTTTTTGATATGTTTTTGTATTCGATTTGCCAGAATTTTATTGAGAATATTTGCATCTATATTCATTGGAGATATTGTTCTGAAGTTTTCTTTCTTTGATGTGTCTTTGTCTGGTTTTGGAATCAGGGTTGTATTGGCCTTATAGAATGTGTTTGGAAGTGTTCTCTCTTTTTCTATTTCATGAAATAGTTTGAGGAGTATTGGTGTTAGTTCTTCTTTAAAGGTCTTGTAGAACTCAGCTGTGTATCCATCTGGTCCTGGGCTTTTCTTGGTTAGTAGGCTTCTGATGCCATCCTCTATGCCATCCTTGCTTGAAATTGATCTGTTTAAATTATGTATATCATTATGATTTAGTTTGGGGAATATCGTATGCATCTAGAAATTTGTCAATGCCTTCGGTATTTTCTATTTCTTTGGAGTACAAGTTTTCAAAATAATTTCTAATAATCTTCTGTATTTCTGTAGTGTCAATTGTGATATTTCCTTTTTCATCATGGATGCTAGTAATTTGAGTTTTCTCTCTCCTTCTGTTCATTAGCATGGCTAATGGTTTATCAATTTTCTTTATTTTTTCCAAGAACTAACTTTTTGTTTTGTCAGTTTTTCAATTGTTTCTTTCATTTCAATTTCATTTATTTCAGCTCTGATTTTAATTATTTCCTATCTTCTACTGCTTTTGGGGTTGATTTGTTCTTCTTTTTCTAAGGCTTTGAGATGTAAAGTTAGATCATTTATTTGTTGACTTTTTCTTCTTTGAAGGAATAGACTTCATACAATGAACTTTCCTCTTAGAACTGCCTTCATAGTATACCAGAGACTTCAATATGTAGTATAGTCTTCTGATTCACCTCTAAAAATTTTCTAATCTCCCCCTTGATGTCTTCTGCAACCCACTGTTTATTCAATAGCATATTATTTAGTCTCCATGTGTTGGAGTAGCTTTTATTTCTTATTTTATCATTGATTTCTAATTTCATTCCATTATGATCTGATAGAGTGCAGGGTAGTATGTACCTCTACTTTTTTAATATTTGCTAAGAGTTGCTTTGTGGCACAACATGATTTATTTTAGAGTTGATCCATGTGCTGCTGAGAAGAAAGTGTATTTACTCATTGAAGGATGAAATATTCTATATAGGTTAGTTAAGTCTAAGTTATTGATTGTATTATTGAGTTCTATAGTTTCTTTGTTCAGCTTTTGTTTGGAAGATCTCTCCAGTGGTGAAAGAGGTGTGTTAAAGTCATCCAGAATTACTATGTTGTGGTCTATTTGACTCTTGAATTGAGAAGAGTTTGTTTGATGAGCATAGATGCTCCATTATTTGGGATATATGCATTTATAACTGTTGTATCTTGTTGATGTATGTTTCCCTTAAGCAGTATGAAATGTCCATCTTTATTCCTTTTGATTAACTTTGGCTTGAAGTCTACTTTATTTGAAATAAGGATGGAAACCCCTGCTTGTTTACACAGACCATGTGAATGGTATATTTTATCCCAACCTTTCACCTTCAGTCTGTGGACGTCTTTTCCTATGAGATGAGTCTCTTGGAGGCAGCATATTATTTGGTCTTTTTAAAAAAAATCCAATCTGCCAGTCTATGTCTTTTGATTGGTGAGTTTAGGCCATTAGCATTCAGGGTTATTGTTGAGACATGATTTGTATTTCTGGTCATTTTTATTTATTTTTGATATTTAACTTGACTTAGTTTCTCCTTTAGTTGGCTTTTCCTTTCTTGTAGGTCTTCCTTTTGCAGATTTTCATTGTTGTTTTTCATTTCCTCCTCCTGGAATATTTTGCCAAGAATGTTTTCTAGTGCAGGCTTTCTTGCTGTAAATTCTTTTAGCTTTTGTTTACTATGGAAGGTTTTTATTTTGTCATCAAATTTGAAGCTTAATTTTGGTGGGTATAAGATTCTTGGTTAGCATCTATTTTCTTTCAGAGCTTGGTATATGTTGTTCTAGGATCTCCTTGCTTTAAGAGTCTGAGTTGAAAAATCTGCTGAGATCCAAATTGTTCTTCCCTTATATGTAATCTGATTTTTTTCTCTTGTGGCCTTTAAAATTCTCTCCTTATTCTGTATGCTAGGCATTTTCATTATATTGTGTCTTGGTGTAGACCTGTTGAAATTTTGTACATTTGGTGTTCTATCAGCCTCTTGTATTTGATTTTCCAATTCATTCTTCATGCTTGAGAAATTTTCTGATATTATTTCTTTAAAGAGATTCTTCATTCCTTTGGTTTGAATCTCTGAACCTTCCTCTATCCCAATAAATCTCAAATTTGGTCTTTTGATGTTATTCCATAATTCTTGGATGGTCTGTTCATGGTTTCTTACCATCTTCACTGTGAGGTCAACATTATTTTCAAGATTGTATATTTTGTCTTCATTGTCTGAGGTCCTGTCTTCCAAGTGATGTAGTCTATTGGTGATGCTTTCTATTGAGTTTTTTTTATTTGGTATATCATTTCTTTCATTTTAAGGATTTCTGTCCATTTTTTTTCCTTCAGAATCTCTATCTCCTCCTTGAAGTAATCTCTTGCTACATTATCTCCTTGTTGGTGTGATAGGTGGTCACCTGTATTTGTTTTCTTATCTCTTTGTTGAAGTGATTGATTTTTGCCTGTATCTGCTCACTTTGGTCATTCTTTAATTCCCAGATCATTTTAGTTATATATATTCTGAACTCCTTCTCTAACATTTCATCTACTAGGCTATCTATGGATTCTATTTTTGTAGTATCTTGGTTTGTTTGGGGCACTTTCCTCCCTTGTTTTTTCATGATGTCTTTGTGTCTTTTTCTCTTGCAGTGTAGATCCAAGGTATTACAGCTTCTGCCCTATTGTCTTATAGTGTCCCTGCAGGTTTCCAATGCCTCACCTTTAAGGGGGAGATCAATGTTACAGCACTCAGTGTACCCAATGTGCAGCCATGGATCAGTTAGCTTCTATTTTTACATTTACAGTTTTGTCGCTATAATCAGAAATGATAAGTTCTACCATATAGTCAATAGGTTTGCATAATGGTTTACATTTTCTAATGTTGGAAGGTAGGGGACCTGGGGCATTGGCTGAGAGGTTCATGAGGTAGGATGTGAGAATACAGAGGTATTAGATTATATGACTAGTGAAAGGGTAATCATAAGAAGTTGGCTGTTAGTAGGAGAAACAAGAGAGAGGCAACCCATGCAAGACTCCCTGTTACCTCAGAAACAGGATAACTGTTAGCACCTCTAGTAGAGCTACCTCTAATGCAGCCAGGCACACAGGGACCTTGGTGACATTCTACCAGGTCCTTATTGTTGTCCCTTGATAGAAGCGACGATATCCCAGTTTTGTGGCAGTGGTAGCCTCAAGCCTATATGTACCCTGATGTTGGACAGTGGAGCCATGCTTTGGTGAATAAGGAACCCCAGTGCGGGGTTCCTCCCTGCTTGGGCACGGGTGGGCCTCTCTTCGGATCACTGGGCCACACCAATTTCTGATAAGGTTAAGAAACATGCCCAAGGTTAAAAATCTAGGATGTTATAGAGGTGGAACTTGAACTCAGTACTCAGAAACCTTCTGTTCTTTCAGTATGCTAATTGAAAAAGGCCAAAGAACAAGAAAACAATTAGATCAAGTCACAAGAATTTATATGAACACAATAAAATATACATTAACCTTAATTATATATCATTTCAATACTGGAAACTGAATCTAGTCCCGTCTTCTGATTACATCCGGGCATTTCCCTGCTTAGGGTGATCCAGTGGCTTCCTTGCACCCTCAAAATGGAATCCAAGCTTCTGATGGTGCTCTTCACTGTTTGATTTGACCCCTCATCAGCTAACACTTACTTGACCCACTTTGCTTTACCATTTTGGTCTTCATGAAATTTCAGCAATATGAGCAAGCATCCCAGCATTTGCCTTTGTCTGCTGTGCCTGAATAACTTTTCTGCAGATCTATGCAGGGCTTGTTCACTGTCACCTTTTAGGTCTTATTCAAGAATTACCTGTCTTGAGAGGTCTTATCTGACCATCCTAACTCCATGCTTCACTCTACTCCAAATTGTCATCCCTACCCCTCCACCAAAGGTAGCAGGACTTGACTTCTAATAGCATGGTTTTATTTCACCTATTTTTCTTAAGATTTTTTTTTAACCTGGGATTAAACTCAAGGGTGTTTAACCACTGAGCTACATCCCCAGCCCTTTTTACTTTTTATTTTGAGACAGGGTCTCACTAAGTTGCTTACAGCCTCACTAAATTGCTGAGGCTGGTTTTGAACTTGCCGTCTTCCTGCTTCAGCCTCCCCAGCTGCTGGGATTACAGGTATGAGACACCAAGCCTGGGTTCATAAGCATTTTAATATTCATTTAAATTATCTGTTTATAATGTCTGTCCCTTGTTTAGTGCAGGGACCCTAGAATTCTTTCATAAAGAAAAAAAAAGTCCTTTAACATCCCTTAGTCTTTTTAACAGATTTGTATGAGAAAAACTGTAAAACCTCATAGTAATTCTCAACATACACAAGAAATTCAAGCAATGAGCTAAGAGTTGAATGCATTTAATCTATGAAATGATTTGGGTTCATAATACATTGGGGAATAGCAACTTTTTGTGCATGTCGTTATAAAGATAAAACAATATTTAAGTAGAATATTGAGCAAAATAATGAAATACATCAGTAAAGGTAATATATTTAGAAAGATTTATATAGCCCAACAATGCACTTTAAAGAGATGAAAATGATCTGAAAAACATGATTCGTGGTTTTATTCCCTTGTAGGAGAAAGGAGAGAAAAACATAGGAGAAAACTATAATAAATTAATGTATTTAAAATATGGTAGTAAATTTCAAGAGCATTTTCATGGAAATTATAGTGTTGTTCAGGAGCATCCATTATAGGATTTTTTAAAAAATAAAAAATGCGTGTTGCTAATTCATTTATGATGGCTATGGCACAGATGGTATTAATATCATTATCTCCTTGAATCATTTCTGTAAGCACCTTATTCTTTTTTTTTACCAAGATCAATTATTTTAAGCCTAACATATGTTTTTAAAATGTATCTCTTACTATGTGCATTAATATCATTTGTATCTCTAGTCTCTGAGAGCTTCTGTGTTTGAATACACAGTTGCACTGTTTGGATACCAGACATGGTGTTGCAGTGAAGGGAAAAACCTGTTGCTAACAACAAAACAGCCTGTGTGTTTATCCTATGGGGGTGGCAGGAGGGGCAGATGGTCTCAATTTTTGGTCATTTTCTTTTTTAGGTTTATTTTTCAACATAATGCATTTGCACTTTTTATTCAAGCACCTGTAGTAGTCAATTAAAGCAAATGAAATGACTTATAGAATCAAGCTGGAGAAGTGATTCTTTCAGGTGGCTGAAGACAGGCCATATGAATTGTATCTCTAGAATGTACAGGATTGAGTGTGTCAGGATCGTGACCCTGCACATCACGCTGGCTGCTGGTGCATCCCCAGAGTTTCTGACTTAGTCTGAGGCAGAGCTGGAGAGTTTGTGTTTCTAATCCTAACAAATTCCCAAGTGAGGCTGATGCTGTTGTTCCAGGGACCACCCTTTGAGAATCAACGATAGAAATGATAGATGGATGCAACTCAGAACAATGGTCAGAGGGTGCTTTTATATAAGTCCATTTTGGGGGAAAGACCTACATGCAGGTACAGGAAAGACGAGGAAAAGAAAAATTCATAGACACTAATCAGCCAATGAGAGGTTGCTTCTTTTGTAGCTCAGTTACTTTGAATGTCTCCAAGTATCATTCTGACTCTGAATATGGATTTATATGGTGTGTGTGTGTTGGGGATGAGTATCGGGAAGATCGTGGGATATAATTTGGGAATAAAGCTTGCCGAAGGATTTTGCTAATTTCACCGTTTCCTTTTTTAGATTCAAAGTTTGTGCCTTCCTTGTGTTATTGTTGTAGGGATTTATATCAGAAAACAGCTTACTCATGGAGGAAGTTCCTTTTTGTTAGCAACTCTCAGTATCTTCATACTGGACTCTTGCTACCTCCTGAGCATAACCTGTGACAGGTGGGAGAGCTTCTTAACATTAAGTACCTTTCCTCCATCATGGCAAAAGAGACAGGGAACCAGTGGAGAATAAGTGCTTGGGGAGAGAAGACCCAGGAATCTTTGACAGTTGAGGGACTGTAGTGGGTACTATTCAGGGATGCCCCCCTCCTCAAAGGGAATGGGCATTTTTTAGTAGTTTCAAAATATCTATGGGAATTTTTGTACTAGAAATTGGGTCCCATAAAGGAGAATGGTTTCTAAGGAGAATTTTGACCTACTTAGAGGACTTTCTCAGTACAAAGGAAACTCTATCACGGGACTAGTTTTTGTTCCATCGAGATGTGGAAATATTATTCAGAAATATAAAATTATGGATCATTTGATAAGGCAAAGATACTCTGGAGTTAGCATATATAGAAAATAGTTATAAGCTCCCTTTCACAATCATTAAGACAGCACTGGGGAGGGTTGTTCAATACTGACTTTTCAGGTATACTTCTGTCTAAGCCAAGTCTTGAAATGACCACTCCAGCCTTCCTTGACCTTGAATTCCTCCAGCTCCAGCTCAACAGCTGGGCCTGAGTGCCCCACAGCTGGCCATCAGAAAGCCCATTGTTTGATCTCAAGAGAAGATACCAGTAACCGTGAACTGGGCATAAAAGCACGGACATGATCAGTAGCTACCTGAAAGAAACTTGAGCAGAAGGTTTTTTGTTTTGTTTTGTTTTTCCCCAAAGTGAGAGAAGGCCTCTTTTGCCACTGCAGGCCAGAAGCTCACTCAGTACATGAACGTCCTTTGAAGGGCTGAATGTCTCCTCTCAAATCTTCTAAAAGGCCATGTGTACTGTGTTTGACTATCTGCCTCCCACAGGCTATGGGCGCCCCCTTCCTGTGAGTTCTAAGCATGCCCAGAGAAGGAACAGGGGCCTGGGATCATGGACACTGCTCTAAACACCTGGTCATTATTGCTTATGCTTCTCTTCTTTTCTGGCAGGAAGTTGGTCCACTGTCAGGGCCAGTCACAGAACAAAATGAATACAAAATAAGGATTTCACCCTCTCCATTCCTGAGGTGTGGTGAGAGCACCAGCTCAGAGAAGAGAGAAGCATGATGCTTTCTTCTAAGAATTTGGATTTTCTCCTAGAAGCAATGGGGAACCTAGTTTAGGATTTTAAACAAGGGAATTACATAATAATATCTGTATTTGGAGAGTTTTTGATGGCATTAAACATACATATGCAGGTTGTAGAAGTTATGTACAGCATCCCTTTACACTCAATTTTATTTCATAGTGAATATTAAAAGGAGAAACTTTCAGTGAATCCCTAAAATAAACTTTGATTTATTGAAAATATAAATCTAACCAGTTTACTCCCATATTTAAAAGTCTTTGTGATTTCTCTGTTGGTCTTCATCGATTTGATCATAATTCTTAGTAAAACAACAACAACAAAAAAAAATTCAGAATTCCCCTACTTCAATAGGCTCATTTAGTTAATTCTAAATAATATGCACATATAAAATATTGATGTATTATCAACTTTAAAAAGCAGACAAATTTTAAAAGCATAAAATAAAACTTATTATAAACAGAATTTATATTTTCTTCCTAATCTCCAAAAGATAATTACATGCCCCTTTGGAGAAGACACAGGGCCTGAGACTAGAGAAATAGCTGGAAGCATGGTGCATGAGCCCTTTGTGAACTGACACTCATCCTGTCTTCAGTCTCCAGACGTGGCTTTCTTCATTGTTATCCTCCAATGCCTTGAAAGCAGTTCTCTGCATTCATCCAAATTTCTTTACTTTTGGTTTTGTTCATGCTGATTTTTTTTATGTGAATCATAATTCTTCTACTGCTTTTTTCCCCTTTGTTCTTATCTCTAAAGTAGCTCTTCCCAAGCTGAAGGGACATGATCTAGTCTGGGTCTTGTTATCTCCCATATATGAAAAGCTCTTTGAGGACAGGATCTAGATCTGAGTCTTTGCTGTGTTTCCAATGGTAAGAAGGCACACCTAGCATATTCCCAGCTATAGCTTTAATCAGAGGTCAAAAGAAGGTGCATTCGAAGCTATGAAAAGGATCATGTACAGGGTGGGGGTAATTACTGTTTTTTTTCCCCTCAACTATATATATATATAAAATTTTGCTAACTGTGGACATTAAATTTCTTATAAAATACTTATTGATATTAGTAATTGTAATAAACACTAATAATTATGCTTCATGAACAGGATTATCCTGATAGCACCTCAAATGGATTCTTGCAGGATAGCAACTTAATTACTAGTTAATTATGCCAAGATCCTCCTCATGAGGAATAATAATAACTTTAGTACTTCTTCATGTTTATATTCTGCTTTATTATTTTACATGTGGGTTAATCTATAAAACCTACATTTCCAAATATGCTTCTTTCAAGGATCTGACAGAGAGGTGAAATTCATTTCAATTAAAGCAAATTTTCCCTAAACAGGCTTTCCCCAAAGCAGCTTTATCTAAGTATTCTGCAGGTTGACATTTATATCTATATAAGTATGGGGAACACTGGATCAAACAATTAAATACATTTCTAACTTTAGGATTGTGAAGTACTTGTCTTACAGGGGCACATTGGCATGATATATTTTTCAAATATTTTTGACCACACGAAATCCCTTTGCTCAAGAATAATGTCATTGATTTATTCTGGTTTCACAAAACTTTGAGAAACCCAGGTTTAAAGCACTGAAGATCCATCTCAGGAGGCATAGCTAGTTTGGCAGACATCAAATCAGGATCACCTGTTAGTTCTGTACCACTATGACAGCTTTAGCCACTGGCTTTTTAGCAACACTCAGAGATTCTGATATTCGGGAGAGAAAAAATTAAATGCAGTATCTTTTTACTGAGTAAGTATCCAGTAAGTATTTGTTGATCAACATAAATTTCAAGGAACAACTAAGTCAGAAAACCAGGGCAACAGAGGGATTTTAGCCACATGGAGCTTAAGAGGACTACAGGAGGCCATGGGCAGGGAAGAGTAAAATAGGATGTTAAGAGGGCAAAAGAGCAGCCGTAACAATTTAAAAACACAGACCAGGTTGTCGATCCCAGCTGCTGATGTAAGCACTGGGTTTGCAAAATTGCCATGGCCTTGATGCTAATATCTGGAAACTTTCTCTAAGAAACTCAAGGAGCTTTTTAGATTCTCCTCCTGACTGCTATTTCTGATTTGCTTGCAGTTGTTTCATGTATAAGTAATGGATGAGTAAAAAGAACAATTATCCATCAACTGTCTTCATACCTTTCTTGTTACCGTTTGTGTATGAATTATCTCCCCAAATAGATTATGAGTTATTAGAGAGCACAAGCATATCAAATACATTTGGATGTTTTCTTGGCTCTTTGTCAAATTGGTACTTTTGAAATTCATTAATGAGTGAACAAATGAAATGTTGTATAATACATTTAACTCCACTTCATCTCTGGTTTCTGGGAGGAAGATTCTAAATCCTTGACATTTTCTAAGTAACAGAATGATGGGGATGATGATAATTGTGTTGGTGATGATGGTGATAATGGTGATGATGATGGTGGTGGTGATGGTGATGATGATGGTGATGATTTTGTGATCCCCAATCCCCTTGGGTTATACTTGATAGTTGATGCTAACAAGGTGACTAAATACCTTCAAGATGGAGGCTGAACTTGCCAAAAAGACCATCTATGTGATTAGAGGACTGGGGATTTGGGTCACTTGATATCAGCTAGATATTCCACCCTCTGGGAGGGGAAGGAGCTGGATATTGAGTTCAATCATCCAACCAGTGATTCAATCAGTCATGCCTACATAATGAAACCCCAATAAAAACTTTGGACCTTGAAGCTCAGTGAAGTTTCCTGGCTGATGACCACATTAATGTACTAGGAAGGTGACACATCCTTATTACACAGGAAGAAAGCATAAACGTGCTGTATTTAAGACCCTCCTAGATTTCATCCTCTGTGTCTCTTCATCTACCTGATCCTGAACAGTATTGATAATTAAACTAATTATAAGTAAGATTATTTTCTGATTTCTGGGAAACATTCTAGCAAATTATAGAATCAGAGGGGTCATTATGAAACTTTGCATTTGTAGCTAGTTGGTCAGAGGGCTGGTAGCTAATAGAACCCCAGAAGTGTGGCAGGCATCTGAAGTGTGGGTGGTTTTAATGGAGAAGTGAACCTGTAACTTGTGGCTTCTGCACTAACTCCAGGTGGCTAGTGCAAGAGTTGACTAGTAGTCTACCAGCTCCTGTCAGATTATGAACCAATAGAAAACACTGGTGTTTTGACTCCCAGAGGCGTGATTTAGCTTCTAACATATTCTGCATTTCTCAAGAAGAGGGACACTCCTGTAGCAATTGTCTCATCCTGGTAACTAACACGGTGCATTACTCCCTGATGGTGGTTGCTTGATAAGTTAGATTATCCATTAGTTACACGTGTGTTGAAGAGAGGTTGATTATTCCAAAAGCTTAACTCATAATTAAGACCCAATACACATCCACATAAACACAAATACTTGATCAAAAATGTAAAGCTGACATCATTACCAGGTTTTACAAAGCTGGCTTTGGAAGTGATTGGAAATGAGCTCCACCATGCTTGCTGTGTCTGAACGCTAATTCCATGTGTGATTCTACTGAGCATTTCTGTGACCATGCTGTATACTTTGCTGTATATTGAAAAAATATTAAATTGTTATGAGTAAGGTTCAAGATGAGAATCCATTTCTTGGATTTCTTGTCTGGGGATGGTCATTTAAACTTTTTAGGCCTGGAGGTGGGAGAGGAGTCCTGCAGGCCATCCATTAGCAGGGGGGGAGTGCACTGAACTCAAGTGTGTCTCATGGAAGCCAGGTCCTAGGGGACAACTTCTAAGACACCACTCATCCCAGCGAGCTGCCTCAGGTAAAAGATTCAAAGAGGTTCTTCTCTTTTCCACAAGGTGTTATCATTCCCTTTGATTTTTTTTTTCCTGAGGTAATCATCCTGCTAGTATTCTTGTATGGACCCTCATTACCTCTCCTTGGCTTTTTCCTCTCCTTCACCTCATTCTTCTCCTTCCTCTTCCTTTTTGTCTCTCTGTCCTCAACCTCTTACCATATGTGTCTTCTCTTGCTTCCATTTTGAAGTTTAGCTTTTCCTCTGCACTTGGGAGCTGCTGCACCTGGCTTCTCCTCACCTGCAGATTCCTGTTTTGTTTAATAGGAAACTCTCTCTCCTGATTCTAGAAGAGCTCTTAGAACACTGGATTTGATGCTGGTGGCTTGACAAATATGTGGGGCATTATTCAAGTTTGAAATTGCCCTTTGTTTCAGTGGTAAAGGACCAGAACCAGACCGAGGTCTGTACCAAGCTCTTTATCTCACGGCCTCCTTAATTGCATGGAAAACTTCAACCTATGCCCACAGGAATTGCTTTGCTGGGTAAATTCTCCACACTAAACTAACATATGGTCTGCCAACAACATGGAGTAAGAAATACTTAGTCACCACACCTGTAAAGCCAATTAGAACTTAATAGAGTGTTCACCGACGAATAGCATATTTCTGAAATCATGAATTCTGTCCCTATAGGTATCATATGAGAGGTAGTTTCACCGGGAGCATGGCATTTATAGATTCTGATGGGCATTTCCTTCTTTGTTGAAAAGCGAACTGAGTTGAGTTTGCAGCAAATATGACAATAGGCTGTGCAAATGTACATCTGAAATGCAGCTCTGTGGGGGTTAAACATTCAAGCTTGTAGGAGACAGCATCAGTTTCAGGTCAAAGTGCTGTTCTTAAATGATCAGTATAGAACAGAGAAAAGGCATTGAAGTGACCTTGCTGAGGGTCTAAAACTGCACCGAAGCCTTTTCTGCATGATTAAGTGAGCAGAATCTTAGATTAGCTAAAAGCAGTGCAGAAACATAATGAGTTCACTTATTTTGGAGCATTTAATAACAGTTATAGACAGTTATGTGATCAGGCGGAGTTATGACTTATTCATTCTTTCATTGCTATTAAAATTACTGCATTTGAGGTTTTTAAAGTCATTGAAATAAAAAAAGTCTGATTTATGTTAGGAGAATTTAGCTTGCCCTTTGGTCTCTCAGTTTTTAAATGATATAATTAGACTTTTTAAAGACCATTCTAAAAGCATTATTAGCATTTTGTATAGCGGAAAGTAAATGCGTGTTTTGTGGATAGTTTAATTTTAAAAGGCATAATAATACTTGATTCAGACAGTGATATTCATAGATTATTAAGGAAAGATTTTTTGTATGAAATTTCTCAAAAGGCAATTGTATAATTTTAGTAATAGACTATACAAAGTACGTGTGGATTTTGCTGTGTGTACACACAGATACGCTCTTCCTAATGCACTCTCTAATTTCATTTTGAATGGACATTACAAAGACATGGAAATAATACAACACAGCTTTCCTCCCATTTGGGAAAGTAAGGATGGGAAGAGAAAGTACCAGAGGATGTATTAACTCATGACCTTTAGCATATTTCCTCCGAAATTACAGAGCCATCTATCAGCCTGGGGGGAAAAAAGCCTGCTTTAATCATAACAAAGAGATTTGCAGGTGGTTTGAATTAGCAGTAAACAACAATCATTAATAAATCATTTTGGAGGAATATGGAAGTTTGGTGGAGGCAGCGACATTTTAATATGCTTCTACTCTTCAATTTTTCTTATGCATTCCATTGTATGCAAATCCATATCCTGTCCAAATAGTTCCAATTTAGACATTGGTTCCACTTTCAACTGGATTATTGCACAATGCATAAAAGGGATATAGACAAAACATATCTCACCATAAAACTGTGAAACAAGTGCTGATTTTAGTTGGATACTGCAGTAGGATTCTTCAATGCACACATCTTTTCCTACAAAATTGAGCTGACTGCAATCTCCTTAAATAACAGCTATTTGGGCCACAGGTGTGTTCTGTAAGCAGTTTTGTATACCTCCTTTGAAGACTCAAAATGCAGCGCATTACACTATTGAAGGATGGAAACTGAGAAACACATTGCTAAGGGGTCAACCAAAGAAGCCCTTTAAATAGCCAGCCATGGAAATTTTTCCATGTGATTAAATGGGTGGTCCAACTTGCATCCATTAACACATGACTATACATGATTTGGGGTATCTATAGGTTTCTATATGGGAATATACACTGTGTGTTTATGCCTCTCCCTTTTCTTTGGATGTAGTTGAATTTAAGTACTGCAGTTTGCCATCTATGTGAGGACCCATGTTCTGGTGAGTCCTTATCTAGTGTGGAATAGCCAATTAACCAATTCTGCTTGTCCTGGTTTGTTCATTGGCAGAGAATATTATCTGCAGTTTTTTGGAGGGGATGGTCAGGTTATGTGGATGACAGCTGAGGGGTCAGAATTGGGCAGCAGAGGCAGCCTCCAATGATTTTACAGCCCTGGTGCCATTTGAGGAGGCTTTTCTGAAACACCCTCACAGTGTCCTGACAGTAATGACAGTTCCCACTGCACAGTTTCCAAAGGGACAAGATGGCTGGACACAGGAGACACATCAGGCTCACTGATGAGGGTGGGGCATGGGGGCAGGTTACTGTGGTGGCCTGCAATTCGTGCAGTGTAGACTTTCGTCCACTAGAGACTGATCTCTGCCCAATAAACTTGTCCGTTAAGCCTTCGCGGTTTAGACTTGAACTATGGTCTCAGAGGTGAGAGGCGAGCGTTTCATCCACTAAGCCATTTAGCCTTTTCCTTTGAAGGAAGATTGATTTTAAAAAAGCTATTAACCTCCAGTGATTTATCTCATCAGATCATCTTCATTTTCTTCTGCTTATAATAAGACTATGTTATATAGTTTTATTCTTCAGTTAATTCAATGAGACGATCTGAAAGGAAAATACATGAGAAACATAAAGAAGAGAGAGATAATAGAAAATTATCAGCAACACTGAAATGAAAATGTTAACAGGAAAAACAAAAGAAACTGAGCCAATGTTATTGCAGATCTCAGAGGTACAATCACATAAGACATAATGGTTCTATGTAACTCGGTTTTACAGAAAAACTTTCTGTGTGTCACATCAATTCCAGGGCCATACACCATGCTAATGACACAGGCATTACCTTCCCTTTCCTGGTGAGAAGACAAAGGGGATAGGTTTCATTTTTTGCAGTGAGTAAAATATAAGCTAAGGAGCCAGTGGTAATCAATTCACATTGAGTATATATTCAGAGGTGCACAAGAAACAGCAATTTTCAAGGAAATTGCATTAAAACACATTCTGTTCAGAGCCTGAAATTAGACATTTTATCTATTTTTAGTGAAAAATGTGAAAAATGTGTTAAACAATATCCTGTTCTGCTGCCTTATCCCAAATCCCTTTAAAGTGAACTAGACACCAGTCGCTTTCCCTACTGAATCATATTTGATTTATTGCATTATATTGATTGAGTTTCTACTTTGGAAAAAGTGTTAACATTTTGTGAATAATGTGTTAGCATTAATGACTTTAATTCATTCTCCATAACTTCATGACAGACACTAATTTACATTTCTTCTGGAGTACCTGATAGCAAAAGAAGTTCTGGCATTTTAATTTTTTTTCATGTATATTTCCAGGCTGGGCGAGAGTGGCAAATGTAAGAACACAGCATGAGGAATAACCTGCTGTAGGAGTGTGGGCTCCCCTCATCCCCAGCCCTCTCCACCCACCTGACACTCAGGTATGTACCCCGAAAGTCAAACTGAAGGCTTACAATAACATTTCAGTATTTGATCAATCCAAGTGTCAGTGCACACAATTCTCTGCCCCTTTCAGGGCTTATTTAACACTCAAGGTTGAAATTCCTTTTGTTTCAGGTACTGTTAGTTTATGTAAGTTGGTGTTTGGGCAGGTGTGGCTAGCTTAACAATGGCAAGTTCTGACAACTTATTTCTAAAGAAATCAAAGAAGCTGAGCTTGTCAAGCTCTTGTTTTCTGTTTCCTGAACTGGTCACTGAGATATCAAGTAAGGAGATTTGAAACTGAAGAAAGAAAAGACTAGAAAAATATTTGCAGTAATGAAGTCAACTGTCTATATATTTTTTTGAGCAAATGAAAATGATGATAAGTTAACTGTTTGATAGCTGGTTACAAAACCTCTTCCTGTGTATTTCACAGTATACAATGAATAGGACTAGTGATATATTTTCTCTAATTTTTCAGCATAGCTTTAATCTTCTCACCCTACTTCTGTTAAATATAAAGATACCTCAATCCTGGAATTGGCATTTGCAAAATGAATTTTGATGAGAATTTTTTAAATATATTATGTTTTAGTTGTAGTTGGACACAATACCTTTATTCTATTTATTTTATTTTGATGTGGTGCTGAGGATCAAGACCAGGGCCTCGCATGTGCTAGGCAAGCACCCTACTGCTGAGTCACAATCCCAGCCCTTGATGAGAATTTTGAAAAGCAGAGCTAGTGCTAAAAGTGAAGGAGGTGTCTAAGAGGTAAAAGTAGTGGTTCACAAAACTCAAGTGTAGTTCAGCTTTGAGAAAGGGAAAAGTTTCAGCTTTGAGAACAGGGAAGGGTTGGGGTGGGAGGAAGAGGATGACTGACTGTTGCCCCTGACCTCCAGCTTGTCTGTGGTTCAATCCCAGTGCTAGGAAAGCTTCTGGGTTGCATGAATCTATTGTGTCCCTGACTTTTATCTTGATTCCATAGTGGGTAGAATTATACCAGCTCTATCAGAATTCTCCCTTCTCCTTTCCCAATCCCAAACTCTCTGAAATGTTTCTTCCTATTGATTTTCTGAGTGTGATTCTTTCCCCAATGGTATCAAAATCTCAGTATTGTTGTGTTTCTTGGCTATTTCCTTTACCTTGACTTTCCAGGAAAAAGGAGGTGTAAAGGTGAAAGGCAAAATAAGAAATGATCAATTGCTCTATAACTTTAGAAAACTCTGAGATATTTTTGATATAATAAGCTATTTGAATTTGGCTACTTATGATAAACTGTTATACTTAAAAATCTGTCAATTTCACTCTCTTACGACATTTACATTTTCTTATAGTTTTCCAGTTGTTCCCTATAGAAAAATTCAGTAGTGGAATTGTCTTAGTTAGAGCAAATAAATTAATTAACTGGGTTTTGCTGATATAGGAAAATATAACCTTCCATCCCAGACATAAAATGGCTTATATTAGAAGAGTAGAAAAAATGATAAATAAAACAAAAAAAGATATGCAGCTCTCTCTTCTCAGTTTACTAACCAAATGTGTCTTACCCCTCTCTGCTTACATCAATTAAAATATTATAATAGACTTAAAAATAAGATAGCAGGTCTCCATTGACAAGAGATGTCACTTATTCTAAGCTCAGAGCAGAACCAGCAATAAAGATAGAAGATGAAGATCCAAGAGTTCCAGTGACCCAAACCAAACATACTCCAAAATCCTGCCAGAGTTATTTGTTTGGCAAGATGGTAGGGAGTTTCACTGGGCAAAGATTCTAATGTTTCAGGGGTTTTGTGCTATCTTACATTTTCCTTTCACCACACAATACATAGAAGGAAATCAGTTCCATATGGGGTTCAGATTCTTATCCTTAAATCTCATCCCTTGCTATACTCACTCTTCCCTCTTACCACCACCTGTTCTCTGTGTCCCCGCCTTCTCACAACATTGCTTCCTTTTCTACTTTGGATTTCTCCCCTGATGTCTTCATGACTATGATCATGGTAGGTGATGATTCAGCTCTTCCTGTCACCCTCCACTGTCCTTTGCTGAGCATCAGGTCTCTTGGTAATACATTATCCTTTCTTCCTTTTCTCAGTTCCACATGTATTCTAGTAACTGTTATCCCTTCTACTCTATAGACTATTTTTTGCATGATTTTCCCCAATCCTGATGGAGCCATCCCAGTAACATATGTCTGTGATGGTGTAGCATCAATGGTTAGGAAGGGACTTATCCCACCAAATAGAAGATGCTAAAAATATATGTGAAGTGAATTTATGTTTTATGCTGTTAGGTTGCATGCTAAGAGATGCTTGCCTAAAATTGTGGCAGGACTATTTCTGGAATTTCTGAGCACAATATGCTGTAATGTGTCTAGGATTCAGCCTTCTCCCCCTACATCTGCATGTGAGGTCCATCCTGAAGGAGCCTCCACTTAGCTACCATGTAATTTCATAGAATGGCGCTGGCACAGTCATGATCCCACTGGTTAAACCTGCCACTTATGTTAGAGCACTGCACCAAAAGAACCTGTTCCTGGTCATTTCTTTTCTACTTTTCTGAAAAGCAATGTGTGATTTTGAGAAATTAATCATGCAAAATGAATAATTTGGGACCACAGAGAATGTAAAGTTCAAAGAATGAAGTTCCATTTAATTGGTTTTTCTCTGAAAGGAAAAAAATAAATGTTTCATGTTTATCATGAATTAAAAAAGTGAACCTGATACACCCTCCCCGCCATCCATTTGCTTTGTTATGTGTCTTTTTGTAGTTATTGAAAGTTACTATTGACTCATTTTTTTTAAGAGAGAGAGAGAGAGGAGAGAGAGAATTTTTAATATTTAGCTTTTAGTCTTTCGGTGGACACAATATCTTTATTTTATTTTCATGTGGTGCTGAGGATCGAACCCAGTGCCCCGCACATGCCAGGTGAGCATGTTACCACTTGAGCCACACCCCCAGCCCCATATTGACTCGTTTTTAATCAAATAAAACTCTCTACCCTCCTGGCACTTCTTGAATAATTGGTAGTAATTGGTATTTTTCCATGTAGTCATCAATTTTGACCTTGGTTTTAGATCAAATTCTAAAGGGAAGCATTTCTAATGTCCAACTTGATCAGTGGCTTAATCAGCCAGATAATTATTTAAAAGTATGTTTTGAATGTCTATCATGTCCTAAGAAGTACTCGTTCTAGTTCTAGATGAGACTCATTCTTGAAGTTGCTGGTATATTAATAGAGTATTTTCTTTAGACCCATCTCAACCGAGGTCCTGAACTATTTCCCTGTGTCCTCTGCCAAATTTGAGTTTCTTCCAGCCTCTTTCAAAAATCCAGAACTAATATTTTCTTCCCAATTCCTTTGCACTTTTTGACACTTTTTGAGGTTTTGCAGTTTGGGAGCCAGGTAAGTTTTTTCTAAAGTGAGTATAAAAGTTCCTCAGAGGCACTGAGGTAGTTCTTCAAGTGTTAATAAGCATCTTTACTTTCTCAGGGCATCTTGTTACCTGTAGATGGCTTATTAGCAACGTGAATCAAACATCTACAATGTGATGGGGAGTGAAAGCCACGCTTGTGACATTTTCCAGAAATAGACCTGTTAGACTTAAAGGCTCCACTCTGAGGGGGGCAACTCAAATTAACCCAGTTTACAGATTTGGCTCCACCTCTATGATTTTTGCATTCAGCCCCATCTCTGAATTATCCTTCTATATTATATTCCTTAATATCCAGCTTCCAAAAAGGATGGTTCTCAGCTCTCATGCTCATAATGCAAACTGGCCATGCTTGAAATGGAAGGTTATTGATGGAAATTAAGAATTGCTTATGGCAGCACAAAAGCCATGCTCAAAGACAGGTGCAAATAAATGATGATATAAGAGCCTCGGGAGTTTGACTGTTGACCAGAAGCAGCTCTGCAAATATTACCAGGGGAAGTTTATTTTAACCTGGCTTTTACTTGTTTCTCTTTAGAGGCATGGAAAGTGAGCATTAGGTTGAGAGAAGTAATAAAAAGAGAAAACAAAACTGTAAACTCAATTAATTAAAGGCTTGTCTTTGACGGAAGTGGTGGGTGTATTTACGCAGGGTGATTTTGTCCATGTTACAATATTACACTCCTGCTTTCAGCTGTCTTTCAGGTGGAGTGAATATTTGAGGGCTATAAGCACATAGTGAGATGAGCAATTTTATTCTAGTTTCTAACCAAATGTTTAAACTCAGAGTATAAAATCACCTGATGAGAGTAATTTTTCCCCCATCAATGAAATAGAACATAACTACATGGAAATAATGGTTAGGCCTCCCTATTCAGATTAAGCACCCTTGCTTTTGATGAAATTCCAGGTTCTTTAACAATATACAGACAATTGCCTTAGAGTATGGTGTCTTCAATTTCTTTGAGCAGATTTCAGTTTAGGAATATAACTGGTGTTGCCCTCACCCCCTACTACTTTTCAATTTCCTTTTCTTTGGGTCATTACTTCCCCTTGAACAATGTTTTCTAGCTCCTGCCTGCTTGGCTCAGCCCATGCCCTCTCACTGGTCCCCTGTTTTCCTGTAATCACCCCTCACAGGAAACTGCCCCTGCCCCCACATCCCACAGCTGCTAACATGGCCTCTGTTGCTCCAGCCATTTCTCATCTTGGCTTCACTCCACCACTGACTGTCTCACCTTCCACCTTGGCTACCAGATGACCTCATAAGCACTATGGTTTTAACAGCCATTCGAAAGCATTTGCTCTCTTTTTCTTCCCCCTCTCCTCCTGGACAGCTTCACACTTGAGTTTCCAAAGCCTTTGTGTTATCTCCACTTTGATATGTCAAAGACATAATGAAAAGAATTTGGAGATTATGTATTGAGTTTTTGCTAGTATGATTTATTCAAATTATAAGAAAATTAAATTTCCAAAAAATTGCATAAACAGAACATGATGAATATCACTTATTATAAAAAATTTATGAAAAGCTAATTTTAGGGTTCTAAAAAGTTTGCTATGTTCATATATGGAATTCTGCCTATATACTTATAATGCACTAATTGAAATGATGATGATGATGATAAAAGGGAGAACAGTACAATAGAGGAAGCAGATCGGGGGAGGGAAGAAGGAAGTGAAAGAGAAGAATAAGGAAATGAGACTGATCAAATTATGTTATGTATATTTACAAACATGGCAAAATGAATCCCATTATTCTGTATAATTATAATGTATCAATAAAGATTTTTCAAAAACTTAAGTCATACACATTCTAGCTTTCAGTCCTTCATTTACAAAGCAAAAGAATTGAACTCAACGGTGGGTAACTTGAAACTCTGTCTTTGATTTCTGGTAATACCACACTCTGTGTTTTCAGTATAAAATAATGCTTCCAGTTAAGTTACCAATCAATAGCAATTCACTGGTTTGTGAATTCCTGTGCTTAATAAATGGAATTCTGACTTTTCTTAACATTACATTAACCCCTTTAAAAACATATATATGTCTGGTTCCAGAGATGACCTCTGACTTCTGACATGGAAGTGACTCTTAATTTCAAGGTAATAGGTCTCAGATGAGAGATTATTTAAATATATCTCAGCCAACATCCAGATTGACAAGTCTCCGAGACAATTTATGGCAAGCTATTTAGAAAAGAATGCAATATGCCCTTTGCACTTATTATAGGCACAAGGGAAATCTGGGTCTGTGAAACACTGGCAATTGCTAAGCTTTTGACACCTATACACCTTAATGTGTAATTGGTATGGTCTTAGAAAGACTAAAAATGCCAATATGTAAAAGGGAAAGAGGAGCATACTGTTGAGGTTTATTTCCCAATCTGTTTTCAAAGTTCCAGTTAGTTCCCCGTGATAGGCACGTTTCCTTCTTCCTCTTACATTCAGTTTTACTGCTTTCAAGAAATGAAGAATTCCTTCTAATAACAATAACAGTTATGAATCCAGCAGAGATGATTTGCAGATTAGACAGAGGATAAGAATTTTCTTCCTTTCTTGACACATGCTGATTTATTAGATTTTGAAGGAAAAAAAAACGTTTTATAATTCCTTGATTTTCTTTTGACAATATATGAAACAGTGTAAGAAGGATTCCTTTGCATCTATATAATATCTAAGCTGAGCCAATTTTTAAGTTTTTCACTTAGAAATGACTTTTTCTTCATTTATAAGTCTGAACTTTCTGAAGCAGCTCTCATTCCCTATAGGTGAAGCATGTTATTTTTCCAAGGTTATTTTTTAGTCAACAGTTTAAGCAAATCCAGTTGGCTGTGAAATTGAGAGAATCATTTTAGCTTTTGGTGTGTGTTCTGATATGCATAGATGTGGAGAAAATGTTTGCTTTAAAAAATAATATACTCATGCTAAGATGCCTAAATATACTGGGCTATTTCTGACTATATGTTTATAATTACCAGTGCTTCTAGAAGTCCATCTCCTACAGAAATTACTACTTGTTCCACATTCCCAGTCTATCCCTTAATGAAAGAGAGAGGGTGGTGGGAGCCGGTAAGAAGAGTTATGTGTCCAGCCACACCTAAGGAAGACCTTAAATTCCATTGACTCAGTTTGGTATGTGGCTGTGTGAAAGTTAATATTTTTAGTCCACAGAGATTTATGCAGATCATTTTAAGGCCCTACTCATGGGGGAGGTCATGTCCCCTGGGTGTCATCAGAAATTTTGATTTGTATTAGCTGAAACTCCAGAGCCAAATTAATCAAAAATGTCTTAAAGGTACTAGGAAGACTTTGTGTTTAGATGACATTTTTTTTTCTTAGAGGCTGGAAGATGAATTGATAACTATCTTTGTTCATTTGTTTTAAAATTACAATAGAACTTTCTTGCTTTTTAAGTCATACAATATAGTAGTGCATAACGTAAAAACCCCATATTGCATGCATTAACCACTAAGATTAACTGGTACTAATAGTTTTTTGTTGCTTAAGCAAAAATTAATCTATACATATTATTGCACAACTTGCTTTTATGTATTTAAGCATAGATCATTGGTATATAGATTATATCAAATATCTATGTACTTCTCTATAGAAGACATAAGGATTGTTTCTAATATGGAACAATTACCAACTATAGTGAGTAGTCTTATTCATATATCTTTATATTCACACTGCTATTTCTGAAGGTTTGGGTATCAAAATAGGGTTTTGGGAAACACTGAACATTTTTATAGGTGCTGTTAGAGCAGGACTTTACAAAATCTTCTGATTCTAAGATCTTGATCTTGTACACATACCTAAAAAGCTAGACTGGAAACCAAATGAAGCTAGGCTAGAATAGTCTCCAGAAAGAGTCATGTTCACATTTCTCTTGATGGGTTTAATGACCCAACAATCAACAGCCAACTTTGTGAGCCAAGACAATGCATATCTGTTGAAATGAAAACCACTGAACCACTTCTTCAAGTGGCTTTATGAATATTTTTTTAATATCATTCAAAAGGAAGCTATAAATAATCCTCCTTGGGCATAATCTTTCTCTTAAGGAAAATAATATACACCTCACAGATTGGGTATGTTATTGCTTGCTGCTGATTTTGGTTTATATCTGTGTGCTCTTTTACATTTTTATACTCTGTAGAATTATTTTGAGTTGACAAATTCTCATTGGCACATCTGTGGTTTATAATAGGCAATGGAAACACCGATACAAGGCCACTGGGCAAAAATAAACCATGGGGAAATGAATATAAAGTTTAGTGTAAGATAATATCGCTGAAATATCACAATATCACTCTTTTATTCTAGTTCTTATTATTTTCTGGGCTAATTTTGTTGCCTTAGATCAATTCAGGAACACAACAATTACTACTTAACTTTTCCTCTCTCTGTTTGAGGTCAAAATGATCATTTACCCTAATGCTTCATCTGGTAGTTTAATATAAGGAGAAGCAATGAAACTTAAGGGACAGGAAAATTCGCCTACTGCCGATAGCAACTGTAATTTGTTTATTGGGGAGAATTAGAAAGTTCCACATGCCAAGAAATTAGATTTCCTGAATTGAACCAAGGGTTGGTGACCTTTCATGCCCTTCTTCAGGGAAATCGTTCATCACACTGATGACTTTATTCTTCTGAACAGCCCAGGATGCAAGCAACAGATGATCTTGAGACCTGGCATACCCAGAGCAGTGCTTGGATGACCACATCTGTTTCTATGTCATTTTGTTGTTAATTTTATACCTTTCCACAGAGTTCATTTTAAGCACATGCAAAAACTAAGACTTTGAGTTTCTCTAAGGGAGAGTAATGAGCACATTGTTTGTGGTATTGCTTTTTGCCACTTCATATCATGGCCCCAGCTAAGCACTGGTTCCAGGTGGAATCGAGGCCCCACATTTCATTGCTGGGTTCAAACTTGGAAAATGCCTCAAATGGTTTAGAGTGATTCCCCATTGATAAGACAAAATTAACTTTTATTTTGCTCTACTTTCATGGGAAATTGGAACCTTTTGTTTGTAGTTATCACTTTATTCCTATCACATCCATAGGTGGAGGTGACAAATCTCTTGTCTGGACTATTGCAGTACTTTCAAATTGCTCTTTTTGGACTTTATCTAGTTTCCATGGTTGCTCTTTATACCTAACAAGTTGGTCATGTTATTATCTTGCTTCTTTCTGTGACTGCCTTTTGACCATAGGATAAAGTTCAAATTCTGGTTTTACCAACAAGGCCTGCCATGATCTCAACTGTCAGCTTTTTCTTTCAGAAAAATCCTTTGCCCTATAGGCTTTGTCACAGAGATGGCTCTGCAGTTCACAGTACCCTCCAGGTTGTAACCTCTTCTGTTGAGAGCCACAGCCAGGTCAGGATGGCGCCTGGCATTTTTCCAGAAGGAGTGGTTGAGAAGTAACGCCAGCGAGCTATTAAGATGATGATAATTAAGTTAAGCTGTGTATAATTATTAAGATAATGACTGATTGCTGTAACTGGATGATGCTGAATTGAGGCAAGCTGTGTATTCAGTTGTATATATAAACCTCTGCTGTTCGGCAATAAGGCGGCTCCTGTACCTCTGGTGCCCGCTACTTTTGATTTCTCGTGGAGTTACCTTTGAGTTCCCGTTGGTTCTCACGGAGTTTCTGTGGAGTTATAGAGTGTTCCCCTGGGGTTCAGGCAATAAAGTAGTTCCTGTTTTGAACCTACAAGTGGCTGGTGACCTCCCGGTTATTTTTGTGCCCAGCCAGACTGCGGCACTCTTCCACACAGGCTTTCTGAAATACTTCTCATCTGAATTGCCCCTCTTCACCCTAACTTCCCACTGGGGAGTTGAACATTCTGTCATTTGTGCCCAACTTTGTCTGTGAGTATTTTAGTCATAGCTGCTGTAATATCTCATTAGGTGTATTTGTTGGAAGGTCTGTTTTACATTTCTGGACTGTGTTTCATTGACAAACATAAGGTTCCTCCATTTTTCATCACCATGTCTATTATAGAGTAGGTGATGACTAATGGACCAAATAACTGGTGAATAAATATTAATATCTCCATTGCCACCAAAGGAAAATCAGACCTAGTTTATCAGAGTCATAAATAGGATGCTGTATATGTGTGCTTGCCTTTTCCTTTTGTTTCATTCTAAAACAGATTTAAGGCATTTTTCAAAACTATAGATACTTTAACAGAATGATAAATAAACAGTGGTACATGATAAAACTAAATTAAGAATAATTGTGGAATGATGATTATAACTCTGAATGGACTTTGGCTTTATCTATAAGCAAATGCACCCTTAAAAGATACTGTTAAGAAGAGCCAGAGTAGACTAGACTAGAGGTTCTTTACTGGCTTTACTAAAGGTGTTGTGGAATTAAAAAGAAGAATAGAGAAATTAGATAGAATATTTTGAATATTTTCTATCAGAGAGATCAAGTATAACTATGTGGAATTATATTTACGATGTTAAATTTAAGTGTCATAGTTCATGTAGCTGACAATAATGGCATCTCCCTGTTAATACCAAAGGCTTAAGAATATACATGCATTATCAATGGATTTTAAGTCACAATTTTTACTGTATAGAGGTGACCAGGGATATTTGGTTTCCAAATTTGAAACCTTTGTTCTGGAGGCTTGCTGCTGACTGCAGCATGAAAGGCAGACTAGAATATGTGTAGTTCAAGGCAACAAGTAGTTTTCTGTAAATAGGGAATAAACAACCAATACCTGATTTTTTTCCTTTGGAACACAATTTTAGCTCATTGTCTATGTTGTTTAATTGTACTTCTAAGGCCTCTAGGACCTCACCATTTGGAAAGGTCAGTGAAGCTGAAATCTAAAGAAACTGTGTGGAACTAAAAGGGACGCCAAAGAATGAAAACCCAGAGATACACAAAGACAAAGAAATTAGTGTATATTACACTAAAAAAGGTTATGACAACCCTAAATTATAGGATTTGGCCTACTCTCAAATCTGAACAAATGTACTTTAATTACTGAGAAAAGACTGAACATTTGAATTTAATGTAGAAATGTATAAAAGCCATAGAAAAAAAGATATTTAAAATTCTAGATATAAACTTTAATCACTTTCCAAACAATGAAGTTACAGTAGGTGCAAGAACTTCAAGAGTAGTTAAACTTTATTATGATCAGTGATTATCTGATTTGCATATATTCTTATTAAAATTTTGTTAATGGGATTGACTCTCAGGTAGAAGACAGATGCATACATCGTGGGGTGTGATAGCTGCCTTCAGAAGAGATGATCAATTACATTTATTCAGTTCTTGCAGTTTTGAAGGGAGGCACAAAATTAAGTGACACTAAATTAAAATCTCTAATTAAATTTCAGGTAAATATCCCATACTTAAACAACTCATGTTCTTTTTTCTTTTTAAATATTTTTTTTAGTTGTCACTGGACCTTTATTTTATTTATTGATACACGTGGTGCTGAAAATCAAACCCTGTGCCTCACACATGCTAGGCAAGCGCTCTGTCACTGAGCCACAACCCCAGTCCACAACTCATGTTCTTTTGTGCATGTCCTAGACCAGTTTCTTTGTTGAGAGTTAAATCTGATTTTTGAATACATAGTCCAACTTTAAGTCTTTCAACTTAAAGAGTGACATTACTCAATAAGATCTGTTCATCAGGCAATCATCAGAATTTCCATCATTTAAAAAAAATGTGTCTTCTTTTATCCCATTCCAAATTAATAGGACTTCTATATTGATGTAGCTGAGAAGGAAAAGATGGGAATACATGTGACCAATTTATTTTCAACACATTTTACCATTGGAGCAAGAGAAGCTTTTTAAATTTAGTCTTCAAGGAAACACCACCCACAAAATTCTTCAGTAGATTGTAGATCTGAGTTTCCTCCAGGGAACGCTACCAAGCATGTCAGTTCCCAGTGGAGATAATAACCTACCTTCTTTCTCCCAATATTTCCCCATATTTATTATCTCTCTTTGTATGTACTAGAGAAGTGGAGGAGAGAAGACTTTGGTGGAGGCAGGGTCCTGGAGATGGGAAAGAGGAAGTCAACACCCCACTGAATTCTTTGGATTGACTTTAAGCCCTACAAGTAGCCGAAATTCCCAGTTAGTAGAGATTTTGTAAAACAGGTTCTCAGGGGCAGCTGTGGGAACCCAGGCAACAAACTTTGGAGCAGCCTTAAGGAAGAGACCCGTATCTTTGTGTATACATGATACCTATCTGCTCTTGAAGAATGAGATGCTTTGGGGTAAATTGAGAAATAGGCATAGCCATTGGCTTTTCTCACACGAGGTGGTGCAGCATCTCTGGAAATCTTAGAATTGACAGCACATGTGGATCAGTGTGAGCAGAGCAAGCTCTGAGAGATGTGGCTAGCACAGCAGGGTGACTGGAGCTCACCGAGAGCCCTGGGAGGCGGTACTCTGGTCACTTCTAGAAATCCCTGTGAGATATTTGGGGAATATGTTCAATGGAGTGGGGAATCAATTTTTTTAAATTATATGGTTATGTACATTTAAACTGCTCATAACCTTTGAACTACAAAAACATAAGGAGTTTCTTCCTATTTAAAAAATTATTAATTATTCAACACCTGCAAATGGATGCATATGTATGCGTGTGTAAATGGTTCATTCTTATTATTTGCAGATTCTGTATTTGCAGACTTCCCTACTGGCCAAAATTTATTTCTAACCTCAAAATCATGGTGCTTTCTTGGTTGTTGGCTGACATGTAAAGAGCAGCAAAAGATTTGAGTGTCCCGATGTGCACATTCCCAGGTGATACACTGCCTTCTTGTTTCAGCTTTTGTGATGTGAACAGTTCTCCTTTCTGTGGTCTATTTAGTGCTGTGTTGTTCGCATGATAGTGACTTTTATTGATTTTCCTATTTAAAATGACCCCAAAGTGCTGATGTACCGTTCCATGTTCTTCAGTATAAGAAGGCTGTAACATGCTCACCAAGAAAAGAGTCTCAGATAAGGTTTTGCTTGGGTATGAATTATAATGCTGTAGTTTGTGGGTTCAATGTTAAGTGAATGATGTCTCCAAATATAAACATACATACAACAAGGCTATGTATTGCTTGGTTGGAGAAAATGTTGTGGTTAGAAGCTCACAGAAAGTGAGCAAGGTTCCACATTTGCTAATTCAGTGTTAGCAGTGACTTTATTAGACAGAACCTCATCCAGAATAATGAAATAAACTGTATAGATACGATAATATGTGTCTATACAGTCTACTCTCATTATTCTCAGTAGTTCTATATGTGTGGGTGTGTGTGTATACACACATATAAATATACCTATGTGTATATGTTTATATATTTGTATATATACTTTTGTGTAACCTTATATGTAAAGTATAAAAATAATATCCATGTATTCACAGCCATTCTAAGGAGTGGACTATACAATGATATTAATGTAAACACACTCATCACAAGAAGCAAACTATCATCAACACCTTTGAGGCTCCTTATACATTGCTTCTAAATGTCACATTTTCTCTCTCTCTCAAGGTAACCACTATCTTTAATTTTATAAATGGCTTTCACTATTTTTCTTTGTTGTTTCATATTGTACAAAAATATCTTTAAACATATTGTTTAGTCATGTTTTTTAACTCTACATAAATAGAACTGTTATGTACCTTCTATAGTTTCCTTAAAAAATAAAAATTAAAAATTCTTGAGATTATGTCAGTAATATTTCATGGTGTATGCCTCTAACTAGCATTCACTAAGTTTCAGTATTATGTAAAAAATTCAGTCATATAGATTAGAAATAGTATTTACACATTCTACTGTGTAATTCAATGGGCTTGAAAGGTTAGGTCTTTACACTTGCCTCTCAGTCACCAGAGATAGGCTTCCCGTGGAGGGCCATGGCTGCAGGTGAAGTGGCTCTCTAGAACTGAGGTTCATCCTGAAGGCTGCCTGTGGCCACACTCTCTGCCATTGAAGCCAGGCCCGCCTTCAAGGGGAATCAAGGCAGTGTTTCTCTGTGCCTGTTACTTTGGGAAAACAAAAGTAGGAATTGCTGAGATAAACCCCAGGTATCATGCTTATGTCTGAAGAGAAGAGGGTAAAAGATCGACATCCTGGCATTTATGGGGTTATTGAGAAGAAAAGAATAAATGAAAATGTTTGAAAAGAAGGGTTCTTGTCCTGAGTGTTTAGTGTGAAAGTAAAAATTTTTAGAGACTAAACCTACATTGTAAAATGGCAACTGCATTCTATTTGTTTGTATACACACACACACACACACAAATATATAAGTCTTAAGAACTCTACATCATAATTCAATGTCAGCCATTAATTCTACTTCTTTTAGAATCAGTGAAATGCGTAACTGAGAAGGCCTAAATATCTCCATTCTCATGTCTATTTTTGTTGTTATGAATTTTTTCTCCGTATATAATTCTGTTTCTTCTATGTTGTGGCAAAAATGGTTATTTCCTTGAATCATGGATTTTAATGCTAATTAAGATGTTTATCATTTAGTTGAAAATGTATTAAAGTTCATATTTTATTTTTAGCCATAAAGTCTAAGTTGACTGTGTTCATAAAGTTTTGCCTCTTTCCAGTACATTCTGCAAAATGACAGCCACTAATTTGTTATTGTCCTAAGAACAATTTATCTCTGTGTTTGTGAATTGCTCTGTTCTGTGTTTGTAATCTAATATTCTGTGCTGTGTCTGATGTCTTTTCTGTATTGGTCTGTATTTTCTTTTTCTAGCTTTTGATTGGAAAACCAACCTATAGCATAAAGCTTTGTTCAAGAAAATTTCCAATCTAAAGTTACATACTAACTTATGCTACTCTCTGTTTAACACTGTTAAATAATGTCTGGCCACAGACATATGGGGTTTTATAATTCTGTTTTCAATCCACTACCATTCAAGCTACAAAAGACCTGTTGAGCAGATGTTTTGTTTTTTGGCTAAGTCAATGGTGAAATTCTAGAGAGGAGTCTTTCAATTTTGCAATAACTGCCTTTTCAGGAAAATGGACCCCAATCTTTCTTTCTTGCTTTTACTGCTATGGCTTATTTCATGTGTAAAATGTCAGATCACTGAATCTACTAGCTGGCCACAATTCTTTGACCAGAGAGTGATGCCAAATACAGATATTTATGGGTTAGAGATAAGCAAAACAATAACCTTCTCACCCTGTGGATGATGAAATACTGACCCAGTCAGTTCTCTCTTAGGAAGTTTGGAAGTAAACTGAATAAAAATACATGAGTCACTTCTGTTAGTAATCGTTAAGTGATATGTCTATTGTGTCCTGGTTATCTACTCTAGCCCGACTGCCAATCAAATATTAGGAGGTCAAGAACTTCCAGATATAGGGGAAACATGACAAGAGGGTGGATTCTAATGCTAGTTCTATTATTAACTTGCCCTGTGTTTGAGGAGCAGAAATAGCAAGAAGAAAACATTAGTACGCCAATAACTCCAGAACAACTATTAACTGTAGCCTGTAAGGCTACTGAAGTCTTTTTTTAATTTGCTAAAGACTGTTGTTTTATAACAGTTATGTTTTGTGATAATAGCAATACGCAACCTTCCTACTTTTCTGTGTGTGTGTGTGTGTGTGTGTAGATAGAGAGTAGTAGTCTTCTTTTCTAACCTTGGATTGGTGATTTCTAGTCACAGGTAACACCACCCAGACAACAATGGTGACATTACTCAATACCCAGCCCTGTAAAACTCACCTTGGCCTCCATCTTCTCATCCTCTTCTCTTCACTCACTTCCTTTGATCATATTCTCCCACTTGACTTTTCACTCCTCTCTCTTTGAAATCTCTATCTTTTGCCTTTGCTTTTGACCTACTGGTGACATTGGGTGATACTTCCATGCCTTGTGGCTAGAAGGTATTTTGAGTTACTTACAAAAATCAGAGAAGTGAAGTGCTGTCATCAACAAAGAATGAAAAAAAATCTTTTTTGCATTGAAAAAAAAACAGCAAAAAATAAGAGTTGAAGCCTACTTTTCCTATAATGTTTTAGTGTATTTTTCTTAAAGTGAATATTTGGAGATTACACAGACTTCAGAGAACATACAAAATAGGTTAAAAATTCCATTACATAGGACTGGAAAAATTACATGAGGATACTTGAATTGTTTGTCAATAGAATTGCACACATTTTTTTTTCTTATTGCTTTCATTTAGGCCCAAAATTTTCCACTGGCACCAAGAGAGGATGAGGTGTTGCTTGGAATTTTCCTTGGTAGGTCAAGTCACCTAGTTGCCTCAGAAAGATGCTTTCTGCTTTGTTATAAGAGAGCTGCATGGCCTTGTTTTTAGCTCTTGTCTCCCTAAATGCACCCTTTTATTGCTACCATTGCCAACACTGCCTTAGCACCCTGAGAAGGGAGGATGTGGGTGGGGCTTTGTTTTATCATATTTGAAAGGGAAAAATGGTGTTCTCAGATACCCTTTGAGAAAATAGGGTCTTTTAAGACTCTGGAATAGCCCTATTATGAGAAGGTAATAATAAATCTTGCTGATAAGATCAGTTTGTGTTCTCAGGATATCCTGGATAACCAGAACCATAATTTCATAGCAGACACATGTAAAGCTACCATTTAGTCATTGAATTTTTTTCCAGTAGAAAATTTTCCTTGAAGAAGATTGTGTTGAGAAGATGTCCTCCAAGGTCACATGTAAGGATGGCCTTTTGTACCCCTCCCTTATAGAAGCAGGAACTAGCTCTCTGTCATTCTTGGGAGGTTGTATTGCCTGTTTAGAATGGAATTTGGGGAAAGTGGTTCCTATTCTACATGGGTAGTTTCTTTGTTGTTTCACCTGGGAAAGTGATATTTTTTTTTCTTTTCAATTCTGATTGCTATGAAGTTCTTAGGCATAGGTGAAGTAGAGAAGATTAGTTAGGCAGGGTCCTCAGACAGTTTCATTGAACGCAGTTCAGTATTGATTTTTTTTAGGGGAGGGGCTTTTTTATGTTAGTGTTTAGTATCAGTTTTTAATTTGAGTGAAAGGTAGGGCAGCTAAGAAGGATTAAAAACCTAGTCTTAGGGCACCTCTATACTCATAGTGTCTTATTTTGTCTAGGCAAAAACAATCATAATGGTATTCCTCTCCTCACCCCTGTCATGCTCACTGCCCTACCCCATTTATTCCCACGTGCCATCACATTGTGAAAGAAGAGTTAGATCAAATCTATAAAATGCTTTGAGCTTTGAAGGACCCTCTGAAAATACAAGTTGTCATTATGCTTGTCTCTTACAGACAACGTGCCACCACAGATGTCTCCATCTTAACTCAGGGCCCATCAGTTTGTGATATTTAAACTTTAGAAAACAGTGGGAGCTCTCTGACAACTTCTAAAGAACCACAGATCTATAGATCTTAGTGGGAGACAGAGCAGCAGGATCATATGCTCAGGAAACCAGATATGTATTCTTTATTGTCCTTAGTCCCTGCCCCACCTTGTTTTCTCTGGTCACCCTCTCCTTTCTCACCTAAACCCCACCCCTACTCTCCACATGGTCCTAAGCCCTTATAATTTGCTTTAAATTTTATTAAAAGGGGCATCTTTATTAAAAGGGGTCCTAAGAGCTCATTGTCATCCCTTCAGTCTCTCTCCCTCATTTAGAAGGTGGCATGAAGGGTCTGAAGTACAGAACAATATCATCTGCTCTAATGATCTGTAGCCTGGAACAGGGGCTCAAAGGCTGCAGCCTTGCCATCTCACACTGTGCAAGGGGAAGCGGCTGGTGCTCATGTTTGACTGGAAGGATGGGAACAAAGGATGTTAAGAGGACTACACAGGGGCCATGTGGGCCATGCGAGTCATAACAAGCCTTGTGAAATTGTTTCAACTCCTTCCCTCAACCTTAGCTGTTGTGACAAATGCGTCAAAGCTTTAGACAGGGAATACTGGATGTTGATGGAGCCTGGGTAGATGTAGAACAGGACTGTGCCTCCAAGTCAAGGTGCCGTAGCGGGGAGGAGAGAAAGAAAAGTCTTTGTAGAAGGATAAAGTTACTGACATTTACTCTTAAACTAGGTAAGCATTACTATGTTAAGAAAACTTGTTTCAGAGCTAGAAAGTCAGTTCGTCACAAGCGTTCCAACGGCTTTCTATTTGTTCCAATGCCATTACAGCTTTTTGACCTGAGGTTGAAATATAAAAACACAACCTGAGTACTAAGAATATGAATTCATCTCAAAGTGTGCAAGTAGTTTGCTCCCTAACGTGATGGGATTTCCTTGCCTTCTCTGGACCAGCTGTCATCAACCTGGACATTTCATTTAGATCATCTATGAACAAATATGTTTGGGTAAGTTGTGACTCCTCTGCAAGAGAACAAGAGAAGTCTGAATGAGAGCCCAGACGGCTGGCTTCCCTCTGGGACGTGTATCTGGGGCTGCATTCAAAGCTATGATCGGAAAGTGCCCTGAGTGAGTTCCTGCCACCTCTGTAAGAAATTTTAAGTTCAAAAGTCTGGGAATGCTTCCACAGACTATCTAGAACTATAGAGAGAAGTAAATATTGAATTCTAACAGATGGCACCTTATTTTATGTTCATTCCTTTCACATTAGCAGGAACAGCCAATAAAAGAAACCAGTAGCCTCTACAACAGAAAGCAAAGGTCACCGTATCTAGGAATGGAATTGAAAGTTTCATTGGCTTGAAATCCACAGTATGTCTAAACCATCACCCAGCTTTAAGGGGAGGTTAAAGTGGAAATATGTGTCTGCAGCAAGCAGCTGGACTTTGGTTGGCTTCAAATGGGACAGTTCAGAGTTTGTTTCACACACACACACACACACAAAAAAAAAAGAAAGAAAGAAAGAAAAAAGAACTGGATTCTTATTTTCTATTTCTTATACACAGCCTGACAAATTTTTACTTTCTCTCTCTGTTCTTTGAATTGTTTAAAATTTGCATCTGCAAAATGGGGATGAATGATCTTTATTGACCTCCTAAAAATACTGTAATGCAGGTAGTTAATGTCTTCAAAATCTAGGGTATGTAGCTGTTCAATCAAGAGGTTTTTTAATATTATTATTATTATTATACCAATCACAGAGTGAGGTCACACCAAATAATTGTTTTCTTTCGTGTCTAATGATACATTCTTAAACCTCTTAGGGGTCCACTTTCATCACAGAGTTAACTGGAGTCCTGTTGATTACTCTTTGAATGCAAAAAGATTGCTAATATCCAGTGGGGAAACAGGTACTCTCAGGCACTGTTGGTGGGAGCGTAAATTAGAACAGCCTTTTTGGAGGGTAATTTGGCAAATTCTATCAAAATGTAAAGTGCTCAGACCCCTTTAACCAAGCTATTTCACTGGTGGGTTTCTATCTTAGAGAAAAATTAATTTCCACATGTGTACAAAGGAGTAGGTGCAGGGATTTCCCCCCCCCCCCACCCCGACCCAGAGAGAGTAAAGTATCAGAAACTTGTGTCTGTCAATTCACTGACAAAACTTAGGTGATGGGTTAACTATAATGTGACATCCTATACAGCAGTCCAAAGGAATGAAGATCTGTTTGTACTGATGGAAAGCTCTTTAGATGTATATGTGAGAAAAAAAAATAAAAAGATTTATTTTTATATGTGTTTATATGTAAAAGTAGAAAATGTTTGAAAGTTTAGGAATATGTATACCATACTGATGAACTCTGGGAAGAATATAGAGTGAGCAAGGTGATCAGTTAGCCTTTTCTTTTCTCTTTATTTCCATATCATTTACATTTTTTGAATTAGAGAACATATATAGGTATTTTTGTATAAAAATAATTGACTGTGGAGATATTTCAATTTTTATTTAAAAATTTTCAAATTAGTTCTATAGGGGCCTGGAGTTGTGGCTCAGTGGTAGAGCACTTGCCTAGCATGTGTGAGGCACTGGGTTCGATTCTCAGCACTGCATATAAACACACAAATAAATAAAGGTCTATCAATAACGAATAAAAATTTAAAAAAATAGTTCTGTAATCTATTTCTATTTGAGATACCATCAGGATTGGTGGGAAAGGGAGTAAAGTTTGTCAGGGAACTATCAACTCTTTAATACATATCATCCTCATTGATTTCCTTTTCCTTCATTATTATTCTCCCCCCCCCCCACCAATTTATCAAAAGACACCAGAGGGTGTAGGAGTAAGAAAAACAAAGTAGAACTTTTGAAATTATGTTTCACAGAATGTATGCCTCAGATTTGCATATGAATCCTGTTGTTCAAAGCATAATGTACAGGACTCCATTTCCCCCTTTCCCTTTCCCAGAAGAACTTCATTCACCTGTTCTGTGTTTTGTCTGGGATGGTCCTTACTGTCAGCCAGACAGTCTGGTATGTACCTAACACAATTAGTTAACACCTTACAAAGTCAGCACATCCCATTTCTGTAGCCATCGTGAGGGGTCCAAGTTGGGCATCGACTTAATCAGAACAGGCTAACAGTTTTCTATGGTGTTGAGGAAAAGCAGCTTTCTCTTATTTTCAGAGATTAGCGAGGACTACCTGGGAAAGCTCCCGTGAGGCCAGCCAGTTTGAGGGGGAGGCCAGAGCTGAGGAAGTCAGAGAATGGACCTGGATCTTGTGCCTGGAGCTCACACACCTCTCTCAGCTGACTGGGACTGTAAGCTCCCTTTATTTGTAAATCTGTTTTGACTGAAATTTCTGGTATTTGCAAGTGAAACCATCCTAACTGATATACTTGGTAAGTCTCGCATCGTGAGAAGATGTAAAATGCTTGTCCAGACCGTGACACATCAGAGTACTGGGATTTTTAAAACATTTTTTCATTTGTTCTTTTTAGTTATACGTGACAGTAGAATGCATTTTGACATATAGAGTACTGGGATTTGAATCGTGCTATCGTTTACTTGGAAAAGTCATATAAAAAAATAGTGGTGCCTCTCTCATAGTAATGTTATTGTGATTTAATGAATTAACACATGCAAAATGTTTGGCCCCGTGACAGGCAGGTAATCGTACTGAATGAATTATTATTGCAGTAATAGGCCATTGGATTAAAAAAAAAAGAGTTTGTATTATAAGATCGATTTAGGGAATCTATCTATGGTTTCTCTATTATAGGACTTCTTGAAGCCTTATATGTTGTGTGTAATGTGAATTTCCAAGACCGAGATGCTGTCCAGAGTTATTTGTTCATGAGAAACAATTTTTGAGGAAATATTTTGAATGACTGATTAATGTGTAAAATTGAAACACCGACTTTGAGAGGACGTGAATTAAAGTAGAGCTCAGTGTGCCAGATGTCCAAGGGTCTATTGGTTTGGCTCCTGTATATAATCACTGTCTTGATTCTACAACTGGGAGATATATACTTGAGATATTTTGTCCTATGCCCACCTGAGAAAAAGGGATACCTCTGTCTAAAACTTAGTCTGCCTTTGAAAATCCAGTTTTCAATTGCAGACCAAACTATCAGAAATGTAGTGCAAAAATGCTTCCAGTAATAATAGTTACCATTTATTGAGTGGTTATAATGCACTGAGCACTGTTTAACTTTTCACATTCATTATCTTGTTTAATCTGCTCAAAAGATGTGATGATTTCTCTTTGCAGATAAGATAACTGAAACTTAGAATTAGTAATTGTCAAGGTTCTGCTGGTTAGTGGCAGAACTTAAGTTTGAACCCAAGTCTGTAAATTTACAAGAGTAACCAACACACTAAGCTGGTATAAAGAAAACTCACATTAGGAATTGGCTTAGACTGTAGATGTAGATATTTATAATGTGTGCATACATTCCTTAAACCAACGTCTGTATGGATAGATAAGTCTGCACACGATACTACTAGACTAATGAAAGAGCTTTGTTTTCTTCATATCTTATATGGATTTTTAAAGCCACCAGTATCAAAGGACCATCACTGAGAAACTGAAAACTCAACAACGTGGCTTTTTTACCGAGGAGCATCTGTTTCTTGCGACAATCAGATTGCCTTTCAGCTTTTTTCTGCATAGTTGATAATTCAGAAACATTCCCCTATACAGTAATTAAAGATGAGTTTTCCAGCCCTGTTGAAAAAACTCCTCAATTTAGCTATGACAGGTTATATTTTATAATGAGGTGAAAGGATACCACTGCTGGAGAAAAAAAAAAAAGGCGGACTGTGCTACTCACAAAAGGCTGTCAAATATTATATGCTTCAGTGTAGCAGCTCACTGTGAAAGGCTTACTTCCGTTGGGTTTCAGGTTTCCCTTGGTCTATCTGTATTCTCAGAACAAACAACTGTGAAGAAAATGTAAAGCTCTTTAAGGAGTCAAACTCTCAGTGACCGACTGGGCCATTTTCCCTTGGAGCAGAAGCAAATGCTCACACTACATGGCCCTGCTCTCTGTCTCTCCACTGCCCACTCAGAAGAGCCCTAATTACTGTCCAGACCTGCACAATAAGGGCAGGACTGAAGGATGGAAAAATTCACTCTGGCATGCACAGCCTTTCTGTGCAACGGGCATATTTGTTATCAACCATTTGGGGGACTGTTTTAGTAGACTGCCAACCCCTGTCACACCCTTTTGTTTCCTTGTTTGAATGTGTTTTGCAAAATTATTGTGATTGTCATTTTTGTCCTGACCAAGAGGTAACAAGAAACTAACTTTATTTTCTGTTGAAATTTAGATCAGAATGCCCCATGGAGTTCCTATCACATTTATTGGCTCTGTGTGTATGCATGTGTGAATGTGTTGTTTTGTAAACATGTACACAACCAGCCCCCTGCCCCATCGCCACTCAAAGCTGAAGTAGTTGAAACCAGGCCAGTTTTCAGCCTTACTGTGCCATCTCAAATGAAATCCCTGAGACCCCATGGGTTTGCAGCCATTTTTGCCCTTTGGAAGTGGCTAACAGGTTTGGATGCTTGTTAATTTCCTGTGGTTCTTTTAAACACTGCCAGCTGTGTGAAGATGGGAACTTGCTGTCTTCCACATTGCTCCAGTAGGTGTTTCAGAAACTTCCCAAATGGAACTCATTTCTTTTTTTCTATTTTTTCTCCCCAAGCGGAGACTATTTTTAGTGGTGAGATGTGTGTGTATAGATGTACATTAAGTATATTATAAATTATATATAATTGATTGTATAATTATATTTACTATTTAATGTGTGATAGAATGTCATTAATAATACAATATTAATATAATTCATTCTTTATAAATGTATGCTTTACTTTAAATTATATCAATAATATGATTATGATATAAATTAAATGTGAATTTTTTTAAGCTAGAAAGGTCTTCTGGGAGATGTCCAATCTTCTGTAAATGAAGAGTCAAAGGGAAGTAGAGAAACTTTGGGACACCTAGTTTTGTGTTCAGTCCTATGACACCAGGGACTCTAATGTGTAAACAAAACCAAAAGGGGAAATTAAATTTGTCAGCTGGAAAATTTTATTTAAAAAGAAGTCACAGTTATAGGAAATATTACAGATTATGTGACACCATGCAGCCTTTATTTATCCAGCTTTTCATTGCCACCGAGTACACGTTAACCTTGAGAGCACCTTTAAAAATTCTAGAGATATGAGTCCTTGATTTCCTGTTTACTTTCAATAATAATTCAGGTTTTGTGTCATAATACTAATAAATATTGCCAAAAAGACAAATTATTTCTGGACTTTGTTTCTTCAGAGGATGATATCACATTAAAACTTGGCAGAAAATGTGTTTGTTAAATATTAACTTCAATGGCTTGAAAGGAAAAATATTGGGAACCAAAATATGTTGGACAAATAACATTATAGCTTAGTGGATCTGGGAGAGAGTCTGGTCATAAAGTAGGAACTCCAGTGATTTATGTCCCACTGGGAAAATGCTATTCCAGTATATTTTGTTTGTTTGTTGCACTATTCTCTGCATCACTCTAATGTTTATTGCATTTTGGTATATATTTAATCTTTATTGCTTTTTCTCTAAATTGTTGTATTTATAAGTTTAGGGTCCACAGAGGACTGTCCATCCCAATTTGTGGCAGGGCCATCTAGTGGTGGAATGGTAGCTTTTGCTTTCTAGTTTCAAATGACCCTGTGGATGAAGAGCATGCTGGGAACAGAAGCCATTTTGTGAAGCTCAGTGGTTCCTAAAATGGGCAAAAACTAAAATTCCACTTCTGTAATGCTTTTTCTGCTTTCTGTGCATCTTTCTTTTCTTATGAAAGGGAGTTTTGTAGAAAGAGGATAATAACCCATGCCAGCTTTATCCACTCAATTTCTTTATGAAGAGTTATTATATCATCTTGTATTCAGTGAAGGCTGGTAATGCTCCTCTGTGTTCAGTTCATCCTTTGACTTCTCCAGTTGATAATATTACTGTATTTTAGGATTTCACACCTTAATTGTCTTCTCCCCAGTTTCTTGCTTTTCCTTTGTAGGTCTTCCTCAACTGTCCCTTATTAAAATCCCATTTTAAAAGCTGTTTAAAAGAGGAGGTACAAAGCCTCATTGACACCTGATATTAAACAAATGATGGAAAACATTATTTGTAGTAGGCATTTCTCAAGTATTATATGCTCTATCTAATTCTACTTCCCCTTTTCCCGTTATCTTTGGAACTTACCTCGATTCTAGGGAATTAAAATTGGTTCTATTGGCTTACATTTGCACATCCCTGATATTTATGCCCAGTGAATTATATGTCTTTCTTTGACTTTCTCTGGATTTGCACTGTGACCTTACAAGTATTGAATTGGTGCCCTGATCTTGAAGCTCAGTCCATGTGACAGAATTACTGACCCCCATCTACTTACCAATATTCAAAAATGCAGGTTCTAGAACCAGAGAAGTTAGTGCCACTTCCTAATTGTGTCACCTTGAGTAAATAACCAGCTTCTAAAAGCCTTTTTAATCATCTATAAAATAAAATTTTCAGATCATGGTTTTAAACATGAAGCACTGACTACATTTCTTGGCTTGTAGTAAGCTCCCACTAAATTTCAGATGTCATTGTTATCATTGCACATTCTTTTGTGATACAGGTTGGATGATCTTCCCTTCAGCTGCAGTCTCTACTTTAAATGAGAAGAACTGCTGCTGAGAAATTCCTTCTGATAGTTTGAATCACATTTTGTGGAAGCCCATCAATACATAGCTTACTGTGTCACAGGGACAAAAGACTATCTTTAAACATTGCCTATCCCTTGCGGGGGATAGTTCTACAGCTTGGTCCATACCCTAGCCATAGCCAGCTCTCTTCCCTTTATTTTTCTTCCTCTGACATCCTCTTTTAAGGCTCTACTTGATTCAGAGGTGCACTTACTTGGGTTATAGATGACAGATTTTTCTTTTTAACCTGCCTCTATCATCTGATGGTCATGGGGGATTAGAAACTAATGGGAAGGTGACATCCACACATGGTTTACTCTATTAAATGATCTGTAGCTCCTAATCCTCAAAGCAGAACTCAAATGGAAATGAGACTTTCACAAAGAAATCACATCTGAACATGGCTTTTATAACTGCACCAAGAGTTAGTGTGTGAGTCTGTGTGCGAGACTATCTTATTTCTTTGTGTAGCTATAGTGCTCCTTGCTTTTTGGCATCTGAAGAGGAATGTTTTATTGAAAATTCCTTGAGAGCAGCAACCATGGCTTATTCATCTTTACAGTCCTCACAGAGCTTAGCACAAAGCCTCTCACATGGTAGATGCTTCATAAATATTAGTGAAAGAAGAAACTACTTGCCCCAAACAGCTCTTCTAGAAAGACCACTTCAGGAAGTAAAGCGCCCCCTTCCCTTATTTGATGGTTAGTAGAGTAGGCTTCAAATATTTTGAAGTTGACTCTTATCATTGTAGGCTTTCCCTACTACCTTCCCAACAATTTTATTAAGAATTTAAACTTCAGTAAGTAAATTTTTGAAGTAGGTTACTATTTTTTGTTTGCTTAAAAAAAAAAAACCTAATTCATTGAGAGGGACATCATTACCCTAAGTACATACATATATGAAGACACGTATGGTGTGACTCTGCTTTGTGTACAACCAGAGATATGAAAAAATGTGCTCTATATATGCACTATGAATTGAATGCATTCTTCTGTCATATATAACAAATTAGAATAAATAAATAAATTTGATAAAAGAACCTAATTCATATATTTAGGTATCTTTGGAAAAGATAATTGTAGCTTTATAGATAATAGCTAATCCTAGTATTCTTTATTATTTCTCCAAGTACCAGGCAATATGGCATACACCTTGTTCCTTTATCCTCACAATTCTTCTACCTGGAAAACATCAACCCTTATATACATAAAATTTGTTCTAACACTTTGCTTATTGCATGCAGTCTCTTAAGGAGAAGAATTATTTTCACAGATATTGAAAATAGAACTGTATATCAACTCTTTTACTTAGTTTAATTATACATGAGTCCAGAATCACGTGTGTTCATTTGTTCTTTGCACTTCTACTCATTCATTAGCTCATTTATAAATTTAATACTTACTGGCTCCCATGTGTCAGGACATGGGAGAGTTCTAACGGGCTAGAAACATCAATTAAATGCTTCTCTTACCCTGATGAGTCCACCAATCTGTAAATTAGAGAGATAGGTAAACAAAAGCTTTGTGCATACAATGTGACGGTTGTTTGGGAGAAATTTAGAGGTCTGGGGAACAAGGAGGGAAGTAAATTTTAAGAGTTGTAAAAGATCTCACATGGAGGTAGGAAGGGGTGATCTTGAATTCTGGACATGAAGAGTAACTGGAAGGTCACCAGGTTTAAAAGATGGAGAAATAATAATAATGCTTTAGAATGGGATCTTGAGAAAATCATTAGTCTTTTCCACTTTTTATTCTAGCACAAAGCAAGAACTTCCCATTTGAAATTTAAATTTATTTTTAAAGAACTTTATTTTTTAACTATAATTAACTAATTATTTTTTACTTAAAGCCCATAGTAAATATGGAGCAGTTTGCTGAATTTACCTGAAGATGATAGTTAAATTAATAAAAGAATTATTAGGTAGCCACACCTTTTGCTTATTATTCAAAAAATAAAACAGGTTCACTCTCTATTCTGTTTAACTTGAGCACTTTGGGTAGGCTTTCTTTTGTAGGGGCAGAAAAATCTGGTAAAGTGACAAGTTGTATAATCACTAATATAAAGATCAAACTATTGCAGTGTGGCCCAATGCCTAGGCACACAACAACAAGTGTTCTCCATCAATCATGTAATTGCCATGAAGTATTTGGCATGGCCCCAAACTAGGTCACTCTCATTAGGTGGGAAACTCGTGGGCTAAAAGCTCATCTCCCCAGAGCTAGACCCAAGGTCAGGGTCAGTCCTGATGACCTTGGTAATATGTAGGGTTTGGACAGCCCAGGTCTGCTAAATTAATCCTTTACAATCTAAAAGTGTAGAAGTGTTTCTAGGAGTCAGTTCTCCTTTATTATCTCCTATATTAACTCAGTAAATAGTTCCCAATTCTTAGTGGGCTAACTAGCTTTGTTTCTTATTTCAAGATACCAATCATCCCCAGTATGTGTATGTATTTTGGAGTAGAGGGTACATTCCAGTATAAGGTACCAGCATCTCCAGGGCAACACTGACTCCTTCCCATTTCATTACATTGAAATCTACATTTCAGTGGACTTTTGTGTGTGTGTGTATGTGTGTGTGTGTGTTTGGGGGAGGGGCAATGTTATTCTTTGCCAGGTGTCCTTGCCCTAAATATGTAATTTGTGTTAGATGTTGTATAATAGCCAACACTGCACTGAGAAGTGTAAAGACTTTTCTTTTCTTTCTTTTTTTTTTTTTAGCTTCTACAGTGATTTCTGTTGGCATATACCTTGAGCGCAAAAGACTACATTTGCTAGAGATGGCAGGAACTGGAAGGAGAAAACATATAGAGACATAGGAGAGAATTTTACTAATGATAACTATTTGTACATAAGCAGCTTTTTTTTTACATAAGCAGCTTTTTAAAAACAATCTTTACCTCATAAAAGTAGCCTGCACTCATGATATAATGTGCTGCCTGTGTATTCTTAGAAAACAAACATGTAGTCATTATGTCCTCTCTTTTTAAGATCAGCATGCATTATGAGTATTTTATTGAATCTTTAAAAAATTTTACTGGTGCATTATAACTAGACATAATAGTGCGATTTATTTTGACATATTCATGTATGTGTGTGTACACACACATACACACACACATAACATAATCTAGTCAATTTCATTTCCTAGTATCTCCATTTTCCCTTCCCTCCTCCCTCCCCTTGGTTCTTTTCCTCTACTCCACAGATCTCCATTCTATTTTCTATGAATATTTTAAATCTTTCTGAAAAACCATTCATTTTCACCTCCTAGAAAGTGTGTGGTAGAGGGAAAAGCCTTTACCCTTTGACTCTCATGCAGTTTGCCTGCACTTCTTTGGAAAACCAAAATTAGAGGAAAATTAAGGCCCATTATTTTTGCATTTCTAATAAGGAGTCTTAAAATTGATGAATCTACTCTGTTGGAGCTGAAAGAAAATTGTTAACTCTATGAAGAGTGGAAGGAAGGAGGAGGGAGACACTTTCCTTCCCACTTCTCTTCCCTTCCTACCTCCCCTTTAGCAACTGGTTTTGGAGAATGTTTTCTAAATGCACTGTCCAGTGCTGTCCCCTGGTCACCCTATTTGCTGACATTAGCTCTGACACCTGTCTTGTGAACACAGGGTTTTATGTGAGAAGAAAATCTTCATTTTGTGCCATAGTCACTTAATGCATTGTACTTAATAGTATAATCAGATGTTTGCTCTATGTATAATATAGAAACAAAACTAACTCTATATTGACTTATTTAATAGGGAAAAGTTGTATGAAATAGTCTTATTTGATTTAGACTAAACATTACATAGAGTTCTAATTTTGTGACTTTCAAGTTGTTGCCACTTTGGTCAAGCTGTCTCTATTTATTCTGTTAAGTTGTGTTGGTATTTTTAATCTATCACAGTCTTACTTACCTGTGTTACCTATTTCAGTTTTAGCACCACTCCATGCACTCACTGCCTCAGTACAGCCCACACATTTGTCTGTTAATCTGCACATTCATCTCCTGGAATCTTTTCTAACAGTCCTGTGCATTGGTTGTTCTTGACATTTGTCCTTCTCTATCAAGTCTCTAATTTTACCCCAGGCTTTCTCCTTCTTAGCTGATCACTAGGACTCATGAAATTCAACTGGCCTGATTGACCCTGCTCCATTCCACGTCCATGTGGACATTACTCCATCATTTCCTCACACTTGCCTTTGTCTTCGCCATCTCCTTGCAGCTCAGCCTGTCAGTGTGCTGAGATCTCCGATGGCAGCATCCCTCCTTGTCCACTCCTTTGATGCACATCAGCTGCTCCCTTCATTTGGGCCCATCTGGATGGACCAGGGCTGTGGTGTCCAGCTTGTTCTCCTGCCTCAGTTCTTTTACCTTTTCAGTCTATCCATCGTACTGCTGACTGATTCATCTTCTTAATATCCTCATGTCATTTTATTCTCAAAATGACTCCCCAGTGCTTATTAATAAAGCTCAAACTCCTTAGGTTTGCTTTTTTTTTTTTTTTTAGCCAAGTGTCCCCAAACCTGGCTGTCTGTCAGCTTTTCCAGCATTGTCTCCTTCTACTCACCTTTATATTCTCAACCTTTGGTACAGATGACCCTATGTGTGCACTGTGATTCCCAATCTTATCTTGACTCCTGCCACAACCTGGGTTGTTTCAAGGTTGCCTACTCCCGCACCCTGCAACCCAGCCCTGTTAGGGTCTAGCTCATATTTAACCTCCTCCACCAAGAGTCCTTACCTAGAAATGCTCTTTTAATTCTGAATGGCTTTTTGTAAGAGGATCAGTTGTACTGCACCAGTACTTTTTCTTTTTTTTTCTAAAGAGGGGTAATTTTTTAAAGAACTTATCCATTTTGTGCTGTTAGCTTTTTTTATATCAATACTTCATTTCCTTATACTAGCTCTTCACAATAGAGTGTATATTTGCTTCTTTGTTGTGTGTTGCCTAGAACCTATTTTTAGCACAATATCTGAAAAATGCTAATGATGTGTGTTATCGAATGAGTGAGTGAATAAATAAATTAATATCCAGAAGAAAGAACTACTGATGGAAGTCTAGCTCATATCCTAAGCCAGTGTCTAGATATGAATAAATTAAAATAATTACCCTCAGCACATCAATTTTTCCAGATATTTTGTAATTGCTCTTATCATGTAAAGCATATCAAGGTAATTGGGCACAATGTGTTTACGAGCTGTAAGATATATTACTGGCCCAGATTGAAATTTGTTTCCATCTAGATTAGTAAGACTGCTTCCTAATGACCTCTGCATCGTGCAGCAGAAGTCATTAGGGTATTTATCAGAAATAGAAATCAGATTGAAAAGCTATCACATCTCTCCCCTGTCTCTCTTCACCTTCACCTAAATACAGAAAATATTTAGTAGTTAGTATTAAAAACATTTACTGTTCTATAGCTTTTAAAGAAAATCCAAAATTTAAAATACAAACACATCGTGTGCCTTTCTCGTATTCTGACCTATAAAATTGCACACCTTAAAGTTATTTTGAAACTCAGAAGCAGAAATGGGAGCATCAAAATGCAACGTTGTCAACACATTCAAAAATTTTGTAGGTTCAAGCTCTCAGAAAGGGGCTTATTATTTTTATTCCTCCTGCTGAATCTCCCATTTATATGGCATTGCCTTCCCCAAGGATCCCCAATAAGCTTCACCCATTTTCCCACCACTGAAACAGAGAGGTACCCCTAGGCTGGAGAGCAGCTCCCATTTAATAGTGCATAACAACAGAACCAGGGCTGTCAAGCTCTGACAGATTGAATGAGGGAAGATTTCAAACAATTATGAGTGGGATTTTAAATTCCTCACCTGAAATACATTGCAGAGTCCTTATCACAAAAGGGAGATACTTTGGAAACTGCTTGAAAATTCATCCAAGAGGAATTTAAGAGAAATTTGGCAGGTACTCATGACACAACAGTTGAGAATAAGAAATGAAGTGTTGCACTGAAGGGATTTGCAGAGGTTGAACATAATCATTGATGTAAGAATGAGGCCAAGACCCAGGAGATGCAATCCCTGCCCTTTGTTAAGAGACCTCAGGGATTGCAAGTGTCTAAACCCTTCCTTGTTGTTCTGTATTTTGTCTCAGGCCAAGCAGTGTTATTCTTATTAGCTAAAAAACAGGCACTGTCTAGGTCAGTAAAGCCCTTTCAGGACTGAACAGGAAGGGATGTTAGTGCTATTAACACAGCACTCTTTCAACATGTTCATTCATACTTAGCACTCTGTTGAAAAAAACACATGATCAGCACTAGTAGGTCTATTTTGTTGATAAGGACTTTAAGATGAATAAGTAAATACAAATCCTGTTGTAGCCAGGTTCAAGGCGAGATGATTTTGACAAAGCGGGCCCTCTCCTTAGAGGATCCTGTCAAGATATTCTAATGAATTTCCAGCTATAGATCTTGGAATTTGGGGGTGTTGCCCAAGAATCTATTTTAGACTATTTTGAATTGTATCAAGTTCAATTATGTAAGCAACTTTTTTTCCTTCCCACCTTTATAATGAATCACTTTAAAGGCACTTGAAATGAGGAATTGAATGGGTGGAGTTCAAGCCACTCCAGCCACTTGCTTGAATTAGTCATTATTATTTTAATTTCTTAAAAGGTCAAAGGGAAGGGATATGGTTTGCTAATGGTTATATATGCTCCTAATCTCTATAAATCTCAAATCCTTGTGGCTGTATGTGTTTTAGATTCACAATTTTTGAATTTTGGAACCCAAATATGCTGCATGTATCACATATTGTGCTAACAAGTTTAGTCGAATTAGGCTGGTTGTGTAATTCTTATATTAATAGTTCTGCAGTGAAATGGATGCATTTTAACTTCAGTTCAAATTTATTTTGTCCCAAATGAGATACACGACTCTTTTGCTTTCCAGAGACTTTCAAGTTTCTAAATTGCAAATAAAAGAGACAGGTATTTATTCCACTTTCTTACTTTATTCCTTAAAACAGAAAATGAAAAAAAAAAAAAAAAAAACAACAAAAAACCCTCAAATAATGAGGAAACCGAACCTCAGTCTAAGATCATACAACTAGCCAAGGATGTCGAACCGTATGTGAACCCAGAGCCTTTTTTTTCTATTTTACCACGTTGCCTTTCCTTCTTTCTATGACATACCCACTTAGTTTGCTTCCATTTTTGCCCTTGGTCCTACTGCTTTAATATACATGAATCCATTCAATTTTTGCTTCACCTACAGTACTGGTCCTCATGTAATATTAAAAATCCTGAAATCTTCTGGAGGTGACAGTTCAAGTCTCATACCCAGTTAAATCCTAGCAACTGGTGGGACTTGTAAAAAATGTCATCTGAGCACCTAACAGGCAACCACGGGGGTGGGTATGGATAAGCACGTGAAACTTTAGATGTTTTCTTGGGGTTTACTAAATATTTTCTGAAATAGGAAACAGAAAAAGAATATTGTAGAGTTATCTTTTATTTCCATGTTTACTACATCAAATAGGATTGGAGAAACACACTGTTTTGAAGTTATATGAAGAATGTTTTTTTGACATCAAGCTAATTCTTCACATGTTTCTTAGGAACAAAAGGAAATTATTTTACCTCTTTCCTTCCCATTGTTACTGCCTCAACAAATTTGAGTAATGTGCTTAAGAGGGACTTGATGATAAAATGTGGTCAAATCTTAGCTTCAAGGTGAGATTGCTGAGAGCAGGAGAGCAGCGTACCTGGACAAAAGTTCTAAAAGTGACAGACTTTACAAACTCTACTGGTAACTAAGTTGGCAGAAGATTTTCCTTTATATCTGAACTGATCCTCTTTGCTGCAGTTCAAATGGATTGTGGGGCTTAATAATTGCCATCCTTGTTTATAAAGAAAAATGAGTTTTGCAATGATAAAGCTAAGGTTTTGATAACTTCATAATAATACACATTAGCTTAGTTTAGTCTGATGCAAAATCAAATCATTAGTGTCAAAGCTTCCAAAGGCCAATTTACCTTATTTTTTCCCTTGATATAAAAGTTCTGCTTTTACATATGAAAACTATTCATATTGGTTTATTTATAAGTACACTGATCATCTCCTCAAAGGGTAAAATCTATTACAATTCAAAAAATATAATGCTGGTCAGCATTTTCAGACATTTAAAAAAAACAAATTATGGAAAACATCTATGCAAGACCATTTTAAAATTTTAGAGAATATTTTTGAAAGTCAAATTATAAGGGTACTATATTGTTCAAAACACACACACAGAAACACTTTAAATTCAGAGTTTCTGTATTGTTATCTCTTGGCAAAAACTGCTTTGTAATAAAAATTATTATCCAAAAAAGATTTTTATTATTTCATAATAGATCTTGAAACTCTATCAAAAGGGAATTGTATTGTGCAATTAAAATCTTCAGACACATGAATAGCTGTAACATTGTTTTTCATAAGGTCAGTAACACCATCAGTTCAATTAATTCTCTCAAATCTCTGCATTCCTCAGAAGCTGTTCTCCTCAGGGCAGCAGGCAGGATGGCAGTGCAGAGTGGGAAGCAGCAGATTGGCATCTCCTGGTGGATACTGCTCATTGTTTCTGTCTATACTATCAAAAGATTTGTTGGAAGAGGCTTGGAGTCTTGTTTTCAAAAGTCTCCTCTTCTATTTCAATTATATATATAGTTAATATGGAACAAATGTACCCTGTTTTTCAATGTTTTCTGTGTACATCTGTTTGCCTAGTGATGTAATAAACTAATCTTTTCTATAATACATATATTCAGATTGATTCTGTCAGTCCTGCTGATCAGTCCACACCTTTAAGTGACTAGTGATGATATTAAAATAAGACAAATAGGCCTCTTTGTTTTTCTCTTTTTTCTTCCATGCATTTTTCTCAGTGTTTGTATTCTCCTCTTGAAATGCCTAGAATCACCCTGTAGGAAAGAGTCCTTTCTGGTAACCTGTTAAAGACTGCCACTTTGTCAAAATATAAATGCATTTTAGAAACACAGTAAATAAATGCCTTTGAGTATGTTTTAGGGCTTTTCTTTTATAATACATAAAGTGCTAGTTTCATGTTTCCACCTTTTCTAAAAATGCTTTTTAATTTATAAGAAACCTTTACTGAAGTGCTCTGTTTAAGTTTGGGTAGGAGAGAATCTGGAGACAGTCCAGATAGAGTAATAAAAATCAGTAAGCCTATATGCAAATACATTTTGGGGAAATGGTAATGCTTGCCAAGATTTTAGTCAAACTGCCAAAAATTGCATTTTACAAAATGCAGTGGTGATACTTGTGCATTTTTCTCACTGTGATTGCTAATGGATAATTCCCAGTGGTTGTAGAGGGGACTGGTCCAAAGAAGTTGCTTAGGAGCTTATGCATGAATTACAAGCTTAATGTAGATGTGATTTAAGACTTTTCTTTTAAAATTGGGCTCCACGGGTATCTAATTCTTAGTATTCCATGTTATGGAAATGAATCTAAAGGGCAGAAAAAATGTAGGAAAAAATGTTCTTAGTTTCGGGGCCTGATTGTAGAATATTTTTCATAAACTGGTCCACCTTAAGATTGCTGAAAGAATACCTGGAGGAGAAGTGGGTTCTCTTCGTAACGGTGGTGAGTTAGCTGTACAATGCATATTCTGACTTTGCCATATTGGTTTTTCCTGAGTCCAACCTCCTATTATAAAAGAATTGAAACAAATTATTCATCCAACTATTTTTGAACAGAATATGGACTGCCATCCAATTGACTTGGCTACTAGTTACCCTGTACTATATATCAGCTCTGTAACTGGTGCTAGCTGTGTAAATGATGAGTGATATAATTGGTATCTAGCTTTTAGGGGTCTCTTGGTGATTAAAGAAAGATGAAAATATTAAAGCATTTGGTTCATAATAGGTACTCAATAAAAGCAAGCAGTCATATGACTTCTGATTTAACCAGGAAACTGTAATATAGTTAAACATTTAGAAGAAATGACATTTTAGGTAAACACATCTAAATGGTAAAATAGAGAAATTGAGGAAAGGAATCATTTAGATAATCTAAAATCAGGCACATTAAAATTTTTCAGGTGAGGCTGGGGTGGTGGCTCAGTGGTAGAGTGCTCGCCTAGCATGCATGCAGCACTGGGTTCGATCTTTGGCATCACATAAAAACAAACTAATGTATCTATCTACAACTAAAGATAAATAAATAAATAAATATTTAAAAAATGTTTTTTCAGGTGACAGTTCAAGTTGGGGATATAACTCCATGGTAGACTACTTGCCAAGTGTACATGAGGTTCTGAGTTTGATCCTAAACACCACCAAAAGAAAAAAAAAAATCAAATGCCAGTTGCCTGTCTGCATTCTTGGTTAATCATATTTAATTAAAATATTGAATCTGTTCCTTAGAAATACATTCCTAAAACTAGAAGGAATGCACTGTTACTAGAGTGGATAAAGTGTATTCATTCATGTAATTGATAATCATTTTCTAAATTATAGAAGTGGGCAGACTTGTTTATATGAAAGATTTATCTCATATCATTTAAATTAGACTTTTTAAGTAAATTCATATTTAGATTTGTCAGATAAAATATAGAATGACCAATTAAATCTGATTTCTTTTTTAAAAAAAATATTTATTTTTTAGTTGTAGTTGGACACAATACCTTGTTTATTTATTTTTATGTGATGCTGAGGATTGAACCCAGGGCCCCACACATGCTAGGCAAGCACTCTACTGCTGAGCATACCAGCCCCAGCCCCTTAAATCTAATTTCAAAGAAACAATATCTTTTCAGTATAAGCAAATTTATATTAAATATTACTTGTTGTCTATCTGAAATTTGAACTTAACTGAGTGTTCTGAAATCTGGCAACCCAAGTCATATTTGAAACTCATGTCTATACATTTTTCTGACTACATTATGAGTTATTCTGCTATAGAACCAAAGCCTTTGATTATAATTGATCTCACCCTTTTATACATACCACTTCCAAGATATTTCCTGAGAGTTTTTCTTTTTCTTTTCTTCCTTTCTTTCTGGTTTTTTTTTTTTTTTTTTGGTTATTTGTTTTTTGTTACATGGAGAAGGGATGGTAAAGTTAAAATTCTAGGAGAACCCAGAAGCTGACTATCTATGAGGAATAACTTCTATAAACTGCATAATGAATATCAGGTTGTATTCACATTTCTTCTCTTTTAATAAGTCAGAGCAAAAGATCTCTAAAAGCAGAAGATAGCTGATATCATAAGATTCCACTACATGGCATTACAAAGGAGAGAAGGAACAATCGATTCAGAAGTTCTGAAAGACTCTGTCTTTGTAGGCTGCATATTCGGTGTGGGAGGCTCCTGGAACACAGCCGTATAATGAACCTACAAGAGGGAGAGATTATGCTTTCAGTTTTATTCATATTATGCACAAGAATTTTGAATTAGTTTTTTGGTGGCTAAGCACCTTAAATCACCCATAAAACATCAGTTTTATTGTTCAGGGTATGAAATCAGAAAAAATAGAAAAGGGTTTGAAGTATTAAATAAATACACAGAAAACTTGTTCATCCACGTGCCTTACGTTTTAATAGTAAATCACTAACTTTCTAGACCTGGAACTACTTGCTAACACTTAGTTCCAGGGGGAAAAATGAGAGCAAAAGAGAAAATTTCCCCTGGATTGGAACAGAAAATAATGTTGAAGCAAATAGAACTCTATATACTTCTGACAGTTCAAATGATACATAAGTACACAGGCTGACAAGGGCTGGTTTGTCCCTGCAGTTCACTTCGCTCAACTCTGCATGGTTCTGTAGGACAATGAAATTCAATGCACTTAGAATTTCCAAAACAAAACAAAAAAAAAAAAAAAAAAAGAAAGAAAGAAAAACAGAAAAAAGAAGAAAAAGAAAAAAAGTGAGCTCAGATTCTTTTAAAAGCATTTCTATGAGAAAAACGGATCATTTACATGCCAAAAGCACTTTTAATGTGACATATTTAGCACATGTATTATTTAGAAGGAAAGCTGCTTGAACTTAGCGAATTTAAAAGTCTATAAAATGGCACCCTACTGTGCAGAAAGGTAGCTGTTCTCTGTTATGTGATTATTTGGAATAATAGACTTGTACATAACTTTTTACGAAATTAAAGGTATGACATTTACTTTCCTTTAGCCCCATAAATTGCACTTTAGAACATAAAGAATGGGCTGATGTATGAATTTGTTGTTCCTTCAAGCAATTTAACTGATTTTTAAAGAACAGTTTTGGGTTTCATCTATTGAGTAACACATCAAACAGTTATCTTAGTAGATTTAATGAAACTCATGTATCACTTAACTCTTCTGGGAAGTGTTCAGAGACCTTCACAATGAGAAGGTGGACCTCCTGGTTTGTTTCCTTTCCTGCTTTCCCTGTGGCTCGCACCCGAGAGTGTCAGGTGCACTCCAGTGGTGGTTAGCGTGTGGAAGGGGCATGACTGTGCACCAACCTTGGCACCTACCTCATGGTGGGACAACTGTCAGACTTCAGGTTTTTTTTCAGAGGAGAAAATTGAAGTTACAAATCTGATAATACGTTGGATATTCTTCTGACATCCAAATTCCCAAGAAGACTCTGTCACATGAGCCCAATGTTTTACATACAGGTATACTTAGGAAATATTTTTTCCTTGAGTATAAATGGGGACAGAGTAGTCAGAGCTTAATAAATAAAGAGCAATCTGTTGGAAAAAAGGTTGCATTCTTGAGCCTTCCTTATGTGTGCTAGTTTTGCCTTGAATGAAAAGAGATTGATTAGGTAAGCTGAACACGCGTGTACACTCTCTCTCTCTCTCTCTCTCTCTCTCTCTCTCTCTCTCTCACATGCAATAACATACTGGCTGAGTATGTTTCGACCATACTCAGGTATTGTGCCGGGTCTAGAAGGGATTCTCAAGGAAAAATGTTAGGAAATAGCTTATTGTATGGATGGATTCAAGACTCTATGTGTGTTTACCAAGTAGGTCGGTCCAGCCTGTATCCAGCCTCTGAATTTAAAGTGGAGGACTTGCCAGGTGGTTATTAGAGTGGGCGTGTTGCAGTGGTATGCAAGCCTGTTTTCAGATTTCCGTTTTTAAACTTCTCTCTTCCCCTCCTCCTTCTGCTCCCTCCAGAGATTTCAATGATAGTGTTTAAATTTGCTCCAGGCTTGAAACTTGGCATTCAGGAATTCAGCTCTGCAGCTCTAGAGTAATTTATCTGGGTTTCCACAAAGTCTCTTGGTATCTCTTAGAGATAAAGACACTTGATGGAAACACAAAGAACTGTAGTGGGTTATATATTTGCATACTCATAAAATAGGATGTGTTTTTTCTTTAAGAAAATTTTGCTTTGGCTAATCCATGATAAGGTGCTTTTTACTACTTTTGATTTTCTAAATTAACCAAGATTTGGGGGTGTTAGAAAATTAACTCTAGTAAAAAACAGTATTTTTACTATTTGTCTACCCATGTCTATATTGTTGTTATAAGGGCTTTTCCAGAGAGAGATGAAACTGAAAGTGGATCTACAGCCCAAAAGGTGCAATTATGGTCATTTAAGCCAATGACATAATTATGTATATAGTGTATATATTTATCAGATATGTGCAGCCATTTTGAACTCTTTATGTATTATCATAGCCACTTTGCAGCTTTCTTGAAACAATTTTCAACATCATCTAAGCAAAAATCACTGCCAAGGTTAAATGCTAAAAATATACTTCTAAATTACATTGAGGTTATGGCGTAAAGCCAGGAAAATCAAAGAATTTTTATCTTACCCTCTTTCTCTATTTCCTTGAGATTAATTAACATCAGAAATTTAATTAATTTTTGTTGTCATCAGCAGTATTTTGTCTTTTTTTTTTTTTTAAGAATATGGGTTTAAGAAGATGTTTACCCAGAAGGGCTTCCATGCAGATTGCTTCCAACTCTCTTTAGAATCTAAGTTTACTTCTTCTTTTGTGTGTAACATTAAATTTCCATTCTCAGAATCAACACCACCTCGCCTGGGTTTATGACAACTTTTCTTTTTTAAACCCCAAATTTAGCATTGTTTGAAGTCTAGTTTATTTCACACCTTTTCAGGGCTCTCTTTAATGCAAGCAGGTAGCATTCCTAATCTTCCCTTCCCTCAGCAATCCAACAGTTACTAATATTCACATGTATGTGTTGGTGAAAAGGAAGGTTTCTTTTAGCAAGCATGAGGCAAGGTTTTAATTTGTAGCTGATAATTTGCTACTGGAAGCTTACCCTGATTAGTCTTCTTACTGCACCAACAGTTTTTGAGGTGGTGTGAATTACCTGCTGTGTATGTTTTTACCACTCACTCAGGGATGAAAATGAATTGCAACCTAGCCCTCAATTAAAGCTCGAAATAAGAAAACCTCAAACTTCTTTTATGTCTTCACTTCTAAAGAACAGAATTAGTTGCTTCTGATATCATTGGAATTGTAATTCACACTCTTGGAAATCCTGCAATGGATCTTTCAGCCCCACTCAAACAAGCACATCTCAGCTGTTACCCAATTACATTGCCTTTGCTCCAAGTCAAATCATCCTCCAACAGCTGAGAATTGAAACAAACGCCATTTGTGAAAATGAGCCATGATTTATTGATAATGCAGAATGTTTTTATGTGTTAATTCTCCCCATCCTGCAGAACTTAGTATGTCGGTGTTGGTCCCATTAATTGTGAAATCTAGGAAACTGAGTCAGGACTTTGATTTAATTTGTCATTAACGCACTGTCTAATTTTCAGCAGTGCTGGAAAGAAATACATTAATGAAAACTTTGAATAAATATTTTTGACACACTGTTATTAGGTCTTTTGAGAATATGTCCATCACTTCTAACCAGTTTGTTATGAGTCTGTTAAAGCTGGTGTTGTGTTAGTTGGGTGATATTGACATCTCAAAAGGGAACACACAGGCAGTCAAATAGTGTAGTTTGTGTTCTTATTAGGTACATATTATGTGTTTTATTTGCTCATGCCACAGGACACAGAGAGCTCATGGGTCCTAATGTGCTTTCACTTCATGCAAGGAAACAGCTTATTCTATTCAGTTTTGGGAAGAAGTTGTCCTGGGAGGAAACTGTACTTGTGACTACTCATATAACCTGAATCAGTGGCTGCTCTGAAAAACCTCATATTTTACCTCTGGAAAAAAAAAAAAGAGAGAGGGGATACCTGAGAGCATCTTCTCATGTAACACCAGTGCTGTAAGTAGCAAAAAGAGAAAAAACAAGCCGGTTCTGCCACTGAAAAATGATCTGCTGTGATGGTTAGAAAGGCTGGTGCCAGTGGGAAGGCACCCCTGGTCCCATAACAAGAAAGTCTATTTTCTGATGAGGCTGAGAAAGTATAATGTTCTATCTGAATTCCGAAAAAGGAAACAGAGGGCTGTATAGGAAGGCAAGGAATAAACAGGAGGCAAACTCTGTGCTTCCAAACAAATCATGACCTCCTCCATAAGGGGAGTCTGTGAGTCCATCTCTTTTGTGTTTTCCATCACATCTAGTTCAGGGTTGGATTCACAATGGGTATACATTGTAGTAGTATGATGAACAACATGTTTCTAAGGTTTTAATTCTGGCTTATAAGACCCAAGGAAGGGTTGTTAACTAACTCCTAGATATATTATCTTCAGCAGAGTTTATTTTTGATGTTAGCACAATTGCATCAAATTTATCAATAAATTTCATTGCATTTTATTCTACTTTGCAGTCACAAATTTCCTAGTCACAATTCTATTCTGAAACATCATAGGAAAGGTAATATGTGCTCCTCTGCTTATTTACCTTCCTAAAGAGAGGAAAATCATCTTTCATCTAGTCCTTTCTGCATCCTTTGCTATCACCAGAAAAGGTTGTAGCTATGAATTATGCCATGTAGCAATATTTTTAGAACTCTTTATAGTTAGGAACAGAGGAGCGGACGTCTAAATAGATTAAAAATGGCAAATTAATTGGCTTCAAGGAGAGTCCTCTCCAATGTAGGAAATACTTTTTTCTTTGCTAGGCTTAGCCTTTCTGGGGGTCTTGTATTGCCAGTTGTACATAGTCTTTATGTGATGTTTTAATTCTGTATAAGAAAACTCTACCAGTAGGTTTTGTTTGGCTTAATGTGATTACAAGGATTTTGAAAAAATTATATCTTCTTAGACATGAGTTGTGTCTTTATTAATATGGAGATGATAACTAAACAGCCACCGGGGATTAGCCTGAATTGAAATTGGGCCACTGTATGTTTGATTTTATTATGTATATATTGGGTGGTTGAGTAAGCGTTGAAATAGTTGAATTAGGTAGAAAATGGGAAGGTTCATAACTCAGTTGTTTCCATCAGGCCAATAACCTGAGAACATGGTTAGGACTGAGCAGAAGCTGGAGCACAGATAGAACATGAGGTCACTGTGCTGGGTGACTTCAGGGAAGCTTCCATCTGTCTCCGCTTCCTCTTTCCTCTACTTCTTGTTTACTACTTCATTCTCTTACTTTCCCATTTTCCTTCTCTTTAACCTTATCTCTAGCAAATTGACTGTTATATACCAGCTGTAGATCATTATAGATCATTTCCCTATTATCTAGGAGTTGGACGAAATAAAAATGCATAATGTATTCTGTGTCTGAGATGTGCAATAGAATTAGGAATGACAAAACAAATCTATCCACTCGCCAAGTTGGAGACTTGTACATATTAATATGTGGACAGCATTTTTCTAAAAGCAGGTGAATTTTGGTCATCTGTGACCTCCTTCAGGGATTCTTATGTCACACTGAAATGGAATGAGAACTTTGGGTAGCCCCCAGGTTCTGAGCCCCTTGCTGGCCCACTCAGCATACTCACTGGCTTTATGTTGGTAAAATTTTCACAGTCTCTCTCCTCTCTTCCTCCAGCTTCTCATCCACAACACATAAAGTATTGGTTCTGCCAGCCTCAAATCTGGGAGTTTATCAATTACATAGAAATTAAAAGTTATGAAATGTGATCTTGATTTATTGAGCTGATTATTTTTGCAGCCAGCTGGATTCCATAAAGCAGAACTACTAAGTTATTGAAATTCTGGTTGTTTTTTTCTCACGTGTCAGATAAAAATCCTAAATACTCTAGAGAAAATAATGCTGAGTAGTGAGGCACAAAGCACCGAAGGAAAGTTTTAGCTGCTAATATTTCAAAGTTTTTCTTTTGGAAAAATGTGAAAATGTGAATGATTTCTGATTTGTATAACACTTAAGTGCATTTTGCTTGCCTTTCAGGCAATTTATTCCACTTAGAATGAGATAGCATATATTATCATAAATTAAGATGATTTTAAAAGATGGAAAACTAGTTCAAAAAAGCAATCCTTTAAAAGTTCATACACAAATCTAGAGCATTTAGAAAGAGGATTTGGGGGATTTAAAGCTCACAAGCTTTTTGTTAATAGTGGCATAATCTGGCTCCATTCCCAAATAAATCGATAAAAAAACCAGCCTATTATCAAATATAATTTTAAAACATTTTTGTTTTTAATTTTTTTTTTGGCTGTAATGGGAATCAAATCCAGGGCCTCACACATGCTAGGTAAGTGCCCTACCACCGAGTTACATTCCTAGTCCTTTCTATTTTTTATTTTGAGATAGGTTAGCACTAAATTGCCAAGGTTGGCCTTGAATATGTAGCCTCAGCCTTGTGAGCATGCATGACCATGCCATTTTTCCAGGGCACCTTTGATGACTTTAATTAATATATATATATTTGCAGTACTGGGGGCCCTGTATTTGTAAGCCAAGTGTCTGACCATTGAGCAAACTTTTAGCCCCAAATACATGTTTTTTCTTTCTTTTTTTCTTTCATTTATTCTTTTCTCTTCATTTTTTTTTCTTTCTTTCTTTTCTTTTTTCTTTTTTTGTACTAAGGATTGAACCCAGGGGTACTTTACATTGAGCTATATCCCTATTCCTTTTTGTTTTTTTTATTATCGGACAGGGTCTCACTAAGTTGCTGAGGATCTTGTCAAATTGCTGAGGCTATCCTCACATTTGCGATCTTCCTGCCTCAGTCTCTCAAGTCCCCGGAATTACAGGCATGCACTTCCCAGGATTAAAACCCTGTTACAATTTTGATAGATATCACAGTATAAGATTTGCCTTTTTAAAGAGGAAACTCTGAGGTTAGTTTTTGAAATTTGTACTAAAGTAAATGCATCTACTAAATCTACTAGCTTCATTATATTTTTGAATATGTGGAGTATGAGAAGATAAGATACTCAAAACAGATCATACCTTGGACATTCTTCAAAAAATTAAAAATAGAACTACCATATGATCTAGCAGTCCAGTAGTAGCTTGGCCTGTTGCTATGTCATGGATGCTGGCAGAAGATATGAGATTTCGGAGTCAGAGACAAAGGATTTTATTATTCATAACACAGCAAGTGGCATTTTTGGGGGTGGTGGGGGCAGGTGGCCAGTGTCTCATTGGGATGTTCTTTTGCCCAGAGGACATTCCTTTTGTATAGGTTCCCTCTGGCCACTGAGTCTCAGAGGTGAGACACAGGGTGAAAGGGGATATTGTACAAGCACAGAGTTTGTGTTGCAGCTGAGGAACACTGAGCTTTCAGGACCCACTGTTTTTATCTAACAAAGAATAAAAAACTCTCTCTCTATCCTAGGGGGAGAGATTACTTCATTTCTCCAAAACCACTTACTACAGATACAGCCCTGAGAATGGCCCCAGAAAAGAGTCCAGGGCCTGGCATTCTTAGCATGATCAGAGCCTATAGAGGAGTGTCTCCCATAGTCCTGTGGTAGCACCTGCCAAGTGATGAGGCTCATTAGTAATTTAAGAGATTATAGTCCTATTCCCTGTCAAACCAAAATCAACTGCTTTCTCTTCTGATTTCTTTCTTGTTTCCAACTATATTTTGAGCTCTTAATGGTATGTGTCTCTTAGTAGAACGTCATGGTGATAACATGGTTTTAATCTTGTGAAGTGCCTGCTAAGGCTTCTACCTGTTCTGTCTTAAAACTAAACTCCATGTGATTCATCTCATGTATCTTAAGAGTACTTCTAGGGTGCTTCCACTGACCATTTTACATCATAAAACAACTATTTTATAGCACCCATTTCAATAGGAGATTATAGAAAGTCTGTGTTATGGTATTTTGGAGCTTCTCTTATGATTTTACCTTGGAAAAAGTCACATTCAGTGTTCATCCCTTGGTACTACCTGGATCAACAGGTTATATGGAAGAAAGTAGCCTGGTGGGGTCATGTGTCATATGGCCAAGTACAGATTCAAATCCATGTCTATCCAAAATCTGAGCTCATTCCAACACCACCTAGTGCACCCTGGGGATCAGAGGAGATGAGAGGAGGAGGATAGCACATCTTAGGCTTTTTCAGGGCCAAATTATTAAATACATCTTAACATGGTCCCCTAATAAAACTTGAATGTAAAGCAACATTCTACATTTTCTCAGTTTGACACTTTCAGAATTTTTTCTGAAAAGCCTTTTTGCTGCAAAGCGATCCCTCAAATATAAGTGAGTTAATGACTAAGTGAAGTTTGTTTTTACAGTTTGAAAGGGTCCTCCCATTTGGCTGTTTGAGAAGTTGATGAAGATATTGCCCTGAGCCAACTGACAAGAGAGGAAAAAACTTAGAGAAAGAGGGAGAGATTTGCTCTGAAGTCAAAATATAGAGTGCTGTACAGGAAAATCTTCCTTGGGAGACAACATTCTCTTCAAATAAAAGTGAGTTTGTTTTGGCAGGGGGCCTTGGATTTCTAGTTTGCAATTTAAATCTTCGCTAAAAATTGCATTTTTAAGGCAGGTGCTTGTCTAGCACAGGTGGTTAGTGTAGCAATCACTGTATTGACAGAAAAATATTATGATGAGGTGTGAAGACACCAACCTAATGAAATAAAATGAAAAGGAACATAAAATTTTTTCACCTCTCTCTTCTTTCCTCCTTCACCTACTCCTTCAAATAATTGTAATTTAATGTTCTATTCAGAGGAACATATTTATAACAGTACAGCTCAATATTAATCTTAAAGTCAGAAAAATAACTTGTCATTTATTTAACCCCAGCCTGATAGGAGGTTAGATTCACTACTGAAAGTCTGTTACAAATAGCTGGGACATTCTAAGGTCACCAAATGATGGCTGTCATTTTCGTATTCAGTCCAATGATGAAAGAGCTTTTAAATGTTTGGACATTCAATCTATGTAGTGCCACGACCTGGACATACCCTTTTACTAAACACTAGCCCACTAAATCCTCTTAGAATGTTGTTTACCTCCAGATAAATCAAACCTGACAATGTAGGTTAACTTCACTGATTCATTTTTCAGCCACAAATGATTAATAATTTTTACAGAATGAAAGCTACAGACTTCTTATTATACGGTGGACTACAGGGAGTGATATAATTCTTGGATGTCATGTGAAATGCGAAGCCATTTTTCTGGAACTGATGCTCCCAGTTCTCTGCTAAGCACAGTAGCTACCTTGTCTCCACTAGAGGATCATCCAGCAGGAATGACCTTATCAATTACTTTAAGTCAGCATCTTTCCCCCAGAGTTTGAGCAAGCTGTTCTCTGCAATTTGTACCGGTGGCCCAAGACTAAATCCCGAATCCATTTCCAAGCCTAAGCATGTCACATGCTGTAGCAGTGAAAGACACGTTGCTGCAGTAAGCAAAGACACGGGGGCTCTGCCAGGAGTACTTTGCTGGCTGATCATAAACCCCACATGATGGAGAAGGGCCAAAACACATAGAAGGAAAATGAGCAGAGAAGGTAAAAAGAGCTCCTACTCCGTTAGGCTGAAGATGTTTTATCCTGGAAAGATTAAATGTAAGTTTTTGCCAACATTTATTTGACTTCTATTTATTTTGGCCAACTCCCCATTCTCCGTTCAATACCTGCACAAATAACTCTGTGTTCATTGTGGTTTTCATGAAGATTAAGAAAATCAGCAAATGGTTTTGGTACAGGTGTCTTAAAAAGTCACCTGCTATTTACTGTTTGTGAGTAAGACTCTTGTAGTTCCCTTGTAATTTTCTTCCAACACTCTGAAAATGTTTTCCATGATGCCACATTTCCAGGGTGGCTGAGCAAGTGAATGGCTTTATTTCTTTGACTTCACATTCTGCCTCCTTATAGCATTAGCTATACTATTAAGTGGTGATAACACTTTCCACACTTAGAATTGCTTTCTGGTTACCTGGAAAGGAGAGATTTCTTTGAGATACAGCACTTATAACCTCTCTTGACGTCAAGGGCACAGAAATAGTTGATAAAATAGATGATTGATTACCTACTCTGAGCTCAGCACTTAGATTTTCCATTATGTTCAGAAACTTTCATTAGACCCATACCTGGAATGTTTAGGCATTTGCCTTTAATATCTTTATCTGCTGGGATATACTCTAATATTCCTGGTTGGGGTTAGTTGTACTTGGAAAGAGCAGAGGAACTAAGTCAAGAATACTTTTTTTTCCCATAAATATATTCTTAAATCTTAATAATAACTCATTGAGATTTGGTTGATGTTCAGGTTGAAGCTTCAGATTAGTTCTAATATTATCTCGACTGGTTTGGCCATATGTATTCTAATCCCATATAAAAACCAACATTTCATTCTTTCATAATACAATTATGGTTTATGGTATAATAAGAGCTCCATCCATTATGTGAGACATAGATTATGCAGGCATTGGACACAAGGATGAAATGGCTCCTCTTCAGCTGTTCTTTTCTACTGTGTAATTACATAATTAGGATATAGACTATCCATCATACAATTCTTTTTGTAATTCCATGGGAAAAGCTACTGAATATGGACAACAGATGAATCTTAAACCTCAATATCACAGCTGGTTTACATTTTTTTACCCTAAATCCCGTAAGTGGGCAGGCCATGTTACAGAACCTTTTCATGCCAAATTTCCTTTTTAAAAATTGAAACCACTTTGGTATTATTCAAGAGAAAGGGAGCATTAGGGAATGGTTGACTGTTTACCTGATGTTCGTAAGTTCGTAAGTGTTTCAGTGCACAGTTTCCTTTCTTTAAAAGGTTTTCACCACTTTTAATTCCCATTCTAGCTTTTCCATGTTTTATATTTTTTTCCAATCTTCATGTTTTTCATTAAAGTCTTTCTTTTTTCCCTTCTGTATTCAATGCCTCCTGTTTCATTGTCCAATCCTAGGCAGCTTAAAATTGTTTAAAGACTTCTAGGTTCCTTTTGCAGGATCTCACTCAATTCATCCTCTTTTTATGCACAATATATCTACTACCTACCTTATATCACTTGTTCTCTAACAATACAAAAAAAAAAGAATTTTTAGATCTAATTCAATTCAAAAACATATTAATTATTAAAGAATGCCCTAAATACATTTAGTAGAATTGGTCTCATATCATTAACATAATCATTCATCATTAACATAATCATATGATCATAGTAATTTCATAACATGAATTGAGAAAAATGGGGACTTCACTTGATACAAGAAAATGTATGGGTCTCCTACTATCACAAATGTAGCTCAGTAGAAAGACAGCAGGATATAGAATATTGCAAGGGATGTAATTTTGGATTCATTTCTGTAAGTAATGCATAGTGGGAATTAAGCCAAGTGGGTTTCTTTGTTGCTCATTGCTTAAGTTACTATAGCTATAGAGTGGAATACATTATGGGAATAAAAGAATTTTTAGCTCCAATCAGTTCAATTAGCATATATTAGACACATATTCTGGTGAGATACTTCGCCAAGTGTGTCAATGAGTTGTTTATAAGATGACCCCTCTATCTCAAGTTGTTCATAATCAGATTGTGAAAATAGGCTTAGCAACAACTAATAAAAGCTATTCTAAGTGTCACATAAAATGTGTAAATAAAACATGGAGACTATGTGAATAATTTCATTTGGAAGGATGCCTATAATGACTTAGTGGAAGAGTTGGCATTAGAAATCAGCCCTAGGTTGGGGTGTAGCTCAGTGGTACAGAATGGGCTTACTATATGAGAGGTATTGGGTTCAATCCCTGACACCAAAAATAAAAAAAAAAAGAATAAGAAAGAGAAATAAGTCTTAATCAATGAATTTGAGTTTTAAATGGAGTAGGTGGGAGGGAGGAAGAGAATTTAAAATGTAAAAATAATGGGAGCAAAAAACAGAGGCAAGAAAGTTCAGGGAATTTTTAGAGAACAATTAGAAACCTGGTGGAGGGATGAGTCTGGAAGAGTATAATTTGACTTCAATTATGCTTTCATTTACAGAAGTTCTGTCACTTTTTCTTAAAATGTCTTTTGTCCTTTTTAAAATAGTTTCTTATTTCTTGCTTTATTTTCAAGCTTTAAAAAATTCTTTAGGTATATTAAACATGGTGTTTTGTAATCTGTTTCTGATAATTACAGTACCTTAAATCTGTATTCATTAGACTCTGCAATCTGTTTTTTCTGCTTACTTCTGCTCAGGATTATTTGTTATGTGCCTTTAGGTTTTTGACTATGTGCTGCTCATCATCTGTGCACCTGTATCTATGTGAGTTATTTAAGGCCTGGTTTATAGTAGGTTATTTGAATTGCCTTTGCTTCTGAGATTTATGTGGTATTTCCAACATATAATCATTCTAAATAAATGATCATTTGAAGATTTTTAACTGTGTAGGCATCAGTAATTCAGAGCCACAAAGCCATGAGAAGAACCCACGTGTGCTTCTCAAAGCATATTTCCCCTTCTCAAGTCAACCCCAACATTAATGTTGACAGATTTTTCTCGCTTTCTCCTTCTGTGTGAGAGGCTTATTTCTTGTCACCCTTAGATTAAGTAGGATACCCTCTGGGGTCTTCTACATGTAGGGCTTACCCTTATTTGTGTGGATGCATGTGGTTGATCTACTCTCAAGTATAGCACAACCTTTGAAAAGAAGCTTCAGAATTTCAAGGAGCCCTGGAATTAGATATGACATGTGGTATCTCTGGTAACTGTTTACCTTCCAGGGATCCTTCAACCTCCTGTTGTGGTTTCTGGTGTATTCTTTTACACTAGTTCAGCAATAACTTTCAAAAGTTTGTTTTTACATTTTATTTGGCATTTAGTTTGTTTTAGCTAAGAAAGGCATTCTGGGTATTTAGTCTGTTACATTTTCATGAACATAAATCATAAAGGGAAATTTGGGGTCAAGATTAGGACCTTATTTTTTGCCTAAAAGCTTAGATGGTATTTTTATAGTTAATCAAAATCCACTAACTTTATTTTTATTTTAAGTAAGGAAGTGACATGCTCAGAGCTTTATATGGAAAGGTGAATCTGAATCTGACAGGATATAATCAGTGAGGATGAAGGTGAGTTAGTTAGAAAGTGTTTATCTGGTTTAGAAGAGAAGTAGTCAAGTCTGATCTAGGAAGTATTATAGGAAATGAAGAGTCATGAATCATGAAGAATACAGATGAGAACCGATCCCTTTTTCATTGGTTAAAATAGCTGGTTATATTGACTAAAAAGAGATACCATTGAAGATATGAACTATGGAGGGACCTTGGATGATCTGTCAATATAAATTCTGACTGAAATGTCAAAGCATCTGAATGCTGACCGCTTTATTAAAACAAAGATAGATTCATATAGTTGGACTTTCTAAGGAAGAATTTCACTAACAACTATTCTTAGTCTTAGTTTACTTAGAGGAGAGTCCTAACCTACCTTGAGGTGTGATAAATTTCAGGGAAATACTAACGAACTTTTTATGACCCATATTTGACTTTATTCAATGATTCATAAGAAATTTATGCAACTTAGTCTTAAGAAAATGTACCTTAGTCTATAAATATCACTTTCGAAACGCAATTCATTTTCCAAGAACTTTATATGTGGTATACATGCAGTTGTCCATGTAACAATTTATGGAGTCACCTTTATTTTTCAGGTACAAAGCTGAGGGCTTGGATTAAAGGAGATAAGAACTGTAAAGGATTTTTTTTTAAATGGTATAAACAGCTAAAAAGTTGGGTGACACAAGGAAAGCAGAGTATAGCATAAAAACATATTGGAGATGTACACAATTCAGGCTCAGGGCTTTGGGAAAGCCTGCCTGAATCAGTAACATCTAGTTAGTGCCAGAAAATGAGTTTGAGATGGTCAGAGGAAGACAGAAATGAAGGGAACAGGCAGAGGGAACATTTGCAAAGGCTCAGAAGTGAGAGAAAATATGGTATTTTTTGAGAAAATGAAAGAAGTTCAATATGATTGAAATATAGAGAATAAAAACTAAAGGTAGACGCTGTTCTCTTTCTCTCTTCTCTCTCCTTTCTTCCTCTCTCTCTCTTCCTCTCCTTTTCTTCCCCTTCGGGCAGCCCCCCCACCAATAAAATCTCTTGGTTGAAAAAAACAAAAAAACTAAAGGTAGAAAGGACATCAGAGGTTAGATCATAAAGGACACTGCAAGCCATGTTTAGGGACTGGACTTTGCCTAAAAAACTTTAGGATCTTGAAAGACTTTGCAATAGAAATGATGATTTTCAATTTAGAAACCTTTGTGTATTTGAAATATAATATTAGATAAACTGAATTTTGCAAATCAAGTGGATAGAGCTTTCTTTCTTTCTTTGTTTTAGAAAGTGAACAAACACAGGAGGAGAAGCAGGCTTAGAAGAATTGAAGGCAAGATGAAGAAGAGGAATACTGAATTCAGTTTGAAGCAGGTTGAGTTTGAGATATCTCCAAGCATCCTGTCAGACATGTTTTATATATGGGTCTGAGTTCAAGAGTGAATTTGAACTAGAAGAATATTTGTGAGTCTCAGGTAATAGAGGCAACTAAAGTTATGGGCCTGGATACACTTTCACAGAATAGTGTATAGAATGAAGTAATTTGTGTCCCGGGTTGAGTAGTGTGTCCCTGCCCCAAATTCATGTTTATGTGAAACTTCCGAATGTGACCATATTTGGAAACAAGGTCTTTGCAAACATAATTATTTAAGATGGCATTAGATCCATATTACAAAGGGCCCTAATCCAAAGACCTATATTCTTATAGGAAGAGAAAAACAGGCACACACAGAGACCTGAAAGGAGGACACCGTGTGATGATGATGAAGGCACAGGTTGATAGTGGCACTTCCATGATTGCCTCCCACTGCCAGGAATGGTGGGCGAGAGGCAAGGAAGCACCTCTTCTGGAGCCATGTGATGAGGCCTGACCCTGCTGACACCTTCACTTTTGACTTCAGAACTATGGGGGAAAAAATAAAGAATTCTGTTCTCTAAGGCACATGGGTTGTAGTACCTCCTCATAAAAGATTTAGGAAACCAGAAACTTGAGAAGCACCAGAGTCAGAGGAGGAAGCACCCAAAATGAGGCAGATGGATAAATCAAAATGGCAGGAGGAAAAAAACTTGAGAAAGCAATGAGTTAAGTTCAAGGAAATTTCACAAAGGACCTGAATAGTCCATAGTGCCACATGCTGCTAGTTAGGAAGTAAGATATGAACTAAATGTCCATAGAATTAATTGCAGGATAGTCAAAGACTCAGTGAACTTGGCAAGAGAAGTTTCCATGGCATGGTTGGTTGAGAAAAATAAACACAGGTAGGTAGAAGAATCAGGAAGGGCAACAACTCTTTCAAGAAATTTGCCAAGAAAGAGTGGTGTGAGACAGAAGAGTACCCCCACAGAGAGGTGAGACATTTGAATGGTGATTTTTGAAGTTAGATTTCAGCATGTTCAAAATGCAGACAGGGAGGAGCCTATGGAGAGAGAGAGGCTGAAGTTAAAGGTGATAGAGAGGGAGCCATTAATGCAACCATGTCCTTGAGAAGACTGAACGTGAGCTTGAGAACTTAGGTGGAGGGACAGTCTCCTGTTCCACTGTAGCAGGGGGAAATAAAGAGAGCGTAGGAAGAGGTGGAAACACATTTATGGGCTCGCTAAAAGAAAGTTCAGGCATTTCTCTCACTTTATAAGGTGAAGTCTTTAGATGAGAGAGAGGAGATCTGTGGTGCTATTAGAAGCTTTAGGAGAATGGGAAAGCTTTGAAATGATCCCCGTGGAGAAGTGAAGAGAGAGCTGGCCAGGAACTATTGAGCAATATTGAGACGCTTGCTGAGGTTAGAGACTTGATATTAATATTGGCACCAATAACTTGGTATAGTTTAGTTTTTCTTTTATAACTGCATCAAATAGTCTCAATGGAGGCCAGGGTTGGTGGTTGGTTATATTTGAGAACTTTCAAGTTAGAAAGTTCTCCAGGCAAAGGGGCAGAGGAGTTGGGGGTGTGTCATGCAGGGACTCAGACCCAGGAAACAAGGTTGGAGGATCCATCAATTGAAAAAAGATGCCAGTAGTAATATTAATCATCCTTTATTAGGATGGGGCCATAGCTATTAGCCAGCCCCCTCACCCCCCACCATCCATTTTCATAGGCCCTTTTTATAAACAGTTCAAACAAAGAAGGCACACTGACAACAGGTTACCTAAGTGGGGTGGGGTGCATGCTTACATGTTAATATTTATGACCTTTAGTCTATATGCTGAATCACAGCATTTCTGGTCTTGACCAACCATAACATAGCTGGTTTCCAGCCTTGGCTACACACTAAAAATCTAAGAACCTGCTGGAAGCCCTGGCAAGGAGCCTAAATATAGCATTTTGGGACTGCCCCAACAGGGTGATCAAAGCATACTTCGAAAATTTGACGAGAAAGCAGTAAAAGGAGGAAATGACCAATAAGAGGGTAAAGAGGGATTAAGATACTAAAAGTCTCTCTGAGGTTGAGGGACTAATGTGAGCAACTGACATCCAGTTACCGCATGTGTGTTTTGTGCCCAGCACTGTGCATGAGTAAAGGGTAGTGAGTCAAATATTAGCTAAGGAAGCAAAGATCCACTATCTTTGCTTTCCATAATTGGGTTATTGCAAGTGTTGAAAGTACTTGGGTCTTGGATCCCTCTTCAGTGTTTAAGAGGAGCAGAGAATGATGGGAAGTCATGTAGAACAATGCCTTTGCTTCCCAATTTTCAAAGTGGCTCCATTTTAAAATTGGATCATCTCCTCTTCTTAGCCAAATTGATTTTTAATGAGTAAGTTTCTCTTATTCTTATGATTTTAGTCAATTTTTCTTTACAAATTACTTCCATATTATCATTCCCACACCATTAATGAATTTAGAATTAAAGTTGTGGTATTTCCACCATGCATTTCTCTAGTTGTAGCAAATACAAGGACACATTGACACTGCTTGAGTTCACATAGAAGGTTTTGTGGTTAATGATGAGCCTGGGTATTCAGGGTCCCTCAGGGGTAATACCAGTCCTACAATACAATGTACAGGATTGAGGCTGATTATGTGCTCTTGCCATGAAATTTTGTTTTGGAATTTTAGAAATAATATGTGCCATAATTATGATTAAATATATTTTAATTTCTTCAAATCCCTGGGATTTAAAAGACTTAGATTCTTGTCCCTCAATAGCTTTCTTCCTTGTCTTTACTAGGAAATGAGAAGAGATTAAATTATTTTGCAAACAGGCAGGTCATATAGCTTAGAGTAATGTGATGATAATTAATTAAAATAAATGTATTTCCTCTAAGCTACTCCATCAACAATAAATAATTCAGAAGTCATAAAAACTTACCTGATTTGTAAAGTAGGCATTGTCTTCAGTGCTAAAGTGGTTTTCCTAGGGAGAGATGGTTGCATTCAGTTAAAGAACATGTTATTTTGGAGAAAAATGGACTACATTCATTTAAAAGAAGCATCCAGTGCTTCCTTTGTGCAGGTTGTTTCCTACGAGGTCTCTCTGGATTGCAGATGACAGTCTTCTGTTTGTGTCTCCACATGGTCTTCCCTCTGTGTGTGTCTGTCTGAAGTCCTTCTTGTAAAAAGCTGGGTCATACTGGATTAGGGTCCATCCTCATCTTACCTCTTTGAAGACTCTCCACATCCATGTCCAGTCACATTCTGTGGTAGGAGAGGTTAGGATGTCAACATGTGAATTATGGGAAGTAACTCAGCTCATACAGTGAGTGAAGTTGATAAGTTCTTTTTTCATGGAACCCATATGCTACTATGGAAGCTGGCAGACAGTTTTAGAAAGGATCAGATAGTATTTTATGATTTGAAAGCCACAGAGGGTCTCTGTTGCATATTCTGGATTTGGCTCACAGGGCTTAGTGTGCCACTCCCTACAGATGATCCAGTCATTATTATGGATCTATGATGCAATGCTAGGTGCTCATAAGTGCAATGCACATGCATACTGTGGATAAGTACATAGAGAGTGGCATTAGTGTGCTGCTGTAGATATGGTGGTTGGAAAGAGGTAAGTCACTTGAAAAGTCCTCTCTAGTTATGAAGGAAGAATGAAATAAGGGACTTCTTATTTGAGTGGAGTGTGGAAACAAGTGATCTAGGTAGAGAAAGTGGTACAGGCAAGATGTTGAGGTGGTTATATACATGAGTGCTTAAGGAACAATCAGATGCCACTGTGCCTGGAACACACCTGAACTATTTTCAACTGGTTTGTCAAAACACCGTTATTGGTATTCAGGCATATTTTCTCCAAGCCAAACCATATACTAAATATAAGTTTATTGTTTTAAAATTATCTTGTAAATTTGCCTCATGATTATTATTCTGACAATTTTACAACTTTGAACCGAATTACTGCATTATTTAAAATATATTTAATGTGCTGGTTTAAGGGGTATGCAAACTTTGGTTACACAGAAGATTTTAAAAAATGAAGACTTACCACCCTTCAACCCAGCTATCCCATTCCTGGGTTTACACCCAAGGACTTACAAACAGCATACTATAGTGATACAGCCACATCAAAGTTTATAGCAACACAGTTCACAATAGCTAAATTGTGGAACCAACTCAGATGCCCTTCAGTAGATGAATGGATAAAGAAACTGTGGTGTTTATACTCAATGGAATATTACTCAGCATTAGAAGCGAATAAAATCATGGCATTTTCAGGTAAATGGATGGAGATGGAGAATATTAAGCTAAGTGAAGTAAGTCAATCCCCCCAAACCAAATGCTGAATGTTTTCTCTGATATGAAGATGCTGATCCATAATGGGGATGTGGGGCAGAGCATGGGAGGATGGAGAAACTCTAGATAGGGCAAAGGGGAGGGAGGAGAAGGGAGGGAGCAGGGGTAGGAAAGACAGTGGAATAAGATGAACATCATTACCCCAAGTACATGTATGAAGACATGAATGGTGTGACTCTACTTCGTGTACAACCAGAGATATGAAAAATTGTGCTCTAATATGTACAATATGAATTTAAATGCATTCTGCTGTCATATATAATAAATTAGAATAAATAAATAAATTTAAAAAAATGAAGACTCAAGTCTTCTTAAATGTCCTTTGATATTTTAACTTATTCAGAATTTATGTGAATATGCAACACTGGGATTAAATCTTTTTGATGATAGTGTTTTACTCCAATCCTATTCCATCAAGGATGCTTGGGCTATGCTGGAAGTTCTGAATAAAAGGGAAAGTGTGAGAAAGGCAATTTTTGGTTAGGCGCAGTGGCACATACCTGTAATCCCAGTGACTTGGGAGGCTGAGACAGGAGGATAGCCAGTTCAAAGCCAGCCTCAGCAATTTAGCAAGACCCAATCTAAAAATAAAATATATTTAAAAAGGCCTGGAGGTGTGGCTCAGTGGTTAAGCAACCCCTGGATTCAATTCCTTGTACAAAAAAAGAATCCTTGCTGAGAAAGGGATTTTTTTTTTTTTTGTTCTGGCACAGGACTGGTAATTCTGAGGCTTGACATGAAATTCTGCTAGATCTTGGAGTGTTCAATTGTTTTTCTACCACCCTTTCTGCTGCCCCATTTTTCCTCAGACTCTGACTAAAATTTTATGTGAGCTCCGATATAATCACATGTATTAAAATAATTGACAAAAATATTAAAACCAGCTAGAAAAGAATTGGTGGTTTTTCTAATTTTTTTTTTAGCCTATCATATTCACTGGTGATTATATGGAGCTTCTCAAAAGTTGTCCCGTACCTCACTGATGCTTTCTTTGGTTCTTTCAGTCTCTTGTGTTTTTCCTTTGATATGCCTCAAGTTCACTAATTATTTTCTTCTACATTGTCTAATCTGGTGTTAATTCCATTCACTGAATTAAAAAAGATATTCAGAGATTGTTATTTCTATCTCCAGAAGTTTGATTTTGGTTTAGCTTTATGTCTCTCTTTTAAATGTTTGTCCCTTTCTCTGCCTTTATTGAACATATGAATATAGTTATAAAAACTATTTTAATGTCTCTGTCTACTAATTTTGACATCTGTGTCAGCTCTGGGTAGATTTTGATTAGTTGATTGTGGGTTATATTTTCTTGTTTCTTTGCATGCTTGGTAAACTTTGATTAAATGCCAGACATTGTGAATTTTATATTGCTTGATGCAGGATCTTTTTGTATTCTTATAAATAGTCATATGCTTTGTTATGCGATTCAGCTAGATTACTTGAAATAGATATTTTTGAGGCTTGCTTCTAGGTTTTTTAAGATCCAATCGGAGCAGTTTTAATTTAGGCATAATTTTGTCCTACTACTGAGCCAATACCCTTCTGAGTACTCCATTTGATATCTTGTGATTTACAAGGTGTTTGCTAGTCTTCTTTGTGGGAAAGCAGACCACTCTTGGCCTGGTGTTAGCTCCGGGGATTGTTCCATTGGTTCCTTTTTGGATAACTCTTCTCCTGGCTTTGGAGAGTTAGTCACTTTATATCATGCATTAATCAGTACTGGGCGGAAGACTTGAAAAGACCCTCTGTGGATTTGAAGTAAAAGCTCTCTTCTCTCTGGGACTCTGCATGGGTCGTCTAGCTGCTGGACTTTCCATGCTTCCAGATCTGCTTCCTCAACTCCTGAAGACTGGCCAAGTTCTATTTGACTCTGCTTTCGGGTTCACTGAATTGTGCTGAAAATTTCCTCCATGCAATAAATTGAGGAATCTCAATACTCACTTCATTTATTTGCTCTTTCTTCTTGTGCTACCTGATGGCCAATGTCTAAAAACTATTGTTTTCTATTTTTATTATTATTATTGCTTCAGGCTTTCTTTAGAGTAGCCTTGAAGGGACAGATCATTCAGTTAATATGAGAAATGCTAGAGGAAACTTCTTACTCCAGGGAAAAAGCATTGGTAGGAATTGAGAGAGGTCAGGCTTCAACTGTCCAGGTAGTTGGGTTTTTGTCCCTAAGAAGATGTTTTTTCGGACTCAGAAGTAGATAGGAGAAAAGATGGATTGTGGCTCGGGTATTCTATCCCCAGAGCTTAAGGGAGCCTAGAATTCATATCATCCTGGTGCATAGGGTCAGCAATTATTTCCAATCAAATTATGAATTTTGGCCAGGCATTCGCTAAACATGCAAGTAGAATGTAAGCACCTAATTTGTAATAGAGTGATTTCCAAACTTACTTACAAAAGATAGAATGAGGACTGTTTCATAAATTCTTACAAAATAATATGAGTAGACAGATAGCCACCTAGAAATGAATGAAGCCACCAAAAGACTCATTAGGCCAGGATTCATTATTCCACTCCTACTCTCTAGTCTTCAGTAACTACACATTTCTACATGCCATAAGTATTTGGAGTTGATTGAAACCTTGAATGTTAAATACATGAACATCAGGTTTTGTTATGGTTTGGATGTGAGGTGTCCCCCAAACCTCACGTGTGAGACAACGTGATAGGGTTCAGAGGGGAAATGATTGGGTTATTAGAGTCTTAACCCAATCAGTGAGTTAATTACCTGATGGGATTAATTGAATGGTAACTGAAGGCAGGTGATCTGTGGCTGGGGGAGCTGTGGCATTGGGTGCATGGATTTGGGGTATGTATTTGTATCTGGCAAGGGGAGCTTTCTCCCTCTGCTTCCTGATCGTCATGCGAGCTGCTTCCTCTTGCTATACTCTTCCACAATAATGTTCTAAGCCTCGCCTTGAGCCCCAAGGAATGGAGCATTCTGTCTATGGATTGAGACCTCTGAAACCGTGAGCCCTCAAATAAACGTTCCCTCCTCTACAATTGTTCTGATTGGGTCCTTTTAGTCACAGCAGCATAAAAGCTGACTAAAACAGGCTTAATATTATTTTGGGCTACAATTTCTTTTGTTTCATTGCCTGTCCTAAGGCATGGAAATTTTGAAAAAGGAAGTAAAAGAAAGAAGCCAAAAAATATCACAGACCAGTTATTCTCTGAAAATATTAGTTGGATATTTCTCTGAAAAGCCAAATGTGTAACTGGATTGCTGTGATCACACCAGAGTGCCTCTGTCCTCTGAATGACAGAGTGGTGCTTGTCACCACACTACTTTACTATGTACTGGAAAGAGTTAGCCAACCCATCATCTCTTTATGTCCTCTTTAATTCTTAGACCTTAAGTATTACTGGTCCAGGAAATAGGTGTCATAAATCATCTTTAGTGGTTGGCCACCTAGTTCATTGAAATAAGCTTTCTTAGAGATGGACTTTAAAATAGTTTTGAATTCAGGGGGAAAAAATGACTTGGTATTTCAGATCCATAGTGTTCTTCAAGGCACATGCACTGGCATGAAAGAGAAATGAGATGGTGGTTGACTGAAAGATTTATTTAGGCTGTATGTAGGAGAAAAGTAATGCAGTAGGACTTAGACTTGGGGATCCTTCATAGTTTCTGGTTATTGGGTTCCTATTCTCCCTGAAATTGGGAACATTGAGCCCTCACTTGCAAGTTAAACTCACCCCATTCTTCAGGACCAATATTGATAGAGTTAAACTCAACCATTATACACACACACACACACACACACACACATATGCAATTAAGATAATTCTCAACAAGACTTGTAGGTTTTGTCTGTGACTTAAAAATAAATCACATAGTTGACCCTTGTGATGTTTAGATTTCAGAGGTCAACTCAATTGCTTCAGAATCAGACCACTGGGAGTTAGGCTGGGATTAGAAATTATGAGAACAAAGTGGGTTGTTTTTCTAATTATTTTTTATTTGTGAAAGCACAATTATTAATACAATCTTCCAGGGAAATCTCCCTCTTTTTGAGCTAACCCTTTGGAGCTTTGATTAAAATTGAGGAATCCCTTTTTCTTTTGGTTTACTGTGGTATTTATACAAGCACGATTCAGTTCAGTAGGTATCTGTTTACAACTATATGCTTAAGGTAGCTTGTTAAATGCTGTGTGCTAAGCATGGAAGGAAATAAAACAGCTTCTGCCATGTAGAAGAGAAGGTAAGCCATGAGCCAAAATAAACTTTTTAAAAGACAGCTGTGGTAATTAGAGATTGTAATGGGTCATCCAATGAAGGAAGTATTTTTGGCTGAAGAGTTAGGAAAGAAATTTGAAGGAGACAGCCTTTTCCCTGAGGCTTTGAAGCTAGTTGGACTTCTGAAAGTTGGAGTCCAGGGGCTAGGGAAAATAGAGGCCAGGAAAATATTCATCTACCAGAGAATGAGGTTAGGGAATTAGAAGAAAATACATAATGCATATAATATTCATTTGTACAATTTTGTCACCAATTTCAGTGTAGTGTATGTAAATTCTGGAATGTGTACATTCCTTCTCATTGTTCCAGGGCCTTGAAAAGGGGGTTATTTATTCTGTGTTTCAGAAAGGGACTTAAGTTTGTGCAAGTGTGCTTGCTGACATTTTGCAACACAGGCTAATCATAGATTGCACTGGTGCTTACCATATAATAGGAGATGGAAAAGCATGGTGTTTACTAAAGGAGCACCAAGTTCTTGAAGCTTCCCTGAAGTGCAGGTAGAGCAAGGAGTGCTGGAGTGAGGATTCACTTTACTTCTAATGGGGCTTGGCTTTGCTCTAAAAAGCTTCTTCCTGGGGTCGTGAAGATAGACTTGCACACTGCCTTATGCTGAGTATTTGCCTGGGACACTGATTAGAAACCTACATCAAAGGACTATGCCATGAGCTGTGTTAGCACCTCATTAACACTCCCTACACTAGAATCCCAGGTATTGAAAGTATAATGCCATGTCTGTTCCCTATTTTCAGCCTTCACCTATACCTCACCCTGAGTTAAATGAGTCTTTGTCTTCTTTGGAATTTTATGTTTGGGAAGGAGAAGAGGAAAAGAAGGAGCAGGATAATAAGTGGTATAAAAGAGCAGTCCAATTTGTTTCTTACTTACCTGTTCTGTATCTAAATGAGAACATTGTTTTTAAATGTGCAGTATTGATTACTGTTAGGTATTTAAGAAAGAGGAACAAAGGATTAAGTGTCGAGTTAGTTGATGACTAAATTTAAGGGATCTGCAGGTATAACAGCAATTGTTTTTAAGACATTACTGATTCTTTTCACTTTTCCTCCTCCTGGAATGCTGATTAGCCATAATGGATAAATAATGATTATGGATGAAGATTTACATAACAGATGAATCTGTTTATAAACTATCCAGAGATTCAGACCATTTGCCAACCCTTTTAGAAATCTATACAAAGTATTTATTGGTGTCTACAGCTCCCAAATAGCTTCTCCTAATTACAAGTATTTAAACATAAATGAAAGTAGAAGTTTAGGATTGATGCAGTGGGCAATTCTAATAAAACTTGAAATTGGCTGAAAAACTCACTTTTATTTCTATTGCATGTTAGTGTTTTTTTCTATTTTATAATCAACAAAATTTATTCACATAATGACAGCGGATCCCAATTAAGAGGGTGGACGAGGGGAGTGAATTATTGACCTTCACAGATGGGATCTTTTAAAAAGGCATATCTGCTGAGATACCTATGAAAATGTAAAATGGTAAAATAATATTTTTTCTTATTGATTTGGTCAGTTGGTAAAAGGGGAATGACAATAAGAAGAATGTACAGTCCCCCATGTTCTGATCTTTCTGAGGTTGCAATCAAGAGGTTATACATTTCATTTGAGCTGACAGGAATTTGAAATGTTATAGATAGGTTTCCTGAGCCCAACCATTATTTACTGTTTGACTGTAATGTCAGTCTCTTTCTCCTTCTTCAATATTGTTTGCACTTTACCTTTGTGAAAAGGGCCTTGATTGAGCCATACAAGGGGAGATATTTCTATCTTTCTGTGGGATCAATGAAGATGTGTTTACAGGTCCCTGGCACAGTGTACACACCACAATAATGGATTTTAGTCCATGTTGACTGAAAGCTCTTTTTCTTTGTTACTTGTCAATCTTGTATCTATTACTTGATTGCATCATAAAAGGCTATTTGGCCAAGCATTGAAACAACAAGTCTATCAGTCAAGCTGAAGTGGTTACCTGAACTAAATATATTCAGCTGTTAGTCCAAGTCGCTTATAACTTGAAAGCAAGCAAGACTTTATTTGACTCTCCATTTAGGAAGCATTTTATGGTTATAACTCACCTAAATTTTTAAATGTTTTTTTCTCCTCACAAAGTAGTTATAGTTAAGTTGTAGTTGTGATGAAGAGCATTTCCAGTCTCAATTTAATCAGAGAATTGTACACATAACAAGAGATCTGTTATTCTTGAAGAGGAAATCTGTTCCCAGCAAGAAGAGAAATTTTTATATGCTCATCATGGTTTCTTTTCCCTATGATGGAGGTTGGGTTGGTTTTTGAGGTTGGGGGGAAAAATGACTATTCCTATTCCATATATATATATATATATATATATATATATATATATATATGACTCCTTAGTAAATGATGCTGTGAGACTGAAGGTGAGGAATGTTTTCCTTCTGGTCATTTCAGTGACAGCTTCATTACATTAAATGAGATATTTTTCTCTTCATGATTTCACCTCTAGAGCAGCTAAAGGTTGTGGCTCACTCCCAGCCATCTTGAAGATGGCCCAGGAAATCTGGATCAATACTGACTCCAAGCCCCTGGGCACAAATTATAATTATTCTTAGACTAAAACAAGAGTTCAATTGGAAACTCTGATAAAGATGATTGAATGTGTAGAAATTTCTTCAGGGAAACCATTTCCCTCCATTACTTTTGTTTCTGAAGATCATCTGGTAATACTTATCTGGGAAATCATGGCCAAAAAACTTAATAGGAAACTCCTTGAGAATAGATACATTATCACAGATCTTAAAGCATGAGTCTTGACTATGAAGTCATGGAAATCAGTTTTACCATTGTAAATATATCTCACTTGCTGCAACAGGCACTTGGAAAAGATATGCATAATTAAATTTTAAATTAAATTTTAGTAAATAGACTTGCCCTTTGAAAAAGATAGGCAACTTACCATTAAAGAAAACTCGTGCAATATATACAGTCATCCATTAACTGTTTTGAACATCTGTATTTCTGTGTAGCAGATGAAACCAACAGAATATACAGATGATACTCTCTTGGATGGTATAGTTACCGTTTATAGTTAGCCACTGATGAAACTGGGTTCAGAATGCATGCCTCCAGATGCTTAGCCTTGCCCTCTGAGGGACAGGGAGGGGAAGCTGCAGCAGCTTGCCAGGTTGCCTTAATAAAGTACCACAGATTGGTAGCCTGAACAGCACAGGTGTTATGTTCTCACAGGTCTGGAGACTCATAGCCTCCGTTGTCAACAGGTGGGTTCCTTCCAAGGGCTGTGAGGTAGAATCTGTGACAGGCTTCTCTCCTTAGCTTCAGGTGCTTTGTTGGCAATCTTTACTTTTCCTTGTTTTATAAACGCATCACCTCAGTGTATTCTTTAACATTCGTGCAGTGTTTTGTCTCTTTTTGTGTCTCCAAATTTTCCCTTTTTGTAAGGACACTACTCATGTTGGATTAGGGACCACCCTAATAGTCTCATTTTAACTTGATTAGCTGTAAATATTATTTTTCTAGGTAAGGTAACATTCTGAGGTGAAGACACCAACATGAATTTTGAGGGGACACAATTTGACCCACAAAGAGGATCTCTTCGATTTTAAGTCTAGCAAGCCTCCTTATTTCAGAAGCCACTTATTAAGAGGCAAGGAAAAAGGAAGGTGAAATTTTGTTTAACAAACAAAAACCAAGCAACAGATCTCCTCCTCCTCCTCCTCCTCCTCCTCCTCCTTCTTCTTTTCTTTTTTAGCAAAGGTAAATTAACCAAGTAAACAGAAATTAAATGGACTTTTAAAGAGGGAAAGAACAGATTTTAAGTGTCTTCAAGTGTTTTGTGTAAAGTAAATATCTTAATTACAAATAATTCTTATCTGTGGGTTATAGTGGTTCCCTCAGACTTTATATTAGACACTATTTTATGATCCTTGCTTGAATTATTATGTTTCCTCAAGGTGAAGCTACAATGCTTGTATAATCAAAACTTTTTACAAATCAAATCAGCTTCTCGTTAGAAGTTAGCAGAATTTAAAGATTAAAACAACAACAGCAACAACACCAAAACAAGCAATATAGCCATGCTTGGTGGTGCACACCTGTAATCCCAGCAACTCAGGAGGGTTTATGCAGCAGAATCACAAGTGTGAAGCCAGCCTCAGCAACCTAGAAAGGCCCTAAGCAATTTAGCAAGACCCTGTCTCAAAATTAAAAAAAAAAATAATAAAAAGGGCTGGAGAGAGTGGCTCAGTGGTTAAGGATACCTGGGTTCAATCCCTGGTTCCAAAAAACCCCAATGAACCAAACAGAAAAAAAAAACCATAAAAACTATTGAAATGTTATCTTGTGGGCACTTTCAGTGGATTTTTGGCAATTTACTCAAAACAATATTTGCTCAACTGTGCTCTCATGATGGACTCAGCTTCTTGAGGAGAATTTATCCATTGAAATACTCCTGTACAGCATCTAAGTAATGACTTCTGCCATAAAGCTCAACACAGGGACAAGTGGGTCTAGGAAAGAGAAGAAAAGTTGATAGGGACAGGAAAATTAATAAAAAAGTGCTCACTAATTTTGTTTTCAACTGACACTGCTTAGAGTGATGTTTCTAATAAAATTTCCAGCTACCCATGCAAGGTTTTTTAAACATTTGGCATTTTGAAGATGATGAGGATGCAGATCAGCACTATTCTGAAGGGAGCCAGGGACTGTTCTTGGTCAGTGCTTTTCAAGCTGGTGCATATACACTTCCAGGGTGTTCAGTAATATTTTGGGAATATTAGATGCTTCAGTCAAAAATAATGCAACTCCATGGACTGTCAATTTCACTTGAGATCAGAGGTAAGTGTTCTCAACATTCAAATTCTAAAAAGGTTTATTACCTGCATGCAATAGTAAAAGTAGAAACCCAATGAAGAAAATGTTCATGCGGTGAATGACAGTGTTTTTGTTTCTGTGACTTGTGGGTACATGGTGCTGTTCATATATTCAGAATTGTTATGAACAGGATGCAATACTATGGTAAAAATATTATGCTGATGATATTAGCCTATGCCATTAAGGTTTATCTGCAAAATTACAAATATTGCAGTGAAAATGTGTGATTTTTCACCAGGGGTCCAGTAGTTCACACACACACACACACACACACACACACACACACACTCTCGGGTCCAGTAGTTCTCTCTCTCTCTCTCTCTCTCTCTCTCTCTCTCTCTCTCTCTCTCCTTGATTAATTAAAATTAAATTGCTTTCATTACAAAGCAACATTTAAAAACATTTTTTATTACATGAAATGCTATTGTCACCTACAAATATGCTTATCTTCTTTCTGCAGTTGTGAGAAATTAATCAAAGTTTGGTTCATAAAAAATATGAGTATGGATATATCTCAACTGAAGTTCCTCTAGAAGCCACCCTTAAAATAAGAATTTGAGTGCAGAGGATTTAACTGGGAAGTGATCCGAGGAGATACCACTAGGAAGTGGGAAAATGAGTCACACAAATGAAGGAAACCAATAAAGGGAGAGTGTGTAATTAAGCCAGTTACTGAATGCAGGTGTTGAGGCATATTCCCACTAGGGAGTTCTAGGATTCAGCATGGAACATATCTCAAAGAATTAATATCACTGAAGGACCAAGTGGGTATTTAAACAACATTTCCATCCGTCATATCTAAAAGTATCCATGAACGGGTCCTCTTTAATAATGGCAGCTTGTCCTGCTCTTGTATAGGTGGGATTCTACACCAGAAAAAAGAGCTCAGGCAGAGGGCTGCAGGTGCTCCCAGGAAGTAGCCTTCTGTGTTAAGATGAACACCTGTGGATGGAGAAGGAAGGGCACCCACAGCATTCATGGCAGTTGCTCTCACAATAACAACAAAAAACCTGCTTGATGCCTCCTTCAATGTGAATTTCAGAATTTCCAAGGAAAATAAAACTCAATGAGGAAAAAGTCAGTGATATTCTATGTTGCAGATCTGATCATATCTGTTTTAGATCACAAAGAAACCGACTCCAAGAGTTGCATTTATTCAGTGTTCAAATGATACACTTTATTGTAGTTCAACTATATTTCTGAACAGCTATTTGAAAAGAAAACTGAAGTAAATCTAGTTCTTTAACTTGTAGCATAAAAATATATCTCTTAATATTCATCCTATGTGCTGTTTGTAATGATGGCATACATGGAGACGTACTGATTGGGAAAGTGTTTAGTGTGATACATGGTGAAGAAGTGCTCATCCAATAAGTATTTCCACAATCTGCTGTTGACCTGGAAAAATATGTGCAGCTGAACCCAGATAGGGAAAACTCTGGGATGTGGAAGGCCTGCTGTGAAGGTCATGCTGCCCTCTCCCCAACAGCAGCCAGCACAGCGTGAAGCACAGCCCCAGTCCAAGGGGTTGACCTCTTGATTGTCTCAATGTATTCAGAAAGTGCTAAAAGGCAATATTTGGTTAATGCAATAGTTTGAAATTTTTAAAGAAATATTTGTTATAATATATGAACTCTTAACAATTGTATTCCAGTCGTACTCTGGTCCAAAGAACATAGTCTCAGTAACCAAAAGTAATTGTAAAATAATATTTATTCTGTTTATTGAACAAAATGAGATACAGTGTAGCTGTTTTTATTTATTTTTCCTAATTCCTTTAGCTGCTCCTTTTCTTTTCTCCTCAGCATTTTTCGATACCCTCTAGATCCTCATGTGTGAACCTCATTCTGTCCTCTTTCTTTCCTATTGCTTTCCCTCACTCACAAACTTCTATGAAATGTCTAGGAGGAAGGCATGGCTTCCAGGGGAGATAGAGGAGAAAGCTGAAGCAAGTGAGCTAGAAATCTTTCTAACAAGGAGGGAAAGGGGAAAGACGAAAAAGCTGGGATAGTTGTACATTAATCATTGAACTTGTGAAATGAGAAGTGATTTTGAATGCATATCCTTCAGTTTGTGCTCTAGAGAACCTGAGTTAGAATCCTATTTCTACCTGTAAGATCTTTGGATTTTTCATATGTAAAATGCAGGTAATTGTAGTATCTACCACATGGGGTTGCTTAAAGCATTAATAGATACTGGACTGGCTTATAATAAATATACCAAACATGTGAGCTACCATTATCATCTTATCATCATCATCGTTATTACATTGAATTGGCAGGGGAAAAGTGCAGGGGATGCTTTTTTAGTTTGAGGTGTGTGTGTGTACGTGTTTTAAGTTGGAGGAAATAACACATCACAGTGATAGTTATAAGCCCAGACAGAATGAATACATTTTTTTTTACCCTTATGATAAAATGGAGCTGACCACATTGACTTATTTAGCTGACTCTCTCAATGAACATCAATATGGTATAACTCTAAAGGATTTCCTATTAACTGACATAGTTCCACTAAAATTGAAATTTGAGAGCTCAATGAAGAAAACTGATACAGGGACTATGAGTTTAAAAGGACCTACAGTCAATGAAAATTTCAGAATTATGATCAATTATACAACATCAAAAATTTTTTATTTACTGGAAGAAGGCTTTCATAAATATGTGCTTGAGGTAGAAGAGAATGTACTGCTAAAATTTCAGTGTCACACTCAAGTACATGTGATATGACCTTGTAGTAAGGTACTGTTTTAGTCAGCTTTTCATCACTGTGACCAAAATACCTGATCAGAACAATTTAGAGCAAGAACAGTTTATTTGGGGCTAAAACAGTCATGGTGGCCAGAAAGCAGAGGGAAAAGGCCCCAGAGAAGAACAGCTCTTCTAGGACACACTCTCAGTGACCCTCCTCATCCAGCCACGCCTTGCCTGCCTGCAGTTACCATCCAGTCAGTCCATTCAAACTATGATAAACTGCTTAGCCTACAGATCTCAAGATCCACTATTTTACCTCCAAAGATTTCCTGCATTAACATAGGAGCTTTTGTGGGACACCTCAGACCCAAACTGTAACAGAGACTATGATTTAAATTCCTATAATCAGTGTCTAGTCTTGTGTCATCTCTTTACCAGGATTCTGGGCATGTCACTAGAGTAATTTACCATGAGTAGCTTGAAAAGCATTCAGAAAACTGCTGTCACGTGTATCTATGTATTTATGTGAGCCTGAAACCTCATAAGGTGCCAAGTCAAAGAAGAAGTAGTACCTGGGTGCTAGACCGGTTTGCTTCATCTCAGCCCAGTTGTCCTAAACTAATAGACTCAATACATCATTTCACCCATCAATCTCTGAGAAAACTAGCAGTTGTTTTTATTTATGATCATTCAAATATTATTTATATATTAAAAATTACATAATTGGAGTATAAATTCACATGTATTTTAAAAATAAAGCATCAGTCTTCAAAGAAACTTCTACTGTTGTTGGGGGTCACTTTGCTTGATATCGCTAACATTTCTTTCTTCTGCCTGATAATTTATGGGGGAAACTCCATAAGTAAAGTGGTATTTCAGCTGGTATTGGGAGAAGAAGTATGTCAATATGCAATTCTGGCACTTTCTAGTTGGACTTGATATGACCGAACTTCAAGTCATACAGGGTAAAGGTCATAGAGTGCTGGTTTTTCTGATGAACAGTGGGTTTGTGTCCATTAGAGAGGAAGAGAACATGCCCTGGGATACCTGGATGAACTTTTTTTTTGTAGTTTTTATCACCAGACCAGGAAAGTATGAGTAATATGTTGTGACAAAGATCTAAATATAGAAAGTGTAGGTCAATTTGGTAGAGCAGTGTCAGAGAGAGTCAGAGGTACAGCAATATAGACATCTCATGGCCAGTACATCCACGGGAAGTACTGCAAGCATCCAAGGGGTGAAGAAATAAGAGTTGTCTGAAGTGGCCTCTCCCCACCCCAACACTGAGATAAAGAGTTGCCCTAAACTGGAGTACAGGCTTTGTAAAAACAATTTCTCTGGATACCTTTAAAAGCAGTATCATTTAAAAAATACAAAGAAAGAAATTCAATCATAGATTTATAATGTATGTTTCTCAAAGACATTATATAGAATTTAGTGGTGGCAGACCTGCGACTGACCGGCAGATCAGGCCCAGTGGTCCGCGGGCGTGGTAGGAGGGGCAGGGCAGAACTGCCACCCGCGCCTGCAAGGTAGGCAGACCTGTGACAGACTGGCGGATCAGGCCCAGTGGCCTGCTGGCATGGTACACACGTCACCCCAATTGGAGTAGGGGCAAAGCAGTGCTGCCGCCCGCGCCTGGAACAGGCCCAGCGACCTGCCGGCGTGGTAGTCACTACACCCCAATTGGAGTAGGGGCAGAGCAGAGCCGCCACCCGTGCCCGAAAGGTGGGCAGACCTGCGACTGACCAGCGGAACAGGCCCAGTGGCCTGCTGGCATGACAGACACGTCACCCCATTTGGAGTAGGGGCAGAGCAGAGCCGCCGCCTGTGCCTGCAAGGTAGGCAGACCTGCAACCGACCGGTGGAACAGGCCCAGCGGCCGGCCGGGGTGGTAGGCACGTCACCCCAATTGGAGTAGGAGCAGAGTAGAGCCTTCGCCCGCGCCCGGAACAGACCCAGAGGTCTGCGGGTGTGGTAGACAAGTACACCAATTGGAGGAGGGGCAGAGCAGAGCCGCCGCCCGTGCCTGCAAGGTTGGCAGACCTGCGACCGACCCGCAGATCAAGCCCGGTGGCCAGCCAGCGTGGTACACATGTGACCCCAATTGGAGTAGAGGCAGAGCAGAGCTTTCGCTCCCACCCGGGACAGGCCCAGCGGCCCGCCGGAACGATAGTCACGTCATCCCAATTGGAGTAAGGGCAGAGCAGAGCCGCCGCCCGCGCCTGCAAGGTAGGCAGACCTGCGACCGACCAGCAGAACAGGCCCAGGGGTCCGCGGGCATGGTAGACACCTCACACCATTTGGAGGAGGGGCAGAGCTGAGCCCCCACCCTCTCCTGCAAGGTAGGCAGACCGCCACCCGACCCTGCAAGGGAGACTTTTCAACTATACAAGAGCCATATAAATATATAGGGGGGGAAAAATTTTAAAAACACAACAGTTTCACCAAGCAGAAAGAAACGCAAGCAGTATGAAAAGACAAGGAAAGAAAGGACCACAAGCAATGCAGGTCAACTCAACTTTAGAAGAGGTAACAGCTGCAGCAGATGGAATGTCAGATAAAGAATTCAAGATATACATGCTTCAGATGATCTGGAGTCTCAAGGAAGACATTAGACAGCAAAATCAGACAATGAAAGATCACTTCAACAATGAATTACACAAACAAATCCAGGAAGCAAAACGTCAACTATACAGGGAGATAGAGGTTATAAAAAACAAACAAACAGAAATCCTAGAAATGCAGGAAGCAATAAACCAACTTAAAAACTCAATTGATAATACTACCAGCAGAGTAGAACACTTAGAAGATAGAACATCAGACAATGAAGACAAAGTATTTCAACTTGAAAAGAACATAGACAGCTCAGCAAGACTGTTAAGAAACCATGAGCAGAACATCCAAGAAATATGGGATAACATAAAGAGACCAAACTTAAGAGTCATTGGGATACAGGAAGGTATAGAGGTCCAAACCAAAGGAATGAGCAATCTATTCAATGAAATAATATGAGAAAACTTCCCAGACTTGAAGAATGAGACAGAATCCCAAATCCTAGAAGCCTACAGGACGCCGAATGTGCAAAATCATAAGAGATCCACACCTAGACACATTATAATGAAGATGCCCAACATACAGAATAAGGAGAGAATTTTAAAAGCTACAAGAGAAAGGAAGCAGATTACATTTAGGGGTAAGCCAATCAGGATAACAGCTGATCTTTCAACACAGACTCTGAAAGCTAGAAGATCCTGGAATAACATATTTCAAACACTGAAAGAAAATGGGTTCCAACCAAGAATTGTGTATCCAGCGAAATTAAGTTTCAGGATGGAAGATGAAATTAAAACCTTCCACGATAAACAAAAGTTAAAAGAATTTGCAGCTAGAAAACCATCTCTTCAAAACATCCTCGGCAAAACATTACAGGAAGAGGAAATGGAAAATAACAATGAAAACCAACAGTGGGAGGTAGGACAGTAAAGTGGGGGAAAATAATCAAAGAGGAAAACAAACCATGTTTAGTAACATAAATAAACAAATATGGCTGGAAGAACAACCCATATCTCAATAATAACCCTAAATGTTAATGGCTTAAACTCACCAATTAAGAGACACAGGCTAGTAGAATGGATCACAAAACAAGACCCAACAATATGCTGCCTACAGGAGACTCATTTGATAGGAAAAGAGATACATAGGCTGAAGGTGAAAGGTTGGGAAAAATCATATCACTCATATGGACTTCGGAAACAAGCAGGAGTGTCCATACTCATATCAAATAAAATAGATTTCAAGCCAAAGTTAATCAAAAGGGATAAAGAGGGACACTACATACTGCTTAAGGGAACCATTCACCAACAAGACATAACAATCATAAATATATATGCCCCAAACAATGGTGCAGCTATGTTCATCAAACAAACTCTTCTCAAGTTCAAGAGTCTAATAGACCACCATACAATAATCATGGGAGACTTCAACACACCTCTCTTGCCACTGGACAGATCTTCCAAACAAAAGTTGAATAAGGAAACTATAGAACTCAATAACACAATTAACAACCTAGACTTAATCGACATATATAGAATATACCACCCAACATCAAGCAGTTACACTTTTTTCTCAGCAGCACATGGATCCTTCTCAAAAATAGATCATATATTATGTCACAGGGCAACTCTTAGACAATATAAAGGAGTAGAGATAATACCATGCATCTTATCTGATCATAATGGAATGAAACTGAAAATCAACGATAAAAGAAGGAAGGAAAAGCATGCATCACTTGGAGAATGAACAATAGGTTACTGAATGATCAATGGGTTATAGAAGACATCAAGGAGGAAATTAAAAAATTCTTAGAGATAAATGAAAACACAGACACAACATATCGGAATCTATGGGACACATTGAAAGCAGTTCTAAGAGGAAAATTCATTGCTTGGAGTTCATTCCTTAAAAAAAGAAAAAACCAACAAATAAATGATCTCATACTTCATCTCAAAATCCTAGAAAAAGAAGAGCAAAACAACAGCAAAAGAAGTAGAAGGCAAGAAATAATTAAAATCAGAGCTGAAATTAATGAAATCGAAACAAAAGAAACAATTGAAAAAATTGACAAAACTAAAAGTTGGTTCTTTGAAAAAATAAACAAAATCGACAGACCCTTAGCCATGCTAGCGAAGAGAAGAAGAGAGAGAACTCAAATTACTAGCATACGGGATGAAAAAGGCAATATCACAACAGACACTTCAGAAATACAGAAGATAATCAAAAATTATTTTGAATCCTTATACTCCAATAAATTAGAAGATAGTGAAGGCATAGATAAATTTCTTAAGTCATATGATCTACCCAGATTGAGTCAGGAGGATATAGACAACCTAAACAGACCAATATCAATTGAGGAAATAGAAGAAACCATCAAAAGACTACCAACTAAGAAAAGCCCAGGACCGGATGGGTATACAGCAGAGTTTTACAAAACCTTTAAAGAGGAACTAATACCAATACTTTTCAAGCTACTTCAGGAAATAGAAAAAGAGGGAGAACTTCCAAATTCATTCTACGAGGCCAACATCACCCTGATACCTAAACCAGACAAAGACACTTCAAAGAAAGAAAACTACAGACCAATATCTCTAATGAACCTAGATGCAAAAATCCTCAATAAAATTCTGGCGAATCGGATACAAAAACATATCAAAAAAATTGTGCACCATGATCAAGTAGGATTCATCCCTGGGATGCAAGGCTGGTTCAATATACGGAAATCAATAAATGTTATTCACCACATCAATAGACTTAAAAATAAGAACCATATGATCATCTCGATAGATGCGGAAAAAGCATTCAACAAAGTACAGCATCCCTTTATGTTCAAAACTCTAGAAAAACTAGGGATAACAGGAACATACCTCAATATTGTAAAAGCAATCTATGCTAAGCCTCAGGCTAGCATCATTCTGAATGGAGAAAAATTGAAGGCATTCCCTCTAAAATCTGGAACAAGACAGGGATGCCCTCTCTCACCACTTCTGTTCAACATAGTTCTCGAAACGCTGGCCAGAGCAATTAGACAGACGAAAGAAATTAAAGGCATAAAAATAGGAAAAGAAGAACTTAAATTATCACTATTTGCAGATAACACAAAAATAGGAAAAGAAGAACTTAAATTATCACTATTTGCAGTTGACATGATTCTATACCTAGCAGACCCAATAGGGTCTACAAAGAAACTATTAGAGCTAATAAATGAATTCAGCAAAGTGGGAGGATATAAAATCAACACGCATAAATCAAAGGCATTCCTGTATATCAGCGACAAATCCTCTGAAATGGAAATGAGGACAACCACTCCATTCACAATATCTTCAAAAAAAATAAAATACTTGGGAATCAACCTAACAAAAGAGGTGAAAGACTTATACAATGAAAACTACAGAACCCTAAAGAGAGAAATAGAAGAAGATCTTAGAAGATGGAAAAATATACCCTGTTCATGGATAGGCAGAACTAACATCATCAAAATGGCGATATTACCAAAAGTTCTCTATAGGTTTAATGCAATGCCAATCAAAATCCCAACGGCATTTCTTGTAGAAATAGAGAAAGCAATCATGAAATTCATATGGAAAAATAAAAGACCCAGAATAGCAAAAACAATGCTAAGCAGGAAGTGTGAATCAGGCGGTATAGCGATACCAGACTTCAAACTATACTACAGAGCAATAGTAACAAAAACAGCATGGTACTGGTACCAAAACAGGCAGGTGGACCAATGGTACAGAATAGAGGACACAGAAACCAATCCACAAAACTACAACTATCTTATATTTGATAAACGGGCTAAAAGCATGCAATGGAGGAAGGATAGCATCTTCAACAAATGGTGCTGGGAAAACTGGAAATCCATATGCAACAAAATGAAACTGAATCCCTTTCTCTCGCCATGCACAAAAGTGAATTCAAAATGGATCAAGGAGCTTGATATCAAATCAGAGACACTCCGTCTGATAGAAGAAAAAGTTGGCTCCGATCTACATACTGTGGGGTCGGGCTCCAAATTCCTCAATAGGACACCCATAGCACAAAAGTTAATAACTAGAATCAACAAATGGGACTTACTCAAACTAAAAAGTTTTTTCTCAGCAAAAGAAACAATAAGAGAGGTAAATAGGGAGCCTACATCCTGGGAACAAATCTTTACTCCTCACACTTCAGATAGAGCCCTAATATCCAGAGTATACAAAGAACTCAAAAAATTAGACAATAAGATAACAAACAACCCAATGAACAAATGGGCCAAGGACCTGAACAGACACTTCTCAGAGGAGGACATACAATCAATCAACAAGTACATGAAAAAATGCTCACCATCTCTAGCAGTCAGAGAAATGCAAATCAAAACCACCCTAAGATACTGTCTCACTCCAGTAAGATTGGCAGCCATTATGAAGTCAAACAACAACAAGTGCTGGCGAGGATGTAGGGAAAAGTGTACACTTGTACATTGCTGGTGGGACTGCAAATTGGTGCAGCCAATTTGGAAAGCAGTATGGAGATTTCTTGGAAAGCTGGGAATGGAGCCACCATTTGACCCAGCTATTCCCCTTCTTGGTCTATTCCCTAAAGACCTAAAAAGAGCATGCTACAGGGACACTGTTACATCGATGTTCATAGCAGCACAATTCACAATAGCAAGACTGTGGAACCAACCTAGATGCCCTTCAATAGATGAATGGATAAAAAAATGTGGCATTTATACACAATGGAGTATTACTCTGCATTAAAAAATGACAAAATCATAGAATTTGCAGGGAAATGGATGGCATTAGAGCAGATTATGCTAAGTGAAGCTAGCCAATCCCTAAAAACAAATGCCAAATGTCTTCTTTGATATAAGGAGAGTAACTAAGAACAGAGTAGGGACGAAGAGCATGAGAAGAAGATTAACATTAAACAGGGATGAGAGGTGGGAGGGAAAGGGAGAGAGAAGGGAAATTGCATGGAAATGGAAGGAGACCCTCAGGATTATACAAAAGTACATACAAGAGGAAGTGAGGGGAAAAGGAAAAATAATACAAGGGGTAGAAATGAATGACAGTAGAGGGGGTAGAGAGAGAAGAGGGGAGGGGAGGGGAGGGGAGGGGTGATAGTACAGGATAGGAAAGGCAGCAGAATACAACAGACACTAGTATGGCAATATGTAAATCAATGGATGTGTAACTGATGTGATTCTGCAATCTGTATATGGGGTAAAAATGGGAGTTCATAACCCACTTGAAGCAAAGTGTGAAATATGATATATCAAGAACTATGCAATGTTTTGAACAACCAACAATAAAAAAAAATTTAAAAAAAGAATTTAGTGGTAACTGTGCTATTTGAGGTAGTTGTGGTGAAGATTAGTAGAATTTAAATAACATAATTTTGAGATGTGACCTAGGCCAAAAATATTGTTGAAGAATTTGAGCATATTTGAGGAAGTTAGGAAATATATAGGAATATAAGAATCTAGGACACACTTAAACCATTTCCACCTTAGTACTATGTAAGATTCCAAGCTGCTAGATTGGACAATCCACAGATTATCATTTTGTCCCATTGTAGGAAGTGTCTACTTTACTCCTACACTGCTTATAATAAACTGGCTTGGGCAGGTGTGTGTTTGCAGGTTGGTTTTCTGGGCAGGAAATGGTGATTGCATGAAATCCCTGTTTGTTCTAGAAAGCCTTCTCTTTAAAATAGATGTACTACCAGATTGTGAAATAAAAGCAGATTTTTTTCTGGTTATTAGAGTCACTAAAAATCAACAGTGGAAAGACGGTGGATCTGAATTCATTGTTAAAGATAAGAAAATAATGCAGGTCAATGAAATGAGTACCATGATGATTATAAAAAGTGCTGGGTGTCTTTGTAAGTGTCTGAATGAAGATGTTGGTATTATAAACATCAACAACTGGTTTTACGTGTTCCATATATTTCGAAATGAAGAACTTAACTTTAAAAGTGGTAGGGTGTGTTTGCATGTTTCATCTGTATTTATCAGTTGAATGCAGGGTGGAGAGAGAGTGTTGTAGGAAAAGAAGATATAAATACAGTGATTGTGTCATATCCCTTTATTAAAGAACTTTCTAAAATAATGACAAAATAGTTATATTATCCACTCCTTTGCTAAACTCATTTTAAAGTCTGTTCTGATTCACTATGGGAATGAAGCTTAATCCTTTTAAAAACCAATATAAGATTTGCTGGAATATTTTTGAACATCTTAAAGAGATAAAGAATCACTATTTTGGGGCTGAGGCTGTGGCTCAGAGGTAGAGTGCTCGCCTAGCACGTGCGAGGGCCTGGGTTCGATCCTCAGCACCACATAAAAATAAATAAAATAAAGATATTGTGTCCAACTACAACTAAAAATAAATATTTTTTTTAAAAAAGAATCACTATTTTGTCATTTTCTCTTTTGGTTAATGACAACCCAGCAATAACCGATGACATTAGGTTTGGGGATGCCATAAAAATTGGTACTTCCTGGTTTCATAAAACATTATAGCTGCAAGGGCATCAGACAGCATCTTGTTTAACAATTCACACAAGTAGTTAATGGTATAATAAAGTGGAATCATATTTTGCTTTCATTTTAGTCAATTAATTATGTCTTTGTAGCAAACAATTTACATATAAGCTATAGGGACCATCCATAGCAATGAACAAAATAAATAAGTAACACTCATAAATATTACATATTTTTTCCTCTTAGTGTTAATTTCATCGTTAAAAGCCAAATGCCTAGGGGCTGGGATTGTGGCTCAGTGGTGGAGTGCTTGTCTGTCATGTGTGAGACACTGGGTTTAATCTTCAGCACTGCATAAAAATAAATAAATAAAATGAAGGTAATTGTGTCCATATACAACTAAAAAAAATATTTAAAGAAAGCCAAATGCCTAATACTGGCACAGAAGAAGAAATGTTTAAAATAACAAGAAATGAGTTTGGTTTTTTATATGAAAAGGTGTGCACATTGATGGAAAAATTTATAAACTCGATGTGTGCTTACACATAATATTTCAATTGTTTTGTCTATGTATGTGACATAACCTGTCCTCAAATGATAATAATGAAGTATTAAAATTACACATTTTATCTTTATTTGTTCTTTCTGACAACAAATATTCACTGAATGCCTGGCATGTGCTGATATTGTTCCAGGTTGTGGATATACTTGTGAACAAAAAAGTGAATTTCCTCTCCTTAAATGCCTTACATTTTACCATGGGTGCCAGATAATAAATAGACAAATCAAAAAGTAGGATAAATAATGTCAAGACATGATAAATGCTATGAAAATTATTAAGTCGGGTGTAAAGTCTCATAGTCAGATGCCTCTTTAGATAAGGGGACCAAGGAAGCTCACTTGACATTTGAATGGTAGCTTGAATGAAAAGAGGAAGTGAAAAATGAATTCTGAAGAAATTAATAAGGAGGAAGAACAAAACCTCAAGGTACGAACTAGCTCAGGATGTGAAGAGCGGGATACACAAGGCAGAAATCACAGGAGACAGGGGTAGAAGTAGTATGGTCATTAGATTTTATTCTAGATATGGGAAACAATAAAAAGGTGGACAACAGGAAATTTCTTCTTCCTGTCATCTGACAAGCATTTTTAAAAGATCACCCTAGCTGGTGTGTGGAGCAAAATCTAGAAGAGAGAGAAAAATTGATGATGCAGGAGAGAGAAGAAACAATTGCAGGAGCAAAGTCCTGGAGTAGTGAGTGGGGTGGGACTCAGTAAGTGGAGGGGCTGGTGTCAGGTAGAACACAGACGGTTGACCAGTCAAACAGGAGGCTCTGCAGAGCCTACGGGCAGATTCAGGAGCTGATCATAGGGGCAACATGTGGACTTTCTCTCTTCATTGCTTCTTTTTTTTTTTTTTTCAGTAAAACAAGAAATAACCTAATCACCTGAGAATGAAGAAATATAGAAGTGAGATTTAAAGAGAGAGGAGATAAATGATCGGGAGAGCAAATCAGCTAAATGCATATATATGCACACGTATGTATGTTTATGTCTATAAAATGTACATGTTAGATTTCTACTTTCAGGTAAAGTTTAAATTTTAATGCCTACGACCCTACATGTTACTTACAGTTCCCAGTGATCTATATTTATATGCATTTATACCATTTATGACATTGTTTATTACTCTTGAGAAAGTTAAAGTAATCTACTAAATGAAATAAAAGTTATGGAAAGAAGTTGAATTCGAGTCCAGTGTGTGTGTTTTCAGGTTCCCCTGACTGCCACTTCCACTGTTAGGAGACGGGAGACTGGGGAAGAGAGATAAAGGGTTACAGAGACCATTGAAAACTTTTAAGACAGAATGTACCACGTCCACTCTGTTTTAAAAGTGTGTTTATGATTTTATCTTCATTTTCCATTGTTCATAAAAATGTACTTAGAAGAGCCTAAGTACTACTTGGCAGTGTGAGAGCCACAATTCAATGGTTTTCTAAGTTTGACTTTATGACCTGAGACTATTTTGTTTAACAAAATGCTGTTCGATCAAGAAATTAATGGGTAATGCTGGGAGGAGCCAATCTTAAGTGCATTGATCATGCAGGATTTGGGGTAAGAACTAAATATAATAACACATGTAAAACATGTAATGCTAAGCACAAATCAAATATTCCAAAACCCTTTCTATCATTATTATTATCACCATTAATCTTTTCATCTTTGAATTTTGGTGTTAATAAAACATCTGGATAACATCATGAAGTTTATTTTATACATCAATTTTTCTTTTGTGGCAGAGGCTTATGGTAAGTTTTTGTATATAGACTTATATCTTTTATAAAATAAGACCACTGAAGAATGGGCCATATCTTAGAAGGTCTTATAAGCCAGTACTACAACCAGTAATAGTATTAACTCAAAACAGAACAACTGTTTTTATTTGAATATCTTTTTATCTCCTGGTGATGATTACTATATTTTAGAGTCATCTGATATACCTGGGGCTCTATGTGGTTGCAGAGATGTTTAGGCAAAATGCAAAGTCTGACAGAACAATTCCTAAAAGACTGCCCTTACTTCTACCACTAGCCACAAGCTCAAGGGTCCCCAAGGCCACCCTCATTTCAGAGCAGCTTACTACAAATTCAGGGATTCTTAGGACCACCCTTAGGTTCAATAATTTACCAGGAAGACTTACAAATCTCAGGCCAGCTCTCTATTTATCATGGTAAATTTATGTTGGTGAAAGAATACAAATCAGAGCCAGCCAAAGGAAGTGACACATGAGTTAAAGTCTGGGAAGTAACAGTACAAACTTTCTAGCATCCTTTGTCTTTCCAAGATGTCTTACATGGAGTTCTAGCCTCCTGACTGTGATGTGTCATGGTGATTGTCAAACATGGAAGCTCACCTGGGCCTTTCCTGTCCAGAGTTTTTACCAGAGCTTGATCAAAAATCAGTCGTGTGACTCTCTCTCCTGGGATTCAGAATATGCCTTGAGTTCCAGTTCTCCTGGAAGTCAGAACTGACAGGTCATGCCTCCAGTCCCATCATAACACACATCACATTGCTAGACTATCCAGTAGCCAATCTGTGGTAGGAACAGAATGGAAACTTTGGCAGTTTAAGAGCTGACAGGCTGTGGTTTTGTATGCTGATACACTGCAGCTCTGTTTACTGACATCTAACTATAGAGGATTGCAGCCGCTAACAGGTAGCTGTAACAGGTACCTGCAGAAGCAGAAGCAGGAAATAATATAGTGGGACACAACAATCCCCATTAGGCTTAGTGCAGTAAATGTCCCTAAGCAGTATAAGCTAAGAGTCCCTAGGTTATTGACAAGCTTGCACCCACATAAGGAATATAAAACGCATCCTCCAATAGAATTGCACCAACTCTCTTGGCTTGATGTACCCAAAACTTGCTTATGTATAAAAGTAAAAGCCCTGCTGTGCTTGAGGCTCAGACTTTGGGAATTATCTCTCTGGGCCATGGCATCACTAATAAAGTTGCTTCCAGATCTCAGTGTCCTGATCCTCATTTCCTGTTATAAAACCTCTGGGCAAACAAGGACACTCCTACCAGGTAGTACATTCCAAAGGCCTAGTGATCACCCCTCAGTAGCTGAGGGCAAAGATCAGATCTCTTTTTAGGCAAAATTATTTACTGCACAGTGGTTTTGACACCAACTAGTGCTACATTTAGTTTTTATTTTTTTGTTTTTGTTTTGTTTTTATGAGTGACTTTTAAACATAACTTGGTTGCCGCAGTCTAGCTGGGCACAATTCACAAGCCACTTGTCAAACAGGATGAACTTTTTTTTTGAATGCACGCTGCACCACAGGAGCTCCTGGAGAGCCCAACTGCCACCACAGGCTCTTCTGCCGAGCACCTCAACCGGAACTCTTAGGTCCCCGCTCTTGAGGCAGATTGGCTGGGTCTCATGTGCGGAGCCAAAAGAGTCCCCCAATGAGCAGCTCCGTGGTCTGAAAGGGCGGGGAAACAGCCCAATGAGCATCACCACAGAGGAGCCAATCAGCTGGAAGTTTGCTGGGGCCACTTGGCTGCAGCTCTCAACACTTGGTTTGGTTTATTATTATGCAAAATATTGCATTTCACCTGTTATATAACCAAATAATTGATATTCAGAAAAGTTAGCACCTATCCTGTCCCTTTAATGTATCCCATTTCTTTTCTAGAGGTAATCTGTATTTTCATTTCATAGCTTATGTTTCTTTATTTTTAATATGAGAAAACATGTAAATGAATCCACATGCCCTCTTTTTTTAGATAAATAACAGACATTATGGGATAAAGCTGTTCTTGATAGATTTGCAATACCACGTCTTCCATATATCAGATCCATTGTATATGAAGATCTTTCAATAGATAGATTGATGGATGGATAGATAGGTAGATGGACAGATAGGTAGATCTACCAATCTACCCAATACCAGTACAGCATCATAATCATTGAGGCTTTACAAAAAGATGTGACATCTTCAGGGAAATTCTTTAAGGATGTCTTGGCTTTTCTTGGCCCCTTGGGCTATTTGATTCAATTTTCAAATTCAAATTATTAAATCCCTCCAAAAAGCATTGCAATATTGTCAATAGAAGATAAAATTTATTCCTCAATTTTGTCAGAACTAGATGTCCTTATAGTGTCTATCATCTTTCAATCCATGAGTGTGGTATCTGTTCTCATATTTAGAACTATGTTAGCATTTTCCAGTAAAGTTTTATACTTTTCTCTATCATGATATTAGACAAAATGTGTTAGGTTTATTTTATGCACTTTATATTTTTGGTGGGACCTTAAATAGTAACTATCTTAAAATTTGGATTTTCTGTTAGTTAGTACACAAAATGACATAGATTTTTAAAATATTTATTTCATGTTTAGCAAGTTTGTTTAAAACTGTCTCATACATTCCAATAATTTGGGACAAATTATTTTACACTTGGGAGTACAAAATAGCATTAATTTTTGATAATTATATTTGTTTCAATTCTCACGCTTTTTTTTTCTAGTCTATATGCATGGGCTAAGACCTCAAATTTTTTACTTAGAGAATATTCGTATTCTTGTTCTGGGTCTCAAATGAATATATTTCAATACTGTGCCACTAAAATGATGTTTATTTCATTTTTGTAGATAACAAGAATTTTTTTTTTATTTCTAGGCTGTTAAGGTTTAGTTTTTTAAGCATAAATCAATGAGGTATGTTGACTTCCATGGATTCTTAACATTTATTTAAAATTCATGTGCATTTTAATAGGTTCATTATTTAATTTTAATAGTTTGTTTAATAAATTGTTTTGTTTTTTAGTCTTACACCAATCTTGCTTAAGATTATAATTATTTTACCTGTGATAATCAATTTGTTCATGAAGCTACAGTATTTTCATACTTTGATGAATTTGTTTTGCTTATATTTAGCTTAGGATTTTTGAATCTTTATTTTTTATAGCCTGTATCTTTCTTTTCTGTCAATATGAAGGTTAGTATCAAGATTATGCTAAGTTCATCAATGTGTTTGGGAATACCCATTTTTTTCTATTCATGTAAGAATTTGTATAAGATTTGTATTTTTTGTTTCTAGAAAATTTGGACCTGGAGCTTTTACTGTGAGGAAATTTTTGTGATCTGTGACAAAAATAAGTCATAATTTTGTTCAAAGGACAAAAAAACAGTTGAGAAGCTACATTGTTTGCTGTAACAGAAATAATTACTGCTATTTTTCAAGGAGGTTGTAAAGTTTAAATGAAGTATCCACATGGAAGTACCCAGAACAGTTCCACCCAAAGGACACGTGGATACATACATTATTTATAGGTGTATTAACCTGTTCTTCCAGCAGTCTCTCTAACCTTATTGGCAGCTGTTGTGCTCATTGTCATTTCCCTAATTTTTCTGGAATTTCAGAAGAACAAAGACTAACGTGAGCAGTTGTGCCCACTGCCATCTCATTCCAGTGCCGCCCTGAGACTCTACCATCTCCAGGCCTTAGGAAATAACAAGTATCATCTCTTGCTGAAGAATCAGGATCCTTTATCTAGCTCAGGTGAATCTGTTTCTTGCTGTGCAGTAAGTAAGAGACTGTCAGCCTCGGTTTCCTGTGTAGATATCATAGGGATTGGAGTTACTATCTAAAATGCCATCCAGGTCTAAGGCTACGTGATTTCTGTGACTGAATTTAAGTTATGACGTGCCACTACTTTGGCAGTTTTGGCTGACTTAAGCATTCTTTCCTTTTGCCCACCTGAAGGTAACTTTTGAGCTGTTGGGCTGTGTGACTGCAGAGTTTCACCTCAGGGGCTGCTCTATTGCAGTAGTTAATTTCACAATCCCTACATAGATTTTTGAATATAGAGTGATAGCTGTCAAAAGCAAGTAGTAGTTTTGTTGTTATCATGAACAAAAAGTTTCACTTTTCTTCCTCTTTCTTTAACCTTTACACTCAATTTTTCTAATTGTCTCATCAAACATCTTAAACACTGCACACTTCTTTTGCTTTGAAAATTCAGAATGGAAAATACACCATAGTAAAATATTGATAACAGGTGGGAGGAGTCAGCACTTGGGAGAAGGGGTGGGTCTCTCATCAGTGGCAGGTTAGAAGCACTGTCTAGAAGTGGAAAGTTCCAAATGTTTTGTGTTGGACTTTTTTTCTGATCTCACCCTTGGCAGTTTGATGTCATCTCAGCAGGTGCTGCCACTGTCAATGTCTGTCAGATTCTTTCTCTTGTACTGTGAACAGTGGAAAATGTACAAAAGAAATGATCATGATATTTCCTTCTCTCAGCCTCAAAAAGAGAAGTATTTCTCTATTATTCAAACAACCTTGCATATTAGCACGAGTAGAGTATGCAGGAATATGTGTGTGTGCACAAGTGTTTGTTTCTTGTGTAATAGACTTTGCCCTCTGCAAAGTAAGAGTGTACTGGACCTGCAGGGCATCAGCTGAGTCTCAAGGCAGTCCTGGTTTTCTGTAACCATCTGTTCAGAGGGTCTGATTTCTTATCCATTTATAATAAGAATGTTGAATTAGGTGATCTCCAAGCTTGGCTGGTAATATTTCTGATGCAATGATTTTTAACTTGCAGTTAAATAATGTTAGAAATTATCTTAATAAGGTTAATAATTGTGTTTGGGCAAATTATAGTCTCTTTAGAATAGATATTAAAATTCTGTGCCAAGGGATGTTTTGTGGTTTTCAAAACAAAGGTCATCTTCAAACCCTCTTTTCTATCCATGTTTACAGGGATCAGAGCAGACATCCTGATTCCTGCAATTCATGGCTTCGTGAACTTGGGGAAATGATTGCATTTTCCTGAGCCTCATTTTCCTCACTTGCAAAGTGGAATAATCTCCAGGTTTGCTGTCTGACCCAGTAAGATATTCCTTGCTTACAAAGGCTCTTAGTAAACAAAAGTGGGCAAAACAAATGCTAGTTGTTATTATTTCTCAGAGAATCAAACACATTTTTTTTCAGTAAAGAATTTGAGTCTCAAGGGGATCCAACATGGCGGCGAGTGGGGAGGCAGCGCTTTCAGTACCTCCTCAATAACGGGGTCAGAGAGACGCATTGATACACTTAGATTCCACCTGCTGAGAAACTCCTAGCAAAATTCCACTAAAGAGAGACCGGCCCGGAATTGGTAGGATTTATGGAGGTGACAGTTTGCCCCAGACGAGTGAATCTCCGCCACGCAGCGCAGAGGTCCAGACCCGCCAGCCGCTGCCCGCGGGACTCGGCGACTGTCGGCTGTCTGCACGCGGCCCCTGAGTCTGGGCGGATAGCCTCCGAGGCGCAGTGCAGCAGGAGCGGTGCAGGGACTCTAGGAAGAGGTCTCTCGCCAAGCCTTCATGAAATAGCGAACGGGGAGCTGAAACCAACCAGAGACAGACCAGTCCCACCCCTCCCTTCGGACACTCCGGCAAGGAGCCTGGGGCCCGCCATAGCAGAGAGGTGACATCACCGGAGTTCCGCCGACGGAATTCCTTCCCAGCGGAATCCACGTTAGCAGGTGTGTGACTCCCATACCCTCCAGATACAAGCAGCCAGGAAACCTCGGGAATCTCTCCAGGGGCGTGTCTGTAGGGAAGCAGAGGGGATTCCAGATCCCCACCTCCCCTTAACACCAGCGGCGACACCCAAGATCTTAGCCGCCAGTATCTGGGGGCGTGCCCACCAAAGGGGTCTGGAAAAATTAAACTGTTGGTTCCCAGATCACCCCACCACAGCACTGGGGCTTAGATGAATGACAGAGAGGGTGTTCATCGTTCGGGATATAGGACACGCGGTGGGGCTGCAAGTGTAATCAGATCCTTGGGGAACCGCCTCCGGTGAACAGGACCTGGCTGGCTGGCTGGGAGGAGGAACAGGGGGAGGGGCCGGATAAGTGAAAGAAGTGAAAGGGCTCTGGACTAACAGGATTGAGAGACTCCCAGGAGCCGCCTTACAGGGATTTCTGTCAGCACATAGAGGGCAGAAGCTCGGCTGGGAGGGCACAGCTCCACCTACTGGAAGAGAAGAAAATGGGATTCAGCCATAGAACAGGTAATTTCAGGCTGCTATTCGCCTGCGGCTAGCAGAAAAATTACTCAGGCTCATTGCTAAATAACCCGTGGAAACTGCTTCTTGGAGCCTGCTCTTATCAGAGCATACACCGAGCACGGAGCGGCCGAGCTCCGGCTCCTGGAACTGCGCTGGCCCAGGGCTGAGGAGCCCGCGGAGACTGCTTCTCGGTCTGGGTCCTGCTGAGTACTGTGGAGGTGGATGCCAACCGAGCCTTCGTGGGCAGTGGCAGCAGGACTGAGACGGGGCCTGTGGGGGCCGGTCGGGACTCACCCGTTGCTTTGGTCGCCTGGCGGAGGGAACGAGATGCCGCTGTTCGCAGGGGATGCCAGCATGGCAGAGATCTGATGTCATCGGAGAGCGGCCGAGGAGAGAACTTCATCGGTGCCAGCGGCGACAGAAACAGTTGGTCTCCTGGTAGGGAGGGTGAGTCACAGATACCCGAGTATCTCTCGCTTTGTTGTCGAGCCAGAGGGGAGGAGCGGGGCCGCTGCCCGCGCCTGCAAGGTAGGCAGACCTGCAACCAACCTGCAGATCAGGCCCAGAGGTCTGCGGGCGTGGTAGGAGGGGCAAGGCAGAGCCGCCGCCCGCGCCTGCAAGGTAAGCAGACCTGCGACAGAGCGGCGGATCAGGCCCAGCGGACTGCCAGCGAGGTACACACTTCACCCCAACTGGAGTAGGGGCAGAGCAGAGCCTTCGCCCGCGCTCATATCAGGCCCAGTGGCCCGCCTGTGTGGTGGTCACGTGACCCCAATTGGAGTGGGGGCGGAGCGGAACTGCCACCAGTGCCCACAGGGTGGGCAGACCGGCGACCAACCTGCAGATCAGGCCCAGCGGTCCGCGGGCGTGGTAGGAGGGGCAGGGCAGAGCCTTCGCCCCCACCTGCAAGGTAGGCAGACCTGCGACAGAACGGCGGATCAGGCCCAGGGGTCCGCGGGCATGGTAGACACCTCACACCAATTGGAGGAGGGGCAGAGCAGAGCCCCCGCCCGCGCCTGCAAGGGAGACTTTTCAACTATACAAGAGCAATATAAATATATAGGGGGGGGGAAATTTCAAAAACACAACAGTTTCACCAAGCAGAAAGAAAGGCAAGCAGTATGAAAAGACAAGGAAAGAAAGGACCACAAGCAATGCAGGTCAACTCAACTTTAGAAGAGGTAACAGCTGCAGCAGATGGTATGTCAGATAAAGAATTCAAGATATACATGCTTCAGATGATCTGGAGTCTCAAGGAAGACATTAGACAGCAAAATCAGACAATGAAAGATCACTTCAACAATGAATTACACAAACAAATCCAGGAAGCAAAACATCAACTATACAGGGAGATAGAGGTTATAAAAAACAAACAAACAGAAATCCTAGAAATGCAGGAAGCAATAAACCAACTTAAAAACTCAATTGAGAATACTACCAGCAGAGTAGAACACTTAGAAGATAGAACATCAGACAATGAAGACAAAGTATTTCAACTTGAAAAGAACATAGACAGCTCAGCAAGACTGTTAAGAAACCATGAGCAGAACATCCAAGAAATATGGGATAACATAAAGAGACCAAACTTAAGAGTCATTGGGATACAGGAAGGTATAGAGGTCCAAACCAAAGGAATGAGCAATCTATTCAATGAAATAATATGAGAAAACTTCCCAGACTTGAAGAATGAGACAGAATCCCAAATCCTAGAAGCCTACAGGACGCCGAATGTGCAAAATCATAAGAGATCCACACCTAGACACATTATAATGAAGATGCCCAACATACAGAATAAGGAGAGAATTTTAAAAGCTACAAGAGAAAGGAAGCAGATTACATTTAGGGGTAAGCCAATCAGGATAACAGCTGATCTTTCAACACAGACTCTGAAAGCTAGAAGATCCTGGAATAACATATTTCAAACACTGAAAGAAAATGGGTTCCAACCAAGAATTGTGTATCCAGCGAAATTAAGTTTCAGGATGGAAGATGAAATTAAAACCTTCCACGATAAACAAAAGTTAAAAGAATTTGCAGCTAGAAAACCATCTCTTCAAAACATCCTCGGCAAAACATTACAGGAAGAGGAAATGGAAAATAACAATGAAAACCAACAGTGGGAGGTAGGACAGTAAAGTGGGGGAAAATAATCAAAGAGGAAAACAAACCATGTTTAGTAACATAAATAAACAAATATGGCTGGAAGAACAACCCATATCTCAATAATAACCCTAAATGTTAATGGCTTAAACTCACCAATTAAGAGACACAGGCTAGTAGAATGGATCACAAAACAAGACCCAACAATATGCTGCCTACAGGAGACTCATTTGATAGGAAAAGAGATACATAGGCTGAAGGTGAAAGGTTGGGAAAAATCATATCACTCATATGGACTTCGGAAACAAGCAGGAGTGTCCATACTCATATCAAATAAAATAGATTTCAAGCCAAAGTTAATCAAAAGGGATAAAGAGGGACACTACATACTGCTTAAGGGAACCATTCACCAACAAGACATAACAATCATAAATATATATGCCCCAAACAATGGTGCAGCTATGTTCATCAAACAAACTCTTCTCAAGTTCAAGAGTCTAATAGACCACCATACAATAATCATGGGAGACTTCAACACACCTCTCTTGCCACTGGACAGATCTTCCAAACAAAAGTTGAATAAGGAAACTATAGAACTCAATAACACAATTAACAACCTAGACTTAATCGACATATATAGAATATACCACCCAACATCAAGCAGTTACACTTTTTTCTCAGCAGCACATGGATCCTTCTCAAAAATAGATCATATATTATGTCACAGGGCAACTCTTAGACAATATAAAGGAGTAGAGATAATACCATGCATCCTATCTGATCATAATGGAATGAAACTGAAAATCAACGATAAAAGAAGGAAGGAAAAAGCATACATCACTTGGAGAATGAACAATAGGTTACTGAATGATCAATGGGTTATAGAAGACATCAAGGAGGAAATTAAAAAATTCTTAGAGATAAATGAAAACACAGACACAACATATCGGAATCTATGGGACACATTGAAAGCAGTTCTAAGAGGAAAATTCATTGCTTGGAGTTCATTCCTTAAAAAAAGAAAAACCAACAAATAAATGATCTCATACTTCATCTCAAAATCCTAGAAAAAGAAGAGCAAAACAACAGCAAAAGAAGTAGAAGGCAAGAAATAATTAAAATCAGAGCTGAAATTAATGAAATCGAAACAAAAGAAACAATTGAAAAAATTGACAAAACTAAAAGTTGGTTCTTTGAAAAAATAAACAAAATCGACAGACCCTTAGCCATGCTAGCGAAGAGAAGAAGAGAGAGAACTCAAATTACTAGCATACGGGATGAAAAAGGCAATATCAAAACAGACACTTCAGAAATACAGAAGATAATCAAAAATTATTTTGAATCCTTATACTCCAATAAATTAGAAGATAGTGAAGGCATAGATAAATTTCTTAAGTCATATGATCTGCCCAGATTGAGTCAGGAGGATATAGACAACCTAAACAGACCAATATCAATTGAGGAAATAGAAGAAACCATCAAAAGACTACCAACTAAGAAAAGCCCAGGACCGGATGGGTATACAGCAGAGTTTTACAAAACCTTTAAAGAGGAACTAATACCAATACTTTTCAAGCTACTTCAGGAAATAGAAAAAGAGGGAGAACTTCCAAATTCATTCTACGAGGCCAACATCACCCTGATACCTAAACCAGACAAAGACACTTCAAAGAAAGAAAACTACAGACCAATATCTCTAATGAACCTAGATGCAAAAATCCTCAATAAAATTCTGGCGAATCGGATACAAAAACATATCAAAAAAATTGTGCACCATGATCAAGTAGGATTCATCCCTGGGATGCAAGGCTGGTTCAATATACGGAAATCAATAAATGTTATTCACCACATCAATAGACTTAAAAATAAGAACCATATGATCATCTCGATAGATGCGGAAAAAGCATTCGACAAAGTACAGCATCCCTTTATGTTCAAAACTCTAGAAAAACTAGGGATAACAGGAACATACCTCAATATTGTAAAAGCAATCTATGCTAAGCCTCAGGCTAGCATCATTCTGAATGGAGAAAAATTGAAGGCATTCCCTCTAAAATCTGGAACAAGACAGGGATGCCCTCTCTCACCACTTCTGTTCAACATAGTTCTCGAAACGCTGGCCAGAGCAATTAGACAGACGAAAGAAATTAAAGGCATAAAAATAGGAAAAGAAGAACTTAAATTATCACTATTTGCAGATAACATAAAAATAGGAAAAGAAGAACTTAAATTATCACTATTTGCAGTTGACATGATTCTATACCTAGCAGACCCAAAAGGGTCTACAAAGATACTATTAGAGCTAATAAATGAATTCAGCAAAGTGGGAGGATATAAAATCAACACGCATAAATCAAAGGCATTCCTGTATATCAGCGACAAATCCTCTGAAATGGAAATGAGGACAACCACTCCATTCACAATATCTTCAAAAAAAATAAAATACTTGGGAATCAACCTAACAAAAGAGGTGAAAGACTTATACAATGAAAACTACAGAACCCTAAAGAGAGAAATAGAAGAAGATCTTAGAAGATGGAAAAATATACCCTGTTCATGGATAGGCAGAACTAACATCATCAAAATGGCGATATTACCAAAAGTTCTCTATAGGTTTAATGCAATGCCAATCAAAATCCCAACGGCATTTCTTGTAGAAATAGAGAAAGCAATCATGAAATTCATATGGAAAAATAAAAGACCCAGAATAGCAAAAACAATGCTAAGCAGGAAGTGTGAATCAGGCGGTATAGCGATACCAGACTTCAAACTATACTACAGAGCAATAGTAACAAAAACAGCATGGTACTGGTACCAAAACAGGCGGGTGGACCAATGGTACAGAATAGAGGACACAGAAACCAATCCACAAAACTACAACTATCTTATATTTGATAAAGGGGCTAAAAGCATGCAATGGAGGAAGGATAGCATCTTCAACAAATGGTGCTGGGAAAACTGGAAATCCATATGCAACAAAATGAAACTGAATCCCTTTCTCTCGCCATGCACAAAAGTGAATTCAAAATGGATCAAGGAGCTTGATATCAAATCAGAGACACGCCGTCTGATAGAAGAAAAAGTTGGCTCCGATCTACATACTGTGGGGTCGGGCTCCAAATTCCTCAATAGGACACCGATAGCACAAAAGTTAATAACTAGAATCAACAAATGGGACTTACTCAAACTAAAAAGTTTTTTCTCAGCAAAAGAAACAATAAGAGAGGTAAATAGGGAGCCTACATCCTGGGAACAAATCTTCACTCCTCACACTTCAGATAGAGCCCTAATATCCAGAGTATACAAAGAACTCAAAAAATTAGACAATAAGATAACAAACAACCCAATCAACAAATGGGCCAAGGACCTGAACAGACACTTCTCAGAGGAGGACATACAGTCAATCAACAAGTACATGAAAAAATGCTCACCATCTCTAGCAGTCAGAGAAATGCAAATCAAAACCACCCTAAGATACTGTCTCACTCCAGTAAGACTGGCAGCCATTATGAAGTCAAACAACAACAAGTGCTGGCGAGGATGTGGGGAAAAGGGTACACTTGTACATTGCTGGTGGGACTGCAAATTGGTGCAGCCAATTTGGAAAGCAGTATGGAGATTTCTTGGAAAGCTGGGAATGGAGCCACCATTTGACCCAGCTATTCCCCTTCTAGGTCTATTCCCTAAAGACCTAAAAGAGCATGCTACAGGGACACTGCTACATCGATGTTCATAGCAGCACAGTTCACAATAGCAAGACTGTGGAACCAACCCAGATGCCCTTCAATAGATGAATGGATTAAAAAAATGTGGCATTTATACACAATGGAGTATTACTCTGCATTAAAAAATGACAAAATCATAGAATTTGCAGGGAAATGAATGGCATCAGAGCAGATTATGCTAAGTGAAGCTAGCCAATCCCTAAAAAACAAATGCCAAATGTCTTCTTTGATATAAGGAGAGTAACTAAGAACAGAGTAGGGACAAAGAGCATGAGAAGAAGATTAACATTAAACAGAGATGAGAGGTGGGAGGGAAAGGGAGAGAAAAGGGAAATTGCATGGAAATGGAAGGAGACCCTCAGGGTTATACAAAATTACATACAAGAGGAAGTGAGGGGAAAGGGAAAAATAATACAAGGGGTAGAAATGAAGGACAGTAGAGGGGGTAGAGAGAGAAGAGGGGAGGGGAGGGGAGGGGGGATAGTAGAGGATAGGAAAGGTAGCAGAACACAACAGACACTAGTATGGCAATATGTAAATCAATGGATGTGTAATTGATGTGATTCTGCAATCTGTATATGGGCTAAAAATGGGAGTTCATAACCTACTTGAAGCAAAGTGTGAAATATGATATATCAAGAACTATGTAATGTTTTGAACAACCAACAATAAAAAATAAAAAAAAAAGAATTTGAGTCTTGGGTGCTTGTGACTTTACAAAGGATTCCGTGGTGACTACGTGGCTGATGAGGGACCAGATCTCTGAAATCCATGCACTTGCACTGGGAAGCCTCAAATTTCCAGGTGTGTGACTCAGACTCCTTATCTTTCTCATCTCTGTGTGTGTGTGTGTATGTGTGTGTGTATGTGGTATTTTAACAAACACATCATTACCAATCTGCTGAAATTATTTCTGTGCCTCCTTCATATCTGTTGATTTTAGTTTAATAGTGGTTCAAAATCCACCCTCCTTGTTAACATTTTCTTTGTTTTATTTGGAGGGCATTTTATTACTGAAAATGCAAGAACCTAATTTTTACCCTCATATTTAAATAAAGCAAATTAGAGATGATGGATAAACTGGATGAGAGCTTTACATAATTTCAGAGCGCAGGAATGGAGAGGTGTTTTGGCCTCTTTGTGTGTGTGTTGTGGTGTGTGTTGTGGGTGGAGGGGTTTGTTCATTGGTGCTGACTACAAATGGGACTGAGCCTGGATGTTTGTGGTTTGGCTAGGGAAGAGAATAATAAAGGAGAGTATCCCAGATTGTCACCAAGGTTGAGAGAACTCTTCCCTCTGGCAAGTGGTCCCTGAGAAGACATGTGTGAGCACGCCATTGATTGGATATCAGTCTCTTGTTTCACTTAGGACAGTGGATGCTTTTGTTTTCTTTCTCAGCTGGAAAATGACTTGTTATGGCATTTGAACTCATTTCTCCACTGCAACTATTACTCCAGAAAAAAAGTTTTTGCTTTGTTTTTTTAAAAAAAAAATATATTGATTACCCATGGTCATAAGATTTTTGTGGTTCATTATTGTGGATTAAGTTGATTTAGAAGTTTTAATCAGATGCTGACAATTCATTTCTTAAGTATATACAGTCCATGAAATGTGTTTATAATTGCTGAAAAAGATTAGTTTAGTTCAAAGGAAAGACTGTGGAAAATGGCATTTTCAGGGTAACATATTCATTCTTTAAAGCTGAAAAGGTATATCCTGTTTTTAAATCTTCAACAAATTTAAATTGAATATTTACTTAGTATCTATTAAAGTTGTACATGTATGTATGCCTGTAGAATGTATACAAGTATTCATTCATTTATCCATTTCTGATTCATGAACAATGGTTTGGGATCTATTAGTTCCAATTCCTGTTTGGACTCAGGAATATCACATACCACTTGGCAGTCATGAGTAGAATTCAAGAGCAACATAATCAAATACATTAGATTATGCATTCAGAAGAACTCAAAGATGAGAGCTAATAATACATGTGGGATGTTAGTAGAAAAGAGAAAAATTTAAAAGTTGATTCATGTTGTGAAGACAGTGATGAAAAATGTTTACTTCTTATATTTTAAGGGTTAATAAGAGCAGTTTGACTGAAATAAAAGCTTGAGGTTGAATAAAAAATCTATGGAATAACATTTTAGGTGACTTTAAATGTCAGAAAGACTTCTAAATGAGAGTTACTGAAGCTGGAAAAGGGGGTATTTTAACAAATTTTAACAAAAGTGGTATTTTAACAAATACATTGTGTGAAATGAGGTGCAAGAGGATTTTGGTTTCGTTGCTCTCTTTTCCTAATTTCATTGAAATTACACATAGACACAGCTAAAATAGCAAATATTCTACAAGAAGTAGTATAAAGTCTTCTTATGACACACACACACAGTGAATCTCTAGTCCTCTTTCTCCTAATCAGCTTCTTGGAAGAAGGCATGTTCGGACTTAACTTCAGGCTCTTTTGGTTTATAACCTCTACATAACATATTTATATTGCTGTGTCCTGATTTTTTCAGATACCCACTTCCTGTTTCTCATCCTTCCAACATAGCTACTTGAATTCTTGTTTTCTCTTGAGGCTTTTCTGTTTGCCTGGCTGTTTTGAATTTTCACAGAGAAGTAACTTATTGTGTGTGTCTACCTTCATACACTGTGCTGGCCACTAAGCAGACTTTTTAAAAAATTTTTTTTAGAAGTTGATGAGCCTTTATTTTATTCATATATTTATATGTGGTATGTGGTGCTGAGAATCAAACCCAATGCCTCACACATTCTAGGCAAGTGCTCTACCACTGAGCCACAACCCCAGCCCATTAGTATACTTTTTATGCTAGAATCTTATGTGCTTCTGTTCTGAAATAAAATGTTGCAATTATGTAGATGATGATGTCCTCCATCTTTTTTTTTTTCATTTGAAATGTTCCTCTAATTTTCTCATTTTTCACGCCCATTTTTGCCCGTTTTGTTCTTTTCCCCTATTTCCTGGGAGAAAAGAACAAAAATCTTTAATTTTTGATCCTTCAAATGGTGTTTTTTCCCCTTTTTTTTCTCTTTGCTTTTACTTCCCAAAATATTTATTCTCAAATGTCCTTTTCAGATTACATCATTTGTTTGCTGTCTTTCCTTCTTCCTTTCTTCCTTCCTTCCTTCCTTCCTGTACTTGTAACATATCTTTTTAGCTATCTAAAGATAATAATTCCTTTTCCCTAATAATTTTAGTTACCCTTAGCCCTTTCTATTTGTCTTGTCTTCTTCCTGCTTTCCCATTAGAGGGCTTTCTTAATTGTTCTAGCAGTTGAATTAGATTTAAGAAGGAAAAATACAAAATTTCAGTGGGGAGTCTGTGTGGGCAAGGCTTGTCCTCCCGATCTTCATTGAAGATCACATGGTTGGGCTGCTTTGTAAGGTGATATTCAAGCTCAGTTTCCCCAGGTTTTCCATCTTGAGCTTCAAGTAAATGTCATGTTCCACGTGTACAATTCTGACTGGCCACGTTCTCAGATCCAACAAAGTAGGGGGACTTAAACTTTAGATGTACAATTTCTTAATCTTTCCAATTTTACTATGGCATACACGGAAATACCCAGTTCTTGATAATCAGCTAATTATATTAAAAAAATAAATCCTTAGTCTTCTAGTATTAGGGAGGGCAGTAGCCCAGCCACACAGAGTGATGGAGGAGATCTGCAGCTTTCCTTCTTTCTTCCTTTCCTTCCCTTCTCTTTTTCTTTCTTTACCTTTTTTTGCATTCTTCCTTTCTCTTTTTATTCTGAACCACATTTTAAATTGATCTTCTCATTTTTGTTTCCACCTCCAGTCTACTTGCAGAGGAAACTTGCCTTGTAGAATTCTGAATGTTCTGAGAGCTATGTAGTGTGAAATAGGTTGTTTTTAGGTTTCCCTATTTTTCTGGTGAAGAATTCAGTTTTTATTATATCTTCCATGTCATTCACTACCCTTTTATTTTCTTTTCAACTTTCAGCATTTAGTTGCTTTTATCTTTTAACCCAGTATCATCGTTCTTGAGGTTTATGTCTTAAAAAATACTTTTAATCTAATTTTTGAGGGATTTAGAAAGTGACTGAAGGAAACTATGACAAGTGATAATGAAGTAGGACATATGAGGATGAACACCTGAGGAATTTTCAGGAGGCAGTTTTACTGATTGCAGAGTTCAGAGGTGGCTCTCGCCTAAGAATTCTTCCTCTGAACAAGATTTTGGAAATTCTTTGAACTTTATACCCAGTGTGTGTGTGTTGGGGGTGGGTGTAGGGGAGGCTTGGAGGTTCACATCGTCTAGACCAGACACAGGTTTCACAAGTTTTTACCAAGAAAACAGAGGTAATACTTATTGAACAGCAAGCTTGCAGACTAACTCTGTCACACTTCTTGTGTACAAACCTGGCATTTACAAGAAAGAGGTAACTACTAACCACAATAATCTCTGCAGACATCCTGCTAATCTGACAAGAGAAGAAACTTAATTATGGCAAGGGTCTTTTGGGTAGGGATACCTGGTCTGCTTCAATAAATTTTCTGCTTTTAACTGGAAGTCACCAAGAGCTTTAACCTTGGTTTTGCTGATGTGGGATTACTGGATACAAAGTAACAAGTGATAAACTGCAAGGAAAATTCAATGGGATAAATTGGCTGATTTAGAAGAAAGAAATAAAGAGCCAAGGGTGATATTAGGACGTTTATGTGGGTTGACCAAAGTAATAGCATCAACACTAGAAATTATTAGAGTAGGATTGGCAAGCAGTTTTTAAAAATTTTTTTATTGGTGTATTATATTTATATATGGTAGTGGGATTCATAGTGACACATTTGTAGTTGCATACAATATAACTTGATCAATTTAATTCCCCAGTACCTCCTCTTTTCCTCTCCTCATTCCCCTGATCCTCCTCTACTGCACTGCTCTCTCTTTGTCATGGTTTGGATGTGAGATGTCCCCCAAAAGCTCATGTGTGACACAATGCAAGAATGTTCAGAAGTGAAATGATTGGGCTATACAAACTCTAACCAAAATATTTTTATGTATTCTTGATATTAATTCTCTGTTGGAGGAGTAGCTGGAAAATATTTTCTCCTGTTCTTTAGGCTCTCTCTCTCCTTGTTCATTTCCTTTGCTGCACAGAAGCTTTTTAGTTTGATGCCATCCCATTTATTCTTGGTATTATTTCCTGAGCTTTAGGAGTCCTATTGAGAAAGTTATTCACTGTCTGCACCTACATGGTGGAGTGTTGACCCTACATTTTCTTCTAGAATTTGTAAAGTTTCTGGTCTAAATCCTGCATCTCTGATTCTTTGATCCATTTGGAGTTGACTTTTGTGCTAAGTGAGAAACAGGGGATCTAGTTTCATTCTTCTACCTATGGTTATCCAGTTTTCCCAGCACCATTTGTTGAAAAGGCCATCTTTTTTTAATGTGTGTTTTTTGCATCTTTGTCAAGGATCAGGTGACTATCTGTGTGGATTTCTGTCTGTGTCTTCTAGTCCATTGGTCTACCTGTCTGTTTTTATGCCAGTACCATGCTGTTTCTGGAACTACAGTTCTGTAGTATAATTTGAATTTGGGTATTGTCTGTGGTCCATGTCTGTGGTGCACATGATTCTGCTGGAGCATAGGTGGCTTCTTCTGGTTTCTGGGGCACATGTGTCAATGGACCTGCATCTCTGGGCATGCTTGGGAGTAGCTGGCATCTGTGGAACTCATGTGTGTGGGCCAGTTGCCTTTGTGGTACATGAGGTGCTTCTGGGACCTGGTCAGCTTCTGCTGTTTGCTGGATTCACATAGCTATGGTCAGTGGTTGGTTCACTTGCTAATCCCCAATGCGGCATTCCTATATATATATATATATATATATATATATATATATATATATATATATATATGAAATAAATAAGGATGTTAGAATGGATGCTGAGTGTGAATTTTCATAATATTAAACATAATCACCTTCTTTGTTTACTCAATGTATGCAAATATTATCAGACAATAAAAACAGAAGTAACAAAGGCCTATACATAGTGCAACTATCCATTGTACAATTTAAAAATACTTAAACTTTTCACTCAAAGGGAGAAGCTTCACCTATTGATTATGAATTCATCTTTGAGTGATATGCATTTCCCTTTTTGTTCAATCACAATCCTACCATGATATTCTATAAACTAATGAATCAATTACAAATCTGTAAAGAGAAATTTTAAGGCATATAAATATGCATAAAATAGAGAAAGTATGAAAAGTCAGTCAATGAAGTGCATTACTACAACGATTTGATAAACTATGATGTAGTTAGAATGTCTTTTATCCACTATGCTTTAAATAATCCATTTTCTCCTAAACAATATGTTACTTGGATTCTTCAATGGGTGAGGGGTGACTTAATTCTTTACTCTTGTGGAGATATGACTCCTCAATTTTCATTCCAGTTTTGCCATAGCCTTCCAATTATTTCTAGTGTTAAATATAGAAATATTAGTGATATCCCCAAATAATCCCTTGCATATGAACATAATGTCCTTTGCCATATTGTCTTGTTGATTAATATGGTTATAATGAGGTGTCCCCTCCAAATCTCCTGTTTACGTACAAATGTTCAGAAGTGAAATGATTAGATTATGACAGTCCATCCAAGTCTGAGACTGATGGGGTCGTATGGTGTGAGTGTAGGTGAAGGATCACTGAATGTGAGCTCTGGAAGGGTGCATCTTCCCTGTGTGCCCCCAATCTCTGTCATCCCCACTTCCTTGCTGCTATCTGGGGAGTGTGCTGCACCTGTGGTGCATCCTGCCATGATGCTCTGCCTCACCTTGTGCCCACAGCAATGAAGTTGGCTATTTCTGGACTGAGAACTCTGAAACTGTGAGCCCCAAGCAAACTTTTCCATCTCTAAGTTGTTCTTGTCAGGTATTTTGATTATAGCAATGCAAAAGCTAACTAAAACAATGATCAAATACTTTGTTCAACATAATAACACACTTTTATGTGTGTTGATTCAATGATACAAAAAATGGCAGCATTAGCAATTCTTTTTCATATCCTTTTGTTGGCAAAAGTATTCTTCCTTTGGGAATGAATATTCATAACCAGCAGAGCCCCAAGTTGTAGTGACGAAAAGCAAAAACTTTGCAGTGGATCATTAGGAATAATAGTGAGAAGAACCACAATCCTAATTCTACTCCTTTGTTCTAAATTCATGAATTTTGGACATGAGAAAAATGGCATCATGTACAGGCACAGATTTAAAACATATTCCACATCATGTGACCTTTACATAGGGCAGCACCAAGCTTGCAAGGTATTATTGTGTAACTGGTGCCATCAACAGACAATTCCACAGTACAACTGCTTCTAAATGATGGGGCACCCAGAAAGACTAGTGACTCCCATGGGTATCGACCCACTGATTCACTTTCTCTTTATGTATAATAATTTCTTTGATTATAAGGAAAGGTACAGAATGGTAAATGTGACTTGAAGACTACAGATGGTAAGCTTGTAAATGCAGTCAGGTGGGAAGGTGAATCCTTTCTGTTCTCTTCCAGTGAGGAGTTCTTTCTATGCCCTCTTTGGAGGATAGGTCCAATTCATAGGGATTGATACCATACTTAAAGCTTAGGATTGATTTCTGCTGTTGGAAGAGGATAACCTTTTGTATCCGGAACAACTTGGGAGAGGGTAAATCTTATGACTGAAAGTGTACATATTGTCAAGTCCCACCATAGCTACTTTGTTCATGGACACTTTGAACAAGCCTTTGAGAAGTTATGGAAAAAAGAGGATTGAGAGAAAACTTTAATAAATTCTTCCTTTAAAGTCTCTGCTCCTGTATAGGGAGTATGCTTGGATGACAATTCATATCAGATACAAATATTCTCAAAATCTGAGCCAATTCTGAGAGATATAGCCTCATATCTATTTCCTGGATGCCTTAGTTCTTTAATTTGACAAACGTCCTTGAAAGCATATGATGTGTCCAGTTACTCTTAACATACAAGGTACAGTAGTATTCAAAATTCTGGACTTGTGGCACTCACATTATTAGTGTTCTAATCTTGACCCTTCTAGTCCTTAATTATCAAGGCAGCTTGTTAGTACTGACCAAAACTCCATATAAAGGCCTCCCTCTAGACATATTTTCTTCTAGGTAAAGTGAACAACCTGAGATGTCATTTGTGTCTACTGGAGGATTTCCTTCTGCATTCGACCAAGGGACTTTAATGCTGCCCATATGTACTTAACCTCACATGCAGAAATTAGCTAATTAGCTCAATGGATAAGAGCCCAGTGCTGATTTGAATGCAGGATGGGGCTCTGGTTCTCTAAGAGGAGAGTATCACACATTTTTGCTATTGATGACAAAAGGAATTATGAAAGAGTGTGTTTGTTTAGATTAGCACATAGACATCAACACTGACAAACACATATTCCAATAGTCATTTACTGATGATAGATTTGTGACTTCAATTTTACATGTGAAGTGATGTGGTTGAAAGGGCAGTAAACTGATTCAGATGGCTTATATTATGACCTTGATTTTACTATAGACTTGCTAAGAAAATCATCTAACATATCCTATAAAGACTGTAGTAACGTTTGACTTAGCTATTTCTTAGGATCATTGTGAGGTTAAGATATGAGAATGCTATAAAATGTTTTATGTTGTATATGAAAAATACATATGTACAACTTACAATGAAGATATTTGTCAAAACATCATTGTCTAAATATTTAATAATAGTGGTGATTTAAATAAATATTGTTTTACTCAGATTTTTCACTGCTGTGACTAAACGGCCCAACCAGCCCAACTGTAGAAGAGGAAAAGTTTATTTGAGGGCTCAGAGTTTCAGAGGTCTTAATCCATAAAAGGCCAGCTCCTTTCCTTGGGACTTGAGGTGAGGCAGAACACCATGGCAGAAGAATATGTACTTAACCTCACATGCAGAGGTTATGAATATGGCAGCTCACATGATGATCCGAAGGCGGAGAGAGGTGTCCACTTGTCAGATGCAAATATATACTGAAATGCCATACCCCCAATTCCCATGTACTCCAGCCACACCCTACTAGTTTAGTCTGCATCAGGGGATTAACTGATTGAATTAATCAATCATTGAAGACTCTCACAACCCGATAATTTCTCCTCTGAACCTTCTTGCATTGTCTCACACATGAGCTTTTGGGGGATACCTCACAGCCAAACCATAACAAATATAAAGTGGATAATTATGTTTCCCAGGAATATTTAATAACTTACAGAATTTTTCATTAAGTAATGTTATATGACTATCTACTCAATAAAATTGTAATATAAACCTAAATTTGAACAGAAAAAAATTATAAAATTTTGACAATGGTTTTTGAAGAACTTTTGGGTTGAAAAATTATATGTGATGTTTGTTTTCTTCCTATTTTCCTGATTTATGAATACATTGCAAAAGGTGTACTATGTATAGTCCAGGGGGAAAAACTTGAGAAATTATTTACATTCATATTATTTTCCCTTTATATTTAGAGAGTAGAACTCTAACAATCATAGAAGATTAAAAACGGAAACAAAGCTTTCCCCTCCTTCTTTCACTCTGTTGATTTGCATAGTTTAGGTTGCTGATCAGTAACTCTATGAGATCAGTGTTACTATGTTCTTCATTTTACAGAGGAGAATATGGAGGCACTGAGATCAAATCACTCGTCTAGGTCCAAATCAAAATCACATACCTAGGACTGGGGTTGTGGCTCAGTGGTGGAGCACTGGGTTTGATCCTCAGCACCACATAAAAATAAATGAATAAAATAAAGGTCCATCAATGTCTAAAAAATATTTTTTAAGAGTAGAAAATCTTTTAAAAAATAATATAACCAATAGTTTGCATAGTTAGGATTTGGAGATGGTTTGGCACTCTAGTCTGAACTTCTCATTTTTATACTACAGGACATATTGATACTCACTATTGTTCCTTGTCTCTAATGTATAAGACACAACCCCTGCCCTGTAGGAGTTTTATTGTTGCAAAGAGATGAAAATATGCATATATATTAAAATACAGGAGGATAAGTTAATCCAGATGTGAATGAAGTCACGGAGGAGTTAAGAGGAATATGTCACTTCCCTGGGCAGAGAAGGAAGGCATTAGGTAAAAGCTTCATTGAGAGGTGACATGCAATCTGGGTATTGGAGGAGAAGAAGCAGCTGGCTAGGCAGAAACATCAAAGGGCTAGCTGGGCAGAGTGCTCTAGTAACCCCTCCGTGATCAGGCCACTCAACCTTGTATTCCCTGCCTTAGACTTGGTGGCCATTGCATGGTGAGAAAACATTCAAATAGACTCTCACACTTGTGGACCAGACAAGAGATGATAACCAAGGTACAAGGAGTTTACTGGGACTGGAGCAAGATAGTCTTATATATTCCCATCTGTGATCAAGATATGCTGGTGGTGTGTCTAAGTCGTTCCTCCTTCCTGGATCATCCTGTTCCTACAAGGCCAACAGAACATGCTGTGCCAGTTAGTGAAATCTCTCAAGTGTTTTGGAGTCATCATTTTGAGTTAAATTGAAACTTTTCATTTACTCTTGGATAAACATAATTTTCTTTTTAGTGTTTTTAAGAGGTGTAATTAAAAAGCTTAACGAAAGCAAATTTTGCCAAACATTAAAAAATAACAAGTGAAGCACTCTGATGTTGAACAAAGAACAAAAGAAACCCAAAAGATGTAGAAGATACTTTCAACTACAGATTAACTTTACATTTAGAGAGGTAGGGCATTTCATACAAATAGCTTAGGGTGTTATTGAATCTGTGTTAAAAACTGAAACTTTGGTGAGAGTTAACATGAAGGATAGAAATGTCCATTCCAGATGTCAATGTAGCCAAAGAAAATAGGAATTACTTTCTATCCTTACTGATTACCCCTTAGAATGCAAGAAACGACATAGAGATATGTAAAGGAAGACATAGAGATATGTTTTGTGGATACACTCAGGTTTGTGAAAGGTAAAGGTACTGTTTATGGTTTTTATACTTATATTATGTTGTCAGTAGAAATATACAGACTTGAAAATCTCACATCTAAACTTGATTCTTAGTAGTTCATGTGTTTATACATTAATTGCATAGTAATGCTATAAAATTAACCTTAAAAAAATCAAACGTTTCAGTAAGTTTCATTCTCAGTGTTTATGGACAGAGTTGGTTTTTGTTAATGAGGTTTTAGAAACAATCTTTATCACCAAACCTTAGAAACTGTTCTCAAAGTGCTGGCTGAGCCACTGAGCTCTTTTCTGGAGAGCATGCCATAAAATTATGAAAGCAACTGCTGTAAACTGTTGTGGACTGTGATAAAAAATGTGGATTATTGGTATGTTGGAATAAAATGGAAAGCAAAACAAATGTCAGGGTTTCTTAAGGAAGCAGAGAGGTAGGTAGATTTTCCTGGCTCCAAGTGAAACAAGTGAAAGGATTAAAAACTTGAAAACTTGTCCCAGGGAAATAATGGGGGTGGGCACTACTTATTTATATTATTAAAATGTATTTCATTTTCCTGATTAAATTTTGATCCAATTCATAACCTCTTTCTGAATGTTCCTAGGAAACCTAATACCTTGGCTAATGATGCCTACGAGTGAATAATCATTAATGAATCTGCTCTTCCCTTCTGCCCCCTACACTGTGATTTATACATTTCTTGTTCTAGGATAATGCATTCATTGTTCCTGGAATCTTTCCTGGCCCCATCAGTCCCTTGTCAGTGACACTCAGTGTGCCTTTGCACGGTGACTTTGCGGGTGGTCTGGTGTCCTCCTTGTCACCCTTTTATAATAGTCTCCCAAATTGCCTCCCTGCCCTCAGGAACCTAGCACTTTCTTCCCACCCCATCCCCAACCTCAACCTCAGCTCTTCTCTACATGTTGCTACAGGTCTTACATCTTATCTCTACACTGATATTAAATTTTAGGTACCTGTGAAATAAACTCCAAACTCCTTAGCACTGAGATATTGGAACAAACATCCCCATGAATTCTAACAGCCCCTATTTCCCAACCCAGAGCTCATCTACCTCCAGCTCTCTGGTTCTCTCCTGTCTCTGCACCAATGGAATATATGTGACACTCCAGCCTCACTCCTATAGCATGTCCTTAAAGGCCCATCTTTTTCCTATTTTCCTTTTCTTATGCAATCCTGTTGACTCCTTTTGCTTATGAACTCTAGCATTGCAGCAAATACATATTTTCCCAAACTACAGCTGGTTAATTGTCCACATAGCTCTATCTTCCTTCATAGATAATAGGCTCATTGAAGGCCTATGTTTCTTCTCTTAGTCTGTCCTTCACCCAAGTAACAATATCAGTTTTCTGCTAATAATAGGCCTTAAAAAATATATTTCTTGCCTCATTAAACAAAATATTTTGTTAACCAATATGTAATTTGATGTAATTTTAAGTATAGCTCTATGTAACCAATACAAACTAAGAGATTCAAATTGAATATTCACATTTATATTTAAATAAGTCAGTGGATGATGATATAATGGAAGCACATTTTGTTTATTCGGAAAAAAAAGTATGTGCCAAACCCTGAGTTGGTGCTGATCTGTTGGCTGGGGTCAGTCACTGATTTGAAGGGAGATATTGTGTATCTCCCATTTCCCAAGATTGTATCGAGAGCTCCACTGGAAAAATGAATGAATATAACTCTACACTTAATGATCTTACAGTATAGTTTCAGAGAAGGACAGTACAAGTACTGATCCTAGTGTTTTATAAAGGCAGTGTCATAGAGGAAGGCAGACAATGTTTGGGCTAAGAGGAGTGGTAGAGTGTTGGAGAAAGGCTTTCTCAGCGCACCTACTTATTCCAGGTGGGCATAATGGAGAGGAAATCACAAGAGAACCTTGGACTTTTATAAGGAGTTAAATACGGCTTGGTGAAGAGAGTGTGTGGATGTACCAGTGGAAGTCAGAGCAGGTGTTGTAAAAGAAGAGGCTTGGAAAGAAAACAGGCTGGACAATGGAGTTGTGGAGCTCCTTGTGTTGACCTTAGAGTTCAAATGTTGTTCAGAAGAACTTGGGAAGGCATTGAAAGTTTTGAATAGGTAAAGGACATAATTAGAATATAGATAAATACTGGAATATTTAGAAATTATATTTGAGGACCTTTATCCATCCTCTCTCTCTTTTTCTTCTTTTCTTTCTTTCTTTCGTATTGGGGATTGAACACAGGGTACTTTACCACTGAGCTATAACCCCATGCCCTTTTATCTTTTAATTTGAAAGAAGGCCTTAGAGCCTCACTAAATTGATGAGGCTGCCCTCAAATTTGTGATCCTCCTTCCTCAACCTCCTGAATCATTGCGATTACAGTCTTGCACCACCTTACTTGGCTACATCAGCATCTCATTTATTCCTCTCCTTACCAGATAGGTGATATTTATCTCAAATATAGAGGAGGAAAGTGAGCCATATCTATATCTTCTTTTCGTTGCTCTCAGGGCTAGCTTTCTTTCATTATGTACTTCTCTGTCTCCAAGTCACTTCCTCAAAGAAGGTTTCTCTGACAATTCGACCTGAATTTCTTTTTCTATGGTGGCAAGACAGAGTGAAGAGTTCGGGAAGAAACGAAGGGATGGGATTTTAGTAGGTTGAGTAGGGTAGGCCCCATTGAGGAGTTGACATTTGGGCAAACTTTCAAGCTGGTGAGGGGATTACTCATGAAGATATCTTGGGAGGAACTTCCTGGGTGCTATCAGCCAGTCCAATGGCATGAGGCAGGATCATGCTTGGGTTGTTCAAGGCACAACAGAGAATGGAGCTGGAGCACATCCCGACTACCCTTAACAGAATATCTGTAGAGAACAGGCATGCAGTGAATAGTTTTTGAACAAATAAATGAATAGATGAAGAAATGTCATAGAAAGGTTCTCAGCTGGTTTGCTCTATCCCAGATCTTTTCTTCTATATTAACCTGACTTTCAATAAGTAATCCCTAGATGTCTGAGATCATTTAAACAGTGTTCAAGCAGCATCTTTATGCATGGGCATCCATGAAGGATTCCATGCAAAACCCATCAACAGTTTACCTTGCAGCTGTGTGTGCCATCTCTGCAGACAAATACCCTTTCATGTGTCTTTATAAGAAGCAACAGTGACACACAGTGGTCGGTTGGGTGAATCAGACATGTTCTCCCTCCAGATAACACAGGAGGAACAGCAGATGTTTCTCAGACTTTCTTTCTTTGGAAAGTTGGTTGTCTTGTTAATTCAGGCAGGTATTAACTACCCAATATATTCAGCATATCCCTCGTTGTAAGCTGTCAGGCTGTGACACAACATCACATAATGTGACGTTACATGATACATAATGCCTGAATTAAAAAAAAAAAAAAAAAAAACCCAGACACTTCTTTCAGTGAAATAGTAGGTGGGTAATCTGAATATTTGGGGTAATTGGCTCTAGGAAGAGGGAGGCATCATTATCTCTGGCTCCCTAGCGAGCGTTAATTAGCCATATTGCTTCATTGTGTGACAAAGAGAGCACTGCTAGTAGTGCTAAATCTATAATGACACCCTGGCTTTAGGAGCACAGGTATTTTAAACTACCTTGACTGACTGACATGTAGGTAATTCTATTCAGAGCCGAACAGTGAACTCAGATGGTTGGAACTGTCTCTCCTCAGAGGTGCAGGAGTTTGTTGTGACTCTGAGGTTTCCTTTCCTTTGTCTTGCCCCTCCCCCAAGCCAAATAGTCCTCCAAATGGGGAGATCATCAGTATTCCCGACAGCAGGCCTGTGTTCTACCTGTGCTTTAAGAACAATACATCTATGTTTTTGAAGCATCAAGTTCTGCAGACAGAGATTCAATAGCTCTGAGCATTTATGGATGGGCCATGACAGCTAGGAAGGGCTTTCTGGGGCCCTGTGAGCCCCTTTAATCTTTTGTTTGCAGATATGGCAGGAAGGCTACTTGCAAGGTGAAAAACTTCTTACCGGCTTAGTTTTCTGGGCCTGACATTCAATATTTTCATAATAATAAAAGTAATAATAATAATAATAATAATAATAATAATATCAGAAATAGGCTGAATAGCAACGGAAAAACATCAGTGTAGTGGTTTGGCTCTCTTATGGGGTGGAGAGATAAATTGTCCTACACATAGGAAGGTGATGCTGCTTGTCCTCAACACATAGGAAATGCTTTAGGACTCTCTATATTTTTATCCCAGTTGGGACTGTGGATTCCCCCCAAGCATCCACATCCTTGGAGACCATGCATGCATAATCAGGAGGTAGGTGGTTCTTATGGCCTCTTCAAAAGCTTAAAAATTGCTTATAAATGTAAAAACTCTGACTACTGTGTCTCTGTGTGTGTGTGTGTGTGTGTGTGTGTGTGTGTTCAAGAAAAAGGATAAAGAATGATGAAAAGAGATGTATTGAGGAAGAAGGATATCAAGATAAGACAGTCAAAGTCTTGATTTTAGGGAAAGTGAAGGACACTCCTATAAGTGGCCTTTTGCCTTTCTCCTGTTTCCAGTGTTGCAAAATCCATAAAAACTCCAGAATGGAGCCTCAATTTCTAACTGCAATTTTTTTCAGGTCCCAAGGATTTTAATTGTCTTTGTATGTGAAAGTTGAGACTTCCACATACCTCACTGAACAAAGAATGATTGTTAAGTAATTTAATTTTACATGGGAATAATTAAAGATTACATGGGAATGTTACACTAGTAATACATTTTGATTGGTTGCTACCAACAGAAGGCCCTACTGTTTGTCAGGATTCCTGATAAGGCTTCATCTTGAAGATGGAGGTTTAAATGATATTAATTTGATGCTTAGGGATCCTCTTACACAGAATACCCAATTTCTCCCAGTTGAATTGGAAAATCTCAAAACATAAGCCACAAATTTTAGTGATTCTGGCTGTTTCTGTGTTTTGGCAAATGGATCTTATCTTACATAGTGAAAACAGTAATGGATTACTTATGACTGCTATAGTATTTTATAGCTTGAAGAAGATTTAGAAATAATCTAGACTCTGCAGAGTTGGAGAAACTGAGGTGCAGACACACCAAATAAAACTTGCTCAAACTAGTTATGAGACTAGTTAGGGACAAAACAAAAAGTTCAACTGAGTTGTTACTATCAGTCAAATGCTTTTCCAGATAGAGCATTTAATCCATTCTTAGTTCTTTATGAACTCCTATGGGTAAGGAGAAATTCAAAACAATTTATGATGACTTGGCTTTCATCTTGCTGGCTTCCTCTTGTGAGAAGTATTGGATTTCCCAGTCCTCAAACTCTGTGGGCTCACATCTCTGAGAGACACCTTTCTCGGTGGATGGACTATTCTGGTTGACCTTTTACCTCATAAACCTTTTAGGGTCCCTGAGGCTGATTCTTGGTCTGGCTTTCTATTTGTGACATTACATCCACGTCTAACATCAGTATTAGTTACTTTTCTGAATGGTAATTTGATTTTGCCTCTGGATTTTTCATGCTTCTAGCTCTCTGACTTTAATTCCCAAAGGTGGGTTAAAAATAGAATCACTTCTAAGAGTAAGAAGAAAGAAATTTTGTTAAAATGTTTTTTGCCTAGAGCACTTATTTAGATTTGAGATTCTTATTGGGAATTGATATTTTAAATCAGGATGGAGCATGCAAACACAGAACATAGAGAATAAATGGAAAAGGGAGAAGGAACAGAAACCAGAACTAAGACATTAGAAATCCTGCAGATCTCAAAAATTGGCAGATCTCAAAATACATTGATAAATCAAATAAAATAATTAAATCAGAGACTAATGAATTCGTCTTGTATGACAGCAAGGCAAAAATTCTTTCAGAAGAATTCTGCTGCAGTCTGGCTGGGCACAAAATAACCGAGCCGCCACCCAGCCTTGTAGGTTCAAAGCAGGAACTCCTTTACTCTCCGCACTCCCGCCAACGCCATGCACTCGACCTTCTCTCAGGACACACCAACCGGAAATCCCTCTCGCGGCACTTCCCCAACCAATGGGAACTCTCCCCGCAAGAACTCCAAAGTAGCAGGCCGAGGCTGACAGCAGGGGTCTAATATACACAGCTTAACATAACCATTATCATCTCAATGGCTTGCTGGCGTCACCCATCACCTCTCAACCACTCCATTCTGGCAAAAATGTCATGCGTCCTTGGACTTGGCTATGGCTCTCAGCAGAATTCCTTTTGTTTTTAATCCTCACCACAGTTCTGTATGGAAGAAATAATTATAACTGCTTATTAGTCAGAAAACTAAGCTGGGTATGGTGGTATATACCTATAATCCCAGCAACTCCACAGACTGAAGCTGGAGGATTGCAAGTTTGAGGATGGTCTAGATAACTTACTGAGAACCTGTTTCAAAGTTAAAGATGAAAAAGACTGGGGATATAGAGCCATGGTAAAGTGCCTCTGGATTCAATCCCTAATACTGAAAAAAAAAAAGCCTAATAGCAAGAGAAAGAGGAAGAAAACTAAGATTCACATGTTTTCTGGCTTGCCCACATGACCACTTGTTCTTCAGAGAGTATTACGCTACTTCAGAGCTACTTCAAAAGACTCAGAAGAATAAGCTGGTTGGGGTTTTGAGACCATTATGGCAAAAGTCATAGGTCTGATTTTTGTGTATCCTAGTGACTATTTAGAATTAAAGCCACAGTCAAGTATAGCTCAACTATAGAGTGCTAGAAGTTTCAAGGAGGACAAGATATCTGTGGATATGATGCTAACTCATCAACTTTACTAAAAGAATGTATGCTCTCTATCGACTTAGTAAAGTGCTAAACTATCTTTGCATATAAATGACAGCACATTTTTAGAATCTTCTCATGTTATAGTTAGTATTGTTTCAAGATGTGGGATTGCAAAAGTCAGCACTCTAGCCTAATACCCAAATTTAACTCCCTGACACCAGGCAAACGGAAGCATTTTGAAATATGATTGCAGATGTCATTCAAGATATATTTATATTATCCTGAGTGAGCCTTTTTTTTGTAAGTTCCCGTGGATGTTAATATACATTATTAGCTAAGGACCTATGAGAATCTTGGACCAAAAAAAAAATTCCATTTTGATGTGAATGTTTCTAAACCTCAAGTACATGGGAAGGCCTTCCATTTGAATTGATTGGGTAGAAGTAACATTGTGATCTTCAGAAAACAAAAGGAATTATTTCCTCTGGAATTGGGCCCTGGAATCTTCTGCCTTAATTCATTTATTTCAAGGGAGGATTTGAGAAAAAATAAAATCTCATTTGCCTGGCAGCTTATCATTCCTGGGGGAATACATGTTTACATTTTGCAGATTACACAACTCCAAAGCAGTTATTAGAAGGCTAAAGATGTATTAATATCGAGCTGTAGGCAACCACATGTTGATAATGAGCCCATTTTGTATCTTGGCTTGTGGAAAAGAATGTGAAAATTCCTCATTCTGTGTTATTTTTTTCCCTTCTGACAGTCCTGATATACTGCCGCAGGCAGTCTAAAAATAATAGCACGAGGTTAACTGACAATTGCAGGTGTATTTACACTGGTATTCTGATATTAGCATGCTGCTTAAAAATACTACTGGAGGTGATACAGTAGTCATCCAAATAACATTTCTTTATTAGACATGAAAAAGTGGCAGAAAAGACAATGATGCTTCTTTTAAATGATTAATAGAAATATCCGTAGCTACCTTAATAATTTGCCACAAAGGACTCCTGACTTTTTAAACACTTGTGTTCTGTGGATTGAGTATAGAAGAACCTGAGAAGCATGTCACAAATGGACCTCACTTCACCACCCCCCATGTTTGCACACATACACCCGTGTGTACACGCACACCACACAGTTTCAGACTCCTGTGTGTGTGAGCATGATCAGAGGCCTCTTGTATCTGTGACATATTGTCTACTGTCTACCTCTAATATCAGTATTTGTTACTTTTCTGAATGGCAGTTTGGTTTTGCCTCTGGAATATACCTGCTTCTAGGTATCATTCTTTTATGGAAAATATTATTGAATAATGTACTGGATCATCTCACCTCCAACATATACTTTCTGTCCTGTTCTTTTCCCCATAGAGTGCATTTACAGGCTCTCTTGATTCAACTTGGATTCACAAATGGGAGGGTCCAGGAGGAGAGACTGAGGTGTGTATTTCTGTTACAACCTCTCTCATGGCCCTCTGGATCTGTTTCTCTAAAAATGGCCACTGCCCTTCTCCTAAGTCCTTTCCTAAGCTGCAGTTCTTAAGGGTGCAGATAGGACTCCATCCTCATGCCCACTGGGCAAGAACTGGTGATGGCTTCCTGCTATTTCCAGGCTTGTGTGCTTTACCATCTTTTGTATCTCTTAACTCTAGCATTGTAAACTATCCTTCTCTTGGATCCTCTTCAGTTACTCTGCTTGAATGTGAATTCTGTTTCCCATAAGGACCCTGAACTAAAAATGATTCTGTGTTCAGGTACTGCAATGGCCTTGGGTTATAAAGGCTAGTAACACCCAGTCTTTCCCTCAAGGAGCTGATCACAGTAGAGACACAATTATACACAGGAGAGGGAAGCAATGACAAATGTTCTCTGATGCTTGATGTGAAACTTTCTGTTACAGAAAAATCCAAATATAAAAATGGAAAAAATATTATAATGAACCCTTAATCATTAGTCAATTTCAACAATCGATCCATCAACTCAAGGGCAGTTTTATTTACCTCTTCTGCTTTCCTGCCTCTTTCCCAGGATTAATCTGAAATTGTTTCTGAATTAAGTTGAATGATTTCTGTAATTTCATCAATATTTTCAAAATGAGTGCAGTATCACCTCCTCCAAAATAACAATGATCAAATTTCATTATGATTGGATAGTCAGTATTCAAAATTATTTGATTATATTATAAAAGGTTTTTTTTTTGTAATCTGTGTACTTGAACTTGGGTCAGATAAGGTTTACATATTATTATACTAAGTTTCTCTTAATTTATAGGTCCTTCCCTCATATAATTCTCCCCTTAGAATTTCTTGTTGGAAAGACTTATGTTACTTAATCTACAGAATTTCCCTCAGTCTGAATGTTCTTGATGAAATAACTGTATTGTTGTTTGCCATCATCTTCTCTATTTTTTATGACTTGTTTGTTAAATTTGCACTTAATCTGACTCAGGTTCAATTTTGGTTTTGATGGAAGAGAAAGATTACTTCATAGGTTGTTGGTATGCACTCAGAAGGAATATAGTGTTGGTTGCTTCTCAGTTTTTGATATTGGGAGCCATTGTTATTCATCGTCATAGGCCAGTGATTTTCAAAATTCAATGTTTGTAGACATCACATAGAGGGCTTGTTAAAACTGCTGAGCCCTATCTCAGAATTTTTCAGTCCGTGGTTTGGGAGTAGGACATAGAATTTGCGTTCCTAACAAGTGCCCAGGTGCTGCTAGTACTGCTGGCCGAATGACCACACACTGAGAACTGCTCCAGTTAACTCATTCATTCATTAAAACTCGTCTTGAACATTTACTCTCCAAGACCAAGACTTGAGTCAGGGGTTTCTCCAGGGATCTCCAGACAGTGATTCCTTCAAGAATCCTTGTTCTTTTTATGAAGTACCCAATTTGAGCCTACATTCTGAGGACTAGAGGCATTTATTTCAGCTGAAACAGCCTGTCATTGTTTCTAGATATTTTGGAGGAAAGAATTAGGAAACAGATATTTAGAAGAAAAATGAATCAAACAATCATATTGATAGTTCCACTCCAAATTGAAAATTACAATCCAAGACCATCCATATCCTTATCCATTTTACAATAGCATCTCCTTTCTGTAACTACAAAAATCTCTGCTTTGGGGCTCTGAGAGTGTAGCTCCATGGTAGAGAACATGCTTAGCTATGCACAAGGCCCTGGGTTTCATTCTCAGCTACACACACAAAATAATAACATAAATCTCTGCTTTTGATAACAGCAATATATTTCTCATTAGTTTGCCCCATATTAATCACATAATAATCAGCATAACGATACAAATGTCCACGAACAATCTGATTCCCTCAAACAGTATGATTATAGTTCTGTTTTCATGTTTGTTCTACTTTTAATTCTTTGAGCATATCCCACTAGGAATGTACAAACAAATTACAGTGTTTTATTTATTTATTTCCACATATTGTCCATTTTTTATTATTTTTTATTTTTTTAACCGTGCCTTCCTCAACATCCATTTATTTATTTATTTTTAATTGGTTGTTCAAAACATTACAAAGCTCATGACATATCATCTTTCATACATTTGATTCAAGTGAGTTATGAGCTCCCATTTTTACCCCAAATACAAATTGCAGAATCACATCAGTTACACATTCACATTTTTACATAATGCCATATTTGTGACTGTTGAATTTTGCTGCCTTTCCTATCCCCTACTATCCCCCCTCCCCTCCCTTCCCATCTTCCCTCTCTACCTCATCTGTTGTTCAGTTCTCTCCCTTGTTTTTTTTTTATTTTCCCCCCCTTTCCCCTCACAACCTCTTATATGTGATTTCGTATAACATTGAGGGTTTCCTTCCATTTCCATGCAATTTCCTTTCTCTTTCCCTTTCCCTCCCACCACTCGTCTCTGTTTAATGTTAATCTTTTCCTCATGTTCTTCCTCCCTGCTCAGTTCTTAGTTGCTCTCCTTAAATCAAACAAGACATTTGGAATTTGTTTTTTAAGGATTGGCTAGCTTCACTTAGCATAATCTGCTCTAATGCCATCCATTTCCCTGCAAATTCCATGATTTTGTCATTTTTTAGTGCTGCGTAATACTCCATTGTGTATAAATGCCACATTTTTTTTATCCATTCATCTATTGGAGGGCATCTAGGTTGGTTCCACACTCTAGCTATTGTGAATTGTGCTGCTATGATCATTGATGTGGCAGTATCCCTATAGTAGGCTCTTTTAAGGTCCTCAGGGAATAGTCCAAGAAGGGCGATAGCTGGGTCAAATGGTGGTTCCATTCCCAGCTTTCCCAGGAATCTCCATACTGCTTTCCAAATTGGCCGCACCAATTTGCAGTCCCACCAGCAATGTACAAGTGTGCCCTTTTCCCCACATCCTCGCCAGCACTTATTGTTGTTTGACTTCATAATGGCTGCCAAACGTACTGGAGTGAGATGGTATCTTAGGGTGCTTTTGATTTGCATTTCTCTGACTGCTAGAGATGGTGAGCATTTTTTCATGTACTTATTGATTGATTGTATGTCCTCCTCTGCGAAGTGTCTGTTCAGGTCCTTGGCCCATTTGTTGATTGGGTTATTTGTTATCTTATTGTCTAATTTTTTGAGTTCTTTGTATATTCTGGAAATTAGGGCTCTATCTGAAGTGTGAGGAGTAAAGATTTGTTCCCAGGATGTAGGCTCCCTATTTAATTCTCTTATTGTTTCTCTTGCTGAGAAAAAACTTTTTAGTTTAAGTAAGTCCCATTTGTTGATTCTTGTTATTAACTCTTGGGCTATGGGCGTCCTATTAAGGAATTTGTTGCCCGACCCCACAATATGTAGATGGGAGCCAACTTTTTCTTCTATCAGGCGCAGAGTCTCTGATTTGATATCAAGCTCTTTGATCCATTTTGAGTTAACTTTTGTGCATGGCGAGAGAAAGGGGTTCAGCTTCATTTTGTTGCATATGGATTTCCAGTTTTCCCAGCACCATTTGTTGAAGATGCTATCCTTCCTCCATTGCATGCTTTTAGCCGCTTTATCAAATATAAGAAAGTTGTAATTTTGTGGATTGGTTTCTGTGTCCTCTATTCTGTACCATTGGTCCACCCGCCTGTTTTGGTACCAGTACCATGCAGTTATTATTACTATTGCTCTATAGTACAGTTTGAAATCTGGTATCGCTATACCTCCAGATTCACACTTCCTGCTTAGAATTCCTTTTGCTATTCTGGGTCTTTTGTTTTTCCATATGAATTTCATGATTGCTTTATCTATTTCTACAAGAAATGCCATTGGGGTTTTGATTGGCATCGCATTAAACCTGTAGAGAACTTTGGGTAATATCGCCATTTTGATGATGTTAGTTCTGCCTATCCATGAACAGGGTACATTTTTCCATCTTCTAAGATCTTCTTCTATCTCTCTCTTTAGGGTTCTGTAGTTTTCATTGTATAAATCTTTCACCTCTTTTGTTAGGTTGATTCCCAAGTATTTTATTTTTTTTGAGGATATTGTGAATGGAGTGGTTTTCCTCATTTCCATTTCAGAGGATTTGTCGCTGATATACAGGAATGCCTTTGATTTATGCATGTTGATTTTATATCCTGCCACTTTGCTGAATTCATTTATTAACTCTAGCAGTTTCTTTGTAGACCCTTTTGGGTCTGTTAGATATATTATCATATCATCCACAAGTAGTGATAATTTAAGTTCTTCTTTTCCTATTTTTATGCCTTTAATTTCTTTTGTCTGTCTAATTGCTCTGGCTAGTATTTCAAGAACTAAATTGAATAGAAGTGGTGAGAGAGGGCATCCCTGTCTTGTTCCAGATTTTAGAGGGAATGCCTTCAGTTTTTCTCCATTTAGAATGATGCTAGCCTGAGGCTTAGCATATATACCTTTTACAATGTTGAGGTAAGTTCCTGTTATCCCTAGTTTTTCTAGTGTTTTGAACATAAAGGGATGCTGTACTTTGTTGAATGCTTTTTCTGCGTCTATCGAGATGATCATATGGTTCTTATCTTTAAGTCTATTGATGTGGTGAATAACATTTATTGATTTCCGTATATTGAACCAGCCTTGCATCCCCGGGATGAATCCTACTTGATCATGGTGCACAATTTTTTTGATATGCTTTTGTATTCGATTCTCCAGGACTTTATTGAGAATTTTTGCATCCAAGTTCATTAGAGATATTGGTCTGTAGTTTTCTTTCTTTGAAGTGTCTTTGTCTGGTTTCGGGATCAGTGTGATGTTGGCCTCATAGAATGAATTTGGAAGAGCTCCTTCTTTTTCTATTTCTTGAAATAGCTTGAAAAGTATTGGTATTAATTCTTCTTTGAACGTTTTGTAAAACTCCGCTGTATACCCATCCGGTCCAGGGCTTTTCTTGGTTGGTAGTCTTTTGATGGCTTCTTCTATTTCTTCCTTTGTTATTGGTCTGTTTAAATTGTGTGTGTCTTCCTGACTCAATCTGGGCAGATCATATGACTTAAGAAATTTATCCATATCTTCACTATCTTCTATTTTATTGGAATATAGGGTTTCAAAATACTTTCTAATTATCTTCTGTATTTCTGTAGTGTCTGTTGTGATATTGCCTTTTTCATCCCGTATGTTAGTAATTTGAGTTCTCTCTCTTCTTCTCTTTGTTAGCATGGCTAAGGGTCTGTCAATCTTATTTATTTTTTCAAAGAACCAACTTTTAGTTTTATCAATTTTTTCAATGGTTTTTTTTGTTTCAATTTCGTTGATTTCCGCTCTGATTTTAATTATTTCTTGTCTTCTACTACATTTGCTGTTGTTTTGCTCTTCCTTTTCTAGGGTTTTAAGATGTAGTGTGAGTTCATTTATTTGTTGGTTTTTTCTTTTTTTGAGGAATGAACTCCAGGAAATGAATTTCCCTCTTAAAACTGCTTTCATTGTGTCCCATAGATTCCGGTATGTTGTGTCTGTATTGTCGTTTATCTCTAAGAATTTTTTTATTTCCTCCTTTATGTCTTCTGTAACGCATTGATCATTCAGTAACATATTGTTCATTTTCCAGGTGTTGCAGGACTTTTCCTTCCTTCTTTTATCATTGATTTCCAGTTTCATTCCATTATGATCAGATATGGTGCATGGTATTATCTCCACACATTTATATTTACTAAGAGTTGCCCTATGGCATAATATATGGTCTATCTTTGAGTAGGATCCATGTGCTGCTGAGAAGAACGTGTATCCACTTGATGATGGTTGATATATTCTATATATGTTGGTTAAGTCTAGGTTATTGATTGCATTATTGAGTTCTATAGTTTCTTTATTCAGCTTTTGTCTATAGGATCTGTCTAATGGCGAGAGTGGTGTGTTGAAGTCACCCATAATTTTTGTGTTGTGGTCTATTTGACTCTTGAACTTGAGGAGAGTTTGTTTTATGAACGTTGCAGCACCATTGTTTGGTGCATACAAATTGATAATTGTTATATCTTGTTGGTGGATGGTTCCTTTTAACAGTATATAGTGTCCTTCTTTATCCCTTTTGATTAACTTAGGTTTGAAGTTGATTTTATTCGATATGAGTATGGCCACTCCTGCTTGCTTCCGAGGGCCATGTGAGTGGTATGATTTTTCCCAACCTTTCACCTTCAGCCTGTGTATGTCTTTTCCTATCATATGAGTCTCCTGAAGGCAGCATATTGTTGGATTTGTTTTTTTAATCCAGGTTACTAGCCTATGTCTCTTGATTGGTGAATTTAAGCCATTAACATTTAAGGTTACAATTGAAATATGGTTTGTACTTCCAGTCATGTTTCTTTATTTATTTATTTTAGTTTGGCTAGTTTTTCCTCTTTGGTTATTTTTCTCCCCGTTTACTGAGATACCTCCCACTGTTAGTTTTGGGCGCTATTTTTCAATTCCTCTTCTTGTAGTATTTTGCTCAAAATGCTTTGCAGTGCTGGTTTTCTGCCTGCGAATTCTTTTAGCTTTTGTTTATCGTGAAATATTTTAATTTCATTGTTAAATCTGAAGCTTAATTTTGCTGGATACAGTATTCTTGGTTGGAATCCTTTATTTTTCAGCGTTTGAAATACGTTGTTCCAGGATCTTCTCGCTTTCAAAGTCTGTGATGAAAAATCAGTCGTTAACCTAATTGGTTTACCCCTGAATGTAATCTGCCTCCTTTCTCTCGTAGCTTTTAATATTCTCTCCTTGTTCTGTATGTTGGCTATCTTCATAATTATATGTCTTGGAGTTGGTCTATTATGGTTTTGAATGTTTGGGGTCCTGTAGGCTTCCAGGATTTGGCAATCCATTCCATCTTTCATCTCTGGGAAGTTTTCTAGGATTATTTCATTTAGTAGGTTGTCCATTCCTTTGGTTTGAACAGAGAGAGAAGAGGAAAAAAAAATTGAAGTCTTAGAGATCCATTTTCTTCTCTTCTATTAGGCGGAGCTGTGCCCTCCGAGCGGAGCTTCTGCCCTCTGTGTGCCGATAGCAATCCCTGTAAGGCGGCTCCTGGAAGACTCTCAGTCTTGTCAGTCCAGAGCCGTTTCAGTTCTCTGGCCCTTCCTCCCATTCCTCCTGTCAGCCAGCCAGCCAGGTCCTGTTCACCAGAAGCAGTTCCCCAGAGATCTAGTTACACTTGCAGCCCCACCTTGCGTTCCATTGAAGCCCCAGTGCTGTGGTAAACTGGCGGCTAAGACCTTGGGAGTCACTGCTGGTGATATGGGGGGTTGGGGGTTGGGAATCCCCTCTGCTTCCTTACAGACACGCTCCCTGAGGTTTCCTGGCTCCTTGTATCTGGCTGGGGTGGGAGTCACACACCTGCTAAAGTGGATTCTGCTGGGAATGAATTCCCTCGGCTGAACTCCAATGACGTCACCTCTCTGCTATGGCGGGCCCCAGGCTCCTTGCTGGAGTGTCCGAAGGGAGGGGTGGGACTGGTCTGTCCCCGGTTGGCCTCAGCTCCCAGCTCACTATTTCATGAAGGTTTGGCTAAAGACCTCTTCCTGCCAAGCTGTGTCTCGGAGTCTAGCCACCCAGTGAAGGTGGCTGCGCGCGGCAGCGCCGCAGCTCGCGGACAGCGGCTGGCGGATCTGGTCCTCTGCGTCTCGTGGCAGGGATTCACTCATCTGGGGCAAACTGTTACTTCCAAAAATCCTAGTAACTCCCGGCCGGTCTCTCTTCAGTGGAATTTTGCTAAGAGATTCTCCGCAAGTAGAATCTAATCGTTATCTATGCATCTTTCTGACCCCATCACTGAGGGGGTATTGAAAGCGCTGCCTCTCCGCCCGCCGCCATGTTGGATCCTCCAAATTACAGTGTTTTAAACTCACACAAGCTAGTTCCTTCTATGTAGCTCTGCCCCCACTCTTTATGAAGTTAGGTCACTTTTATACCTTTTTAAAAAAGAGATTGTATTTTGCAAGTTAAGCTGTTTTATAATTATGCAAAATATCTACATGGGTCCAAAACCAAATTTTCGAAGTAAGGTATAATCAAAGAAGTCTAGCTTTTACCTCAGATTATTCTAATTCTTCTATTTCCCTACAAGTAAATTAAAACATATGAAGAATATTTTTTTGACATTCAGGAAAGTTTGTGTTTTTGTCTTAATATTTACCTTTGTGTGAATACCTTTGTATAATATTTCTCTGCCTTCTTCCCTTTTTGACTATTGACTATTGTTTACAATTTTGAGCACTAATACACTCAGCTAATGATTTCTTTATCCTTCTTCCCTTACTCTCATCCAGCATTTCTTAATGTAATGTCCTTGTAGATTCAATAATACCTATTAAGCCTGACTTTATTGTACTTCTCTATTTTTTTTAATTTTTTTTTATTGGTTGTTCAAAACATTATAAAGCTCTTGACATATCATATTTCATACATTAGATTCAAGTTGGTTATGAACTCCCAATTTTACCCCAAATACAGCTTGCAGAATCACATCGGTTACACATCCACATTTTTACATAATGCCCTATTAGTAACTGTTGTATTCTGCTACCTTTCCTATCCTCTACTACCCCCCTCCCCTCCCCTCCCATCTTCTCTCTCTACCCCATCCACTGTAATTCATATCTCTCCTTGTTTATTTTCCCATTCCCCTCACAACCTCTTATATCTCATTTTGTATAACAATGAGGGTCTCCCTCCATTACCATGCAATTTCCCTTTTCTCTCCCTTTCCATCCCACCTCATGTATCTGTTTAATGTTAATCTTTTCTTCCTGCTCTTCCTCCCTGCTCTGTTCTTAGTTGCTCTCATTATATCAAAGAAGACATTTGGTATTTGTTTTTTAGGGATTGGCTAGCTTCACTAAGCATAATCTGCTCTAGTGCCATCCATTTCCCTGCAAATTCTATGATTTTGTCATTTTTTAGTGCTGCGTAATACTCCATGGTGTATAAATGCCACATTTTTTTTATCCATTCATCTATTGAAGGGCAACATTGTTAGAGTGAATAGCCATTTTATTCTTAGAATCTTCAGCTTTAGTTCTATAGAAAAGGATATTCATTTTGCTCCTTGTCTTATATCAAAGTCTATGAAGTCACTTCTGTTGTATGAAACTCATTCTCTAATAGATTCTTCAGGAAGAATGTAAGAGAATGATTCCCTGAGTACACCTGAAATGAGCTATTTCCTTTCCAGAATTTTGACTATAATATTTATATTTATATTAGCATTCCAGGTTTTTTTCTTTTGACTTGAGAGAAGAGTAAGATCAAAGTGAAAAGAGGCAGAAGGGTGAGATGCATATTTTTAACTATGTTTTGACTTCATAGAAATTAAGGAATAGAAAGAAGGGCTTACACATGCATTCTCTCTCTCTCTCTCTCTCTCTCTCTCACACACACACACACACACACACAGACACATACACACACACACACACACCTGAAACTTTACTCCTGTTCCTTCCAGTTATCTCAACCATAACTCCTATCGACCTGCTACTCAAGGTGTGGTCTGCAGCAGCTGCACAGATCTTCCCTGGGAGCTTATGAATGTGGACTCTCAGGTCCCACTTCAGACATACTGAACTAACACCTGTATTTTTAAAAAGATTCTAATGTGATTCATCTGAGCATTAAAGTTTGAGAATCATTGAAGTAAGCTTTTCATGATTCTACCTTTATTCTCTCAGAATAGCAGGAGCTCTATTACACAAAAATCATTCATCTAGTGAACATTCTATATGAACATGAAAGAGTTAACATAAGGGGAAATATAATACAGCAGTTTAGGATTTGTGCTCTGTATGGAGTCATGGGAAAGACAGCCTTCCTATAGATTTGTATCCTCATCTGTAAAAGTGCATTAATAATTCTTACCTCTTAAGATTGTTGTGAGGATCAAATGAAGCAGTGTGTATAAAGTGATTAGCTTAGTTCCTTGTGCAAAGGAAATGCATAATAAATATCAGCTATCATTATTAAAACTTAGCTTAAAATGTCTTACACATACCTTGCGTTATTTTATGACTTGTTGGAAATAACATCATTCTTTTTAAATGCACAACATCATTAGTTTACACTTTACTGTTCAAGCATCGGAAGATATTTCTCAGAGAAAAATACATCTTCACTGTGATGGTTACATGTGTTTATATTATCTAATTTCCTAGGAAAAGTGAAATATCAACACTAGAATTTAGAAATATTTTACTTGAGAATTTTAATAATCTGATACAACCCATCTAGGTGAACAAAAAACAAAACAAAACAAAACAAAAATATTCTCTTAAAACATCTTGAACTTAAGAAAGCTTGAGTTATTTTTCTTGTTTCTATTCACTTAATTTTATTTATTTATTTTTGGTATCTGTGTCCTGATAAAGTCATGATGAAATTTCACATTAGATGCTGAGTGGCCCCGTCACTGTTTATGTCTTGAAACATTCTGAGCCAATCACATTGGAGAGCAGCAGCAACCATATGGGCATTGCATCTAAACACAAACAAACAAAAGAAAATACAGATACAAATCCCTGGGGTTTTAAAAGCTTCAGAAACTTATCTGATGTGTTCTATCGTCATCCACACATTTTAAAAGTGGTGTTTTTATTCCCCAGCAAGTATTTTAAATGAGAGGCCCATACTACAGAGGGTAGAATGAGGTTGGAGAAATAAACCCCAGATTGTATTTATTTCTTATTACAGAGCTCAGCATTTTATGTTCTCTCATCAACAAAAAGGCTCTCCCTACACACCCTTGGTACTTTCTATTTATGTTCACCTGCTACTCAATTAACACCCCATCAAACCCCATGCTTGCAGGGGGTTTATTGGAGGACCACTGCACTGCAGCCCTTAACCCTCTATCTCACCTACATCACACACACAGTTAAAAACAGTCCCTGACTGCGCTTAGAAAACATGTCTTTTCATTTGGTGTTTGTGTAAGGTTTTCCTTGTGCGCATTACCCTGGGCGTTCATAAAGTTATAACTGTATCTACATGTGTCTGACATTTATTACCTTCCATAGGACTGTAAAACACACTTTTCTCTTTTAACTGCATCTGCTGACACATTACATAAAATAAACTTTAAATATTACCTATAAATTAATTAGCATTTTCCCTGTGTTAGGAAAAGCCAATGAAGACTTATCAAGATTGATTTAGTGAATTTGGGAGTTTTAATTGGATTCCACACAAAAGAGAATGGAATTATTCGTTCCCCATTTGTGTTTTATTTAGTTCTATTTATGTATTTGCATTAGCTAAGTAATATACATTCATTTGTAGAAATTTAAGAAAATACAGTAAAGTTGTAAGAAGAAAATAATAACTCCCACTCCAAAATTATTTCACTGATTTAATAGTTCCTATTATTTTTTTCCTCTTAAATTATAAATTACTAGTAATTTTTATATAAATCCTATGTATTTATAAATATTGTGTATATAAAATTATTTTATGGATATTGCACTTCACATAACTATGTTCTTCAAACAACATTTGGCATTAGGCTTATATTTTATATCTTGTTTTGTGTTTTATTTTCATTACTTAATATTATATAAATATCATGTCCCATTAATTGATGTCTTCTTAATTTTTATTTTTAATGCAATTTTGTAGTCATTCATTTCATAGACATGTCATAGGACTTTTTTTTTTTTTACCATTTAGATGAGTTCAAAATTTTCGCTGTTATAAATGATACTGAGGTAAACATTTTTCCATGTAAAATTATCAGCACTCATGATTGTTTTTAGAGAAATTCTTAGATGTGGAAGCACTATATCAAAGACTCCTAATTCCCTTTGCCAGAAAGCTTTCCTGAGAGCAAGAAAAAATTTATAAATCCAAAGTTTACCCTGATCAGCTTTGAATAATTTTATTGTGACCAACTTGATAGTTGATCATTGCTATTTCAGTATCCATTTCTGTAGTTAGTAGTTTGAACTTATATAAACTTTGTGATATTGTGTCCTCCTTATGTTCTTTATAGATCATATTAAGTTCGTTCTCTATTTCTTTCTTTCTTTCTCTCTCTCTCTCTCTCTCTCTCTCTCTCTCTCTCTCTCTTCCTTCCTTCCTTCCTTTCTCTTTTTTTTTCAGTGCTGGAGATCATAAAGTTCTTAAGTTCTAGAAATAGATGAATTTTACTTCACATCCTGACTTTATCATTTACTTGGCAAAAGCTGTTCGTGTGTAACATTCAGTTTTCTAAAATACAAATGGTGATAATAGTAGCATCTAGTTTACAGATTTGATGTGAGGATTAAGAAAAATGTGCTTGGTGCCTGACATCGTATGTGAACTTTCCAACACTACAACACAATACCTGTATAATCAACTTATAAAGAAGAAAACATTTATTTTGTCTCAGAGTTTTAGATGTTTCCATTGCCATTGCATTTAGGCTTCTGATGGGGTACTAGGTGGCACTTGCAGGGAGTGTGGCAGAGGAAAACTGACAATGAGGAAACAAAGGAGAGGAAGAAGAGAGGACCAAGTCCTAAGGTTTCCTTCAGGGAATGACCTCCAAGACTTTAAGACCTCCCATTAGACCCCACTGATTAAAGATTTTATCATTGCAAAATAGCACCATGGTATGGAGACCAAGACTTTCACACGTGGACTTTTGGGAGATATTTACCCAAATTATAGCACATGGTAAGTGTTCCATATATATTAAATGTTGAATTGTTATGTGAATTGGCTTTTCATTATGTGAATCTACTGTTTTTTTAAATTTGGTAGTTAATATAAAGAAGCTCTTCAAAACTAAAAGAAAAATTATTAGGTATATTAACCCTTTTCTATGCTGACTCTATGTAGTTGATTTTGTCAGGTCTTGATTTAAAATGTAATTTTTATTTACAGTTATATATCCAGCACCCTGAATGGTGTCTGGAAAATAGGGAACACTTAATACATTTTTTGAATGAGTGTATTATACTTTTCTAAAATTTCCTTAGCTTCTTGAATATTTCTCTGCATGCAAATCTTAGAATCAAATTAACAAATCCTCTAAAACATCCTGGTGGGATTTTAATTGCAAAGCATTGAATTAATCTGGGGGAAGAAATGACATATTCCTGCCATTAGAGCTTCCCACACAGAAACACAATACGTATTTCCATGGAAGTGGCCTTCTTTTAAATCATTCCATCACATTTTATACTTTTCTTTATGTGGAACTTGACCATTTCTTGTTAGATTCATTTGAAGGTTTATTGTTGTTTTTGTGAATTAGGTTTTATACTTTCAATTACACTCACTAATTGTCTGTTGTTCTAAAGGGAACTGCTAATGTTTGTATGCTGATATTTTATTCCTTCAACATAGTGACTCTAATAGTTGTAGCAGTTGTTTGTTTAGTTCTCTTAACTATTTGCACAACTTATCAAAGATGATTTTCTTTTTCCATATTTATTTATATTTATTTTATTTTACTGGCTCCAACTGTAAGAATAATATTGGATAATGATAGTGACAGTAGAATTTCTTGCACTAAAATCTGTTCTTAATGGGAATGTCTCAATTCATGATTAGGTGCACTACTTGCTGTGAGTTTCTGCATAATAACCTAATATTTTAAGGCAATTTTGTTTAAATTCTTCTTTATAAGAGCTTTTCTCAGGACAGGGTATTCAATTTTATCAAAAAATTTCAATACCTATTAAAGAGATCATTTTTTTTCTTTCTTAAGCAGTAATATATTGAATCGCATCAAAAGATTTCATGACATCTAGCCAATCTTATAGATAAATCCTTCTGAGTCATGTTGTAGTCTTTTTATTGTGATGGTAGATTCAATTCATTAAATGTACTACTTAGGATTTTTATATCAATGTCAAGTGAAACTGGCTGATAGTTTGTTCTTTCATTATAATATTCTTTGCTGGTAACTTATTTACACACATTGACAAAACACCCCACTACAGGAACTTATATAAATATTCTTTTTTTTGGGCCTAAGTGGAATCTTCTTGCATTGGTTCAGCTGTTGGATGCACCAGGTATAATGTTTCCTGAATACTCTTGGTCTTTCTTCATGATTATCAAATCATGATGATAAGATCTTGCATCTCCAGTGGTGTGACAATGTTATAAAAGAAAAAAGACTGGAAAGGGCTTTGTTGGAAGGTGAAAAAAAATGAAAGAAAATTGTATGAACAAAATATATTCTGGAGCCAATCAGCAGAGTGAGAACATGCACACAAACACATGCTAACATAGAGAATGGAAAACAGTAAAAATAAATAAAAAAAATGTGGCATTTATACACAATGGAGTATTACTCTGCATTAAAAAATGACAAAATCATAGAATTTACAGGGAAATGGATGGCATTAGAGCAGATTATGCTAAGTGAAGCTAGCCAATCCCTAAAAAACAAATGCCAAATGTCTTCTTTGATATAAGGAAAGTAACTAAGAACAGAGTAAGGACGAAGAACAGGAGAAGAAGATTAACATTTAACAGGGATGAGAGGTGGGAGGGAAAGGGAGAGAGAAGGGAAATTGCATGGTAATGGAAGGAGACCCTCAGGGTTATACAGTGGAGGGGGTAGAGAGAGAGGAGGGGAGGGGGGGGAGAGGTGGGGAGGGGGGAGGGTGGATGATGGGAAAGGCAGCGGAGCACAACAGACACTAGTATGGCAATTTGTAAATCAATGGATGTGTAACTGATGTGAATCTGCAATCTGTGTATGGGGTGAAGGTGGGAGTTCATAACCCACTTGAATCAAAGTGTGGAATATGATATGTCAAGAAATTTGTAATGTTTTGAACAACCCACAATAAAAAATTAAAAAAAAAAAAAAAGATAACTGAGAATGAGCAAATACAACTTAGCTTCTTACTCTAGAAAATGTTCTTCTGGAAGTTTCAAAATGTACTTTCAACTAAATAAAAATAGTACCCTCAAAAAATAAATAAATAAATAAATAAATAAAATTCTTAATGAAAACTGAAGGGCTTATTGTTGCTGTCAACAAGAATGAATGTTCACTCCCTATGCTGTTGAGCCCTTCTCTGCATTTCTTTTTGGCCTATGCACTCCTTGAATTAAGGTCCAGGTGTCGTACAATTTGACTTTCTTTGTTTTTCTTACTGAACTACCAGCTGGTGTGGCCTGGGACCAAAGCTGGTTGTAGTAGCTCTCACTGTCCCATCTCACAGTACGGGGCAGGACAGACTGGGGAGTGCTGACAACTAGAGTTTTGTCTGGACAGAGGAGGCCCATGCATTCCTACACCAGGCCTGGTGCAGAGTTTTAAGTGGGAAGTCCCAGCAGCTGGGGTTTAGTTCTGACCATCCTTTGAAATTTTGTTGGGGGGCATGTATTCCAGAGAGATTTAGATCTATAACCCTTGTTGCTGGATAGTTGCTAATCTCGGTTGGACATCTGAGTCTCAGGGACCTCCTAAAAATTGTACTTGTAAAGTAGAAATTTTTTCACTTCCCAAGTCTTTCATATCTACTGCTTTTATTAAGATTACCTGAGATTACATTTATTACATTTTTAACTCTAAAAACATTTATTTCTTCTTAACTGTTTCTTCTTTCTTACATCTTCATTCTCTGAACGTTTATATGCTTTCCAATTGTTATTTTTTTCCCAGCTGTATTGAACTATAATTGACCCCATTAAAAATATATAGCTAAGGTACATGATATTTTATATACATGTATTATGAAATGATTGCCACAATCAATTTAATTAACACATCATCATTTCATATGAATATAATTGTGCATGTGTATGTGCATGTATATGTGTGTATGTGATGAAAACACTTAAGATTAACATTCTTAGAAAATTGAAAGTAAACAATAAAGTATTGTGAACTATATTCACCATGCTGTACATGAGATCCCCAGAAAAAAAGGGGTTCCTGCTATTCTACCCAAACTTTATAAGTAAACGTTTATACACTTTGACCAAAATCTCCCCATTTCTCCCACCTCACGGTGTCTGGTAACTATCATCTAACCTCTGTTTCTAAGATATCAACTATCGTAGATCCCACATGTAAGTGATATCCATATAGAATTTGTCCTTTGCATCTGGCTCATTTTTATTTAGCATAGTATTCTCCAGGTTCATCTTCATTGTTGTACATAGAATAATTTCCTTCTTTTTAAATGTCTAAATAATATTCCATTGCATATGTGTGCATGTGTGTGTATTTATGTGTATATACATATGTATGTTTATATAAAACATTTTCCTTATTCATTCATCCATTAACAGACATCTAAGTTGCTTCATATCTTGGCTATAGTCAACAGTGCTGCAGTGAATATGGAATGTAGATACCTCTTCAAGATGCTGACTTCTTGTTGTCCTTTAGATATATGCCCTAAAGTTGGATTGCTAGATCATATGGTGTTTTATTTTTAATACTTTGAGGAAAATCCATATTGTTTTCCATAATGGCTGTACCAGTTTAAAATTCCATCACTAGTGCAAGTGTTCTCTTCTCCCCACAACGCTGCCAACACTCATTTTTTTTTTTACCTTTTTGATAGTAGCCATGGTAATAGGCATGAGGAAGTATGTCATATTCCTGACTATGGCTGAAAGAGGTTATAACCAACTTACAGAGCCACTTTAGGATCTGAAGTTGGACCAATTCTAGCAGGTCTGCCTCTAAGGGCATGGGCAGGCATGTCCCCTGGAAACTAGGTACCTGTTATTCTACACAACAATTCTTTGTTTGTGAGATATAAGTCATATATAGTTTCAACAATGTGTTTTTTTTTTATGGTAGTAGGTATTGAACCCAGGGGCCTGCACATGTTGAGCAAGTGCCTTATTACTGAGCTATATACCCTCAGCCTGAAGTACTTTATTTGAGATAGAGCCTGTTGTCCAGGCTGTTATGGAACATGCAATTACCCAATTACCCTGCCTCAGCCTCCCCAGTAGCTGGGATTACTGGCATGAGCCACCACACTTACCTTCAGAGATATTTATAGCTCAGCAAGACATCTATTTCAACAGGATACATACTAGTAAATCTATAATAATTCTGCTCATTCAGGCCTTTAGATGACTGTCCTTTTTGGTGTCATGGTCTGAGCATCAATCATAAAATTAATCTTCAATGTCCGAATCATGCATATTTGAAAAATCTTCCCTTCACTGGGCAACTGATGAGTCTTTTCAATTTGAATAATTTCACCTTTATTTTAAATACCTTTTGTAACTTATACTTTTGGGAAACACCTTTTATAATTTTATTGTTCATTTCTCCTTTTTTTCTCCCATCTTTCTGTGATTTTTAATTAGATAATATTGCAATTCTGTATCTATCCTCCTCCATGTCACTTAACTTTTCATTTTATTTTCTATTAGCAGCTTTGCTGTTAATGACCCACCCAGATTCCAAGTACCACTTTTACCTTTTTTGTACCGCCCCCCACTCACATTGCTACCTGAATACAGATAATAGTTTATACCTGTAACCTTCTTTGAACAATTTCCTTGGGCACTTGGAACTACATTGTTGGGGGATGGCCAGCAGTCAATGATGAACCAATATAGGGAAGAATATAAAAGTCCAGCTATTTTGCCTCGAGGTAAAGCAAACTCTCTAGTGTAATTTGCTTTTCAGAGTGCTCCATGAAATAGAATGATGCTAGACATTCATATTCCTGCTTGACTTTTTTGCCTTTTTTTTTCCTTTACAGGTTATGTTAAGAATACTCTCTTAATAAATCACTTTCATGTGAATCCTTGTTTCAGGTTCTGTTTCTTTATAATCCCATGGTATCTTTATCTTTTTACTTTCTGGTCCTGGGAAACTTCTTGGCTGCATCTCTTGGGTTACTAGATTTTATCTTTTGCTGAGTTTATTTGGCAATGTAGTATATCTATGATTTATTCCTATTTTTCTAATTAAACTTTAATGAATAAAAATTTGCCTGAAATATGCATGGTTGAAATGGTATCTTATGAGTTTTCCTTGAAGTTACCTGAAGTGGAAGGATAATGGGGAAAAGAGATGAAATATGATGTGACATGGGAATTAATTATACCATAGTTTCTTCTTTTGCCTATGTTTAACATCTTTCATAACAAAACCTTGTTTTAAAGGTATCTGTTGGTTACTTGTATTTTTCATAGATACAGTCCTTAATTTTTATAAAATTGTGAAAGATAATTATACATTGTTTAATTTCTGTGTTTTTAAAAGTATTATTTTTCTTAGTTTGCTCTTTGGTTTTTTAGAGAGAGAGAGAGAGAATTTTTTAATATTTATTTTTTAATTTTTGGTGGACACAACATCTTTATTTTTATTTATTTTTATGTGGTGCTGAGGATCAAACCCAGCGCCCTGCACATGCCAGGCAAGCGCACTACCTCTTGAGCCACATCCCCAGCCCCTGCTCTTTGTTTTATTTTGACCTTTTTCTTCTCTCTTTTCTGGTGTTAGTTTTCCTCAAATAGGAATATTGAATATCTATCATTTACTCAATTTTTGGATCATCTTTAAATGTGAGAGTTGTTGTTGACTGACCTGTTTTGCTTATAGCAGGCTGCCTTAGATGGCTAAAAAGGAGGGATAATTGACAGAGTCATACACAGTGATCCAAGAGTTCATGGGCAGTACAATGATATTCCCCATATCCTCTCTGGCTCCTGTGTCTCTACCCTCTTCTATATTTTGAATGGGAAAGTGTGAATACGGGGTGGTGTTGGAGAGTGGTTTTGGATAGGGGTGGGTATCAACCTATTTAGCTTCTCTAAATGCAAACTCCTCCTTAAGGAAAATTGTACGAGTCATATCCACAGACTCTTGCTTTTGAAGCTGCTTCTTCATGAACAGTCTTTATTCCATAATGGTTTAATTTTGTATATTTTTAGAGCTATAATTTTCTTCAGCTTTAATTTTTCATAAGTCTCATACTGTCTCCTTTCTGTCTTATGTGGCCTTTCCCTGCACTGTTATAAATCAATTATTTGAAAAGAACATTTTTGTATGAGTTGTGTCATGGCATTAGTGACAGGAGGAGAGTCATGTGAGCAGAGTTCATCATTTTGGCTCACCTCCCACCATGGCTTGTGATGCTACTGTTTGCAATTCATTTATTTGTCATTTAGTTATTGCTTTTGCATCACATCCTGTTTTCCTTGTGTCTCAGCTTTGCTGTTTCCTCCTGACTTCCTATTCCTGTGCCATGTACCTCTGCATGCTATTAAAGATGCTAGGTTCCTTGTTTTAAGTTTGTTCTGGTTGCTATATTAGATAATTTTGACAAGAAAGCTTATCTATGTGTTAAGCTTAACCTTTTTTTCTCTGAGGTAGAGCAGGGGAGTCAGTTGATGTAGCAGCTCAGAGCACAGTTCCCAATGTCCAGTGTCTGTTGGTTGTTTCTGTCCTGGGGCTTCTTGGGCCAGTTCAGGAAGATACCCCTCAGTGCCCATGACTGTTTCTCTAGTACTCACTGTCCCTCTCCTATCCTCAGACTCTAAAAGTCTTATTGGATGGGGCCAAATCTCACAGAAACATTATACCAAAACCAGTACTTTTCCAACCTCTGAGTTTCTATGTGTAAATCAAAGTAGAAAGATTAACCTGGTCAAATACTCAACAGTTTCAGGTTGCTTTCTGCAGCCTTCCCTGAGGACTGAGGTTTGGCACAGGCAGATGAAAATATGCTTTGTCTCTCAAAAAAGCAACATAGATTGACTAAAGGAAGAGAGGCCCAGTAATTCTCAATCTCACAGATCATCTGTACCACAAGGTAGTGCTAAAGGAAGGCTTCTCATATTTTCTTTGTTTATATTGAGTGATTTGCCCTATTTTGCCCATTGTATATATAAGGTAAATTCCTCTATATGCTGAAAATTGATCCCCTCTTGGGGTTTGATTTGCATGTTGGTATGAGGTGTTTTGTTTTACTTCCTTATCATCATTTCTCCTCTTGTTGATTTTCTCTTCTACTTGCTTCGTTTTCTCTATAAATTTCATAGTTTCTATTATTGCTTTCATTTCTCTTTGTGCATCATATTTTCTTGACCTGCTTCTAGCATTCCTTATCTAGCAGAGGGTAATCAGAGCAGCAACCAACCAAAAAGAAATTGTGGGTAATGCACTGGTCAATTTTAGGATATTTTTAGTACAAAGTTTATTCTCATTAATCTCCAGTAACCCTCCAGCCTAGGTTACTGAGTTTCTGAAAAAATAAGATAAAACTACAGCCCACTATTAACTTTTTCTTTATCCTTTCAACTGGACCTAAAAGGTAAGGTAAAAAACATTTTCATATTTTATGAGACAAAATCCACCTAATATTCAAACAACATAGACTTTCCTAGGTAACAACAGCAATACAAAAATCAAAACAATAAAAGCCACAGAAAACATAATTTTAAATATAAAAATTGGCTGATGTTAAAATGGCTTGATATGAAGGAGTAGAATCTATGTCATTGTTTAACACTAGCAGTTGCAAGTGATAGGAGGAGCGTCAAAGGATTTGGAGGCTATTTCTCAATTCATGAAAGCTCCCCTGAGCTAGCTGTGGTAGTGCTCTGATTCTTACTAGGGTGCAGCAGGAGAAAAAGCCTTGCCAGGTAATCTCTGTTCATTGTGGTCTGTGGTCCATGTCTTAAATTTTCCAGTGGTCCTCACCTGATCAAAGTAAAAGGTGTTAGTTGATTTCTGCTGGAATTCAGTTCATTCACTTTACAGGGGCTGTGCAGTGGTTATGGGTCTTCTTTCCCTGTTTTAATATGTCTAGTACCCAATAACTTGGCAATTCTCTTGTGTGATGTTTCCGGGGACAGTTTCCAGTTCTGAGATAGGCTTTTTTTTTCTACTTTATACATGGGTAGACATTTCAATGACAATTTGGAAATCTGACTGGAAGGAGTTAGTTGTGTTTAAGCTACTATTTTTCTGCAAGTCTCTTCACTTCAATGGATCACTTGATATGTAATTTCATTTCTGTGTTTGTAGAGATAAAGAAAAATGTAGTTCATAGATGTGAAAAAGATTTGGAAGTAAAGGTTGTATGGTTAAAAATTATGATTGGGCTTTTGAAAAGTCACAGTTATTGTAGCAAAATTTGTGAGTTTAGTACTGAAATTTTCAACTGCTCTCTGTGATTGAGGTACTCATTCCCTACATTAAAACTGGCCAGTGTCTCCTTTCATGGTACCTGTAGGCCATCACCTGCATTAACATGAAGATGAATACCTTCTTCCCAGTTACTGGCTACCAGAAACCCACTAAAAGGGATAAAAACCAGAAACTTTGTATTTTCATAAGAAGTGTGTGGCCAAGATGTTGCTGCAGATGTTCTGGTGAAGAGCAGAAGAGTTACAGGGTTTGAATCAGTGGTGGGAATAACAAACAAGGATTCCTCTTAAAACAATATATCTTGTCCCATGGACATACTCACCTTGTCCCATGGCCATATTCATCTGCTACAGAGTAAGGGGCATTCCTATTACAGACCAAGGAGAACTAGAGAGAGAGCAGAAATCTGTTCTGGGTCGAATTGTCATTGTCAATCTGACCATTCTCAACTTGGTTATTGTTTAAAAAGAAAAAGAGAGAAGGGTATTACTGGATTTATGGATACTACAATGGCTTATCACCTGGGACCCAAAAGAGCTTGCAGACTCTGCAAACTCTTCAGTTTCTCTAAAGAAGATGCTGCCCATCAATACATTGTCAGAAAACTCTTGTACAAGGAAGGTTAGAAACCCAAGATCAAAGCAATGAACACTGAAGGTCTGGTGACTCTGCTTCTCCTGCAACAGAAATTCTGGCATATTGCTCCTAATAAACAGTGTATTAAGAATAAGGAAGAGGCTGCAGTGTATGCTAAACTTTTGGCCAAGAGAATGAAAGAAGTCAAAGAAAACATCAGGAACAGATTGCCAATTGACACAGACTGTCTCCTCTGAGGGTCTGAGAGATTCTACTTGTAAACTTCAGTCCAGCCAAAAAGAAGAATTGTTAAAAGCAACAAATAACATCAGACCCCCCCCCAAAAAAAAAAACACCTAGTGGGTATAATAATTTTGTTGAGTGGTGTGCTGAGTTAATCAGAACAGGAGGTAGTGCCATATTCTTGTAGCCAACTAAGCGGCACTCAGAATAGGAACAAATAGTGTGCAGTTTCCTTTTACTGTACATCTGTTTTCTCATCTCTATGTTCTTTAAAAATAAACTGAAACTTCAATAAAACCACCTTATGATGAGTCTACTACATTTCCATAATATTATGATGCACATATTTCTTTACAGCCAGACTTTGAGGAAGCAGAGGTAAAAATCAATGCTTCAAAGTTACTATTTGAATTTCCTTTTCTGTTGGGCTCTTCTAATACTGTGGGAATTGCTCAGAATCTATAGGACTCCTGACAGTATTTGGCCACTTCTTATGTTCTGACACTTATTTTTTAAAAATAAAATAACCTTTCATGTTGAAGAAACTCCTTTTCTTATTACCCAACAGGTAGTAGCATGTAGAGTATTATTGCCTATTAGGAATCATTTGTTTGGGCTTGAGTCGTGCACCACCATGCCTCAACCATTTTAATTCTGGATTTTTCTAAATAAATCAGACTCCATACCTTACCTTTACTGAGTGGGCAATTATAACTTTCCAATACTCACTCATTTGTTCTAGGGCGGCATGGAGGCAGAAGTGGACTTGGACTGCAGACAGGTAAGTAGCCTCTATTTCTTATGGCTAATATATTCCTTACCTTCTGTGGTATACCTCTGCATACCAGAAAGTTATAATCAGAGAGGACAGATTTAAGACAAAGATATTAATAAATAAATCTATTCTTCAATTGCTTTTTAAAAAATGACTTGTACTAGGTATGGAAGCAAGATGAGTAGGTAAAATGTATCAATGGAGGGAGCACACAGAGGGGCTGAATCAGTACTGTGGAAAGTGTGGGATAACAAACTGCCTCATTATAAAGCATGTGATTACCGTGAAATTCTCAGTTAAATTGGAACTTGTAATTCTTAGTACATAGATAATGGGCAAATGAGAACTCTTAAGTTTAATTTAAATATCAAACAAGCATTTGTTTCTACATCCGATATTGATATTCTATTAATGAAAAATTTCATCCATGAGAATGAAATATTTGATTATAATATGGCCATATGTATATTATGCATAGAGACATTGACTTATTCAATTAAATAACATATGTGTAATAAAAGAATGAAAATTGCAACTTCCTTGATCTTTTATAAATCTTGATTGAGAAAATCTTAAGGTGCTTTATTTAAGTGATGCATTTCAAATGTCACTGAAGTTTTAATTACATCAATATAAAGACCCTTAATTAAACTCACAAAAAATTATTTGCATTAGCCATAATGCCTAGTACTATTAAGCAGTTGACATGTCAGTCAATAGAACAAGATGGCCGATTATCTAAAGGTGATCATAAATTACTTAGTATTGACAGTATGCTCAATCCTGATTTAAAGTGCATATGATACAGAACCTAAGTTCTGACTTTGAATCAAAGTCCAAAATGCTGTTCAGGCATGGCTTCTGTTTACACAGTGGTACTTCTGAAATACACAGGGTATTTTGATCATTCGTCAAGTGATAGGGCCTAATGAGTGGTATGTATCAAGGCCTTTGTGTAAAACCTTGAAACAGTTATTCTCTCTTTAATTCCACCTGTTCTACATCAATTCCCTCACCTCATTGGCCTCACCATGATCACTTTTCAGCTTTTACCATTGATGTTCCTCTCTCCAGAAAGCTTCACTGACTCCTTAGACTAAGTTATATCCCCTGTTAAATGCCAATATAGCAACTAGTACTTCTCCTACAAAAATACTCATTACATAATTTTCATATCATTTGTTTAATTCTTTTCTACTCTGAGCACAATCCCTAAGACTAGACAGTGAAATGAATCCTTAGAAGGCAGGAACCATCCTTATTGTTTTCTGTATCTTCTATTTGTGTGTATATCTATCTATCTATCTATCTATCTATCTATCTATATATGCACATACACACAAACACACACACATATATGTGCATGGGAATAAATGGTTATTCAAATTGCTAGATATGATCACAATGGAAAGAAAACCTTTACTTAAAGCTAAGTTGGAAGTTCATCTTAAAATCCACAGGTTTGAATTTAAAGTCAGCGTATTAACCAAAACAATTAAAGCCATTTACATGGTTTATACGAATGAAAAATATATGTAATTAAAAAATTTTAATTGTCTCAATTTGATGATATTAAAAAATTGAGAGTTGAACTGCTTTCTAAATAGAAGGTTTTATCTTCAGATAGAAAACTTATTGACCTCAAGTCAGCAAATTATTGCATGCAAATATATAATCTATCCTTATCTATAGGTAGATTTATAAATGAACTTTGCTCATGGTATTTTTTCTTCCTTTAGCCATTTAAAAATAGATTATATTTGGGTTACTGTCATGTGGTATAAGAGACCATGTTTCCCAACACATAAATGAAGAGAAGAACTTTAATTTAACCCCAGATAAGGATATTTTCTTGTTGAGAAACATACATTCTCTTTGACCACTCACTTTAATAAATGTCAAACATACTGAGCTGGGTTTTTAACTTGATGGGGATACCTTCTGTGCCACTTCAGAAGACAGTATGATAATGTGAACCTGGATCTTGAATGAGATAAATCTGAGTTATGTTGAGAGCCACAGCCGAAGGGGCCCCAGCAAACTTCCAGCTGCCAGCAAACTTCCAGCTGCCGGCTGATGATTGGCTCACAGCGGCCCCAGCAACATCTAGCTGATTGGCTCCTCGGCCCCAGCAACATCTAGCTGATTGGCTCCTCTGCGGTGATGCTCATTGGGCTGTTTCCCTGCCCTTTCAGACCACGGAGCTGCTCATTGGGGGACTTTTTTGGCTCCGCCCACGTGACCCAGCCAATCGGCCTCAAGAGCAGGAGGATTGTGGGAGGTGGAGAGAAGCTTGTGGGGGAGAGAGAGGCTTGTGGAAAGCCGGTGGTGGCAGTTGAGGCTCTGAGGGTTTTTCCTGAGAGGCTGTTTTGTTTGGCGTGTGTGGTTCTAAAAATAAAGTTAGTTTTTTTTGACAAGTGGCTCCTGATTGTGCCCAGCCAGACTGCGGCATTTGGTGGCTCGCACGGGGAGCGACTGAGGGTAAGTGAACTGCTCGCCCCTGAGGGCAGGGCGAGAGGATGGGTAGCCATTTTAAGATTCTTCTTTTGTTATTTTGTTTCACTTTTGTTTTAAGTTGCCTGTCCCTGGAGATGTGTAAGATGGAAGAAAAACCGCTCACATCTGAGGAACAGATAGGGAGAAAGGACGGATGGACATTTCAGGAGGCTATTATAATGATTTTGTGTTGTTCCAATTTTGTTTCACTCAGTTTCAGTTTTGTTAGGCGTTATCTTGTTGGGTTGTATTATAGTAGAAATACGGGATCAGAAATTAGTAAAAAACAAACTGAAAGAGTGTTAAGTAAATTGTTAGAGGAAGGAGGCATCTCAGTAAAATCAAGAACAATCAGGGCATACGTTGATACAATACAAAAATGTAGCCCATGGCTTTTTAAGGAGGAGTTGTTAAATATATCACAATGGAACCATCATGGTGAAGATTTAAAAAGAATAGAAAAGAAAAGCCCAGGGACTCTGCCAGTTGGCACATTGCCATTGTGGACGTTCATATCTTGTTTGCTTAGTCCAAAGCCTTCAGTTCAGACAATGGTAGAGGAAGGAGAAGACATATTGATTCAAGTAAAAGAGAAGGTCTCTCAAGTTAGTCAGACAGAGGAAAAGATTCAAGTAAAAGAGAAGGCCTCTCAAGCTAGTCAGACAGAGAAAGAAAGTGTAAAACAGAAAAAGCCATCAGGGAGAAAGTTACAACAAGAGACTGCTACTAACACCTTTCTATCACCAGAGGGTGTAAGTGTCCAACCAACAGCACCACCTCTACAGGAGACTGCTACTAACACCTTTCTATCACCAGAGGACGTAAGTCTCCAACTAACAAGGTCACCTCCATATGCTGGGAGGTCCCCAACCCCCGCAGTTGATAGTTGGGATCCTGAGACAAGATCTCAAATATTAACATGCCCTGTATTTGAGGCAGGAGGGCAGCGATTTTACCAAGTTTTAAATTTCAAAACAGTGAAGCAGCTAAAAGAGGCTGTAACAACCTATGGTCCTCAAGCACCCTTCACTGTAAGCATGGTCAAATCCATTAACAACTTGAACATGACGCCAGCAGATTGGGCTAATATGTGTAAAGCTGTGCTAAATGGAGGACAATACCTGTTATGGAAGGTTGCCAATGAGGAATTTTGCAAGGAGACGGCTAGGCGAAATGCAGCAGCTGGTTATCCTCAGAGAAATCTAGATATGTTGTTAGGAAAGGGACCTTATGAGGATCAGCAGCAACAAATTGCATATGATCCTGGCGTATACGCACAAATTGCTGCAGATGCAATTAAGGCATGGAAGACTTTACAAGGACATGGAGGTTTACAAGGTCAATTATCTAAGGTAATACAAGGAGCTAATGAACCTTATGCTGAATTTGTAGATAGGCTTATTCAAACAGCTACCAGAGTTTTTGGGAATACAGAACAAGCAATGCCATTACTAAAACACCTGGCTTATGAGCAAGCGAATCGTTGGTGCAGAGATATCATTAGACCATGGAAACATGAAGATTTAAACACATATATTAAATTATGTAGAGACATTAATGAACAAGAGCAAGTCGTGGCAGCTGCAGTAAAACAGGCTTTAGATGCCAGAGACATTAATGAACAAGGGCAAATTGTGGCAGCTGCAGTAAAACAGGCTTTAGATGCCAGGCCAAGAACATGCTACAATTGTGAACAAACAGGACATTTTAAAAGGAATTGCCCCATTGGAGGAGGGTTTAACAAAACTAGGTATCAAAGGAGTAGAATACCAGGTATTTGCCCACGATGCCGTAGAGGGAGACATTGGGCTAATGAATGCCGTTCTCAAACCACCATAGAGGGTACTCCATTATCAAAAAACGAACAAGGACCAGGTGTTTATCCACGATATCGTGGAGAAAGGCATCGGGCTCCATTGCCAAAAAATGGACAGGGGGGACCAATGCTCCGGGGCCCAAAACCACAAATATACGGAGCACTGGAGGAACCCAGCAACCCCATCAGGGTAGTGCCCAGGACACATTGTCCATCAGATCCCTCATCAGACAAACCAGAGGGAGCGCAGGGTTGGACATCTGCGCCTCCGCCAGAGCAGTACTAACTCCAGAGATGGGAGTTCAAATCATTCCCACAGGGGTGAAAGGACCTCTTCCCAAAGGAACAGTAGGCTTATTATTGGGACGCAGCTCTTCTACTCTAAAAGGACTTATGATAAGTCCTGGGGTAATTGATCCCGATTATGAAGGTGAAATAAAAATTATAGCCAGTTCTCCAAAGGGTATATCAGTAATTTCACCAGGAGATAGAATAGCACAGTTACTAATAATACCCAGCCTACATGATAAATTTTCCAGTTGTACTGTAGAAAGAGGTTCCAAGGGATTAGGCTCCACAGGTGTAGATTGGGCTATGCTTTCTTTAAATTTAGATTCTCGCCCCATGCTAAAACTAAATATTCAAGGACATGAATTTAATGGGCTACTGGATACAGGTGCAGACCTTAGCATCATCTCTCGTCAAGAATGGCCAAAACATTGGCCATTACAACAAGCCACTCAAACCCTTCGAGGCCTAGGAGTGGCGACTAATCCCCATAGAAGTGCAATGGTATTAGATTGGAAGGATCCTGAAGGATGTGAAGGAACTATACAGCCATATGTATTGGATCATCTTCCCGTAAATTTATGGGGACGAGATGTCCTAGATCAATTAGGTTTGACATTAACAAATAACATCAACCAAAATGCACCCACTATTATGACTAGACAAGGTTTTAGGAAAGGAAAAAGATTAGAAAAACAAGAACAAGGTATAGCAGCACCAATACAAATAGATCAAGGAACAGACAGACATGGGTTGGATTTTCAGAAAGGGCCACTGAGACAATAAAAATTACTTGGAAATCAGAAAGACCAGTATGGGTTCCTCAGTGGCCCCTGACTAAAGAAAAGATACAAGCAGCCCATGACCTGGTCAAACAACAATTAGCAGAAGGACATATACAACCTTCTGTATCTCCCCATAATACTCCCATTTTTGTCATCAAAAAGAAATCTGGTAAATGGAGATTATTGCAAGATTTAAGAGCCATTAATAATGAGATGGTTATTATGGGACCTGCTCAATCAGGGATTCCTCAGTTGTCTGCTTTGCCAAAAACCTGGTATGTTTTAGTTATAGATATTAAAGATTGTTTTTTTTCAATTCCAATTCATCCTGAGGATAGTACACGTTTTGCATTTACTATCCCTGCACTGAATCATGAAGGTCCTGATCAGAGATATGAATGGAAAGTACTCCCTCAAGGGATGGCTAACAGCCCAACTATGTGTCAAATTTATGTTAACAAAGTAATCCAGCCACTTAGAAATCAAAATCCTGAACTACAAATATTTCACTATATGGATGATGTATTATTAGCACACAAAGATAAAAACACATTGCTAGAATGTTATGCCACACTTACAAACTTATTAAAAAATTATAACCTAGAGATAGCAATAGATAAAGTACAATTAAATTTTCCAATTAATTATTTAGGAGTTCTATTATCCTCAACCATGGTCCGTCCACCAAAAATTCAAATACGAGTAGATCAACTCAAATCACTTAATGACTTTCAAAAGTTATTAGGAGACATAAATTGGATAAGGCCTTATTTAGGTATACCAACAGGAGAGTTGGGACCTTTATTTGATATCCTAAAAGGTCCATCAGATCCAAATTCACCCCGAATGTTAACGCCTGAAGCAAGAAAGGCATTAAAAATCATTGAAACATATATGGAAAATATGCATTTGGATAGAATTGATATAAGTTTGCCTTTATTATTTATTGTACTACCAACAAAAAATATTCCTACAGGAGTATTTTGGCAAGAAGGTCCATTATTATGGATACATTTATTTTATTCTCCTAACACTATTCTTACTAGGTATCCTGAGGCTGTAGGACAATTAATACTCAAAGGAATAAAAGCAGCAAAGGGAGTGTTTGGAATTTCTCCCAATAAAATTATTAATCCATATACTATGAATCAAATTGATGAGTTAGCTAATGAGTTAAATACTTGGGCAATAATCATGTGCAAATCTAATGTTTCATTTGATAACCACTTACCATCTAATCCTTTATTGTCTTTTTGGTCATTGCATCCTGTAATTTTTCCAAAAATGACAAGAAAAACACCTATCATGAATGCTCCAAATATATTCACTGATGGGTCAAATAATGGTACAGCAGCAGTAGTTACCCCTGATCAAACTTTTACATTTTTAGTACCCAAACAATCAGCTCAAAAGGTAGAGCTTAATGCAGTTTTACAAGCTTTTGTGATGTTTAAAGATTCTGTATTTAATTTATTTTCGGATAGTCAGTATGTAGTTAATGCTATAGTATCTCTTGAAGATGCTAGTAGGATTTCCCCTTCTTCTACTGTTTTCTCTTTGCTTTCCACTATACAAAGTCTAATCTGGGACAGAAAAGATCCATTCTTTATAGGACATATCAGAGCACATACAGGATTGCCTGGAGCCCTTAGTTTGGGCAATGATTTAGCAGATAAAACTACACATGACATACATATTTTTTCTACACTAGAAGAAGCTATAAATTTTCATAAAAAGTTCCATGTCAATGCTAATACTTTACAAAAGCGTTTTAAAATAACTAAGGAACAAGCTAGACAAATAATAAAACAATGTCAAAATTGTGTGACCTTTTAACCACAAGTTAATCTTGGAGTCAATCCTAGAGGATTGATACCTAACCATATTTGGCAGATGGACATCACACACTTGCCAGAATTTGGAAAATTAAAATATTTGCATGTTACAGTTGATACTTCTTCTGGATTTTTGATGGGCTCCCTTCATGCCAGAGAAAAAACTAAAGATGTTATAGCTCATTGCTTACAAAATTTTGCCACTGTGGGTGTTCCAAAACAGTTAAAAACAGATAATGCCCCTGGTTATACTTCTACCTCTTTTAAACAATTTTGCTCAACATTTGGCATTACTCATATAACAGGAATCCCATACAATCCACAGGGACAAGGCATAGTTGAAAGAGCTCATCAAACTATTAAAATGTACTTATTAAAGCAAAAAGAAGGAATTGGGAAGGGGTATATATTCCCCAAAGATAAACTTAAAATAACCCTTTTTACTCTAAACTTTTTAAATTTGGATTCATCAGGACTTAGTGCTGCGGAAAGGCATATGTGTCCAAAAAATGTGCATAAGCCCAAGGTACTTTGGAAGGATATTCTAACAGGACAATGGAAAGGTCCTGACCCAGTAATTGTCTGGAGTCGGGGGTCTGTTTGTGTGTTTCCACAGGGAGAACAGCAGCCGATTTGGATTCCAGAGAGATTAACCAAGGTCCTGACCCAGTGATTGTCTGGAGTCGGGGGTCTGTTTATGTGTTTCCACAGGGAGAACAGCAGCCGATTTGGATTCCAGAAAGATTAACTAAAGCGATTTCTACAGACCAAAAAGAAGATGATTTGGCTCAAATCCATAACAACTGATATCCAAAACTCCAGTTTGGCTATTCTTACATCTGCAACAGAACCAGGATGCTTTTTTCAATATCTATTTTATTATTGCCCTTTGCCATATCATGAAGTTCTATTTTGTTTTTTGAGCTCATACAGACCTAGGTTAATGTTTTGCTGATCAGTTCTATTTTTTGACTATAGAGTTTTTAAACATTGCAATGGAGATTTCACCTGTAAAAAGTTATAAGGCCTTTACTATAATGTTATGTGTTGTATGTATTATATTATGTGTGCACACTTGTGTTTTGTGTTATATGTTTGAATGTACGTATGTCCATATATCATATATGATGAGCGCTCATGATAAAATGGATCCAAATATTTTTTTTCACGTGATTTATATGGTTTAATTTAAATTGGGTAAACAACTGTTGAGGATTGTTTTAATTTGTAAACAAAAAAGAAGGTTAACAGATCTGTTTGTTTACTTTCACCTTTCCTTTTCATTATATTTAATAATTCTCTTAAAGATAATGTAAATTGTTAAGAAAATTGTTTTCTTTTAGTGCCTTCTGTAATGTTACATAATTTTTTCTTTAGCCATTATTGCCAGAATTCCTATCTTCATCCCAGTGCTGGTGAAGACAATGTAAATTGTTAAGAAAATTGTTTTCTTTTAGTGCCTTCTGTAATGTTACATAATTTTTTCTTTAGCCATTATTGCCAGAATTCCTATCTTATCCCAGTGCTGGTGAAGTCAAAGATAAAACCAATCTACAGCTTCTACAATAGCCATCACTGAACTGCTTGCAGAACTTGCCTGGACACATTGTGAGCTCACCTGTATGCATTGTGAACTATCTGTTGGTGCAGTGACTTGTGGTAGTGTTGGGGTATTTTTGCTGATGATGTCATTGGTGGTACAATTTTTCCAAAAGGAGCCGTCAATTGGCTTGGTGTATCTTCCTCCCTTCTGCTTGTCATGATCGTCCAGCTAAAATTTGGGGGCCAACAGAGGTGAGGCAAAGAACCTCACCCCCCCGCTGGTACAAAGACCTCTCCACAGGTGTGGCTGTATACTGGACCGGTAGTCAGTGACGGGTAAGATCCAATTGCAATGGTACCAACCTAAGGACCATATGTACTATTGGACAACCTAAGGCAGGCATGGTCCCTAAGCCACATGCTTGTTGTTTAAACAGAGAGGGGGAGATGTTGAGAGCCACAGCCAAAGGGGCCCCAGCAAACTTCCAGCTGCCAGCAAACTTCCAGCTGCCGGCTGATGATTGGCTCACAGCGGCCCCAGCAACATCTAGCTGATTGGCTCCTCGGCCCCAGCAACATCTAGCTGATTGGCTCCTCTGCGGTGATGCTCATTGGGCTGTTTCCCTGCCCTTTCAGACCACGGAGCTGCTCATTGGGGGACTTTTTTGGCTCCACCCACGTGACCCAGCCAATCGGCCTCAAGAGCAGGAGGATTGTGGGAGGTGGAGAGAAGCTTGTGGGGGAGAGAGAGGCTTGTGGAAAGCCGGTGGTGGCAGTTGAGGCTCTGAGGGTTTTTCCTGAGAGGCTGTTTTGTTTGGCGTGTGTGGTTCTAAAAATAAAGTTAGTTTCTTTTGACAAGTGGCTCCTGATTGTGCCCAGCCAGACTGCGGCAGAGTTACATTCCCTACCCTCCACTGAAAACTTAGTAAGTTTCCTATATTTCTGAGACTTGGATTCCTTATGTATATGGTGGGATAATGCTTATGCCATGGAAGTGTTGTTTGGGATTCAGTGAGACATTAAATGAAGGACCAGGAGAACAAGTAACAGTATTTTCCTCTCCTCCTCCTATCCTTCAGTGAACCAAGAGGAATATGAAAGGAACTCTCCCACTTCTCCAGGTCACCAGCAAACAAGTTTGTGACAATCCTTGAAAAACTTTAGAAATTTCACTTAGTATATTAGTAATAGATTTATTGTAATAATAAAATGATGATGACTAACATAATACTTCAGTGTTTCTAGGACACATTTTCATATTTACTTATTAACTTCTCACAATGACCTACTGAAATGGATTTCACAGTACATGGCAAGTGTGTTAACTCTCAAGTCAAATTATCTTGGTTTACATCCTGGCTCTCTTGCTTACTAACTTCTGAGTTTAGGCATTTTCCTTTTCTGTCAGTGCTTCTGATTTTCTGTCCATTAAATAAAGATTATAGTATCTGCCTCACAGAATTGTCATGAGAATTGTGTACAGTATAATGCAGGTATCAAATTTTTAGTGTTAGCCATAATTATCTATGTTTACTCAATGAAAAAACTCAAGTCCAGAGAATTCAAGTGACTTTACAAAGTTCACATAGATAAATTAAGTCTCATTCATGGTTTAGACTATGGTATCCTGATATCCATTGTAGATTTCTTAAGATCCAGGAATTTCCAGGTGAATTCTATGTAATATCAAAATGATCACTAAATGGCCTATGTTGGTTGACTGTATTTATGTTCTGTCCTCTGGTGAAGCATAAAAGAATCATGAGAAGGCAAGTGGTCCAAGTCTGGTCCATTGGTTTGCACTAAATAATAGATTATAAAATGTAGTGAATCAATAAATAAGTTAGATATTTGTTGGTCATTAGACTTTTAGGGTAATATTTCTAGTGGCATAAATTATTTTTTCCTCAAAAGTGGAAGAAGATAAATTTACTTTTCTTACATGACTTGGATTGTCTGGATGTAACACGAAAGAGCATCAGAAACCATCAATGCACTTTGGCACACTGTAATAATTTGACATTTTGACACTGTTTTTCATTGCCAAGGTGGTTATTTTAAGGGACAAAGGATTCTGTAGAGGATGAAGTGAAGTAATTTCTTGTTACTTGTTAGCAAAAAGGCTTTCCCAAAATTTATCATTGTGTCTTCAAAGTTTCCACTGGAAAGAAAGCACAAATTTTATCTTAGTTGATATGGCTTTAAATCTGAAATAGATTATCCTTGCCTATTTATTCAGCATTTTCTTCTTAAATTTAAATACTCTTTGGCTTTTGCTGTGATTTGAATATGATTCAAAAGTTCATGTATCAGACATTTAATCCCCAATTACAACAATGTTGGGAGGTGGGATCTAATAGATTAAATTTTGTTGTGAAAACTCTGCTCTTCTGAGTGGATTCATGGTGTTAATACTATTACAGGAGTAGATTAGCTATTGTGTAATTGGACTTGTTATAAAAGCAAGTTCATCCCTCTCTAGCTCTCTTATTCTTGCCCTTATACCTTCCACCGCAGGAAGATGCAGAGTGAGAGCCCCCATCAAACACTGGCACCATGCTCTTGGCCTTTCCAGCCTCCAGAATTGTAAGAAATAAAGTTATTTTCTTTATAAATTATCCTACCCATGATATTCTGTTATAGCAGCAGAAAACAGACGCAGATGGCTCTAATCTGAGGTTGTGTATTTAAACCTTAGGTTTAATTAAAGCAGCACTAAAAATTTTGGTTCTATCATTAAGTCATTCCTGAGGGGATAATTAGAAAAAAGGCAGAACTCCGGGGGAAAAAATTGAGAAAACAAGGAGTTTGCAGAAGGGTTATTGTAGAGAAAACCTGAGAAATACCCATGTACAAATGCTAAATAGAATGATCAAATGTTCTCTCAGTACCACCAAGGAACACATTTTTGGATTTAGGAAATACAGCTCGAAAGTGTCCTAAGCATTGAAATGAGGAAAATATCAAGTGATAGAACTCTTGGGATGGATGTCAAAGAAAAGAAGGCCTCTCAAGAGGCAGTGATAATGATGATTGATGAAAAAGAAAAGAAAATTTGAGAAACATTAGAATTTTTAAACAGAGGCAGGATTTTGGCTGAATCTGAGGGAGTAAGTTCAGAGTGACTGCAGGTTGTTTGCTTGAGAAACTTGGTGCTTGGAAACTTTACCAAGATGAAGACTACAGAGGAGAAAGAGCTGTTGAGGTGGAGAGAGTGAATTAATTGTGGACATGTTACTTTTAAGGTAATTACATGAAATTCATTTACTTAGTAATTATAATGCACAAGGTGCTAGGGAAAGCTAGCAAGAGTCTTGGAGAGACATGGAATATTAATTTGAATTTAAAGGAATTCATGCTCTACTAAAGGGAAAAAAGATGTGACTGTAACCCAGTAAGTATTTGTACATGATGCTAAGATTCATGCAAGAAATAGCAAATCTAAAGAAAAAATATTTTTTTAATGTGAAAAATGATTACTCTGTCTGTATCTTCTAGTTAAAATTCATTTTATATTTCATTTGTAAACTAATTATCAATGAGAAAAATTTGGTAAAACCATGAAAGCCTTTATATGTGTTGACAACTTTGGTTGACATTAAACAAATTTTAATTTGTAATTCATATTTATATCATATTGCATACTATTATGTGAATCTGGATAGAAAGAGTACACTCCCTGGAGCATAAACTTCCCTGGGTTTTGTGAACTTAAGGTTTTTCTTTGCATTTATTATTGATTGAATTTTAAAGTATTTACTGAAGGCACAATAGTAAATGAGGTATATTTTTGCCATTTAATTTAGATGGATATTACCATCTAAAGTTGCTAATAAAATATTATCTTTTTAATTAGGCATTTAATATATTATTTTACAGATTAAGACATTTCTAAAATATTTCTAAAACGGATAATATTCATTTACAAATGTATGTCATAAATTTTATATACTAATTTTTACCTCCAATATCCCAATAATTCAAATTATTTTCATTAACTCAAGCACATTTAGCAATACAGCAAACCATATTTCTTGATTGCTACATTAGAAAGAAAAGAAATTTGTATTTTATATCATTAATCCCTTCTAATGGAGAAATAATTTCTGTGGGCTTTTCTTTATTAGAAAAGTCAGAATTTCTGTGTAACCCTTTTAAAAATATTTGTATAGCTTAGAATTGAAGGCTTCTTAAATTTGTTTTTGTATGTAATGCTTTCTACATAAATGTATGTGCTACTAATTTTGAAGGAAGAACAAAGGCCCTGTGAATTATATTGTAGATATTAATGACATTGTTAAAATGATGACAGATTGCTTTAATGGTGGATATGCACTTAATTGGAGGAAGTCTAACAAAATGTGCTATTTCATATTACTTAAAAGAGTTAGTCAAGAGCCATCATCCATTTATAGTCATGTCTTAGCCCAAATCATAAAGCATGTATAGTATTAAAACCCATAGAATTGCAAGAAGCATGTATTCATGCACTGTACATTCATCTAGACAACCCATTAATACTGTTTGTTAACCTTTAATTCAGATGTCTGCAATAAGATAATATAATGTAAAACACAAGTCAATGGAGGGTCGTAAAACTGTTTCTGTTACCATTTTTATTAGCTTGCTATCTTCGATGCTGAATGCAGTTGCACCCCGAAGCAAGACTTGTGTATAAGTATGTTATCAATATATTATGATACAAATTTAACCTATTAAATTTGTGACAAGTGTTATGTTTATTGCTAGAGCCCATGAAAATATAGACATTGTTGTTGATAAATATCACCACATCGTTCTCTCTCTGTCAAGGGCTTGCCCCTGAAATTCAGAGGACCCATGGGGCTCTCAGCTGCACCCTCCAACTTATGCTGCCATAAAACCCAGAGTGGTTTAGCTACCCAGAGGATTTTAAATTTAATTTTTATGTTACCTGTTGTATTTTTAAAGGTTATGTATATACACATAGACATGTATTTTGCATAGACAAAAAGGAAGACTACTCTATTAAAATGGGAGGGTAGAATTACGAATGTTTAATGTTCTTCTCACTTATCTGCATTTTCCAGTTTTTCTATAAATAAACATGTATTCTTGCATAGTAAAACAATGTTAAATTAAGTTTGTTCTTGTTGAATAGAAAAAGTGATGATGAAACCATGCTAATCTCCTGGTCATGCTCATAAAACAATCTTCTTGCAATAGAAAAATCAGATAGTTTCTTAGAGGAGGAAACTTGACTGAAGTTTGTCATTTGATCAGTCAGAGAATCCATGTTTATTACTTACTGAACACAAATGGAAATTATTTTTCATGTTCCTTCAGGGGTCGGGGTTATGGCTCAGTGGTAGAGCCCTTGCCTAGCATGTGTGAGGCACTGGGTTCTATCCTCATCGCCACTAAAAAAATAAACAAATAAAATAAAGGTATTGTGTCCATCTATAACTAAAAAAAACCTTTTATATAACTGACATATAAGTATTAGTCATCAAGATACTTACACTGCCCCTCAACACTGGAGATGATTGACACAAGCTCTCAAGCTTTGAACAGAGTCAGAAAACGAAATTCATTTATTGTTTGTCAGACTCCTATCTTCCCTAGCTAAGGGTTGGTTAGTAAGAATTCACCATTTTTCTGGAAAAAGTTGACCTCGATTAGGAATAAGGTAGAATAGTTAAGAGACTTCAAAACATAACCATTACCATAAACCACCTATTTAGAGAAGAATGCAAATCACTTTTCTTCTTACTGGTAAGAGTGATTGACATAGCTTCTAAATTCACTTAAATGAAGGGCAAAAAATCTATGAGTCTTTCCAATTTTCTTTCATCTGTGCACACACACACAAACATATTCACATACATACACATTTGGATTTACATTTGTGAGTTCACAAGAACCAAGTTTATTTATGTAAGTCCTATGAAGTGACTAATATGTTCTTGCTTCAAAAAGAAAAAAAAAAGTATGGGACTTTTTGATGCTTTTGTGTTTCTTGCTAGTTTTTCACAAATCCTTTTTACCTGTACCCTACTTTTCCTTTTAGCTACCAACCCAATATATACAGTTCTTCAAGTAATGCACAACTTGCTTTGATGTTAGATGATTTTAAGATATTTGACTATTAACTTTCTAATCTTTAAAAATTGTCACCATGTGTCTATTTCAGTCAACTCATTTAAACATACACAGATTTAAAATAAAAATCTATTTTTGTAATTCCAAAACTTATTTTCTTCTTTCCCAAAGTTTGTGACTCTTTAAATACCTAGAATTTTAGTTTTGAAGTGTATTTGGAAACCATGAATGTCTGGTACGATCTCTAGAATAAGTCATATAATATTGAAACAGCTAACAAATATAAGGATTTACATTTAAATCCTTTATTAACTCTCCTAGGGTTTCTTATCATTTATAATTACTTCTATAGGATTATTTACATTATTTATGCTGGTAAATAGAGTCATTTCTTCCAATTAAATTGAGTGTGCCCTGACATTCCGACTACTTTATTAGGATGGTGGTCAAGTTGCTGTGTCTTTAATTAAGGACCACTGTAATTTGGGCTAGTTGAGTTACTGATAAAGGTTAGTAGTTTCATAATGGAATGGGAAGCAAAATTTATTTTCTCTTTAAAAAGTACATTTTCCTGCCTCCAAAGTGTTTTCTAATAAGTCTATTTAAATGTTTGAAAATTTGGGGCATGTTCAAAGTCTTGCCTGCTAAAACTATTTTATTCCAGCCACATTCTTCTTTATTGTGGACATTATCTCCCCCTGAACTACTGTATACATAGCCTGTTAGAAGACTTGGGAAAAGTCAGTTTTGAGATAGTTTTCTACCTCAAGGTAATGAATCGTGACAAATTTATGAACTTAAAAAACCCACATTGATTGTCTCTGTTTGCGTGGATCTGGATCACAGAGCTGCAATCAAGGACTCAGCAGGACCATGTTTCTTTCTAGAGCCCAGGAAAATACTTCAAGCTCAAATAATTTTTGGCAGAATTCTGTTGTTTGCAATTATACGACTAAGCTCTCCTTTCCTTGGTGGTTGCAAACAAATACCAGTCTCAGGTCTAGAGTTGACCCCAGTTCCTTCCCACTTAACCCTTCCGTATATGTCTCACAACTCAGCAGCCCGTTTTCCAAGGCCAGGAAGAGCATCTTTCTGAACTCAGATAGGGCTTCAAACTGACACAGTCAGGCACTCTGAGGATAATCTCTCTTTTGATTCATTGAAAAGTCAGTTGATCTGGCCTTTCATCACATCCGCTTTATCTCTTTACTTATGGCATGGAAGGGAACTGAAGAGAGGGCACAACACCCCTGGAGGCCATGGGTCACTGTAAAATTCTACCTATTACAAAATATGAATTCACATTTTAGGAAACTGTAAATTCAGGGAAGAAGTTTAAAACCAGTAGAACTGATTCTGCCACACAACCTGTTTTATTTTGTTTTGGTTTGCTTTTCATGGCTTAAAAGGAGGGCTGATTTCAAGAATCTTTTTTAAATGTGAAATATATTTGAAATGCTGTTGTTTCCTATAACCATGATATCCCAGAGGGTTGTCTTGTTAGAATGCCATAGAATGCCATAATATTCATGATTAATGTAATGACTACCACATATTGAACATTTGTGGTTTAGCATAGTCCTTAAAAAAGATTGTAGAGTATGTGTTGTCACTATCCTTTCATAAAGAACCAAAGATCAAAAAGTTCACAATAGCCTGCAGCAGTGGTGCCCACCTATAATCCCAGCCACTTGAGATACCAAGACAGGAGGATTGCAAGTTTGAGGCTAGCCTGGGCAACTTAGCAACACCTTGTCTCAAAGAAAAAAAAAATTAAAGGGAGTTGGGAGTGTACCTAGTGCTACAGCACTTGCCTAGAATGCACAAGACCCTGGATTCAATCCCTAGTATCCCCCCCAAAAAAAGAAAAAAAAAATCACAATGTTTTCTGAATAAACCAAAGATTGTAGAATAGAGTACGTAGTGTGTGTTAGGACCTTCTAATTCTAAATTCTGTGATGTTTTCCCCTTTTATTTTACTGTATAGGAAAATCATGTGGCTTAGATAATAAAAGTTGACATGGCTCATCTGGAAAGTTCACAGAGCACTGATGATCAGTGTACACTCAAATCTCACTCATAATAATTTCCCTTAAAGCCTTGGGGTTTGGCATTAGAAGGATTTAAATCTATAACCAGGAAGAAATACTGTCATTGAATAGATGTGTGTATGTCACAGCACCCTTGGCATCACATTGAAATGGTAATGGATTATACTATTTCTAGAGATGCAGCAGAAGACAGATGGGAAAAGGGTTAAAATACCTGGAAGCTTTATTGCAGTTTAATGTGATTTTCTTCATTACTCTATGGGAACAATAAAAAAGCTTTAAATATTTCTAGAATATTCCCCTGAGTCAATCACTTTGTTAATGCACAGTGAAGTTGGAGGATGTATTCTTTCTAAAGAAAGCTAAGTTTACTAAGACTTGTGAGTTACAGCACCACCCCCACCCTCCTCTCCCTTTTCTAATATTGATCTATAAGAGCTATAGTTAGGTTTCTCAGGCATTGCTCACTTTAGGGGAAAAGTTTCCTTGTGATAATCGCTCCTTGGAGGGATTAGTTAGCCTCTCAGAAGATTCTAAAATCCTCCTGGTTAAGAATCATTTAATACTTTCCACAACATATTACATAGAGTGTTTGGGGGCAGCATGTCCATGGAGCATGACAAGAATAATGGTGAAAAAATTCTAGGCCTTTTGTGATAGCTTACTGATTCCAGAAAGTCAACAGGACTTTGGCCAATAGTCCCTAAGGTGTTATAACTAGTTGAAGTAGGGCTGGGAACTTATAAACTACTAAAAATTCTGCTTCACTGCACTTCACTATTAAACATTACTGAAAATGTGTGGAATATACCCTCTTTCTATGATTCTCTTTCTTTTTAATTCTCTCCTTAGTTATCTATTTTCTAAGTCATTCTCTTTCTTCTAGTAAAAAATATTTTAAAATATAGATTGGAGCTTTGTATAGATGGTGTTTCGTAAGTCAAGTTAAGAATAATTTGCTGAAAAGCTAATTCACCAATATTCAGTGCTGCATGACCCATAGAATTTGCCACTCATGTTTATTCCAGATGGGCACTTTCAGATAGCTATATCCTAGAGAGATACAGGCTTATTGAATCAGTCCATGAAAATTCAGCTACTGTTAAGTTCTTTAAAGATGAGGTAAATGAATATAACTTAATATTCACAACACAATATATAGCAATCTCAGGAACAGAAGTAGAAGCTAATTTGGGGGCAAATGCACTTTTAATAATATTTTGACCCTGAAAGATGATGTCACAATTCACCTAACTCTATATCATGATCCAAAGAAATATGTGTCAATAGTAATGCTAGGCACTCTGTATACTTGTCTCACTTATTACTTAATAACTCATGAAAAATATATCATCTCCCTCAATAAATGTTTAATAAATATTGGGTGTATTTTCATATCTGACAGGCAGAGCTAGAATTCAAACCCAGCTCCATCCAATTTCAAAGACTATGCAAATCAGTTATGACATGTGGATAAGTATAAAGTTGTGTTATATATAAAATCAGACTGATGGTTAATGTAATCTGACCACCAAAATAACCATAGATGTTAGGCTGTGCCTTCCTTAGTTATATACTGCTTTGTTGAGGTTGGCTGGTGTGAAACACACATATTTGAAGATGAAAGTTATCAACATTCTGTCATTTTCTCTCTCCCCTCCATATGGAAGAATGCACTTTTAGTGATGTTTCTCCATATGGAGAGAGAGATAGAGAGAAATAGAGGAATATCTTAAAAGTTTTTTCTCTAAATCAAAAAGAGAAGTAAGCCCCAACAGGGTAGGATATGGTACTCTTGCTCATGACTGTTTTCTCAAAGTTTAGTACATTTCCTGACATAAAATAGTTTTAAAGAAATTTGTGAAATGAATGAATGAATGTTAACAAATGCCCAGTCTTTGCCATTCCGTGAGAGTGTTCTTCAAACATTTTCCTCTTGTGTTTCTTACAAAATGAAGGGTACCATCCTTTTTTAGGTAACTCAAGTCTGAGTCCAGGAGTTACTCTATTCTATGCCACAATGTAACTGGTGACCTCCTTTTGCTAGAATACTCCTACATCCTTCCTCTCTATCCCACTGGTTTACACTGTGGTTCAAATCCATACCCTCCTATAATCTACTGGGTTACTTTTCTAAGTGGTGTCTGTGCCTAAAGTTTTGAAATCCTCCAATACATCTTTCACATGATGCTGTTACCTTCAGAAATACAATTCTAATTATTATTTATAAATTTGGAATCATTCAGTAATTTCACTTTGTCCAATCATGACAAATATCTTGAATGAGGCTGTTAGGGTTTCCATATTAGTTTTCCCCAAAAACTCATGTGTGAGACAATGAAAGAAGGTTTAGAGGTGAAATGATTGGGTTATGAGAACCTTAACTCATTCAGTGCATTAGTCCCCTGATAGGGATTAACTGAGTAGTGACTTAGGCTGGAAGGGTGTGGCTGGAGGAGGTGGGTCATTGGGGTGTGCCTTTGGGGGTACATATTTTGTTATCTGAACTTGGTCTGTCTCTGCTTCCTAGTAACATGCTCCCAGCTGCTTTCCCCCACCACCCATTTCTGACATGATGTTTTGCCTCACCTCAGGCCCCAAGGAATGGAATAGGTCAAGTATGGACTGAGGCCTCTGAAATCAGGAGCCCCAAATAAATTTTTCCTCCTTTAAAATTGTTCTTTTCATGTCATTTGGTCATAGAGCAAAAAAGTCGCCTGAAACAGAGGCAAACAACAACAACAAAACATCCTACAATGGGTTCCCTGATTACTAGTATTAATTTTGGATTCTATTTCTGCCAGCATTTTTTAGAATGTTTCGTTATCATTTTTTCTTATCATTACTGAATACTTAATCTCTTCTCCTGGAGTGAAACCATTCTGCAAACATTTGAATATAAAAATAATTTTGATGTTAAAAGATAATTAAACTGGGGCTGGGGCTGTAGCTCAGTGGTAGAGCACTTTCTTAACACAGGTGAAGCATTGGGTTCGATCCTCAGCACCACATAAAAAAATAAATAAATAAAATTATAAAAAATATACATTTAAAACAATGATTAAACTCTTCCTTGATGAACTAGGACACTAATTTTAACTTCTTTTTTTTTTTGATAAATAATTGTCTACCTCCTGCTTATTTCTTAGCCTAGCTCAGCCTGGCTTCCACCACTATGACTCCACTGAAATTTTTCTGGCTAAGTTGACTTCCCCGTCACTAATTCCAGTGTTCAGAATTCATCTTCCTTGGCCTTATACAAATATGACAGCTGTTCACCACTTTCCTTTTCCCTGAAAGATTCCCTTCCTTTAACTTTGTTGCATCACACTCTCCTTGTTTTCTTTCTATCTCTCTGGTTATATTTCATTTTCTACCACAGCCTCTTTCTTTTCTACTAGGCTATTAAATGATAGTTTCTCAGAGTGCAGTCATAAACTCTCCGTTTACTTGATATTTCCATTTGAAATTAACATCAGATATTTATTGAATGCTTAGCATGTATTAGGTACAGTGCTGAGAAATAAAATTAAAAATTTAAAAAGCAGACCCTGGACATCTAGGAAGTGATCTGATACAGTAAGGCCATGCTGTTCTCCTGCTGGGCATAAATAATCTCTCCAACATTACACAAGGTCACTGTGAGACCATGAAACAAAATAAGACCACTTTATAACTTTGTTTCAGCACAGACAAAACAAGATTACTGTACAGAATACCAAACACTCCCATATCCTGGCTCATATGTGGACCTGCTACTTTATGGATTACACATTTAGACTTGCTATATATAGTCTGCATTAATCATGGGTAAGATTTATTGAGATGTCCAATCACAGAATCACTCCCACTTCCCGAGAATGCCCCTACTAGAGCAAAACCTCTGCTTGCTTGGCTCCTTCCCCAAACCTTCAACCAAAGCCCATATCCTGTAATAGATACCCTCTTAATATTTGCCCCTAAGCTACCCAGCAATCCCCATGTTGTGCTTTCTCTTTCAGTGAAATGAGTAATAAACTCAACCTGTTCAATTACAAGTGTTTTCCTGATTTTTGGTCTTTGGTTGGAGAGCGTGGACAATTTAAGCTTTATAAGTGCATTAATTTTTAAATTCTTGCAAAAACTTTATAAATTATAATCATCACTATTATTTTTCCCAGTGTATATGAAAACAAACCAAGGCTTAAAGATGTTAAAAATTTCACCCAAGACCAGTCAGTGGTAGAGAATTTGAACTTGGACCATTTGAGTCTAGAGCTAGCACTCTCAAGAAATACACTAAATGTCCTCAATAAATTTTATTCAAATAGACTGAATAAATAAATTCCTATTTGCAACTCACCATCCCCTAACTTGAGACATATGGACTTACATTCTCTTTTATGCTTTGATATAGTTTATTTAATCCAATATAGCCAAAATGTTATCATTTAAACATGATAATTAAACATGTAATTAGAGTAAAATTATTACTGAGATGTTTTATATTCTTTATTTTAAACAATATCCTTGAGATCTGGTGTGTAGTTTACACGTACAGCATCTTTATTTGATCTAACCGCACATCAGGGCTTAAAAGACACATGTAGTTAGCACAGCCTAGAACATGGAAATATTTCTGATTTTAAGAAATTTAGTCATGGCTTTTTAATTTTATCAAAATGGCTACCCTCCCAAGATATACTAAATCAATGCCAATAAATGCTCTCTTACTTATAATATACCAGGTAGTATGGTTAAATTTCTTCTTTTGATTTTTTATTATGTGTAAAATTTTTACCTTCTTGATAACAGCTTAGCAATGCTGTGATAGATTCAGTTATCATAATATAATCGGGGTATGTTTGCAATATATTGACTTGGCTTAAAGGACTATATCTTGCTGTCAAATTTCAATATCATAGTCTTATTGTAACTACAAATTTATCAAGAAAAGCTTTTGCTTATCAGAACCTTCACATTTTCCAAGAGCAGAATAATGTAATTCCAAAATACACTGACAGAGATATGCAGCAGAAAATATCAGAGACATTTCATTATTTTCTTCTTTAGCATGCAGTAGCTCAGCATCACCTTATCTTAAAAACAGTAATAGACAAATTGCATCCAGGAGCTCCAGGATGAACTTCTTGATAATCAAAATAAATTGTATGCTTAGCTCTTTAATATTTAAAAGACCATTGAGATCTCTTGAAAACTTATGATACTTTGATTCCAATTAGGACAGTGATGGAAATAATAAAGTCCTCTTTAAAGAAAATTCATCTCATAATGATAAGGTAATAAAATGAAAATGTAACTCTATTATTCTCATGAATATACATTTAGTATAGACAAATTTCCAATTTATTGGCAGTGATAAATATATCTCAGATGAATTTAAATAAAAGAAACTGATTCATAGGAAGAGATGATATCTTCTTAGTAGATGAAAACAAAATGTTATCCCATTTCTGATGGGTTTTTGTTAGCTCATAACTGTTTTGTAAAAATCTTATTAGTCTCCACCTCTAAATTTCCAAGAATAATGACAGGAATAAACAGGAGAGCCACAGGCCTTCCTGGCCATGTTACTGTTGCACCTAGAATGTTTATTTGCTGGCAATATTAATAGTTCACTCTTGTAGAAGATCTTATCTTTTCATTTTTTTTCTCTTTCTCATCATTCAGTCATTTTTATTAACTCCAACTCTTCAGGAGTATAGAAGAGAAAATGGAACTGGTGAAAGCTACAAGAAATTTGGAGAGAATTTTAATTTGTCCCGAATACAACTTGGTCAACACAGAGTGGACAATATAAAATGGATTCATGCTTATAATTTTTGATATACTCCTTCTAAGAGACATTCTACTATGAAATTCCTGTTTTATTTTTCTTTTAATTGTCCTGCTTCACCTTTGAGCCAGCTCCAAATGGACAATGGCACAGATATCTAAGACCCTAAGAGGAAACTCTGGAGAAAGGAACTAGGAAAAGGAACTCCTTCCGTAAGTGAGAATGGGGGAATTCTCTGTTATTGCTCCCCTCTGTTTTGCTTTGGTTTTGTACCTTAGTTATTTGGAATTCTGCCAGAGGACAGGAGGCTTAAACTCTGAAAGAATCTAACCTTTCTGGCCAGAGGAACTGGGAAAAGGACTTTCTGAGACCCAGAGGGTATGGCTGGCAGAGAACCATGGCAGGAAAGAGCTGGAGAAGGTCATTACTAATTTTCCAGTTAACAATAAATATTTTAAATACCATAGTCATTGCCAAACTTGAGATTTATACAAGTTTAGTATTTTATTAATGCTTTCTCTAGATATGACAACACGATTGGCAGATTTCTAAAAATATGATGTTAACACTTTTACCTTCTTAACAACAATGTAAGTAAAGACTTTAGAATTTTGGAATACTTTATCAGTATTTTCCTGCTATTGATTTATGTCATTATAGTCTTAACTGTGGTTTTTATGTGTGGATATACATGTACATATATTTGTATTAATTATTATATATTTACGTATTATGTACATATATTAAAATACACACATTATTATATACTTATATGCTATTCTAAACCATCAATATTAGCTTTGATTTACCCACATGTTTAAACTTTTTTTCCCTTGGATCTTCCAACTTTCATCTGGGATAATTATCCACTTCTCTAAAAAAAAAAATACCAGATAGTACTTCTTTTATTTCCTTTAATATCATATCGTTAGATTTCAAAAACACCTCTACTGAATTGAACTTAAGTTTCTTTTTTTATCCTGTAATATTGCTTGTATCTGTAGCTTGAAGTCCTTTATTAGAAAGTTTTTAGCTATTAGTGGTTCATTAAAAAGTTTTTAGCTAGGGCTGGGGATGTGGCTCAAGCGGTAGCGCGCTCGCCTGGCATGAGTGCAGCCCGGGTTTGATCCTCAGCACCATATACAAACAAAGATGTTGTGTCCGCCGAAAACTAAAAAAAATAAATAAATATTTAAAATTCTCTCTCTTTAAAAAAAAGTTTTTAGCTATTATCTCTTCAAGTATTATTTCTTCCCCCTTTTACTCCTCCGCCTCCTCCTCCTCCTTCATTTTTTACCATTCTTTAAATGGTGCATTATAGTTGTACGTATTAGTGGGATTCATTGCCACATATTTGTATATGAACATGATATAACAATGTAATTTGGCCAATATCATTCTCCAATACCCATTTCTTTCTGTATCCTCTTCTTTTTTATATTTCAATGTGTTAGCCTTTTCCATGGTATAATCTATGTCATTTATAACATTTCTGTTCTTTGTCTCTTCATGTTTAATTCTGTGAAGTTTCTTCTGATCTGTGCTCCTGTTTCCTGTTTCTTCAGCTATGACTTTTCCAATGTTAACTCATCTGTTGATTTCTTATTTTGGTTATTGTCAATTTTTTAATTCCAGAATTTCCATTCATTCTTTTTATATAGTTTGAGGTATATAATGAAATTTCCAATCTTTCATGTTCTTGAACTTCGTAAGTCTATCTATTATAAATTTTATGTACTCCAATTCTGTTTTTTGTTTGCATGGATTTCTATTTTATATTATTTTTTCTGACTTTGCTCATATTGAAATATCTTTTTATGGGTGTTTTTTGTTGCTTTGGTTTAATGTTCTGGGTCTTATATAATTATTTGTAGAAGTAATATAAAACCTAGGATGATGTATCTTTCCAATTGAGATGAGTTCTGTTTACTTCTGTGAGGCGCTTGGTGGTACTGAAACCAGACTTTCTCCACTCCTTTTGGTGGGTAGGGTCTTTTTAGCTGTAGATTTCTACAGTGAAGAAAGCCCCTTTTAGTGTTAGCACCCAATCAAGGTAAGGGATGCCTGCCAGCATCAGCTCTGAGGGTCCCCATCAGCAAAGCCAGATTCTTCTCCACTACCATTGAGCAGTTTGTTACATTTCTTAATGGCAGATTATGCCCTCTATTGTTATAGCTGACCCCAGAAGCTCACTACCAATTTCTTCTTCCTGTGTTCTTGTCTCATGAATCTGAAGAATGAAATTTGTGGACATCATAAGACAAAAGTGAAAGGAGTAGAATTTACTCAAATGTGAAGAAAGCAGAGAGAACACCCAGCATGGTGAGAAGGGAACAGATAGCAGGTTGCCACTTGAATGTGCTAGTTTAGGGTTCATATAGCTCTTGGGTCAATGTTATTTGTCCATTTTTATGCTCATCAGGGTTTGGAAAAGTATCAGCAATATTGGTTAGCCCTTACGTCTGAACTTCAGGTCTTCCCCCACTTCCCTTTTCCTATGGTTCATTGATGATGGCTGGGCCACTGTGGCATGACAGGTTGGAGCACCCTAGCTCTCTGCATCTCAGACCCACACCAGCATGGTGGGCTCCACACAGACACGAACCAGGTCACTGCCCATACTCCAGTCTAACTGGGCAACTGCTCCAGGACAATTCTATGCTGGTTTCAGTACTACCAGCATAGAATTACCATAATCCAACTTTAGCAATAAAGTTGATTCAGAGCTGAGCTGCAGTGCTGTGGTACTTTTTCTATTCGTGGCTTATCCTCTCTGTTTCTAGATCACTAGAACCATATCCTTGGTGGGACTTGAATATCTTTCTCTTCTAGCCCATAGAAGCCCATCAAAAGTAGGGGTAAGTCTTTCATTTAGAGACATTTACTAATGGGAATGTGAAAATCCACTCAATATTCCTAGAGTAGTTCTAAATGTTGCCAATGTTGTCTTGTGAGCTCACTTTGTTGAGGTTCTATCTTCCCTAAACCTAGCCTCTTTATTATCTTATTATCCTTTGATACTTTCAAGCAGGTTTAATTTTTTATACTTTATCTCGGAAGACTAGATTGAATACTTTGTCCTCCAATTTTATGCATTGATGAATTCTTCACTTTGTCATTGAGCTGGAAGGTTGGTGATAGTTTTTTTTAAATATATTTTTAGTTGTTAATAGACCTTTATTTTATTTATTAATATGCAGTGCTAAGACTCAAATCTAGTGCTTCACATAAGCCAGGCAAGTGTGCTACTGCTGAGCCACAGCCCCAGCCCAGTTGGTGATAGTTTGATGCTGGGAGAATCATTTGGGCCACCTCCTTCCAAGTTTTGCAATGATGGTCTTACTTCTCTCTAGCATGTGGGATATTTAACACTCATTCTCTTGGCCTTTGAGTTTCTCCTGAAACCCTGAGGTAAGAGGAAGCATCCCATGTAACATCCCTTGTTGTTTATTTCTCACAATTAAAATTAAATACTACTTTGTAGGGCTTTTTATTTCTAAGAAATTTGAGTTTATGAAAATTTTCTCATTATATCTAATGTGTAAGTTTTATGTAAAAAGAAATTGTGATTATCTTGTTCTTGAACTATTTTGTCCCATCCTAATGATAAAACCTAAATAAGGTAAGAAACCAAAATAATGTTTACTTGATAAATGAGACATTGGGAAGAAATAGTTCTTTATTTTCTTAAGTTAATTCCGCTTGTTGCTAGCAGTCTACTTATTGACAAACTAAAATTCATAATTTAAAGTATTGAATTCTGGCTGGGTGCCATGCACATGCCTGTACTCCCAGGGGCTTGGGAGGCGGAGGCAGGAGGATTGCGAGTTCAAAGCCACCTCAGCAATTTAGCTAGGAGCTAAGCAACTCAAGGAGACCCTGTCTCTAATAAAATACAAAATAGGGCTAGAGGTATAGCTCAGTGGTCGAGTGCCCCTGAGTTCAATCCCTAGTACTCAAAAATAAATAAATAAATAAACAAAAATTTAAAAAGTACTGAATTCTTTTTTAAAAGGAGAGCAAATTGATTTCTGACTTCCAAGCTATTCAGTTTATTGAGTTTAGCTGTTTGTGGCCTAGCTCTACCATTCGGATTATAGTTATTTGTGCTTCTTTTTAACAAGTGCTTGAAGTTGATAATGTGGTATGGGAAGACTGTCTTTTTAAGTAATTTGCATTTCATTGTGAATAAGGTTTTGAAAGAGACTAGCTGAGTGCTCAAAGAAATAAACCAGATCTAGAGATTTCAGAGCATTTGGGGGAAGAATTAAATTTGTTTATTTAACTATTTGAATTCCTATTGTATGCTGGTGTATAATTGTGAGCTTTATTGATGATGTTTTAATGGCACTTATATATCTCTTGGGGTTAGAGATGAAATAAACATGGAAAGGAGATAGCACAAAATTCTTGAAATGTTATTTTAATAGCCTTTTGCTTTTTTAATGAATTTCAAGTGTAATTTTTATTATTTTAGTGAAACTGAATTATAGGTCAAATTTCTGTATGTTTTAATTGTTTCCTATCATAAGCCATAATTAGTCACATTTTTCACAAATTTTACAAGTTTTAAAAAATGACCCAGAAATTTTCAGACCTTTTAAAAAAACACTTTCATTGAAAACTATTTGTACATATTTGTGAAGTATAATATAATAATTTGTTATAGGTATATAATGTGTATTGATCAGATCATGGCAATAAGCATCCCCATCTCCTCAAACATTAATCATTTCTTTGTGTTCTTTTCTGATTTTGAAGTATATCATAGATTGTTGTAGACAATAGGTACCCTACTGTGCTATAGAAAACTAGAACAACCTCCTCCTACCTAACTCTTTTGGTGCCACTTATCTAACTTCTTTTCATCCCCCTCCCCACTGTCCTTCCTGTCTCTATTGACCACTATTTCACTCATGGTCCTATGAGATTAATTTTGCAGTTTCCACAAAAGAGTGAAGATAGGTGGTCTTTATTTTTGTGAGTCTGACTTCATTTAACTTAACATAATGACCTCCAGTTCCAATCATATTGCAGCAAATACAGAATTTCATTCACTCTGTGGCTGAATAATATTCTATTGTATATAAATGACACATTTTGCTTATCCATTCATATAGTGGGTGGGTACTTTCATTAATTCCATCTCTTGACTATTTTGAATAATACTGCAATAAACATGATTATGCAGGTTTGTCCTTTATAAAATTATCTTATTTCTCTTGGCTATATACTCTGTAGTAAGATTGCTGGATCATAAGAATTTATATACTGTTTTCCTTTGTAGCTTTACTCATTTGCATTTACATAGAAGTATATAAGAGTTCTCCTTTTTCTGCATCCTAATCTGTAGTTTTTGATACCAGTTATTCTAACTGGGGTGAGGTGATAGATATCTCATTTTCAGGGGAGGGGAATGACAACCAGAATCTCCATAAGGGGTCATTCTTTTTGCCCAAGAATCCAATCTACCATAAAACTTACAATCTCAGATAATTAATAAGTAACACATATATTCAGAAATATATTTACATAATGCAAAGCACCCGATAGATCTAGTCCACATGGGTTCTGGAACTAGACAAAGAGAAAATGGCTTTGATGGTTTATTTAAGTGTGTACATCAAAGGCAGGGATAGGATTTCAAGGGCGGAGTCTTGCTTCATGATGTCTTGCAGTCAGCAGGTTGATTGACATCTTGGGCAGGTTTCACCCATCTCAGGTGCTGTATGGGCCATGGCAGAGTGGGAAAGAGATTCACATTGTCCCTGGGCAATTGACCAGAGGAAATGTCCACTGGTTATTTCCAGACACCAGATGTCTCTATCCATAAGGTTTCCATGTGCAGTGACCCACACGAAATCCATGAACAGCTTGTGACATCTCATTGTGGTTTCAATTTGCATTTTCTGATGGCTAGTGATATTGAACATTGTGTGTGTGTGTGTGTGTGTATTTGGTTTATATTTCTCCATTTGAGAAGGACCTATCCAGCTCTCTAGTCCATGTTTTAATTGAAAGATTTGTTGTTGTTGAGTTTTTGGAGTACCTTGTATATTCTAGATATTAACCTCTTACTAAATGAATAGTTTACAAATATTTTTCCCATTGTTTAGGTTTTCTTTTAACACTGTCAATTGTTTTCTTTGCTGTGCAGAAACTTATTTGATATAATCCTATTTGTCTATTTTCTGTTGCCTGGGCTTTTGGGGTCCTATCCAAATAATCTTTGCTGATGCCAGTGTCTTTAAGTGTTTCCCTTATGTTTTCTTGTGGTAATTTGGGTTTTAGATTTTACATTTAAGTCTTTGATCCATTTTGAGTTTATTTTTGTATATGGTGACAGGTTTGTATCTAGTTTCTTTCTTCTGCATCTGTATTTCAGTTTTATCAGCATCATTTATTGAAGAGCCTCTTCCTTCAATTTGTGTTCTTTGAGCCTCTGTCAAAATCAGTCGGTTGTATGAATGTAGATTAATTTATGTATTCTCTACTCTGTTCCATTCATCTCTGTATCAGTTTTTATGCCAGTACTATACTGTTTCAATGACTATAGTTTTGTGGTATGTTTTCAAAGTCAGATATTGTAATTCCTCCAGCTTTCTTGGTTTCATTTTTGCACAGGATCACTTGGGCTATTCCAGATCTTTTATGGTTTCATGATTTGGGGTTGTTTTTCCTATTTCTATGAAGGAATTTCATTGGTAGTCTGATAAGGATTGCATTCAATTCATAGTTTACTTTGGGTAGAATAGTCATATCAGCAATTTTAATTCTTCCAATTCATAAATATGAGGTATCTTTCCATTTTGTGTGGGTGTCCTTTGTAACTTCTTTCATAATTATTTTATAATTTTATTTGTAGAGATTTTTTTTACTTCCTTGGTTAAGTTTACTTTTAATTAGATTTGTAGTTATTTTGAATTGAATTACTTACTTAATTTCTCTTTAATGAAGTCTGTTATTGGTGTGTAAAAATTTTACTGTTCCCCAGCACTTAAAACAACAAGCTAATATTTTTGAGTATTAACTTTGTACCCTATTGCTTTACTGAATTTATCATTTTGATGGAGTATTTAGGTTCTCTTATGTGTAGAATCTTGTCATCTATAAACATAGATAATTTAACGTCCTCCTTTTTGATTTGGATGCCTTTTATTTCTTTCCTTTGTTTAGTTTCTTTTACTGACTCTTCCAGTTCTATATTGGATAACAGTGGGGCAAGTAAATATCCTTTTATTGTTCCAGATATTGAAGGAAAAGCACTTTAAGCTTTTCCCCATTCCGTATGATATGGGCTGTGGGTTTGTCATATGTAGCATTTAATATTCTGAGGTATGCTCCTTCTGCCCTAATTAGTAACTAATTAGTTAAGAAATTTTATTATTAAGGGATATTGAATCTTAGTGAATGCTTTTCCTTCATCTATTAAGATGATCATATAGTTTTTATTTTTCATTCTTTTGATGTGATATATTACATTTATTGATTTTTTATTTATTGACTTGCAAATGTTAAACCATCCTTATATCCCTGGGATTAATGCAACTTGATCATGGTGTGTGATCTTTTTGGATTTGGTTTGCTACTACTTTGTGGAGAGTTTTTGCATCTAAATTCATGAACAATATTAAGAAAAGAAATTGATAAGCTCAGTCACATGACTTACTATGAAAGACTTTACTCTTTGGGTAACATCTGAATGAATAACAGGAATTTAAAAATTCATATATATTACATAGTTTTGTAATCTGATTATATGTCTATTCTAACTTATTTTTACCATTTTATATAAGGAATAGGTGAAATAATAATATAGTAATTATAAGTCCAAAATATGATTTGAATATATATTATAGTAATATTTGAACAAGTACTGAATTATTTTTTTTCTCACCTCCCCACCCCCTCAAGTACTGAATTATAACATAAGGATTAGGTGTGGAAAACTTGAATACAAGGTGTCCAGATATACAATGTGGGGTAATTCACTAAATATTTATCAAAACACAAAACAATGTAGAATTTACAGGTCTCAAAATAAATAAGGAATATCATAATCATTGGACATGATGGATTAGTTTCACTGAACTCTAAGATTGAATAGACTCTTGGTAAAAGATAGTATTCCTGGGAACTACAGCATAGATATGATACATAAAATATTATACATTTCAGAGTTTAATTGCAAATTGCAGATTTTTCTTCTCTTTTGTTGATATTTTGATATACTTTCCTTATCCTGCTTTTCCTGTACTATTTTCCTAATTTAAAACACTGTATTGTTATTATTACAAGTACAATACAGTGTTTTAAATTAGGAAAATAGTACAGATATATACACATATATCTGTTTTACTATCCTCTTAAAATTGATATTTTTAAAGTGTGTTTCATGTGATTATATAATCTTCATAGTAACTTTTTAAAATAAATCCATATTATTCCTGAAAATGTATCTAAGGAACCAAGTGGATCATACATATATTATTTCATGCCACACTGAATGTTTAAGTTTATTTTACTCCCATAAAATATTGCTGAGGTGAACATTTTTATACCTACAATTTTCTGAATATAGGATTCTCTTAATGGTGTCAGGATTCCTGGAGTTAGAATTATTTTGATCAAATTATTAAAATACGTACCAGCCACATATATGATTCATTTGATAAATGAGAATATTATGTCATTAGTTTTAAATTTGCATTTGTGTGATTATTAATGAGAGCTCACATCTGCATCATGTTTATTCACTAATTATAGTTTCTCTTGTGAATTATCTGATGATGTCCTTTGACTATTTTCTTATGGACTCTTAAGGATTATTTTACGAATGCATTTGGGTGATTTATGTAATGGAAAGCAATCTTTGTATTTTTTTAATTTATATATGACAGTGGAATGCATTACATTTCTTATTACACATAAAGAGCACAATTTTCATATCTCTGGTTGTATATACCAATTTGTGTCTTCTGCATATTTGCAATGACTATTTGCTTGAGGCTATAATATGCATGACACTCTATTTCTCCTTTTCTACCAAAGAAAATAAAAACAATACACTTTATAGTATTAAATCTATCACTATTTTTTCTTTGCAATTTATTTTCCTGTTTCTAAACTTAAAATTTCCTTCCCTTTATATGAGTTTTATAAATATTTTCTTCTAGGTTTACTTTTCATATAGTTTGATAATCTATGTATGTTTATAACTCTACATATAAATGTATTTTGGCATTCAGAGTAAGATAAATTTCAATTTGAGTTTTCTTGAAATTTTTTAATGATTTTACCTAATATTTACTAAAAAGAATTTTAATTCTATTTCTTTGTTCCTTTTATAAAATTTTTAATCTACAGGGTTTTAATCTGAATTAGTTTTATTTACTTGATCTGCATATGTATGTATATTTCAGATATACCTATATTATTTCACACTGTTTTAACTATTGTAGTTTAATTATGTGTTTTAATATCCGGTAGGTACAGTCAAATATCTTTATCAATTGTCATTATTGTCCTTGATACTCTTAGTTATTTTTTTCTTGCATAAAATTGGGCCAAGTTTTAAGTTTCAAAAGCTCCATTACTATTTTAATTGATAACACAAAACACTTGTAAGTTAACATGGGAAGACTTTGATCTTTATAAAAAATTTGGTATGGTTTGTATACAAGGAGTTCCCCCAAATTCCTGTGTTAATGCAGGAATATTCAGAGGTGAGAAGAGAGCTGTGACCTAAACAATCTGTCCTGGTTTAAATGGACTAATTGCTTGATAACTGCAGGCAGGTGGGGTGTGACTGAAGGAGGTAGGTCACTAGGGGTGTGTCCTGAAAGGGGTCATCTTTCTTGTGGCTCCTTTCTCTCTCTCTTTGCTTCCTGGCCACCATAAATGAAGCAGCGCTTCTTCACCAAGATGTGCTGCCTCACCTTGGGCCTAGAGCAATGGAGTTGTTTGGCTATGAACTGAACCTCTGAAACTGTGAGCCAAAATAAATATTTCCTCCTGTAGTTGTTCATGTCAGATATTTTGGTCACAACAATTAAAAGTGGACTAACACAGAAATTGGTACTGAGAAGTATCAGTGCTGTGACTAACCTGACCATGTGGTTCAAAAGCCTTTGGAACTGATTTGTGGCAGGAGTTTGGAAACATTTGGAAATGCAATCTGAAGAAGCCTTAGAATGTTGTAAGCAGAGCTTATCAGGTGATTCTAATGGGAGTTCAGAAAAGCAGAGTGCTGATAGGAATACAGACAGTAAAGATTCTGCTCAGGAAGTTTCAGAGAGAAACAAGGATTCCTTTGGAAATTGGACTAGAAGTCATTCTTGTTGCATTCTGTCAAAGATTTGTCTGAATTTTGCCCATGCCTGATACTTTTTGTGTGGGTGAATTTAAGTATGATGAATTAGTTATTCTGGTGGAGGAAATTTCAAGGCAACACACTTTTAGGAAGTGGGATGGATATTGCTGGCAAACTTTAGCCAGTTTACTGTGAGAATTGGGAATGGATAGCAAAAAAGAAGGATTTCAAATCTTGCAATTTGGCCAGAAAAACGCACGTAAAATTGGGGCCACGGAAGTGGTGATTATTGAAGACATTACCACCATTAAGTGGAGTTAAGTACTTTTCAAAGACACAATAGGAATGATACCTGAACACATCTCAGGGATTGTCCAGGGCATACCCACTGAAGGCTATAAAAGGATATAAAAGTAAAAATTTCTCTCAGTAGATACCATGGGGATGCCCTGTTTCCACAGGGGTGCTCAGAAAGTTCTTTCCCCAGGATTCACTGTGCTCAGATACCCAGCCGTTCAGAGATTATCGTAGCCATAGTCCAAATGCTATATAGTCCAAAGTCCTACTGCTTGAACTGATGGCAGACTTTGGTATCATCCATGTGTTTGTGGTCTTGCAGTAATGCAGGATGCTGGAGTCAGGGGTTCATGGATGCTTCCAGTGAGATTTCAAAGAAATATCTGAGGGGTTAGGCAAGGTGTAATAGCATTGAAATCTCTGCTGGCTGCCCTAAGAGAGTGATGCATGAAGCTATGAAGGTGAAGGTGAAGTTGGAATGGAGACTCCAGGAATTAAGAGAAGTCAGTAACATGAAATGTCTGTCAAGGAAAGCTACTGACTGTGGGGAGAGCCAGGCTGAGAAAGAGGCCATGAGTATTGAAACTGTCAAGGCTGAAGAAATGGGGCTTTCCAAGTCCTTGAAGATCACGTCTTGCTACCATATGCCACAGATGCCAGATGTGGAACTTCAGGACCTCTTTTCCAAGGTAGGTTTTGGTCTTCTTTTGATCCCATCCCTTTTTTCTATGCCCTTATTTCTCCCTTTTGGAATGGGAATATTTACTCTGTGCCATTATACCCTGGATGCATGTAACTTGCTTTTGATCATCACAGTGACTCATAGCCAGGAATCTGAATTTCAGATGAGATTTTGAACTTAAACTTTTGGGAAATGCTGTAATTGTTAAGACTATGATGGGATTCTTCAAGATGGACCAAGTGCATGTTGTATTAGATTTGGACATGAGCTTTTGGGACATAGGAACAGAATGTTTTGTTTTGGATATGAGATGTCTTCCAAAAGCTCCTGTGTTAATCAATGAATATATAGAAGTGAACTTATTTGATTATGAGAGCTATAATCTAATTAGTCCATCCAAGTCAAGAGCACTTTGCATTGAGAGAAGGCCTGAAATCATTATATGTCAGCAAGGTTGGTAGCTGCAAAGAAAGATGGATGTCAATGGAGGCAAAACCAGGAGAAAACAGACTGCCAGGCCTAGCTGGGACATTCTGTTTCCAACTTTGATGATGGCCTAAGTAAGTGGTAACTATAGGAAGGTGGGGCATGACTGGAGGAGTTAGGTCGGGGGCATGCCATGGAAGGGGTCACCTTCCTTGGGGCCCCTTCCCTTTCTCTGATTCCTGGCTACTTGAGTAGAGCCGTGCTTCACTGCCATGCCCATCTACCATGATGTTCTACCTCATCTTGAGCCCAAAGTGATGGAGTTGGCTGGCCATGGACTGAATATGACACGGTGAGACAAAATGAACTTTTCCTTCTCTAATTTGTTCTTGTCAGCTGTTTTTATCACAGTGATAAAAAGCTAACAGATTTGATATTTACCTTTATCATTACATGGTATATCTCTATGTATATGATCAAATCTTTCCCTATATTTTAAAATATGTAGAATGTGGAAAAATTATGTAAGTCATAAACATACATATTATTAAAATTATGCCAGAATTATAAAATCATCATGAAGTCAGATAGACCTAATTTAAACCTTCTACATTTCTTACTAGGTAATGGATTTTTCTGACACTTAACTAGAATAATGATTTTTTGTTTTTAGTTGATTCCTATGGGGTTTCCAACTATACAATAAGATTATATCAACAGTTATTTTTCTTCTCATTATAAAAATTTATAACCTTATTTCTACGTGTACTGGCTAGTGCTGCTGAACAATAATAATTAAATATAACAATGAAAAACATTTGCATATTTGATCACAATTTTCAAGAATGTATCTATAATCTCACTATAAGTCAAAATAGATATTTTAACTTCTTTAGGCTGTATCCTTTTATGCCTATATATAGTAATTTTGAAGGAACATGTGATCTTTAACCAAAATGCTTTTTGTTTTGTTTTTTGTATTTGCTGCGTAAGCATACTGTTTTATGTAGCATGATCATAAGACATGAAATCAGAGTCCTGGTTTTCTATCTGAAGCTCAATTTCTGGATCAGTTAAGTCTGATCAGAGAAGCATGAGTATATAGAATAAGAGATTTATTATAGGGTTGGGAGCTAGTCAAGAACACTTTGCATTGGAGGGAGGGCCTACAGTCATTATATGTCAGCAAGGTTGGTAGCTGAAAAGAAAGCTGGATGTCAGTGGAGGCAAAGCCAGGACAAAACAGACTGCCAGGGCTAACTGGGACATTCTGTTGCCAACTTTGATGATGTGTGCTAAGTGCAGAAGAAGTCAGTGTCCTTCATCATGAGGTACAAATGCAGCAGTTCAAGTCTCCAAGAAACCAAAGGAGGAGCTACATTGGGAGCTGGAGGTGAGCTGATAGTGGCACCTATACTTTAGGCCAGCCTTCTGAGCCTAGCACTGATGCTCTTCTTCTGTGTTCCAAAAACCATGCAAACTCCTCCTGTGGCCAGGTCTAACCTGGAACCAGATGGAGAAGGGAATTCTGGTAAATGTATCTGCAGCTTAGCAAAGTTAGAATAGGACAGTTTGTTACAGTTTACTCTACAATTGGAATAGTATTCATCTAGGGTTGTGCCATACATATTAAAAGTAAATTACGTAAAGTCTATAGATATAAGCTCAGTGATGACTATTACTATTACTATTGTAATTTGTCTTTGGATTTATGATGATTCAATATATAGTCCTTTCTATATTTCACAGGTAATCTGGTATGGAGTTATCACAGCATTTAGATGGTAAAATACAATGTTTGCCTGGTGTTTTAGGCATGCATATCAATCGGAACAATAGGAAGGCATTCACTATAGGCCATCATAGTAATTATGAAATTTCTCTTATATATTAATAGATAATATTTAAAAATTATAATTCCTTGGTTAATCAAAACTATTATAACTAATATAAATTAAATGAAGTCAGCAGTGAAATTCTTCACAATTTCTTTAGGTGCATCTTGAAAATATGTTAGTTCACACAAATTTACTTTAAAGAAGTAATTCAAGTCTCATCAGTGTATTTATAGTTTTTTCTTTTATCCTGTAAGCTACACTTTCTCTTCTTTTAGTCTCTATGTCCTATTTATATCTCCAAGTGATATATATTACATTCCATGATGATGGCTTAATGTTTGATCACTGAGTTTAAGTTGTCCTTAATAACTTTACAGTATCAAGTGTACTAATAAGGGATGGCTGCAAGTAAAGTTTAATTCTTTGATTTTTGTGGTGTAGGAGGAAATTTGAAGTCTCAAAAGGCTCAAAATTTAAAGTCTCAAAAGACTGGCACTTGGAATAATTAATGATATTTATTGATAGAACTTCTCAAAGTCACTGTGATTTTCACAACCACTAAAAAGCATTATTTTCATTGGGGGACTTAAGAACCTCTATCCATGTAGCATGACCATTTTTTCCAGAGATAGAACCAGGTTTTGTGGGCTCTGAAGCATACATGATTTGGGTGAAAACTTTTAAAGCCAAAAGAATACAAAATTATGAAAGTAAAATGATTAGGAAATACAGTGTCACCCAGGATGGGACTCTTTAATTGATGGACCCTGACACTTAAGCTTTATTAACCTCACATAAAATTGGCTTCTGCTCTCAGGAAATATTGGATGACTGTTTCATTAATGTTAAATGCTTTTAAACAAAATTAAGATGGCTTTGATGAAAACTTTAACCTTTTGGATGTAATTTTGTATTATAAGATAATCCACTTTTTAAATCTAAGCACTCTCCCAATAGACATATATTAGCTTCAGAGTTTATTTCTATTTTGAATCTTGATAATCTTTGAATGACAACAGAAGATACCAAAAATTACTATTCTAAAATTTGTCAGCGGTATTTATTTCATGCCTACTGTGTGAATAGCAGTGAAATAATGGTATAAAACATCATTGGGGTCTTTCTTCTCAACAATTTTATGCCAAGAACAACATAACTCCTGACTTGTGAGGGCACTTTGGAAAGGGTAAATGAAGTGGTAGCACAAGGTTTACTTTAACAACTGAAAAAATGTGTCATATGTATTAATGTCAACAACTGGAATTTTACCTCATTAGGCAATTTCTGGATCTAAGGCTCTGATTATTATTCTAAGCAGAAAAAATATGCTAATTATTCACTCTGAATGTAGAAGGAAAAAAGGTGTAAAATCTCCCGTTAGCCGTGTGACCATGTACTAATTGCATGTCATGTGTCAAAATAATGCAGCTCACTGTGCCTAAAGCAATTAGACACACAGAGCTCCATTAATGAAGCACTGTCTGTCACTAAAAGTGTTTTCTGTGCTATAGTTGAAGATTAAAATATTAACTTCTCAAATATTTATGATAGTTACTGACAGCATTTCAAAATGTTGCCTTTAACAAAAGCTTTCTATTAAGAATTAGTTTTTAATTTGGATTTTATATTCAAAGAGTACATTAACATATGGGAGGAAGATAGGATTTCTTAGGTATCTGAAGAGAGTTTATTATAAAAGGTAGATTACTAGTAGAAAACTTGCCCTTTATTTTTTTTTTCCTCAGAAAGGGGCTTTCTGATGATTTTACCAAACATTTTTTTTCTTCATTGAAGTATCCAATATTTGACAATGCTGTGTGATAGTAGATTCTACTTATATTTTTCTCTATTTTGTTCCAGTTAATCAGTTCTGAACTAATTATAACAAGCCAGGCCCTACTTGGCAAATATATTATAACTTATGTTTTATTTGTCATTTTAAGAAGGATACAGAAGAGAGGATGACATGAACCTTAAAGATCATCAGTTCTAACTGAACCAGTAACAATAACATCACTTTTTCTATGCTAAATCCTTTTATTGAGTGATTGCTATGTACCAGGCACTAGGCTTAACCTACAGTATTTTATTAGATTCTGGTGTTGAGCTCTTGGTTGTGTGGTCCCTTATTTTAAGCTGTGTGATCCTGAGCTACTTACCATGATTGATAACTGACTTTGCTGTGGTTTATGCCTCAATTTTTAGTTTGACAGTGTTTGGTCAAAACAACAACCCTTTTTATTTTCCTTTTAATTTTTGCAGTGTTTTAGCACTATTCTTCTCAGTATATTCAACTTCTCTACCGATTCTTTTATGAATGAAAAAAAATTGTGTTACCTCTTGTTCAGGATTCCTTGATTCCAGTTTATCTATTTCTAGTTATTTTCTGAAATCTCCTTAGATTCATTCCCAAATGATATGATTCCCCTTATAGATTTAAAAATGGTTGTTATTAACTTTAGCAATACTACATTAAGATGGCATATCCACTGAGTTTTAGAAGTCTGTTTTGCCATTTTTCAGGCATCTTTGGGGATTAGTAGAATTTTGTTTTGTTTTGTTTTCTAATTACAATTTAGAAAATTTAATGCCAAACACCCTATCCTGAATTAGTGCTCCAATATTTTTCAGTCTAGCCTAATAAATGTTATAATTCAACCCAAACAGAAGTGTAAATTTTTACTCAGGTTGTAGTAAACACTACTTTTTTGTTTTCATATCTAAAGCTTAAGTTACTTAAAATTTTTGTGCCAGGTTGTGTTTCTTTTCTCTTCATTGCCCCTATTTACATAGGAGAAGGACAGCCTTGCTACCTAGAAAGATCCATTAGTATTGTCAACTGGGAGTAACACATTTTGTAGCCACTTTAGTAATTTTTCTGATTGGTAGGAAAACTCAACAGTTATTAGCTGAGTGCTTATTCATTAACACCTTGAACATGGTGATGTCCAGGTTTTCCACTGTGGGATAGTAGATGGTGAATATTAACAAGTGTTTATCTAGCTGGGGGCTGACAGGGAGTCTCCAAAGAAACAGGAAAAGATTTTAGTATTTATGATAAGGATAATTTGGTCTATATCTACCTGCACCAAAATTTGAAAGACAATTATTTCAAACTTTTTAACATAAGGGTATTGAATGTTCAGGGGCAAGAATTCAATTGGTTTTCATATTCTGTGAAATATTAAATACAGAATAAATTCTTTAAACAGCTAAAAAAATAATTTGCTCAGCTAGCCTTTCAAATCAAACCCTGTGGCCACAAAAACCAAAGCTCTATTTTTCATGGAAATGGTAAAGTAAGATGAATATATCAGAAGAATTTGATTCCTTAAGAAGATTTTTGTCATTCTCTATTAAATTTAATTATCGATAGGTAATGTTTTTCTACATCTATTTTGTAGTTTGTTTTCTAGCTTTATTGTAGTCCTTTAATGCCTTTTCCCTTTTGTGGTTAAGATATTTACTCCAGTAGTGTGTATTAAGCCCTTGACCATTATTCTCCTTGTGCCCAGATTGTTGGTGATTTTAAAATACTTTTTGGTTTATAATGAAAATCATTAACTCCTTTTTATTTCTCTTTTTGGTAACTATATAAGTGTTAATTAGTTTTATAAGCTCTATTTCATTAAGTCAACTTAGTTGAAAATAATAAAATGCATGTTTTGTGAATGCAGGGTTATATTTCTGTGTTCTTTAATACTGGTGCTGAGTATTGTTTAATTCCTAGTAAATGCAGTACTTTATAGCATTAACAGTATTTAATAAGCATTTGCTAAATGAGAAGATGAATGTTTTATATTCTTTTCTGTCTTTATTAATTTTATATTTATTATATTATTATAGTTTTGGCATATACAAAATGTTTTTTTGCTATACAAATGTTATTAATAAAGAATAAGGACACAGTGAACATTCATTAAACCCAACACTCAGATCAAGATTTAGGACATTACCAACAATTTGCATTTACCCATATGTTCCTTTCTTGTCTTATATTCTTTAGAGACAGCATTATTTTAAATTTTGTTATTCCATTGCTCTTTTAAAAATATAAGATTCTGCATAAACACTGGATGCTTGAGGATATTTTGTTAATTTTGTGGGTGGGCTCCTTAATAGTGGACTTGGAACTGTGTTGTTATATTCTTGGACTTGCTTTTTTAAATTCTATATTATGCTTTCAAGATTTGTCCCTCTTGTTGTACATAACTTTCTTTCTTATACTGCTATTCAACAATCAATTATATGACTGTTGTATCTTGATGGAGATTTTTTTCTGTTTTTTCTCTCTTACGAATAATGCTGCTATTAATATTTATGCACATCTCCTAGTAAACATAAAATTATCTCAAGCTTATGCCTAGAAATGGGATTTCTGGATTGTGGGATATTTAATGGATCACTTTCGAGGAAACATTTTAAATTATTTTCCAGGATAATTTGAATGTTGGAATTAGTAGCTTGCCTTCCAAGCAGCAGTATATGAGAATTCCCATTGTTCCATATCCTTTTCAACAATGTTATAATCACACTTCTCAATTTACATCAGCTTTGACATTTTTGATGATTTTCTTTTCTGTTTTTGTTGTTTATTGTTTTAGAAGACAGGGATCGTTGGAGACTAACTCTACCTTTTGTGAGCCAGAAATGTCTCAAAAAGTGTAGTTTTCAAATTCCATTATTCTGCATTGAAAGAATACTATGATGCTTTCAGTCAGTCATGTCATCAAAATGAAATGTGTCTTATTCACTTGCTATTTGAAAAATTATCCAAAGGTTGCTAGATATAAGTTTAATATACAAAAGTCATTGAAGTTTTGTATGTAAACACCAGACAATTATAAGAGTGTATTTCTTTAAAAAACATTCTTTATATTACTTACAAAAACTATAAGGTATGTGAAAATGAATCTACAAAGATGTGTTAAAACTTTTAGGAAGAGGGGCTGGGGTTGTGGCTCAGTGGTAGAGTGCTTGCCTGGCATGCATGAGACACTGGGTTCAATTCCTGGCACCACATTAAAAAATAAAATAAATATAAAAATAAATAAAATAAAGGTATTGTGCCCACCTACAACCTTATATATTTAATATAATACCTTTATATATATGTACATATAAACTTTTAGGAAGAAAAATATAGCATTTAATTGATTAACAAGTATAAAATGGAGAGATATATGTTCATTAATAAAAGATTCAATATTTATAAAATTGTTAGTTCTACCTAAACTGTTGTATTAATTCAAAGCAATCCTATTTCAAATCCAAATAAGTTTATTCACAAATATCTAAATAACAACCTCATTCTAAAATTTATGTGGAAAAAATAAAAGGCTAAGAATTGCTGTGACTTTTGTAAAGAAGAAACTTCAAGCAGTAAGACTTATCCTATTAAATAGCAAGACTTATAAGGAAATCTATTAACACAGTGTAGTAGAATTGGTTATGAGACATAAATAAATTAACAGAACAAAACAGCCAAGAAATCTATTGAAACACAGGCATTTGTAATCATAGCTTTCATTGATATCAGTGAAGAACCAAAAAATACATTCATTAAATATTACAAGAACTAATTGTTTTGCATATTTAAAAATGCTTTCTATCACATACCATATACAAGAATCAATCACAGAAAAATCAAGTGCTTAAATGTTAATGAGAAATATTTAAAATTTTAGTAATCACATATATTCAACTCAAGGTAGGGAATAATAAATAAAAGAGATTAAAAAGTAAAAACTATAAATAAATTTAATAAATTAATATTAAAATTAAGGGCCTTAGGTATATACGCAAGAGAAACTTGTATGTAAAGACAAATTTAAGAATATTGAAAATAACACTAATTATAATTTTTTAAAAAACTGAAAAGTATTAAAAATAGAATAGTATACTAAAAAATAGAACACTGTATAGCAATTTAAATAATTATGTATCATCAATAACCCTAAAATTCCAATGCTGGTGAAAAAAGTAATGTAGAGAAGGATACTTTAACCTTCAACATTTGCCCAAAACTGTTAGCATTGAGAGATACAAACATGTAGTGAATGTATAAAAACATACATGGAAATGTTAACCAAGTTTAACATATTGATTACTCTCAGAGGCAGAGGGAGGGAGAAGAATGGGAATGTAGTGATCACAGATGGGTCACATGAGGTTAACTGCATATATCATATTTCATTTATTGAGCTTATTATATCAGTGTTCATTATAATATTGGCTGTGCCTTCTGGAGATCTAATGCATTCCACAAAATACACAATTTTTACTTTATTAATCTCCCACTAATTGGAATATGTATTATTTGGCCTGGTTTTTCTTCCATTTCTAGTTGATATTATTCAATTGCAGCTTTATATAGATCAGAACATAAAAATGGGCTAAGAAATTATGTTCATCTTTATTTACAATCTTTTAAAAGAGTTTAGCTGCTCAATAACTATGTATTGACTCTGTGGGAGCTACTGTGCCAGTGTAGAGAAAGGGAAAAATAAGAAAGATAGCATCCCTGCTCCCAAGATTCTTGTAGTTCAATGAAGATCAGCATAATTATAGTGTAAAATGCAAAGTGAAATAAAAAAAAAAAACAACAACTAATGAACTGAGTCATGAAGACTGAAGAGCAGTCAGGCATTCAAGATAACTGAGTAACTTTTAACCAAAGTATTAACTGTTTCAAAATTTTGGATTTTCTAGACTACCTGAATGCTGCCTCCATTTAAGTTCAGGAAGTTGATCCTTGCCTCAGTTCCAAACAGCTATTGTTATAATTCTACTTATTTTTCCAATGCAAAAGAATTCTCAGGGCTTGTTTTCTGGACACTTTTGCCACCAATTGCTCTTTTATTTTGTTGTTTGTTTTAAATTATGGAGTTTAGGCTCATTTTTAGTTTCCTATAGAATTTACTAACCCAGGAATAATACTTTTAACTGGTTCACAGATAAGTATATAATACAAATAAGTAAACAGTATTATTTTGTGTTAAATCCTATCTATTCTATAGCTCTGAATTCTTAGAATAATCTGTTGTTTTTATTTTAATGAAGTAGTTGTTTATTATTTAAGCTGGGTTTGGGTTTAGAGATTGAGTAACTGGCTTTTTTTTAGTGTTGGATTCCACAGGATAAAATGTGGCACAGTGTGATTTTTTTTCTCTAAAATAAATTCAGTCTGCTGGGAGCCTACAGAGAGGCAGATGTAGCTCCATGGGGCAAGTGGAGAAAGCCCCATGTAGGTGGTTGCATTGCTTCTAGGTTTTAGCAACTGGAAGGATTAGAAGAGGGCAGAAAGAGAAGAGAAAAATCTTAAGTAGATGGAACAAGTCACATACAGAAGTGGCACAGTGACTGGTGACTGTTTAAAGATTAAAAGTTGGATTATAGATAAGGAGTTCTTGGGTATGTATTGGATTTCAACCTAATTAGTTTAGGAACAACAACTGACTGCACGCCTACTTTGAGTAAATGCTGTGCTCAAGATTTTATCTATCAAGAAATCTTGATATAATTTCAATTAAAGGGATGAAATAAATGTACACAAAAAATAAACCTAAAATTGACAATAGTTCATGCTGGAAACTAAAAAGTAACATTCAGTCTCTAGATAGTCACGGGATGAATTGAATCTATGAACTGAAAACCGCAGTACCTTTTTAACAGAAGCGTTATTTCAACAAGAACTCCAAGTTACCATGCTCCTTGGAAATAGCCACTATGTAAAATATGTTTAGAATGCCTAATTAGCATTCTCAGTGCGTGTTTCTAGGAAAATGAAAGAATTTAGCAGAAAATGACATGAGAAAGAGCTTCAGCAATATAGGCATATTGAAGACAATCTTCTTCATTAGTGAGAGCTCAGTCTTCTGATTATTCTCTACCTCACTCAAAGGATCTGGAATTGTACAGAAGTTTTTGTTCCAGAATCTCCTGGATTTTCAGGTTTTCCTGTTGAGGCACACACAAGCTATTTTACTGCCTCTGACAAGGTCTCAGCTTGTGCTGAAACATTCTGCATTTAGACTGATAATCTTAGAAAAAAGCACAATTGAACTTTAACATTATATTAACCCCTTCTTCCTTTTTTTTCCATCTCTCTGATATTGGTATTTTAATTCATTCACTATTATTACAAAAAGTAATTTCTACTCTGGGCTTTGGACAATTTTTCCTAAAATAGTTTTCTTGCTCACGTCTCCTGTCTCCTTTCTTTCCTTGCACATGTACCCCCCCACCCCCAACACACACACACAAACAGTGCCAGATTCCAAAGTGTCGCAAATACATTTAAACAGGGTTGCCTACATCATTTGCTGGGCCCAGTGAAAAATGAAAAATTGGGACTCCTTTAAAAAAAAAAAGAAAAGAAAAGACAGAAATTTAAAAAAAAAAGGTTTTTCTTTTCGCCCATGGTCACTATCAACCTATTTCACATGCCTCCTCAACTATGGGATGCAGAATCGCAGAGGCACACAGGACCTTGCCCTGGAACTCACAACACATGAAGTGTACAAGCACAGCTTTGCTCTTTCTATATTTATGCACACGATCCCACCAGGGGTCATGGGAAGGGCAGTTTTTGGGCTGGCGCTGGGAGCAGGCTGAGAACTGATCCCCAGAGCTGGCAAAAGGTGTGACAGAGTTGGAACTGAGTTTCCAAGTCCTTGGTGCAACTTCAATTGTCCTTTTTTTCATAAAATACAAAATCAAAGATTAAATTATTAGTAAAGTTTAAGTTATTAAACAATTTAACATTTGAAAGCAATGACTGCAAAGGAATAAACCAGAGGTGGTGGGGGCAGCTTCTGAGTGAAATCACACTGCCAGAAGTTAAGTAAACTTCTCCAGGTTTCTCTGGAACTCTATTGGTATTGCATGATTTTAATGAAATTTTATGTTGACTTTGGAAGTAATAACTACCCCTCATCAGGCACCGAGACATCATTGAGCAATTTTATGAACTTCTTTTTCTAAAAGAAATGTGCAACTTAGGCTTAATACAAATGCTGTATCTAATTAGTTTGAGCCATATGAAATTGCTGATGTTCAACCATTTCTGACCTACAAAAACAGCAGTTTCATCTTTTATTACCTGGCCCATGTTCTTTTCTCCTCTAACAAGTACACACAAATATTATGTCTCATTTCTTATTTTCCTTAATCCAGTCTCAGTGGCTTGATAATTTTACAATATTAAGTCACCTTTTAATAAAACTATTCCAGCTTTTTTCCTGATCATACATGAGCTTTTATGAGGTTTAAGGTTATACCTTTTAATACCATGAGAACATGATGGTATTATTGATGTGTACTGATTAACTAGAAATTATATCAAAGGAGAAGCAAACATACTTGCTTTTATCATAGTAAGATGGAAAGTAGAAGATGTTGACTTTGTGTCTCCAAGATTTTGTTTCACCATAATCCCAATGAGTATTGCTTTTATATTTAGTCTTTTAAGGAACAAAGCAAGTCTATGTGGGAAATGTTATCTATTTATCTTACTTCTTTTTAGTTCTCCTTTTTTTTTTTTTTTTTGGTGTGTGTGTGTGTAATGCCTAGGATTGAACTCAGGGGCACTCGACCACTGAGCCACATCCCCATCCCTATTTTGTATTTTATTTAGAGACAGGGTCTCACTGAGTTGCTTTGTGCCTCATGTTTGCTGAAACTGGCTTTGAACTCAGGATCCTCCTGTCTCAGTCTCCCTAGCTCCTGGGATTACAGGTATGCACCACCGTGCCCAACTTAGTTCTCCTTTTTGACTTAGTTTATAACAGATTCAAAAGTTCATTGGTTTACATATTTTGTAATCAACCATTTTCCCTCCTCAGCCTGATAAAATGCAGAAGGTAGAAAGGCATATAAGGTATTAATTGTTCTTTCAATTAAATTATTTTTCTCTTCAGTATCAGTACTTAGTCTGGGCTCAGTGACGGACAAGAGAGAGAGCTCTAAAGAACAGGAAAATACCAAACCATAAGACCTACACATTTCCAAACCTTCTAAATCAAACTGACGTTCTTTGATTTCAATTTCTGGAATGTTTGAATTATGAAAATTTCTTTGTCTTCTGGTAGATGACTATTAGTTATAGAATTCTCTCTTTGGAAAAAGCAAACGTTGTTTATGAAATCAGTAACTCAAGAGTTTAATAAAAGTGATAGAAGTATTTTGATTCAGTATTTCTGAAAGTTATTAATCATAATCATGACAAAAAGCAAAAATTCAGTTAGAAAACTTGGTGACACTAATATTCAAATAAAACTTTCAAGCGGTGCTTTCTTTTAGAAAGAGAATTGTGGGATTGAAGAAAACCAAGATATTTAAATTTCAATTTTTTTGAAAGGTGCCTTGCCAAATATTATCTTTCAGAAAAATATTATGAAATTATTTAAACCTAAGTAATTAATGCTACATGACCTGTGAGCATCAGTGGTCAACTTTTACTCCAAAAAATGGAGGAAATTTGACCTGGAGTGCCTCTGGCTTGTATTATGGCATCAATTGTCGAACTTCCTTTTTTCCTTTTAACCACAGAATTGTTATTCCTGTATGTTGACTGCAGACTCGGCCTTAGTTTGGGAGCTATTAACATCTATCAGGATCAATTGTACATACTTGAACTAAGAAAAATTTACTTGACAACTCTAATGGCTGTGAAAAAGCCATTACAGAGTCATGGAGAAAAGAAAGAATAAAGGCCAATGCATTCGAGGAACCAGAGGAGGAATTTTTCTCATTTTCTCTTTTGGACTCCTACCGTTCTTTGTATTTTTACCCACAACTCTACTTTTTACCCTGCCCATTTTTACAAAGTTAAATGCATATGAAAAATGCATTGAAAACTTGCACACACAATGTGGATGGTGGCCTGGGAGCTGGGGACATGCGGAACACACAGTGATGCACTCTGATGCAGCTGAGGGGCTGGCAAATGCGGGGACACAACTTCACTTTAAAAAGAGCAGCCAAGAGCATTAGGGAAATCTCCTAATGGGTGCCATTTGTCAGGCCACCAGAGCAGCACCGCCTTGTGTTCAGCCCTGCCCAGGAGCCTTGCAAACAGGCAATAAGGGCTTGATGCCTTTGGTGAGTGGAATCATTTCTCAGAGTCTTTTCCATTATTTTCCAAACTAACACCACCCAACATGTCCCTAACAAATCCTATGCCATATTTACAGTAAATACACCTAGAAAAAGTAACCATAAAATCTCTATAAGCCCAGCCAAATTACCTGCAAATTGACACTGTGGAGGACGTAGGCAGATTTAATTAATGTTCCTTTTAATCAAACAAAAAAGGAATGTAATCTTTGTTGTCCTTTGAAGCATAGTTGCCATTTTACCCAAAATACATTGAGGATGTACTTGTTATTTTTTCCTTAGGTTCCTGCTTCCTGTTATATATTTATATTTCATGAAGCAACAAAATGATGACATGGATGTTGTTTTGAAGATGACTATGGAGAGATGGTGGAGAAAGGGGTCATCCCACCCGGTGCAATTGCTTTCCAAATCAAATGACTTGTTTATGAAAATAATTCTATAACCTCAGCATCTATTTAGAATGCAGTTGAGATCTTTCAAGAGAAAAGAAATGCATCAAAAAAGGGGGGAAAAAGAGGGAAGAAAGAGAAAAAAAGAAAGGAAACAGAGATTTTACTTTTAGCTCATCTTCAGATTTGCAAGGGACAATAAGCGAGATTCATTAGGCCATTTGTTTCTGTCATCTGCCATGATTCAAAATGAAATACTAAATGTTTCATGGACTCAGAAAAAGAGTAAAATTTGTCTTTGTGTTGGCTGTGCAAAGACGGTGTGGCTTACAGCCCCATACAAGGGGTCTGACGGATGAAGGGGGAAGGGTGGTGCCGTCTGAATGATGATGGGCTAATATCATCACCCTCTTGTCAGCTGTAATAGGCTTTTCCTCACAGAAATAATTCATAAAACCGCTACATTATATTCTATCCCTGACAGGCCCTATCTATCCTCCAACCCAGCAGGCTCACAACTAATAAGAAAATATGTGGTTCAGGAACCTTGAAAAATTAAACAGGTAGTTTATGAACAATTTGTTTCATGGGGATGTTTATTATGTTTATTAAATATTGAGCCTTTAATGTTTTCCCAGTGCAGATGATATCATAAAAATGCTGACTTAAGCCTCGGATGTATTCTTAGAAAATGACATTTTACAGCACCAGTAGTACATAGTAAATAACTAAATTATAGCAGCTTCTGTGTGAGTATAGAGACAGTATGTAGAAAATGTAATTTATAATGTATCTTCGTGTACATGTGTCTGTGAGATGCATCCTTGGGTATCACTCAAGCTTCCCTTGTAGGCTGAGGTTTGAAAGTAAGTTGGGGAATACCATTATTTCAGCGCTTGTCTTGGGGAAGGTCAGCCTGAGATTTGTTTTATTGCTTGTACTAAAGGAGAAACCTTGAGTTCAGTGTTTCAGGCATCAGGAGTACACACACTCTGGGCACTAATAATAAACTTAATCAGGAGTGTTACTTTGTAAGTACAATTTTTATATAAATCCTTTACTTGGGTTTTCTCTGGAGACCAATGTATGTGAGAATATGAGGGTAAAATGGCTCCTGGTAATGCGATGTTCTTTATTTGAAAAGTATCAAATTAGATACAGAAACTGTTCTGCAGAGAGCAGGCAGAGAGTGCATGAAGCATGTTCTTCCAGTGCCTATACCTTGCACATTACTGGCTCTGCTGTCATAATATATTTAATCAGTGTGACAGTAAATGATCTTCTGCTGTAGACAAGCAAGTGGAAGATTATCTGCATCTTACAGGGTTAATGGCCCTTCCATAATAAACAATACCCACAGTATGAAAATAAGGCAATAATTCACGTACATATTTCAGAAAGCACATGCCCAAGGTGATTTACAAAGGAAGTTGGATCAAACCTGTGGTTAAATGCTATAGCATTCCAGGGCACAGCTTTACTGATCTCAGAAGGACATCTTAATTTACTGTATATACCCACAGAGAAACATGCACACAGGCATCTTAAAATGAATATACCCTCATAGGGTTTCGCCGAGGGTATAGTAGGTACATATAATATGAAAATTCAGAAGAAATATAAAATACCAGCATGAAGAGGTTAATGCAGAGTCTGTTGGAAGAGTGGTTATCAGTGAATCAGCTTCAAACTAGGGGAACTCTTAGAGGCCACTCACGGACCTTTGTCATCCAATACTTTTATAAATGTCCAAAATGATGGAATAGAGACAAACTGACCCCAACCTTGAGGATGACCCTAGAGGCTAGCGTCCAAATTAAGGGCAACTTTTGTAAATCAAGAGGCATGGTCAAGGATAAGGAGAAAGGGGTTCAGAAAAGGGAGGTACCCTTGGGCAAGAAAGCTGAGCTTGCACATATGAGATGGGGGTGCCTAATTGCTTTGTAGGTGCAAAAATAATCTTTGTTGCTTTCTCCATGGAAAATAAGCCAGTCAAGAGCAAACACACTGAATTTCTAAAATTTAAGAAAGATGCTGCAACGGTTAAAACAGCCTAGCTTAGGGAATGTAAAACAATCTTTGTATCCTGTGCTGCTCATCTCCTAAGTTGTTTTCAGCCTAACTGCTACAAATGAAGAGCAGTGTAGAGAATTCAGACAGAAAAGGTTAAGAGACTGTGTTATGTAGCTTGCAGAATAGGAGAGTAACGTGGAATAACAGTATTTACCTCTAAAGCACACCTTACCTAGACAATGGGGGGGAAAGAACCCTGTTTTCTTCTCCCTCTAGTAAACCGGCCCAACAGGATGGCTTGAGATTAAATGTATTATGTTTCTTATAATGGGATCATTCAATATCAGATTAGTAGTAGGTATATTCTTTTGCTGAAATTTTAAAAATGAGTTCTCCATTTGATAGGAAGTGCCTGTGCTAAAGAGAAGAGGGTTGGATGTTTAACCTCTGGTGGTTCCTTCCAATTTTAAGGATCAACATATCCATGGTAGTCTCCATCCTTGTGCACAGTTTCTGACATTTCCCTTTAGAGTATATTTTAACAATGATTATGTTGAGTTGAGGATTCTTTCAAAGTTTCATCTTAAATAATAAAAATTATAGTTCTGTCCATCCCCAAATACTTTCTCACAAGATAGATATTTTCTAACAAATATGAAAATTATTCATTTAACTTGGAATTTTATGTTCTGGCATAGGCTTTCCGAGGTGAGGTTGTGTTCCTGGAGTTGGTATCAACTGAACACGAATAAATGGTTAGTAGCTCTTGTGGGGGCTACGGGTGGGGGCAACCCTTCCTTTCTTGCCTGTGGTTTTCTGTATGATAAACTCATTTTTAAGCCTAAGGGACCTGAGAGTTCTCTATGTAAGAGAGAAAATGGACAGCAGTTTGTGGAGAGAAAAAATTTACTCTGGGTCATTAAAGAACCATGAACATCCTAAACAGTATCAGGCTATGTTTGGTCTCACATGTTGTGCCACCAATTTCAGACATTCCCCTTTTTAGAGGGAGGCAGTTGGTGGCAATTAATTACCCTTGGATAGCACATACAGCTGCAGCCTATGTATGGAAACAGAAGAGAAATTAGATTTAATTGGCCTTAGCACAATCAAGAATGTGGCATTTATTTAATTATGACTTGTTGGGAATGGAACCTTGATTAGTGTTTTATTGCATTTTTAATATTAATAATATAATTAATAACACAGCACATAAAAATGAAATAAGCTTCGTGATTGTTACCGTAAGGTATTGTGTGTTATTTTTAGAAACACATAAAGTGTGTTCTTTTGACAATCAAAAATTTCTCAACTACATCAAAAACGAAGGGTTTGTACCCTTGAGTGTCAGTCACATTGATTATTTCAAAGTTTTCCTTTATCAAGCCAGGGCGTGACACATCCTTGGCAGAGCCTATATTATTTGGTGAAATGATTCATTAAAACTCAATTTATTTTCTATTTTGGTCTACTTTTCGGCTTTGAAATTAAAATGTTTGAAATTAAGTGGCCTAGCATCTTTTACTTTGTAATGACTAGGATTTTTTTTTAAAGGAAAAAATGTCTGCAGTTCAAGCTACAATTAAAGAAAATAAAATATTCTAACTATATGGGGCTTTAAAAATTGTCATAACTCTCAAATACTGCTTTAACCTTTATGGAAATATCTTCCTAGGAAATATTTTACATCACATTAATAAAATAATTGCACTTATTTACATAGTTTTCTTTTGGTTCATATATCTTAAATACAATTCTTAAAAACCAGTCTCTATAGTCTTTTTTTTTTTTAAATCTTATGGTTTTGTAGGATGAACATTTGCTCCCAATTTAAGGCAAAATACTGTATTACAAATCTGCATTTGAACAGTGTCTCATTGATGGGAATGTCCCCCAAATGCCACACAGACTAAACAAAATGAATGCTTCTGACTGCCATGTTGTATTAAAAAAATCTGTCTTATACTTCACACATACCGGGCAATCTTTCTGCACAGTTTCACACAAAAGCAGCGGGATTAGAAATGCTTTTCTGTTGCATCCGGCATTTGTAAATAGAGGAAAAGCAACACCCCATGGTCCTACAGATGTTTATAAACTATGGCAGTTGTGTGTTCTAGAGAGTAGGACAGGATCATCTTGCCATACTCACAGTAGTCACAGGGACTTGCTGTGCTGTCTGAAAACCCTGTTTATTCATAACTCCTCCATCTCTGCAAATGGGATGCTGAAATTTTACACCCCCTGAGTTAAGTGGAGAGGAAGGATTGAACAGTGATTCTGAGTTCAAAGGGTAAGCAAGAAGCAAAGAAGGCCCGCTATAAATTCTCAACATGGAGGCTTACAGAGAAGCTTATTTTATATAGGATGGTTTTCCGTTTCTTGAATTTTTTTGTATTGTAATTTTTTTTTCATCATATGAAGTACAGAAGACGCTTGATTCATCTTTACCTTAATTTCATCAAACATTTCTTAAATATCTGCTGGGTATATATATATATATATATATATATATATATATATATATATATATATATATATATATATATCCCTGTTTAAATTAAATAAATCAACATGAAGGATAGTTTGCCCTTAAAAACACATAAAAGAGTCAGAGAATCCAAGCAACTGCATGACTTTTATTGTGAGGCATCCCAGAAGCAGTGCTCAGGGAAAACCCCTTCAGTTTTGGTGTCAGGAGTCAAACTTGTTTTGATCCTTATTTGTCAGGAAATGACTGTGAACTTGGACTTTTCAAGTTCACAATTTCTTCATTTGCAAACTGAAGGCATTAAAATATTTAAAGGATTTGTGAGAACTCTTCATATGGAATATTCCATTATTTTTACCTATAGGATTAAGGGGAAGTGCAGGAAGCTTAAAGAGAAAGAAAAATTCTAAAATTCACAAATATTTTCTAAGGATATAACAAATGTCTATTCAAAACAAAAGAACGGGATCACCTCACTGAAAAATATCCCTATGAAAACCAACTCAAAGACTTAAGAGGAAAGTAGGAAGTAGGGTGGAAGCAATTGTTTCCTTTCCTTTTCTCAGGAGCAGAGAGACATTTTCATAAATACAGGGAAAGCCAGCCATTGCCCGGTGCTCTGAGGTCCCCTGCAGAGTGAGCTGCACCTGGCATTGGTGTGCTGTGAGCATCCTGCCTCTGCAGTGGCTTTAGTCCTTCACCCAGGGATGGGTTAGTGCTGAGGAAAGACCTCAGCTGCCTCTCAGATCAGCCTTTAAAAGTTAAATGGCAGAGACACTTGCAGAGCGAATGAAATCATATCTCATATTATTGCAGGGTTTGGCACTTGATGCCATACATCAGAAATTACAGTTAAACATTAACATGTATGTGTGCATTTATGTGTCTATAGACATAACCCCAGCTTTCCTGCTAAATTCCCTGCCAAATTGGGTTCACTGTTCCTGTTTGATTAGTTGTGAGGCTGTTTTCAAGATCTGCCAGTTGGAAGTAGCTATGTTGTGTAAAGTTAAATGAACTTGGGCTAGGAAACGGTCCATTATATGAAAAAAAAAAAATTCATATAAACATTTAGGAACTGAATGACTTGTTGTTACTTAAAGCCGATGACAAGTATCATTATCCAAAGAGTTGTTGGTTTGGTGCAGGAGCTGTGTGTGCTCCTAATGTACTTTCTTTACTTTCTGCAGGAAAACCCCTCAGATACAGTATGTAATAGCAGAATGTACCTGTCTGTCAACAAGAAGTCCAGGATGTGAAATCACCACCACAGCAGCTGGCAGAGACAGGCAGCAATCAACCCAGGCTTGACACAACCACCCAGCCCTTGGCGACTGAGGAGCCAGTGGTAAAGCAGCAGTTAAGAACAGGGATTTTATTTCCTACTCTCCCAACCTCATCCTCTCATCACCCTTTTGTACAGAATGTATAACTAAAATAAAGCCTTCCAGTGAGAACAAAGCATCAGGGATTCTGGTAACAATTATATTCAAGATAAAAATACTAAACACACACACACACACACACAATCAAGAAAATAAAGCCAGGTGAGCATGAGTACGTATCTGCTGGGTACGATTAGAAAGGAGATGCATCCCAAACTTCATTATCAATAGATGATTTGACATGTCCCTTATAACGGAACTCATTACATTTACAAATAAGTCTTCACAGGTGTTGAGAATAGAATGGCTGGCTGGAGCGTGCATTTAATTCACAAGGAAGCAAGGGCATACAGGTTCATTATGTGTGTAGTTGCTTAAACAAGGCTCTGTTTTGTGCTGGGAAAAAATGTAACGATAGGTTTTTAAGACAAGGCTTCTATATGTCAGGGGGACTCTACATGGTGTAATAAGGCTCTGCCTATTGTTGGATTTTATTGATATATCCTGAAGATAAATCTAGTCTCCTTTTGATACCATGCTGGGCAAGTAGAGAGTGAAGAGGATTTAGGAGACTGAGAAAGGCAAGGCAATCCAGTTTTTTTGGTTGAGATGAAACTTGTATTCATTAAAGTTAGTTTCTGATGTGACTTGCAGGCTGCCGACTGACTTTGAAGATTTGTATTTGAGAGAAATGTGGAAAGGAGAAATGAATGATTTTTATACACACTTGCCCATAGCGTAGGAATGTAACATATATGCTCCTAAGGATGGTGGTCTCTGCTTTCGGTATCCTGTTGAATGACTGCATTCATAGCTGTTTCTTATATATTTTGTTTGTTTATTGGTTAATAACTGTGATATAAGTTTTGAAGTCTAAAAGTAAAACAGACGTGATTGGATTTGGGGAGAGTTTGACTACTTCTGGGACAAAAAAGAAGTTGCTGCTGATCAGGCCTGCTGCAGAGGCTCAGATGACCTGCCTGCCCGGCCCAGATGTTTATCTTAGTGAGAGTTTTTCCCAGTCCCTTTGCTTTATAATTTCCTCCTTTTCTGGTGAGCTATTTTAGTTTTTCTACAGCTGCCCGAAAAAACAGCAACACATTCCTCACAATAGAGGGGGAAAATAAAACAACTTTAAAAAATGTTTTCATGTCAATGTTTTATAATTTTAAAAGATTGAAGAAAGTTGTCTGCACATCATATATTGCAGATACCTGGTAAACACAGGGGCATACAGACACCAATCGGGAGAGGCAAATCAAACTTTTGCCTCAGGGAGAAATAAGCAGAATATTTTATTATTTCCATGTGTTATTTTGAATATATTATTCTGAACAGCACTTAGCACCTTCATGGTGCTAAATTAATTTAAAATGATAATATTTTCTCATTCCTTTCTAAGTGATCTCTTCTGTGGGTGTTGTCGAGTACAGGTAGAGGTTTTGACCCTGAATGTGAAATATCCCAAGTCCTTAGGGTTTTTACGTACTCAACTTGTTGCTGGGTAACCCAGCATGGAGGCAGAATGAGATTACATTCCCCCAAAAGGATGTTTTCATTGGTTTATAAATATTGTGCTTTTATAAAATGGCCCTATCTCTTTCAAAGCATTTTGCATTTCGCACTTCTGATCTTACTTAATCCTCCAGCTTCTCCAGGTGGTAGGTGCAGGAGGTGGCCCTTCACTAGTTTACAGAGAAGGAGGGTGGAAGGGCTTTGGCCAAGTGGCGAGAGCTATTATCACCAGGAGCTGAACATCATCTCCTCCACCTCACAGCAGAAGGGCAGGTCTACTTGAAACAGAAAGCAATTAGCCCTCTTGAACCTGTATCCTGTTCTCTGAGATATTTTAATGTTGTCCATATTCCTGATGGTAGGTTGGTTTATTTCACAATAAAATAATAAATCATTTTTTTCATATTTCCAGAGTTAATTTTTCATTCAAAGGCATTATTTAGTTAATGCATGTAAGTAAAAGAAATTTGGTGCAACATAATATGTCATTAAGGAAATGCAGATTTAAATAACAATGAGACATCACTGCATACCTATTATTAGCATGGCCAAAATCCAAAGCACTGACAATACCAAATGCTGGTGAGGATATAGAGGAACTAGAAAGCTCATTCATTGTTGGTGGGAATGAAAAATGAGATAGCCACTGTGGAAAACAGCTTGGAAATTCATTTTTGTTTTTGTTTTAACAAAACTAAACATAATCTTACCAGGTAATGCAGTAATCACGCTCCTTTGGTATTTACCCAAATGAGTTGAAAATTAATGTCCACAAAATACCCTGCACACAGGTGTTGATCAATTTTATTCACAATTGCCAGACCATGGAAGCAAACAAGATATCCTTCAGTGGATTCATGGGTAAACTGTGAGACATGCAGACAAAAGAACTAAACAAATTCAGTACTAAAAAGAAATAAGCTATCAAGATATTAAAAGATGATATAAGGTGACTGACTCATAGATGGGTAGAGAGAGGGAGCATGGGAGGAATTGATGAAAGCTAGATAGGGCAGAGGGGTGGGAGGGGAAAGGAGAGGGCAGGGGGTTAGCAATGATGGAGGAATGTGATGGACATCATTATCCAAAGTACATGTATGAAGACATGAATTGACGTGAACATACTTTATATACAAACAGAGATATGAAAAATTGTTCTATATGTGTAATAAGAATTGTGATGCATTCTGCTGTCATGTATTTAAAAAATAAAACCAATACTAAAAAAAAAATCTAGATGAACTTAAATGTAGGTCACAAATTAAAATGGCCAATCTGAAAAAAGCTACATTCTATATAATTCCAATTACCTGATATTCTGGAAAAGACAAATCCAAGAAAACAATAAAAAGATTAGTGGTTTTCAGGGATTGTGGGGAGAGATGGAAGGATTATTAAATAGAGCACATAGGGGTTTTAGGTCCATGAAACTGTTCTGAATGGCACCACAACAGTAGATGGCTGCCACTATACCTTCATCCAAACCCATAGAATGAATGACATCAAGAGTGAGCCCTAATATAAGCTAACTATGGATTTACATGTCAATGTAATTATATGTCAATGTAAGCTTACCCATGTTTGCAGATGTGTCACTCTGGGGTGGGTTATGGTAGCAGTGGAGGATTCTATATATGGAGTTAAGGTCCTATGAGAACTCTCTGCATCTCTACTTGTTTTGCTGAAAACTTGAAGCAACTCTAAAAATAAAGTGAATTAATTTTTTAAAAGAGGGGATGCACACTTAAAATGTCAATCTATTTTTCCAAATTGACCTCCAGAAATTTATGCCCATTTATTCTCCCATTAGCATTAGCTGCAAGTGTCGGTTTCCCCACACCCACACCAACTGTGATTACTAATTTTGTCTTATATATTTACCATTTCAATATGTGAAAAACAGGATCTCATTACTTTTTCAATTTGCATAGCTTTAATTATGATTAAAGCTAAGCACCTTTTGCTATGTTTATAAGGTGTTTAGATGTCTTTTTATATTTACTACCTGTTCAGGGTTTTTGACAATTGTGTGATTTTTAAAATTGATGATCATTTTAAAATTATTTTAAATATTATAAAAGGTACTTTGAGTCCTATAGAAAGAATCTTAATGCAAATCTAGAGAAGCAATTAGCACCATGTGATAAAAAAGTAGTGAGACAATACCAGATCGATTGTCAATCAGACCTGCCTGCTCCTTGGGCATCCCGGAGACGACCAGCACTGTTCTGGCTCCTGGGGATGTGGACCACAGAGCAGCATATTCAGGACCATATTCTCAAATCAGAGGATCTGGAAATCTTTCTCATTTGCTTATTTACTTCCTAAAGTAACAGAATGGAACAGAACAAAGGGGAAGAGGAGGTAAAGGAGAAGTGGATAGTAAACACACACTTTTTAGCTAAAGAGTCAGGAGCTGGTGATGACATAAGTGGGGGTGGGGGCAGGAATGGGAATAGTTGCCGCTCTGCTAGGAAGGTGGCATGGGCTCTCTGGTGGAAATCACTAAGTTAAATGCAACACTGTTCTGTGATCTGTAGACTCATCTTCCAGATAATCAAATTCAGACAAATTCAGCAAATTCAGACAAATCTATTTTCAGTCTCTGTAGTCTAGAATGAGCACCAGAGTTCATTTTCATATTTTCTCTTGGTTGTTTCAGGCTCTGCTGCCTCAGTCAGCTACCCCCTTCCACCATCCACAGGCTACCTTTTGGTAGTTTGATCTAGAGACAAAGTACTGTAGCAAATGCATCTCCACCTTTAGTCCTGCCCTTAGTCCCTCAACCCGCAGTTAAAACATTGTTGGGAGCCAGGAAGAAGCCCAAGAACCCACTTTATCTGTGGATTTGCACAAAATCAGATGTTAAGAAGGCAGCAAAAGAAGAAACCCAAACCTCATCTACAGAATAAGACATGTTCTTGTGCAGTCCCAACTCACTCTAACAAATTAGGGTATTTTACTAGTGCTCTTTTCAAGTTATTTGGGTTATTCAGGCCTATTGACACTGATCCAACATTACTGCAGCATTTGGGCTGGGACAGAGGGGATATGTAGCTCAGACGGATACAAATCCTTTCATGCCTGTGTTTATGAAGGATACAGATTCATTTGCTCGAGTTTTGAACTCTTTGTCAGAAGTGGCAATCACAGAAAACCTCCATCTCCCTCCCCCACAGTTATTTTAGTTGCACCAAAATAATTTTTCCTGTCTTGAGAGGAAATGTCATTGGAATTCAGTCTCCTGGGGCACCAGTTTCATATATACATCTTAAAGAAATAGACAGTCCCAAATGGAGGTGAACCCCCAAATTATGTTTTCATCGTTATCCCTCGAATAATTCTAAAATGTGTCCCCCAGTACCCCCCTGTAGCTCGGGTCTCTGTAATCCCTCCATCGCTGCATTTGCATGCCTTTATTATGTAGTCTACCTTCATGAGGGCAATGTGTCAGGAAGCATCCCATCTGTAAGTGACTAGAGTTAAAATCATCCTCAACAAATCGGCAACGCGATCAGCTCAGAGCTGTGCTAATAATGCCATCCTGTCAGCTTCCATGCTTTTGATAAACACTCCTTCCCAGCGAAGGATGTGGGGAAGTTATGTAATCATTTGGAAATATGTCAACATAGCCGTGGGATTGGGGCAATTAAGCCTGCTCTTCCTTACATAAATGCAGAATGGGGTCAGAAAAGTGGGTACTTATACCCAATTTAGTGATGGCATCTGGAGCCAATTCATTTGTTTAATGTCTCCTCGTTTGTATACAGTTGGAATTTCTTCAGGGAGGGGTGAAGAAGGTGGGGAGAGGGAAGAGGGGAGATGGAGAATAGCTCCACTGAAGAGAAAAACAAAATAAAAGAATTTCTATGTGTGTGTGTGTGGATGCGTCCGTGTGTGTATGCGTGCGTGTGTTTGTGTGTGTACATGCGCGTGTGTGTGCACGTGCGCACAAGCATGTGTATTGGGAGTTAGGATGATGTGACTCATTTTTGTTCTCCCTCCCATCCCTGACTTCACAATAACCCCCTCCTCCCTTTACAACCTCCCTGTATAGGCATCCTGCCATGCTTCTGGGACTTCCTCCTAGGTACTGGACACCTCCTGCAGGAGCGGGTACCGTCACTCACACGTGCGACAATCCCTGGATGCATTGTTTGGCTTGAGTTCTGACATTTGTCCATGATGAACAGTGACAAGTATTCTGTCTCTTTTAGTGCCATATCTCATTGTACAGGAGCTGAGACTCTAGTCTGCCTGCTCAATTCGGTGTGCATTTCAGAGTATCACTCCCCTTCCTTATTCTCTTGTTAGGATGCTGGGTTTTGCTTGTTTATTTTGGTTTAAGTTTTTAAATTACCCCTTTTCTTTCTGTCCATTCTTTAGCCACACATTTCATTTCTTTGAAAGCAAGGAAACTTAAGTTAGCATTTTCGATTCTTATCAGGTCAACAACTCAAAGCCAGATAAATTTGAGCCAGATGGCAGTTTATAAGAAATGACAGCACACTTGGGCTGATGCTCCACTTTGCCAAAGACCATAGAGCTGTGAGTTCAGCCTCATCAGACCCATTGCTGAAGTCTGTTTGTGTGCACAAAGTCTGAGGTTTGTAGAATGGGAGGTCTAGTTTAGCTTCCTGTGGCGGTTTCTTGGCCTTACTCTTTGGGGCCCAATTCTGGCTAGGATTGTGCTTCCCCTTGCTAGGATTGTGCTTTTTCCTTGCCCCATGCAGCTGGTGAAAATTGGAAGGGATGTTGGGTTTCCAGGAAGGCATGTAGTGTTTAGCCCTGCATCCTTGTGGTTGCGGCCTTTATTGTTTCTGGTGCCAAATGCCAGCCCTTGAAGCAAATTTGCCAGAGAAGCCCTGGATTCCAAATCTTCTGTGAAATTCCTGATGTTTGAAGATGGAGAGTGATAGCAACAGGGAAGAGGTGTGATGAAATAGAGTCCAGCCTACATCAGGCAGGGAAGTTGCAGAGAAAGAGAAGGAAGAGGGCAAAGAGCCCTAGAGTGTGGATGTTTCCTTTCCTCTCTCCCCTCTGTTCTCTTGTCCTCTGCATACTCCTTTTTTCTTTCAAACCCTTGTTTCTGATCTCCTGTGGAATGGGTTCTTGACCTGCCTCTCTATTGTTAACGACCATGCTAATGCCTGCCAGGTGTTTCCCTTTTTAAGCTGGAGTATGACAGGATGGGAAAGAGAGAAAACAGTGGGGTCAAAGATCTAAGGCTTTGACTAAAAAGCAGGGTCTGATGAAAAAGGAATCTTTAAGACAAGAGGAAAAGGGTGGGGGGTGTCCACTTACATCAGTGCCCACACTCCACGGACTCACTATAGCTGCCACACTGGCTGAGTACCTATCACTGTGATGTCAAAGAAGCATGATCTCCATCCACATGCCCTAGCCTGCTAAGGTTTGATGAAACTGTATTCAGAATGTCAGGTACTGTCTAAAAACACCAGCCACAATTCCTTGAATGTGATAGAGGGATAAATTAAGAGCCATTATTTGCAACCTCTGTCAATGTAATTGTGGAGTTTCATCTGTAAGCAAGACACTCTCTGAATGGGAAGGGCAGCAATATTCATCAGAAAATGACAAATGCAAAAGGAAAGTTTAAAGACACTTTTTTCAAGAAGCAACTGAGTCCAAATTTAGTAGTTATGGGGATCATGGAAAAAGAGGGTATTAGGTCATGGGTGGAAAATTTCAAAGCAGAACATAATGACAAATTTGTTTAATGGCCTTGGTAGGCTGATCCAGGACTGCTAACTGGAGATTATTGATGGAAACTGCTATGTTGTTGTCCCTCAAGATAATTTCAATTTCTGAGGTAAAAGATGTTATAGTAAATGTGATATATTAAGATATACTTTATAAAATTCATACTCTATGTATATTTTTGCATGCTATTATGTACATTTTAATGCATTACAGAAAAATATACAAAAACAAAACTGACCCTCCATATTTCTCTGAAGTAGGCATGATTAGGAGAGCTGTTACTTCTGGATGGATAATGCCTAGCAAAAAGAGAAGAAAAAAATCCCCTAAAACACCATTGCTGTGAGATTAACAGTAATAAGAGATTGGCTTATTACTCAAAAAGAGTTGACAATTAAAAAAAATCAATCTGTTTAGGGAATCACTTACTTATGGAACTGTTGAAATTACTAGAAACATCTGGCTGCCACACATTCATTCCTTGTAACTATTTCCTCTGTTAGAGTTAGTTCCTGAATTAGTTCCCGAATCTCCACCATGAACTCCTTGCCTTGGTATTTTTCTGGGACCTTATTTTTTTATGGATTTGAGATGAGCTTGTGCCCAAAATAAAAGTGTTTCCGACCCATGAATTGTTCTCATTGTCTTGTAATTGGTACATTGATTTCTATAACCCTTATTTTGAGCTATGTAATGGGGTCATCCTAATTAAAATATTTCAGATTAACATACATATTTACGTAATATTTATTTACATAACAAATATTTCTATTTTCCCCTGTGTGAAAACAATATTATTTCATGAGTTCTTTAGCTTGCCATGATGCAGAAGTCAGGCACTGAGTTCTTGAATATCGATCTTTATCATTAGAGGGTATCAAAATTGATGAAGAAACAGAGAAAATAGAATCTAAGTTCTCTATTTTTTGTGTGTGCTATTTGGAGGAAAGAATTAGCAAATCTTAGACATTTAAAAAATAGGTCTGACCAGCCCTGTATTATAGAGTAGAACTTCAATTTGGCTCAACCTCCTGTGCCTATCATATCTAGAGCTTGCTACTGTACATCAAGAGTTAACGTTCAGAAAACTGACTTCAAAACACTGCGGTATCTTAAAGTAAATAGCACAGATTTCTATTATAGTAGAAAGTCTCTTATCCTAACTTGACTCAAGCTCCTCTAGACTGGCTGATTCTCTCCACTTAACTCCCTGCCTGACGCCATGTGCCTCTCAGCTCCTGCAGCCAGCATGTCCACACTCCCCATAGGTGGATCTTTATGTTAGCCAGGAGCCACTTGTGTTTGCTCCCAAATCTGATTATGTCAGTCATGCTTGTTCTTATAATTACATAATTTAATTAAATATTATGTAAACTGATGAACTAAGAATAGGAGAGCTGTTGTTTCTAAGGTGATTGCTTTGAAAATTCAACAAAGCAAGTCACCAAAACATTACTATCTGAGTACACAAGGACAAAGCAACTATAAAGGGTTGAGAGAAAAAATTCATTTCTCAACCTGGATTCTTCTCTGATATTAATTCATAACTATCATTAAGTTCTTAATTCAATTAAAGCTGGCAATCACATTTTAATTTGTGAGATTCCAGTAGAACTGACATTTTCTTTAAATACAGAATCACTTCGATTGTATAAGATAAAGGAGCCTCTTCTATATCTGGTATGCTGTCCACAAAGAAATAGAGAGCATGTGCAATCATTCATTCATTTATGCATTCAACAAGCACATATTGACCACATTCTAGGACCTATACTAGGAATGGTATTCAAGGTCACTACACTTAAGGAACTGTAATAGCAAAGAGAGAAAGACATATAAGCAAACAGTAACAACGTAAGTGGAGTTTAGAGCATAAATAAGAATTGACCAGATGAGGGCAGCGCGCTCGCCTGGCATGCGTGTGGCCTGGGTTCGATCCTCAGCACCACATACAAACAAAGATGTTGTGTCCACCGAACACTAAAAAAATAAATGTAAAAAAAAAAAAGAATTGACCAGATGAATAAGGCAGGGGAAACACTATTCGTGAAAACTGTAAGTAGGAAGTAGCATGCTGTTTCATGACCACTTGGAGTAGCAAACTGTGAGGTTAACAAGGTTGGCAGTGGACACAGGTGATGAGCATGCATGCTGAACCTTCAAGTTATACTTTATCCTGAAAGCTGTGAAGAGCTGATGATGGTTTTTAAACCCCAAAGACAAGAGTGAATCTGGGTCTAGGAATTATTGCTCTGGCATCATCTTGAAGTTTAGATCAGAAGCACTGAAGATTTACGCCATTCATCTGTTGAAGGGCATCTAGGTTGGCTTCATAGCTTGGCTATTGGGGATTGTGGTGCTATAAATATTGATGTGGCTGTGGTACTGTATCATGCTGATTTTAAATCCTTTGGATATATACCAAGGAGTGGAATTGCCTGGTCAAATGTTGGTTTCTTTCCTAGTTTTTCTGAGGAATTGCCATTCTGCTTTCCATAGTGTTTTGCACCAATTTGCAGTCCCACCAGCAATGTATGCGTGCGCCTTTCCCCCCATATCCTCGCCAACATTTATTATTACTTGTATTCTTGATAATTAGAACAAGATATATTCCATGCTTGTATAATTATGACAAAAGAGATTCTACCATCATGTATGACTAAAAAGAACCAATAAAAAATAAAAAGATTTAAGCCAAAACATCCAGTGGGGAAGTTATGGTTCAGTTACAAAATGAGAGTATTTGAACATTTGAACTAAGGTACACTTTAAGTGAACTTATATGTGGAGAAAGCAAGAATGAGAAAGAGAGTAAGAGAGAAAGAAAGAAACATTAGGTTCATTTCTGAAAATCTCATCACACTAGGGTTTAATTCAATCAATTGCAGTCCCATCAACATGGATATAATTTTCCTTTTTAATTAGAATACATGATGGAAATTTAAGTTTCAAGAACATAAGGCTTGGATTTTAAAATAATATGGTAAGGGAAAATAAATAAAATTATTTCAATATTCATCATTAAATGACATTACATATAAATTATAGCAATAATGCTTCCAATTTAACAGAAAGGTTAATGCTCTGGAATATACTTCTTCACTTTGATCATACACTAGTTAGTATAAAATATGTTGTCTTTTTAAATGAAAAAATTGTCAAACTTTGTTTTCCTTGATAATATACAAAGTGACTTTTAGAGGATGGTTTAATTGGGGGTCATGTCTTTGTACTTCTGCCTCATCCCAGCATGATAGTGCTTAAATTTATAATAAATTCCAGTCCACTTAATGCCCCAACTTGAATTTGTTAGAGAATAGCTAGCAAAGTAGCACAATACAAGATCAATATAAATAAATTGCTTTTCTACTAATAATGAATCTGCTGAAAAGGAAATTGGGAAAACAATCACATTCACAGTAACTTCAAAAAAAAGAAAGAAAGAAAAAAAAACTTGAGAATAAATCTAGTCAAGGAGGTGAAAGATGCTACAATAACTATATAACTATAAAACATTGAGAAAAGAAACTGAAGAAGATCTTAGAATGTGGAAATACTGCCTATATTCTTGGATTAGCAGAATTAATATTGTCAGGAAGGCCATATTTCCAAAATTGTTATACAGATTCAATGCAATCCCCATTAATCTACAAATGACAGACTTCACAGAACTAGAAAAAAAAAACAGTCCTAAAATTCAGTTGGAAAAATAGAAGATGCAGAATAACCAAAGCAATCCCGAATAAGAGTGATGCTGGAAGGATCACAATACAGGACCTCAAATTATACTACAGAGCTATAGTAACAAAACAGCATGATATTGTCATAAAGACAGACATGAAGACCAATGAAATGGAATAGAAGACAAATCCACATAGATAGATATTTAATACTCAACAAAGGTGTCAAGAGCATATTTTGGAGAAAAGATAACCTTTTTTAAATAATGGTGATGGGAAAACTGATTGTTCATATGCAGAAGAATTAAACTAGATCTCTCTTACCCTGCACAAAAGTCAACTCAAAGTGGATCAGAGATCTAGGAATCATATCAGAATTGTATCTGTTAGAACACATAGGCCCAACACTCTGACATATTGGCACGGGCACCAACTTCCTTAACATGACCCATGAAGCTTAAGAAATAAAACCAAGAATCAGTATATGGGATGGTTTCTGCATAGCAAAGGAAACAATTAAGAGCATGAAGAAAGAGTCTACAGAATGGGTGATAACCTTTCCAGCTTCTCCTCCAACAGGAGGTGAAGATTCAGAATAAAGAACACAAAAAGCTTAACATAAAAATAAAACAAAACCCAATTAATAAATGGGCACAAAAACTAAACAGATACTTCTTACAACTGGCCAACAAATATATGAAAAAATATGTTCAACTTCCCTAGCAATCAGGAAAATGCAAATCAAAACTAAATTGAGATTTTATCTCATTCCAGTCAGAATGGCAATCATCAAGAACACAAATATTAATAAATGCTGGCAATAATATGGGAGAAGAGGTACGCTCATACATTATTGGTAGGATTACAAAGTAGTACAACCATTTTGGAAAACTGTATGGAGACTCCCCAAAAGACTAGGAATGGAACTACCATATGACCCACCTATTCCACTCCTTGGTATTTATCCAAAAGAACTAAAATCAGATACTGTATTGATACAGCCACATAAACATTTATAGCAACACAAGTCACAATAGCCAAATTATGGAATCAGCCCATTACCCATCAACAGATGAACAGATAAAGAAAATGTGGTGTGTATACACAATAGAGTATTACTCAGCCATAAGGAAGAAAAATATTATGGCATTTGCTGATAAACGGAAAGAAGTGGAGAGCATCATGCTAAGTGAAATAAGTCAGACTCAGAAAGTTACAAGTTGAATGTTTCCTCTCATATGTTAAAAGCTAGACCAAAATAAGGTGGAGAAAGTATATGAGATGGAATTCGATGGAAATAGAACAGAAATCATTGGAGCAGAGGAATGGGATTAAGGGAGGGAGGAAGGATAGGAAACGGGAGAAACAGTGGAATAAAATTGACCAGATTATTCTATGTATGCATATGATTATGCATTTGATCTTTATGTATATCCATTAAGCCCTAGTTTAAAAAAATATCTATGAGAGCTGGGATATAGTTAAGTGGATGAGCATGCACTTAGCATAAGCAAGGTCCTGGTTTAAATCCCCAGAACTAACTAAATAAATAAACAAATAAAATTAAATTTAAATTACAAATAAATAGAAAGGAGAGCAGTAGAGGAGAGGAAGGGAAATAGGTGGAGGAAGGGTAGTTGGGATTGAAATGGAACAAATTATATCCCATGCATATAATTATGTCAAAATGAACCCCAATATCATGAGTAACAAAATATTTTTAAAATGAAAATATTAAAAACTAGAGATGGCAAAGAAATGTGTAAAAGTTGGTTTAGACTTGGTCTGTCATTCCCATGTATAGATATGTTAAAATAAAGGAAATGCCAAAATAAAACAAAAACAAATATAATTCTACAAATATAATTCTATGATTTTTCTAATATATATTTATATTTACTTAATTACTGAAACTGCTTAACATCCTCTTCTGTGATAAAGAAAACCCTGTTAGGTTGAAAACCTCATTATCACAAGTATTTAAAAACGAGGCAGCAGGATTTATTGTTATATGTTGAGTGATTTCTAGGTCATTGTGTCAACATGAATTTTCAAAGGAAAATACAAAATCACATTTTGGATTTAAAGATTGGTATTCAAATTTACTTGGAATAATGGTATGAGCTGGGACAATGCCTTCTTAGGCAACAGATACAAAAGCTCAACTCTTGATATGAAGTAAGCGTGAAACCAACATCTTTACCCCTCTCCCGTTCCCATTTTGTTAGCTAAATGTGTATTGTACATTTGAAGGCTTTGGCACATCAGCTAACAATGCACTTTTCATTATTCAAAGCTTTTAAAAAAAGATCTCCTTAATAATTTTTGCAGTTCTAAAGATGAGATTGTCATAAATGTCCAGCTACATAAGAGCAGAATTAAATCATTTATAATCAAAGTAGCTGAGAAACTAGGAAAAAAAAAAAACAACTACAGATTTCCTGTATTCTCCTTTTTATTCACAACACTGTGCTGCAGGTGATTTTGAGGTGGCAGCACTCCATTTATTGTACAATTATGTCATGATATTTTCTTATTGCCACAAAGCTGCCATACTGCATGCTCCACATATGCCAGAAGAGTTTACCTTGTATGAATATTTGCATTAAATAAATGAAAATTCACTTCTTTCCACAGATATCATGCAGAGACACAAAAGTGTTCCCTGCTATTAGAAATGGGCTCGTACAGACTATAAACATTGTAAATGAATTTTTGGTTGATTTGTTCCATTTATATAAAATAGATTGAACATGCAGCTTTATGAAAATGTGTTTATTTAACCAGAAACCACAAATATTTTTAAGAATGCACTTTCCCTTTTAACTTTTAATTTCAGGATTTCGTTTTATGAGTGTTCATAGTGATTTTATTGAACTGTAAGCTAAAACAAATGTACCAGTGGGATTTCGTAGCATTTTTTTCTCCAAACAAAATGTTTATTTGGAGTAGAACACAAGTTTAGAGTTATGATTGATAGGTGATTGAAATAAAATGTCTGCAAAACCAGAGAGTATATTCAGGGCGACTTCACTCTGAATATTTAACAGTTCAAGTCGATATAAACGTTAATGGACGATGGAAAGCTCCCTCAGTAATTATATATTTTCTTTGTGATTAAAAATTCTCACAAGACTGTACCTTTCTTCATTTGCAACCTCAGCAAAAGAAAGCTGTATCCTTTATATAATAATGTTAGTACTACTTTGAAATGCCAGAAAACAAAATCAAAATAATTTCCACTTTAACGTTGGTGATTATACTCTGTTCTTCAAAAAAAAGCACATATTTATATATATGTAGATATATGTACATCTATGTAATAATATAATAATTAGTATTTTGAAATAGAAATTAAATAACAGCTGAAGAAAAAATTGCACCCAGAGAAATGAAGTCGGAGTACAAATCTATTTTGGTTATCCTGTCGGTAATTCATGCTGGATAATCATGAGCCCAGCAGTTAATGACCTCTACTCTGATACATTAAGTCCAACCAAAGATAATGGTGTCCTGGGTAAATTAACAAACCCAGTGGTAAACTTGCTTCCAGTTCAGCAGGAGACAGTGTGCAAATTAGCATTAGTTCTTAATAAGATCAGTGTCCTGCAATCCACAGTTCTTCAGTCTTCAAAATGCTGTCTCTTTCCAGGTGAAAATTCTTTCTCCTGAGAAGCCTTGCACAATACATTCTCTTGACAGAGATTGTTTTCATCCTAATCAGTCCCCCACCTTAAAACTTTCTCCATTTCCCCCACTTTCATGCTGTGAAGGCTGCTGTGAGTTGTTGAGAATGATTATTCATTTGTAAGCTTCTTTAATAACATTTTCGTTAGATGTTGAGGTTCCCAGCAGAGTCAACCAAGAGTTTGATTTTATAATTATAACCATTCTGCAAAAGTTATGGTCAGGGTATGGGCAATGTTGGTGGAATTTACTAATCCCTACTTTACATGTCTTTTTCTAACAACATTTATATTTTGTTAAATCACTGGAACACCCATGGACAAATAGATACTGAGTTATTTTGTGGGGCACAGGATTTTTTAAGTGCCTGAATCTGTTTCAGGTTGTATTTGAAAATGGGAAAGACATGCAACAAGAGATGAAGAGTGATACAAATCTATTTTAAAGGCATGTTTCACTATAGGGCTTGGAAAATTATTTATTTTTAAAAGCAATTATTAGTAAAATAAAAATTATAATGCATATGATGTTGATACACATCTGCTATTTTATTTGAATTAAATATAATTGGCTGTTACAGAGCACCTGCTAAAAATGATATGAGTCTTAGTGTTTCAAAGAAACGACATTTAAGTGTCTAAACAAAGAAGATGTGTGTGCATGTGTATGTGTATATATACATGCTTGTGTGTGTGTATGTGTGTGAGTGTGTGTGTGTGTACAACCATCTATCTTAAGAGGTGAAGCATAAGATGATGAAAGTCTACATGCATATTGCAATGGAATGTTGGGGATACAAGTTCTCACACATTATCTGTCAAAAGTTTTGTAAGTAAAAAAAAAGTTAAATACATGGATCTTGTCTGAAGACTACTCTCACTGTAAAATGTTTACCTTTTGTGACACATACTATTATTTCATGATTATGTTAAAATACTCTTAAAGAGTTTTACATGTTAACCAGCTACTAAGAATGCCTTAATAGAGTACTAATTTTTGTTAGAGGTGTCTCGACAATTTGAATTTTATATGCATGCATTATGTTTTCTTAAAATGGGAAAATTATGCATCTGAAGGAATCTGTCTAGAATAATGGGGTTCTATAGAGGTTACTTTAATCACGTTCTCCAGCAGTTATAGCTGTTTTACATCTTATTTGCAACAAAAGGGAACTCTAATTATCTTCAAAAAGAGCATAAAGTGGTGTGTCTTGCTGCTGATGTAATGTTGATTCCTGAATGCTGCTGATAGGAACTGACAACTAAATGCATGTCACACTTTTCAAAAATCAGCCACAGTGACAGGATAACCACCTTTTGTGACCTAGGAGCCCGAAAAGAGAGTATATATTTGCCTGTTAAGTAGAAACAATTTGCAGTCTTTTTTTCTTTCTTTCTTTCTTTTTTTAATAAAAATACACTTTTCCGTAGGTTAGGAATAATTTATTTACTAATGTTAAAACTTGCTTATGTGATTTCAATTTTTAGAACCACCTAGTGTAAATTATCCTCAGTGTATTTAATTTTAGTTCAAACCATGGAAGAAGAGTAGCCTGAAACTCTGACCCTCTGTTTCCTTGCATTTTTTTCTTCTGGACTCAGAGACATAGGGGGGTATATATTTATGCCCAATACTGGAGTCCTGCATATATGATTAACATGTGCTTCAGTTTTATTTCTAACTCACACAGGCCTCATTTATAAATACAAATGAGATGCATATAGCCTATTACAAAATATTAAAATTAGAATTGAAAAGAAGATTGCATGTTTTAAGTCTGGCTGCAATAGTCATGTTATACAGTGTTTGTAAGATTGAACTGGTCGACTCTGAGCCCCAAATACAAAATTAATCAATGCAGGTCTGTAATATACTGCAAATAACCAACCTGTACCACAAGACTTGATTTAAGGTTCACATTAAGCAATGGTGAACTGGTCTAGAAAGGAAGTCATACTCATCCATACATGGCATGTTCAGATATACAGAACTCAACCTCAAAACTAAGGTTGAGCCTTTGTGGACAATAAAACTCATACTTTATACTCAGGCATACTTTAATGCACAACAGTGACATGACATCAGATCCTATTGCTTCTATCTGTCTTTACTCCTCTCCTGACTAAAATAGAAAATTTGAAAGGGGCGGCAGGCAGAGGTGAAGACCAGAAGAGACGTTTTCCTGTTACACAGACAATTACATGAAATATATCTTTATTATGACAGCTTAGACCAGAGAAATTTTCAGTGAGCTCTGAATTTTGAACATATAGTATACATTTATGGCTCAACAATTTACAGAGTGCATTAATCTACTTTGGATATTAAATTGGCATTATTTTTCTCATTGCCAAGCTAGCTTTCAAATTTTCAATACTACAGTTGAATAGTAGGCAGAGAGATAGAAAAAAGAGAAAAAGAAGGAGAGGGAGGGAAACATAGAGGGGTGGAGGTATATAATATAAAATATATTTAGATATATCAACAATCAAGTTTGATAAAAATATAAATAAGCTTAAATAATTATTTGCCTTTTAAGATCATGTACACTTACCAGCGCAAATTTATAGTAATTTTCTATTAATAAATCTCAACATTTAAGCAGATAATGTAATTAAAATTTTATCCAAAAATTTCTTCATCTTCTATTGAGACAGTTTAGGTGCTGAGGACACAAAAGTGAACAAGCAGACCAAACAGGAGATGCTGTAGTTGGGAGAAGTGGGATATAATTAACAATTGATGCAATTGTGATAAAGTCAAGGAAAAGCTCAGAGTCCTTGGAGGTCAGGGAAGATATTCTTGACAAAATGACCATAGGCCATAGTGGAAATAAGTCCAGAAACTGGGTAGTGGGCAAGAAGACAGTGGAGGTCATCTCAGTAGGTGGCAGCTGTGGGTAGAGTGTGGCAACTGAGTAATGTCCCTGAAACTAAGTTGTTCTTATAGACCTTTTGGTAAGAGCAGCGAGACTCTTCACTGTTCTTTGCTTCTGACTTCAAGGCCACTTACTCTTCTACTGTCCAAATAAATGAATTTCATTTCCTTTTTGTTGTTTTATTAATGTGAACCAGAATCTGAAAAGCTCCACCAATCTCTAGCTGGGTCACTTAGGGCAATTTACTTGGAGCATCTGTTTCCTAATTTGTAAAATAGAGATGACACCTGCATTATTGGGTTATTGAATAATAAAATATGTATGTGGCATCACACCTAGAACACAGTAGGTACCCAGAGAATCACATATCTGGTAACAGGGCATTAATGAAGAAAAGTTTTATAGAGGAGATTTGGAGACAAAATAGAAGAAAATAAAAGCAAAACCTTGGAGGAAGAAAGCAACACCTAGGATGCTTGCTACCTAGGAATCTTTCATCCAGAAAACACTGATTCAGTGCTCACTTCCAAGGTTATGGGACTCTATAAGCCATCGTGTTCCAGCCCTGGACTTTAAACCTTTTCAAGCCAGACACTTTTGTCCTGTCTTCATGTTTGCTGTGTTCTTATGCTGCATAGGTTATACTAGAATTAAACCAAGTTTATTCTATAAGATATTAATTCATGATATATTGAAAACAATAGAGTGATGAAATAAATTTAGGCCACTCTAAAGACAAATATAGAACTTTTATATTAAGCTAATGCTCATTGTTTATCCCTCATCTAGCTGCAGCCCCGTCCCCAGAAGGGATACAGTGTATGTAGTTTTCCAAATGTTCTTGACATCTCAGAACATCTGGGGAAATTCTCTACCTCAACAGGAACAAAGGTCTCCTTGCTTCTCTTAGAGACTTTAATAAGGTCTCTCTCATTTTCTTTCTTTCTCACATATGCTCACACATTTCTCTTGCGAGAAAAATGGTTATTAAAAGTTGAAAGATGCTGAAGACAGTATAGTAGGCATAAGGACAGAAATAAAGATCAATGGAATAGAATTGCGAGTCCAAAAATAAATCCTCATACTTATGATCAGTTAATTTCTGACAAAAGTACCCAGATAATTCAATGAATTATTAATTCAATGAAAAAAATAATATCTTTTTTTTGAGGTATTTATTTTTCTTTATTTTTTTATTTTTTTTAATTTTTTATTGTGGGTTGTTCAAAACATTACAAATTTCTTGACATATCATATTCCACACTTTGATTCAAGTGGGTTATGAACTCCCACCTTCACCCCATACACAGATTGCAGATTCACATCAGTTACACATCCATTGATTTACAAATTGCCATACTAGTGTCTGTTGTGCTCCGCTGCCTTTCCCATCATCCACCCTCCCCCCTCCGCTGGTGTTATAGCTTAGTGGTAGAGCTCTTGCCTCGTACATGTGAGGCACTGGGTTCGATCCTCAGCACCACATAAAAATAATATCTTTTACAAGAACTGATGCTGGCACAATTAAATGCACATGTGCAAAAACAAAGGAAAATAAAAGGTAGATCTTTTTCTAATAGCATACACAAAAATTAACTCAAAAGAGATTGTGGACCTAACTGTAAGAGCTAGAACTATACAATACTTAGAATAATATGTAAGAGTAAATCTTCGTGATTTGGGGTTAGACATGAATTGTTATGCAACAAAAGCACAGTGATAAAAGAAAAAAAACTATAAATTGGAGGTCATCAAAAAGTTCTTGTTATGCAAATAATATAAGGAAAATGAAAAGGTAACCCACAGAATGAGAGAAAATGTTTGCACATTATATATTTGATAAGAGACTTCAATACAAATTATATAAAGAACTTTTATCGCTAAATTATAAAAATACAAATAACCCAATTAAAAAATGGGAAAGGATTTGAATAGACATTTCTCCAAAAAAGATTTACAAATACCTAATAATTATGTGCAAAACCCAGCACTAGTTATTAGAGAAATGCACATTAAGACAATGTGATGCTTACTTCACATCCACCACAGTTGCTATAATAAAATAGACGAACAATAGAAGTGTTGTCAAGGATGTGGGGAAATTGAGACTCTTGTCCACTGCTAGTGGGAATGTGAAATGGTGAAGAAACCACTTTGGAAAACTATTTGGCAGTTCCTCAGTAAGTTAAACTTAGAGTTTCTACATTATCCAGCAATTCTATTCCTAAATATAGGCCCAAGAAAAATGAAAACATGCACACACCAAAATTTGTACATGAATGCTCATAGTCACATCATGCATATTAGCCCAAAAGTACAAGGAACCCAAATATCCATCAACTGATGAATGAATAAAATATGGCATATCCAAAGAACCAAATATTATTCAGTACTAAACAGGAATGAAATGCATATACATGCAGCAACATGAATGAACCTCAGAAATGTCATGTAAGTGAAAGGTCAGTCACAAACATCAATATTGAATAATTCCATTTACTTGAGAAGTCCTATATAGAAAAAACTACAGAGCAGTAAAATAGTCCAATGATTACTTAGGGCCAAAGAAGGGTTGAAGGGGAATGGGAAATGACCGCTATTGGGTAAAATGTATTTTGGGGGATTATAAAAATGTTTTAAAATTAGAGTGTGGTAATGGTTGTACAACTGTGTAAATATGCTGAAATTAAATTTTATAACTTTAAATGAGTGAACTTTATGATATGTAAGTTATATCTCAAAATGTTACATAAAAAGCTGGGATGGAAAAAAATGAAAGATTCAGCTAGTCTCTGTGGTCACTAGGATAGGACTCAGAGTCTTCCCTAAATTTCTTAAATAAGAACAATGACAGAGATATCCAAATCCAAAATATAATGAACATTTTAAAAAATACTACCAAATCTAAATTCATTCCCATAAAACATAATACTTTGTGAATATAAATAGCATGTACTCAAATTTGCACACACAAAAATAAAACTTTGGGAGTTCACTACTCAGTGTCATCATTTTGACTAAACAATATATTTCTTATAGCTCTAATTTTGTGTTTTACAAATTTTTATTCTGTAATTTTAAAAGGAGAGCATTGATCTTAGTGCAAGCCTAAGAAATGTTTCGTATTACTCTGAACTGTTAAACATCCATACTATGTCCAAATGTGTGTATATGTGTGTATATACCTTAAAACAAGAGAGCTTTATTGTATGTAAATTATGGTGCATGAATATTAAACATATTAGAAAATATTTCACTTTGTTTCTGAGTGCTTTTTGTATTAAAAAAATCTTTCTACTACTGACCAGAGAGGGATATCCCTTTGAAGGAGGATTTTTAATTCAATCACTTCAAATGTCTCTATTTTTGATGGCTTTCCATAATACACAAAAGGAAAGCAATATCTGATGTTTATGAGACTAATTCCTATTTTCATGATTTGCAAGTAGCTTGAAGGAAGAAAAATTTTTGAAAATTAAGACATAATTTTAAAATGTTAGTATAAATAGAACATTGTTTAATCCAGATAGGATTAAACATACAGCAGCCTGCAGAATTTCCTTTCTTAAAATTGAATAATTTTAGGATTTATTTTAGATAATTAATACTCCCCAAATGGTGTGAAGGCAGATTCATAGGCACAGGAGAAATAGTTAAACTGAAGAAAACAACTATTTTTTCATTTTTCTAGTAACACAGGATGTTGAGCAACTTTTTTCTGTGCTTAGTTATTTGCCATCTGTACACCTTCTTTGATGAAATGTCTTTCGTCTTTTGCCTATTTCCTAATAGAACCATTATTTTACTGTAGAATTGTGAGTTCTTTATTTATTCTAGATATTAGTCCTTTGTATGATATGTGATTTGCAAATATTTGTTCCTAGCATGTAGCTAGTGTTTTACCCTCTTAATAGGGACTCTTACTTAAGCAAAATCTTTCAATTTTGATGAAACTCATGACATCAAGATTTTTCCTCTTATAGGTTATATTTTTAGGGTCAATTATTTGTCCAATTATAAATTTTGCAGATTTCTTTTTTCTCATGTTTTCCCAAAAGTTTCATAATTCTACATTTTGAATCTAAGTCTGTGACCCATTTTGAATTATCCTCTTTTTTTTGGTACCAGGATTGAACTAACTACTAAGTCACATCTCCAGATCCTTTTATGTTTGTTTTGTTTTGTTTTGAGACAGGGTCTCACTAAGTTGCTTAGGGCCTCTCAATTTGCTGAGACTGGCTTTGAACTTAGGATCCTCCTGTCTCAGCCACCCGAGCTGCTGGGATTACAGATCTGTGCCTACATACCTGGCTTGAACTGATTTTTATAAAAAGTATGCAACCTAGGCTGCAGTTCATTTATTACCTCTGTATGTTCAATTTGCCTAGCAAATTTTTTGAAGAGGCTGTATTTATTTCCTTTATTTGATTTGCCATTATATCTTTGTTAAAAATTATTTGGCCTAGTTCTGTAGATACAGTTTTTTTTTTCTTATATTTGTTATTTCCTTTATTCTGCTCCCTTTGTTTTTATTTTACAAATTTTTCTAGCTCTTAAAGTCGGGCTTAGATTATTGAGACTTTCCTTCTTTTCTAATGTATACACTTAGTGTTACAAATTTCCCACTCCATCCTGTTTTATCTGTATCCCACAAGTTTTGATATGTTTATCTTAATTTCATTTAATTTAATGTGTCTTTATTTCCTTGAGATTTCTCTTTTGATCCATTTATTATTTAGAAATATTATTTAGTTTTCAACTGTTCCAAGATTTTCTTTTATTTTTCTGTTATTCATTTCTAGTTTGATTCCATTGTGGTCAGAAAACATACTCTGAATATTTACATTGTCTAAAAATTTTAAGGTTTGTTTTCTGGGCCAGGAGGTCTATCTTGGTATGTATTTTGTGAACAATAAAATGATTGTTCTGCTTTTTGTGGGGTAAAATGTTGAATAAATGCTGATTGAATCTTGTTGGCTGATGGATTATTCTAGTGGATTTTCTTTCTAGTTGCTCTGTCAAATATTAAAAATGGGTTATTGATATCTTGATTATAATTTTGAATTTATTTCTTTTCATTTTTTTAACTTTATGGTGAGTGCTCTGGTGGTTGAATCCAGAGCTTCATATATGCTAAGCAGATGCTCTACCACTGAGCTCCACCCCAGCCCTTTACTTTTTAATTGACATATAATAACTATTTATATTTATGGGTATATATGGTATGGTAATTCAATACATGTACACATGTGGAAAGGTCACATCAAGGTAGCTAACATTTGCTCTTAAACATTTAAAATTATTTATTTATTTGTTTTGGAAACCTCTATTCTCCTCTATTTTAATATTTTATAAAATACACAATAAATTGTTGTGAACTATAGTCATAATACTATGCTATGCAACATTAGTACTTGTTCCTTCTATGTAGTTATATTTTGGCATTTATTGGATAACCTCCCTCTATCCCTCCTTGCCACACTTTCTAGCCTGTAGTAATCACTATTTTACTCTCTTACAGTTTTTTGCTACTCATATATTTCAGGCATGTTTTTCAGGGCGAATACTTTTAGGATTGCTGTCTTTTTGGGAATTCAACCTGTTATTATTATGTAACGTCCCTTTCTTTGTTTTGTAATTTTCTTTGCTCTGATGTCTGTCAGAGATACATATGACATTAGGATAGCCAGTCCTACTCGTCATTAATGTTTGCATTATATATCTTTCCTTATATATATATTTTTTACAATTGCCTTGCACATGTTATTATACAGTCACAATCTAAACAATGATGTTTCTATATATGACAGACTGTATATAAGATGATGACCCCATGATATTATAATGGAGCTGAAAAGCTCCTTTAGCCTGGTGAGGCAATGGCCATCATGATGTCGTGACACAACATTTTACTCATGTTTGTGTAAACAAACCTATTGCACTAGCAGCTGTGTGAAGGAATAGCACATACAATATAGAGTATAGTGATAGTGATAATAGATGACTGGTACTGGTTTATGTATTTGTTATAATATAGTTCTTATTGATATTTTAGAATGTACTTCTACTAACAAAAAGAAAAATTTGATATAAAACAATACGTCTTGTTACAAGAGCAGCTGCCTCACACATCTCATGTTTTCTACCTTTCTTGATTGCATCAGAAGACCATCAAGTGACTGACCTAAACCACCTAGGTTCTTGTGAGTACATTCTGTACCATTCAAGGCACAATGAAATCATCTAAAGACATATTTCTTAGAAAGTAACCAGCCAATAAATGGTGCATGACTTAATTTAAAGTGAGCTACATTGCATATAGTTTAGTTGTGCTTTTTAAACCTACACTCCCAATCTCTGTCTTTCAATTGCATTTAGAACACTTATATAAGTCTGCCATTTTGCTTCTTGTGTTTGATTTGTTTTATTTTTAACTGCCTTCCTGTCAGTTATGTGAACATACTGTATTATCACATTTTCACCTATTTACAGTGTTTCTGAATGAATCTTATCATTTATTTATTTTTTAGTGTTTGCTTTGTGTGTGTGTGTGAGAGAGTGTGTGTGTATATATATATACATACACACACATACATAACTTAGCTTATTGATGTCATTTTACTACATTGAAGAAGTCTTACCTCCCTTGTACCCTTTTAACCTCTCCCCAGTTATATTGTAGTCTTAAATATTTCAAATTTTAGATATTTGAAATCAGACATCATTAACAATTTTTGTGTCAACTGTCAAATAAAATTTGGAATACACTAAAGGAGAATATCTATTATATTTATCCAATTTTACTTATTATATATAATTTTTCCTTCTTGGTATTTCATAATTTTTTTTCTTATTGTTTTCCTTCTGTTTAAAAATTTTTACTTGGCTGTCCTTTTAGGTAGGTCTGCTGGCAACAAATTCTCTTAGTTTTCTTTCATTTGAGAATGCCATCATTTCTTCTGCATCCCTGAAGTATATTTTTGTTAGTAAGAGACTCAGGGTTGCCAGTTCTTTTAGCGCTTGAAACATATTGTGCCACTTCCTTCTGGCCTTCATGACTCCTGATGGGAAATCCATGCTAATACAAATTGTTTATAAGGTATCTTTCCTTTCTGGTTGCTTCAAGACATTTTCTTTTCCCCTAATTCTGCAACTTTGATTCTTACGTTTCTTGAGATGGATTTCCCTGCTTGACTTTCACTTCGATTCTGGAGTGAATAGGCTTTTGTCTTTTGCCAAATTTGGGAATTTTCTATCATTGTTTCTTAGAGTGCTTTCCCAGCCCTGCCTTCTTTCTCCCCACCCTCCAAGTAACTGACTATCTAAATGCTGAATTTTCTGTAATAGTCCCACAGGTCCTTAAGGATTTATCCTTCATCTTTCCAGGGTATTTTATGTCTGTTGTTCAGCATGGATAATTTCTATTGTTCCGTCTTCAAGTTCATTGATCTTTCTACTCACCCTCCATTATGCTGTTGAGTCTAACCATAAATTTCTTTCAATTTGAGTTATGCTATCTTTCGGTTCCAAAATTTCTATAGGATTGCTCTTCTTATTTTCTATTTCCTAGTTGAGACTATTTTTTTTTCATTTGTGTCAAGTGTACTCATAATGGTTCATTGAAGCACTTTTATGATTGCTTTAGAATCTTTGTCAGATAATGCCAACATCTCTATTATGTTGGTGTCATCATCTATTAATTGTCTTTTTAAAATTCAATTTGAGATCTTCCTGAATGATGAATGATTTTGAATCCTAGCCTTTAAATGAAACTCTGAATCTTTTTTTAAACTTCTGTTTTAGGCGGTTTCTTCTGACACTGCTCCAGATGGAAAAAGGGAACACTGTCATGTCACTTTGGCTCCAGGTGGGAGCAAAAGTCCAGGTTCCCCACTTGAACACTGTTGGTTTCCCCAAGGTAGATAAGGGCTCTTCCTTACTAGTGGGTGGGATTTCTGTCCCCCGCCCTCAATTGCCTCTACTAGCTTTCCTGGCAGGGAGCAGTAGGGTATCTTTTCATTGTCCCCCATGTGGTCTTCACTGCTAACATGGGCTGAGATGGGTGGCTTTATTAGCATTAAATTCACCTCATCACTGTGGTAGAGGGATGGAAGTCTGGGATCCCCACTACCTGGTCCCCAGTGACACTGAGGGGAGGGGACAAGAAGCATCTCTTTACTACCTGGCAGGGTTAGAAATCCTAACTCTCCACTTGGACTTTTCTGATCCTACCCTCTGCAGGGTTTGGGTAACTTGTGACAGCCTGGCTAGATTGGAAGTCGAGTGCCCCACAGCACAACTCAACTTTTGCTAAAATGGGGGGTGGGTGGGTATATTTTTCTTGGTATTTGGCTGCAACAGAGCAGTTATATTCTAAAAGTTTTAGTCTTACAAAGTTACCCCTTTATTCATTTCTTCATTAGAAAAAGTAAGTTTTTATTTTTTACCATCTGTGCCCATTGGTTTCTAGTATTGCTTGCTTCTTCAGCAACAAGTCTGATCCATATGGGGCAAAAAAAAAAAAAAGAAAGGAAATTCACCACCATGTTGTTCTTTGTGTCCTGATGTCTCCATAGAACTTGTCAGCTACCACCTTTCAAAGACTTGGTGTATTGGATATATATATATATATATATATATATATATATATATATATATATATATATATATATATATATATATTTTCTTATCCTTAATGAAAGGACTAGGGAAAAAGGATATCTCCTACATCTTCCCCAAAACAGAAGTCTCTCTATTAAGTTTTAAAACAAATTGCCAAATTCTTCCAGAATGACAGCAGGTACCTTTCTACTTTTCCACTAGCCATGGGTGAAACACCCATTTTCTTTATATCCTCTCCAATATATAATGCTGTCGCTATTGTTTATTGCCTCTATTCTAATAGGTGTGTAGTGATATCCCATCATTGTCCTAATTTGCATTTCTTTTATGTTCCTTGATTTTGACATCTTTTAATGTGCTTATTTGCTTCTCTATACGCTTTTGGGTAAAATGTCTCTCATGCTTTTTGCCCATTTTCTATCCTATTCCAATTTAACTTAATCAGATTACCAGGAGACTGCAATTTCATCATCATCAGAATAAAGTCTGCCAATAATACTATAGAAGTAGAGAAATGAAACAACTTCAGTAGACAAAAATATCACTTATTATGTACACCAGATTTTCTCAACTTTAGCAGTATTGCTATCGTTGATATTTAGGATGGAGAATTCCTTATTGTAGGGAATTGGGCTGTGCATTTTAAGATACTTAGCAACATCCCTTATCTTTATCCATTAAATACCATCCCCAACTTTCCTTCCACCAATTATGACAACTAAAATTGTCTCCAGACATTGCTAAATGTCCTCTGGGTGGTAAAGTCACCCTTAGTTCAAAACCACTGATCAACATTCACTTTAATCAGTATCGCTTGGAGAAAAATTATAAATACTAACCTCAGGATATTTTCAGTGCATAGGCTCTTCTATATCTAATTCAATTTTATTTGTTATTAAAACTTGTGCTGTGGTAGTGATACCTCATTCACTCTTGCAGATCTACGCTGCACACCCAATATCCCAACTTTTTCCTGTACTTTTTTCTTTTTTCTCTTTTTTATAGATAGCATGTGGCTCTGACTATAATTATTATTACTCTCATTTGCAAGTTGTTTTTCTTGTTAAAATGTCATTTTCACAAGGCGAGAGTCTCTGAGGGTACCATGGGAAAGATCCCTATGTGTTTAGCCTTTACAGAAATATTTAGACTACTTGGTGAAGCTCCCACTATGTTTTTGGTTCACTTCACTGCTTTTTCCTTTGTTTTTTTCCACCTCTCTATAATTTCTTGCTGATCTCTGCAGTTTTTTCTTCATGTATCTTAACTCATTTTATCTCTACTAACTCAACTTGATACCTACTGCTCTTCCTTTATAGTAAATTCCCCATCTGAATTCTCTACTGTTAAATACTACCAATGTAGAATTATTTGTTATAAAAGAAAAGCCAGTATATAACTATATTATCCATAAACGAAGGTAGAGAATTACATCAATGTGATAAGAAATTCTCATTTTTTTGAAATATGAAAAATAAAAATGGAAATGTGAGCTGTTTATGAGGAATATAGTAGAAATTGAAATCCAAGGAAAACAAACATAAAAAAATGCTTAGTGTATAAGGACAGATAATATTGTAAATTGACAGATAGGCATAACATGATGATAATGTGGGTCATTACTACATAGCATTCTTCAATGCAAGTCTGGACTACAGAGGACAAAAACCAATTGTTACAGTTTTTTTGTATTATCATAAATAAAATACTTTGCAGAATGTTAAGTCATACACATATTTCATCACCTAATCATTCCAGATTTTATGCCAAACCTTTTTTTACAAAAATAGTAAGGTGAAACCATGATGTGAAACTTAAAAAAAAATTGTGCCAGTATTTTAAAAAAATAATTTATTACTAAACCATCTTTGGTGCATGAATAGGATGCAAGGAATACTTGTCAACATATATTAATATCAGTGGCAATGATTATATGGTAAAACTGGCCACTTCCTTCCATTTCCAAAGTTTGAGTCCATGTATCTTCTTTTGTTAAGAAATTCAGCCTTAGAATCGTAAGAATATACTCTTCTAAAGATAATTCTATTGGAATTAGCTCACTCTTTGCAGGTGTACTTCACCTTCCTCACTTTAGAACCGCATTACAGCAAGCATTGGTATGGTATTTTGAACCGTTTAGGTTGTATAAATGTTTAACTTTTCAAAATGTGTGAGCATCTCTGGTCATTTCTGAACATCTTTTTATTTCAAAATTCAATTCCAATACTTTCCCAAGTCAAAAATGTCCAGGTGTGATTAGCCTTTACTTTTGTGCAGACCATAGAAATTGTTGGAAATTTTTGGCATCCTCAACTTTATAAATTGTTGGAATGTTTGCAATATCTTTGTATAAATAAAATTTAGATGAACTTTTTAAAGGCTTGACTTGACTTTTTTGAAGATGGTAGGTTTCACATTGGAATTGAGTGAAAGGTTAAGTCAGCTCTTCTATATAAATTACTGTTTATTCTAGTGAATCACATGGGTATTTAGAATTTGACAAGTTGGGATGTCTCTTAGAACATTAGAAAATATGACCCCCCCCAAATCAACGTACAAGATATTTTTAAAACCATAAGAAATCCTCCATTTCAGCATGCTTGAAAGCCTTTTGTTAAAAAGCATCAATTTTTAATTTATGCTAACTATTGAGTTCGAGGATTAGTCATATCTCTTGCTGTTAATTTATTTTTTATTACTGCTAACCTTTTGTTCATGACCTCCCTCATTAGCACATCCAATTGGAAGAGAAGTGGAAAAAAGTAGGAAATTTAAACTAGTTCATTATATTATTTTCTAACATCCCTGGTCAATTTGGGAGAAAAGATTGTACAGTCTGTGGACAAAATTACCAATTTGTAACAAATGTAGATTTTTATAGTACATGCTAGGTGGCCTAGAATCAGCATAAGTGAACTAAATCAATGTGCATGCATGTGTTGTTACAATATTTGCCCTTAATACACTTACCAGCATCAGCAAAATAAAAGACTAAGAATAGCATTAATTAAAACATGGGGTTACTGGGTTTTAAAAAATAGGAATTAAAAATAAAAATTTTAGAAATACAGGACTACATCCTGTAGAACCAAGGACTGGTCCTTTATTGAAATCTTTGAATTAATTTAAAATGTATGATGTGTAGAAAAATAATTCTTTTCAAGATTTAAATTTTAACTTGCATATGTTTGTGTTGTCTTTGGATATGTGGATGTATATCTCTATTTGTATCTACCTATATCTTAGCTTTTCAGCCAAAATATAATTTGATAGTGTTGGCACATTTAATATTATCCATGAAAGCTACAAAGAAGATAAAAATCACCTGTGTTCACATGAGAGAAAAGGAATGAGCCTCTCAAGCTTTCTTCTTGGAAAGGCAAGATTTTAAAAAAGCACTTTTAAGATAAATAATAAAAAGGAATTTTAAAAACTTACCCTGATTTAAGGTACAAGTTCACCTGTACAGTCCAAGTGTGATTCTCTGGTTATAATGCAGAGAAGAAAAGCTGAGGGCTTTGATTGTTCTTTAATATTGTTGATTTTCTTATTTAAATATAAATGAATACATGTACTTACACAGGCACTTTCTAGTTTCTGTACTACCCATTGTTTCTTGCATCTTTTTCTTTCCTTGGGTACCATTTTTTTCCTCATACTTAACTTCTCTCTCAAGGGTCTTGATCTCACCAGCTTTCTCGTTCTTTAATGAAAATATCTTAAAAAGGAGTTTTGCTTTAAATGATTATGTAGACAGATATTCAATTCTGTTCACATTTTTGTCCCCTTACATATAAGTTCTGTTTATTGCTTTCAAAACAACCACGTTTGTCTTAGTGTTCTTTCCCTTTACTATGCTTTGTATTCCTTTGTGTATCTCTTCATTCATACTTTTTTGTGGTCTAACCTAATATTAATCTCAAGCCCTGGTGATGCAAGGTCTCGAACTTTTTACCGTTGATTCTATTTCATGGTGGATCATTTCCTCTTGTATTTTTTAAATCTTAGAAGAATGTTAGCTTATTTTAAAAGAGGACTATTCTTTCTTGAGAGTGTGAGGCCCCCTGAGTTCTTGGAAGTTGGCTATAATTACTTTACCTAGATGAATCCTAGACTTCAGCCATGCAAGAAAAGGTTTTATATATTGCCCACATAATAATCAAATCCCACCTTTTCACAAATTGTAGGCCTACCATTTAAGTTCGTAAAACCTTTTTACTTAGGGTTATGATGACCATCATATTCCACCGTCTTTCCTACCCTTATGCCCCCTCCCTTCTCCTCTTCCCCTTTTCCCTATCTAGAGTTCATTTAATCCTCCCATCTCCCAACCCCAGCAGTATATTATGGATCACCATCCTTAAATCAGAGAAAACATTTGGCAATTGTTTTTTGGGGGACTGGCTAACTTCACTTAGCATTATCTTCTCTAACTCCATCCATCTACCTGCAAATGCCATGATTTTATTCTCTTTTATTGCTGAGTAATATGCCATTGTGTATGTATGCCACATTCTTTTATCCATTCATCTATCGAAGGGCATCTAGGTTGGTTCCATAGTTAGCTATTGTGAATTGTGCTGCTATAAACATTAATTTGGCTGTGTCCCTATAGTATGCTGTTTTTAAGTCCTTTGGGTATAGACCCAGAACTGGGATAGCTGGGTCAAATGGTGGTTCCATTCCCAATTTTCTAAGAAATCTCCATACTGCTTTCCATGTTGGCTGCACCAACTTGCATTCCCACCAGCAGTGTATGAGTGTACCTTTTTCCCCACATCCTTGCCAACACTTACTGTTGTTTGTCTTCATAATAGCTGCCATTCTGACTAGAGTGAGATGAAATCTTAGAGTGGTTTTGATTTGCATTTCTCTAATTGCTAGTGTTGATGAATATTTTTTCATGTATTTGTTGATTGATTGTATATAATCTTCTGAGAAGTGTTTCTTCAGTTACTTGAACCATTTATTGATTGGGTTAGTTGTTTTATTGGTGCTTAGTTTTTTGAGTTCTTTATATACCCTAGAGATTAGTGCTCTGATGTGTGAGGGTAAAGACCTGCTCCCAAGATATAGGTTCTCTATTCACCTCACAGATTGTTTCTTTTGCCGAGAAGAAACTTTTAATTTGAGTTCATCCCATTTATTGATTCTTGATTTTAATTCTTGCACCAAAGGAGTCATATTAAGAAAGTTGGAGCCTAATCCCACATGATGGAGATTAGGGCCTTCTTTTTCTTCTATTAGATGTAGGGTCTCTGGTAGTTTTCTCTGATATAAGGAAGCTGATTTCATAGTGGTGTAGGAAAGGGGAGCATTGGAGGAATAGACAAACTCTAGGTAGGGAAGAGGGGTGGGAAGACAAGGGAGGGGGCATGGGGTTAGAAATGATGGTAGAATGTAATGAACATTATTATCCAAAGTACATGTATAAAACATGAATTGGTGTGAATATACTTTGTATACAACCAGAGATATGAAAAATTGTGCTGTATATGTATAATAAGAATTGTAATGCATTCTGCTATCATATATAAATAAATATTATTATGGAAAACCAGAATAAATTGTGATATAAAAAATCAGAGAAATCATTTGGCATTTGGTTTTTGGGGATTGGCTAATTTCACTTAGCATTATATTCTTCAGCTCCATCCATTTACCTGCAAATGCCATGATTTTATTCTCTTTTAATGCTGCATAATATTCCACTGTATATACATACCACATTTTCTTTATCCATTCCTCTACTGAAGGGCATCTGTATTGGTTGCACAGTTTAGCTATTGTGAATTGTGCTGCTATAAACATTGATGTGGCTGTGTCCCTGTAGTATGCTGTTTTTAATTCCTTTGGGTATAGACCAAGGAGTGGGATAGCTGGGTAAAATGGTTGTTCCATTCCCAGTTTTCCAAGGATTCTCCATACTGTGTAACCCTAGTTTGTGTACAACCAGAGATATGAAAAATTGTGTTCTATGTGTGTAATGTGAATTGTAATGCATCCTGTTGTCATATATAACAAATTAAAAATTTTTTTAAAAAAATAGCATTACCTTAGATTAGGTAGAGGGAAGTGATGGGAGGGAAAAGGTGGGGATGTGAGGATAGGAGAGATAGTAGAATGAAACAGACATTATTGTACATATATATTGTATATATGTGAATGCATGACCAATATGATTCTGTAACATGTACACTCAGAAAAATAAGAAATTATATCCCATCTGTGTATGATATATCAAAGTGCATAAATGCATTCTACTGTCATTATAGTTAATTAAAACAAATTTTAAAATTTTAAAAAAGAATACTTTAAAAAAATATGTTGCCTTGTCTTACCTTAAATAAAGGAAAGTTTTAGTTGTACTTTCCTTAGCAGGAATGTAAAGAATTTGAAGACCTGTCTTTCCATGAGAGCCTAGCCCATACAGACTCTCATGCATAGATCAATCTGGGTTCCAACTTGTAGCCTCATCTGGGGCCCATATAAACTCCAGAGGCAAATCATCAGCTCATACAATCTGACATCCCTCCAGAGTTAAAGAGTCGTCTATAAAGTTACCAGTTGGTCATTCTAGCTTGGTTTCTTCTCCCTTTCCACTCTGAGGATTTCTTTTTTTCTCATGTTCAGTTATGTATTTTAAGGTTTTTTATTGAATTTTATTATTCTATATATTCTTTGAACTAATGTGTTAATTATACAGCTTTAACTCTTTCAGTGTCTTAGACTACAAAATGTATCTTTGACTTACTGAATTCTAATACAAATTATTACCATTAATACTTTCTTATAATGTAATTTAGAACATATAATCTCAATTTGCTGTCCTCTGTTCTTGTGAGTTATTGTTGTCATGTATTTTAAACTCCAAAGGACATAACTTTCAATGTTTTGTACACTATCTTTTTTTTTTTTTTAGTAAATATCACATATTTACACTTTGTGACATTCTTCACTTCTTACTGACTGCCCATGTTTACTTAGGGGATTATCAACTTTCAACTTGAAGAACTCTTTTTGGTTTATTATAACACCAAATTATTGAAAACCAATTCCCTTTCCTTTTTTAGATAGCATCCTGATTCCACCTCCACCATTGAAAGGAATTGTAGGCTGGCAATTATTTTCATTAAGCATTTTAAAATTTCTTTCCATTGTTTTCTAGCAGTTGTTATTTCTGCTGAGAAGTCAGTTGTCTTCTGATTGCTGCACTTTAAAAATCAGGATCTTCTTTTTATATAATAATGTGCCTACATGGTGTCTTGTCTTATTTATCTTGTCTGGTTGAATTTCACCTCTCTATAAATTTATGTCTTTTATTCATTGTGAAAAATTCTTCCATATTTTTTCTTCATATATTGCTTCAGTCCTGTTTTCTTTATCTTGTCTTTTGGAAAATCCACTTTCACATTATTACAACCGTCCTTTGTCCTTTCCTTCAAGGCCTTTTCAAATTTCCCAATTCTGTTGCTCCAGCCTCTGTTGATTGCTAAATGTCTGCTTGCTTCTCTTTCTCCTGGAGCTAGCTGTAGGTATGCCATGCTTCGGTTCTCAACATTTTCGCTGCATTACAAGTTTTAAACATGTTCAATATTTTTCTTTTTTCTTTTAATCCCATTCTTAGTTTTCTCCATGCTTTTAATTTCAGTATTTTCTATTGATTTATCTTCTAGTTCATTATCTTTGTGTCTAGTTCATTATCTTTGTGTCTGTTAAATCTTTGGTTATGTACTTAATTCAGATATTTTATGTTTAGTTCTAAAATACCCATTTGATTCTTTCATGTGGATTCCAGTTATATATTAATTTTTCCTCATTTTCTTACTAATTTTATCCACCTTTTCATCTTTTTTATTAAAAATATTAATAGTAGGTGATTTAAATACATCTCTGCTATTTAAAAATATATATTTTGTGGATTATTGATGGTTTGTTCCTATTGTCTTTCACTTCCATTATATGCCATATATTGTGTGTTTAAAAATCCATACATCCTCCAGATCATATTCTCTTTGACCTGAGAGAATTAAATATTTCCTTTGCATAGAAAATAAAAGTCAACATAGGGTATGCTTGGAGGACTTAGCATATCCATATAATCAGGAACAAAGTTATGTTGAGGCTAGGTTGCAATTTTGGTAAGACTCAATCTTTGCTTGACATACCCAAATTCCCAAAGAGTGACCACCAAGGATTTCAAATGAGAACCTGGTGGGTTTTTGTGTCCACAGTCCTGTAAAATTGAAGGAGTTACTTTTGTCTCTCAGAGAATTTAAAGTTTAGCTCTTTAGCCTCATACTCCATGGACCTTCAAAAATTAGGTCTTAATGGGGAGACTGACCTTGTACTTCATGATCAGGTCTGTGGATTTATTACGATAGCTCTCCACAATACTGAAGTTTCAGCTGGTCTTTTGGTATCTCAGCATCATCCTTCTGCCAAAGTAAAGCCTGTATTCTAGGCCTCTAGCTATACTGGTCATTGACAAGGGTCCCTAGGGAAGAGCACCTGTAAATCCCCAGTGCCAACAAAAAGTCAAAGGGTCCTTGGCTCTTGTTTGTTTTTCCAATTAGATATCTTCTTCTCAATGGGTCTTTGTCTCTAAGCACTATGAAACTGTAGACTATTTTACTTTTTCACAGATTTCAGTTTAATTCACTTGTCTGCTTGCACCCTCAGAATTCAACAACCGTCCTTTGTCCTTTCCTTCAAGGCCTTTTCAAATTTCCCAATTCTGTTGCTCCAGCCTCTGTTGATTGCTAAATGTCTGCTTGCTTCTCTTTCTCCTGGAGCTAGCTGTAGGTATGCCATGCTTCGGTTCTCAACATTTTCGCTGCATTGAGAATCAGCAGCTGCCATCTCACCTCACTTCTGGAAACTTCACCTCTCTTGAAATTTAGTCCTAGTTCCCATTGCTTCCATCGTTCCCTGATATAATTGAAATCATAATTTATTCTATAATGGGGTCAGTGTTCTATTACTATGCATATGATTATTGATCTGGAAGCAGAATCAGATTTTCTTTACTATGTTTTATCTATATCATTTGAATTTGTAGCAACAGAAGGTTCTGTTTAGGTATATTATTATCATCATCATTATTAGCATTATTATCACCAAATATTTTTGTTGAAATTGTAAACTAGGAGCTTTGCCAAATGTTTAATATGGCCTACTTCATTTAATTCTCACAACAAATGTATAACAAAAATGCCACTATTAAAATAATTTTACAGATAGGAAAAATTGAGTTATGTTGAGCTAATTTTCCTAAGGTCAAACAATTAATGTTTGGTAAAGTTTGAATTTTTAGTTTAGACTGATAAATTTTACTACTTCCCACAATATCCTTCTAGGATACAGGACAATATTATTGCTTCAAATTATTTTCTAACTCTTTTACATGTATTTGATTTTTCTCCCCCAAATAGCTTAAGTTCCTAAATTATAGGTACCAAATTTAATATTGAGCTAATAATGGTACTCTTATTTTAGGCACTTGAAAATATACTGACATGACCCTTTGATAACATGTACAATCTAAATGTATGTGTAGCAAAATTCCTAATAAAAATGCATTGAGTATTTAGAAAATGGACCCAACATGTGGCATTGTCTCTGCTCATGCTGATTTCTGATGGTTTTGTGGAATATTGTGTTAGTTTTTAGGGCTAATGAGTTTGGCTTAATTTCTTTACCCCTCTCAGCCAAGTCTTTCCACAATGTGACTTCTCCCATGGGGTCCTTGCTAATAAATATTTTAATTGAACTGCTTTATTAAAATGAGTGTCTATATGATCATCTAGACACCCCACAGATGTGAGGAGAGATTATGAGTTCAAATGAGATTGGGGTAGGCAGATCCAGGTTTGATCCTGATACCACATTATCACAAACCCCGATAATAAAGGAATCCAAGTTCACACAAGATTAGTAAACATAATGAAATGAAATTTTAAGTACTTTTTAAGTTTGCTTTCAGTGAATAATCAATATTTATTAAGCATTAAAGATGGGTACAGTTTCCAAGCAAAGAATGTAGAATTCTATTAACTACATATCAAATTTAGCTACCATCATGCTGATTTTTCAGCCAGCCAGGTGATTGTTTAGTTTGTTGTCCCTATAAAGAAATCGTCCATCCATTTTATAAGCAAGATAAAACAGAATAAACTTTCTGCTTTCATGTTCAGATAGCATAGCACTTCCCTGTTTCTTTGTTTTTTCCCAAGCAGCCACAATCATTCATAATTCATTTTAGTTTGCATTATTTTTATTCTTTTACAATTTATACTTTTTTTTCCTTTTTGGTCCTAGGGATGAACCCAGGGATTTACATATGCTAACCACATAGCCCAACCACTGAGTTATACCTCCAACCCCTATTTTTATTATTATATTACTTTATTTGAATAACTCTATGCAAGTTGTAAGTGAACATTGCCTACCAAATAAAAATTTAATAAAGAACAAAAACCTTCTTAAAAGAAATTTCCAGGTCTTCTTATAATATACTTGTGAAAATTTTCCTCACTGTACTCATTCTCTACATGCACTTAAAATCTAAGTATCATGTAAGTATTTTGTATTTAATTGAAACCTTGTAATAGCTGTACCTGTCAACTAAGATAAGGACAAAATTAGCATAGATAAATGCTGATATCTTCTTCTATTCCTAAACTGAATGCAGGTATCATTATTATGGCTTGAGAAAACCATCAATTTAAATGGCATCTCATTTCACAAAGAATTCAAAACTTGGGATGCTACAGGATGAGGGAGGAGAAAGGAATGATGTTATTGGCATGAAGTAAGCCAAGTCAGTCCTCTTGCTGGGAATGTACAAAAAGGAATTTAAAGGTGGTTTAGTTAGCTATAGAAAAGAGACGTGAATGACAAATTGATGAAGATTGTAGTTCTTTATATGGATACTATTTCAAAACAATAACTGAAGTTGTTTACAAGTAAATTCTAGTTTAATCACTACCATGTTAATTAGCTGATTAACCTAAATATGAAAATGACTATAAAATTTTATCAAATTTTAAGAATAATAGAGTGTACCATCAATTTGATTAGACTCCATGTTTCCCATAAGACAGAATCTAACAGTAGTGGAAATTGGGTATATCTACCATTTAATTTCAATCTGTGAAATGGGTACATTTTAATCCACTTAAAGCAGATTTTCTTTGAAGAGTGTGGGAAAGCTGCTCACTGCATGGCAGCCAAGAAGTAAAGAGAAAAAAAAAGTGTGAGGGAAAGGGGCTGAGGGCAGAGAGAAGATAAACCCTTCTGGGTTATACCCCTAGTGACCTATTTCCTCCAACTAGAATCTCACCTCCCTGTAGTCCATTTGGTCACCAACAGATTAATCCACTGATGAGGCCAGAGTTCTCATGATCCAGCCACTTCCCAGAAACCCCACCACTGAACACATGATTTTGGGGGACATTCCAGATGCAAACCATAAGAAGTACATTTTTAAACGGTAAGTTTCTTAATTTCCTTTAAACACTGGCTATGCTTTTGTTTATCCACCTCAATTTCAGTCATTTTTTAAGTTTGGTAAAAATAATAGTAGAAGTCATCATAATAGCGAAGATGAAACACATAACCCATACATACAGCACATATTTGTATCCTGAATTTCTTTCACTCTTAGAATATGCTACTTCCTTCATTCTTAATGTTGGGTAGAAATTTCTACGAACTTCTGCTCCTTGAGTCATAACTTTCCTCTCTCAAATTATTTTCTATATGTCCTTGTCTGCCACCTGAAAACATTTGGGAATATTTCAATTCTTCCTAGAATTAATTCACAAAAGAGGACAGGCCAGATAAAATTCACTCTCTGATGTTTCCTTGGATCCTAGGAAAATGTGCCTACTCTGCTCTTCTCAAGTGACCTTTGTGTAGAGGAGCTTTATGGAGACACAAAAGATCTTTACCTTTCCTCTCAGGGTAATAGTTCCCTGTTGCTTAATATATATATGACTACATGATTCTTCCTAAAACTAAAAGAGAGTTGTCCAATGGTGATTTCTGTCTCTAGAGAGATGTGATGGTCATAGTTAAATGCTAGATTTCTTTCAGTAATAACTAAATACATACATCATAATATGTATATATCATCGTTTCTACTTGTTTCTCCTGCCCCAAATTCATACAAAATCAATACATGCGTATTAAAACCACAGTCTTTGCTAGAAATTTTATCAGGTCCATGATACAGATTTGAATGAGACTCAAGGTCTATAGTCAAGAAACTTACAGTATAGATGTTGACAGGTTGCCATATATTCCTGTGAATGTTGGCTAAGGAGAAAGTAAATTCTAGTCTCATGCCACCTTAAAGATGCTGTTTATTTTCTGTATGGCTCCAAGAATCATAGGAGATTTTGCCATTGACCTGTTTTATACCCAGGGATCAGGTATTTTATCCAAATGATATGAACATGTGCATTCTACTTTATTTTCTGCCATGTTTTATTATCATTCTTATTATTCTCAAAGCCCTGAATATAAGCACCACCTCAAACCAATCAATTACTTGACCAGCAAAGAGAAGTTCCAATGGAAAGACTTTTTCACAGGAGTAAACCTAAGTCTGATGGGGTGAAAAACCAGTTGAAGTGACAGAAAATGTATTCAGTCCAAAGTTGGTAGACCTGGCTATAAACTCGAATTTGCCACAAAGTGAAAATGGGTCTATGATTAACTAGATCTGTCTTGAATTTGTAATGCAGAAGATACTCCTCAGTTCAGAAAATTTCTGACAGGAATACTCATTTCTAGCACCATTTATAACTGCAGAAATTGCAATCAGGATATAGATGGAATCCCTTGCAAATGAGTTTTAGAATCAAGTCCAGCTGGGGGACCAGAATCCTGGCAGGACAGTCTTCCATAATCTTTTGCCATTGACTTTTGGCCTTCAACAATGCAAATGATGCCTATGAAACTTTCTGGGTCTGAGAGGAATTTCTTGGGATTTGCAAAGATAAAGGTTCTACTTGCCTTCATATTTTCCTGTTTAAGAGTCTCAAATAAAATATATTTGAATTGAATTGGTCATATTTACTCTGAAGAAATTTTAATTATTTGTTAAATTGTTTAGGAAAAGAAAGTCTTAGAGAAACACTTTAAAGAATTTGTTAATTTCAACATTAATGGATAGTTAGGAAAATGTGGTTTTCTTTTTTTAATCTGAGTACAGACATTCCCTATAAGTGAAGGACAAATACTTCTGAATTTCAGCCAAGATGCTGTTTTGAATTGAAATGAGAGATTGGGGAGTTAAGGCTCACTAATGGAGCAATGGAAATTCAAGGCTGAAGAATTAGAATAAATGGAAGTAGTTGTCTTCTTCCCATCTAGAATCTACAACACTTTCTCATTCTCAGTCTCTCTTTGAGAAATAAGCTCCAGCCCTCTTTGATTTCCAGGGTGTCAGAAATACTTGCATTGTTACCAATGCTGTAGGATAACATATAAGTGCATGAAGATCCTATTTGACCATGCTGCAAAATGGACATTGGCCAAGAGCACAGTATAGTTGATGGACTTGATGGATTAAATGTTTGTACTATTTGTTTCATTAAATGCGGTTAATATTATTAATTCTGCTATTTGCAACTCTCAGTCTAAAAATGGATTGTGAAAGAGATTAAACTTTGCTTTATCTGTGGAAAAATATCTTCTAAGCAAAGATGTCATTGAAAATATATTTCATCAGAAAGCCATTTATCCCATTTAGAAAATTTGATCAGGTACTTTAAAAATCTCTCAGTGTTAATTTATTTGCAGATAATCAATATGGTAATTACAAGTAATGTTTTTATTTATTTGCTTGCATGTAATAAAACTGGCTTTTTAAAAACCTGTTTTATTCCAAGGACCACTTAGTACAGACATACTACTATTTAGGGTACCCTTCTCTCCTCTGCCATTTTATTTCCCCCCAACAAATGGAGTTTTTATATAATGGAAATTAAGAAACTTGTCACTTAGTTATGGTATAATACACACTGGTCCTATTAATATGCTCTGTTTAGTGATTGCTAATATTGCTTTGACTTTACTTGTACTTGTCCATTATATCCAACATATAAATAACTTTTCTTCCAAGGCTAAGTGACTCATTTACATTATGACATTCTTTTCCCCCTAGAGTAGATATAATCTTGGCATATAGGAAAAAAAAACAGAAATATTATCAGTCTAGAGTCAAATCATTTATCTCTGCTCCTTACTACAGGTTTATATAAAATAATGATAAACATTCATGGAGAACATAGTATGTGCCTCTAGCATCACCTAGAAGTTTCACATGCATAATGTCATTTATGGACCACTGAGGAAGATGGTGTCAATGCCTCCATTTTGAAAAGAACAGTATTTAGGGGTGGAGAGGCTAAGGCACTTGTCAAAAGCCATGGAGTAGTAAGTGGAAGTAGTAAGTCCCCCATTATCAACAGCCAATGCCCTACCTAAATGATAAACGTCCTAACAGCTCTTTCAATCATGGTACACTCGCTAATGATTATTTCTTTATATCTTGTTCCAGAGAAGCATTTAACATGATGTACATGACTCAGAGTCCCTATGAGTGTGGGAATTGATGGGAGTTCCAGAGGGCAGAGAATCCTGCTTATAATTAGGAAGTATGTCTGTGTAAAAGTTTCTGGTGAACTGCTTAAAGAGATCTCAGAAGGGAATGGCCTAAATCTCCAAGTTTCTAGGGAGTTGTTGTGATTTCTTTTCTCATTCTATATAAATATTAGCTTTCATACATAATTTTAGAGTTGTAGTTTTATGTTCTTTTCCTTAAAGAGGATGCATCAAATTGTGTAAGTTTTGTTTTCTTAAAATCTATATCCTTCCCCTACTTACCTTTTGGTTTTGGTGTATATGAAGTTATAGTATCCATTTTATGTAAGAAAAATGCTGAATGCTAGGTGTCAGTGGCAAAGGCTTGTTGTTGGACCAGGATTAGAATGCCTTAGAGGGCATAATTTCAAGAGCTATTAGAGATCTATTTTTTAAGATAAGACATAGTGTATGAACTATTGATTTTTGGATTATCTCTTAATAACCTGGCATGATGGAAATTTGCCTAGTCAAAAAGTACCACCTTAATGGTAATTTTTAATCCACTATGTAAAAAATTTAACCAGGAACTTTCATTTTTTAACACAATCTATTAGAAATATATCACATGCATATCATGACCGATGAAATGGATTTCATAAGTTTTCTAATGGATGATGGAATTTAGTTTGATAAAAATAGCTTAAGAAAGTAGTAGAATACTCCAGTGAAATTTTTCATAAGTGAAAACATGGAAGATATTGGGGGAAATGTACTAATTTAGTTGCCCTCATTATCCAATAATTTTCCACAATGAGAATCAGGACTATTATTTGAAAGGCAATCTGTTGGTGGACAATAAGGAGAAGCTGGTCAACCAAAGCACTGAAGATATTTTCATTGGTTTGTTAGTTCATTTATTAATTGGGAGTGAGCTGTTCTGTGGCTTTTACTGCCCATTTTATACAGGTGCCTCATACTGGTTCATCAGCTACATCGCCTAATCATCCACAGGAGGCTAATTTAAATGGCTATACTATTGGTGATTAAGCCATCTGTTGATGGAGCCAATGGTTATTAGTGTAAATTCCCCTCCAAAAGATTTACCCCAAAGTTTTTAAATAAAGAAACTCATGATAGAGATTAAAAAGACTTGATGTGCCAAGTAGAGGGATATTCTTCCATAGAATACAATTACCAATATTAACAAAATTGCATATTTTGTAAAAAAGCAACATAGTGAATTGAATAAATATTCATTGTTCTTGAAAGAAATATAGACTTTCACAGCACTTTTTTATATTTTATGTCTTTGAAAAAATGAAGTTCATTGATAACTTCACATTGATGCTGTTCACCTTTGGAACATGAATTCATGAATCAAAACTACATTCTCATTTAATGTTAATTGGTTTCTAATCAAGGAAGTTTAATGTAGATATTAATTGACAAAATAGAGGTGTAATGCATTTTCAATTTTGAATTTAGCACATTAACTTCTTTTTTTTAAAACCTATAATGGTATATTTATCAAACATCATCACCCATGGAAATTTGAAGTCACAGGGAGTGTCACTCTGAAGCAAAACTTTTAAAGCATAAATCTGGAGAGTTTATTTATAACTACTTATTAATGTGTCTAAAAATCACTAGTAACCATCATAATCAACACTGGGGACAAGCATGTGTTAAGCAGTTGTCCTGTTTAGTGGATAAATTTGTCAATGACCCTTTCAGAGTATTTTCTATGTAAAACAATGTGCTATTCATCTGTTTCTGCCTTACACAAAATATCTTACTGAGTTTGATGCTGGTCTTAATATATATTCTTGAGGATGTGGATAAGGAAGGAAAGTAGCCATAAAAATCACTCTGTGCTACGGAGCTATTCCTTATCTTCTTCCCATCATGCAATGCTGCTAAGAACCACCATTGGCACTTTTGCTTCAAGAGCTCTGCCTAAACAACTGGGGCAGGATTTGGTCTGTTTTCCTATTGCCTGAGAATCTTCGACCCTCTAAAGAAGATGCAGCTATTTAGTATTTTTTTCACTTTGTTCTGTCATGTCCACTGTGAGCCAGGGAGGATATCATTCTTACATGAATGGATGAGGAAACAAAAGACTGAGACCAGAAAAGGTTGGAAATAAGGCATTTCTAAATACTTATTTAAATGACTAATTAGTGCTTTTGTCTTGGTCATTGTATCGGGATTTTCTTGACAGCATCTCAGTTAAAACTAGATTGATTTTTCTCAGTTTTTTAAATCCCTGTCTTACAATAGAGACACTTAGACTCAGGGAAGAAAATTGCCAGCAAGATGGTTGAGAGCTACTAAGCACATGAGTCAGACTACAAATGTGTGTCTGAAGACAAACCTTTATTAAAATTTGTTCTCAGAGGTCCCAAGTTAATCTGAGCTGGCCTAAGACTAAAACAAGCTTCTACCTTCCTGGTCTATCTTCTGTTGACTACCCTATGCTGCAGCATAACATGGGCCTCAGATTTATCATTCAGAGCAAGATCATCTTCTCAATAAGTGCACTTTACTAGTGAAGTAGCTTAGAAAAATCATCAGAGCTTCCCAAATGAGAGACCAGTTATTCTGAGATACAACCAATTGAGGTTCGAGTCAATCAAATTATATCTCCTTTCACAAATTAAACTAAGTGTTGTTGCCATCAGGAAAGAAACTTGACTTCATTAATTAATAAGTAGCTGCGATGGTTGATTGATAATGGAGCAAAGCCATCTTGCTTACTTTTTTTCCACTTTTTTCATTATGGTCATTGTCTGAGTGTCTCTAGGGCTTATTTGCAAGAGTTCCAAGCTCAACTGTTCTGTCTTGATTCCCCAGGACAAGATCGTTGTAAGTTGTAATTACTTACGAAAGATTTGAATAGTTTTTGTCTATTTTCCTTCTCAATGCTATTAATTACCCAGGTTAATATGGCAGTGAGCCATTTTCAATCTTGGATATCAGTACTCTACCTCACTATTTTAATTACACCCTAAACTGGAGTTATCAGAAGTACAGACAGCAAATGCATAAGAGTCAGAAGTACAGTAGCAAATGCATAAGTATGATTTTTTTTGGCTGAAATTCTTGCTGTAGAGAATGAGAGCATGAAGGCACATTTTCCGTTGTGTTAATAAAGATGTGTTAAGCAATCTCAGCCATGCTGCTCTGAAATCATGATCTCCTAGCATGATTCTAAGAATTTGATTTGAGAAATGTAATTCTAAAAACAGTAAACATCCAGGTGCAATGCAGAAACTTTGATCTTTCTGAATTATCAGCACTTTTTGAAGGGATAGTGTCCTAGCTTTTACTTCACTTTTTTAAAAGACCCCAAGTTTCCAAAGACTCATTTTTAGCAAGAAGATAGAGAACATGAACAACAAAAAGAGTGGGGAAAATAATTCATTCTGATTATTGTTGCTTTAAGAGGCAAAAATGTCAATTGCATGAATTTCTTTACCCAATATTGACGGGACCATCTTAGTTACATTTTCTCATGTGACTATTCTGTGAATATATTGAATTTTCTTTCTCTCTTTACACTAATATGTGGAAGTGTATCTACATTATCATAGGTCATGTTTCCAATCCTTGTCTTTTTCATTTACTCATGACTTCATAAATTTTAATCCTTCATTGTTGCTTTAAATGTCTCAAATTGAATAATGCCAACTGAGGTGATTTTCACCCTTTAATAGCAAATGTGAAACATATGTAACTCATAATCACCTAGTTGTTCTTAGCCCAGGGCAACTTGAAAGATTTTTCAAGATTTCTGCTCTCCCCAGGCACTCACCAAAAGGGAATGCTAGACTTGGTTGTTGCATTCTATGAATCAAGTCCAGATTTGATTATTCAGGGTTTCTTTTTTCCTCCTTGCTGTCATGAACCTATCCTGAAATTTAATTTATCTATTAGACATTTTAAGTTAAGTGTTTTAATGAAAATGGCCAAATACTAATGAAGACTTCCAACAGGAGAATGATGTAGGATTGACTCAAAAACTCAATTTCGCATTTGTTCAGAGGAAGGCAAATTGTACATTGATAGTCTCTGTCTTAATGAATCTTTGCATTAACCCTCTTCCAATAATCTCCAAATTTCTATATTTGTAAAAAATGTTAGCACACCCATCCAGATGCATTACCCAATGGAAATAATTCTCTCCTTAGTCCAGTTAAATCTATAGGTAGTGGTCAGAAAAGAACAGCTTAATTTAAAATTTTTCAAATGATATTCTATTTTTTAGAATCATTGTTCACAGAAAACCATGAGGAATTTCTCAATTGCTGATTCCACACCTACGGATGTGCTAAGGATTAATGTAGGCTTTCTTATTTATGAATAATCGCTTAAATGTTATAATAAATGAAAGCATCCTCTAAATTCTGTTAATTTATTATTATTCATGTTTAAGATATTCCTCATTTTTTCCTTGCCATTGCATTGTGGATTCCCCAGATACATACTTTATCCCACACAAACTACAGTAGCCTCAGAGCACTGAATCAATTGCATATCATCTTTTCTTCATACCAATTATCACGAAGAGAAGTTTTCTTACGAATTTGTACATTCATTGTCTTTCCTCACTTTAGTTAAAAGCTCTGTGAAAGTAGAAACATTACTTTGTTCACCACGGTATTCATAGGACCTAATTCTGTCAGTTAATGTCAAGGTACCATTTTAATGAATTTAAGACTTACTACTCATTAGTTTAGAAAAAGTTCATTTTCTGTACTGAAGGTACATCTTTCAATATCTGAATTTTTAAATCCATTGGAACAACATGTACCTATGTTGAAATATTAAGAAAAAGAAAATATTTGCTATGAACTGAATTGTGTTCCCTTCACCCATACCCTGCCAAGTTTATGTTGAAGCTCTCCCAACATGACTGTATTTGGAGGTAAAATGTTTGGAAGGTCATTAAGGCTAAATGGGGTCCTTGGTGCAAGGCCCTAATCTAATGGAAATGATGTCTTTTTTTTTTAATAAGAACAAGCACCTGAGGATTCCCCTACCATGTAAGGGCGTATAATAAGGTGGCCATCTCAAGCCAGAAAGCTCTCACTAGACACTTAATTTGTCTACACCTTGATCTTGGGCTTCTCAGAATCCAGAACTGTAAGAAAATTAATTTCTGTTTTTAAGCTACCTAGTCTATGATATTTTATTATGGCAGCCTAAGACTAATATAGAATTAATAGTTTTTTTAATGACTAGGTCAGGAAATTTTCTGATACTCATACTCCATTATTCAGGTCTCCTTATACTTGTGCCTTTGGTAATATTATTTGAAAGCTGATGGGATGAGTGGGAAAGGGAAGGTACATTTTTTAAGATCAACACTGAAATTTTCACAGTATAAAGTTTTTCCTTTATGAGCTTCCTCATTTATTATGTACTTTTTTCCAAAAATAGGTTGCATCAAATGAACAAGGGACAGTATCCTGGTTGTCATTATATTACCACCACTTCAATTTTAGATTGATCAAGGAGATAAGCTTCTGGAAGATTTTGTATCTTCAACTGGCATAATATTCTGTGAGATCAAGAGTGTTGGTCTGGGTAGATTTTGAGCACTCCTTGGACCTTAGGAAAGCAGATTGAGAACAAAATCATGAGTACAAAATAATTTCCATGTTCTGCCATGTTATTTTTTGGAAGTAGATATAGTACATGCACAACAGAAAACCAATGTGCTAAAGTTCTGAACTCAGTAACACCATCAAACATTTGGAGACCTAAGTTTTCTCTTGTTTTATTTCATTTTCAAGAAATAAAGGCTACAGGTGTCCATGTGAATGAAGAAAAGTCACTGTAGCTAAAAGTTCATCCAAATTTTTTTTAAAAATTATATTGGTCATTTTAACATGCTTTATGTTCTAATAATCTAAATTAATGGGTTAAGCAGGTACATATGTTGTTTTAATTAACAACAGCTGTGTTATAAAATGTTACAGGAATTTGTTATGGGCATCAGCTATTAAGAATATGTTGCCAAAGCATTTTATGATATACATTATATATAAAGTCATTAAAGAATACAACTACATCTTGGAATCATTCAATAAATATTAATAAAGCATTTATTATAGTACTTTAATTTAAAATGTTATTATCTTTCCAGCAGGTGTCAGGCATCAGGCGCCAATGAGCTACTCCTGACAAGAGTACAGTAGTGGTTTGCTGTTTCCCATGACTATGTTTTAAATATCATCCCTCTTTATTATTTTGGAAGTAGTCATCTTCTAAATGGTAGTTCCTGAGTCTCCTTGGGTGCCACTCAAATCTGAGTGAAAAAAATAGAAAGAGAAAAAAATCTTAAACTTCTCAAAACTTATCTCTGAATTTTCAATTACAGCCATGAGTAACTCATGCATTAGATACTGACTGCGGTTGAATTTTCCATACCATTCATAAATAAGGTTTGGTTGATTTTCTTTTAACCCTATTGATTATGTTACCAAATATATTTATTGATACAGAATACTCCTCCTGGGATCTTGTAATCCATTAATCACTTTAAAATCTCATCAATCAGCTTGCATCTTGCTATTATTGCAGAGAACAGTGCTGGGAGGAAGAACTAAATTCATGGCCATTTCTTTCAATTAATTTTGCCAAATATCACTTTGTAAAAGTAATGGTAAGTAATCTCCTAAATTACATGTGCTGGAAATAGAGTATTTTTTGAAAATAGATTTTTGGACAAATCAATGAAAGGTCCTGAAATGTGTGCTTTTTTCAGTATGTAGAAAATTCAAAATTACTTTGGAAACTACAACTACAAAAGTTAAGAAGCTCTAAAAACAAGCAAAAAAATAATTACAGAATTACATCATTCCTTTCCATAGAATAGAAGCACTAACGAACGTGTAGTTCTAATTCTTTTACTCTTCTTAAAAGAGTCCTGGAGTGTGATTTCCCCCCACCTCCCAAACACAGCAAGCCCATTTGCAGTGAAGTTGGCCAAATAACTAAGAACATTTGCCCCCTCTCATTGTCAGTGGACTAATCTATCAAACTCTCTAGTGCTCAATTAAGCTATATTCATTCATTCATTATTTCTAGCTGTATGCCTAAGCTTTAAAGTAAGGGGTTTATTGCAGCCTTCTTTTAAGGAACACTCATAAAATTCCTTCTCTGTCTTAACCACACAAATCCAGAAAACAGCCATGTTTTCCATCAGACAGATCTTGTTGTTAAAACTTTCCAAATCCTCAAAGAACCCAGATCTTGAAAACCTATTTGGTGTGCAGTTTCAGAACCTATGCTTTTTGGTGAGCAATGTGTCATGTGTAGAGTTAACCTTTCAATTTTCTAATTTTAAAAACAAAAAGAAAAGAGAAAATAATTTTAAAGGGGGGGGGGTGGAGAAAAAAAAACAGAAACTCAGTAATTTCTAAGGATAAGGGTGACCATGATTTTAAATATGTATATGTATACATTGTGAAACATTATATGGCTTCCACATGTCTTTTGGTTTCCTTATATCATTTGGAAATATTTTAGTGAAGATCAAGCTACATAATTTTGAATTACTCCATATGTGTTGGATGCACTTGTACTTCAGTGGAGAATTTTCAAAGTCCATGATGAGAATGTTCTTCTAATTTAGGAGTAATAATATGATATAATAGTTTTTTTGTTTGTTTTCCTAAGTGTCCTTGCCTAGGTAGCTTTCACAACTGACAGTTTATGTTAGCTCTGAGAAGAGACTGAAGTGATCTGATTGGGATAAGCAGAGAGTAGTGACTTCTTTCACAAATCATGTCTTTTCTATTTCCACCCTCAGTTTTAGTGAGGTATACTTGATAACTAAAATTATATGTATTTACAATAAATGATGTGATATTTATATTTATGTATACATTGTGAAATCTTTACCATAATCAAGCTAATTAACATATCTGTCACTCACCTAGTCATTTATGTGTATGTCCTGAACTAGTTTCAGTAAACTTCAAGTACACAATATTATTAACTATAGTCACCATGAGTAGATCTCTGTACTTTACTCATCTTGCATAATTGAAGCTTTGTACCCTCCGGACAACATGTTCCCTTGTAAAACTGTGTATTTTCTACTTTAAAATCTTGGCCTCTCAGTTTATGAAATGAGTAAAGTACATTTGCCCTTTATTTCTTAGAAATGTTGAGAATCAAATATAAAACCTGATAAATCATTGCAGACGTGCCTTTCCTTTCTGCCATACTGCACATTTAAAATACCAATTGTTTACTTGTTGAGTTTAATGTGTAAGTATTTTGAAAAGTTACACAAATAATCAGTAATATCAGTTGATTGTTTTAACTTTGTGTGATTTTAAAGCATTACATACTTAAGTGACATTATTGGTCCCAGAAAATTCCTTGCATAAAATACAAATGATTGAAATTATGAAACTGATATCTTTCAGACTTTTAAATTTGAGGGAAACTGTTCATAAATGAGTTCTCATTTCCAGACTGAATTTACCACTTAGCTTTAATCTGTGCAAATTATGACTGATTTTAGAAAATCTGTGAAAAATTGAATTTTTAGAAAGTAGAGGATTTTATAACTCTGAGTGGTTTTCTTAAAAATAATAATACCTAAAATCAAGTATATTTTTAATCCAATAAAGTTATTACATGTGATTATGATTTATAATTTTCAAATCCCTTCTTGTTTTGCATTTGATGGGTAGAACACTATGTGGCTTGTAAAGTTTGTGCATATCACCTGCTTTATATTATAGAACTTATTGTTGCTATAATCAAAATTAATTGAGTACTTGTTATGACAAATACTGTTTTAAGAACTTTATATCTTTAAGTAATTTAATTTTCTTAACAACCTGATAAAGTTTACAGATAAGGAAACCAACAAATTAAGTAATTCTAAGTGCTCATAGCTGGTAAGTAGAGGAATTAGAATTTGAATCCAGGCTGGAGACTGAAAGTTGACAAGAGGTTCTCTGAATCCCCAATCTTGAAGAAATTCAGCCCCATCTCTTGAGCTGGTATCTGAAGGAAAATTACCCAATGCAGCAGATTGGTTCACTTTATATTTGTTTTATTTATTTGCTGCCAATTTGATTTATTTTTCTCATCATTTTCTATGCCTATATAAAATAGTATAAATACTTTAATACTAAACATGATCATAAACATATCTTCTATTATATCTTTAATTTCCTCAGTCACTTCAAATTTATGATCACGAATCTCAGATGGGCTCCCAGTAAGGTCCAGAAATCCTACAATTCCTGTAGAACAAACTCCATCCTCTGCTTTCCAAGATGATGATTTCTCTTCTCCCTTAGGATGTGCTAGATCAGCTTTTGCATCTCAATTGGCTTTATTCTTCCTTTAAAAACAGAAAAAGAGTAGTACTTGTCCATGTACTCACCACCAAACCTACAAACATGGACATCTTCTTTCCCCCAAAATGATTAATCAAGATTTTCTCTCCAAGGAAAGTTGTGGTATGGGGGCACTGGATGCTGGCCTCATTGGTCAGCCAGCTCCCTCTCAGCTAATCGAAGGGATCACACCTAGAGATCAGTTGCTGCTCTGCCAGTTCTTGTCCTAACAAATCGCAGACAAACTTCCACAGAAGCCCTGCCTCATCTAGTCCACCTGCACTACCACTTCTCGGTTCCCCTCAAACTACCCTTGACTTCCCTGCTTCTTCATGTTCATTTTCCGTTCACCCAAATTTAGTGTGGCTTCTGCTCAGAAACATTTAATAAACAGCTTTTGAGTGTTTCTCCCCACATCCTCACCTATGTTTACTGTTACTTATATTCTTTAAAACTGCCATTCTGACTGGAATGAGATGGAATCTCAGTGTAGTTTTAATTTGCATTTCTCTTATTGCTAGAGATGTTGAACATTTTTTCATAGGTTTTTGACCTTTTGTACTTCTTCTTCTGTGAAGTGTTTGTTCAGTTCCTTTGTCCATTTATCAATTGGGTTGTTTATTTTTCTGGTGTTAAGTTTTTGGAGTTCTTTGTATATCCTGGAAATTAATGCCTTTTCTGGGGTGCTGGTGGTGAAGATTTTCTCCAAATCTGTAGGATCTTTGAACACATTCTTGGTTATTTCCTTTGCTATGAAGAAGCTTTTCAGTTTGATACTGTCCCATTCACTATAGAAAGCAGTATAAAGATTCCTTAGAAAACTTGGAATGAAACCACCTTTGGTACAGTTATGGCACTTGTTGGTCTATACCCAGAAGACTTAAAAACAGTATATTATGGTGATGCAGCCACATCCTCATTTATAGCAGCTCAACTCAAACTTGTCAAGCTATAGAAACAACTCAATGTCCTTCAGTTGGACGTATGGATAAGGAAAATGTGGCATATATTCACAATGGAATATGACTCAACCATAAAGAATAATGAAATTATGGCATTTGACAGTAAATTGATGGAATTGGAGGATATCGTAATAACTGAAATAAGCTAATCTCAAAAAACCGAAAGCCAGGAGCTGGGGTTGTGGCTCAGGAGTAGAGTGCTTGCCTTACACACAGGAGACCCTGGGTTCGATCCTCAGCACCACATAAATAAATAAATAAGTGAAATAAGGGTATTGTTTCCAACTACAACTAAGTAGAAAAGAAAAAAATCCCCGAAAGCCAAATGTTTTCTCTGATTTATGGATGTTAACCCAAAGGGAGGTTGGGGAGCGGAATAATAGAAATCCACTGGGTTAGACAAAGCGAAATGAAGAAAAAGGAGGGGGAGGGGAATAGGAAAGACAATAGAATTAATTGGTCACAACTTTCCGAGCCTTGAATTTGTATACACAACCAGGGAAACTCCACATCATATATGACCACAAGAGTGGGAACCTAAATAGAATGTAATACTCTATGTGTGTATATTCTGCCAAAATACATTCTACTGTCATGTGTAACTAAAAATAAGAAAAATAATAGAAAACAGCTTTTAAGAATGTCACTCTAAAGCCCCTGGACACTTTCTGCCCTTATCAAATGCAACCTGCCAGCAATCTTCAGTATAGTTATTTATTCCTTTAAACGCTGGCCTCTCTGCAATTCGGTACTACCTCCCTCATGTAGTTTCTCTCCCACCTTTCTAAATCATCTTCTTTGCTTCTCAGGTGCTGCTGTCTCAACCCAACCTGTAAATGATGGAATTCATCAGGGTTTTTGTCTGAATCTTTTTCTTTGTTCTTTTCTCTCCAACATTTTAAACACTCTCTACGTGTTTGTGGTAGACGGAGTAATGACCTCTGCACATCTTAATCCCTGTAATTTGTGACTCTTATCTTGAATGGCTAAAAAATGTTGCAGGCTTGATTTAGTTAAGGCTTTTGAGATGGTGAGAGCACCCTGAGTTATCCAGGTGAACCCTAAATGTCATGACATTTCCCCTTATATTATAAAGGGAAAGCAAAGTAAGATTCAAGGCAAATGGAAAGCAGGTAAGTAATATGACCACAGAGGCAGGGAACGGAGTAATTGAGCCACCTAAAACCAGAAGAGGTGAGGAATAGGCTCTCCAGGAGAACCTTCAGAGGGAGCATGGCCCTGCTGACACCTGCTCTCCACATCTGTGTGGGAATGATTTTTGTTGTTCTAAACCACTAAATGCATGGGAATTTGTGAACAGCAGCCACAGGAAACTATTACAAAGTTCCCATCTTGAATGATCATTCCAAATTTCTGCTCTGAGCTTTGTCATTATAAACTATTATCATCTGGCCTCAACCACATGACGGCCTTACAGTTATTTCCTGGAACATATATCCCTTGGAAGGCTTGTTCATGTGTTCCTTCTCCAGAGAGGAACCCTTGTTCCTCTCCTGATCTGCCTCTGTCAGTACCTAGGATCATTGTCCCCAGGCTACTTAGGCTAGAAACTGCATCCTTCCCTTAATTCTTGTCTTTATTTCCCTCAATGTGGAGGAGAGGGATCCCCACTTTGAACTAATCAATACACTCTTTCACTTTTGGGGGATTTCAGGCACACAGAATTGGCTTAACAATGTATTCTCTTATTTGTTCACGTATGGTCCATTTTTACTTAATTTTCATTTATACTTACGTAATAAGCATCTGTGAATCAAAAACAAGAATCCGTGAACTCAGTATAAAACCTACAGACTTGTCAATAACCTACATCTACTCCTTTTTCTCCTCCATTCCATAAGCCTGTCGTACTCCACCTGAGCTAAATGTCATCTTGGATCCTATGTCTATAATTTTCTTGCTTTCTCCTTTAAAAATAAAATATCTCTTCTAGCTTAGTTATTTTAATTTTATTTTTTAAATTGTGTCATGTAGCTTGGAGTTGGACTTACTTTTTAATTTATGTGCTAAGGCGTAAGCATATTTGTGTTGCTCTAGATGATGTGTGTTGGCTGCTGTATAATTTTCCAGTGTGTGAGTGACTATACTAGTTATTTATCTGCATCTGTGTTGTTTCCACATTATTCTTTTGTGACTAATGCTGCTATAATCCTTCTTGTGCATGGCCACTGTTATACTTGTTCATGAATTCTGGGAAACATATACTTAGTGCCAAAATTGTGGAGTCATTTTGTAGTGACTTTTGTTTGTTAAGTGTACCACTTTTTTTCCATTTGTACCACAACCACATCCATCTAAGTTACCATCATTTCAGCCTTGGCTCTTACCATTCCTCTGTGGTATATCTTCTCCTTTCTCCTGGCAGTTTGAGACTCTGCACTACAGTCAATGTCATATTGTTTTCAAAGATAATATGGTTACTTCACCTCTCAGCTTAAAACTGTTCACCAGCTTGTCATCATTTTTCAACAACATGCAAACTCCTTGTGAAGGCCTGGGGCACTATGCACGACTCATCCTTCTCTTGACTACTGTTCCAGCTTTCTAGCATTTCTTTCTATATTAACTCATTATACTGAAGCCTCACTGACCCCATTTAAGTTGGTCAAAGACCCCAAACTCTTTTGTACACCAGTGCTCTCATGTATCCGTTTGTTTCTGCGTAGACCATTCCTCTTGCTTCTCATTTGGCTAAGCCACTTCATTCAAGTCCTATCAAGTCTATTGTCGATCCCTTTTTATTCTCTCTTGCAAAATTCTTTACAATATATGTCACAAGTTGTAATTTTTTTTCTTTGCTGTAGTATGCAGTCTCAAAGCACTAGTTCTATCTTTATATAACAGACTCATAGACTGCCTGCGATGTACAGAATCAAACCATCAGAAATTATTACCAATAGGAATTACTTTTTTAAAATACAAAAAGACAATATCATATGATCATCTGATTAAAACCAAGACCTGTTGGTGGTCAATGACTATTTCTTAAAGAAAATTCTGCCTGAATGAATGGATGGACCTACGTGGTGTAGGAAAGAGACATTGGTACCACCGCTTACTGTGAGACCCTTAGGAGAAAGTACCACATGTGTTCAAAGTGCTGTTACACCTCCTCCCTCAACACTCTATACAAGAATAATCAAGTTTGAGACAACTTGGTAAAGTATTAGCTTTCACTCTTATTACCTGCTCTGACACCTTAGACCCTGAAGACACTCGACCCAATTAACAACTCCAACCAATCTCCCCTGGCACAATAGAATCCAGTCCTATAATTCATCCATCTCATCCAATATAACTTTATGCACTACCTTGTTTCCATCATTAATTAGAATTAGATTCTTAAGTCCCATCCTGCCTAGATCAGGTTTTAATGACCATATAATTCCTCAAACATAGGGTCTGTTATTGATTTGGTTCAGCCTGAATCTAACAAAGCCTCTCCAATTCAATCGTTTTCTTTAGATGTGTGTCCAGTTATGGTTGCTAGTTTCATTCTGTTTTGTTTTTCAAAATCAAAAAGAAAAGAACACCCCAGCCTGGAGACTCTTAAAACTTCTTTGTATTATTCACTCACTTATATAATGCTGTTTTCCATTCTCTGAACTCATTGAAATAACTTTTGCTTATAAATTATGAATCAAATCTAACCAGTAAGCAGCGAAAATATTTTTTCTGACCTCTTTGGACTTAAAGCATTTGGATCTAAGCCATTGCTTTTGTGTTTTCAGAATGTATCCCCTTATGTGTGGCAGAGGGATAAGAATATTCTGGTTCTAGGGCACAGGGTGATGCAGTTACCATACTGCAAATCTATTGGATACTTTTGCCTAAAAAATACATGTTTAGAAGGACAGCCTACATTTGCCAACGATCCATTAAATTTTTTGTCATATATACAAGTAAAAAAAAAATTACTGCACCATGATAATGTATTTACTAATAGTCATTCACCCAAACATATTAATTTTTTAAATTACTAAAATAATGGCTTGAAGTTAAAAATCAAATAAAAAGACCTGAAATATTGCTAAAAATGTAAAAGCATCAAAAAGCTTGCTTTTATTCAAGCCCCTCCCTAAACTTATTTCAAGGTTTCTTTGAGAGATCTTTTCACCACTTTTTTATTATTATCATTATTCAGGTGTGAAGCTGAGCATGAGCATCTGGAAGAAGCATCTATCAGAAACCATAAGAATGATTAATCCTCTGGGTCATATCCCCTCCGCCCCACATCATTAGCTTATGGCCAGATTCCTCTTGAGCTCAAAACTAATTCCATTCATGCTCTGGCCCTGGAGCACCACACTCATTTGCATAATACATTTTGCACTCACTGGATGCCAAGTGTAGATTAATAATCCGATTTGAGGAATAGTGAACAATTATTTGGTAAAGTTTTAATTGTTGCTGCTTTTGGGGTGCTTAAATTACAAATTAAGCAACAAGTAGCATATTGATCCAAATATGTTTATGCCACAAAAATAAATAGCAAAGGCATACCAATATTTGACTTTAAAATATGGCAGTATTGTCCGACAGTCACTGCCTTTTGGCAGGCAATTCAGGGAATCTGTGAATGTATTCATGCAAATAATTGTTCATGATCACACTAAATCTCTTAACTGCTATTGTTAGCCCCAACCACACAATGCCATAGCAGGGTTTGGAAAATATCTTTGAATTTTTCTGAATGGAAAAAACATACACAGGGCACAGAGTGGGAGTCATACTGGGTTGAATTTTATTTTTGACTCTCTGTCTATTCTCATACCTCACAGAACATCTATTCAAAGCACATTTTTATAAAATACAAAACTACTTGGTTCAGGTATTATCTGAATTCTGCTTCTTTAGTACCAAAGAGTCAAAAAGTCAATTACTTTTCTATTCTCAGAGGTCCTAACAATTCCAACAACAATCATCCCTAATATAGAGCAAGGACATGGGTCTCCTTAATAATGTTTTTCACCCACAAATGATCTTTTGGCCAGGGCCATGAGACCACAACAAAGTCACTTGAAATCTCTGAGAAAGAAAACATTTTAGTATAAAGGGTTTATGAAAAATGACACTTTGTTGCAGTTTTTCCAAGCAAATTTAACTGCTTGTCATGAAGACAAGTGTTGCCATGGCAAGCAGTGTTTTGAATAGGTAAACCAAATGAACTTGAGACAGAGCATGTGTGAGGCTTGTGGGAAAGAGAAGTTCAGGTTGCCTGGAGCAAGAATAACTTCGGTATTTAAAATTATGGAAGAGCAAACACCCTTCTCCCAAATGTGATGCTGGCAAATAGCTATTTTTCTCTGTCAGGTGGTTTCTTTCCAAAATGATTGGTATAGGGAACCACTTGGAGTTAGTGGAGGAAAAGACAGAATCCGAGCACTATTACTACTCAGGGTTACTTGTTTATTGATTCTAAAATAAATGAACCTCTCTTCAACGTATGTTGTTGTCATTATGCCAGGTATAGTAGAACACAATTTCAGATACTTAGACCTCAAACAGGAGCTAAAAGGCAGAACATGAACCCCATGATTCTAAAACATAAGGCTATCACAATTATTTAGCAGAACATGGTCACTTTTCTAATTATCTGTAATGTAAGAGCTCTTGTTTATGGGACACTTCTGTATGAAGCCCTCCTTTTACCTTGCTATGTTCTTATTTTAAGTGTTCTATCAACCAGCACAGCTTTTAATATCCCCTCGATGCTTTTGGTTCCCACATCAAATCATAAAAAACAACCCAGCCCTGAGCTCTGTCGCCCCCACTCCAAGATTTGTTCATACATTTGCTTACAAATCTCTCTCCTTGCTGTCTGACATATTCTCCTCTTCAATATTGTGATCTGAGCATGAGTTAGTTGTCCCCTTCTACATAAAAGATTCTAAAAATGACAGATATTGGCAACTAAATTATTAAAGTCATGCCCAGAAATTAAAAATAAAAAAAGAGAATACAGAAACAAAACCTGTGGGAATCCCAGAGGATAGCAAGCAGATAGGATTGATGTCACTGAATCCTGGAAGTAGAAGGTGGCCCAGGAGACATAATAGGAAGGCTGGCTGGGATACCTCGGTAACAGCAGCCAACTGAAACAACACTGTCACAATCTGGATCAAGCAGCAGTTTGAGATTCCTGTCTCCAAGTCGAAGCAGGGGTGTGTGTGCTAGGATCAGACAGACATGGACATACCCAGGGAGCCAGCAATGACTGGGACCCATGGAAAGAATCAGCATGCAGAAGACTAACCACCCCACACAGTCCCAGGAAGCACCTCTCACTCTGCACAACTCTGTGCCACCTCAGCAGGCTCTCTACCCATCCCTTAGCAGGCCCAAGGCTCCATATAAGCACCCTTTGATGGGAAATCACAACTTCAAGGATGGACACACAATCAGGAGTCTCCAAGAACTGAGAAAAACTAAGTGCCTAAAGACACAATAGTAGAATCCTAAATGAATTGCTTAAACCAGAACAAAGTCAACAACACAAAGAGGAAAGAATGTGAAAAGAAGTATAATGGACATTCTAACATGGATAAAGGAAGAAGACATACTCCCGCAAAAGGAACAATTTAAAGAATCAATTGGAAATCTTTAAAAAAAATACAATTGATAAAATTACAAAAAAGCCAATGAATTCTTCTAGAGAGACTCCCAGAAAGACTGAGACATGGAGGACACATACAATACAAGTTCTGGTATCCCTCTTAGAGTAGTTTCAGGTTGAGAGAAAAAGAAGAATGGAAGGAGGTGTTATTTAAAGAACTATTAAATGAGAATTTCCCATAAAGAGAAAAATGGTTTGTCCTTTGACTGAAAATACACACGAAGCCAAGAAGGATTTAACTTTTTTAAAAAAGTAAACCCACAACTAATTATAACATTCAGAAAATGAATGCTAAACTCTCAGAAATTGAGGATAAAGGGAAAATTTACAAACATTTCTAGTGGGATACAAATGAAGATTATTAATACTACAACATGATTTAAATTGGCATCAACTTCTCTAAAACAGCCCTGGATACAGGAATATGATGAGGCAACATCTTGGAGTAAGTGCAAAGGGAAGGTGGCACTATCCTAGGATTCTATAAACAGACAGACATTCACACGTGAGCATGAAATAGGATGTAAAGGCATGCCTTACCAGCTATAGACTCCTGAAAACATAACTAAAACATGTAGTCAGGCAAGAGGAATATCTACCAGCCTCCAAATAGAACCAAAATGTAATATGACCCAATTCCTCTTTTCCAGACCCATCTCCCCCACCCCCAGTCTTCTCCATCTCAGCCAATGGCAAGGTTCTCCACCATGACCCTGATTCAACTTTCACTCTTCTTTGTCCATCTTCCACTGATCCTCACATCTTACAGACTCTATCTGCAAAAACATCAAGAATCCTTTCCTTTTCTCCACCTGCCTTGCAACCACCCAGTTTTGAGGAACCTTCATCTTTCTCTTGCACTCCTGCAACGGCCACCTCTCTGCCTTGGTTCTTATCTCCAATCCCTTCTTTTACACAACCAGATTTTTTTTTTAAAGCACAAGCTAGAAAAGTGTCGCTTTCTGCTCAAAACTCTTCCACGGTTTTACATTGCTCTCCAAATAAAATGCCCCCCTTTAGAATGAACCGGAAAGTGGTCCTTATCTGTTTTTTACCTCTTTCCTGCATATTATCTTATAGCATTCTCTACCTTGCTTCAGTGGTGCTAGTCTCCTGTTTCTCATGTTCATTCATTCCTTTCCCTTCTCTAAGCATTTGCATTTATTGTCCCCTCCATCCGGAATGTACTTCTACAACTCTTCCTATGAATGGTTGGTTATTATTTTTAGAGTCTTAGCTCAAATGTTGCTTCTTCCACCTTTATCTGACATTTGCTTTCGGCATAGTATTTACTGCAATCTGTAATTAATTTTATTTTTACTTTTTACTATTTTATTATCTTTCCCCTAGAATATAAGTTGAGTTTAGTGAGCTACTTGTGTTGTTTTATCAAGCTCCCGTTACCCTAAAGGGGCTTATTTGCTTTGAGTAGATAACACTCTTCATTTGGAATATAGTTCCACTCCCTGATTGAAAGGACCCTAGGAGGAACATGAGATAGATCTTGGACCCTATGAGAAATTGAGGTTCATACAATTCCTATACAGACATTCATACAAAGACAGTTGTCTGATATGAGAGAGGCAAGAGGGTGTGCAGGTGATAACCCTAAAGAGGTAGGGATGATGGATCCCCTGAGATTAATACACAATGGATGAGGAAGTGTGAAAGACTGATCCAGACTGAGCCTGGTGGGTGAAGCTCTGCTCATCCACCCTTCTGTTTACCCGGTGCTCATCAGAGTGTTTTATCATTTGGGAAGAAAAGGCTGGGGCAAATCTCAATCATTCTGCTATAGACTTCTCTGAAAAAGATGAGTTTCAGAGAAGGGTTTTTCTTACCATTGAGAGTGGATATGGCAAGCAGCAGAGACTTAGGGGAGTTTGCCAATCTGGAAGAAGATGATTGTCTGGAGAAGGTGGCAAACAGAGACTGGCAATCTAAGGGCAGCACAGTGACTGCAAGAATAGGACAGAGAACTGTGAGGCTGCAGGTGGGGGCTCTAACTTACACTGACACACCTGCCTCCTCTCATACAGACCTACAACCACTCTCCTCCTGGCCAAGGTCTTTAAGGGTACAATAATCTTTTCTTAGGAGCCACTACTGGATGGGAACAATCATAGCTGACACTTGTGGGATTCTCTGAAACATCCAGAGAGTGTTCTCAGAAAAAAAACCCCAAAAAACCAAGATGCCCTATTAGTCTAGAAAGTGAGGGCTCAGAGTGTAGAAATGTGGGGATGCCCAGAGTTGAGACATGATTCAGAGACACAAAGTCATCAAGGCAGAGTTTCTCCACTTTATGGAGGACCAAACTAATTAGAATAAAAATAATAGTACTGAGCAAGAGACCTTATTGATTCTTCTGTCAGGATTTCTGCTAAACACTTCACATGCTTTATCCACTCAAGCTTTTCAGCAATCATATGAGGTAAAAACAATTATTACTATTTTTCTGATGAAGTAAATGAAGCTTGTAATAATAATGTGACTTAACTAAACTGATAAGGTTCAGAGCCAGTAGTTGAACCCAGAGTCCAAAAGTCATCCGATTCATTACTGTGCTCCCTGACTTCCTACAAGAACTGTGAAGAAACAACCCTATTGAATGCTACCATCACGGTTCCTTACAGACATCCTAACCATGATTAAACACACCTGCAGTGGCCCCTGAAATTCCCGGGAGCAGACCATGGCTGCCGCACACAGGAGACTGAGGCATGGAATCTTCACAGAAGTTTGCACATGGCCACCTGCCTTGAGAGGTGGGAGAAGAACCAGCTCTTGCAGCAGCACTGCAGCTGGATGCAGGCGTGGAAAATAAAACAGGGATACCTGTGTTTGCCTGCGGGCATCGAGGGCAGGATTCTCAGGGAAACCTTTGAATGGATTCTGGACTAAGAATATAACAGGAGAAGGACACAGTCAGTCCCATGGTTTGGGTTGAGGATCAGGACTTAGGAAAATAGACTAGATCAAAGCAGGGCCTTAGGGCTGGGCAACTGAATGCATTGTTAATACTAGGACGCAGGGAGATGGGAACTTGGTCAAATGGAGTATTAGTAGGAAGGCAAAATACAGTTCATAAAACTCTGGGATAAGGGCAGAGTGGCATCAACCAACAAGTTGGCTTGAAACTAATTTCTTGAAAATTGGAAGTAATGCATAATTTATTGGAGTATATGTCATTCATCTCTAACTGATCATTTTAGTCAGAGGACACCAGAAATGCTGAGGTACCAGTTGTATCATTGATAAAATGGGGACAATAATACTTACCTGGAAAAAAAAAAAACTTCCAAAGGACTACCTTCTTTCTTGGCATATTAATTTTAGCAAAATTTAAAATTTAATAGTATTGGCCAAATTATATTGTTGTATTGTGTACATATATGAATATGTGACAATGAATCCCACCATTAGGTACAACTATACAACTATAATGCACCAATTGCAAATATGGAAAAGAAAATAAAAATAGAAATTAGAAGAGAGACCAGTATGGTAGAGAAAGGAGACAAGAGAATGTAGGAGGAGAGGGAAAAGAGAGGTACTGGGAAATGAAATAGACCAGACTATATTGTTATATTGTGTGCATGTACATATATGTAACAACCCATCCCACTATTATGTATAATTATATTAATGCACCAATTTTTTACAAAAAAATTAATTTTATTGTGCAAATACATTTTTGAAATTCATTTGCTTTTTTAGTAAATGGTGCCTTATATCCTGTGTTTAAACATCATGTCTTTTAAAGAAGGGACAATTTCTGCTTTATCTATCAATGTATTTCCAGAAACTAGTTTGAACTCAGAATTTCAATTTAGACTCTCAATTTGTAATTGTTGGTGCTTGGCAGCAGTTGGGTTGCTCAGTAGTTGTGGCTGCCTCTATGATATTGTGGTTAAGTTCAATAATATTTACCTAATTGGGATTTACCTAATTGGGAATATTTCAAGATGACTAACCTACTTAGCTGACAATATTTATTAAATATATATATACATATATTTATTTACATAAGTATATATATAGAGAAGTCATTTAAAGATATTTTATACTCCCAAATATTTCAGAATTAATGCATTTTATCTTGACAAACCAAAAAATAAAGGAAATACTGAAATGGCACCAATATGTAAAATTAATTCCTTATTATGTAAGATAATGTAACATGAAGGACTAGCTATCGAACTCCAAAACTCAGATATAGTCTCATTTCATTTTTCTTTTCAATATTGATTTTAGAATTTTGCCTGTTGTCTCCTTTTAATTTGGTAGTTCGTTTTGTAATTGATGATATCTTTGATTCAAGAAATTATTGTAGAGTCAAGAGAATATTCTCTGAAGATTTACATTTTGCCCAACTGAAAAACTGGCCAACTAAAAAACCCTGGCAGATGCCACCCAGAACTGAGCTGTGTCCTGTGTCCTGGAACCACCGTCTTCTCTTCCAGGTTTATATTCCTGAGAAGAACCCTGTCGCTTCACCTCCACCTGGAGGAAAAATAGGGTCCTTATTCTCAGGCAACTGCAATCTGCTGTTAATATAGAAATTCACATAATTATGGGGGCTGAGGTTGTGGCTCAGCGGTAGAGCGTTCACCTAGCATGTGCAAGGCCCTGGGTTCGATCCTCAGCACCACATAAAGAAAATAAATAAATAAAATAAAAGTATTGTGTTCAACTACAACTAAAAAATAAATAAAGAAATTCACATAATTATGGACAAGAAAGAAATGAGGGAATTTTTTAGGAAAGGTCTATGGCTGTGATTTGTTTTTGTATTGACTTCTAATGTGTAAACTATAATGGCAGAGTCTGCCTTTCTTTCTAGCACATGTGTTAATGTGCCCAAAGGCTAATAAGCACTGAGCACATTTCATATGCAGGATAAATAAAGGCATGAAGCCACCCATTTTGGTTTTAAAAAGAGGTTTGCTTTTCTAAAAATAAAATCTTCTCTGTAAAGGAAAATTGAAGAAAGTACTATCACTTCAAAATTGTTTCAAGTAGGGAAAATAGTAGAACAGTTCTATTTTGCAAAGAAAACAATATGCTCATTGTTTATTGGGTGGTTTTATGTCACTATTCCTACACACTACATACTCAGACCCTCTTTGTGCTGGAAGGATGGGAATGGACTAGGAAGAGACTTCTGGACACCCAGTGCAGTACAATGCCCCTGTCACCACTCAGCCTAAAATGTACATGCAAAATGAGACAAGCACTCCACCTTCTCAGTTGTGTTCCCTGCAGCTTCTCATAGTGAAACTGGGGCCATTTTCTCTTCCAACCTACTCTGAAACTAAACCAGGAATCAACCCAGAAATCCCCAAACATGTTGGCCAACTATGGCTTTACCAAATGCATTCATCGATTCTGGCTCAATGTAAAATCTCTGTACCTCATGGCTCTGCAAGAGAGCACTTTTTGCCTATCTTCATCATCTAGCATGCCCAACTGTGCATTTTATAAACTTTTAAATACATTTATAAATATTCTTTGGTATATATTCAATATTTAATTAAAATATTAAATATATATATATATATATATATATATATATATATATATATATAAAATCAAGCCAGCTGTACTGCTTAGCTTCTGAGTTATATTGCAGGTACTTATGAGTCCAGGACCACTAAATTATAGTATTATGTCCAACAAATTGGCAAGAAGGCACTTTAGTCAAGAGTAAGGCTGTGGAGCAGAACCTTTATTAGGCTCAGTGTTGTTTCTGTGGAGTTTGAAAGGCCCATTTCCTCCCTGACATTGATGATTTTCTTCTTTGAAAGATGAGTCTTTCTGCTGGATTAGACCAAAGACGCTGATGAAGCCCAAACAGTGAATTGAATCTTGTAAATGACAGCTTAGTTTGGCACAGACAAGTTCTCAAGCTTAGCCTTATCCTACGCCTTGCTCCCTGAGTACCTGTAACCTAGCATAGAGAAGACATAGTAGAAAGGTGCAATGGAGTCCTGCTACCATTAGAGCTATCTGGAAAAACAAGTCCATGTACATGTGTACACTAGTAGTACATTTTAAGCCATTCATTATTTATTCACTAAGCTTTAACTGAGTATCCATGGGGTACAGCACACATTAATATTTGGATGACCCAAGACAGGCCATCCATGTTAGGATTAATCCATAAATGGTAATTCCAGAACATATTTTGAGTGTGTGGAATTTACATACGTTGTTTACAACTTTAGCTTATTTGGATTTTAGTTTCTTCCTAGACAATGTTTGGGAGGTGGTACTGATTTTTATGTTTTCTGAACCTCTGTTAAGAGTAGACCACAGAGAGAAACGAAGTCGTTATGATAAACGGGAAGCCAACTTCCACTTTGACAAAACTCTCACTTATTGCTAAAGGCTTTTTTCCCCCCTCTTTCCACGTGGATTTTGTGTCTTTGAAAAACCTAATTCTCTCCCTAACAAACTCCATAATTGACCAATTATTGGTTTTAGTTCTGAAAATTCCTTTTTATTTCTTTTCTTTTCAGTGTTACTGAGCCTAAGATTATGCTGTTTCGAGTCTCTTGTGTGAAGACTTCTGATGAATAATTGAGAAGGTGCCCACATGGAGCTCTTGCTCTCATGATGTCACCTGCTCAGGACCAAAGATCTGAGGTTATCAAGTTAAAACTGACACCGCTCCCTTTATCAAATGATATTAAGATTTTTTTTTTGCTGTACTGTATAATGAGAAGTTAATGCATGATACAGAATAAAACAAAAAACTCTTTTAGGTTCATAGTCTATAAATTCCAAAATTAGTCACATTATTGGAATTGACTGTTTTCCCAGAGCAGATAACACTCATATTACTCATCTTTACCAGGCTTGCCTAAAAGATTCTGGGGTCTTCAGCCTGGCAATACAGCATTTGTTTCCTAGCTGTGATTTAGGGAGATGTACAGTTGGTCTTGGTAAGTCAATTCAATTTTTTTCTGAGCTATTTATTCATCTTTGGAATGAAGAAGATGATGTCATTCTTATTTGTGGCAATCAAATATTTATAATGGGTGTAAAATTATTCATAAATATAATGTGGGTATAAGTTCTTATTAGTCTTTTTGCAGCTAGAGAGAGAGGTGGAAGTACTTCCTCGAATTCCTTTGTAAGCTTCTGATGCATTGAAGGCAAAATCCCTCCAATCAATGCAAATATATTGAGTTGTGTGGCATGATATTTTTGTTTCATGTCTATAGGTGGAACCCTCATTAAATCTACAGATTTTATTTTCACTCATAATCCCCATGTGTCCAATGACAAGATCTCCCCATCTGTCTTCACAAAAGAGTAATTATTTGTGCTGGAATATAGAGTGTGATGCTTGGAAATCCCTTAAACACTTTATTGAGTACTTGAATCCTAACAATGAAAATAGAAAAATGGCAGGGATATCAAGATGGAGTCTAAGAAATGATCAGACAGGCATGATTTTATGCTATTTCCATCATTTGGAGTTTTAAATCACTTCTTAAAGGGCACTAACACATTCTTGCAAATTAGTCTGTTCTCCAATTAATGTGCCCAACATGACAATATGACCGGTTTCAGCTTGGCTAAGCAGAGCAGTCAACCAGGAGTGTGTGACTCGCAGACTTAGAAAGCTCCTAGGAGTGCATGTTTCCTTCCCCCTCCCTACTCTGGGGCCCTCTTAACAGCTTAGATCTAATTAGGCCAGTTAATCCACCTAAAACCAGTGGATAGAAGAGTTTTTTTTTTTTTTTTTTTTTTAACCAAACCCTACACTACTTGTAACAATAGAAAACCCTCCACTTTTCCCGAATTTAATTGCTACGTGGAACAATGACAGTACATTTCTTAATCTGTATCAGTGCTTTCTAATAGAAATATATTGTGAACTCCACTTGTAATTTTAAATTTTTAAATAGTCACACTAGAAAAATATACTAAAATGAAAACATGAGCATCAGGTGAAATCAAATTTAAAGTGTACTTTATTTAACCCATGATATTGAAACTATTATTTCTCCATGTAATCAGTGGAAAACACAATTAAAGTGATATTTTATAGTTTTCTGTAAGTCTTCAAGATCAGTTTATATTTTATACTTACAACAATTTGGATATTTCACATGTTCAATAGCCACATGTTGTTAAGGGCTACCATATTCAACAGACTAAGTCTAGAATTCTTTTCCTGATAAGCCCTTTGTATGATGACATTTACTGATATACAGAATGCTCCTTCTTTATTTTCCAGATTATGCACATTTTTGAAATGCATTAAATTTTATAAAAGTAGACTGCAAATGGTAGTGATGAGAAATGCCAAGTTTTATTACAAGAAAGTGTTCATAAATAGAAATGACTTTGTGTTTTCAATCAAAAGTAAATAATGCCTACATGGAAATATGGACATCAGATTTTCCAAAGGAAAAATGAAGAGTGGAGTGAAAGAAGAAATGAATTGTGTACTTTATGAATGTAGAGAAGTGCTTCTTCCCAGGTTCTTGTAAGAACAGTAATTTTGAACTGTAAGAAATGTAAAGTCATAGCACAAAATAGTCCTAAGTGGTATTCTAGTCTAAAAGACATTTATTAAATGCTTGCCTGTGGGTAGTTAGGACTAAGTATGGTACCAAAAAAAAAAAAAATGGGGCCTAGCATGTTGGAGCTTCTAAGTTAAAATAGGCCATAGGAATATAAATGTACAAAGTTATATAGATTTTCTAAAATATCTTTCTTCCTTAACATCCACAAAATTATTTTCCTTTTCTCAGTTTTTCATTTTGTTTGGAGGTATTCTCATTCCATTTACTTTTATTTACTCAGTTTGGCCTAATCTTGAAGAAACAGGAAAATTAGCAGAGAAGCTAGATGCCTAGAAAAATCTTTCACATCCATGCAAGGAAAAATGTAGCCTTAATATTCCTTTAGGCTTCTCTATTCTAATATCTAACATAGTACAGCTTTAATTGATATAGCACCTGGGCACAAATACATAATATGCCCAGAGAATAGAGGCCTCAGCATTGGTCAACTGTCTAGGGCCTGGCTGGTCTGTGGTACAGAATTTCTCTAGTGGATATCTCAGAAGTACAGGAAGCGTCTCATCTGTCTGCAACATGGTATGTTTTGAGGATGTGTCTGCTCATGGAAGGGGATAGATTGTGTTCCTGTATCTCAAGAACTTGAGACATCTGAAGTCTTATGATTAGATAATTAGAATTCTTATTAGCATTATTATTATTAAAAACAATTTTATTCATATATTTTATAAATCAAAATAAAAGGGAATACATATGTAGGCTCTATTTACTTTTGATTGAGTACACAAAGTCATTTCTATTTATGAAATGTATTTACAAAACATGTACAGGAAAGGCTGGGATTGTGGCTCAGCAGTAGAACGCTTGCTTAGAACATGCAAGGCCCTGGGTTTGATCCTCAGCACTACATATAAATAAATAAAATAAAGGTATTGTGTTGAACTACAACTAAAAAAAAATATTTTAAAAAGCCTAAAAACCAAAAATCCTATAGCAGCTTTATCTATAATTGCCCAAACTTGGAAGTAAACAAGATGCCCTTCGATAGGTATGTGGATAAACTGTGGCATATTTAGACAATGAAATAATATTCCACACTAAAAAGGAAATGAACTATCAAGCTTTGAAAACACATAGAGAAAACTTAAAGGTTTATTACTAAGTGAAAGAAGCTAATCTGAAAAGGTTACTTACTGTTTGATTCCAACATGTCATTTTGGAAAAGCAAAAGCCTTGGAGAGTGTAAAAAGACCAGGTCAGGGGGAAGGGAAGAATGAAGAGACAGAACACAGGATTTTTCAGGGCAATGAAACTTCTCTATTTGATACTCTAACTGTGAACACATGATATTATAAATTTGTCCAAACCCAGAACATGTAAAATATCAAAAGGAAACTCTAATGTAAGCTATGAACTTTAGGTGATTATGATGTATCAATAAACGTAGGTTTATCAGCTGTAACAAATGTACCTCTCTAATGGGAGATGTTGATAACAGGGAGCCTATGCCTGTGTAGGGGCAGAAAACATGTGGGAATGCTCTGTGCTTTCTTCTCAGTTTTGCTGTGGACCTAAAACTACTCTAAAAACTAGTCTTTAAAAATATGTAATGACAGACACATAAACTTAAAACAATTCACCATCAGAAAATTACAGTTTATTCATTCCTTAAAAACTGTATCCAAATATTGATCCACTGTTTTTGCTCAATTTACTGAGTTTAATAAATATCATAAAAGGTGCATGATAAATGTTGATTCCCAGAGCTTCATTCTCAGAAACTCTAATTCAGTAGGTCTAATGTAGGACCCAATAGTTTGAAGCATCCAAGTCCTTGCAGGTAATTTTGACCATCACCTTAAGAGGTGTGACTCCATGTGGATTAACATCAGTAAGAGTCACGTATAAATATAGGTATTGGTATTGCTACCTTTGCAGATGGATTAATTATTGCCAGCACTACTGATAAGCATAAGGTCAAGTCAGTTAATAAGTGTTACTTCTTTGTGTGGGTATGTTTTGATTAAATGCTGCTTTTAATATTTTAAAATATTGTACTACCTAACCCAACATTCAGCACCTTAAAAATCAATAAATCATTTGCATTTTAGAAAGAGCAATGAAAATGTTCCTTATGAGAATATCATGGTCATTGGTTATTGAACATGTAAGGCTCTTTCTAAGCACTTACTAATGGAAAGTAGAAGTAAATACAGATAATTTTTTAAAATATAAGCTAGCTCTCTCAGATGAAACTTATTTCGTATTTAATAAGATAGTCCCTGATTTGCATTATTAAAGAAATATTCTTACTTCTTTAATATGGCAACATCTTTTTTCTTCAGAAATTTTATGCAGAAATACCTATGATTTTGTTGGCTCAGCTCTCTCTGTCAACAGGCAGTTTTAGCTATTTGCTCCAAGATGGAATCAGTGACAGGCTCTGGCAATTTAATTTTATTCAGTGTGTAGAAGGATGATGTCAAAGTTGGGAAGTTACAGGTGTATGTCAGAACCTCACGGCTCAACCCAGTTGTACCTTCATTTATTTCAATATTTAAGATTTATTAGCCTCTAACTCATCATGTTTGCTAAGAAATTATATGTTTCATAGTAGAGGTAAGAATCATAGCCATAGAACACTGACTGACATCAAAAGCAGAAATTCATTTTTTCTATTTCAGAACATTATTCCTTATTGTTCTCATAAAAGGGAATAAATTCTTAAAAATATTTTATTTTAAATATTATATACAAGATACAGAAAAAATGATATATAAAATAGAATGTATATACTAAACATCAGTAGTTAAGTGTATTTATTTTGTACTATCAAAAGGTGAAAATAGGAAAATCTCTAATTTCCCAGTCTGAAAATTTGAGAAGAAAATATTCACTATTCTTAGTATCTGAATTCACTCCTTGGAATAGACCATAGGCTATGAAAACATCGAGCCCTAGAATTACCATAAAATGTAGTCACAAGAACAAATTTGTTTTTACCTGAATTCTAGGTTAATAAGAAAATAGAAATTGCAAACAGGTTTAAGTTTCCCATTAATGACTCAAAATTGAGAATATAGAAGAACTAAGCTAAAAAACTTACATCTTCGTTTTCTAAATAACAGCTTGAAAAATGTTTCTGTATATAAAAGAAATTACATGCTGATTATTTTAAAAATGGAAGACCAAGAGAAGAGAAAGAAAAAAAATTAATCATAGCCCATAGTCTATAATGCATAAATAATTACAATTAATGTGTTTCTAAGAAGTATACATATTTTATATAACGCAGATATAAAAGTTACATGCTGCTTTAATAAACCTAAATCCTAAATCATGATTTCTTATGTCATTCATTTGATGTACTTTCCTTTTTTAGTGTTATATGATATGCCAATGAATTGTTGTTACTTATTTGAAGATTTCTTCAATTTGGGGTATTAAGTGTTGCAAGTTTTTACTGTTGCAAATAATGCCACAACAAATATCTTTATAATGTTACTCATTACTCACATTTTTTTAGGACAAATTTTGTAAGTATGGCAAAAAATATTATTTCTATGCCACTTAATATATTTGGCCATAAATGTATTATCATACAATAATATGTACCACCACATGATTCACAATATCTATTTTTTGCCACAAAGATTGTGCCAATTTGCACTTACATCTCAGTGTTTTAAAGTTCTGATCTCATCACACCCCAAGAGAACAGCTGAATTTCAATACGTTTTCCTATGTGAGAATACCATTCCAGTGGTTTTTAAAAGCAGCAATTAAATGAGGTCAAAAGGAAGAGCCTGACTTAATCCGTGAAAAATATGACTTTACTGTTAATTAACTGACCCTAAAGCTTGGTGATATTTTTCCTGATTAGCTCTTAGACTCTGAACTTTTCCTTGTGCTTATGCAAGTCAGGCTAATAAGGAACATGTAATGGCAATCATTAATTGCATCAGATATTTCAAATCAGAGGTATAGTCATTGCCCATTTTCCTTTTTTGGTTTGTAAAACTTGCAGTTTTCTGAGGGATTGACTGTGCCTGTGATTATCTCTTTGCCCTGGTCATATTTTATAAGAGACACATACACACTGAGACATTTGCCAAAGATAAACTGGGTCAAGGGCATCTTTCTTTGGATTGCCAAGATATAATATACAGTGTCCAAGGTTTAGTCATTTGTTGATAAAATAAACCCTTAACTGTTTATTGATAATACTGCTCTTGTGTTTTTATATGCTGGCAGAGCTCTCTTGCTGCCATTTAGAGCCTGATTCAGATAGTATAGGGAGAAAATTTTAATTGAGTTTTGCCCTACCTTATGAATCCAAAGTGTGGTGTTGAAGGTTCTGTAATTCCTGGTATGGGGAAATGAAACTACTAGATACATGTGCCATGTTTCCATTGTTTCTGTCCTCATCCAGGTTGTGTTATTTGTCTATAGGCAGATTTGTTGATGTTTATTATCTTGCTTGTTCTGACATCTTCATAGGACTTTATCTGGTGCATTTGGGGGACTTAACCTAAACAGGCTTTAACTGAAGCCAGGAAAGGAGCATTAATAGATTTATCATCATCTAATAGCTCTTCACAGTCCTTTGTGAGGTACCAAACTCTAGGCTTGTTTATCCAACTACCATCACTGGATGCATCCACTTGACTGTCTCATCTCCAACTGCATGTACCCCTAAAACTACTCCACTTGCCTCTTTATCCATCACAACTGTAGCCTCTAAAATTTCAGTGCAGTATCATCATCATCATCCTTGCCTCTTCTCTCTCTCTGTCCCTCTCTCGTATTCGACACCTAATGCAAAAGAATCCTGTTGGGTTCTGCTGTCAGCACAGCTGTAGTAGCACTCCATCATTTCTCCCTTGGCCTAAGTCACCATTATCTCTCAACTGGATTTTTCTCATGTGAGACAGATCATGTCCCTTTCTTTTCACAATTCTTCAATTCATTGTTCTTCATTTCATTCAGAATATTTCAAAAGGCCCTAACAAGGCCCCTGCTAACTTTTAACTTCTGCTCTGCATATATCCTCTTATTTACTTCACTCTACATTAATTCTGGCCTTGGCTTTCTTCTGCCTCAGGGCCTTTGTAGCAGTGGATTCCTCTGTCTGGATGCTCGTCCTCAGGCAACCTCTCAACCAATTTCTGACTTCTCCAGGGTTGCACAAAAGACTCAGCATCCCAGTGAGACCTACCCTGACTGCCCTATTTAAATTGCAACCCCAGCACTGCGGGGTTTTTGTTTGTTTATTTGTTTGTTTTGTTTTGTTTTTACCGTGCTCCACTTTAAATTGTTACCTAAAGCATTAACATGCTATACTTTTTATTATTTCTGTTGTTTGATGTTTGTCTCCCTCACTACAAGGTAAGGTACATGAAGGGAAAGAGCTTCACTTGCCTTGCTTATTAATGAAAATTCCATGAATCTAGAACAGTGCTTTGCACTTGAAGGTGGCTGAATGAATACTTGACAAATAAAGGTCCCCAAAACAAACAAAATAAACTAAAAATCTTGAGGCTAATAATGAATCCTTAAAATGTTTACTAGGTTCAATTATGATGTGTGGGGATGCTGCTGCATAAAAATATGCACATGCCTTTGGCCTGCAACCCCTATTTCTCTCAGCTATGTAGGTTCCCATCCCCATTCTCACCTCGAAACCTGTTCCATCAAGACAAACAATAACTTCCATCTTGGATAATTCTTATCTTGACCTCTCAGAAGCACTGAAAATAGTTATCCAGTTGCCCCTGTTGACACCTGACTCTGTGGATTTGGTATCACAGCACTCTTTTGTCTTCCATGTTTTCTAGTCTTCTTACTTATTTCTTCTCTGCTCAGCTTGGAAATATTGGAAAGCCCTGGGACTCTATTCTGGGCAATCTTTTCTTTCCTATTGATTGACCTTTTCTGCACTTGCAATTCCATCTATGCAGTTATTACTGCTAAATATATATTCCCAGCCTTGACTTGAGTGCCACATTCATATATACAACTGTCAACTTCACATCAGCATTTAGATTTCCAATAGGCAGCTTTAAGTAAAGAAGGTAAAAATTGCACTCTTGATACTCTGCCTTTTTCTCCTTCCTAATTTTGTCTCCTCGTCTAAATAAATGCCACCAACAACTATCTGGTTGTTCAAGCAAAAAACCAAAATCAAAACCAAAACCAAACAAACCAAAACAAAACAAAACAAAAAAACCCTGGATGTCATCTTGATTCCTCTCTCTTTCTCACTTCTCTTGAATAAGAAGCATAATGAGACCTTTAAACTTTATCTCAATTGGACCCTATATCCAAGTACTCGTTACCAATTCTATTAGTGCTATCACTGCTCACCCACAGCACTTTTGGGGTCACCTCTTTGTTCTTTTTGCTTCCATCCTGGAACTCAATAATTCATTGTCTACACAGCAGGCACCAAATCAGGTCATGACGCCACAGCTCAACTCACCAAAAACATTCTATAATATTTAGAATAATTCTAAACTGTTTTCCCAGATGCACATAAGGCAGGCCTTAACTTGAACCTCATGTCATACCACTCTCTATCTCCTTCAGTACACTCAGATCACCTTGGTCTTCTGTCTGATTTTTGTTATTGTCTGTTTTCTGAACAAACTCTTTCTCCATTGGGGGGATACATACTTGCTCTTCTACTGTCTGGACCCTTGTTGTTACTTCATATGAACCCAAACTTGACTTCTCAGAGAAGGCTTTCCTGAGCACTTTGTTGGGAGAGCACAGTTGCTGCGACATTACTCGGTGAAATTCATTGTGCCCTACTAGGCCCCATCTAGAGTAGGAGCTCACAAGATCTCAGACTTTGTCCATTTTGTTCAGAGCTGTATCTACAGTTTTTGGCCCTTAGATGATCTCAAAAAATACTTCTTAATAGATCAATGAGTTAAACCAAATAATAATTGAATAAATTACCTACAGTTGAGCCCTTTCCTGATTGATCATGGATGTGGCCCAAATCTTACTAAAAAAGACCATTTTTGTGTGTGTCATTGTAAATGCCCCTTCTTGTGTACATATTTAAAACCTTGACCAAATTATTGCATATTTCAAAAGGAACTAGGTATTGGTAATTTCTTTCTTTCTTTTTTGTTTTGTTTTTACAGTGGGAGAAACTGAGATGTGGGGTGACTGTCCAACATTATTGGTAATCCCTGTCTGGGGCCATTACATCTCTCTTCGGAATTGCTGATGGAACTCCTGGCCCACCTCCAAACATTAGGCCACCCTTCCTGAAGATAATCAATTCACTGTGTAAGAGAACAAAACAATGGGCACAGGACTCCATTTATTGGTTTGTTTGGGTTTTTCCCCCCTTTTTCTGGCAGTTTGCTATCTTAGTATTGACGAATGATGGTGCTAATATTAGCTGTGTCTTGGGGGACTGCAGAATGAAAATTTTAGAAGCAAAACTAAGCAGCAGATTGTAATATAAGAACTTTACATTCTGTCTTAAATCTGGGAAGATTAGTGTTGCTGGTTACCAGGATAAAATACTTATTTTTCCACAACACTACACCTAAAAATTCCACAAAAACTTAAATAAAACGTTTTATTTGGTGGGGGGGGGGAAGACTTATAACATATTTAGCCTATCAGTGATTGCCTTCCTAGTAGAGGGAACACAACAAGAGATATGACAATATCTTAACTCTAACTGTTCATTAACTATCTGCAAAAGAGAAGAACAATTAAAATAATCAAAGGCAAACTTGCCAAAAAACTTCAAGGGTGATCAGAGGGCCCATCTTTATCAGATGAAAGAATGTGGCTATACAGAAGTTATTGTTACCAGAGGCTGAGATGAAAGGAAATATTGGTGAAACAGAAAATTTGCCACAGAAATGATTGAATAAAAACATGAAAGAAAACACACTCAGCATCTAAGTCTAGACCTAATTGCAAAGAGGAATCATTCCATGAAATGCAATTAAACTTCTAGAGAGATCAAAGCATTCTTCTACAAGGGAGGTGTAAGGGCAAAGAAATATTCCCCTTATAATTAAGGAGCATTACCAAAATTTAAAAGAAAATCCAGAATATCTCTTAAGAATGAAAAAAAGAAACAGAAAGAAATGTATAGGATAGGTTGTTTGTTATGATGGTGCAAGCATAAAACATAAATAAATGCAATTAGCCCAAGATACTCTAGCTAGTAAAATAAATTACCCTGCACTGTAATTAAATGTCATCTGAAAGCATCTTTATAATAATGGTTACTTCATTTTATAATATTTTTGAAAATTAAATTTACAACACCGAGTGGAAATGATTCATAATTCTCTATTGTGCTAAAATATAGACGCAATGTTCATAGAAGATTGCACATTTGTAATGCTGTTATTTAGAATTGCTTGAAGCACTTGAAAAACAATGCACTTCCCCACATCAGGCGAGGTAACATGGAGGGTTGTGTTGTGCACATAGAATACATACACAGATGCTTTTCCCATTGAGAAGTTCCCTTCCACCAATTCTAGTTAATCTGGATTTGATTTTTGTTTCTAGCTTTTTTTTTCTTATAGGAAAGAAATTGAATGAACATATAAGTTTATTATTATTATGTGTCTTCAAAGATGCCTAGGAGAGACTACAGAGTCTAGAATACTTTACAGCCTACTTATATTAGAATAACAGGTATCAGGCTCTGGCAGCAAGTCCAACATCTACTGCTTGAGCAAAACTGTACCTTGTGTTGTATAAGACCACATAAACTTAGATTGTTTGTACAGGGACTGGAAATGTCTACCAAACTATTTCGCTGGTTACAATAACAGTTGTTCAAAGGGTCTCAAACAATTAAAGGACTTGTGTATTAACCACTATAATTCTAAGGCAAGAGATAATATTATTATGTGAACAAATCATAAAGAATGGGAAATAAAGCAAAGCTCAGCATATATTTTAATTTCAGTAAAGCATTCTTAGGCAATTTATTAGAAAACACAAGAAAAGAACTTTCTGCAATATTTATAGTAAACACGAAACTTTACATGAATATAAACTATATTGTTAATTGTCATAATCAAGAAAAGTTTTATATGTGTGTGTGTTCATTGGTGTTCCCTTTATGTATTTTACCATCACTGTGTAATACAGATATATAATAATTTTAACAGATTAACCTATACTTTCTAAACCTATTTTTCTACTCAACCAAGAATTTTGTAATTATAAGGCTAGTGGGTAACAAAACTTTCCTCATCAAGAAAACAAGCTAATGTCATAATTTTCCAATAAAAAAATGAACTACTATTCCCAGTTTATAACGGTCATGTGTATCGATTACAGTCATATGTTCTGTATCTCAAACATTTCTATTTTCTTATAAAGTCCCCAGTAGGCAAATTAGAACATATCTATTCTGGCAAGACTTTTATTTTCTGAAAGAAAAAAAAACTATGAAATTTAGATTTTGAATTTTAGATTTTAATTTCAGTAGCAACAGGAGAGGGAGATTTAATTTCAAATTCCATGAGCTTCTTCCTACTTTAACAATACTGATATCTACTTAAAGGTTGTAGGGTTTTTTTATTGTTGTTATTTAAATTTTGTTGTGTTTCACTGAAATCACTGGACTCCTGGTGAATTAGACAAGCAAATTGTGTTATGTCCATGTATGAATATGTAACAAATTCCACTATGATGTATAATTATAATGCACTTATATAAAAAGATGAAAATAATCTTCAACTGCTTGCAAAGACAATTAGTAATCCCAAAATGAAGAAAAAAATCATTCACAATTTCTTTCACAATTATTTTTAATCAAAAATAATTTTAACAACTCTAGGAGGCACACAGTGCATGAAAACAGCATATAGCGACAGCATTTCATGGTGTTCAGTGGGAACCACAGTACTGTACAAGTAGACTACTTTATCTTTCCAATTTAGTTTCCAAAAAAAGTGACCCTTCCCTCTACAAGATATATATTTTTAGATATAAAAAGCAAAGCGTAGATCTTGTGCATTATGTATTACCTATTATAGTAAAAAATAAGGATTAAGACCTGTATTGATATTTACTTTCCTGTGCATAGATAACCTGCAAAGATACCAGTTGTGAACAGCATGGGCCAATATGGACAGAGGACTCAGATTCAGAGAAACCTTCCTGAGGTTCACAGTAGAGCACAAGAGGGCCTTCTAGGAAACATCATGGAGGTGGGTAAATACCCCATGAGAGGGATCTTAGAGTAACGGCAGATATGAGGTCTGTGAACCTGGTCATAAAGGAACTGAAAAAGCAGCAGTAGCATCCCAGCCCACCAGCAGAAGGCAGGGCTGTGCACCAGGCAGAGAAGCATCCTGAGTACTAGAGCAGGGCTAGAGGAGGGACCAAATTAACGCCTGGGGCTGGATCAAATGTGGAGCTGCTGAATGCATGTGTGCTAAAGTGTGTATAGGACAAAGTGTGTGTCATTCTCCTTTCAGACTTTAGGTTAAATCGTTTTGGTTTTGTAAAATTCTGAGTTGTTAAGTAGTTAGATATGTAGTGTAATAGGTAAGTTATTGTTATAGAAATGTACCAGGAATAATTGACAGCAATGGACTCCCTGTTACATGGGCTGGTGGTGGAGACTGTAATCAGGATTGCCACAATCCCCAGGATGACCGAGGAAGCAGTGGCAGTAAACTGGAACAATTTTTGTTTCTCACATTATAAGTTCTCTAGTGGAGCAAAGAAAACCAAATGTTCCTCAGAAGACAGTGGGGACCCATTCATTCTCTCTAAAGGTAAGAAGGGCTGTTTGATGATGGGTATAATCATTTTCCTCCAATATGAGATAAGGCTATGAATACTATTTCTGAAAACAATCACTTTTAACCAACCTTTAAGTGGTAATTTATCTTCAGTAGTAGGAAATTTAAAAAGAAAATAAAAAGCCACCAAGAATTTCTCCTGCACAGGTAGAAAAAATGCAAGATATAAAATATCTTCCTGAGACAAAAGGTAGTAATTGCCCTACAAGCTAAGAGTCAACATTCAGACTGAGATACATGAGGAAGGAAGTGCCTCAGACCAGTCTGACAACCAGAGGGAGGTAAACCAGGCAAGCAGGGGAGAATCAGCTGTGGAACACTTATTTTGTGGAAGATCATCTTCTGGGTGTTTCTGTTGTCCCCAGGTGAGCTGTGTCTAATCTTTGTTGTGAAGTTTACCTCTACCTATGTAGCCTTCATTCCTTCAGTGTCTGGGAAGAGGGAAGGATAGCAAGGGGAGAATGGACTCCATGCCATCCTCTCCTACAATCTAACATAGAAGGAGCATTTCACTAGCACGTGCATTATGACTTGAATTTTCATATGATGACAGAGAGAAATGGAGGGCAACACTATTGCTGTACTCATTAACTATGAAAGATTCAAACTCCTGAGAAAATGTAAATAAAAAAATAGAACTGGCATTGAGTTTCTTGGATCTGTGAGTTTGCAAAAATTTTTGTAAGTCTGAAGAGTTTTCATCCATCATAATAAATATTTATTTTCTGTAAACACCCAACCACAAGCACCACATGCACATTTCTTATTCAGGACTCCAAGTTCACATATCAGAAGTAGTTTTGAGTAGTCCCAGAGCCTACAGATGTTGTCCTAATTTTTAAAATTCTTTCTCTTCATTTTATTTCATTATAGTAGGGACTGTTCTTCCCAGAAACAATGTGTGAGGCTTCCATGTTCTTTATGTCCTCATCAGCACTTGATATTGTCTGCCTTTTGAAAATTATGGCCATTCTTTTTCGGTGGGGGGGGCGGGCAGTAAGTCTAAATTTATTTATTTATTTACTTATATAATAGTTGTTGCCTTTTTATTTATTTATTTATTTTTAAAAATTTTAAAATTTTAGTTTGTTATATATGACAGCAGAATGTATTACAATTCATATTACACATAAAGAGCACGAATTTTCATATCTCTGGTTATATACAAAGTATATTCATACCATTTGCGTCTTCATACTTGTACTTTGGATAATGATGTTCATCTTATTCCACCGTCATTTCTTTTTTTTTTTTTTTTTTGCAGGCAGCCAGCAAATATTTGGCTGAACAAATGGATATGTTCCAACAGTTTTTGAAACGGTGCTATATCATGCTCTGCAGGTTGTTTGGAGAGACCTAGATTATACTATAAAATACATGCTGCCCACTTCTGGTTGACATAGCCATGCATGATGTTCACTTTCTTTATTATGGTATTTTCTAGTCTTGTCTTAGTCTTTATTGTTCACTTGTTGTGAAAAGGTTAGCTATTTTAATCTAACAATAGACATTCTTCCTCACATCATTGACCTTTTTCATTTTAACTAGTTCAATCTCTAATTAAAGTTAAGATTTAAAACTCGGCTTATTAAGGAAGGGTAATATTTTTTTTAAATTTTTTTTATTGGTTGTTCAAAACATTATAAAGCTCTTGACATATCATATTTCATACATTAGATTCAAGTTGGTTATGAACTCCCAATTTTACCCCAAATACAGATTGCAGAATCACATCGGTTACACATCCACATTTTTACATAATGCCCTATTAGTAACTGTTGTATTCTGCTACCTTTCCTATCCTCTACCATCCCCGCTCCCTCCCCTCCCATCTTCTCTCTCTAACCCATCCACTGTAATTCATATCTCTCCTTGTTTATTTTCCCATTCCCCTCACAACCTCTTATATGTCATTTTGTATAACAATGAGGGTCTCCCTCCATTACCATGCAATTTCCCTTTTCTCTCCCTTTCCATCCCACCTCATGTATCTGTTTAATGTTAATCTTTTCTTCCTGCTCTTCCTCCCTGCTCTGTTCTTAGTTGCTCTCATTATATCAAAGAAGACATTTGGTATTTGTTTTTTAGGGATTGGCTAGCTTCACTAAGCATAATCTGCTCTAGTGCCATCCATTTCCCTGCAAATTCTATGATTTTGTCATTTTTTAGTGCTGCGTAATACTCCATGGTGTATAAATGCCACATTTTTTTTTATCCATTCATCTATTGAAGGGCATCTGGGTTGGTTCCACAGTCTAGCAATTGTGAATTGTGCTGCTATGAACATCGATGTAGCAGTATCCCTGTAGTACGCTCTTTTAAGGTCTTCAGGGAAAAGTCCAAGAAGGGCAATAGCTGGGTCAAATGGTGGTTCCATTCCTAGCTTTCCCAGGAATCTCCATACTGCTTTCCAGATTGGCCGCACCAGTTTGCAGTCCCACCAGCAATGTACAAGAGTACCCTTTTCCCCACATCCTCTCCAGCACTTGTTGTTGTTTGACTTCATAATGGCTGCCAATCTTACTGGAGTGAGATGGTATCTTAGGGTGGTTTTGATTTGCATTTGTCTGACTGCTAGAGATGGTGAGCATTTTTTCATGTACTTGTTGATTGATTGTATGTCCTCCTCTGAGAAGTGTCTGTTCAGGTCTTTGGCCCATTTGTTGATTGGGTTATTTGTTTTCTTATTGTTTAATTTTTTGAGTTCTTTGTATATTCTGGATATTAGGGCTCTATCTGAAGTGTGAGGAGTAAAAATTTGTTCCCATGATGTAGGCTCCCTATTTACCTCTTTTATTGTTTCTCTTGCTGAGAGAAAACTTTTCAGTTTAAGTAAGTCCCATTTGTTGATTTTTGTTATCAACTTTTGTGCTATGGGTGTCCTATTAAGGAATTTGGAGCCCGACCCTACAATATGTAGATCGGAGCCAACTTTTTCTTCTATCAGACGCAGAGTCTCTGATTTGATATCTAGCTCCTTGATCCACTTTGAGTTAACTTTTGTGCATGGCGAGAGGAGGGGATTCAGTTTCATTTTGTTGCATATGGATTTCCAGTTTTCCCAGCACCATTTGTTGAAGATGCTATCCTCCCTCCATTGCATGCTTTTAGCTCCTTTATCAAATATAAGATAGTTGTAGCTTTGTGGATTAGTCTCTGTGTCCTCTATTCTGTACCATTGGTCCACCCGCCTGTTTTGGTACCAGTACCATGCTGTTTTTGTTACTATTGCTCTGTAATATAGTTTTAAGTCTGGTATCGCTATACCGCCTGATTCGCACTTCCTGCTTAGAATTGCTTTTGCTATTCTGGGTCTTTTATTTTTCCATATGAATTTCATGATTGCTTTATCCATTTCTACAAGAAATGCCGTTGGGATTTTGATTGGCATTGCATTAAACCTATAGAGAACTTTTGGTAATATCGCCATTTTGATGATGTTAGTTCTGCCTATCCATGAACAGGGTATATTTTTCCATCTTCTAAGATCTTCTTCTACTTCTCTTTTTAGGGTTTTGTAGTTTTCATTATATAAATCTTTCACCTCTTTTGTTAGGTTGATTCCCAAGTATTTTATTTTTTTTGAGGATATTGTGAATGGAGTGTTTTTCCTCATTTCCGTTTCAGAAGTTTTGTCGCTGATATACAGAAATGCCTTTGATTTATGCGTGTTGATTTTATATCCTGCCACTTTGCTGAATTCATTTATTAGTTCTAGTAGTTTTTTTGTAGACCCTTTTGGGTCTTCTAGGTATAGAATCATGTCATCTGCAAATAGTGATAATTTAAGTTCTTCCTTTCCTATTTTTATGCCTTTAATTTCTTTCGTCTGTCTAATTGCTCTGGCCAGTGTTTCGAGAACTATATTGAATAGAAGTGGTGATAGAGGGCATCCCTGTCTTGTTCCAGATTTTAGGGGGAATGCCTTCAATTTTTCTCCATTGAGAATGATGCTAGCCTGAGGCTTAGCATAGATAGCTTTTACAATGTCGAGGTAAGTTCCTGTTATCCCTAGTTTTTCTAATGTTTTGAACATAAAGGGATGCTGTACTTTGTCGAATGCTTTTTCTGCGTCTATTGAGATGATCATATGGTTCTTATTTTTAAGTCTATTGATGTGGTGAATAACATTTATTGATTTCCGTATATTGAACCATCCTTGCATCCCAGGGATGAATCCTACTTGATCATGGTGCACAATTTTTTTGATGTGCCTTTGTATCCGATTCGCCAGAATTTTATTGAGGATTTTTGCATCTAGGTTCATCAGAGATATTGGTCTGTAGTTTTCTTTCTTTGAGGTGTCTTTGTCTGGTTTCGGAATCAGGGTGATGTTGGCCTCATAGAATGAATTTGGCAGAGCTCCTTCTTTTTCTATTTCCTGAAATAACTTGAAAAGTATTGGTATTAATTCTTCCTTAAAGGTTTTGTAAAAGTCCGCTGTATACCCATCCGGTCCTGGGCTTTTCTTGGTTGGAAGTCTTTTGATTGCTTCTTCTATTTCATCTATTGTTATTGGTCTGTTTAAGTTGTGAGTATCCTCCTGACTCAGTCTGGGCAAATCATATGACTTAAGGAATTTATCGATGTCTTCACTATCTTCTATTTTATTGGAATATAGGTTTTCAAAATAATTTCTAATTGTCTTCTGTATTTCTGTAGTGTCTGTTGTGATATTGCCTTTTTCATCCCGTATGTTAGTGATTTGAGTTCTCTCTCTTCTTCTCTTCGTTAGCATGGCTAAGGGTCTGTCGATCTTATTTATTTTTTCAAAGAACCAACTTTTAGTTTTGTTAATTTTTTCAATAGTTTCTTTTGTTTCAATTTCGTTGATTTCCGCTCTGATTTTAATTATTTCTTGCCTTCTGCTACATTTGCTGTTGTTTTGCTCTTCCTTTTCTAGGGCTTTGAGGTGAAGTGTGAGCTCATTTATTTGTTGGTTTTTCCTTTTTTTGAGGAATGACCTCCAAGCGATGAATTTCCCTCTTAAAACTGCTTTCATTGTGTCCCATAGATTCCGATATGTTGTGTCTGTATTTTCATTTATCTCTAAGAATTTTTTGATTTCTTCCTTTATGTCTTCTGTAACCCATTGATCATTCAGTAACATATTGTTCATTTTCCATGTGATGTAGGATTTTTCCTTCCGTCATTATCATTGATTTCCAGTTTCATTCCATTATGATCAGATAAAATGCATGTTATTATCTCCACCCCTGTATATTTACTGAGGGTTGCCCTATGGCATAATATATGGTCTATTTTTGAGGAGGATCCATGTGCTGCTGAGAAAAAAGTATATCCACTTGATGATGGTTGATATATTCTATATATGTCAGTTAAGTCTAGGTTGTTGATTGTGATATTGAGTTCTATAGTTTCTTTATTCAGCTTTTGTTTGGAGGATCTGTCCAATTGTGAGAGAGGTCTGTTGAAGTCACCCATAATTATTGTGTTGTGGTCTATTTGATTCTTGAACTTGAGGAGAATTTGTTTTATGAACGTCGCAGCACCATTATTTGGTGCATAAATATTGATAATTGTTATGTCTTGTTGGTGAATGGTTCCTTTTAACAGTATATAATGTCCTTCCTTATCCCTTTTGATTAATTTAGTCTTGAAGTCAATTTTATTCGATATGAGGATGGCCACCCCTGCTTGCTTACGAGGACCGTGTGCATGGTATATTTTTTCCCAACCTTTCACCTTCAGCCTGTGTATGTCTTTTCCAATCAGATGTGTCTCCTGGAGGCAGCATATTGTTGGATTTGTTTTTTTAATCCATGTTACCAGCCTATGTCGCTTTATTGGAGAGTTTAAGCCATTAATGTTTAGAGTTACTATTGATATATGGTTTGTACTTCCAGCCATGTTTGATTATTTATCGTCTTCTTTTTTTTTTTAATTTAGTTTGTTTCTCCATGGTTAGCTTTCCCCCCCGCCCTCTGTCTTTATAGAGGCACTTCCCACTGATGGTTTTGGTTATTGTTTTTCATTTCTTCCTCGTGTAGTGTTTTGCTCAAGATGCTTTGCAATGCTGGTTTTCTGGCTGCAAATTCTTTTAGCTTTTGTTTATCATGAAAGATTTTTATTTCGTTATCGTACCTGAAGCTTAATTTTGCTGGATACAGAATTCTTGGTTGGCATCCATTGTCTTTCAGTGTTTGAAATACGTTGTTCCAGGATCTTCTCGCTTTCAGCGTCTGTGATGAAAAATCCGTTGTTAACCTTATTGGTTTACCCCTGAATGTAATCTGCCTCCTTTCTCTTGTAGCTTTTAGTATTTTCTCTTTGTTCTGTATATTGGATATCTTCATAACAATGTGTCTTGGCGTTGGTCTACTGTGATTTTGTGTGCTTGGTGTCCTGTATGCATCTACAATTTGTATATCCGTTTCCTTTTTTATTTCTGGAAAGTTTTCTGTAATTATTTCTTTCAGCAGGTTACTCATTCCCTTGGTTTGAATCTCTGTACCTTCTTCTATCCCGATGACTCGTAGGTTTGGTTTTTTTATGTTATCCCATATCTCTTGGATGTTTTTCTCGTGGTTTTTAACCAGCCTTTCTGAGTTGGCTAGGCTCTTTTCAAGATGATATATTTTGTCTTCATTATCTGATGTTCTGGCTTCTACTTGCTCCACTCTGTTAGTGATACTCTCAATTGAGTTTTTAATTTGGTTTATCGTTTCCTTCATTTCTAGAATTATTGTTTGGTTTTTTTTTATAATCTCAATCTCTTGATAAAGATGCTTAACTTCTTCTTTTATCTGTCTATGTAATTCATTTTCAAAGTGTTCTTTCACTGTTTGGATTTGCTGTCTCGTATCTTCTTTAAGGTTCCATTCCATCTGTCTAAGGTATTCCTTGAGTTCTTTATATGACCATTTTCCTGCTGACTCTAGGTCCTCCTGAATATTTAGGCTGTCCTTCATTGTTTGTACTCCTTTTCTTCCTTGCTTTTTTATGCTGCTCATGTTACTTCTTGTTCTGTTTGACTGCTGAGTTACTGTTTACTCTTATAGATTTATTTGATGCTTGAGAGGAAAGATATTAGAAGGGAAGGGAAGAAGTCACTAAAGAGAATGAGAGTAGGCAGGTAGAATTCAAGGAAGGGGGAATAAGAAAATTGAAAAGAAATGAAAAGACAAAAGAAACAAGAATAACAAAGATTAGATAATAAAGAAAGAAAGAAAAGACGAAAAAAAATTTTTAACAAAAATAATAGTGATAATAAAAAATGAAAATTAAAATTAAGAAAATAATAATAATAATAAAATTTAAAAAATTAAAAAAAATAGAAACATTGAAAAAAAATTAAAGAACAACAACAAATAAAAATTGAAAATGAAAGAAAAAGAAGAAAAAAAAAGAAAAAGAAAAGAAAAAAAAATGATAATAATAATAATAATAAATGCAGTCCTAGAGTTCTATTAACTTCTCTTCCAGTAGGTGGAGCTGTGCCCACTGGGCCAAGCTTCTCCTCTCAATAGGTGGGAACCATTCACTGTGCAGCAGCTCTTTCTCCTAGACTGGGCGGGTCTCCAATCCTGAGTGTCTAGGGCCTTGTCTTGTGTTTCCTCAAGCCAGGCCGTGCTCACCTGTGGCGCTCACCACAATACTGGCTACATGCCAGGTCTGCTGCTCCTGGGAGCCCTGTTTTCATGAACACCTGGGCTCACTCTCCCTGTTTGCCTCCCTCAGACCCTAAGTTTGTAGAGCTTGGGGCTGAGATCCCCCAGCGAATTTGCTTGCCCTCCTGTAGCCACGCCCCCGGTAGCTGGTGCAAGAGACCTCAGTTGTCAGCACTGGTGGGAGCGGTAGCCGGGAGTTCCGCGCCGCGAGTCCCGCGCCACTCCTGATTCCCTCGGTCTGGTTATTGCGTTCACAGGAGAGCTGGGAGTGGCCCTTAAGGTTTCCCTGCTGTGTGGAGAGAGATGACTAGGGGATTACACACCTGTCGCGCTGGTTTCAATGCAGTTATCTCCTCCGCCCGTGATGCCATTTCTCTGCCATGGTGATATCCCATGCAAATGGTGACCGTTTGTTCCCTTTGCTGGGTGACCAATGCAACGGGTGGGTCCTGACTGTCTCTCCCAATCCCCGTTTCAGTCCTGTGGCCACTGCCTATGAAGGCTCGGTTGGCTTTTACCTCTGTAAATTCCTAAGGGCCGGCCAATTATTTCAGCGGGATCATTAGTGCTGAGTCACACGAAGCAGGCGAACCGGAGCTTAATTGCCTCCGATTCGGGCTCTGTGTGTGTGTTCTGAGGGGCCCAGCCTGTACACCCCAGATCCACGTCAGCTCAGCATTGCCTAGTGATCCTGAGCAAACAGCATTTAGACAGTTTACTGCTCCCTATGCCCGCGCAGTTGAAGATGTCAGAGACTTGATCTCTCTGCGCCTGCCACCATGTTACATCTCATCAATGATATTCATGTTGCCCTTACAGCTTCCTGGTATAAGCAAGTTCTTGGGATTATACAAACTGCTGCTTCTGTTTCCAGTCCAGATTTCTAGAAATGAAACCCTGCCGCCGTCTCCTCCGTCTCTGGGCCGTGCTGACGAGCGCCGCACTTGTCTGCGACCGTAGCAGAGCCGCCCTGGCCTCCGCAGCTCTTCAGCCCGGTGCCCGGCCCCAGGGGCCCAAGCGGCTGCCGCCGCGGCTCTCCGTCCCCCTCCTCCGGAGCACAGGTCCCCTGGCAGGGGGGTGCAGAACGACCCCAGAGCAGGCTCTGCCCGAAGGTGCAGCGGCGAACAGGCCACCGAGACGCTCGAGGCTGCAGTCCAGCCTTCGGAGGACAGGGCTCGGCACGCAGCCCAGCTCCAACCTCTAGGTGCGGCTGCCGGACAGTGTATACAGAGCCATCAAGACAGCAAGCAGAAAGCAAATGGCGGCTCCCGCGGAGTGGATTTTCGGCACAGAAACCACAGCCCCGCCAACAATCCCAATCCACAAACCCTCCCTGTATAAAAAATATTAAGAAAAAAAAAAAAAGGAAAAGAAAAAAAAAGGCGGGGCGCACTGAGCTTTCTTTGCCTCGGGTACTTACAATCCACTGCTGATTACACATTCAGCTTCTCCGCCCGGAGCGAAGCGAAAGAGGAAGCAGATGGGAGCAAAGCGCCCGCGGCTCTGAGCAGCCAAGCGTCTCTTTTTCGATTTCTTTGTTCTTCCTGCTCCTTGGCAAAGTGGTCCACTACAGATTAACGGTGAAAGGAGCTCTAACAGACTGTGCGAAATCTCTATTAAAGCCACTGCTTTGAGCACCACGCTCAGCACTTCAGCAACCCCCATATGCAGCGGCCACCTTCCCCTCCAGGACCCACCGTCATTTCTAACCCCATACCCCCTCCATTCTCTCCCATCCCTTTTCCCTATCTGAAGTTCATCTATTCCTCCCATGCTCCCCCTCCCTACTCCACTATGAATCAGCCACCTTATATCAGACAAAACATTCACATTTGGTTTTTCAGGATTGGCTAACTTCACTTAGCATTATATTCTCTAACTCCATCCATTTACCTGCAAATACCACGATTTTATTCTCTTTTAATCCTGAATAATATTCTACTATGTATATATACCAGATTTTCTTTAATCATTCCTCTATTGAAGGGCATCTAGGTTGGTTCCACAGTTTAGCTATTGTGAATTGTGCTGCTATAAACATTGATGTGGATGTGTCCCTGTAGTATGCTGTTTTTAAGTCCTTTGGGTATAGACTGAGGAGAGGGATATCTGGGTCAAATGGTGGTTCCATTCCCAATTTTCCAAGAAATCTCCATACTGCTTTCCATATTGGCTGCACCAATTTGCAGTCCCAACAGCAGTGTATGAGTGTACCTTTTCCCCCACATCCTCGCCAACACTTATTGTTGTTTGTATGCATAAATAGCTGCCATTTTGACTGGAGTGAGATGAAATCTTAGAGTGGTTTTGATTTGCATTTCTCTAATTGCTGGTGATGATGAACATTTTTTCATATGTTTGTTGATTGATTGTATATTGTCTTCTGAGAAGTGTCTCTTCAGGTCCTTGGACCATTTATTGATTGGGTTAGTTGTTTCTTTGGTGTTTAGCTTTTTGAGTTCTTTATATACCCTAGAGATTAGTGCTCTAACTGATGTGTGAGGGGTAAAGATTTGCTCCCAAGATGTAGGCTCTCTATTCACATCACAGATTGTTTCTTTTGCTGAGAAGAAACTTTTTTTAGTTTGAGTTCATCCCATTTATTGATTCTTGATTTTAATTCTTGTGCCAAAGGAGTCTTATTAAGGAAGTTGGAGCCTAATCCCACATGATGGAGATTAGGGCCTAGTTTTTCTTCTATTTGATGCAGGGTCTCTGGTTATATTTCTAAGTCCTTGATCCAATTTGAGTTGAGTTTTGTGCATGGTGAGAGATAGGGGTTTAATTTCATTTTGCTGCATATGGATTTCCAGTTTTCCCGGCACCATTTGTTGAAGAGGCTATCTTTTCTCCAATGCATGTTCTTGGCACCTTTGTCTAATGTAAGATAATTGTAGTTTTGTGGGATAGTCTCTCTGTTCTCTATTCTGTACTATTTGGTGCCAATACATGATGTTTTTGTTACTATTGCTCTGTAGTAGAGTTTAAGGTCTGGTATAGTGATGCCACCTGCTTCACTCTTCCTGCTAAGGATTGCTTCATCTATTCTTGATCTCTTATTTTTCCAGATGAATTTCATGATTGCTTTTTCTATTTCTATAAGGAATGTCATTGGAATTTTTATCAGAATTGCATTAAATCTGTATAGTGCTTTTGGAAGTATGGTCCTTTTGATACTATTAATTCTGCCTATCCAAAAGCAAGGTAGATCTTTCCATCTTCTGAGGTCTTCTTGATTTCTTTCTTTAGGGTTCTGTAATTTTCATTATATAGAGCTTTCACCTCTTTTGTTAAGTTGATTCCCATGTATTTTATTTTATTTTTCTGAGGCTATTGAAAATGGGGTAGTTTTCCTCCTCGTTTCCCTTTCTGAAGATTTGTCACTGATATACAGAAATGTCTTTGATTTTATATCCTGCTACTTTGCTGAATTCATTTACAAGTTCTATAAGTTTTCTGGTGGAACTTTTAGAGTCTTTTGGGTATAGAATTATATCATCAGCAAATAGTGTCATTCTTTTCCTATGTGTATCCCTTTAATTTCTTTCATCTGTCTAATTGCTCTGGCCAGTGTTTCAAGAACTATGTTAAATAGAAGTGGTGAAAGAGGGCATACTTGTCTATTTCCAATTTTTAGAGGGAATGCCTTCAATTTTTCTCCTTTTACAATGATGTTGGCCTGGGGCTTAGCATTTTAGCCTTTATGATGTTGAGATATGTTCCTGTTATCCCTAGTTTTTCTAGTGTTTTGAACATAAAGGGGTGCTGTATTTTGTCAAATGCTTTTTATGCATCTATTGAGATGATCATATGATACTTATCTTTAAGTCTATTAATGTGATGAATTACATTTATTGATTTATGTATGTTGAACCAACCTTGCATCCCTGGGATGAATCCCACTTGATCATGGTTCATGATCTTTTTGATATGTTTTTGTATTAAATTTGCCAGAAATTTATTGAGAATTTTTGCATTTATGTTCATTAGAGATATTGGTCTGAAGTTTTCTTTTTTGATATGTCTTTGCCTGGATTTGGAATCAGAGTGATACTGGCCTCATAGAATGAATTTGGAAGTGCTGCTTCTTTTTCTATTTCCTGAAATAAATTGGAGAGTATTGGTACTAGCTCTTCTTTAAGGTCTTGTAGAACTCAGCTGTTTATCCATCTGGTCATGGGATTTTCTTGGTTGGTGGATTTTTGATGGTGTCTGCTATAAATTTATGGCCATTCTTGAGAGCATGAAGTTGAATCTCATGGTCTTAATTTGCCTTTTTCTTATTACTCATGCTATTAAACATTCTTCATGTGCTGAGCCTTTTGTATATCTTCTTTTGCAATCTTCCATGCATTTTTAATTTCTTTATAATTTTGAGTTGTAAGAATTCTTTGTATATTCTGACACAAGTCCCTTATTGAGCATACATTGAAATATTTTCTCTAAGTATTCAGCCAATCTTTTCAGTTTTAGGGTTTTGTTTTTGGAAGTGGAAAATTTTTGAATTTTGAAGACTGATTTGCCAATATTTTCCTTTTTATTTCTGTTTTTTTTTGTGTGTCTTTTATTAAAAAATGTTTGTCTAACTAATGCCATGAAGATTTACTTTTTGTTTTCTTCTAAAGAAAAGTTTATAATTTTAACTCTTACATTTATGTCTATGATACATTTTGAGATCAAATTTTGGAATATCTGAAATATAATGGTAAATGTTTTAATATGTTTGTCTGTAAATACTAATACCTATATAGGCTCTAGGAAGATTTCAATTAGTCAATTTTATTCCTTATTATGATTTATATTATCTTACTTCTTTTCAGATCTTTTTTTCCTTTGGATGACAGACATTGTGAATGTTACCTTGTTGCATGCTATATATATTTTTGTATTCCTATAAATATTTATGAGCTTTGTTCTAATACATAGTTAAATTACTTGGAAACAGTTTGATCCTTTTAAGTTTTGCTTTTAAGATTTGTTAGGTGGGAGCAGAATAACATTTAGTCTAGGGCTAATTATACCCCATACTGAGTCAAGACACTTCTATGTATTCTATCCACTGTCATGTAAATTACAAGATTTTTCCATCTGGCTGGTGACAATAGGCACTATTCCTGGCCTAGTTCTGTTGGATGGTTCCTTTCCTGGGCTCACATAGTTTCATGTGATGAGATGAATCCTCTGGATAGTTGAGGAGGCCCCCTCAGATCTCTGAAGTTCTGTTTCTGGGCAGCTTTGTGCACTCTGGTATTTCTTCTGAGAACTCTAGTTGACTTGGCCTCCTTGGATTCTCAGCTCCATTTCCTCAGCTCTGATTCTGCTGGTCTTTCCTTGAGTTTCCCCTCTTTAACTCTCTTATGGCACACAGTTGGGGCATGTATAGGTCTTCTCTCATTCATTTATTACTGATCTCAGTTGGTCCATTCCAGTTCAAATGGGAAGTCCAAATACTTTTAAAATGTTGAAAAAAGGTAACTCACACCAGAACTTTATCTAACAAAAGTACCCTTCAAAAATGAGTGTGAAATAAAGGCATTACTAAACAAAGCTGAAAGAATTTGTCAACTGTAGAAGTCAAGAAGACTGCAAGCAGAAAGAAAATTATTTCAGATTCTCAGAAATTCAGAAAAAAAATCATTTACAGTTAAATGTTTTAATATGTGGGAAAATAAAAACTAAAATTTGAATGAAACAATCCTGTGTACAAAATACCATATGGATTTCAAATATACATCTACAATTAAAATTCATTAAGACTATGACACATCATAAGCGAGAAGTAAATGTTACAGGATTGTAAGCTCTTAGCATTGTCTAGGAACTTCTGCTTTCTTTTTTATTTTAAAAAGTCAAAGAGTTTTAATTTCAAGATTCATGACTAAAAGGGTAGCTTAAAATATCAGTGGGCAACAGAGGGATGTAAATTTAGGTTATTTTCTTATTTAAAGCAACACGGAATAAATTCTTATGCATTATTTTCCTCATATAAAGAATTGATAGTGTAGGAAAAATTTTGAATGCTGAAACTTTAAAAACTGTCAGTTCCTTGAAAAGGCAAGGAAAAAAATAATAATCATGTCATACTTCTCTCGTTCTAAAATTCATTTATTTCACAGTTTAATACTTCTAAAATTGTCTTAAAATCAATAAGTTATCATACATAGTTTCAGTGGCAATATTTTTTTTCTTTCTCTGAGTGGTGCACAAAATAATGGCAAACTTACAGTTGATTAGAATTTAAATTTAATGAATTGTAGTAAAACCAATAAATTATAGTAAGTGCTTACTGAATATTTTAAAGGGCCATTTTTAGATATGTGAAAGTAAGCATGAGCCATACATTTCTGAATAATAAATGTGGGAAATGAGAAACGGAAAAATCTTTAAGCATGGAAATTTCCCCCATGCCAGAGAATATTAAAATGGCTGTGATATCTTGCTGTATCAGGGAGTCCAAGTTCAATGCTAATTTTTTTCCCGAAATATAAAATTTCCAAATTCACCAAAATCTCTTTCAAACCTGAAAGCCTTAAGTGTAAAAGGAAGTGACTTTAACATCTTAGTGATGATGAAGCAAACAAAATAGAGTGAATATGTGGGGAACAGAACAATATGATCTAGAATTCAGAAGGAGCAAAATAAGCAAAGACTATCAACACCAAGATCCAAAAAGAAAATTTACTACTAAGTATAGACCCATTCTAGCATCAAAGGCAAGCATGTTAAAAAATATATAACATTGTTATCCCAGCCAATTTTATATCTAAGTATAATAAATGAAAAACTTGGTATTCTCATATATAACTAGAGACATTCTAATATGGTTTAATATGTTGAGAAAGACAGTAACAACCACTATTTGTTATGTCCTATTTTATGCCCAATTTTAACATTTTATTTCTAATCGTTATAAAAACATAACATAATGGGTATTATTGATTTAATAAGCAGAAATTGTGTCTACCAGAGATTAAATTATGAGTGTTAGAGACTGGGGCTGTAGCTCAGTGGTAGAGCGTTTACCTCCTATGTGTGAGGCACTGGGTTTGATCCTCAGCACCACATTAAAGTAAATAAATAAATATATATATTGTGTCCATCTACAGCTGAAAATTTTTAAAAAAAAATTATGAATGTTAGGTCATGTAAATAGGTGAGTTAAAATTTATATCCAGATTATGGTTATTCAATTTTATTATTAATGTTCACATGTTTTGGTCAGTAATTTTCCTCCTGAGAACATGCCTTAAAATAATGTAAACATTAAAGAAGCCATAATCATATAAATATTTGAAATAACATGGGATATGGTAGCAATATTATAAATAATTTATTGACATTCCAATAGTGTATACTTAAATAAACCTTGATATATCTACTTAATGGAATGTTAGCCAGCAGTCTTTATATAAACTGGTGTGATGTGGAGAAATTTTTATGACTTAATTTTTTTATTGAATATTAATATTCTTATTGAGCTTAGTGTACAAAAGTATATGAAAGTATTTTCTCAAATGTATAACGTGGGCTTATAAAAATTAAGAGAATATAGATAATTATCATAGTTCTTACTTTAGGGCATTGAATAAAAGTCGATGTTTTTCTCTATTGTCCAAACTCCTTAATGTTATTTTATTACTTTTATAATTTTTTTTAAAAATTGGCATCCGTGCCTATTTTTATTTTTAAGGTCCCAAGGAGGACCATAAGCAAGTTTCATAGGCTTTGAGACAGGTAACAAGGAGTCACTGTGGTCACAGTCACAAGGGACAGCTTTATAGAGCAGACTTCAGCATGGCCTTGAAAATTGAATAGAAGTTAGATAGAAAGAATGCTGGTTCTGCCAAATCAGGTCTGTGAAGGGATTTCAAACATTTATGCCATTTTTTGAAAAAACAAGAAGCAGGTGTTTAAGTGTCAAATAATTCACATGGGACCTTTGCCCTCTCACTGTGCTGCAAACAGTGTTGGCCTGGGAATTTTAGATGAAGCAGCAGAGATGGAATGATGTCTCAATTCTTTGTTCTGAAAGACTTAATTCTTACACATATCTTTTTCCACTGTCCCTCTAGGTCCTTCACATTTTCTCCTTAGAGAGGTAAGACCATGTCATGTCAAGTGGTCTTAAGAGGGCACAAGAAGCAAGAAAACACTATTAGAACATGTTCAACTTCCAATAATACTGTGGTTCTATTAATCTCTACCAGTCACTCTCACAGGCAGATAGATACTCAAAGTTTACTTAATATCTCTGAACTGAGCACAAGTCAGGAATGGATTTATTGAAGGTGCTGTATCTACAAAATACTGTTCACTTCCCAGGGTAAATGACCCTGCCCTTTGGCAGTAGATCCTGAGATCAATGCCAAGAGTTAGACCACGCATAATGTATCTGAAGTATTCTAAATTTATTTACTTGATCACAACAAATAATTCACTTTTGTTTGACTCTTTCAAGTCATCAGAATGCCATGCCTCTTGTGTTTATAGGTAGAATAAAAATCAATTAAAAGGTGAAGTCAGGGAAGGAATGGAATTCTCATGGGTATGTCAATTCACATATTAGTAATGTGTAAATAACATTATAGTTATTTCTTTCAAATCTTTACTTTCATTGGACAGTGATACAGCGACGAAGCAAGCAGTGTTGTTTGCTTTTAAAGTAATAGCCTAAAACCATCTGCATTTATCACCAACATAAGAAATGGGAGCATGGAGGATATACTGAGCATCAACCTTAAGGGGCTCTACAGCATCTCACTCTCCACCCAAACTCCCCACCCACTGAATAAAATAACCATCACAGAATAGCACTTTTCTCTTGCTTAAATTTGGTTTTAAAGTGAAGCGTAACTTTCTGAATAATTATTTTCAGCTTGTAAATGGTGTCTCTCTCTAACCAACCAAGCATATAACAAGAAGATGAAGATGAGACTTATTTTCACTTCATTTCACTTCTTTGTAATTGACAAGCTCTCGCTGGGTGTCAACTTTAAAAGATGACAAATCCTAAATCTTAGAGGACCCAATTCAATAGTTCAGCCTTCTAAATTGTTTGCAAATTAATCTACATTTTCAAATGAGTCAGGCATGAAATATAAGATGACATCTATATTACAAAAATATTAATTTCCTTGTCTTTCTCTTTTTCCCAGTCAAAGACAAAAGGTACATTTAAAATATCCATTTTGTTAAGAGATTGTGCAAATGAACATATACTGTGCGTTTTAATGGCTTGGATTTTTCATTTTTTTTACACTAATTCGTTTCTATCTAAAAAAAATAAAACTTATTCAGTCTGTAAGTGTTCAGTACATTGATGAAGGAAAAATTAAATTTGTGAGTATTTTCAATACATTACCTTTTTAAATGCAGGCTCCTTTGGGTATAACAAATGAGATAATAATTTGTGCCCTGCTGGTTTGCATTCTAGTGTGAGCCCTCTCTGCACGTAGCTGTGGCCTCAGTTTACCCATGTGTAAGTAAATACCACTTTGTTGTTTCCATGCAAGCTAACTGAGAGTTAGTGCTCTGCACATTTTTAATTCCTGAGGGAACTTGCATAATACTGATGTCAGTCATTTGCTGAAGAGTACGGAATATAAGGGTGTCATTGTGGGGTTTCTCATTCCCCTAAAATGAAATTTCACTTAATTTTACCTCCATTGATTAACCATATATTCTGTGTCTAAAAAATCAACCCCAACATCACTATTAAAATAAATTGATCTAAATTAATTAATGATCATTAGAGGACAATCAAATCATGTTTCTCTTAAAGATATCACATTTCAGGAACACTATTTCCTTAATACCATAGCATACTCTATTAAATAAAGAAGGCTAGGAAAATATCTGCCATTTCAGGAAATGCAAGTGAAGGAATTTATAAGTTTTAAATACATTAGATTTTTCTTGACCAACTGTTACAGCTATCATCATCAAATATTATTGCAGATAGAATTAATATAAATTAAATTAATAAATACAAGCAGACAGTTATTTATATAAGCAGGGTCTCTACTCCCAGAAAAGAAAATAGTGACCAATAAAACAGTCAGCAAAGTCCCATTTAAATTCAATACAGCCTAGTTTGTTTGGGAACATTACATTAAACCCTATATTTGTAGAGTTAAGAGGAACTTTGCAGTCACCTCATCCAGCCTAATTATTAAAAAAAAAAAACACAAAAAAACTGAGATCAGGATAACTAATATAAATCCAAAAGGAGAAAAACATTATGAAAATAGTTACTTTAAAATGTTAATTTATTGTGTACATTTGATTATGTATTAGTGAAGGAATAAAGGTGAATTTTTACATATCAACGGCCTGATGTTTGAGTTACAAGACAGACACAGCCCTAACCACTGTGACTCCACAGTTAAGCCTACTACAGAGATGGCACCAAAGCTCAGCTCCCCGAGTTGCTGATTCAGCTGCTGCCATCAAGAAGGGGACAGAATTTTTATCTGATGTAAGTCAATGAAGGGAATACAATTTAATGCAAAACTCTGGGATTGAAGAACAGAGGAAGAAACCAGAGACTCTAATTTGGGGTTCCAAAACAATTATGCATGAGTCCTTCTTTGATTTCAATGGTTCTAATATTACCGTCTCACTAATTAAAATGGAATCTCTTGACTGAACATTCTTCATTGAACTATGCTGAATGTATTTCTAAAATGCTCAGTCTCACACTGGCTACTCTACACCAATAATTTCTATATCCTGCCATTTGGACATGGTGTCTTGAATCCAGACAGTGTTAGTTACACATATGGGTTGTGATGATTTGTTTCTTCTGCCTTCATGCTTGATCCATTCATAAATTCCAGCATAACAGAAATGGCTATAATTATAAAATAGTTATGTGTATGGAAGTCTGTATCCCCTAGACTGTGTGATTCTTGAGGTCCTGAATTTCTCTATTTTCTCTATAACAACAAATAAGTGCCATGATGCACATTGGTGTTATTTTTTTTCTTAAAAAGTGAAATGTAAATTGATTTTCAGGCTTATTAATCATTCTTTCAATTGGCCACCTATTTATTTTACTCTCAGCTCTGTCTTAAAGAACTAGTTAATAAAATATAGAAATGTATCTAATATGTTGAGTCACTTTTCATTACTCTCTCTGAGACTTTTGGTGGTGGACTATAGTTCCATTTTTAAAATACTGGTATACAGGCTCAGCAGCCATTTCACAAAGCAACTAAATCTGATTCTTTCCTTTTCTGAAAGACTTCTTGACCTGATAACAAACAAAGAAAGTGGGGTTAACAAAGGAAGCAAAGTCACTATTATCTGTGCTCTAGCTTCCTTCCATTGCTGTATAAAGGCTTGATTGTTCATATATTGTCATTACCAAATACTTGAAGTTGGAGATCTTTAATACACTCATTTAGAAGTTTATCCATAGATTATCTGTATGCTTTATACTTATGAGAGATGTGAAAAACACTAAATATCTAATAAAATGATCATGGGTATCCCCCCGGCCCCCAGTTCTACATTTTTTCTATTGCTTTCAACTATAGTACTGCTAAGTTACAGTTCAGTGAAAGATGTGAACAGTCATGCATTACTTCAACATGATTTTATTTGTTCACTTGGTATTTAGTTTCTTCATGGTTTTCAGAGTCTGCTCCATTACCTTTCATAATATAAATACCATAGTCTTTGGTTTAAATCAGGAATTAGGAAGCCCTTTCTGTAAAGGGGTAGATAATGGACATTTCATCTTTGTGGGCTCTATGGTCTCTTGCAGCTACTGGTCTCTCCCATTGTAGGGTGAAAACTGCCATAGCATGTAAAGAAATGGCCATTGCTGTATTCCGATAAAACTTTATTTACAGAAACGGATGCAAAGCTAGTTTTGAGTCATGGGTTGTCAACCCCTGAGACTTCTTTTCCAAAGTCACTTACAATCACATTATACTGGTCTTTCAGATCTGAGACAAATGTCTAGTAGATCTTCTAACTCACATGAATGTGCAGCGTTAGTTTTATTTCTACCTCTTTTGTGAGGATGAAATTACTATGTGTGAAAGTCTTTTATTACTTATGTGGAAAACTAGTGTAGCATTATTTTGGTGGCTGTTAAATCTGTGAAATTACTCGGATCAAAAGTTCTTATGTTATAAAACTTAGAAGTGGAATGTTCAAATGTAAGAAAAAAAATCATGACATTTATGATAAAATTTTTCAGATGTTACCATCAAGGTAGGCAAAACACAGGCTTAATTTATATTAAGTGGCATCTTCTACTTAGTTCTATATCCATTTATCCTTAGTTGTTGTATAATTTCTTACAATGAGCAGAACTGGAAACAACGAATTCTTACATCACATACCATTTCTAGTTAAGAAATAATTCAAGAATTCAAAAATGTTAAGGAATTCAGTCCCATGATTATGTTAGAATAAATAAATATGTGATTCCAATTATATCTTTTCATTCTCCTCTCCTCATTTCTAAGCAGATTTTACTAGTTTCTCAAAAATTTATCTTTAATGGATAAAACCATATTCTATAAAAAAAATCTAGCAGTAGAAGCCAGGAAGAAAATGGAGTACACATTCACTGAGCTGTAAAATGTGAAGATCTATTCAACTCCATTAACTACAAAATATACATCATTCGCTAACGTACTGGACAATGAATGACTCTATCTGAAGCGCTACGTGTCCAAATGACTGCAAGATGAACACTTTGGTAAAGGTTAGATGCTGTAGATATCAGTTTACATATTTTAGCAGAAAGGTAAGCAGTGATGCTGACCTTGCAGGGATTTCCAAAGCTGAAGTCTCTTCAATTCCAATGAACACTGTAGGAATTTTAGAAAATTCTCTGAGATGATCATCCATGGTTTTTATTTTCAGGGTAGAAAAGGAATACATGCTTTATGTAATTTTTATCTTAGGAAAAGTTGTAGTCCACATAGCTTTAAAATAATTTTTATGTATTATATATTAAGTACCTATTAAATCCCTCAATATAAATTTTATGCAAGTAAAGCGGGTAAATGGAAAAGTAAATAAATAGGCTTCCCTATGCACAAAAAGCTAAAAGTGATATTCTGTTAACATGAATTTCAGTAATTTTAAAAGGAAATAATTTATATTTGTTTTAAATACCACCTTAATTATCATCATCACACATCAATATTTAAGAGATGCTTATGAAGATTAGAAATAACCCTTTTTGTAAGTTTTCTGAACTCGTATTCATCTTGGTTTTTCTATATCAACATGTATATTTTCTGAGCTTCCACAGGGGAAAAATATTAGACTTTTACCTCACCATAATAATCAGCAAAAATTCTTATTTGCAATATATCTTACAGCATTTAGAGATTCACATGGGTAAAATGGAGAAATGTCATTATACTCTTCTCAAGGAATTTATTTTATAGACATACATTAACACATACACACATGTATTGTATTTAAATATATGAAATCAGGCACTCATAGATGGAATATCAAATAATTCAAAGCACTATAAGCAAGTGACATAAGTAGTAGCTGAGATGAATAGAGAATTCAGACAATGTTTCTATCACGTTTAGCAATAAGTGGTTATAATTATAGCAAGCTTTCACTTCTTGTGTGCTTAACACCTGCTTGGCACCATTCTAGGTGCTTCCCATGTATCATTTATTTCTCACAACTTCCTTATAAGAAAAATTTCTGTTATCACTCCCATGTTACAGATGAGAAAACCGAGAAGCAGTCAAATGAAAGCACTTGTCAAATTTACATACCATAAATCAACTAGTCAGCATCTGATTTCACACATATTTGATACTGAGCCGACACTCTGAATCAAGAAACTTTTCTCCTCCCTCCCAAGAACACAAGTATTCCAATACAAAGTCCCTTCATTTGTATAGATTTGCCTGAACTACCTGTACCATACTTTCTCCAATGTCCTTGACTTTCGTATGAACAACTGTGAATAGTTAAACTTTCACACATTTCATGTCATGACTAAAGCACGTGCCTAATTTACATTTTCAAAAATTCTGTTATTGAATGGATCTTTTGAGTTATCATAGGATTCTGCTTACTCTCACCAAATGACATTTGCCATGTTTGAGCAGTACAAAGTACACCATTATTTAAATACTTTTAATTTTAATGTTCATTCTTGATTGAAACTAAACTGTAAAAATGCTCATACTAGATCCTAGTTATGAGAAATACCCCATAAAATTAAAATTAACAAGGCAAAATTTTAAACCACTAGTGGGGTACAACCTATAACACTTCGGCCTTCTTTGTGTTTTCACTGGACTCTAGTCAATTGAATTCAACTGTAAAAGAAAAGATCGATATTTATGATCATGGGTGGAATGCTAGTGATTTGTCATCACATATTGTGCCTAAAAGATAAGCATGGGTCAGGCTCATGTCATACCAGCTCTCTTGGAAACTTCCCCTATGACCCTTAACATAGGCTTATTGTTGACATCACGTACTGGGCTGCCTCATGTTGATTTTGATAGCATATTATGTATTAAATTCATGAACTTCATGTATAATATTGTCATATTCAATTATACATATCCAAAGTCTATTTGGGCCTTGCAAATATCTTCATCATTTATCTCAGATAAAAAAAAAAAAAAGATGTTTTGGGACCCTTTGTGAATTGTCTACGCCTGGGAGGAGATCTTATAAGGTATGGTCACTCAGTCATTGGGAATTTCTTCATAAGTGGTTACCAAACTTAAATTTGGGAAGAAATAAAGAATAATCACAAATAAGCACAAGGGCCAGGTTCAGTGGTGCATGCCTGTAATCCCAGCGGCTCAGGAGGCTGAGGCAAGAGAATCATGAGTTCAAAGCCAGCCTCAGCAAAAGTGAGGCACTAAGCAAGTCAATGATACACTGTCTCTAAATAAAATAAAATAATCAAAACAAAAATTGGCTGGAGATGTAGCTCAGTGGACAAGTTCAATCCCTGGTACCTCCAGGGATTGAAAAAAAAAAATTGGCACATAGTATGTATATCATTTGTTTTAAAGGAAATTTCTAATTTCTACAGTGGTGATATAATATGTAAACATTAGGAACTTGAAGATAGTTTTATGTGAGGATTAATTCAAATGTTTTAGACAAAGCCTAATAAAAATATCTTTTAGAGAACAACAGAAAAACAAATCATTTTACACAAAATTATAGGAAAAATATGTGATCAGTAGTTATTTATAGGTGGATTTTTTCTTCTTTCTCACTTTTCCCTATTTTTAAAATTTCACATGATAATCTCAAAGCATTTACACTCAAATTTGAATTTGGGCATTCTGTGAAAGTAGAATCTCTTCATGTCTAACTCACAAACAGAACATCATCTCAAAAATCTTCACATGCAAGTGTTTCAGGTGTTAAAGAGGTTATATCTATAATGTTCTGAATTCAAAACTACTTACTGGTAATAATTTATTTGAAGTGAATTTAGCTAAATGGAAGGGGAAACCACAGACTTATTCCATATCCATTTTATTAACACATTCTGCAATGCAATTCGACTTTGGAGACGAATTTATATGGGATATTCATGTAACATTTGAGTAGAAAAATAATGCAGTTTAAATTTGATGGCTTTCTCCTCACCGATTCTTTGAATTATAATTCCTATGTATCTCAATCAATCTTCTTAATGGTACCAATCACTTTTGTGGGGTCAGGGTTTTGCCATAACATAGATTAGTATGGTGTAATAATTTTTCTTTGTTAGTGCAGCATAACTAATTAAGTACTTCCTTTTAATGTTTGATTGAATTTGGTAAAACCATAGTTCAAACAAATGAAAGTATGTTGCTGACCTCAAAATGGTACCTGGGTTTAAGGAAACCTTTTGGTGGAGCAACTGAACTAGTTCTTTACTTTTATCAAGAAATTAAATATCTCAGGTGACTGGGCTAAGATATTAAAATAAAGTATAGTTGTAAGATGTTTATTAAATTGTGCACTTTCTTTCTCTGATCCAAAAATTGCATGGAAAAATGGAATTTTCTTTGTGTAAATTTTATGTCTGTACATGTGTGTGTGTGTGTGCATATATATATGTGTGTGTTTGTGTGTGTGTGTGTGTGTATGATTTATACAGAACTTTTGCCATTTTTTTAAATATTATTAAATCAAGACAACTGCTTGTTATGTTTCCATTTATCATAGTGTCACATTATTTCAGTGTTGTCATGTGAATAATAGGCAATCAAGAGTGAAAGTTTTTCAAAATTGCAGTCCTCTAGATGTTACAATTAAATTAATTACAAATCCAGACTAAACAGTTCTTAATCACATAAAACATTTCTGCCACATTATACACACTTTTGTTATGATGTAAATTGAAAGCCAACGGAATCATTTTTTTTAAATAAATAAAAGTGCATGTTCACAAAGCTCTTGCTTACCCCTCATTAATAAACAGATGCACTGAAAAAGATGTGCCCCAAACATCTGCTCTTACAAAAAGTGACATCTTATTTTTCAATTTTAATATTAACAGTTTGACAATCTAAATAATACTTATTTCCAGTTTTTTTTTTTTAATGAACAATCTGCAGCTTAACAAGTGTTAAGCACTTTATTTGTGGATAAAGCAGCGTGGCAAAATGGTCAGTATCCAGGAGACATCCAAGGAGATAGGCGCAGTAAGGGGGGAAGATCTTTCAGCTAGTCAAGGAGAGGAAAACACAGACCCAGGTCCTGAAGGGCTGCACATGCATAGAATAGACAAATATGGTCTGCATCAGGTAGCGAAAGACTGACCAAGAGGATGAAATGAAGAAATTGTCTCTAATAGTACTGGGGAGAAATGGGGGGAATTAATAAATAACAAACCTGTAAGTGGGGCCATCATTGCTAAGCAAAGGCAATGGGACTGCCTTTAAATATGCCATGGCATAAAAAGAGCTAAGAAGGAGTCAATTGAGCTCTGGCTTTTCAAAATTCAGGGCTATACTCATCCTCATTGCATCAGGGAAAAGAATTGAGATGTGTGTCCACTGGCACCAGAGAATGTTCTCTGGCCACAGAAAATGTCATTCAAAACAATTTGGCTTCACAGATCTTTTGTGAAATATTGAGGATGACTCTTCATTCTCTTCTATTTCCATGCAAGTCAAGCTTTTTCTGCAAAGTCTGTACTTGGTTTTTTTCTTCGAGCTTCTAATGAGAGTACCTAGGTTCTGTTGCTTTGTTTTATTAGGTCAGATTTCTGCTTACATTGAGGCTGTTGTACCATAAACAACCTGGGCAGCAATTAGCTATGAACATTAATAACAGAGCATCTGAAAATTGTGCTTCTTCTCTAGGTTTGATCCTTGTGATTACTGAAATCCAAGCTGGAGTCTTTAGGGACTGGAGAGTAGGGGGAGGTCATGCTAAGTTCAGATACCGTTCTATAAAAATATCTGGAGTGCTTGTAAATTCCATGCTTTTGGGAAGACAATTTACAATGACAAAGACTTTGTTTTGGGATGAAAAATATACTCTGTATTATATAAAATATTATTATCTTAAATAGCTATACATACTTTAAACTATAAATAACAATCAAACTCAGATATACATTTTTAATTTACTCACTATTGGAATGAGCATTTTGTAATAGTCTGATCCAAACTCTTCTGACGATCATATTTATTCATTTAAGCATGTAAGCATTGGTCAATCACACAAATGCTGTCCTAGGAACTAGAGCTACAAATCCAATCCTTGTTGCTAAGAATCTTGGTTTTATTAGCTGTGTACTCTTTGGGACCTGAGCTGCCTAAAACCAAGTACAAGGGTTATCAGGGGAATTTATATAAGCTCAGAGGAACTTTAAGAATGCCTGGAGAATCAGGAAAGACTTTCTAGAGGAAGTCTATTTGAAGCCAAGATATTAAAATGGGCAGAAATTAGTTGGAGAAAAGAATGAAGTAAAATCATTTCTGGTAGAGAAAATAGTATCTGAAAAATCTTTATTTACAAGCCTTTATTTTACAATTAATATCAAATACAAAATTTGTATTCAATTTTATGAGTCTTTTTTGCTATGTATCAAGAAGGTTCTACTTACTTTCATTAAGCTGTGTAACACTACCTCATTTCAGTTTGTCTTGGGAATGGCAAGCAATAGGTATCCAGTGTTTTTGGTCCAAGCTGTGCTGTCTACCTGAGTGCTTGTCTGTTCTGCCAGGTTCTCTATGAATAGGTGAAAGATAAATGAAAGCCAAACCTTTCTCTGAATCTTCACACAGACTTTTGCTTGGATATGGGGATAAAAATATTTTGATGTCTATATGTCAGCAACAATAAAAGTATTTTTAGGAGTAGAAAAAAGATGAAACTGACACTGATATTCAAAAATTCAGTGAACTTTTATACAATCTCTTCATCACTAAGAAAACATAAGAATCTTGTGGAAAAATGTGTGATATTACACATACTCAGGAACCACCCCTCCTTCATCTTGGAACACTGAAGGTGATACACATCCTTTGTTAAAACATATTGGCTTTTAAAAGATGATTGACAGATATAAGATTTCAATAATACTATCCACACTATGTTAAAAACAATATAGCATTTCTTTCCCAAAGCCCATATTACATTAAAAACCAATTAGATTGATTACTATAATTATCTGTTTATAAATCTGTTTTTCCTTTTTTCCATTAGAGTTGTTTACTTACTTTTTTCCTAATCCTCTGATTTTGAATGACTGCTCTGTTTTGATTTTTTTGCAAAAAGAAGTATTTATTTATTCAGTGTCATGTATCAAAACCTAATATGTAACTATACTCTGCTAAGCATCAGACTGAAATTTGAAATTCTTCTAAAGTAAATAACCAAGCAAATCAGCCATTACAATATTATATTTTAAAATATTGACAAAAGCTGTATAAAAAGATGTTGTAGAAGACTATATTTGGAAACTACAGTAAGTAATCAGAGTGGGACATTTTGAAAAAACTTCCAATGAATTAAGTGAGTTTTGAAGGACTTAGAAGGAGAGGGGTATTCTGTGCCAAGCAAACAGTGGGCAGAATGGCTCAGAGTAGTAAAGGAGCCCAGGAGAGCACTGGAGGAATTCAGAATAATTTGCACACATCCGGGGTGAAAGCAGGCCTGAAATAGTAGCTAAGGATAAGACCAGAGACTACAAAGAGCCATATCAAGGAAATTTCAAGTGGGGAAATAATATTAAAGGAATGATAAACCAGGACGGTAACTTAGATATCAAGCAATATGAAGGACAGATATGGTGGATTTAGGGCATAGTAAGAAGATCTCTGTTGAGCATTATTTATTGCTGTTGTAAATGCTGCAATCCTACAAAGATGGCCAAGATCCAATCAATGACCATAGGCATATTTGTTCACTAACTTGTTTTTTTCCTGATTTTTTTTTTTCAAAATGGACATGCAACAGGATAGATCCAAAGTTGTTTGGTACATCATGGGGTAGGGGAAGAGGGATAGGTAACATGTATATATGTTATCTATATTTTACAGAAACACATATCAAATGCCCACGTGAATTATTTAAAACTTATTTTAAGAGATGATAGGCAGACCCATGAGTCTGAGGCTGTCCAAATGTCATAGGCTAATTTTAAATTAAATTCATTCAATACTTGGAAGAAAGAAAAAATAACATGGAATTTATCATAAATCAGGAAAAAAGAAAAAAAATGAAGTCAGTGAAGGCATTGAACGATAATGAAATATAGGGTTCATAGATGCTTCCAAGGGGAATATTTCATTTTTAAAATATGGGCATTTTCTATTTTCCCCCCAAATCATGTTTCCCATTGGTGCTTCCCATGGCCTCTTTTATTTATTCTGGATTTCTTCTCTTTCTGATTTGTTGTCCAAAATGTCATCCCAATGATATACTGCCAAATACCAGGAATTTTTTCATGAAACCCAAGGTGTTTCCATGTTTTATCATGTTAGGAATCTCAGTCAGCTTCTGCATCTCAAGAAAGTAGTGAAATAAAGAATGATAACTAAGACAGACTAAGAACAATATATAAACACAGACATCTTTATAGTTTTCTTTTCTTTTCTTTTCTTCTACTGACATTCATTTTGTCTTGTTCAGGCTTCCCAACTACTCAGGAGGCTGAGGTAGGAGAATTGCAAGCTCAAGTTCAGCATGAGAAACTTAGACTCTGTCTCAAATTAAAAAATAATAATATTAATAAAAATGTTAAAGGTCTGGATATATAATTCAGTGGTAGCGCATCTCTGGGTTCAATCTCCAGTACTGACAAAGGGTGTAGTTGATTACATTTTGTGATCTTTTAACACAGTCTTTTAACTTTTGGTAGATGCAGTTGCCAAGGAAAAGAGCAATCTTTGACTGAATAAATCTCCTTTTGTGAAGCCTTTGACTAAAGTGGTAAATGACACTAAATGATGCTTTTTGCCCAGAAACATCTCTATGATGGATGTGTTTCAATAGGCAGATTAACAGAAGGAAACGTAAACATATCTTTATTTCAACTACAAAGACCCCTTTGTTTATCTGGATGCAGAAGTTTAAGTAAACTTCTTAATGTCAAAATTTATTATCTGGTCCATGGTCAGCAAGAAAAGAAAAATAATCAGCTAAAAAGAATTCAAAATAGGGGCTAGAAGGAGACACTCTCCTAATCAGAAGTAAATTCAAATAAGGTTTTGAAATGGCTGTAAGACCATTAAACAAAAGTTTATGAAAATCTAGTCTGAAATACTGTGCAATGACTTATAAGAACTGGAAAACATGTAAGAGATCCAATATAACTCTCACATTGAAGATTACATTGTGCAATATCCCATTAATGCTTCCCAATAAATTCTAAATCTAAAAAACGTAGTCATTAAACAAATTATATACCTAGTGGATCACTGGAGGATTTAAGTTATTTGATTTTTTCACCCTATAACTGATTTCTCTCAGTGAATAATTTGGATCTGAAAAGATAAGAAAGCTATGAGCTTGAATATTAAGTTAAATAAATGTAAAGGAGATGATAAGTTTCAGTAACTGTAGTGAATTCTACTTTACAATTCCCAAGGGTCTCTGAACATGGCAATTGACTGAATTTCTCAAGATGGTAAGTCATAAGAAAGACCTGGAAACTCAAACTCCCATCTTACTCTTGAAAATGAAATCTCAATAATGGGATGGGTGGATTGCCTCTGAATGCTCCGACTCTGGATCCACTGACAGGAAAATTATTGGCTCAAGAGGAGCACAGAGGAAACCAAAATAGCTGGATTTGCTTGATTTCTCCCAGATCAGAAGCTACGCTAATCACTTAACTCTCCATAGGTTCCTTTCTTTTCACTTATCTTCAGGAGTATACATTGAAACTGACTTCAGACTCAAAGGTCCTGGCAGGATTAATTTGGTGTTCAAAACCTCTCTGTGTGTCTGAGATACTGTCTGAAAGGCACCAGAAGCAGGGACAGCACAATTCCAACTTAAACCCCAGATAAACTGTGTACAAATTTTTATACATATTAGTACCTAAAACAAGCTTACCTCATTGAAATTTTCCTTTTGTGGTTGAACCCAGAATATGCGCTACCACTAAACTATATGATTCTACACTAACAAAATTTTCCTTTTTTATTTATTCTTTTTCTGATTCTTATACTGATGTTCTTTCCCATGTAGAACCCTGAACACCTGTCAAACTTCAGGGCTTGACAAATTTCTTATCTCTATATTCACAGAGGCAATAAGATTGAAAATAGGAAAGTGGATACATTCTCAAAAAAATGTTTAATAAGAATAATTTCTTATTCTTAAGTATAGAATTTTTGAATATAACAATAACTATAGAGGGTGTTAAAATTTTACCATTTTCAAAGATTAAAAAAAACAGATGCAGCTCTAACTGTAAATGAGCATACAGTTTTCATATTCACTCTCTTCCACAGTTATTATATTAAAAACCAAAAGTTTTTTAAAAAGTCATTTGCTAGAAAGTCTGACCTTATAAGTTTTGTGCCACTTAGTGTGAATATTCACACATTTCTCTGTAGAAATATTAATTTAATTTTAGAGTACTATGACAGGTCCAGCATCTAAAAGCAAAATGTTTAAATAAAGCAATAGCAAACCAAATCCAGGTATATAATTTTAAATAATCATTTCTGCCTCTTAGATTTAGTCTAGAAAGGCACAAAAGGTACAATAATAGAAGTTTATCAACGTAAGTCACGTAATATAGTAATAGATGCTGTCAAGATGTTTGATATACTTCAGTTTCCTATAACGATTTTTTTTAAAAAAGACTGTAGTTAAAAAAGAATTTGCAGAAATATTTTTATATAAATTAAATGGTATTTACCAAAATTCAAGAACAAGCATCTGGTCAAATGAAGAAATGTTAAAAGATTTTATATTATCTGTAGTAATAAGATATGGATGCTTATTGGTTATGAGGTCCTATCAAATTCAATATGAAATGTACATATAATATAGAAGAACTACAAAAGCAAAGACATCATTATGACTAATCTAAACTATGACTATAGTTTAGAAAATCATACAAAATCAACTGAAATGTTTTAAAGTAATAGTAACATCTAGTTAAGTTCCTATCAGAGTGCCCCTCATCAGTAAAATTTTGCCTCTTTTCTTTTATCTGAAAAATGGAGAAATAATAGCATATACCTCATTGTGTTATTGTGAGGATGTTTGATTTTAAAACCTCACTAACTATCAAATATTATTATTTTTACAACTACCGTGGACAACATGCTATAGGTACACATACACACATGTGTACTTACATACATGTGTGTATTTATATTATTGAAGTCAGAATTTTCTTTTCCTGTGCTACCTAAACAATGTGTCAATGTCATAAGTTTTCTATTCTACATATTCAGTGTCTTATCTTACTTGGCTTCTTAACAGTATTAGACAAAGGCAAAGACTAAGGTGACCCTTTTTCCATGAAGCACTTTCTTCACTTGGCTTTAAAAATATTAGCTATGCCAATTTCCCTCCTGCCTCACTGGTCACTTTCATTGTCCACTCTAATGGGGCTACGTCCCTTTGTCCTGCCTCCCAATGTTGGAGTGCTTCAAGACTCAGGAATTAAATGCTATTATATAGCTATGAATTCTTCCCTAGGTGCCTTATGAGGAAATCAATTTAAATAAAAATTTCAGCATAGCACTCATGACCATCTGATATTTATCTATGTATTTTTTCCTCTTTCTCATTATTTGAATATGACCTACACAAATGCATGAAATTTGTCTTATTCCCTGTTGATTGTCAGTACCTAGAAGGATAAAAGATAAAATGTGTTCAATAAATATCTATCAAATTAATCAATGAATAACCACCATGCAAAAACAGAAATAAAAATAGAAGTCAGATTAATAGCAAAAATGCATAATATACTTAAGAATAAATTTAGTAACAATGGCTCAAAACCATTAAGAAGCATAAAACATGGATGAATGGAGAAACATCCCATGGTTATGAAAAGACTTACATAAAACTACTGATCCTTTTTGAAATATATATATATTATATAGCACTAGGTAACTATCATGACAGAATGGGATTTGTTTCTTTGCTTTTTTGAAGCACAACAAAATTGCACAAAATTTCAAATGGAAGAAAAGATCTTGTAGGATTTGCCAATGAAAACTTGTTAAAGAGTAGTAAGTAAGAGGTGGAGTTAGTATTTGGTTATAACAACATTCCAATAAATAGTTAAAAATAGATTATCCAATGAATGTGTTTAGGATATCCAACTATCCATTAAAAATAAAATGAAGCCCTCATCCATAGATATTTACACAAGAGAAAAAAAATCATATATCCAAACGACGCTCTGTATGTAAATATTTATTACAATATTTTTTTCATAATTGTCAGAAACAGAAAACTCAAATGTTCTTCAGTTGGTGAATGGATAAACACATTGCTTTAGTCAGTTTTTTCCCTCTGCTGTGACTAAAAGACCTGACAAGAGCAAAATTAGAGGAGGGAAAGTTTGAGGGCTCATGGTTTCAGAGGTCTCAGTCCATAAACAGCCGGTTCCATTCCTCAGGGATCCAAGTGAGGCAGAACAATATGATGGAAGGGTGAGGCGAAGGGAAGTAACTCACATGATGATCACAAAGCAGAGAAAGTGAGACTCTACTTGCCAGACACAAAATATGTACCCCAAAGGCATGCCCATGGACCCACCTCTTCCAGCCACACCCTACTCACCTTCAATTACCCACCAATTAATTCCATGGGGGGATTAGTTCACTGATTGCATTAAGCCTCTCATGACCCAATCATTTCTCCTCTAAACTTTCTTGCTCTGTCTCATACATGAGCTTTTGGAGGACACCTCACATCCTAACAATAATACATATTAAGGTATATCTGTACAATGATTTCCTTTAAGTGATTCCATTTAAACGATTCTGTTTTTCAACTTAAAAGAACAATCTACTGATATACACAGAACAGTTAAAAGGATTGTGCCAAGTGAAATAAGTCACATTCACAAGTCATAGAAAAGAAAAAATTATAAAAACATATCAGTTGTTGCCAAAGGGTGGGAGCATAGGGTATTAGACAAAAGGATCATAAGGACATTTTTTTAAAATGATGAAAATATTCCAAAGTTTGAACTTTGGTTATGACTATATATATTTATCAAATTTCAGTTAACTAAAGTTGGAAAAAAATGAGGCTGTCCCTACCTCAACCCATGGAAAAGATAACTTTAAAATGTATTAAAAATAAAAATGTATGCAGAAAGCCCTAGAAAGAAAGCCTGACTCAGAAATGAAACCAACTGTTGCCTGGACCTTCCTGCAAACTAAAGTCCAGGTAGAGGTGAGCATTAATCAGTCCTTTTGTAACTTGCTCCTGTCTCATGTCCCCAATGATGAGGAACTGAAACAAACTATAGATGTATAATCTATATAAATGTTTAAAAAAGTCAGCTTCAAGTGAAAGAAAGCTTCAGAACTGTTCCACTTAGTGATGGATTCTCGAAAGCCTTCAAATTTATTTTTGGTAATAAAATATAATTAATAATTCTCTATTATGGAAAGCACAGAAAAGGCCAAAACAGAAAATAAAAATTGCACATAATTCTATCATTACTTGTCTCTGTTTTTAAGCAAAATAAAGAATGAAAACTTCTGATGCCTTGGCCCAAAACTTTTCAAGGAGCAGCCTCTGTCATCTGCCATTTGGTGCCTGGGCAGCCAGAGATTCCTGTGCACACAAAAGGAGGTTATGGGTTTTGTGTGTATGTGTTTTGTTTATTAAGTGTCTTTTTCCTTTAATAAATACACATTGAACATTAAAGGATACATATGAATGAAAAAAGAAATTGTGATGATTTTAATAGAATTGCCAGTGAATCTTGGAATGCAAGGACTTCTCAACTGAACTAGGAAACCCAAAAAGTATTAAATGGAAGTCTTTGTATCTAAAAGATTTTTTAAAAAAGCAAAATCACTTTAGCAATTAACTAAGAGAATATATTAAAATACATAGAGTATTTAAAGAATGACATAAAGCAACCAACCATTGAAAAAAAGGAAAAGGAAACAAAAGGGCAAGACAAAGAAGAGAAAGAAGGAATGGATGATATCAACACATTAAAAAGGCTGACCATGCAATGATCAAAAATGCAATTAAAGTCACAATCAGATAAGATTTTCATGACATAAAAATATTTACGTTGAAAATGTTTGGTATCAAATAGATATTTCCATAAATTTGTTGTGGTGATGCATGTTATAATGATCATTTAGTAAAATAACCTACCATTGTTTATTTTAAAAAAATATGCATATACTATATTTCAGCAGTTGAACTTCTGGAAAATTATTTTTTAAATTAATGAAATTATTTGTAAAATATTTAGATTATTAAGTTATTATCTAAAATTGATAATATTAATTTAGTTAACATGTTTAACAAAATGAATTGATTATTTTAGCTAATTAAATTTTGCTTTTTTTAATATTTATTAAATTAAAATATAATTTTTAATAAAACATAAATTCAGAAATACATAAAAAGAGATTGCAGCATTGTTTGCATTAGCAAAAACAAAGCAAACAAAAGTATAAATAAATTAATCATTGTCTTAAAATGAATATTATGTAGCCCACAAAACAGATGAGTTAGACCTCTATACCTCAGAAGGAATGAGCATTGCAAGGTTAAATAGAAATGAAAACAACTGAAGATCATGTTTCAGTGATTTTGTTTTTTATTGGATCAAGAGAAATCTCCATGGCAAAAATGGACATTACGGAGTCCTCCATCCAGATTCCCTCTTTCAAAGTCATCCCCCAATTCTTGGGGTGATCAGCCAAATGAGGATGTTTTGAGTTTTGACCTTCAACTGAGACAACTCCACCCAGGTTACACTTCCTTCCAGGGGCTGGCCAATTAGTAACTGATGTGAGGGTAGAAAATCAGTTTGGAAAACTGCAGCTTCTTTGATGATCTGGCCTCAATTGCAGTTTCAGTGAAGACCGGCTTGTCAACTCTGCCCAGCGCTGCTTTCTTCATTCCTTAGTAGGTGTGTTTCCCAAGAGGTCACCCCCATTGAACATTCTGCATGCAACAGCCTGTTTCCGGCAGTTTCCAGAGAACTCAATCTAAAACCACACACATCTGTGCATGTTAGTGAATACAGAGGAAACGTACCCAAAAATATGCACAGCAGTTGTTTAGTAATAATTAAGGGCATCAGATGGGAGAGGAAGGTCAAGGTAGAGTATTTTGTTCACATCTTTGTCTTCGTGTTTAGACTTAGAGATTATTTTGTTTTTAATTTCAATCACTGAAAAACTGCTTTTTAAAACATCATAGAGAATGATTCCTTTTGTTATAGAGTAAGGTAGAAATGCATCATTCCTAACCTTTTAATTCCTTTTGCTTGCTTTAAAGAGAAACTTGTCCAAAGTTTCTTTTAAACTACTCAAAAAAGTCAGTCATCAGACTTCCCAAATGGGAGTATTCTACACTTTTTAATTTTATGCTGGCAAAGAATGTGATCAATAAATTATTGCTGTTTATGAAACATTTGCTTTCATAGTTCTAACATATTTTAACTCCTAGGGTTACCAGAAAATTTTTTCATGTTATTTGACAGCTGAAATTAAACAAATCCTATTCAACTACAGAGCTAATAGAAGGTTTACTTTGTGTGTCATTAGCACCATCCATATAAGGTAACAGAAAATATGAGGTGTGGATTTTTAAAATATGATAAAATGAGAATACTGTTAGATGCACAGGAAGGTGTGACTTTAGGCCAGGCATATTCTTATTAGAATAAAAATGCCTCTATTTTATTTTTACTAAAATAATCAGCATTGTGTGCTTCAAGTTGACATCTTTCAAATTATTTTATCAAGCTGAAAATATATACTTTACTAAGAAATATGTTTTAACTATCATGTCATTTTAATGTAACATATGGCACAATAGATTGTTCTGTAATAGGCTGCTAAACATTTTTATGTTCAAGAATATCATAGAATAAAGAAACATGATTTATTTGGTTATATATTTCAGCCCTTAATACATTTGCAACATATTTTTGATGTTTGCATAGATGACTCTTAGGAAAGTATAAAAGTCATACAATTGTTCCAAACATTTAAAGTTTAATACATTGGTCTAGTAATATACCTATAAAATTTTTAATGAATATATGTTATTCATAATCACAATATTTAGATGAGGTATTATCATACTTGGGCAACCTATATCTTGAGATTGGCTTTTTCCTACTTTGCATTTATGCAACTCCTTTCCTACAAAGATAGTCTAAGAATGCTACACAAAGAACTAGGAGATTATGCATCCTAACTATAGTCAGGAAAAGATTGGAGATTCCTGCTTCCCTCTTTAGAATTTACAGACTAATATCCTCAGCATGAGTTGAGCACCTGTTGTATTGTGTACTTTGCATGACATATTATTTTCATTTCTAATTCTGTTTATGCCAGTAGTAGTTATTGCAGGTCCACAAATTAATTACATACATGAAATAATTAAGTATAAATATATAAAGAGACTTATTCTTAAAAAGTCAAAATGATGAATGTGTAAAACTAAGTAAAAGTACATTGTTTTGTACAAAAAGTAGTTGCTATGCACTTTTTAGGTGTGGATGAGACAACTATAAAATATTAGAACAAAAATTGGCAAGAATATAGAATAATAATTCACTTATATTTCTTTACAAACTTTTTTGCACCCATCAAAGACAATAAAACTGAAGATCGTGAAGAATACGGTGTGGAGATAGTTTATACACAAAAATTCTATGGAACTTCAGTCAGTAGGTCGATCCTCAAAGAAAACTAATTTCAATTATTCAGTAAATCCATCCTCAAAGACAATACTTTATTCTACATCAAAAAATAAAATAAAATTTCAAAACTCTGTAATATTAAATCAAAAGATCATATGCATTTATGCCTGCAACCTTGTGTATGTGATTCTTCTCCTAAACAGTTTCCCTTAATTGATCAAAATCCAAACTGAATTTCTTAGGTAGGCTTGCATTTTAGTCAAATGAAATATTTAGGCACTAGACTCTGGGTCTGAGTTCAACCTCCAACTTTCTTTATATATTGTACTTCAAGATATTTGTCTTCTGTGGGTTTCAGTTTCTTCTGATAAAGAAAGATTAAAGGGGATTAAAGAGTCGAATTTATAATGTGAGTCAGGATCAGTTGGATGCTCACTAAGCACAGTGCTCAGCAATCAGTAAATAATAAATGTGAGCTGGTATAGAATGGGATGTCTGGGAAGCTGTAATTCACTGCTGTCTAACAGTCTTCATTTTCCTCTCCCAACTCACAGTTATTTTTAAAAAGTAAAGGACTACTTATAAAAAAACAACTAAATTTAATATAATTCTATTTTTATTAGAAATATAGGGTGTTGAACCTCCATGCTTTCAGAATTAAGAACAGAAAATTTAAAGATATAATCTGTAAATAAAACATTCTAAATATATGCTATGTTTCTGTGTCATAACTTGTAATATGTGAAAAAGTCTAAGATATATACTCTGGCTGTGTATATGAGTTGATGGAATAATACAGCTGAAATTAGAAAAGATCAGGAAAATCTAGTTTTATGATAACTATCTGTGATGTAAACAAAATATTGAGAGTTACTGAAGTCATAAAACTATACCCTAAATCATAGTTTTTTTACTAAAGCAAACATACTTTATTATATACATGGTTCATTCTCTTTTCAGAAATGATATAATAATTTATACACTAACATGTGACTTGTTTTATTTATTTATTTTTCTTTTTATTGATTCTTTTAAGATATACATGACAGTATATATATTTTGACATGTTACACATAAATGGAGCATAATTTATTCTTGAGGTCGTACATGATGAGGAGTTTCACTGGTCTCGTATTCATATATGAACATAGAAAAGTTATGTCCAATTCTTTCTACTGTCTCTCCTGTTCCTGTCCCTCCTCCCTTCCCTTAATTCCCCTTTGTCTAATCCAATGAGCTTCTATTCTTCCCTCCGTCGACCCCCACCCCCAAAACTTACTGTGTGTTAGCATCCGCATATCAGAGAAAACATTCATCCTATGGTTTTGGGGATTGGCTTACTTGTAATGTGACTTGTTTTAGACAGTAAATTTCAAAAATAATAAGCCACACTTTAGGTACCTAACCATTATTTAATGCTAATTTACAAAAAAAGTACCCATTTATAAAATATGCAATTCACTAAACCACCCCATTTTTTAAAAAGTGTAGAACTTCTTTTCTTTTTGTATGCATTGATTATACAATAATGGATTTCACTGTGGCATAAAATATGAAATTTCTAAAACAGTTTAAATGTCTGTGAGATGCTACCTCCTAGATTGGTCAATATTGTTTGCATGATTCTGATGATAACTCTAAATAATTCTGGCCTTAAAAATGATGGAAAAGAATTTTTAGATTTATATATTCCAAGAAAAATTGAGTTCTAGAAAGTACCAGAATTAATATTCTGGATTTTAAAGTTACCATATCTGTTATAAATTATTTTAAATGATTTATATTTTTTTTTAGAAAAAGAAGTCTGCAATTTCAAAACTGTTATCAAAACTGCAGTTTGGCAGAAAATGAATGCCATCCATCTTGTATTTGGTAATGTAAATTCTTCTTGATAGTCTTTACTCAGTATATGCTAAGACCATTATTCTTACTGACATCATCCTGAAGTATGTGATAGAAAAACAGTATATCCCTTATCAGATAATACTAAATTCAGAACACCAGTGGATTCTTAGGAATAAAGGTCCTACAATAGTGAGCCCCAAATGTAGTAACTTTTCTGATATCACTGACTTTAACAACTAGCTTAATGCTAAAATGTTATAAAAGATTAAGTATTTTACAAGCTTTTTGCAAAGCTAGCTTTATTGTACCTGATAAGAATTTTTCGGATTGCATGCTGTTCATTAAATGAAATAGACTTCAATAGATACTGTTTTTTGCCTCTAACAAATAACTGCAAAAAATATGTTTTTTCCTCTTTATTCTTTCTTCTTTAAGCACAATAGAGAGACAGAAGATAGTTTAGTAATGAAAAAGTATTTCCTCTTCCTAGGCCTAGAAGCCTTATCGAAGTTCCCACTGTTTACTCTAGGTGTGACCCATGGGTCTTAAAGCAAGGGGCACAATTCCAACTTCCCCCCAAAAGCCTTGTTTTAGCATTGTTCATCATTAGAGCTAATTCCCCAGTATGTCTGACTCCTGGGATCCACAGGTGCACATGTCAAATGGGGCAAATGAATGGGTTTCACCAGTAGGCCCTGGAATCCAGGGTGTTCAGAAATCCCTCAGTGCCAGGATCCGGCTCAAGACCAGCTATTCCAATCCAGAGCTTCATAGACAATATAGGAGACAGACAAAAGCATTTCTTCACTTGAAGACTTGGTGCAGAGCTGCTTGTCCAGAACCCAGAGGAAGCCAAATGCCCTGTCAAACCTACCCATACCTCATGCTTTCACAAAAGGAATGCCCCAGGATGAAATGTGAGGACACTGTAGTGGACTGATCTTGTTTCCCAGATGGAAGCACAAGACCACAGACCATCAGAGCTGGTATGACAAGGACACCCCCCTCCCCACCACCGCCAAGCTACTTTACTGGCAAAAACCCACGTGGAATTTTTCTTTGAAGGCTTTTATTTTCTTTTTTGGGTGCGTGTATATGGGGAGGTGTGCTAGGGATTGAACTCAGGGGCACTTTACCACTGAGAGTTATATCCCCAGTCTCTTTTATATTTTGAGTTGTGTTCTTGCTAAATTGTTGAGGGTCTTCTAAGTTATCAAGGCTGTCCTCAAACTTGAAGTCCTCCTGCCTCAGCCTCATGAGTCACTGAGATTACAGAATATTCTAGTATGTCTAACTCTTTTAAGGTATTTTTTAAAAAATATTTTTTAAATTGTAGATGGACACAATATCTCTCATTCATTCATTTTTATGTGGTGCTGAGGATCAAACCCAGTGCCTCATGTGTGCAAGGCAAGCGCTCTACCACTAAACCACAACCCCAGTCCTGGCATTTTTTAAGAGAACTGTATTTGGAATTTTTTTTTTCATATTAAAATTTTTAATTTTTTTTTTTTGGAGGAGGTACCTGTAATTGAACTCAGGGCATGCGACCACTGAGCCACATGCCAGGCCTATCACCTGCACCCAGCTAAAGACATTTGTATTTGGTATTTGACTTTTATTTATTATTATTATTTGTGTGTATGTGTGTCTGTATCTGTGTGTGTGTGTGTGTGTGTGTGGTGCTGGGGATTGAACCCAGGGCCTTGTGCATGCGAAGCAAGCACTCTACCAACTGAGCTATATCCCCAGCCCCAAATTTAACATCCCATAATTTAACTCTTCTAGATATGAAGTTCTCTGAGTTGTAATAACACATGTGGACACAACAGTTCCATCACCCAGAAATTTATTCTTCTGTTTTGTAATCAAATCCTTACCCTACTTCAACCTCTCCCTGTCCTCATCTGTCCTCTATTCCTATAGATTTGCCTTTTCCAGAATGTCATGTAAATAGGCTCATATAGGATATAACCTGGAGATTCCCTTCTTTCATGCAGCAAAATGTCTTTGTGGTCAATCCATGTTGTGTTTTATGGTATTTTCTATGGATTTGCTGGTTTGTTTTATGTTCACCCACTAAAAGATATTTGGGTTGTTCCAGGCTTGGGAAATTGTAAATAAAGTTCATGTAGACAACAAAAAAGTATTTTCTCTAAGTAAACATCAAGATTATATAACTCAATAGTCTAATTTTCTGGCCAAAATTAACAATAACTATAATAATAACCTTGAAGAATAGTATAAAATATTTCTTCCCTATTAAGCTGGGAAAATACAAAAAGGTCCTCATCCATCATTTCTGATTACATTGTTTGAAAGTCTTATTTTAAACAAGGAAAAAATTGTAGAAAAGAACTTTGCTCATTATTGCTTTAGAAATAGTATAGATAAATCTTTAAAAAAACAATTCTATAAGGTTTTGGGGAAAAAACTTCAAATTTTTAATAATGAAATAATTCTTCAGAAATACTCGTTTTAGGTTAATATGGCACCTTGTTGTAAAACATACTTGACAGAACTGAATGTAGGCCATTACACAAACCCATAATGCTAAAAGGAGTTGAGCTGATTTATCTTCTTCAAGTAACTGACCTCCTAGGCCACTGTGAACTTTTATCAGGGAGATTACCTTTCTGAAGTGAGAACACTTGACATCCAAATTGACTGGTTCCATGAAGCAGGGAAGAGGTGCTCAGGGGAGAGAAGAATAACACAACTATTTAAATGTGGTCGTGGCTGCAATGTGGTGATGTAACCAAGGATTTTTCATCTATAGGTCATTACAGAAGAGGACAGAGAGCCACTGTCTCTGTGTCTGTCCTCGTTGTCAGATTATGCTGTCATCACCAGAGGTCTTGGCTACTTCACAGGGTGTGAGAGCAGTAGTCCCCCTCTGTCAAATCTCACTGTACCCTATCAAATTGGGCTAGAATCTAGGTTTCAGATACCATTCCCTCTACCATTGTCCTATCTTATGGTTGCACAGTGCATTCTAGTTTTAAATGTGCTATATCTAAAGTAACTATATGTCCCTATTTGCCCAGGACAGTCCTGGTTTATGCATGCTGCTCCAGTCTAATTAACAAAGCCTTCCTCCATTAGTTTCAAAACTTTCCTGGTTTAGATGACATAATCACATAGTCATTCTAACAGTAACAAACATTAACTCTTCAGTCTGAGAACCCCAAGAATCTGTTCAGAAAAATGATCATGGTTTTTATATAACAGATAAGGAAACTGAGGGCTTGAGAGAGGTCCTCATTACCGAGTTGAGTAATAACCTGAAAGAGAGTTACTGACTCCTTTTTCAAGGACTCTTTCCTCACTACATTCCAAGTTCGCCGAGTCAGGTCCTGAGTGCTTCAGGATCTGCCCTTCAGGAAGCAGTACTACTGTACTGACATCTTGTAGTATAATTAAAATATATTTATTGTTCATCAGATGTGGATTAGAGATTGTCCAAGTTATTCTTATCTGTCAATTGGCAGGGGTAGGTTTGCATGATGTGGTGTGCACATGTGTGATTGGCCACATCCTTAAGGGCCAAGACAATCTCTTCACAGTCTGTCCCACTTACAGAAACAATACCTCTCCTCATGATTTCCCAGTTTCACACAGTAGACAGATCTCTTGGCAGCTGCTCTGACTCCTGAACTCCTAGGTACCTGATTTCTGGATCTAACCAGTAGGAACTGTGCTAATCCTGCCCCCAACCCCAGTTTAACATATTGTCACACCAGAAATTTTCAAGTATACATTTAGGTCACAAAGGAATTTCTCTATGTGCACAATCTTAGATGATGAAAATTTTATAATCAGGAATCTTCTTTCCTAAGTTTTGTTTTCTTTCCTTCATTCTTAGAAATCTGTATGTTTACTATCATGCTTTAAAACAATCTTAAGAGAAAAGCAAATATTAAACACTAATTCAGTTATTTGGGATTTGCCTAGAAGGAGATTTTTTAAATTTATTGATATTTTAGAGTTAATATTATTTCACAATTAAAAATAATTTCAAAAATAATAGCATAGCTTAAAAAAAGAAAGAGTACAAAAATAATTCATTATGAAACAAGTAGATGCATTTAAAAAGAAAAAAGCATTTAATTACATCTTAGTATATTTGCAGTGATTTATGATGGCTATTTACATCAAATGATTTTTTAAATATTAAATATTAAATCCATTTAAATGCAATAAGTTGTATGGAGAATTTTCATCTTTATTTCAGAGTCATGCTACTTTAAAATTCGTCATTAGAGCTAATAAGAAATTATATTGAAACTACTCTGTACATTTAAATGAAGCATAAATCAATTATTGAAGCAAGGAATTTTTTCATCATTATAATGATTATTGGAATAAATTTAGTTCTTCAATGCTGCCTAATGATATCTTCAATAACAAAAAATTTGCATAGACTTAATTTTTACTAGGAACTCTTTAAATGTACTTATAGTATCTTTTTTCAGGAAAAACTATTTTAAGCGATTCTCATGCAGTATTAGAACACTTTAAATGCCAGATTCAGTTATCCTCAATACCGTGGAAATGAAAATTAGATTCAGAATCAATATACTGTACTATCCATTTAACATCTAGTACACTGAACACTAACAACATTTATGAAAGAGTAACAGACTCAAAAAGGCTAAGCTGGTAAAAGCCAATCAATATACCAACGCAGTGTTATAAAACTGGAATTTTATGTCAGTGACTTCCTTAGGTATGATCCACAGCAACTAGCTCACTTCTGGAAAAATACCCTTTGGAATTTTCTTTGGAATTCACATGAAAATCCCTTATTCAGGCACAAAATACAGACACTTGCAGGTAACACGTGCACTTTGAACTTCTCCCTTTCCACAAGGAGCAAAACAGGGCAAACATAAAAAACTATTGACTGCTTTGTTATTTCATTCCTCTATGAATTAATAGAATTATGTAATCATTGCTACTTTTATTATTAACATAATTATTGTGTACTGTGTAGCAAAAATTTGGGAAAAACTTCTATAGGCTTCATCTTATTCAATCCTCACCACAATCTACTTTATCTTCCTCGTCACTGTAGAAAATGTGTCATACTGTGAACTTCAGCATTCTCAGGATCTCTGAATCAACAAGAAAATAAAATTAAGTGATAATGGTTTGTCATTATCTCACAGAGAGAGCGAGAGATTATCTAATCAATAGAAATATGACCCTAAAATGTTCCAAGTATTGATCTACACATAAAAGTTTTAAAATACACAAAAACAATAATAGTTTTTTAAATGTCATTATATATTATGTCACTTCTTAGTTCAGACATTAAAAGATAGTGTTGTTAATAGTTGTCCATCAGAATGTGACACAGTCACAACTAAATCATTGCATACCATGTAGATCTGTGTTCTTTCTTCTGAAACTGGAATATTGATACCTTTATGTAGCTGATCAGTTATTAAATGAATTGTCAATAATAGCTAGCACACAAATGCCTGAAGATGGATGGATGGACAGGAAAGAAGGAAGGAAGAAAGGGAAATAAGAGTTCAATTTGTCTCTTTACCATTTTCATGTAAATATTTGTCACTTTACTATTTTCATTTAAATATGCTTTCTTGAAGTGAGAAAAGAGAGGAGGAGTTTCAACTAACTCTTGATGAACTGGCTCATTGGAAGTATATCAATGACATTGATGACATGTTATGTGTATTGCATCAGGAAAAATGTTCATGACGCCTGTTTAAGAATGATGAAATCAGAGTAAGAAATTTTCTGCTTGGACATGGAGAAACAGCAAACTCATTCATGTGTACTAGGGAACAAGCCAACTAAACTAAAGAATACAGATAGTACATATGTGTTTATTTATTCAATATGATGTATTGTTTAGAGATGTCATGATTTAGATATCAAATTCTGCTTTTATAGAATTTTACCTGTGAAAACTAAAATGACCTGCTTTTTGGCATATATAGAAAATTTTCTGAGCTCCTAAGAAAACCAATTTATGAATAAATAGTAATTTTTATGAATACATTTATATTGATAGGAATAAATCTAGATAACATCAAAAAGAACAATATATATTGTATAGAAATAATCTTCATTTGCTAGGAAGTACATGATTACACTTAAAGTTCTACAGATGTGCTAAAGTATAGAAATATTCAATGACTTTATCTATATGCATCATAGTTCACTCAGCTATCAATATGTGAGTAAAGATAAACTTTAAAAGAAGTTAAAGGTACACAAAAAAGTAAACAGTAGGTGTCATATTCTTTTTTTTTTCACTTTGAACCATGGTAAAACTAGCCCAGCCTAGTACCCCAAGATGTGAAACTGGACATGGGAATACCAGGGCAGGCATCAGAAGGTCAGAGTCCAAGCCAAGTCCTGTGGCTTATTAGCTGAGCAGCCTTTATTAATCCTCTTGATTTTTCTGGTTCTCATCTTTATCATCTGTGCATAAAAGGGGTTTAAATTAATATATCTATAATACTAAAATTGTTAATATATTAATTTAAAACCCCTTTGCTAAAATAATTGATAAAGACTTTAAATTTTAAATAAGTAGTGTGAAGTTATTCAAAAAATATTTGAATGATTATTTCAAACACTGTATTTGATAGATATATTTCTCTTCCATTTTTTTCATCCAAGACCAAATTCTTTGATAAAGACAACAGAGAGTGGGTATTATATTGAATTATATGGGTGCATTTATACAACACAGAAATTATGCAAATGAACTCATTATTACCATGTCCCTTCTGAAGAGAAAGAACCTGAGGCCCAGCACTACTTACATTCTTGGAGTTAAGCAGTTTAATAAAAGTAATATGGTGATTAATATTTTAGTACCTCCCAGCTTCATCCCTAAGAAAGCATGTTACTTTTCCATTGGTTATTCATTTCTGTCTTCCTTACAAGGTCATGAACCTTGGAAGGCTCTTTTTTTTTTTTCACCTAGCATTTGTCTCAATGTCTGGGACATCACTGTTAACTATGACCAAAGTTTGTTGAACTAATTTGATATTGGGTTGTAAGGAGAGATCAGCAGTAACCTGTGATTTGCAGAGCTCTCCTATCTTAAATTTAGTGCCACTCAGTAGTTGCTTTGGTTTTGGATTTGAGTGGCCAGTAGAGTGACTGATGGGAACCATGGTGGAGTAGGAAACTCAAACTTATAAGATTGTTGTGCCTTATACTTTCTAATAGCTATTAATCTCTTTCCCTAATGTATTGAGAGGGCATGTATGTTAGATAGCATTAGGCAAATCTTCTACTAATACAGGAACCCCTTGTCCTGAGGGCCCACCTCAGTTTCTTTTTCCATGAGAAGAGCATATCATCTCAAGTGAAGATTCTTGGTTTTTTTGCTTTTTTTTTCTCTAGGTTCCTCCTAGCAGTCCTTTTGCTACACCCCCCCCCCTTTGCTTTGCATACCATTGTGATGCAAGAGCAGAGTTTTAAGGAACTTATAAACTTATATATCCCCAACATTCAAAAGCACATTAAAAATATAATTTCATCGTAATGGATAGAATTGCTATGGATAGTAGATTCACAGAAGTCTTTTTGTGTTAATTTTATCCCCTTTCCAAGTGTAGGGAGCTTTATCCAGGTCCAATTTAAGAATTATGATCCCATCCCTTGCTGACTAGATAACAGTTTGGCAACTTAAACTCTCAGAGTTTAATGAGCTAACATTTCTGAAAATGTCTACTATAGTGTCCAACACATGATTGTTTTCCTTCTTTTCCAATAGAATTGTCATTTTTATTCTCATCTCAGGAACCTGTTCAAATTCACAATGTTAGTAGTCCACCATGAGAAAACAAACCAAATAAAACCATAGCAAACAAATCTCCAAAACTTTCATAGCACTTTTCTAACCAAGCACAGGTAAAGAGAGTATTTTATTGTTATCTATTGATTATATCATAACACAAATATAAGTATAAAAACCATTGTCTAGGACCAGGCCTATACTTAGCTTCCAACAGAGACCTTAAATAGTATGTTTAAGGTCTGGTGACTCATCAGCTGTTTGTCTCAAAAAGACAGATTTGTTCCTTGCTATGAATATTGCCCATTGTCTATCAAAACATTTTAAAATTGTTTGTGTCTTCCTAGATTTTGATAACTCTGTTAGAAACCACACTTCTGAAGTTTTTTTTTACCTATAAGTTTGTCACACTTACATTTATTTTTTCTAAATTTAATCTTCTAAACCAACCTCTTAAATCATCAAATACTTTCTTCTAGTTCTACTATATCAAGGTTTGTCCATGTTTCCTAAATTTGTCAAGCCTTGGACATCAACTGGGCTACCAACAGTAAATAAAAGATTAAAAGATTTGAACTCTAGCCCTGATAATAATAATAATAATAATAATAATAATAATAATAATAATAATATAGTAAGTAGTAAGTACAAATAAACTTGAAAAAATTTTATGTTTGATAGACTGTAATGATTTCATGCTTACAACTTAACTGGATTGGTAGAGAGAGACACTGTGATATTTTAGTTCTCCGAAGATGAAGTAATTTATGTGGATTGATCATCTGAGAAAGGGAATTAATGGTTAGAATGGGATTTTGTCTCCCAATTTCACTGTAAGCCATGGTATGTTAATTGATTTTTTTCTGTTATGATATTTTTAAAAGTAATATTGTATCATTAATGGAACCAAAACTTCAACATCCTTGTTTTGTGAAAAATGTCTGATAAGAATGTAAACACATCATGCACACAGTAAATGTGCTGCTTCTCTTTCCTACTCTTCCTTCAACTTATGGTTGTGACTGTAATTTTTTTATTTCTCATTCAACCTCACCAATACTTATAATCCCCATTCTCTGAGCTTGGAATCTGCTCCACTTAACAAGTTTTCATGCTTGATAACAGTCAACAACAATGTGTATGTCACTTGTTCCCATGGAGTATTGTTTATAAATATAGAAAACTTCAAGGACTAAGTTGTCAAAAGATCATTACAAGTATGTAGTGAGAAAAAACAAGAGTTCCCCTTTCTGACATCCAAAGGCTTCAAGAAGGGAATATAAAAGATGCATATGAAAGAAATGCACTGTACTCAGAAACATGATTTTCAGCAAATCTTCCATTCTTATGACCATTTCTGTATTTTTAAATAATGCTAGATTTTATAAAATCATTTTCAGAAACAATCTGATGGGAAAGATTTTTTTTGTTTGTTTTTCATATTCAAGCAGGAATGGTGCTTTCCTCCCACAGAACATAATCATTCATTATCTTCACAATACTCGTATACATAACAAATTTAATTGGGCCCATTGCATAGATGAAGAAAGTAAAACATTAAAGACATAACTAGATCAGGCTCAGGTGTAGTTCCCTAGTTTATGAAATAAATATTTGGGAAAAAGCTTCTTTGATGTGACATATTATCATATGAGACTGTTTTGACAGGAAAGGAAACACATCTATTTCAAATCATTGCTACCATCAAACCTACTAGAAATGTTTCATCAGCAGTGAAAAAAAATGTATTTTTTTTTCTTTAATTTTTATTGTTGGTTGTTCAAAACATTACATAGTTCTTGACAAATTATATTTCACACTTTGATTCAAGTGGGTTATGAACTCCCATTTTTACCCCGGATACAGATTGCAGCATCACATCAGTTACACATCCACTGTTTTACATATTGCTATACTAGTGTCTGTTGTATTCTGCTGCCTTTCCTATCCTCTACTATCCCCCATCCCCTCCCCTCCCATCTTCTCTCTCTACCCCATCAACTGTTTCTCCCCCTTAAGTTATAGAACTAGGGAATTTTGAGCTGAAAGGGACCACAGGGATGATGTAATCTATCTCCTTGTTTCTCAGATGAGGAAACCTATTGCCAAAGAAGTGATACAAATTACTCAAGGTGATCTGTGTAGATTTACAACAACATCCAAGTCTTCTTACTCCAAGTTCATTGCTTATTCACTCCTATTCTGCCCTTTGTATTCCCGAGAATGTTTAAAATTAAAACGAAATTTAGACCCTGAAATGTCCTAACAGATCCTTTTATCCAGTCATCTATCTGTCATCTCCTCAATGTAAGGTTTGCTTTCATACTTCAAATTTGTATGTGTCCCTGCCTAGAAATGTCTATTTTTTCTTCTCCATCTAAAAAAGTCCCTTTTGTTCTCAGATGACCTCCATGTATGTGAGTTTTGCATTCTTCACCAACTCCATCTATCTGTGACTTGTTATCCTCTCTCTGTCTCTTATAATGGTTTACAGTGTGGTAAATCACTTGTGTGCTCATACTTCTAGCAGACCATGAGCAAATTTAAGAACCATGCCCACATTGGTTGAAACTTTGTAGGTTGCAAACAAAGGAAATATATTCAAACATAATCAACAAAAATGTTTTGTTTTGTTTTGCTTTGAGATCTGAGGTTATCTCTCATAGTACAGGCAGGAATGCAGTCCATTCTCAGTAATGAATTGAGTACAGGACTGGAGCATGACAAGGAACCCAAGATTTCTCTCTTTTTCTTTCATTACTGGTTTCTCTCTCCCCCCACCCCCTGCATCTGCTTCACTTCTTGTTTCTACCACAGAGCTGCTGTCTCTATTTCCCAGTCCAACATGTTGAAAATGGGCTGATAGCTCTCTAGTTGATGTGATCTCCATTTAAGAATACACCAGGTAGAATTGGATTCTCTTAGTCTCAAATACAATTACAGGGAAAACTTGCCCTATCCAGGGAAGGTGCTCACTTCTCTACCAGTCAACTGTGACCAGGGTACACAATCGTATCAGCATGGCTGATGTCACTGTAACTTTAGAGATGGCAAAGAAGCAAGTCTCCAGAAAAGGGACCAGAGCAAAGACTGGGCAGACCAAACCAGATTTCTAACAGTACCATACTCATCAGTGTATTCCTGTTTCCCCTTAAATAACACACACACTACCAACACTCTGATGAACCTAGAACTTGAAGCCATACTACACCAAGTGTTTTGAATGAGTTACTTTAAATATTTTACATGAACTTATGGTTTTATATATTAGTAAGCTCAAAATTGCAGAGAATGACTCATTGTTCCACGAATAGTTAGTACCAAGGGTGAATCCAGATCTCTATAATATTAGTCTCAGTCTTTCCTTTACATGTTTAAGTATTTATTTTGTACCAGGTATCTCACCAAGTGCTTTACCAATATTATCTCAACCAATCCTCATTAAAATAATATGGGGAGTACTATTATTATGCAAAACTTCTGAGAATTTGAAATTAAATAACATATGTATCAGAGGCAGGACTCAAAGCCATGTCTATATTACTAGAAAGTTCTAAACCACCACTGCCCAATAAAATAAAATCTGAGCTACTTATGTGATTTTCATACTTTATTTTATTCACATTTTTAAAAGTAAACAAGTGAATTTTCATTTTAAGGGTACAGTTTCTTTAATCCAATAAATGTAAAATATTATTTCAGCATGCATTCAATATAAAAATTATTATATCACATTAGTTTCTTTGAATTAAGTATTTGCTTATAGCACATCTCAATTTAAACAAGTCACATTTCAAGTTCTTATTTATTTATTTATTTTTAATTTTTTATTGTTGGTTATTCAAAACATTACATAGTTCTTTTTTTTAAATTTTTTATTGTTGGCTGTTCAAAACATTACATAGTTCTTGATATATCATATTTCACCCTTTGATTCAAGTGGGTTATGAGCTCCCATTTTTACCCCATATACAGATTGCAGAATCACATCAGTTACACATCCATTGATTTACATATTGCCATACTAGTGTCTGTTGTGTTCTGCTGCCTTTCCTATCCTCTACTATCCCCCCTCCCCTCCCCTCCCCTCTTCTCTCTCTGCCCCCTCTACTGTCATTCATTTGTCCCCCTTGTATTATTTTTCCCTTTCCCCTCACTTCCTCTTGTATGTACTTTTGTATAACCCTGAGGGTCTCCTTCCATTTCCATGCAATTTCCCTTCTCTCTCACTTTCCCTCCCACCTCTCATCCCTGTTTAATGTTAATCTTCTTCTCATGCTCTTCAACCCTACTCTGTTCTTAGTTACTCTCCTTATATCAAAGAAGACATTTGGCATTTGTTTTTTAGGGATAGGCTAGTTTCACTTAGCATAATCTGCTCTAATGCCATCCATTTCCCTGCAAATTCTATGATTTTGTCATTTTTTAATGCAGAGTAACACTCCATTGTGTATAAATGCCACTTTTTTTTATCCATTCGTCTATTGAAGGGCATCTAGGTTGGTTCCACAGTCTTGCTATTGTGAATTGTGCTGCTATGAACATCGATGTAGCAGTGTCCCTGCAGCATGCTCTTTTTAGGTCTTTAGGGAATAGACCGAGAAGGGGAATAGCTGGGTCAAATGGTGGCTCCATTCCTAGCTTTCCAAGAAATCTCCATACTGCTTTCCAAATTGGCTGCACCAATTTGCAGTCCCACCAGCAATGTACAAGTGTATCCTTTTCCCCACATCCTCGCCAGCACTTGTTGTTGTTTGACTTCATAATGGCTGCCAATCTTACTGGAGTGAGATGGTATCTTAGGGTGGTTTTGATTTGCATTTCTCTGACTGCTAGAGATGGTGAGCATTTTTTCATGTACTTGTTGATTGATTGTATGTCCTCCTCTGAGAAGTGTCTGTTCAGGTCCTTGGCCCATTTGTTGATTGGGTTGTTTGTTCTCTTATTGTCTAATTTTTTGAGTTCTTTGTATACTCTGGATATTAGGGCTCTATCTGAAGTGTGAGGAGTAAAGATTTGTTCCCAGGATGTAGGCTCCCTATTTACCTCTCTTATTGTTTCCTTTGCTGAGAAAAAACTTTTTAGTTTGAGTAAGTCCCATTTGTTGATTCTAGTTATTAACTTTTGTGCTATGGGTGTCCTATTGAGGAATTTGGAGCCCGACCCCACAGTATGTAGATCGTAGCCAACTTTTTCTTCTATCAGATGCCGTGTCTCTGATTTGATATCAAGCTCCTTGATCCATTTTGAATTCACTTTTGTGCATGGCGAGAGAAAGGGATTCAGTTTCATTTTGTTGCATATGGATTTCCAGTTTTCCCAGCACCATTTGTTGAAGATGCTATCCTTCCTCCATTGCATGCTTTTAGCCCCTTTATCAAATATAAGATAGTTGTAGTTTTGTGGATTGGTTTCTGTGTCCTCTATTCTGTACCATTGGTCCACCCACCTGTTTTGGTACCAGTACCATGCTGTTTTTGTTACTATTGCTCTGTAGTATAGTTTGAAGTCTGGTATCGCTATACCGCCTGATTCACACTTCCTGCTTAGCATTGTTTTTGCTATTCTGGGTCTTTTATTTTTCCATATGAATTTCATGATTGCTTTCTCTATTTCTACAAGAAATGCCGTTGGGATTTTGATTGGCATTGCATTAAACCTATAGAGAACTTTTGGTAATATCGCCATTTTGATGATGTTAGTTCTGCCTATCCATGAACAGGGTATATTTTTCCATCTTCTAAGATCTTCTTCTATTTCTCTCTTTAGGGTTCTGTAGTTTTCATTGTATAAGTCTTTCACCTCTTTTGTTAGGTTGATTCCCAAGTATTTTATTTTTTTTGAAGATATTGTGAATGGAGTGGTTGTCCTCATTTCCATTTCAGAGGATTTGTCGCTGATATACAGGAATGCCTTTGATTTATGCGTGTTGATTTTATATCCTGCCACTTTGCTGAATTCATTTATTAGCTCTAATAGTTTCTTTGTAGACCCTTTTGGGTCTGCTAGGTATAGAATCATGTCATCAGCAAATAGTGATAATTTAAGTTCTTGTTTTCCTATTTTGATGCCTTTAATTTCTTTCGTCTGTCTAATTGCTCTGGCCAGTGTTTCGAGAACTATGTTGAACAGAAGTGGTGAGAGAGGGCATCCCTGTCTTGTTCCAGATTTTAGAGGGAATGCCTTCAATTTTTCTCCATTCAGAATGATGCTAGCCTGAGGCTTAGCATAGATTGCTTTTACAATATTGAGGTATGTTCCTGTTATCCCTAGTTTTTCTAGAGTTTTGAACATAAAGGGATGCTGTACTTTGTCAAATGCTTTTTCTGCATCTATCGAGATGATCATTTGGTTCTTATTTTTAAGTCTATTGATGTGGTGAATAACATTTATTGATTTCCGTATATTGAACCAGCCTTGCATCCCAGGGATGAATCCTACTTGATCATGGTGCACAATTTTTTTGATATGTTTTTGTATCCGATTCGCCAGAATTTTATTGAGGATTTTTGCATCTAGGTTCATTAGAGATATTGGTCTGTAGTTTTCTTTCTTTGAAGTGTCTTTGTCTGGTTTCGGTATCAGGGTGATGTTGGCCTCGTAGAATGAATTTGGAAGTTCTCCCTCTTTTTCTATTTCCTGAAGTAGCTTGAAAAGTATTGGTATTAGTTCCTCTTTAAAGGTTTTGTAAAACTCTGCTGTATACCCATCCGGTCCTGGGCTTTTCTTAGTTGGTAGTCTTTTGATGGTTTCTTCTATTTCCTCAATTGATATTGGTCTGTTTAGGTTGTCTATATCCTCCTGACTCAATCTGGGCAGATCATATGACTTAAGAAATTTATCTATGCCTTCACTATCTTCTAATTTATTGGAGTATAAGGATTCAAAATAATTTTTGATTATCTTCTGTATTTCTGAAGTGTCTGTTGTGATATTGCCTTTTTCATCCCGTATGCTAGTAATTTGAGTTCTCTCTCTTCTTCTCTTTGCTAGCATGGCTAAGGGTCTGTCGATTTTGTTTATTTTTTCAAAGAACCAACTTTTAGTTTTGTCAATTTTTTCAATTGTTTCTTTTGTTTCGATTTCATTAATTTCAGCTCTGATTTTCATTATTTCTTGCCTTCTACTTCTTTTGCTGTTGTTTTGCTCTTCTTTTTCTAGGATTTTGAGATGAAGCATGAGATCATTTATTTGTTGGTTTTTTCTTTTTTTAAGGAATGAACTCCACGCAATGAATTTTCGTCTTAGAACTGCTTTCAATGTGTCCCATAGATTCCTATATGTTGTGTCTGTGTTTTCATTTATCTCTAAGAATTTTTTAATTTCCTCCTTGATGTCTTCTATAACCCATTGATCATTCAGTAACCTATTGTTCATTCTCCAAGTGATGTATGCTTTTTCCTTCCTTCTTTTATCGTTGATTTTCAGTTTCATTCCATTATGATCAGATAAGATGCATGGTATTATCTCTACTCCTTTATATTGTCTAAGAGTTGCCCTGTGACATAATATGTGATCTATTTTTGAGAAGGATCCATGTGCTGCTGAGAAAAAAGTGTAACTGATTGATGAAGGTAGTATATTCTATATATGTCAATTAAGTCTAGGTTATTAATTGTGTTATTGAGTTCTATAGTTTCCTTATTCAACTTTTGTTTGGAAGATCTGTCCATTGGTGAGAGAGGTGTGTTGAAGTCTCCCATGATTATTGTATGGTGGTCTATTAGACTCTTGAACTTGAGAAGAGTTTGTTTGATGAACATAGCTGCACCATTGTTATGGGCATATATTTCAAGTTCTTAATAGCCCCATCTGGCTGGTAGCTATCCTATTGAACAATGCATTTCTGAATGATTTCATTCCGCTGCCCATCAAAACTAGTTTAAAACATAAGTTTTGATGTTACATTGGAAAAAAATTATTAATCATACTTTATTATATGTAGCCCTTCCCTGATAGTACATCTAATATTTCACAGCCCGGTCCAAGGAAGTTCTGACTTGTAAACTCTTGACTTCACCTCCAGTGAACTACTTTCAATGCTACAATAGGCATGATGAAGGTCACCTGAAACAAGCCCAAGCTAGACAGTTTTCAGCCCTTACAGTAAGAGCACTCATCCCATGAGAAGCTGCATGAAGTGTGGCCTATGCTCGGTGCCATACCCAAGGAGTCAGTTAAGATATTAAAAACCACAGGTAATTCAAAACACTTTCTTTGGGGTACTGCTCTCAAAGTGCTCCTTTCACCAGATAACAGGATATTTTAACTCAGATGGCTTTCTAAGTTTGGGTGCAGACTATTAGCATGAATGTTGTGACCCATTTAGAGGAAGGGGGAAGGGCCCAGTGCTAAGCATATGTTGAGCATCCATCTCTGCCTCATTTCTCAGGCTCTGGGCAGCAATTAACATCACCAGCTGATGATGCTAGTCCTCTTTTCAACACCATTTTCAACACTGGGAAACACTCTACATAATGAGAAGAATCAGGAAGATTGTTGAGAAGCCTTCTAATATTACGAATACATAAGGTGAAAAGTGAGGAAAGATAATTATGTGATCCACATCTATGAATAATGAAAAATAACCAGTTCATAAATTCCATGAGCTCACACCTCTGCATTATCTGATTGCTATAATGTCTTAAATATGTAATTTATTAATATAAATATGAGTGCTTTGTGTTATTGATGAGAAAATTTAAGAGAGATTGGAAGCAATTCTAAAATTTAAAAATTTAAGAATTAAGTACCATATCTGTTATTGACCTACCTTTTGGAGTCATTATGTTCTTATAACCTCTCTTATACATATTCCCATAATATAATCAAGCATTTAGAACAACCTGCACTTAAATATGTTAATAAGAAGATATATTAAAATGGTACATTTGCATCACATTCTTTCTAATATCCATAATATATTTCGTTCTATGTAGAGTAGCACTCATTTGCAAATTCAACATATTAATCATAAAGACATTTGTTTTTCCGATCTGTTAAGTTTTTGTCACATACTTTTGTCACTGACCACATTATAGAACAAATGAGAAGAATTTAAAAGAATAAAGACAGGATCTGCCTTGAAGAAATATATAATTTAAATTCTTCCTTGAGGAAATAACATAATTAATGCATGACTTCACTAGTTGCCAAAGAAAGTAGGAGAGAGACTAACAGAAAGAACTGTGCTAATTGATTGATAGAGGAGGATAATAAATCTGAGAGAGCTATGGGTGAGGTCTAAGGCCTAGCAAAGTATGGGAAATATTTTTAAAAATAATATTGGGCATAAAATTTAAAAGGAAAACTATTGTATAACATGAAGAGATTTCATATCAAAGGGAGACCTGAACTCCCTTGTTCATTGCAGTACCATTCACAATAGCCAAGAGATGGAATCAACTGAGGTGTCCATAATCAGTTAAATGAATAAAGAAAATGTAGTCTATCTACATAATGGAATATTATATAGTCATAAAATTGGACAAAATCCTGTCACTGGAGGCAACACGGGTAGACCTGGAATTCTTGTTAGTGAAATAAGCCATGCACAGAAAACAAACACCATCTGGCTTCATTTGTATCAACAATCTAAAAAAGCTATCAAAGAAGTAAAGAAAGAATAGTGGGTAGGTGGAGGGGAGAGACATTGGTTAATGCTACAAAATTATAGTCAGGAAGAATAAGTTCTGGTGTTCTATTAGGCAGAAGGATGATTATATTAAATTATACTATATCATATGCTTCAAAGGAGAGAATTGTGAATGTTCTCATCACAGAAAATGATAACTCTTTTAGTAGGTGAACAAACTAAATATCCTTGCTTTATCAATATGCAATGTATCTGTGGACTGAAATATCACACTATCCCCTATGTACAACTATTATCTGCCAATATAAAAATGTTTTAAAAATTAGGTTACAGGGAAAGTAATTGAATTTTAAGTGTTTAAAATCGATAAAAAGGGATGAGAATCTTCAAAACAGCTTTGAGAAACTGGAACCTTTGTAAACCTTGAATTAATTTTTCTTAGTATAACAATAGATTTGGGAAATGATGAGGATATTCATGAGAAGGCAGTGAAAAATATCAACATAGACACTGGGGATAGAAGGTCTTGGGTATTATTTAAGCTACGATGTTTGAGTGTAAAAACTGACTAAAGTCTGAAAAAGCAAGAAGAAGAATGAAAAAATAGAAGTGTAAAGACATGATTGAGGCAAGGCAGAAAGAAATCTACAAAAATAGAACAATATTTTGGCGAAACAAATGTGAAAAGTTACTCCAGGGCATGGTGACTTCATTTAAAAAAAATTGCTAATGATACTCTTCACTCTTTTTTATAGGAATCAGAACAGACTCACATAAAAATGATCTGCTTCTGGAATGTGAACAAATGATAGCATTTCCTATGTTCAGCCTTTTGTTGAGGGCAGGTAGGAGGTGGGAATGGGGAGGGATGAAAGGAAGAGAGGGAGATAGAAAGCTGTTCTGGCCTATTCTGTTTGCTGTTATACTCACTTAAAATATAATTGAATTTTTATTTTGTTTTTATTAGTGCATTATAATTATACATAATAATGAGGTTCATTGTGACATATTTGTGTATGCACATTGCATAATTTTCTTTATTCATTCCTGAGCACTTTCCCTTTCTCTCTCCTTCTCCCTCCCTCAATCCCCTTCTACTCTACTGGTCTTCCTTCTATTTATGTATTTTTTAATTGGTGTATTTTAATTGTACATAAAAATAAAATTCATTGTGACCTATTCATGTATTGCACATAGCACAGTTTGGTCAATTTCATTCTTCAGTAATTATTCTTTCTTTCCCCACTTCCCTCCCCCACAATCTCTACTCTAAAGGTACTCCCTTCTATTTTTGTAGGACCCCCTCCACCTATTTTTTTATTTCTTCTGTTTTTCCCTCTCCAGCTTCCACATATGTGATAATTTTTTACTAAGTCTGGCTTATTTCACTTATTTCATTATTGTTCTTGAGTTCAATTTATTTATCAGCAAATGACACAATTCCATTCTTCTTTATGACTGAGTAGAATTCTATTGTGTTTTTACATCTTATTTTCTTCATTTTCTGTATCCATTTATCTGTTGGTGGACATCCAGGTTGATTTCATAACTTGGCTTTTGTGAATTGTGCTTCTATAAATATTGGAATTCATGTAATGCTGCAGTATGCTTATTTCAGTTCTTTTTGATAAATATTGAAGAGTGAAATACTTGGGTCATATGATGGTCCTATTCCTAGTGTTTTGAGGAATCTCCATACTGATTTACATAGTAGTTGTATTGTACTAATTTGCAGTCCCACCAACAATATATAAATATCTTTCTCTCCACATCCTCAACAACATTTATTATTATTTGTCTTATTTATTTTCTTGATGATTTCCAAACTAACAGGGGTGAGATAAAATCTCAGTGTAGTTTCAATTTGCATATCCCTGATTGCTAAGGATGTTGAACATTTTTTCCTTGTATTTGTTGACCATTTACATTTATTCTTTTGAGAAATTTCTATTTACTCTATTTTGCCACTTAATGATTGGGTTTTATGTTTTATGGTGTTCATTCTTTACAGATCTGGATATTAATTCTCTGTCAGAAGAGTAGCTGGCAAAGATTTTCTCCTATTGTAGGCTCTCCCTTGATGCTCTTCATTGTTTCCTTGTTGTGCATAAACTTTTTAATTTGATGCTAGTGATTTTGGAATTAGTGTTTTCATGCCTTCCTAAGGCTTTCAGATATAACATTAGATTATTTATCCCTATATCTGCTTGGGTCATATGGTGGTCCTATTCCTAGTGTTTGGAGGAATCTCCATACTTATTTACATAGTAGTAATATCTCAAAGACTCTGATGTGTTGTATCTCTGTTCTTGATTATTTCTAAGAATATTTTTTGCTTCTTGCCTGAATTTTTTGGATACATTCATCATTCAAATTATTATTCAATTTATTATTCAATATTATTCAATTTCTGGTTGTTAAAATAGTTTCTTACTCTTGGTTTCTAACTTCATTCCATCATGATGATAAAAGATGCAATGAATTATCTCAATATTTTTGTATTTGTGGAGACTTGCTTTGTGTCCTAAAATATGTTCTATTTTGGAGAAGACTCACTCCATGAGCAGCTGAGAAGAAAATTAATTCAGTTGTCAATGGATAAAATATTCTATAGATGTCTTTTAGATCCATTCGATGAGTAGTATTTTTTTAAGTTTGAAGAGTCCTTATTTGGTTTATGTCTGGATGATCTATAGATACATAAAAGAGGTCTGTTGAAATAACCCAGATTAACTATATTGGAATCTACCTGAATAAGATGAATATAATTTGTTTTGTTGTTGTTGTTGTTGTTTTGTTTTGTTTTTGTAAGTAGATATACACCATTAGGGGCATAAATATTTACAATCATTATATATTCTTGTTGGATAGTTGCCTTTACCAGTATGAAGTGACATTTTTTGTTTCTTCTGATTTTTTGGCTTGAAGCCCACTTTGTCAGATGTGAGAGTAGCTATTCCTGCTTGCTTTCAGTCACCAATGGCATGGAATATGTTTATCCATTTTTTCACCTTCATCCTGTAGATGACTTTGCCTATTAGGTGAGTTCTATCTAAACAACATATTGTTGCATCTTATATTTTAATAAACTTTGCCAGTTTACATCTTTTAATTGGAGAGTTTAGACTTTTAACATATTTTTGTATTTAAATGCAAATATATATTTGATTACACCAATCATCAAACACAAACAATTAATGCACAAAGTGTTGGGTGTGCTTGAGCACCCCAACTAACATTTAATGCCTACTAATTAAACATTGCAAGCAAATCACAGAATCCTAGGGCAATTAAACACAACAAACAAATCATACAATCTTAGGTCAATGTTGAGCCCCAAAGTACTTCTAATGCCACATGACTTCTCTTAGCCAAAGAGCAGAAATTGTCATTGTCCAGTGGTTCTCTCCAGCCAAAGGTTGAATGTCAAGGAATGATGGAGTTGATCTGGGTACAGACTGAAAAGAGGCCAATCTCACTGATGTCCTCAGAGCAAAATGGAGATCTTTAACATTTGCTATTATTTTTTACTGCACTTCTAATTTATTGCTAATGTTTAATTTAGTCCTGAGACTCTTTTAGTTGGCTACTCTTCTAATGAGATTCATCCACTTCCTGAGTCTGAAGTTTGTTTTTTTAATTTCATCTCCATGTAATATTTCCTCAAGTACTTTCTATAGTGTTAGCTTAATTATGAAACATTCTTTTAGTATATTCTTAGCTTGGAAGGTTTTTATTTCTTATTCAGTTCTGAAGGATACTTTGCTGGGTATAGCAATTTTGTTTGACATTTTTTTTTCAGGGATTGATATACATTATTCCAAATCCTCCTGGCTTTAGAGTCTCTGCTGAGAAATCAGAGATAATTCTGATTGGCTTACATCTAAGTGTGACCAGCAGTTTTCTCTTGAGTCTTTTAATTTGTCTTTTATTGAGTCCTTTATTTTGTCCTCATTCTGTATATTAAACATTTTCATTATAATGTGTCTTGGAGAGCATCCTTTTAAAACTTGTTTATTTGTGATTCTAAATGCTCCTATACCTGTATTCCCTTCTCATTTCCAAGATTTGGAAAATTTGGGGATAATTTTTGAAAAGGTTTCAAATGCCATTTAACTGAAAAGTTATGCATGCCCTTTGTTTGTATCTAAGTGCCTTCTTTAATACTAATAGTTCTCAAATTTGTTCTTTTAATGTTGACCTAGATTTCCTGGAATAATCTGGTTATGGTCTCTTTTCATGTTTTCTTTTTTGTTGTTTTCAAAATTATAAATCTTGTCTTTGAGGTCTCAAAATCTACCTTCTATGTGTTCCAATATTTTGGTGATGTTTCAACTGAATCTTTAATTTGATTATTGTGTCTTTCATTTTTAGAATTTTTGTTAGTTTATTTTTCAGAATTTCTATCTCTTAATTTAAATGCTCTTTCACTTTCTGTGGTTTTTTAGTTTGTTCCTTGCATTTTCTTTTACTTTATTAATAATTTTAACCATCAACTTTCTAAATTCTTTATCCAGTATTTCTTCACTGTGGTGTCTATGGGGTCATACATTGAAGTGTGGTGAGCTCTTAGGGTATTTTGCTTTTTCATATTGCAAGCATTTATGCCCATATTCTGGTATTATTATCTCTTCCATTGTTTCACAAGAAATATTTTTAGTGAGCAGTTACTTTTTTTACTAAGTGCCCCAGGCTGGGCAAATATCTAAGTGTCAATATTTCCATTCAGTGTAAACACACTGATATGTTCAGTATTTAATACTGTTTTGAGAGTCTATACTAATCTCCAGTAACTGCCATCACATCAGAACAAAGAAATAAAATAATAAATCTTTAAAAACTTGTTGAAAGTGTTCTCCATAAGTCATCTAATCCAAATAGAAAATGGGAGTAATATTCTTGAATATGTTGAGAAATTAGGTATTAAATTAAAGTTACTGTTTGTTTTAGTCAGCTTTTTCACGGCTGCGACTAAAGGACACAACCAGCACAACTGTAGGGGAAGAAAAGTTTATTTGGGGGAATCACAGTTTCAGAGGTTTAAGCCCAGGCTCTCTTCCTCGGGGCTCAATGTGAGGCAGGACATCATAGTGAAAGATTGTAGTGTAGGAAAGCAGCTCATATGATGATCAGAAGCAGAAAGAGAGAAATCTTCACTTTCCAAATACAAAGCCATACCTCCAATGCCCTACCTTCTCCAGCCACACCCAACTGGCCTTTAATTAATCCCATCAGGTTTAATTCACTGATTGGGTTAAGGCTCTGATAACCCACTCATTTCCCCTGTAAAACTTCTTTCATTATCTCACACATGAGCCTTGGGAAACACCTCACATCCAATCCATAACATTCCACTCCTGATCCCCAGAAGCTCATGAACATTTCACAATACTAAATACAGTTAGTTCATTTTCAATAGTCCCCATAAGTTCAACAGTCACAAAATTGCTCAAAGTTCAAATCCAAAGTCTTCTCTGAGGTTCAAGGCAATCTCACATTGTGAGCTCCTATAAAATTAAAAGCTATTTACAAGTATCCAATATATAATGCTACAAAGCAAACATTTCCATTCAGAAAAATAGGGGCATCAAAAAAGGGGTAGGACCAAAGCAAGACTGAAATCAAGCTGGGCAAACAAGTCCTGTGGTTCTGTATCTGGCATCTAGAGCACATGGCATGGTGGTGTTCTGTCCAAAACACTTGTGTAGTTCTACTCCTGTGGACTTGTTGGTTGCAGCCCAGTGGCCTTTCTGTTGGCTTGTCCCTGCTTGATTCTTATGGATTTCTTAGGACAATGTCCCACGTTACCGGAATTTCTTAAGTGTGGGTGTCTCCGCTGCCCCTTCAGATTTCCCCTCAAATCTCCACGTATCACCCTTTAAGAGGCTGCCTGTAGGGACTCCAACCCTTCTTTACTTTGCCTGGCCTCCAAGGTCTTCCTTTGAAATCTTAATGGAAGCCTTCATGACCTCCTAACTAACTCCAGTATCCTGCATTCCTATAGAAACAGCACCACGTGGTTGACATCAAGGCCTGCTGCCATTTCAAGCAGTAGCCAATCCTTCAGGGACCCTGACTACAGCAGCCTTTGAGTGCCTGGGTAGCTGAACATGTTGATGTGTACCCTACTGATCTCTTTAAGATAAATTTTACTTTTACTTCCTTGAGTCTGAGATGGATCTGATCATGTTATTTCCTCAGATATCATCAAATCATCCTTCTTATTGTCTCTGGGAAAAGTCTTTAGCATTTCTTCAATGGCAGTAATTTCTTTAATTACTGCAACTTTCTTAGCCCCAGTTTTATTCCCACCTTTCAAGTCCAAGTTTTTCAAATATTTCTGTTCTGCTTTCTACTCCTGACTATCACAATAAATTTGGCTAAAACTTCCAACAATACCCATGCCACTACCTGAATGCTATGCTGTCTAGAAATTTCTTCCTCCAGATTGAAAAGTCTAATGCTTTTAAAATCAGCTTCATGGAAAGTCTCAGGACATGGACAAAATGCAGATAACTTGGGGCTAGGGATGTGGCTCAAGCGATAGCACGCTCGCCTGGCATGCATGCGGCCTGGGTTCGATCCTCAGCACCACATACAAAGATGTTGTGTCCGCCGAAAACTAAAAAAAATAAATAAATATTTAAAATTCTTTCTCTCTCTCTCTCTTTAAAGAAAAAATGCAGATAACTTCTCAGAAAGAACATAGCATGAATGGCCTCTAGTCCAATTATCAACAGTGTCTTCTTTTTCGTCTAAACCCTTTTGAGCCCTGTCTTCACTGTCCATGGTCCGATTGGCATTCTGATCTTCTAAGCTTGCACCAGAATTGGCCAGTAAGCTCCACTTACAACAATCTAAAGCGTTTTCAGCTGGCATTGCTACACATCTCAAAATTCCTCCAAACAATTCCAAAAAGGTCCAAAAGCTTCTGAACCACAAGTTCAGTTTAGTCACAGCAATGATCCCATTTCTTGGTACCAATTTCTGTTTTAATCAGCTTTTGCACCGCTGTGACTAAAGGACCCAACCAGCACATTGCAGGGGAAGAAAAGTTTATTTGGGGGTCACAGTTTCAGAGGGTTCAGTCCAAAGATAGCAGGCTCCATTCCTCGGGGATCAAGGTGAAGCAGGACATCATGGTGGAAGATTGTGGTGGAGGGAAGCAGCACACATGATGCTCAGAAAGCAGAAGGAGAGATTTTTACTTTCCAAATACAAAAGCCACACCCTTAATGCTCCATCTCCTCCAGCCACAACCTACTTGCCTTTAACTAATCTCATAAGGTGATTAATTCACTGATTGGGTTAAGGCTCTCATAACCCAATCATTTCTCCTCTAAACTTTCTTGCAATGTCTCACATGTGAGCTTCTGGGGGACCCTTCACATCCAAATCATGGCATTGTTAAATTATATAGAGTTTTCAAGGGGTAAAAAGAGATAATGACAGAAAAAGAAGAGAAAAAGAAAAATGGGGAAATAGAGACAGGACCAGGTAATGTGAAAGGAAAATGAGAGATAAAGAAGAGGGAAAATAAACACAAGAAGGACAAAAAGGAAGAATGAAAAACTTCATTTAATGCTTTAATAAAACAGAAGAAATGCATCAAATAGGGTTGATGAATAAATGTCAGGTAATAAGGAAAAATGTATCAATATGGAAAAACATATCCAAATGATCAAAACTGATATTAGCAAGAAATGTTATTCCATGCCAAGCTCTCTGAGGTTGGGAGATTTCACATTGGGTTTTCTCAATTTGGATTTCATCAGATGAGAAGTTTAAAAAGTCCCACAGTTCCTTGGATTTACCTCTAAGTTTCTCTGGTGTGATGGTAGAGATCTCACCAGCACATATTGGATACAATTCTACGAGGTCCCTTTCTGTTCTTTGGTGGGTCCAGGCAGCTAATAGCTTAATGGTGCATCAGTAAAGACATCCCTATTTACCTTTGGCTTAGCACCCAGGTCTCTCCCTGATTGGAAATGTAGTCTGTGTGCCTTCCTGTAGTAATGTTTCCTGTACCCAGAGTTTTAAAATCTGGTGTGATATCCCCTATGTAGAATTTGGGATGTGGAGAATTTGGCAGGCTAAGGCAGAGGAGCAGTGGTCCAGCTGTACTGGCATTAGGTGGTCTTTGGGAAGGAAGTTCAGGGCTGCTGTCCCCACAGGTGCATGAGGGTCACTCGACATGTGTCTGGGCATACTGGATAGTGTTTGATGTCTATGGAATGCTATTCAGTAGGACCTCTCTGTAGGGTGAACTGTGCTACCAATGTGAGAGGGGCTCCACCACTTGCAGAGGATTCTGGTGGTTTTTGGATTCTCCCAAGAAGAGCCTTCTGTGAGCCAATTACTGAATGTGCTCTCCAACTACTGGTGACTATGGGACCAATGATTGTGGACCCTCTGAGAAGTGTGAAGTGCTTCTGGGTCACAAGAACCTCTGTCCAGGTTGCTTCCATTCTTTTCTTCTGCCAGCCACAAGCCCATGTTGCTGCAAATTCAGTGCTCACATTGGCCATAGGCCACTTCTGTTGAGTATAGAAGTGCTGAGCATAGGGCTGTTGCTGGTTACTGTATATAACTGAGCCCCCTGCCCACCACTGGGTCTTGATGTCAGCAGCCTGTGTCTGGACATTTGTTGACTATCTGTGACCATGAGGTCCATGTGTGCAAGCCCTCCGTGGGGACCTGGTACTGCTGGGGCACGTTGCTGCTGGTCATTGCTAATGATGGGCACTAGTGTGCCACTGGGACAAAGTGCCAGCTGGCTCACTTCCACCTGCACTGTGCAGCCAGAAGCTGTGAGGCAAGTAGTGCCACGGGGGCATGAGTGCCTCTGCCCTTTTGATGTGGTTTCTGTGGCTCAATCTCAGCTACTAGACTATGTTGGCCAGCCTGAGCCCACAGACACTCTTCAGGAGCCAGCAACTGTGTGCCTGCTTCCATTTGCCATATAACACCAGGCATGGGACTTCTGCTGGCTTATTCACTTGTGAGGCTTTTGCCTACCATCTGAAGATTTTGTCAACAGACCCACATCTGTGGGGGTAGTTCTGCAGAAAGTTGGGGTCCTGATGCAGTGGCCTGAAATTTGAGGGTCTTGCTGCTTTTTTGCAGAGCCTAGCTCCCTGAGAGTGACTTGCTCTCAGATAAGCTCCATCCCATTCCCAATATTTGCAGTGAGGAGAAGGGGTTTTCTCAGCAACCTTCAGCTAGGAGCAATCCCTCTACATGCATTACTGGAACAGTAATAAGAATTTCCTATAGTATTATTGGTTATGACTATAAGTCTGAAGAAGTTGCATAGATTTAATTTCTTCTAGGGAGGCTGGATAATGTATGATCTCTATATGATGACTGCCTGGCACAGTTTTCTGTCAACAGTTTGAGATATTTTATGTACTTCTCCTTTACTGTCTTTACTCTTCCTGTTCTAGTTTAACTCAGTCTTCCTTTTCTACTATTGTTTGGTTGATTTTTGTTGTTGTTGTTGTTGTTGTTGTTTTGGTACTGAAGATTGAGCTATATTCCCCAACCTTTTTAATTTTGATTTTGAGACAGTGTGTCACTAGGTTTCTCAAGGCCTCAGAGCTACATGGAGTCACTGGAATTACAGGTGTGCACCACCACCACTGGCTCTGCTGTTCTTAACGAAGTAAGCTTGTGAGATTTGCTTCTTTGTTTTTCTTTCTTTGTTACCCATGCGTGGGTCAGGATTCAATGTTTACAAATTCTTTCCTGATTTTTTTGCTCCAGTAACCAGTTTCTGAGTCCCTCCAAGTCTCAGCTATCCAATATTTTGTTTTATAGTACTCTATCTACCACCCACCTTCCTGCTCAGCTGTTGATTCATTGCTTCGATTACAGTTGTGAAGGAGTCAGGAGTTGCTGTCTAGGTCCACTCCACCATCTTCCCTCCCCAATATTTTTGAGGTTTAAAGAGGCAAAATTACCTAATCCCAAAATGACATTATCACTTCTGTTGTATCTAAGGCAAATTTCATGCCTTCTTGGCTGCTTATCTCTTTTTCTTCCTGTATCATAGAATTCTCTGTCTCTGGAGTGTGTGGTCTAATTCAGCACATGTAGTCCTCTCTCCCCAAAGGAAAAGCTGACTTGACGTTTTGTACCAGAATCACATATTATAAATTTCATCTTTGTAGGAAAGGAACTAACTAAAAATTCCTTCCATGCTTAATGATAAAGATTTATATTACCTAAATACTGCTTTACCTTCTAACCCATTTGCATATTAAATATTTTCTAAGCATATTTCAACCATTTTATGTTAATGTCTTGCTTTCTGTTTCAGTTGTAAACTAACTCAAAAATCTAGTGACTTTAAATGAAAACCATTTATCTAGTTCACAAATCTGTAATTCAGGCAGGACATTATGGGGAAAGCTAGCTTTTGCTCAGAAACCGCAAATTCCTCTCTCAGATTACTGGTGCTTTAGAGATAACCACAAGGAGAAGGTTAGGAAACAACAACAACCAAAATAAAAAACACTGTTTCCTAGACCAGCTAAAGATACCTGTTAGCCCTGGAATTTAATTCCATGAACTTCCAAGATATCATTTGGTATATCTACTACAAATCAAAATAATTCCTACTGATTTGATGTTTATGATGGCAAATTACAGCCAGTCTGACCCTCCCACCATATGCAACTTTGGGAGCAATGCTAGAGAAAAACAGGAACATGTAACTTGGAGACCCACTTTAAAGTTAGACAACACACTTCCAAGGAATGGACAATAACATGTTTTCTACTGAACAGCATCTGTGAGAGTTGCTTAAAGCTTTGTATATTCCAACTGACACACTGAAGAAAGAGTACAGTCCTTGTTCAGATCTAAGGGGCCATGTGCATATGTTCTTAATTCCATGATCTTAGGCAAGTCCCCTAATCCCTTTGAGTTCTCTTTTATATTAAGCAGGAATAAAAACACTTTTTTCACAGGGTTGTGGTAAGGACTAAATAATATAATAAAAGTCTTCATATCTAATACATGCCAAGTTCTAAACAGAAAATTCTCTTCTCTTTCCTCTGCTTCTGGAATACCATCTTTCAGAAAAATTAAGTGCTTTATACTTTAAATCACTTAATTTTTCTGAATCTCAATAATTCCCTCAGATGAATCTGACCTCCATATATTAAATTATCATTGATAACTATGCAAAAGATCATATAAATATAATACAACATGAAGCATACTAAGTACTCTTCAGACACAAAGATGTTTAAATACAATGAGACCCCATAATCATGTTTTCTAAAAAAGAAGAAAAATCAAAACCTTCTACATTTGCAGACAAATATGAAAAGGAAGACATTGCATGTATATCACTGAGGATTCACAAGAGAGAGAGAATCTTCACCAAAACCCATGATTTTCACTATATAAAATTATTTTGTGGATATGTGCTATACATACAATTTAGTTTGAACAGAATTGTTATGGTTTGCATATTAGGTGTCCTCTGAGAGCTCATGATTAGATTTTGAGAGCTGTGACCTAATAATTCATAATATCTGCCAAAAAAGAATCCATCCGTTAGATGGATTAATAATTTGGAAGGACTACTGTACTGATCATAACTGTAGGAATTTCAGGTATGATTGGAGGAAGTTGGTCATTGGGGAGCATGCCTTTGAAGGTAATATTTTGTCCTTAGCTCCTCCTGCTCTTTCTGCTCCTATCTACTATAAGATGGACAGCTTTCCTCTACCATGCCCTCCTGCCATGATGTTTTGTTTTATCTCAGGCCCAGAATGATAGAGTCAGCTGACTGTGGACCTCTGAAACTAGCCCAAAATAAACTTTTGCTCCTCTACATTGTTCTTATCAACTATTCTGGTCACAGCAAAGAAAAGCTGACTTACATAAGAATGCTGATAAATAAGGCAATTTTGGACACGTTTTTTAAACCTCTATTTACCTAAAAGTCTATGGAGAACTTAATTAAATTCAACAATGAAATCACTAAGGAAATACTCATTAAGCTTTGAAGTGTACCATTTTTTTTCTCTGGGCTTATTCAAATGAACTTTTTCCATGTCATTGCATCAGTACCCTTTTATGAAATGAAACCAGCAAACAGAAACATGTTGGCAGCTTTTACACATGCTGATTCCAATGCATGAAGAGTGGCAAGTTCATAATATCTGCCAAAAAAGAAACTTGCCTGGAGATACTGACTGGCCTGAGTTTAAACCCTTTGAAATAATAGAAGCAAATTTCAGCTTTAGATGACAGCTTACTGAATTCAGATTCTCTTTGACCAGAATCCCAGTTCAAGCCACATCCTTAATCTAGTGCTCTAGAGAAGGTAAATACCCTGGTATCATTCAAGTGTGAATTATTTGCTATCTTGTATTCTAAGATCTTGATATCTTCTTAAATCCATCTCAACATCAGAAAGCTTTCTATGATTTTAAAAAGTATGGGTTTGTGGTTTGGGGATTCTCTAGAACATTCCATTATTATTTTAGTTATTTTCTTATTTGAGTCATTGTAAATTGGCAGCTGGCCCAAGAGACCATTACCAGATTTATAAGAATCAATTAGTATTCTATTAGCAAAGATTAGGTCCAGGTAAACAGAAAGGATCAGGTCAAATTTTATCTGAAAAGAGACCTGAAATGTATTTCTATTTCACAAGATTGACATAATAATCAGACAAGAAAATATTTTTGAAAGCACTTTATAAACTATAGGCAAGGATATAGGAAACAGATCAAACTCATTACACTGAAGAACTCTGGGAAGTCAGCATAAAACCTGGAAACAAGAATGCTAAAGGGAAACCCTCACAGAAAATAGTTCAATCAGGATAAATGATGATCAGAAAAGCAGCCTGGGATCAGAAACTTTTGTTTGAGTTCTCTTTTATATTAAGCAGGAATAAAAACACTTTTTTCACAGGGTTGTGGTAAGGACTAAATAATAACCAGAGCAAGATGACTGGTTATTCTCTGTGTTCAGGATTCTTTCCTCCACAAAAAACAGGACCAAATCGAATAAAGAATAAAGTAGTTCCACAGAAATCTTTGAGGAAGAACTCCAGAATACAATGATGTGGTTAAGGTGTTCCAGAACACAGAATTATATGATGGCCTTATAAAAATGTTAGAAGCAGATAGCACCTACCATCCCATCTCTCAAGAAAAAAACTTTAAGCCAAAAGGGACGTTATCTGGTGGGAAAAGGCTAAGCAGGAGGTCCTCAGCAGTCTCTACCCCAGCCACATATATGTGAAATGTTTGCTACTGAAAAAGTCTTAATTCTCGGTGGTCCCCGAGCCCAGCTTAGAGAGCTGCTGCATTTCCACACTGCTGCATTGTCCTGGATTTAGAGTCCATCTCATATTCTTCCCTCCTAGGCTCCTACTGCACAGTGTCATCTTGACACACCCACTTACCTGGGCTTTTATGAAGCAACTGTATAGCTGCCTTTAACAGGTCAGCTGCTAACCCTGCCAGCATCCTGTGGCCACAGGAAGCAGCTTTGCAGCTAACCCTAAGTGTTGAGATAAACAGAGCTCTCAGGAAGTATCAAGGCTATCCTCCCAACACCAAAAGCCCAGAAACCAGTCAAACAGCCTACTCTGAGTATCTTGGCATGCCAAGGGACCTAAGAAGCAGACAGGAGGATTTGTCAGCCCGCCCACAAACATAAGAAGAAATGGGAATCCCTGCCAATCCACTATGATCCAAGGAAGCAACCAAGCCGCCTTCCTTGAGTGACTTAACCCACCAATGTCCTGAGAAGCAGAAAAATGTACCCACACATTCTCTCTAATGATGAGAGGCAGTTAGGCACCCCTTCCTGAAAAGGTCAACCTCTGGAGGCCTTGTAAAGCTATCTGTACAGCTCTTGGACGAAAGATAGACACTGTTTCCAAGTTCACTACTTCAGTCAGACCTCTCTGTGCCCCTTGGACACTGACCCTATCCTACTAATGGACATTCTGACATACACCCACCTGGGCTCCCCTGTAGTGTCCTCCCGGTGCAACCATCAGAAATTGACAGGCCTCCTGCCTCAGCTATCATGTAAACCACACATGCATGCATGGGCCAGCCAGAGCTGCCTGGCTGCATATAATTCTAAGAAGCTTTGGAAATACCACATCCACAGTGGGTGCAATGTTCCCAGAGCCCCCGTAAACCGGCCTTGCCTAAAAAAGCTACATTTTAGCAAGCAATGCAATTCCACAATTTCTGTAGTATAGGACAATGAAATAACCACAATCATCACAAAGATTGATTACAGCTAAAAAACAAAACAAATCTATATGGAAAGTGCAATAATGCATCCACCTGAAACCAAAGCCAATGTAGCCTACCCAACTGACATCTTAATTAAGACACAGTACTGGGAGAACAATTTTATACTATAAAATCCCACATATAAAATTGATAAAAACTACAAACTTTTCAGACATGGAATATCAACATAGAAACACAAGAAGCATGAAAAAACAAGGTACCATAGCATTTCCAATGAGATAACACAATAATTCTACCAGCAAATACCAAAGAATAGGAAACCAGCTGACTGGACTGATTTTAAAGGAAACAATGTGGTATAGAAGAATACAGAAAGACAATTCAACAAAAATAGGAATAAAATTTATGATCTGAATGAGACATTTAGGAGAGAAATTGAGATTATACAAGAGAAGCAAACAAAAACCTTGAAACTAAAGAACTCAATGAATGAAATAAAAGGTACAATTGAGAGCCTAAATAGCAAACTAAATCAAACACATTTATTTCTGAGCTTGAAAATAGTTCTTTGAAATAGATATACACACACACATAAACACATATATGAATGAAAAAAGCCTGAGACTTATGCTCACTAAGTGAGCAAACATTCTTATTATAAGTGTTCCAGAAAAAAAAGAGAAAGGAAGAGATATAGAAATTCCATTTCACAAAATAATTGCTGAAAGAATTTAAAATTTCAAGAAATATGTGTTAATACAGGCTAGGAAGTTCAAAGGAACACTAATAAAAGTTGACCATAAAAGGTCCTCTATAAGAGATATTATAGCCAAACTGTTAAAAGGACAAGAGAAAGAGATGATTCTAAAAACGACAAGAAAAAGACGTCAGTTCAAATATAAAATTTCTGTTAATCTAATAGATTCTGCAAAGTTTCCTGTAGAAACCTTACAGTCTAGGAGAAAATAGTATGATATATTCAAGGTCCTCAAAAGGAAAAACAAAGCCAACCAGTAATACTATGTATAGCACAGCTATTTTTCAGAAATGAAGGAGAAACAAAATTTATTCTTACCTCACTGACCCTTTAAGATATGCTTAAGGGGTTCTTACACTAGAAACAAAAGGATAAAAACTGTCATCATGAAAACACAGAAAAGTACAAGATTCATTAGTGAAGCATATACCAAAAAGAGAATCATAAAATCAAAAAAACACAATAATATAAAGATACATCAAAAGAGGGAAAGAAAAGATATATAAAACAAGGAGAAAAAAATAACAAAATGGTGGGAATACATCTTTATTAATAATAATTTTGATTTAAATGGATTAAATTTCCCAATTAAAATATTAAAATGACTGCATGGATTAAAAAAATAAGACCCAACAGTTCTGTGCCTACACTAAATTCACTTCAGCAGTAAATTTACAGACTTTAGAAATTGTGCAAATATATGGAAATTAAACAATGTATTGTTGAATGGCCAATGGATAAAGGAAGAAATCAATTTGAGTTTAAAAATTTTTGAAACAAATGAAAGTGGAAAAATGGTGCCAAAATGTAAGGGGATAAAACAAAATAGTTACTGAGAGGGAATTACATAATAATAAATGCTTACATTGAACAAAGAGAATGATTTCAAACAAACAATGTAGTGATGCAACTCTAAGAATAGAAAAGCAAGGACAAATAAATCCAAAATAGAAGGATATAAATAACAAAGATCAGAGCAGAAATAAGTAATTTTTTTAAAAAGCAATATAAAAGATCAATGAAATGAAAGAGTTGGTTTCCTGAAAAGATAGAATTAAAAAATCATTTGCAAGACTAACAAGAAAAAAAAGAGTAGAGTTATATAAACAAAATCAGAGATGAAAAAGACGACATTACAACTAATACTGCAGAAATGCAAAAGATCAAGGCTATTATGAGCAATCATCCGCCAACAATTGAAAACTCAGGGAAAAAGATGAATTTCTGAATGTGTAACCTACCAAAATTGAACCATAAGGATAGAAAATTTTAATGGAACAATGACAAAGGACAAGATTGAATCAATAATAAAAAGTACTAAAAAAAAAAAAAAAAAGCCCAAGCCTGGATGACTTCACTACTAATCTTTATCAAAATGTAAAGGTGTAACACCACCTCTTTTCCAACTATTCCAAAGAAGTGAAAGAGAGGAAACCCTCCCAAACTCATTTTGCAAGACCCCCTTTATGCTGATACCTAAACCAGACAAAAACATACAAAATAAAACATTACAGATCAATGTTCCTATTGAATAAAAATGCAAAAATTTTCAGTAAAATACTGACAAACTGAATCCAACAGCACATTAAAAAGACTATACAACATGATTAACTGGGATTTATTCTAGGGATACAGGGATAGTTCCACATGTACATACAATAGACATAATCTATCAATCAACAGAATGAAAAAAAAACATGTTATTATCTTTTAAAAATGCAGGAAAAACTGATTCAATACAATCTAACATCCCTTCATGATAAAAGCCTTCAAATTATTAGAAGAAATGTACCTTAACTAAAAGAGTATGGTGCTAGTATAAATACAGACATAGATCAATGGGACAGAACAGAGAACTTAGAAATAAATCTGTGGATTTTGACAAAGGCAGCAAAATCATACTTATAATGGAGAAAGTCTCTTCAATAAATTGTGATAGGAATATTGGATATATAAATGCAGAAACATGAAAATAGATCACATTTTAACCCACTTGAATCTAATGTATGAAATATGATATGTCAAGAGCTTTGTAATGTTTTGAACAACCAATAAAAAATAAATTAATTAAAATAAAATAAAATAAAATGCCATATACCAAAAAAGAAAAACAACTCAAAATGGATGAAAGATTTAAATGTAAGACCCCAAACTATGAAATGACTAGAAAAAAGCATAGGGGAAATACTTCAGGACACTGCTCTGAACAAAATTTTTTTGGACGTGACCCCAAAGCACAGTATCAGTCAATGATATTACACATACAAGTATATGAATAAATGTTTAATACTACTAATCATCTGGAAAATGCAAAAATACTCACAATGAAATATTATCTCACCCCAGTTAGAATAGCTATTACCAAACAGGCAAAAATATATAGATAAATAAATAAATAAATAAATAGGAAAGTAAGTAAGTAAGTAAATTCTGGTGAGACTGCAGAGAAAGAAAACTCACATACACTGTTAGAGGGAATGTAAATTAGTACAACCATTATGGAAAACAGTATAGAAATTTCTCATTAAACTAGAAATGGATCCACTACATAAACCAGGAATCCCATTATTAGACATATATCCAAAGGAATTGAATTAAATATGCTGAAGAAATATCTGCATTTACAAGTTAATTGCAGCTCTCATTAAAAAATCATGTGTGTATATGAAGTTGTGAATTTGTGATTATACATGCACATATACACACATATATTTACATACATACACATGCATACAATGTAATATTATCAGCCATGAAATGAAATTCTGCCATTCATAGAAATATGGATGGGACTGAAGGACATTATATTAAGTGAAGTCAACCACAGGAATAAAAATGCCACATGGTCTCACTTATATGTGAAAGCTACCAGTGTGAGTCTCAAAGAAGTGGAGAGTTGAATTGTGTTTATCAGAGCCTGTGAAGGGTCTGGGGAAAGTAGTAATAAAGAGAGGATGATTAATGGTACATGGAAATAGTTGGATAGAAGAACTAACTTCTAACATTCTAAAGCACATTAAAATATTGTCCTATGATTGACAACAACTAACTGTACATTTCAAAATACCTAATAGGTGTTACAGTTTTCTCAGCACAGAGAACTGATAAATGTCTGAAGTGATATAGTTGTTAATAACCATGATTTGATCATGACACACATAATACTATGTATTGAAATGTCACCGTGTTAATTAAAAATAATATTTTAAAAAAATTTAGCTTCCTTTCTGGTCAGCTACAGTCATCTCAGGTCTGGAACTTGGGAGATGAGGGCCACTATGGATGTACTAGGCACTGGGCATAAGTGTTGAAACAGAGAGGTGTGAAAGATTCAGCTCACCATTTAGCACAAGCAACATGGAAAACCTTGATTTTGTGCTTGCAACACTTACATATTTGTAGTCGAACGTATCTGCTCTGCTCAAGTGAAAGAAAATCTTTTTTAAAAATTTTTCAATAGAAGAATGAAATTTGCCAGGAAAAAATAATCCTAAAGAGAGCAGTGCAATTTCTTAATGTATCTTCTAAACTGTAACTCCACAGAGGTCTACTTCCACTGTATTCAGCATCCCCTGGATGTTCCAGCTTCCTGAAGTGCCTAGCAACCCAACCCAACCCAACCCAGGACTCCCTGGAAAGGAATTTTGTCTGAGTTCATTAATACACCAACTTCCAGGGAATACTTTAATATTTTGTAATTCTTCTTCAACCCAGTTTATATGCACCTCTCTTGTTCCCTTCTGTTGGACATCCTGTCTGAGTAGTTGAACTTTTTCTCTTTGACAATAATGGCTAATAATGACTAAGATGCGATTTCTCCTAAATAACAGTTTTACTACAGGGGATTTTTAAAATGCTTTTAAAAGTGCATTATACTTACACATAATAGATGGGTTCATTGTGACATAATCATACATACATGAAATGTGAGTTGTTCCATTTCAGTCCCCAGTGCCTTCATTTTTCCTCCCATTCTCCCTCGCTATATTCCCCTTCTTCTACTTTGCTGCTTTTCCTTCTATCTATTTATTTTTATTTGGTTCTTTATAGATACATGCAAAAGTGGAATTCACTGTGGTATATTTGTCCATGCACATAATGTAATTTTGTCAAATTCATCCCACATTTTCTCCCCTTTCTGTCCCTCATTCCTCCTACTCAATCTTCTTTTTCTATTCCACAGATCTTCCCTTTACCCTTATAATATTTTACCCCCATTTTCCCCTTACTTTGCTCTGGTTTCCATAATGGCAAAAAAAAATTGACCTTTAGTTTTATGAGTCTGGCTTACTTCACTTATTATGTTACTCTCCATTGCCATCCACTTACTGGCAAATGCCATAACTGAGTAAAACTCCATGTGTGTATATATACCACATTTTCTTAACCCATTAATCTATTTAAGGCCAACTGGGTGAGTTCCATAATTCATTTATTGTGAGTTGCCCTGCTGTAAATACTGATGTGGCTGTATCATTATAGTATGCTGATTTTTGTTCTTATGGATAAATTATGAGGAGCGGCATAGGTGGGTTATATGGTAATTCCACTTAAAGTTTTTGGAAGCATCTCCATGCTGCTTTCCAGACAAGTTGTACTAATTTACAATCACAGAAACAATGAATGATTATACCTTTTCCACCATATTCTCACTATCATTCAATGACAGGTGCCTAGCAACCCAAGCTAACCCAGCACCAACACAACATTTGTATCTTGATGATTGCCATTCTGACAGGAGTGAGATTAAATCTCAATATAATTTTGATTTGTATTTTCCTGATTGCTAGGGAAGTTGAACTTTTTTATATATTTTTAGCTTTTCATATATGTTCTTTTTTATAAATGTCTGTTCAATTCGTTTGCTCATTTATTGATCAGGTTATTTGGGTTTTGTTTGGTGTGGTGTCACATTTTTTTTTTAGTTCTTTGTATATTTTGGATATTAAATCCCTGTCAGAAGAGTAGCTACCAAAGGTTTCTCCCATATGTAGGTTCTCTTCTCATGCTCTTAATCCTTTCCTTTGCTGGGAAGAAAGTTTTTAATTTGATGCTGTCCTACTTCCTGATTCTAAGTGTTATTTCTTGAGCACTAAGAGTCTTTAAGAGAATGAGTGCCTGCATCAATATGTTGGAGTACTGACCCTAAATTTTCTTCTAGGAGTTGCACATTTTCTAGTCTAATTCCTAAGTCATTTTGGTCCATTTGAATTCATAGAATTATTTAGGTCATAAATGTTTTCATTGATTTTATATTTGGATGACCTAGTCTATTGGTGAAATGGGAATGTTGAAATCACCCAGTATTATTACACTAGGAACTATCTGGGATTTAATGTCAAGAGTATTTTTTAATGTAATTAGGCACACTGACATTGGGGTATAATTATTTATTATCATTATGTCTTCTTGTTGGATTTTTCCCTTTATCAATATATTGTGGCCTTTTTGATCTCTTCTGATTAATTTTTGCTTGAAATTTCCTTTGCCAGATACAAGAATAACTACTTCTGCTTGTTTTTGGACTCTGTGTGCATAAAATATTTTTCCATAATTTTACTTTCAACTTGTGAGGGTCTTTGCCTATTAAATGAGTCTCTTGAGAAATCAGAAGTGAGCCTTATTGGTTTGTCTCAATATGACCTAAAATTTTTCTTTTACTGCTTTTAATAGTCTTTTCTTTTTTCTATGATAGACATTTTGATTATGATGTGTCTTGGAGAGGTTCTTTTTTGATCGTGTCATTTGGGGGTTCTATATAATTCTTGTATATGTATCTCTCTCTCATTTTTAATGTGAGAATTTTTTTTCTGTTATTTCACTGAAGAATTCCTTAATTCCTTTAACATTCACCTCCACATTATCTTCTATCCCAATGACTCTCAGGCTTGTTCTTTTGATGCTGTTCCAGAGATCACATATACTCTAATTATCGTCTTTTGTTTTAATTTTTCCTTTATTGCATATTGAGTATTCAAGTTCGCATACTGTGTCTTCTAGTGCTGAGGTTCTGTCTTTGAGGACTGAAGTTTTATTTTCTATGCAATATAATCTGTTGGTGATACTTTCCACTGAATTTGTAATTTGATTCATTGGGCCTTTCATTTTCAGTTCTGATTAATTTCTTTTCAATAGCTCTATTTTTTTTATTGAGGTGATCTCTCACTTCCTGTACTTGTTTTCTTAATCCATTCATTATATCTTTCAGTTAATTAAACATTTTAATAATCAGTTTTTTATAGTCATTCTCTGGAATTAATTTTACTTCCATACCCTTGGGTTCCTTTTAGGGGAGGTTGTTAATTGGGGGAATTTTTTTTGTCCTGTTTCCTGAAATTTTTAGTGGTCTAATATAGGGTCAGTTGATATGTATTTGACTTCCACTTTTGTGTGTGTGTATGTTCTTTGGTATGTAGTTACCTTTTTTGTTCCAGGGATTTCTCTCTGGTTTTGTTCTATGAGCAGATATCCAGGAGTGGGACCCTAGTCCATCTCTAGTTGTTCCTACTTTGCTCCTACTTGTTGGTTTGGAATTTTTTCTCCCTATTCTATGTGTTAAAGTATCTTTTCCTATTCTATGTATTGAAGTGTTGTTGAGACTTGAGTGGGGCTACCTCATGTGTGGAGTGAGGTTCACTGTTACTTGGCTGAGTCGTGAGTGTTGTTCAGCAGCAGGATCTCTACTCTATTAACTTGAAATGTCCCAATCACTTCCCAGCCCTTTTTAGAGAAAGGGAGGACAAGGAATAGCAAAAGTGTTATCAGCCAATGTACAGCCTTTAAATAAATGACCAGGGACTACTTTGACATCTACAACACTGATTGCCACCTGTATTGTAATGGTTGAGTCAGTATTTTAACACAGAACTGACACAAAACAACCATGAACTGGATTGAAAAGTAGGTGTCTCCTACATTGTCCATCATATTAATAACCACAAAAATATGAATGAGTAGGAATCAAATATACTGTTTAGTTATATCAGATAGTAGAATTACAATTTTTATGTCAAGAGAAAATAGAGTAGGAAGGAAAAAATAGTTTGATATACATAAAAATGAACAGAGTAGAAGCAGAAGAGAGGTAGCAGATGATGGCTATAAAGAATATCTAAAAGTAATAAAATTAATAAGGAGAGGAAGAGGATACAGAAACATGTCCATTAGTAGGGGAAGGGAGTGAAGTAAGAGTAATAAGAGGAACAAAAACCAAGGTATAAACAAACAAATATAAGATCAAAATAAATTAAATCTATGTAAAATTTTATCTCAACAAAGTCAAACCAAATATAAATGGATGAAGAAAAAAGCAATTAAAATGAAAAGTTATATGTATGTATATGTATATGCATACATATATACATGAGTGTGTGTATATATATGTGTATATATATATGTTATATATAGTGTGTGTGTGTTCTTGCTGAGCTGAGAGGCTTAAGAATATATTAATATATATACACATATATATTTATATACATATATATGTATATGAATATTTTCCCTATTTCCCTCTTCTCCTTATTTTAAAATTTTAAAGTAATTTTAAAACTTTTTCAACCTGCATGATTATGTGTGTGTGTGTGTGTGTGTCTTCATGATGAGCTGAGAGGCTCAAAATATATTCATACACACACACATATAAACTTATCTATATATATACTCTTGAGATTATATGTACACATATGTACATATGTATGTATACATATCTATATATCTATATCTGTGTATATACATATATGCATATATATATTCTTGAGCCTCTCAGCTCAGCAAGGACATATATATATATATATAATCATGCAAATTGGAAAAAGTTTTTTAAATTATGTTAACATTTAAAACAAGGAGAGGAGGAAATAGGAAAAAATTCTTAATGAGAAATAAATGGCTTGTTTCTGCTGAAATGGTTAAAACTATTAGCAAAGATTCGTGTTTATTGCTTATGCCATTACAACTTTCTTTGATTTTTTTTTTTAATTTGGGATCTGTGACTCTGGAATCAAGGGCTGTAGGTTTTTGGGTCCAATGTCTTTGTGTTTCTCACCAAGCTTCCAGCTGTTGGGGCCAGGAGTCAAAGCTCATTGCAGTAATTCTCAGCTTCACATTTCACCATGTAGGACAGGATAAACTAGACAGTGCTGACATAAGATGTGCTTACATAGTGGTTCTGGTGCAGAGTTCTATATTAGAAATTCTGGTATGTGGACACTAGTCCTGACTGACCTTCAGAACTCTGTTGGTGGGTATTTTAAAAATTTGATCCATATGTCCATTTGCCGGTCAGGTGTCAATCTGTGCTAGATGGCTGGTCTCAAGGACCTCTCAAAAATTCCATTTTTAGGTTTAGGAGTCTAACCTGCCATATACCTTACATATTCTCCACCATGCATATGAGTTACCCAGGATCATACCAGGAGTACAGATGTGCCGTCTGGCCAGTTCCTGGCATCTTTTCAGTTGTTCACATGGGATGCCAGCAACAAAGGGGGCTCTCTCTCCTCTGTATCCTGAGACTGGATTACCCTGGGCACAGTTCTCTCTGCACCTGTTTCAATCATTCCAATCACACTTGTCAAGAGAGTTTAGACACCACAATAGGCAATGGCTGGCTCAAGCTGGTAACTTCTTTTATGAGCTCTTGATCTCCTGCCACTACTAACTGCTGCTCTTGAAAATGGTTCGTGCCATCACAGTGACTGGTTCCCAACACCATAGTGATAGGTTCCTACCAGACTCTCAGGCAGTGGGCTGAGTCATTTTGGTTGCTTTTCCCTCAACAACTTTCCCAACCCTCTCTGGATCAGTTAAGATGAGCCTCCATCTCTATTCTATAGGCTCCCCCAAGCCAATTTCATTCTTTGTGATTTCTTATCTCTTGGTTTGTGTTCTCACTCCCCTCTTCAATGAGCTTGCTGCTGCTGTCATCGATAATGTATTATTTCTTTTTTTATATATTCAAAGTTTCCATCTTTCTGAGTCTCTATGATCAACTTACTGTCCAATGTTGAATTTCAGTGAATTCTCTTAGTCCCCCCTCCTCACTGAGGTACAGTCTTCATGGTTTGTAAATCTTGTGCTGAGGATCTGCTGGGGAGTGCATCCTTCTTCTAATCTGCCATCTTTTGCTCCTTGTCCTACAAGGGATTTTTAAATACCATCAGTCAAAAAAGCGAGTACCTCGTGATATGGCTAATGAAGTGAAAAATCCATGTTTTTAGACATCCTTCAAATCACCCAACCTCTGTGGTACAACCTCTAGCTGCTCCAAGGTATCAAACAGGAAGAAGTAAGTGGATGGGCGAGTTCCCATTAGGATGGTGATAAGGATAATGGTAGTAGTCATTCTTTGAAAACAAGATATATGCAGAAAAAAATTAGGAAAAATGATAAATAATTTGCCAGTATTTACAATTCTCCTAAGCAATGCTATTAATGAGCTGAGATGATCCATATGGTTGCCATAATATTAATTGTTTTAAAATATTTATTGAGCATTTACCATATGCTGGGCACAGTGCTAGGTCTGGAATATTCAGTGTGAAGAATAAGATACAAATCTAAGTACTCAAATAAGTAATTTTAAATGACAATTATTGTTCTGAAGAAAGATACAGGATATTAAAAGAGATAGAAGGGACATGCAATTTAGACTGAAGGGACTCTAAGGTTGTGTCCTGAAGGATAAACAGGAATTAGATTTTAAAAGGGTGGGTGGAGGTAAGTACTTTCTGGTGCTGAGATATAGAAAAGCCTGGTTTTATCTAGAAGCTTACAAGAAGGTCTGTGTGGTTGAAGCCCAGAGAACTAAGGGAAAAGTGGAGTGAGAAGACCTGGAGAAATAAGCAGTGGATATTTCATGCAGCTTCTAGTGGATGAATAAAGAATTTTGGTGTCCATATAATTACAACAAAAAATCCTGAACAGTGAGGGATAGTGAAAATTATTAGGAAATTACATGTAGTTATATTGCATAAAACCATTCTGATTCTCATAGAGATGGAATCAGCAGGAGCAGGGGAATTCAGATAGGCAAGAAATAGAGGGATCTTGGACTAGAATGTTATTAAAAAAATAAAAATTAAGAGGAGATATTTTACAAGGGAATTCTGAAAAAAATTAACATGAGTTGATTGAAACCAAGTTTCTGTGAGCCAGAAAGGTGTCAGGAACCATGCTCACATTTCTGACAAAAGCATCAAGACAAATGAAGCTATCACTATGTTTGAATGTATCCCCCAAAGCTCATTCTCATGAAAAACTTCATTCCCAATGCAATAGTGATGGGAAGTGGGACCTAGTAAGAGGTGATTGGGTCCTGAGGTTTCTGCCCTTACGAAGAGATTAATACAATTATCATAGGAACAGATTAGTTATCACAAGAGTGAGTTGTTATAAAAGTGAGTTTGACCACCTCTTGCTCGCTCATTCTTGTGCTCTCTTGCCCTTCCACCTTCTGCCATGGGATAATGCAGCACAAAGGCCCTCACCAGATGACAGTACCAATGTCTTGGACTCCACTTCTTTCACAACTGTGAACCCAATAAATGTCTGTATATTATAAATCAGTCTCAGGTATTTTCTTACAGCAGCGGAGAACAGACTAAGACAGGTACCATTAATGGAGATGAATAGGCTCTCACAAAATGATGGGATTTCAAGAAATATAAAACTCAGAAGTGTGGATGGATATAGGCTTCATTTTCTAATATTCAGTGAAAATTGCATTGCCAATTGCCATCATCATTTTAGTGTGTCTATGTGTCTGTTGCATATGGCTGTGACTGTTGGTGCTTTGTGGAGGGGAAGACAAGGGCTTAAAAAGGAAAATTGCAAACAAGTGGTACCTAAAATAATGAAAAATGATCACTGACTAGTATAGATGTGGCTGGGGTGTCTTTCTGATGCAAATATATACCTAAGTTAGCTCTGCTTTCACCCCAGGAACAAAAAAGAAGAAGAAGAAGAGAAAAAAAGAAAAGCAAGGTTTAGAAAAGAAACACTGCCACCACAAGCTACAGATTCTATTGTTTCTAGAGAAAAATTCATTTACATCAAATATCTGAAGCTGTCAGTGCACACAAAGACTTTGAAAGCATTTGTTTGGAGCTAATACTGTACTTTCTATTTATATTCTAATAACTCGTCCACCCCCTTATGATTCTTTGTGAACTTGTTCAAGTTTTGGCTTTACTATACTTTTATATTTTTCCCCCTGAGACACACTTGTAATCTTTACAGACTTGTTCCAAGAGCAAAGAAACAGATCATTAAAGAAAGAATGAAATGGCATGTGATGATGTGCCTGCTGCTCTCTTAGTGGGGAATCTATTCCCACAGTCATGTAAAACTGGTAAGACTGAATGCCATGGAAGTTATGCACCAGATTAGACCTGGTGAGGGTCAGAGAACACATTTCTACCCACACCCTTCTGAAAAAATGTATTCCAAAGTTAGTGAAGCCTGATATTTCTAACTTTCTACTTGTTTTCAATAAGAACAATCATTTCGTGACTTGTGTCTTGAATCATAAATGATTTATGAACTTTAAATCTAATGTAGACTGTGGGCACAAAGCTATCATAACATAAATAATAATAAAAAATAACAAAACTTTAGCAAATAGAGGGCTAATTAAACTCTAATCTGAAATAATGGCATACAATGTCTGACAGAGTCATTGGTCTCTTCAAGTCCTCAGGATAAGAATCTGTAAGAACACACACAAAATACTTAGGAAATTTTCAAATATTTTAGGAAAAGAACCTATATCAAAGATACCTAAAGAGTCTCAGGATCAGTAAGATTGAAGGAATATAGGAAAATGTACAGAGAACTGCTAATTTTTACAAAAAAAAAAAAAAAGTAGGATGAACCAGAAGCTAAAGAGACAGGTTCTCTCCAGGGAGTAGATGGCAAAGTGCTGGAAAGCGGGTAAATGAGAGTGAGGAGGATGGAAAGGGAACAATAATTCCACTGGTGTTCCATCTTATACAACTCTGGCTTTCAGAAGCATAATATTACCTCACCTCCAAATAATAAATAACTAAAATTAATCACAGTGTGGGTAAACCCAAAAGGAAATGCAAACTATAGCCAATAAATGTAATTATATTCTAGTATTTCAAATTTTAAATATAACACATTAAAGGGGGAAAGAAGGTAAGACCTAACCCACGTAATGGAGGAAAGCACTGTCATGTCTGATTCTGTAAGATAAAGACAAAAAGACCTGTACGCAGCATTGCATTTGTATTAGTTGTTCCTTACAGAGATATCTATTAGCAATCCTAAAAATACCTTACACTAGGAATAAAGAAATATGTACACACTTTGTAGAAAGCTAGATTTCTCACAGGTACAGAAAGAAGTTACAAATAAGGAAAGTGGAAAATAAGAACAAACCTTATGATATTGGATTTAAACTAGAAATATTAATATGATCTTATGACTTTCATTTTTATATGCAGATAAATTTTAAAATGAGTAGAAATATTTGTGTGCATGCGTAGACCAGTGTGTGCGTGCATGTAAGTGCATCTTCAAGTTTTGTCCCCTGAGAAGGCCTAGAAATAATAATATCCTTTTGCCAATGAGCACACCTAACAGCCACATCTTGGTTTCTAAATACCATTTTTCAATAAAGAGAATCTTGTCTCCTCAAGAAGTGAACAATTCCTGGGCTGAACAGAAAAATTACAAAATTACCCTGGAACATTTCTTGGTGATAGAAGGTAAAGAAGTGCTCAAACATGGATGTAGGTATGTGGAAAGAACACAGAGGCCCACCTGAAGGAACTCCCAATAGCCAAAGGTAAAGCAATTTGACTCAAAATTTAATACTACTGGATTATGACAGTAGAATAAAATAAGTATCTAAATGCCCATACTGATGTATTAAAATAATTGTGTAAATAAGTAAATGAGGAGATGACATAGCTCTTCATAACAGAATTCTAATTAATACATGTGAGAGGGATAAGGAAAATACAAAGCTAACATCAGGGAAACCACAGAAATAACTGTCACAGTCAAGCCCATCAGGGGCATGAGTAGACAAAAAATTTGAGGAGAAAAAGAATAATTGCATATTCTCAAAGTATTCTAACAAGATATTGCTCAAATGCAGCAAAAAAAAAATGGAACTTGATAATAGAAGAACCTGAGAAATATCACCTCAACCAAGCAATCGAGATTAGTATTATCAGTAGTAAGACATATTGGCATCTGGTATTTTTGATATGATACATTGCTAAAGGTGGTACTCGGGGTGTTTTTGTTTCATTTTTTTTAATATATGACCTCAGTCTAACTATGAATGAACAGCACACAAACCCAAAATGTGAGATGTTTTATAAAATAATTGGCTAATGGTCTTCAAGTGTGTCAAAATTATGAATAACAAAGATACACAAAACAACAATTGCAGCCCAGAGGATTCTTAGGCAACATGATGATAATGCAATGTGAAATTCTAAATTGGCTTCTGAGTCTAGAAAAGGACATTAGTGGCACAAGTAGTAAAATTCAAATTAAGTCTCTTGTTTAACTAGCAGTATTGTACCGACATGAAATTCCTTATTTTGATACTTATATTATTATTATGTAGGATGATTGGGAGAGGGAATGGGATAAATAACATCAAATACTCTTTATATTCTTTTTGTAACTTTTCTGTAAATTTATAATTATTTCCAAAAAGATTGGGGCAAAAAAAAGCAGTATAAAAATTTATTATGTGGTTCCCCGAGGTTGGTGGTTGAGCTGGAGGATGTGGTGTGTGGTAGAGGAATGAGCGCTTTACTTCCGAAGGACACAACCCAAAACATCTGTGCTGCCCACTTAATAGAGCTGTAGAAAATCACTTTGTCATATTTTATTTTACAATGCAATCATTTGAGAATTTTGGCTGACTCCTTACTTCATTTGACATCCCAAACTCAACCCATTACTTCCCAATTCTATCTCTTGGTTTCTACAATGAATAGTAGGAAGAAGATATTTCAAGAAAGTAGATTTCTTTTCAAGATCGATACCGGATTCCTTCATGGGATAAACCATCTCTGTTACATGTCTCTTTTATTATTTTAATAAGCAAATGAGTCTTGAGCTCAAGTAAAATCCTTGAGAAAAATAAGCAAGTTAGAGCTTTTACCTCATGCACCATTGTTTCTCTCCAAGGGACTTGAGACTTCAGAAGACTTGTTGAAAATGAGAGCAATCACATATTTAAGGCACAGTATTCACTAGATTCATGTTAGATTTATGTTCTTACAGGAAGACTATGCCAGTCCTGTAGTGAGGAAATGTTCAGCCAATGACCCTTTATTAATCAATAGACGCTGAGAAAACCTCATATTATAAGTGACTTCTATATGTTGTATTATATTCCCAAGATATTATGGAAGGATAAAGAGAGACTGTGAAAAGAGACAGAACATAAGGGGTTCTGTTGTGTCAATAAGACACAACATTCTTATTTGGCCATAAGAAAGAAAAAATTATGTCATTTTCAGGAAAATGGATGGAACTAGAGACTATCACTTTAAGTGAAAAAAGCCAGACTAGGAAAAACAAGTTCCATATGTTTTATCTCAGATGTGGAAGCTAGAGGGAAACAAAAAGAGGAGGACATCATGACTGTGGAAGGGAGACCAGAAGGGAAACCATTAGTATAGAGGAAGAATATCAGGGGAAGTAGAGAAGGGAGGAAAAGGAGAGGTATTGAGGAATGAAATAATCATATTATGTATTATGTTAAATGCATGTATAAATATTTCACAATGAAACCACAATTCTATATAACTAATTTGCACTCCCCAAAAATAGGTTGATATTTTATCATTCCCATTTTGCAGATGAATAAACAAGAAGAAGAAGAAGAAGAAGAGGAGGAGGAGGAGGAGGAAGGAGAAGAAAGAAAGCAAGCTGAAGTACAAAAATGGGTACTTGTTGCATTGAAAAAGTAAAAACAATGTCTTTACTTCTGAAAGTGAGGCTATTGCCAGTGGGGTGACTGGTGTAGTTTTTAGAGTTTTGATATAGCGTATTTACAAATCTATGTGCCTGTTGTAGAGGTATATTAAATTCTCTAAAATACGTTAGTAAGTCAGTCATTATTGAGGAATTCATGTCACTAGTGCCATAATTACAATGTAATTCTTTTACTAAAATCCTAAATAACATAAAAACTAGATATAGAAGAAAATATTACTGGAGTAAAAGGCAAAAAGATAGACAGAATGGGTTAGAGGTACACATTGTTACAACTACTGATCTTTCTGGGGTCTATCCTACATCTTATTAAATTCAACTTCTTATGTATATATTAACTTACCATGTATTATTTTTTAAGCTTTTTAATGTATCATCTCTATTGCAATATGAAGAAGAAAGAGATAGAAACACAGAAATATAAACATTAAAATTTTGCAATAAATTTTATATTAACTGAGGGAACCTATATGTTCTAGACTGAATCACCTCTGCAGGAGACTGAGCCCGAGGGTTAATATGCCGTAAGAGTCTGATTATTTATATGTATACGTGTGTGTGCTCATGCACACACACATACACACACACGTTGAAAGCAAGGAAGAGCCATTCAGGACTTTTAAAAAAGTGCTCGGGGTTTTAGTAAGTCGTGATTTCAGAATGAAGAACAGATTAAAGGGATTGAAATCTGCAGCTGGGTAGAATCCACACTAATAAGAAATGATGGGATATTTTTAAGGCACTGTGGGGAACAGAGATTTATATAATCGGATGAATATTGGACATTGCAAATTTGGGAGGAAAACAATAATAATATGGCAAAATGAGGATGAGTGAGCCTGGGAAGGGGAGAACAAGGTCAAAATGGCAGGAGGAGAATAGAAAGACAATCAGGCAAATGGTTTGGATGTTAAGGCTATTGCAGGAACAGTTGATGATGGCTTAGGTTGCATTGCACAGGGAAGTAGAGCTAAGATCCTGCAGCATTTGGGATCCGTCCTTGGTGAAAAGGTGGACAAAGGGAAGAAAATCTCTCAAAACAGTGCAGGGAAATGACAAATTCCTAGGGTCTCTTCACCTTGTTTCCACTGACAAAATAGTACCTGGAAATCCTTAATCTTGGGGCTACCCCCATATGAATTTGAGGGTTTCCAATAGATTTTATATTTTGAATCTAATTTAGGTTCACAACAAAATTGCATAGTAGGTACAGATATTCCCCATGCATTCCCTGCCCCACCCCCACAACCTGCAATTCTTGACCAGCGCAGCACATTCATTATGATGGATGAAACTACTTAGACAGTGTTACCCACCCCTCCCACACACAAGTCCATAGAGTACATTAGGATCCACTCTTGGTGTTCTCTGTTCTGTCAGTTTGGACAAATGCATAATGACCAATACTACACAGAATAGTTTCATTGACCTAAAAGTCTTCTGTGCTCTAACTGTTCATCCCTCTCACTTCCAAACCCTGGAGATCACTTCTCCTTTTATTTCCTTATAGTTTTGCCTTTTCCAAAATATCATACAGTTGGGTTCATTTAGTACCTGAAAATCCTCAATCTTGGGGCTACACCAAGATGTCATCTGCTTAGGTTGGTGTCTTTCACTTAGTAATGTACATTTATATTTCCTCCATATTTTTCTTTTTAAATTTTTTGCTCTTGTTGTTGTAGATGGACACAGTACCTTTATTTATTTACTCTTATGTGGCGCTGAGGGTCGAATCCTGTGCCTCATATGCGCTAGGCAAGTGTTCTACCACTCGGCCACAACCCCAGCCCTCCTACACATCTTTGAATGGCTTGATGGCTCACTTCTTTCTAGAGCTGATCAGTACCCTATTTTCTGGTGGTACCAGTTGATCTACTCATCTGCTAATGAGTATCTTAATTATTGCTAAGTTTTGACAATTAAAAATAAAGCTGCCCTAAGTATCACTGTGCAGGTTTGTGTGTGGGCTTACATGGGTTTTGATTTTGAATCAAATTACACAGGTGATCCAAGAACTACTAAAGTTAGAGTCAACATAAAAGTGGCCTTTAGCCATTGATAAGGCTACTGGCTGCCCAAAGCAAAAGCATCCACAGGAAGGATTTGCCCTCAACCTCAGAAGCCAAAGATCACAGAACTACCCTCCTGCAGATGAGTGTAATTTCACAGTTCGTGATGTACATACACAGTCTATCATGAGTTAGAGTGAGCTGATCTTATAAGAGATAATAGAACTCCAGAATTTAGAATGATAGAATTATCATATATTTTTAAATGATTAGTAAAAATAATAAACTTAGGGAAACAAGAAAACTACTATCAATAAATACCAAGAAATTTGAAAAAAAATACTGTTAGTACAATAAAAATCAATGCACAATCATTAAAACTAGAAGCAAAGTGTAAAAAGCAAGCAAGTATGTGGATGCTAATCCACAATATGGCGGGGGGCACTAGAGAAGAATTGCATTACCTTAGATTAGGTAGAGGTAAGTGAAGGGAGGGAATGTGGGAAAGGAAAGATAGTAGAATGAAACAGACATTATTACTTTATGCATATATGTGACTGCATGACCAATATGATTCCACAACATGTACACTCAGAAAAATAAGAAATTATATCCCATCTATATATGACATATCAAGGTGCATAAATGTCATGTATAACTATTTAAAACAAGTAAAAAAAAATTTTAAAGCACGCAGGTAAACAATAGAACTAATAAAGTTTTAAGAGCAGGATAGTGAACTATAAGAAAATTCTGACAAATGACCCTGAATGCCACATAGAGGAATAAAGAGATGGAAGGGAGTAGAAAGGGGGATCAGACACATGGAAGCTAGAATGAGAGGGCCTGCAACTCCTGTTCAAGAGCTCTCAGGGGGAAAGTGATGTGGGAGAAGAGGGTTTGAAGAAACAATGGCCTAGAATTTCCCAGAACTGATGAAAGACGAAAGGGCTCAGATTCAGGAAGCACAAAATCTCAGTGTGAACGGGAGATGAGGAAGGAGTCTTCTGAGAGGTGTGGTCATAAGGAGGGAAAGCCAGGGGAAATGTGGTGCTATTGAAAGGTTTTTCTCAAAGATAAATTAGACCCCACTCCTGAGTTAGCCCTGTGACTATTAGGAATGTGATTTTGTACAATGGACATAACTTTTCTTAGCCTGTTTCTGTTTTTGAAAAATGGTGTAAGAGATAGGTAAGTATTTGAGAAATCTGGGCCAAGTACAGAAAAATCAGCACATAACAGCTGCTCAGTTAGCAGAAGTGGTTGTGTTCTTCTACCTTTAACACCTGGAGCAATGCTAAAATAAAACCTTTCATTGGTTAAGTCTGAGTCTCCAATAAATTCATTAATCACACCCCAGATTAAAAAGCAGGGACAGAGAGGATTACAAATACATTCCCCTTCTCTAATTCTGCCAGCCTTCCAGAAGTTAGTCAAAATTTCGAACTTCTGAGATGTTTTATAATATTTCCCCTATTCTCCTTGTCTCTGTTCCTAAACCACTGGTTTAACTAGATGTACAGGACTGACTATACATAACTAGATGCATGTTTATGCACACACAAACACACATACACACACACTTGTGGGCATACACACACATACATTTACACTCATAATGTGATATGTACAAAATCATAGCTTTTAATTTAACTTGAAGTCTGGGAAATCCATTTGTAAAAATCTTAACATAGATGACATCCTGTCACCAAGAGAGGTATATATTTTCAGTGTGCAATGGGATGGGTTATGACAACAGTTTTGACGGTTAATTGTTCACACATACCATAAACATTTTAGCTAATTCTACACACTAAATTTAGAAATAGGGAGGGACCTGTGAGATCACAATCACTACTTTCATTATACAAATGAATAAACCAATGAGTCTCAGTCACTTCTTCAAGACACTGAGCCTTGGACTTCCAGTCTAATTTTCTAGAATGTAAGCGGTATCTATCATATGGGTGTCCTCAAAAGTTTTTGCACCCCGAGAAGCCTGAATATAGCTTGGTCAGACAGTGTGCCCAAATTCACAAAGTAAAAGGGAAGAAGGGCTTCATTGAGAAAGCCCCCTGTCCACATCCCCATTGGATAATGACATATTTATATCAATAGTTTCCTTTCTCATCCCCACTTGATAGGAAAGTCCATTTTGCCCCAGTGATACCAAGAACCGAGCACAATGATTGACACATAGTAATCACTGTGAGCCGAAGCTAAGTTCAGTGAATCATGGATGCTCCATCACAAATGGAGATCACAGATTAAGCAGGAATCAGAAACCAAGGCTTTGTGAACTACTTGCCATGAAGACAATTCACCTGAATAATTAAAGCAATAAGGAAGAGAGGCATTAGATTCTAATTTTATAAACTAACTACTATGCAGCCATAGTACCTTCCAGCCTTTCACCCCTGACTTTGTATCAGCCTTTGGCTAAACTTGCTTTCTTAGTTTAAATCTGCATCCCTCCTTGAAAGCCTTTCCTCTCTTGCAAGCAAGAATTAAGTGGAATGCTAGCTGGAGGAACTGCACAGTTTTAATTGTTTGTTTCTCTTGTAACCTTTTGACTTGCCTTTACATTTTTTTACCATCATCTCTTGATAGTAACAGGGACTTACATACAATTCCTTTGTTCTGTTGTTTGCTATTTCAAATTCCATTGTTTTGCTATTATCTTAAAAGAGGTACATGATCTTGGAAGACTTGCAACAATAATGTTTTGACACTGTAATTTAACATGGCAATGTGGTCTCAATAATCTTTCAGCGACATTGTTTTACCATTGTCTCAACATTGTAAAATGGTCTCTCTAGACTTACATTTTGCCATCGCCTTGACATTGTAATGTGGTCTCTACAGATTTGCATTGAAATTTGTTTTGTCATTGACTTGATATCATAATGTCCTCTCCATGGACTTCTCTTCACATGTGTCATTGTCTCCAAAGACTTGCATATCAGCCCCATTACAAGAGCAATGTGCACTGTTAACTTCCCATTCCAGGGAACTGGGAATGATCTTTCATGGTTTCTACTTAACAATAAGTATCACATCTCATCAATAACTATTTTCAAACTCTTATCTCAACTCTTCCCAAATCTCATTCCTGATGCAGGGTTTTTACCAAGAAGCAAAGTAGACAAATTCCCATTAGGTAAAATCTACCTGCACATTTTTCATTTTTAATATTAAACTCACTCACTTTAAAAGCATTAAAGTGGAGCAGATCATGAGGGAGTTTGCATCTCTCTAACTCACAATAGGAAACTGTTTCATTGAGTTGTTCCAGCAAGTAGGCTGCATTAGAGAGAGAAAATCCTCATAATTCCCTACTTAACAAATAGCTTGGTAAATTCTGTTTCTCTTTTTAATTTCTTCACTTCTGTTGCTTACCACTTCAGATAAAAGTCTCTGTTTATATCATCTTTCCTCATTCCTGCAGACTCTAAAAATAGTAAATGTGTGTAGCATCCACATTCTTCCCCTCTTCTACATGCCTCAACTGAATCACCTCTCTTAGTCACAAAGTGCAAACATAAACAAAAGCAAGCCCATATAGTAGGATCATGAGGTTTCTCCAGAAGAATGGAATTCTTTCAGTTGAGGCCTTCAAAGAAAGGTGCAAAAATAAACATGTCTGATTGTTAGACAAGGTGGGGAATCTACGGGCTGAATGGTTACCCACCTTCCATCATTGGGACACAGGGAGTGAGCTCATGACATTTAGTGGATTCCAACTTGTGGCTAAGCACTGTGCAAGTAATTTAGTGCAAAGCTCAGCACTACACACCCATGAAGGCTGTGAATTCCCTTTTCACTGTATCTTCTCAAAGCTTGACAACCTGAGTTAGTGGCTTATTAAGGTGACACAGCTATTACACACTAGCAGTGGGGTATGAACCCAGTTCATTTGGATACCTGACCAGACGTTCTTAATACAAAGGGCATGCTTCTGAGATGATTATGCCCTTCAATTGTAAATGAAGGCAATAAAGTATCATGGTACGAATGCCACTGAGATCAGAACTGATAGAAAGCACAGATATTTTCATATCACATGATAGTTGCTGCAGATACCTTAAAACAATATTTATGCTTATTATTATTTCAAAATAGCCATCATTATTGTCCCTGCCTCTAGACTAGCTATTTAATGTTTTAAAGAAGCACATGTTATTTTACCATAATTTAGTTTCTCTAGTATTGTGATTACTCTTTAACTGTACTTCAATGTAATTGGTTTCTATCTATGATTTCCTTTCATGATTGTTTGCCAGGTCCACATACAACTTGTATTTTATTTACATCATGTTTTGAAAATAAAACCAATCTGTATTTTATTTAATAATTTGTACAAGGAGAAATTCATCTTTCTCCTGTTTGTTAACTAATTATATTTTTTAGACATTAAATTATATATTCAACCATTAAAATCTTATTAAGAAAAAAATCTGTAGCTCACATTTTATATTTTGAGGAAAGCTAAATCAACTAGGGTATAAAATGCCAGGCCTGGCAAAGACTTTCCACTTTGCCAAGAGATCAGTTATCCCCGAGGGACTGGGGGGGCTTCTCCATCACTGTTCTCTGAGTGCAAACCTTGCTTGGCCCAGAGCTGGGGCAGCTCTCACTTAGGGGCAGGCTGCAAGGAACAGTTTCTCTTCCAAGTGGGAGGAGCCTGGCTCCAAAGTCACACTGGGCTGGGAAGTCTTCTCAGCCACCTGGGAGCTGTGCCCTGTTTGCCAGTTCTCTCGTCTCCAGTCCATTTACCCAACCTGCAACACCCCAGGAAAGAGGCAACAAGCTGCCACACACAGGGCCTGATCCTGAATGATGCACACCCAGAGCTTGCTCTTTCCCCATTTCCACTCCTTGCCTATCCTCCTCTAGGTTAGGAAGATAAGAGAAGCCTGAAACCTGAACAGAAGTAGGGACGATATTCCAAGAAGGTGGTACCACAGTATTGTATCTGACGGGTAAAGATCCAGCTTTGAGGGAATGAAGGGTGGTAGAAAATGAACCTCATTCAGGTGTTCATTGGGACACCTGACCAGGTGTTCTTATTTCAAAGGACATACTTCTGAGAACTTTTCATGATCCACACATTGTCCTGCGAGCCAATGAACTTCCTGAGCAGTAAGTTTTCTTCTCTATGTTAGAGTTATGTATGTTGTATATCACTGGGTTATTGCAATGCATGAAAAGGTACATACAGGAGTACTTGGTAACTGATATCATGTCACAGAAGAAAATTTACAATTTCTTATCCTGCTCACAGCTTCTGAACTTCTTTTTAACTTTCCTAAATGATTCAGTCATCGTTATAAACATGGATTCTTTTACTAGACAGTAAGGCAAAGAGTTTCAACAATTTCTGTCTCTCTTCTATAACTTAGTGGAGTCCATAGTGGTGACGTTAATAGCTAATCAGAAAACAACACTCAGTATGTGTCAGAGGCTGTTCAAAGTATTTTATGTATATAACACCTTTAATCGTCACACCGATTTTATGATCTCAAGTTTTCAAGTATGGAAATTAAAACACAGAAAGGTTAAGTAACTTGACCAATGTCACACAGCTAGTAGTTGGCAGAGCCAGAATCCAAACTGATGCAATCTAACTCCACAGCCTTTGTTCACTATATGATTCTCCTTCTCAAGACAGACAAGATGTACGTCATGTCTTCCTTTAGGGAGCTTTTGTGAACTAAGTGCCTCCCAACAATGGTAAAGAAAGACATATACAGCTTCTTGAGCATTTTTGCCATTAGGTTAGGTTTGATTTGCCATAGGTTTTGATTTCTTCAATTACTCTGAAGACAGGGAAGTTATTAGCATTTTTATTCCATGAATGAGACAACTGTGACTTCATTTTAAAGTGCTGAAAGACATATTGGAAAATTGAGGAGCAAAGATCTCAACTTGAAATTTTAATAATACTAAAACATCATTTCATGAATGTTCTCTTTTCCTACAATCCTATACAGGGCCATTGGAAATACTGTGTAAACTGCTTAGAACTTTTCACGACCCACAAGAAATGGTAGCAGCTGCAGCTGCAGTAGTGTAGCATCAGGCTTGGTACCTGCAGAAATCTGGCTCTCTGTGCAGGATCCGTCTTAGACCAGGTCATCGTCCTCACAATAACCTCAAAGCCCAAGACCCCACACAGGCCTTATCCCCACAGACATTTTGGGAACTCTCTGCTAATAAAGTACCTTGGGATAGTTGAGGCCCAGCAACGTCCACCGGCTCTTCCACTAGGAGAGGCTGTGAGCTTCAAGCCCAACCCTGCACTCTTGTTTGTCCATTCTGCACCCTTCACCCTGTCCTGTGCCCATCTCTTCTTCCTAACGTCGTCCTCTGTATTCCCTCTGCCACCGGCATTCACTCCTTACCCACTTGATGACCATCATCTGTCTGCCTGTGTTTGGTATAATCCATTTTTTCTGAAAAATAATGATATTCTTAATCCAATGACTTTCAAAGACCAGGGGACATGGTTTCTGTTTTCATCCAACGTACTATGTCTGAATATTGCAATGTTGTTAAGGAGATTTTGGTTTCAGGGAGTTCAAGATATTATTAATATATATGTACAGATAACACTGGAAATGTTAAAACACATGAAGCATTTTTAATGGGAAGAGTCTCTTAAATGTGTGTGGGGAAAAAGTCATGGCATCATTCATTTTTGTGAAATAGTAAAAGCTTGGACTTTGGAATCTAAAACCTGAGGCTTGATGTGCTCATCTGTAAAGTGGAAATAAAGCAATCTGTCTCAGAGGGTTATTCAGTAGAGAAATGAAGTAATGAGAGGGAGTCTCTTGGCACGTGCCCAGCATGGCATAGTCAGTGCTAATTTGTCCCTACAGTCCTCCTGCAGGACTTTGCCACATTTCAACCCTACATTCAAAGATTCAGGATCCCGCTGGGCATGGTGATGTACACCTGTAATCCCAGCGTCTCAGGAGGCTGAGGCAGGAGGATTGTGAGTTCAAAGCCAGCCTCAGCAAAAGTGAGGTGCTAAGCAACTCAGTGAGACCCTGTCTCTAAATAAAATGCAAAATAGGGCTGGGGATGTTGCTCAGTGGTCGAGTGCCCCTGAGTTCAATCCCAGGTACCCACGTCCTGCCCCCACCCAAAAAAGATACAGGATTCACCTTGCTTTGTGAATATAGTCAGGTTTTGTATATGGTTTAGTATTGTGCACATATCTATCATGTTAAACAATAACAGTTACAATCAAAGGGTTGAAAAACAATAGATTTGAACTGTTTAAGAAGAAAAAAAAAATCACTCAAAGTCTATCAACTTATAAAAGCCTGTTCACAGGCACCTCACCTCTGCTGGAACCAGAGAATCAAAATTATTTTTCCCAACTTTTATTATAATTTTACAACAAAAATTACCAACAGATTTTTTAAGACTATAAATTGTAATGATACCATTTTTTTGCAAAGACCCCATTGCAGTTTTTCTTGGCACTTAAATATTTCTTATTTTTCACATGAAAAAGGAGTATTTGTATTAGACTTCAAAGCCAGGCTTGTCATTAATTTGTAAGACTTGGATTGAAAATGGCAATATTTAATGGGCAAAAAAACTGAAGTGAATTGTCCATTGAAAACATAAAATTAATCAACTGAGGATGTATTAGAAGCACAGCCATATTGGTAATAATTGCTCACACAGTCCATGCAAAAATTATAAAAAAGTGCTGAGTGATAAGGATAGCTTCTAAAACAATCCTGTAATAGAAGAAGAAGCTCCATGTGTTAAAGCTAGAGTTTAACATTCGGTTTTCATTCTTCACTATTCAGTTTTACATGCATGGAATTCCCAGTAATATCGACATAGAGAGAGCAAGGTATCAGTCAAAATCCACCAGACAGATGTGAAAATTGAATTTTTCCAGTAAGTTATAATGTAAAAGGAAATACTGGTACATTGCAGGGTTAGAGACTGGAGGGGAACATTGCGTGAGGATGAGGGTTGCAACTATAGCAACGTGGGAAATTGTGATTATAAAAATGTGAGGAAGAACTCTACTGATAAGGATGAGCAAGGTCAAAGGAATTTTCCTCTAATGATTCAGATGTTTGAGACTAAATTATAATGTGAGATAAGCTAGTCTTTCACCCACAATGCCACATAGGTAACAATGCCCGTGATGGTGGAACACAGCCCTGCCTCAGCACAGAGGCTCAGCCACAGAACATGAGCAGTGCTGCTTTGATAGGAAAGATGCTGATCTATGAGCTTCACTTATTTATGCAGGGGAGAATAAACATGATTAAAATCTCATCTGCAAATTTCTTACAATTTCATATATAAGATACATACATAAGTAATTCTAAGGTGATAGAGAATGGTGAATTAAAAAATAAGTAACTAACATTTGCATAGCTAGCGAATATTCTACTTTCCAAATTGTTTCCACGTATATCATCTCATGGAATCACCTTGAAATGCCATGATGTACAGATTATTCATGTAGTATATATAGTCTATAAATATAAAAGTCTGATTTGGGACCCTGCTTACAATCATACAGTGGATAGACGGACTTACATGAGAACTTCAGTCTTGCTTGTAGTTGTTTTTACTTCTCATTCTACTTTTGAGAGCTTTGCACTGTAGTTCACATTAATGCATACTTGCAGATTTTATATAAATGATTTTTCTGTTGTGAAATAGATTTTTTATTGTTATTATTTATTTTATTATTGAGGGGGAGTACCAGGGATTGAACTGAGGAGCACTCAACCACTGAGCCACATATCCAACCTTATTTTGTATTTTATTTAGAGGCAGGGTCACTGAATTTCTTAGCACTGAGGCTGGCTTTGAACTTGTGATCCTCCTGCCTCAGCCTCCTGAGCTGCTGAGATTACAGGTGTGCACAACCATGCCTGGCAAAATAAATATTATTGCCACTATTTTACCTACTTTATAGATGAAAAGACTGTGACTTACAGAATTTTATATCTTACTAAAGTCTCACAGAATAAGGGCTCTAAGGTCTTTAGATTGCATGTTGGACAATTAAGAATTAAGACTGGAGATACTATTTCTGGTTCTGAGAAGTGGCATTGTTCTAAATCTTGAAAACTAGATAAGGAGATTCCAGCAGAGAAAAGAAGAACCCAAGATGGAGGAACTACATCAACCAAAGAATATAGTCGTTCACACAATCCAATAAAGCAAGGGTATGGGATTTCCTGGGTATGAAATAAAATCAAAGTGAAATCAGTAGATGGAAAGTCTCAACCTTTTACAAAGTTTGAACTGTATTCTTTGGGAAATGATGAGCTACTGAAGATGAATGGTAATGTACTTTTTATATTTTGTGTGTGATTTTAAAAATCTTTGTAATTTATGTGTATGCTTTATTTTTGTTTTTTTTTTTAATGGCTTTATGAAGGGGAAAAGATTGAAGTCAGGAGAGGGAGACTGGAGATTTTTGCAATAGTGTAGGAAAAAAATAATCAAGTTAGAAATTGGCAGTTGGAATGAAATTTAAATAATTATTCCCATTTTACATATGAGAAGACTGAGGCTTTGGAAAGCTCAATTTTAGATTTAAACAGTGTTTCTAGTGTATTATGATAAATAATGGGAGCAAGTCTCTGTGGTGGCTGACACTCCAAAGTGTGGGATGCAAGGCTCCCCTCAGTGTGGACACTCCCACCAGCCTGTCTTCCATACCACACATCTGTAGCTCCAGAGACCACAGATACTCCTCACAACCCAGAGCACTACATCCTCTGGGTCATTACACACATTGATTCCTCCATCATGGAATCTCTTTCTCCCAGTAAAGAACCTCTGTAGCCTCTGAAGTCCACTTCGCCTCTGAAGAGCCTTCTCCAGTAGCCCAGGGGTACAGCTTTCCCTCTAGTGATGGCGTGTGCTTCTGTTACCCCATCAACCACATTATACTAACATTTAAATGTCGGTTTGTTTTACTCAGTTACCATCGTCTTCATGTCCCCAGAACATTGCTTGTCATAAGCACTTCCGTAGTTTGCTGGATGAATATATTGCACGCTCTGATCATTTATAATCATTGAATATTTTATTCTAGAATGCAATGAGCACATGGTAAGTAAAGAAGATCGTTAACCTATTGGTTTCCCAATCTCTAAAATGACATGACAAGGGAATCATTTGGGCCATGATATATTTCTACATTAAAATGTTGAACCTAGAAAGGCATCTACCTGTGGAGAGAGAGAGAGAGAGAGGACCCAGGTTCCCACAAAAAAAGATCATTCAAATGCTATTCATTTCCAAAACGGCTTCTTTCTCCCTAGCCGGTTGCCATCTTTGCAACCATCCCTGGTGTCTCTTGTTCCTTGCTTCAGAAGGCTTACCTGCTCTGCAGGTCACAGACACCCCCTTCCTTTATTCCCTAGGCTGTCCGTGACCTAATTGGGCATCTGAGCACGCAGTGCTGTGGCTGCCTGTGCTCACAGTGGGAGTCTTTGGAAACACCCAATTTCCTCCCCTGGATGGAGACTGCCATGGTCCTGAATGGAAAGGCATTTATTGCTAACATGATTAATAATACGTTGAGGGGGAGGGAGCATGAGGGAGTGCATTTCCCAGAAAGTTTCTCCCTCTTCATTGCTTACATCACATCTACTTTCATCAGACAAAATAGGGTTATGCAAAAATGAGATGTGAAATGATTCAGACATTTCTGAAAAAGCTTCATGCAGAGTAGACAAAAGAATATATTTAAAGGGGAATGCATTCATTTCAAACCAAGTTTTATATATTCTTTACAGATTTCCCAGTGTCCGTTCTCAGTGCGAGTATGAGCCACCCACCGTGGGTGACAAGGTGCTCTCCTTTCCCAAGGTCAGAGACATGGGAATCCACAACTAACTTGGTTGGGCCTTTTAGAGAAGATGGTAGGTTAATTTTAATAATTTTTAAGCTGAGACATTCAAGTTGAGGATAAATTTTACTTGGTTCAGCTTATGCCATATTCCTAAATTTGCAAACGAACTATGTTAGGTTGCCATAAAAAAATGTGAACAAAGTTTGAGAGGGATATACAAGAGGTAACCTCTCACATTAAACTGTGTACCATGTGGAAGAAAGGAGTTTTATAATGTGGACAAGTTTTATCGCATACAACCTAGGTAAATTTCATGTTTCACAGATTAGTATGGCTACTAATATCATATGCTCTGGAGTGAGAAGCAATTGGCAAAAACAGGTTTTTGATCTTGGGAAAATTTATTTACTTTTATGATCCCCTAACATGGGAATAATAATATAAGATTCTACCTTCTAGACCTTTTAGAAGAAATGAATGAGATAAAAGATGTGGAATGTGTTAGTGGCTGCTTGATATAGGTAATTCATATAGATATTTAAATGCCATTACTAGTTATACTTCACTGACTTTTAACTTTTCCAAGAATTACCATCAGAAGTAAGTAGTTATTATTTCTTCTGAACAGGAAATACACACACACACACACACACACACACACACATATATATATATGAAAAAATATATATTTTTTAATCTTTTTTTTCTGTACTGAGGATTGAACCTAGGAGTGCTTTTAAGACTGACCTACATCTCCAGCCTTTTTTAATTAATTTGTTTTGAGACAGGGTTTCTCTAAGTTGCTGAGGCTGGCCTTAAATTTGTGATCCTCCTGCCTCTGCCTCCTGAGTCACTGGGATTATAGGTATGCACCACCACATCCAGCAGGTCTTAATATCAATTATATATTAGTTGATTTCTTTACTTCTTATAAAGACTTAATTGTATAAAACTAAAGAATCGAAAGAAATCCTGTGTTCAAGCTAAATGTTATCATGTAGCAAGTTCTGCTAACTAGTGTAGCAAGTTCTGCTATCTAGTGGCCACTATGGTGTGACAATATCTTGGGTTCTTCCATAATTAATTCTAATTCTTTCCCTCCTGAATAAGAGCTGGACTTAGTGAGTCAATTTTAACAATGGTACACAGTGGAAATAATGCAATGTGACTACCAAAGGCCAGCGAGGACAATGATATAACCAACCCTGCTCTCTCAGGACACACACCTAACTTAACTCTGGATCTCCACACTGAAGCCATATGGAAAGGCCATCTTGGGGTGCGGGGGAGATGCCCAAGGAACCCCAGGATTTTCGAGCCTCCTAAATAATTGAGCCCCTGCATCAACATATGAATGAACAAGCCTTAGATGATCTCAGCTTCCAACTGATAATGAGTAGAGCAGAGGCAGACTGTTGCCACCATTTCTTCAAATTGCAGATAAATAAATGTTGGTTTAATTCACTAATTTTTGGGGTTGTTTGTTGTACTGCAATAGGTATTGGCAAAAAAGCAATTTGTGCATATCTGTATGCATGAAATGCTTTTTCAGTAAGGCTGATTAATTACATAGGCACCAAACTGTGCCCAACTTGAAAACTTAACCCTGTGTCCAATAGTGTTCCAGAAAGCTTGTTAAACAATTAGCAAATAGGAGCATTTTCCTTCAAATGCATATTCAATGAACTTTAAGTATAATGTAGTCTAACCTTTTTTAAAATGAAACACAAAGAGGTCACATAATTTTTTCCATATTTTATTTCAAATGGGATCACCAGCTCAACTAGGTGTTTGCTTGTCTGATGCTTTGCAGAAGACTCCCTCAAGAGCATTCCTTAACATATTGTAACTGCCTTGATTATTGCCTCTATAGCACTGTAGTTTGATTACCCTTCCATCCCCTACAGACTTTTCTCTTCTTGACAGCAGGCACTTTTGTGTTATTCATTTCTTGATACATAGAAACTGGCATGTTCTCAATTAGCTAAATGTCCCTTGATGAAAGATTTTTTTTTTTCTTTTGGCAAAGCTTATTATTTGGATCTTTAACTGTGAGGTATAAGTGAGTGGTTCTCAATTCAGAAAAACTGGGGTCAAGGCCACATGTTCAGACACTGAGTGAACTGCCTAAAATGGAGCCTACATCTCTGTGGACTTTAAAAGCTCCCAAGCCAAGTCCTTCAATCAGCTCCATTGTCATAGGGATCTAGCAATTATCTTTCCATGGTTAATCCTGTCCCCCAAACTGTATCTACACAAAAGCAATGACCTGAAAGTGCTCTCTTGGAAAACATTAGAGGGCAAGGGTAGCACCCAAGATGAAGTAAATCTTCCCAACACCACACAATCAGGTCAGGTTTTTTTAACCTCCCAGAACATGTCCCTTTGGCCACTTATGGATTCTAAGTCAATTCTAACGCCTAGGGAAGCCTCCTGTTCTTGGAAAAAACGACAACAACAACAAAAACAAACAAACAAAAAAAAAAAAACAAGGTTTTGTCTACCCTAGAATCACATGGAGAAGAAGGAATGTGATAAGTTTGGCTGTTAACTTTACCCCTCAAAAAGCACTGTGGTGTGCCTGGGGTTGTGGCTCAGTGGTAGAGCGCTTGCCTGGCATGTGTGAGGCACTGGGTTTGATTCTCAGCACCACATATAAATAAATGAATAAAATAAAGGTCCATCAACATCTAAAAATAACTTTTAAAAAAGCATTGTGGTGGAGTTGACTGAAGGAAGCTAATTATTTTAAGATTCAAAGGACCATGAACCCAGCTATTTTTCTTTAAACATCCAAACTAATTTTTCTTTCCTATTCAATTTTATTTACCTGTTTGTTCATTTCTCCTTTGGCAAAAATAGGCAATTAGACTCCTTTAACATGAGAAAGTAAATTAAGCCCCATAGAATAAAGTAAATAAACAGAGAGCACCTTTAAACATGAGTGTAGCTACAGAACTATTCCAGTGTCATTGAACCCACGCAGGCTCACACCTGTGAACTTGTTACAGGTTTCTTTTGGCTGTGCAATTGGAGTCATTTACTTATATTCTGTTCATTTCAGTTTCTACATTTGCAATATCATCAATCCAAGAGAATTGTAGTCAAAGTCAAATGAGGCACCCCAGTTCAATGTGAGGAAAATTCCAGCAGAGAGGCATTCTAAAAAAATACCTGACCAATGTATTCCTTGAAACTGTCAAGGTCATCAACAAGGAGAGACTGAGAAACTGTCAAAACCAAGAGAAGCCTAAGGAAAAATGACATCTAACTGTAATGCAGTATCTAGGGTATGATGCTGGAACAGAAAATGGTCATTGGGTAAGAACTACAAAAAAAAAAAAAATCTGAATAAGGTAGGGACTCTAATTAATAACAATGCATCAGTATTGGTTCAACAATCCTAATAAATGTAACATATTCATTCAAGATGTTAATTTTAGAGGAAACTGGATTTAAGGTATGGAAGATCTCCATATTCAAATATGTCCAAAAATATTGACAAAAATTTGTTGTTTTTTCTGTGAATCTAAAAGTAAAAAAAAAAATAAGTATATATTTTTAAATCAATTTGAGGCAGCCTAAATAAAGGCATGTAGTCAGTGCCCCACAAATGCAGCATCTTCTTTTCTGGGTATGGAAAAGCAAACTGTTGTCCATGTTTTCCTATATCATTTCCCATTCCTAACCCATCAGAAGGACTGGAGGAGTGGAGTTTTTCCAGCATTCTCATTTGCAGGTTGCCAGAGTGGAGACTAGTTGGAATAATAAGAACAAATTTATTTTATTTCTCTTGGAGATGAAAACTAACATGTATGAGGTAATTTCTGCTATATGTAAAATGATTTTTGTTAGTCTGATTCAGGTTTCTGGAAAACAAACTCAGGAACCCCTATTCTAGGTCAATGTATTAGTCACTTACTACCTGTATAAATTCTTTTTGGTTCCTTGCAAGAAACTTTGGTCAACTAAAAGTATTTTAAAATTAGGAACAAGAAAGATGTAAAACTATTTGTAAGAAAATGAATTTTCGCAAATAAAATGTAAAAGCTATTGAAATGGACTCCCATGCCTAAAAGACTCTCTCTCTCTCTCTCTCTCTCTCTCTCTCTCTCTCTCTCTCTCTCTCTCTCTCTCTCTCTTTTCCTGGCTTAGTCTTAGTTTATTAGAAAACTGTTTCTTACTTCACTATATGACCTCTCTATTGTGTCAATAACTTACAATCTAAAGATGAAATGATTAAGAGACTTGAATTTTTAGAATATAAATGAAAATATGAAAAATTAAAATCCCATTCTTTTTCAAGTTACATGAAGGATTTTAGTTTATAAATCATATAGACTTTCAAGTAAATTTTTACTTTGATAAACTAAGGATCCTAGACAAACCAGACTACATAGATTGACCACTGTCATAAATACCACTCAACTTGTGGAGTGATATTTTTATCGGCATGTTATTTTTTAACTTGATATAGTATTAGGCATAAGATAGCTCTTCCTAAGGCAGGAGAAGCATTTCTAATTTTCTGCATATTCTCCTCCATCAAAGAACGTTGCACTTAAAATTTAAAACATTTCATCTTAAATTTAAATGTATTGAAATGCAGGAACAGTGTTGATCAGTGGTTTGTCTGAATTCCCACACTGTGGGAATCTGGGATTCGGATTCTTATGCTGAGGTCTTTGTCAGGCAGTATGCCCAGGTTTAAGATTGCTTAGCTGCATTAACACATTTGAAAACATCATTCTGATCAGTAGTCTCTAAGTGCTTTCATTTTCTCAAGTACAAAATGGACATAATTGAATATTTACTACATCTTAGAGAAGTGTGCAGATTTCAGAACACTGAAACATTAAAGAGGCTCAGGTGAAAGATTAAAGAATTAAGTGTACAAACCGTCTTTCTTAATTTTGATCCAAATGAGTAATATTCAGTACAACGAATATTATGTAGTACATAGCATGATTTGGCATATTGCACAAAATATCTCAAAAACCACTAGACAGACCTAAATGCAGTCAAATCACCTATTCTGTTAGCATGTGAGACTATTAGGGAAAAAATATAGGTGATATTTTCCAGTTGCTATTTTTCCTTTAAAGCAAAATCTCTTTGTTTACTGGACTGTTTTTGACCTTTATTTAAGTAAATAATTCCCTCATTCTATGTTAAAGATAATAAGAGGAAGCAAGTGTGAAAAAAAAAGAATAAATAGAATTCTAATTCTTCAACTTAAGAATTTACCATATATATCTAAAACATTTCCTATGTAGCCCTCAAGAAAAAAATTTATATAAATAAGTATATGTAATTCCATATATATATATATATATATATATATACATATATATATCTTAGAATGCAAACATTACATAGTTTCAGGGCAGTCTTCCTTATGGTCATTGAATTGCAGAATTCAGTGTCATCTTTATATAAACCTCTTCCTTTAGTGGGTTTAAGAGTGTTTTGTGTTTAAATTGTAGTGGCCGTTGAATAAAAATATTTTTATCCTAAATTGCCTAGTATTACTGACAAAGAGGATTGTTGAGTGAAAAACTGAAACTTGTTATTTTGATAAGCTCAATAAGTTAGATCGATAGTAAAATTCTAAAAGAGGAAAAAGATAATCTGCTTTCTGATATTGTGTGTCCTTTGTTACTTCAACCATTAACATCTGTGAGCTGCTGTCAGTAATTTCTTTAATGAGATTATTGTGTTTTTCTTTAAGAAATGTAACTGTCAAGCATTTTACATTTGTTCTTGCTAATAATTCCCCAGGCCTTTATTAAAGAGATTTACAGATTTCTTAAATCCACACTCCTGCATCACTCTGATACTGACTTCTAATAAAATAATAAATTAGATTTTATTCTTCGCCTTATCCTCACAAATGAGCAAATAAAAAAGTGTTTACTGAATAAGCTGTCCAAAGCCAAAATAAATCTTCTGCCTCTTTTTTCAAGCATTTTGATAGCTATAAATGAGCACCTACTTGACATTGAGTAAGATGACCATTATAACATTATAATGTTTTATAAAAATGAGAATTTCATAATTAGAAAAGAAGCATTGTGGTTCAGGAGTTATTCAAAGAAAACATTCAAAAGATAGCAAATTAATTAAATATTTTCTCAGCAACCACTCTTTTACTTTTGGTAGGTTTGTCTAAGAAAACATGCTAAATTGCAAAATGCTTTTTTCCAATTCCGACTCACTTGAGCAGATCCGTTTAGCTAAGTAGTTTAAGACGTATGATTTAGAAATATTTTCAAACATCTTCCCCATAACTACAAAATAATCAGATGTTCATCATTTAAAATGAAATGCTAAACTGTTTGGAAATATTCTCTAAAACCAGCAAAAATCACGAGGCAGATGATTTGGCTCTCAGTGTCTTCCTCTCTACCTGCGTTCTTCCCTCCTTCTCTCCATAATGCCATGTTGTAGTACATCCTTCTTAGCCTCCAATCAACATTTCAAGCACTGGGATCATGTTTGATATTGTCAGATGGCCTGGAAAATTAAAAACCCAATTAAAGGCTCAGCACGCGGGTCAGCTCTTCTGCATATCAAAAGGCCTCCTCTGGCTATTCTGCTCAAATTGTATCTGTTAACAGCTCACTTTGCAGAAAGTGAAATAGCAGAGCGTTTATGAGTAATAAGTACTTTCCAGCTGATACATTTCAAACATAAACCACTTTCATGGCCCCGGCAAAAAGTACAAGTCATAATCAAATTGTCAATTTTTTCCTGTGAGATGCATGGATCTATTGTAACTGTGATTGTTAAAGAAGGAAATGCATTTTATTCACATGTTGGGGGAAAAAAAGATGCACATTTTCCCTACAATTAAAGATTTTTTGTCACTTTTTTACTGCCTTTCCTTTACATTTCTAAATAGTTACTATAATTGATTTTCTGGTTGCATTCATTTTTTTTTTTTTGGTAGGAGAATCGTTTATAGTTTTTATGTAGTGGAAGAAATGGTTGGAGTGAATAGCATTTTTGTTTAGCTGGGGTATTAATGTTCACCCAAATGTTTATAATGTGAATGTGCAAAGCACTAAAAGCTTTCGAGCTAAATGCAAATTAGTCAAGCACTCAAATGACATTTTTAGAAGGAGTTTTCATCTGTCAATGTGGCATAATATTAAGTCAAACTAAAGTCACTACTTTAGCTACTGGCCATTTGAAAAAAAATTTCATAAGATACCAGGGTTGACAGAAAAGAAAACAAACTACATAAATATTTTTCAACATATTATATTAACCAAGCAGCTGCTACAGGATTTCACAAGAAGTTAGCATATAATGTCTCCCCTTAGAATATATTGTGAGTGTATGCAATGTCAAAAATCTAAATCCCTGGGTTTTGCATAATGCATTAAGGTCCACATCCAGACAAGAAAGATTTTTCAAAGAAATGTCATGTGATGAAATAACACATACTTCCCTCAGTAAAAAAAAATAAAAATAATAGATGCAATAATCCAAAAAATATTGTAAATTAGGAAAATGAGTACCTACCGCAAAGTCTATTTATGTACCTCAGATTATGCCTCTTGAAATAAACACCACAGTTTCTAAGTATTTCCTGTGTCTATTGGTTAATTATTTATGGGGAGTACTTAATCTCTATATTGTTCTCAAAGCAAGAGCCTACTAGGACCTAATGTAATTGTCCAGAATTATTGAGAATCTAGGACTCATCAAAGGAAAGGGAATTGACAGCCACAATGGAAGCCTCAACCTAAACCCAGCTCCACTGCACCCAGGTACAGTAAATCCACACTCACCCGCTGTTTGAGGCACTCACACGCAGGAGGCATAGAGAGTCGTCGTCATTAATGGAGCATGAGCCTGCTCACTGGTATGTTTTTAATCTGCATTTGGGGGATTCATTGCTGCCATGTATGTTGACAGTCTCTTCTGTGTCCACATACCCCTTGAGGCTTTAATTTTCTTTCCTACTATAAGGAGTATTTTTATTGTGCTTTTTGCAGATTCCAATAACAAATTTTAGAAGGGAGTGCTCCCTTTTCTCTATAAAAGGGGGAAATGAAAGACAGAGGCAAATCTTCAAATATTCCTTCCCACCCTCTTTATTGACTTGATTTATTAGAAACTGGGTGGTTTTCCACCTAGTCTTCAATAAATTTTTAAAGATTTTTTTTTCCAAGCTTGGGACAGTAGTCTCAAAACACAGCAGCTGATCCCACCATGGCGCCTTTTGGTCCATAATGAAAGAAGCGACAGATCCTTAACTACAGAGGCACGAGTGGGCGCCCTATTAATGACTCAGGCGCCTCACTACACCTTATTCATATTAAAGGGCAACATATTGCATATTAATAGACAATTTAAAATAATTACAGGCTTTAATCTTTTCTAAAGAACAGTTTCTTGTCTCTTGAAAGTTTTGTACTTCTTATATAGAAAAGAAAGCAAGTGCTTTTTCAGAGAAACAATGTATAATAATATGTCAGTAAAGATTGAGCAATTTTGAGTAGTGATGGGTGAAAAGGACATTATGTTCTTTTTTCTTGTCATGGTCGGTATTTTTCTGTCAGTCGGCAAAGGCTGCACTCAGCAAGAAGAAGCTAAAGACCTGCATTGAGAGACGTGAGGGTGACAGCTACCCTGACAGGTCAGAAGATGACTGCAGAATTAGCCTTACTTTAATTCGCACTAAAATTCACAGCTCCTGACGAGGAAATGGGAAAAAGAAATTTCCTTACACATTTTCTTTTCATTTCATGTGCAGATTATACATATTCTGCTTCCATTAACAAGAAGGGGATTGTACTTTATGCAGCTCTATATTTAAGGGCAAAAGACCAAGAAGATGACAAGAATGACCTCTCTCTTGTCTTATGATCACTGCCAGTTTGACATGACACTAATTAGACTGCCTTAATCTAAACCCAGTTAGTTCTGCATGCTTGCAGCAAAACCATTGTAAACCCTAATGTAAATTGCCTTAGGCCTTTGTCTTCTTAAATCCTGCATCTCTCCTCCGCCCACCCCCCCCATCTTTACGTGCCCACGTGTATATATATGAAAAGCCAGATCTTTAATAATCCTACCCCATTAATCTTAACAAATAAGCTCACGAATGTCCTCCTAATATTCCTCTTCTGTAAATGTCACCAATTTCCACTACGTAATGCTGTCTGGTGTGACTTGCTGGACATGGTTGGAAGCTTCCTTTCATTGTAAAAGCCTTGAAGGGAATAAAGGTCTGAAAAGGCCAAGGGAGATTTTTAGAGTACATGATGACGCCAGAGCTGTGAAATATGTGTAAGTGAGAATTAAATGTATTTCTCCTCAAAAAAAAAAAAAAAGAGAAGGAAATTAAACAAAAGCGAAAGAAAGAAGAAAAGAACGAAAGGAAGAAAGACAGGCACCCTCTAGTCCAGCTGATTAAAAAGGAGTCAATTAAATCTGCAAGCTGTAGTACAATATTGAGATGAGTCGGGAAGAACCAGTAAGTCAACATTCACTTAGAGACCCAATGGAACTCTATCCATGAAGAAAATATAAAGAAAAAAAAAAAAGACAAAAAAGCCAAGATTTATTTAAGAAATGCTATGTATACGATTACACACTGACTCCTTTAATGATTCAAGCCAAACTCTTATTTATTATATGAGGTGTTATCTGGTCAATGTAGGCAGCAAGTGTGGGGTGTCACGGGGTGTCACCCAACAGAGGAAGCTGCTACGAACATTCACATCTGCACTCCAAAGCCCTTCCTGGTTCTTGCCAAATCAAGGTTATTTTTCCCCAATAGGCACATTTAAAAGAATGCAGATGATATATAAGGACATATTTATTCCCTTAAAATGTCTGTGGTCAGAGATACATGCTAATGAGGTGATATCTCCATTCATCTCTGAACTGTGCAAAATGTAAATGAACTCAAAGTTAGAACTGGGAAATGGGCATCTTCCTTTTATACCTGTGATTCTTTGTGTGGGCTGACACTTCCCTGACATCCTCCATACATTAGGCAGTAGGGTTGGAAATTCCACTCACAGTGCTGACTACCCTGGTAGCTGCACATACTCTCAAACCTGCTCCCATAATATTTTTATAATATAATATATTTAATAATCCTACCCTTTTGTCCACCATATACTGAACACTACTGCACCCTACTGAGCTCGGGCTTCATGAACACCATCTCATACTATCCTAAACAGAATCTTGCAGCAAACATATTGAGTTCCCATCTTACAAATAATGAAATTGAGGATCAAAGAGTCTAAATAGTTCTGTTCCACTAGTAACAGAGCGTGAGCATCAAACCCTCATGGTTATGTTCCAAAGCCACCACTTACTATACAAATGGGAAATGTGTGAACAGAAGCATATTGTATTATAAATTGGGCCTGTGGTTAAGGGAGAGAGCAAGACCATCTAAAGACCAACTAAAATTGGTCTAGTGGTCAGTTGGGTCTGCATTCTGCACCCTGGACAATGCTAACCTGCCTCTGCTTTAGGAATCCTGCAAATAGCCACTTCCTGGTTGCAAAGTTACAGTTAGGACCAATGTGGATTTCATTTCTCTTTCACCCTGTATCTCTACGTGAATGTCTTGATCAGGGAAAGAGAGTTGTGCAGAAGTCACTTCACATTCACCACCTGAGTCAAAACCTAAGTGGACATTATTATACAGTTGCTCTTATTTTGATGTTAACAAATACCAGCAATTGTTTGTGAATTTCAGGCAGTGATATCTTCCTCTCTCTTGGTTTGTATACAGATTTTCCGGGCTGAGTAATGGAAAAGTCACTGCTAATGAATATTAAAAGCCTGTAATTTAGTCAAAAACAATGTTGTCCACACTTTTTTCTGAGTAATTTCAGTTGTGTGTTTTTTTTAAATCATGCATAAATGGTAGATAATGTTCCTCTGAATGGGGCCCTTAGGCTTTCTCAGCTGAGCTTGTTTAGCTTGCCACGTTTAAATATTTTCGAACTGATCCCAGAACTGAGAAGCCTTCATCACAGCACAGCATTAAAAATGATGGATGTGATACATATTTAATACAATAAAATGGCCATTTATATGCCCATACTAGACACAAGGGAAATCCTCACAGGAAAGATTTCTAAAATCAAAAGGGGCCTATTCTCTAATCGATGTGAGGGGATTTACACGGATAACTCCCATTAATGCTAATGGGTGTTATGAGCTGATATCCTCCATGCACCATTGGAAAGATACACTCAGTGCCACTTGAAAGGAGGCTGTTGTACTGATGAGATTCCTTGAGAGAATCTCAGGATAAGGAAATTTTGAGGAAGAGATAAAATGGCAGTAAAGCTGCAGCCACAGTTCGTTTTAGGATAACATTGCTTTCCCCTCCCTCAGAGGGCAGAGTCCAGAGTGACTATTACTAGGAGGACTTTTTGACCATAAGCCATGGTGGAACGTGGTTCCAATATTCAGACTTGTGAACTATATTCTCTGATGCTTTTACTGTTAGGTGCGATGCTTGGTTAATTGCTCAGGTAGGTTTGGGCAATTAAGAGGTACTGAAAATAATTAAAACAAATAAAATCTGAATCACATGATGGTGTTTGCTATCTCTTATTCTAGAGAGAGAGAAAGTTATCTATATAGATCTAGTTGCTTCCTGCCCCAACCACTAAGAAAACTAGAGACAGTTCCTATAACATGCTCAATCAAAATAGGTTTAGGATCTTTATCTCTGAAATTGTCTATCCATGGTTTTTATCATGCATGATGTGACCAGTTGGAATCCTCTTGTCTGAGTCACCCAAAGTGGTCTAGCAAGAATGATTCCTCACTAGTTATAGTTACTTTTCCTTTTGATAGGTATATTTTGAAGCCACTTAAAGTGGGCTATTTACTAGAAATTTAATGTCTTAAATTAACACTTCAGTGTAGAAACCTTTGCTGTTATTCACACATAATATTTCATATTTGAAAGAGCTCTCTTTCCCTTAATATTGGCAATGGAGAGAAACTGAAGCACCAAGGGACTAGATCAAAAGCCACTCAGAGAAAAGTAGAATGGCTAATTGTCTAATGCTCCATTTATGTATTTGCCTTCTCTCCTGAACACGCCTGTTGTGTTTCCTCATATGGTTTCTTGTGGCACCAATCACATGTTGTATTGTACTGTAATTATTTATGGGCTTGTCTCAGATTCCCTAAACCACAAGTTCTTGAGGTTGGATCCATTTCCTATTTACCCGCATATTGTCACCCTACCAGTAAGTTCTCAGCAAACACTCAAAGAATAAATGAACATCTTAAACCCATCTATGGCCAATTTTGTCTTTTCATTTCTCATTTATAGTGCATGTCCAATACTCTATGCTTATGGCATTCTCTCTAAATATCTGTGAATGTTCCTTCCTTGAGGAAAAAGAACAGAAGGTATCTGGGACCTATGTAAATCTGATCCTTTAAGAAAGAGAGATGAACTTCTGGAATATGTATTGGACTCTTATGGTGGACAGCTCTGCAGATCCTTTCTCCTGCCCTCTCCACAGGGACTTTGTGTCTCACCTGTCATCATTCATGGCTACAGTCTTTCATGCTGCCCATATGTGACAATGCTATATAACAGAGTGCTCTCCTGTTGGACTTTTAAAAAATTACAGTTATTATTTATACTTTTAGATAGATACCTACTCCTGGTGTTTGAAGAGGGGAATAAGTTTCAGTTAAAATAGGAAAGTGGTCTCAGCCTTTCCTTTTGCATACTTCTTTATAAAAGTCTCAGGTGACTTGGCTTAAAAGACAATACTTGACCTCTGATGTCTAAAATACAGTTGGCTACATAATACTTGAAATCTTGATATTCAAGGAAAATTCTTCATCTCAGGGATATAAATTAAGACAAGAACATTAGAGGTGAGCCACTGGAAGACAGAGACATGACTGTCTACTCTTTTTCTTATGAAGTCTGACTTCATACTGAAAACTGATGCAGGCTCAAACAGTACTCTAATGATCCTCAAAATAGCTGATGACTTTAGTCAATTTCTTAAATAAAAAGGAACCAGTCAAGCTTCCAAATCCTAGGGAACTTATTGATCTGTGTGCCTACTTTTTGTCCCTTAGTCCTGACCTACAAAGTCACGTATATTTTATTTACATATTCTCAGAACAAAAATAAAAATCCCTAAGTCATGCAATAAGCTTTTACTTATTTACACTGTTTTTATTTCAACAACTGAATAATTTTAAAGAACATCAGATAGCCATGAAACTATGCAAGATGTAAAAAGTAATAACAACAATCAGTTTTACTTTTCACTCCTGAATACTTCCTGTCTACAAAATTCCCCCACTGACCTCCTCTATCCTCACCCGTGGACATGAGTTTGGCCTGATAAATCATTCCATGGCATGCAGGAGAGACACAGAACTAAAATGAAAATTAAGCACTTTATTGACAAGAAGAATTAATATCCTAACAAAAAATAAAATCCATATGTACTTTCTTGCAGAGGAAAAATGATGTGCCGACAACATAGACTATTGATTTGAACCAATGGACACGAAAGCAGAATATTTATTGGGCCTTACAGTATTTAAATGCCCTAAATTCCACTTAGTACCACTAGCTGCTAGCACTGCAGAATTCTAGAATTGCACCCTGCAGTTTGTACTAATTGGTGGGAAATGTAGGCCTGATGTCAAAGACAACTATAATTGTCTGATGAAAATAACTTGCTTTTGACACCAGTATATGTTGCACCCGTATATCACATCTTCCCTGCATAAGGAGGTGTTGTTTTATATAGCCAAGGTAATTATAATTGGCTTTAATGTATCTGAAATAACTATGTATAAAAGAGTGTTGTGAGAAAGAAGAGGCTTACAATGACCTGGTCGCATTTATGACAAAATGGTTGCTCCAGGAATTTAAAAATAAAGCCTAACTAAAAGCAGAGGCTTATATTGTGTGGGCTTTAGCATGTTAGAAAGCTGCGATTTAGAGACGATCCTATTTTGACCATAATGCATTTTGTCATGTGAAGATAAAATGCGGAGGACGTTTACATTTCTCCAACCCACTGAGCTTCCACCTCAGGACTTGCTTTTTTTTTTTTTTTCTCACATCAATAGACATCTTTTTAAACATTGTATTCATGTCTGTCTCTCTTGACAGCAAATAAAATTTAATAAATAAAATTCCATATGATAAATATGTTAGATGTAAGGAGCAGCTTTGATAAAGTGTGGACATTTTCAAAAATGATTTGTGAAAAACAAATAAATTTAACAAGGCTAATGTGTTACCAGCTCCAAATATATTATCGATGATGCACAGAAGTATAATGACCCAAAAGAGCATTTGCACAGGTTTTCACACTGCTTAAATTACTGCCAGATAGAAAAAAAAATATTCTCCAGAAGTTGGACCCATTGCCTCTGTAGATCAACATCTGACTGTAGCAACATCTTGGCTTGTCACTAAATTTCAAATCAACAGCAGCCACCGATAACTTATAACAAGGGAGTCTTCATTTCACAAGCATCAAATCCCGTGGCACATTTTTATAATATGCCGTTTTTCCTCCCATCTTCTATGCCAAGCCTTCTGCCAGGTTTTGAGCCTCCTGACCCACTTATCTTTCTGGCTGGCCAAAGGACCTCCATGACCTCGGAATTCTACCTCTTCCCCAAATATTCACAAATGGATTTGGAAAGAAATGATCACCCCTCTTCCTTCCTCTGCTCTTAGATTTTACAACACTTATTATACTTTACACCACCAAATGCATTTCACATCCCCTCTTTTCCCCATGCAGGATTATGAAGTTAACATTCACTTTGGGTTAAAATAAGCCACGCAATATGTTTAATGTTTTGCATGTATTATTTTCCTGATTCTTCACATCAATTCTGTCTGTGACTGTTGTCACCATTTTACAGATGGGAAAACTGAGTTTTGGTGACAATGCCTGTGCTCTTAACTGCTCAGCAACACTACCTAACCTCTATGAAATGTATGAGCTTAGGTCACATTTGTCAGAATCATTATATCTAACCTAACAAGAATGAACTTCAAGGGCTGGGAGTGTGCTCAGCTATAGAGCGCTCGCCTAGCAGGTGCGAGGCCCTGGGTTCGATCCTCAGCACCAGATAAAAATAAATAAATGAAATAAATTATTGTGTCCATCTACAACTAAAAAATAAATATTAAAAAAATAGCAGCTGCCAAAGGAAATGCCATTATGACATGCTGCTAATAACAATTACAATACATAATGCCTAATTTACATAGCTTCACATTTTCATATTTTTTATAAATCTTTGGAATACCACAATAATTACATTGGGGAAGCTGAATTGATATCTTGAACCAAGATGCTGCAATAAATTTTCAATTAGTAAGGTAAGAATCTACAAGATGCATCTATAGAGAGAAAAATAGGGTTCAAGAAATGGGAGTTCCTTTGGAAACTGTAAAATGGTCTTCTTTTATCAATTATACATATAATGTATAAAAATTCCCAGTCTTGATGAATATGGCCTAGAATACATCATACAGTTTTTATTTGTTAAATCATGCATCTTTTTTCCATATTTTGAAAAATAATATGAAGGAGATTTATTGACTATATTCTGTTGCTTTTAGTATAATAAATTTTATATTTTAAGATCATGTTATTTTAAAATGAAAATTAAAATCAAAAGTAATTTTTAACTCTTATTTTAGAGTAAAGTTAAAAAAAATAAAGAGAATAATTACTAGCAGGCTCTCCAAATATACCACATCAACGCAGGCCTATAAAGTAAGAACATCCAGTTGTGTTTATTTTAAAAAATTAGATTTTTATAGGGCATTTGTATTAACAAAGCTTTCTACTGTATCATACTGCAACTTAGTGGGGACCTGCTTTTCATAAGACACTGTAATCGGTATGATATATAGGTAGATAGAGATATAGTTTCATAATAATGATCATAGATAGTAGCTGGAATGTCCAAGCATTTCTTACTTAACAGGCGCTGGACTAAGTTATTTATTCATTAATGCACATTCATTGAGACAAGCCTGATTTTAGGTTTCAGTAGGATAGAGCAACAAACAGAACAGACATGGGCTAAATAAAGGAGAAGTACTATATTTAGGCTCTGTTTCACAGATTTAAAAAAAAATGAGCCTCAGAAGCATTTATGAAATTTGCTCAGCATCATGAAGCAAAGAAGTAAAGAAGCTGAGATTGGACTTCTATTAACTTTAGAAATCTGGTTCTTATCCCTACAACATGCTTCTACCCTGCATATAATTTAGGTTTATTGATATCATAGTCATGGATGACTCTTTAAACCCTTTGGGTAAGAGAAATTTAGGATTAGTTAGTACTTGTCCAAACTTAACTGCTGATACAAATACTTCAAAAAATAAACTTTGGGCGCTTTTATCAAAATTTTAGTCATTAAATTCAAGATTAAAACATTTAAAAAATTTTTCTAGCACAGTGGGTGATGAAATTTACAACCACACTTGCTTTATGATGGAAATCTTCAGTACATTTACTTCTACAGATTTTCATGAAAGCCTGTTATAATGGAGTAAGAAAGTAACAATTGATGTCTTCATTTCAAGCTATAGCTCTGACATTAACTAGCTATCTTAATTTTCAACAAATTTTAATGAGCACCTATTAAACATCAGACACTGAAATAAGTGCTGGTGTTATGGTGGTGGAAAATAAATATCCCTAAAATTATGTAGCACACATTCTCTGATCAGAGAAATAGACATTATACAAATGCTTGAAAAATTAGAATTGTGAAGAATAGAAAGAATAAGAACAGGTGCAGACAAAGATTTACCTGAGGGGGTCACTGGAGAAAGTAAATTTAGATGGAATCTTCAGAGGAAGGCCACTTGAAGGAAGCAAATGATAAGCTGAGTCCTCAAGGACTCAGGGCACTGCATAGGTGAAAAGTGACAGGAAGAAATATGGACCCCAATGGCCCAAGATTTGAAAATTACCTAAATGTTTCAGAAGCCCAATAAAGGCCCAAGTACCCAGAGTCAAGGCAAGTGGGTTCAGGAGTGGGGCGGAAGGCAAGTGACACAGCAGAGCTGAACAGGCTAAGCCATGAAGGCCTGCTTGACATCCTTGGCCACTGGAGGGCCTAGGTATAAAGCCTGTAGTGAAGCCTTTCTGTTTCCTTCACCCGTGTGTGAACAAGTAAGGTTGGAAGGTATGTGAGGTCCCTCCAGTCACTACAGCTCACAGACTGCACCATTCAACCAAGTTCAACTCTGTTTGAGCAACTTTCATGTGCTGAGTCCTGTTCTGGGACACAAAGACATGGATCCCAAGGTGATAATCCATGGAGCCTGTTTCTAAGGTATGGGAGTCCCATCAAGAAAAGGGGGATGAGAAGAAGTAGCTAGAATGTAATGTTAAAATGGCACCCCAATGGAATACATCGTGCTTAAGAGTACACCAGAAGGAGGACTCCTGTTGTTTACTTGTAAGACTTTTCATGGAGGAATTCTTGTACAACCAACCTGGCTTGTCTAAGAACCTATCCATGAACTTCTTCTGGGGGAATCTTGGTTTGTTTTGATGCTTAGCCCTGCTGTACATTGATTTGGGTTAATCTTTGCCATCAGAAGTCTCTGGTTAAAGTACAAACATAAAATGTAGATGCAGTAAACATTAACTCAAGGATGAAAAAAGTGGTTTTAATTTGTGAATCAACTCAGATCATTTGGAAGTAGCTTCTAGAAAAGTTGACATAAAGGCATTTGAGACCTCTTACAGGCTCAGTAGAAGGCACGCCAAGATCCAGCTTCATGTTTGTCATAGGTGGGAGCAGGGAGCACTGTGTATTTGCCACTTCTTCTGTAACTCCCATTTAGTGTGCTGTGTAGTGTTGTTGTCCCATGATGCGTGAACCCACACACTCCAATCTTTTCTCCCTAAAGATAAATTCTGCAAGATAAAAGGCCTTGAAGGAATATAGCATAAAGCACATTTGCACTATTAGGATGCCAGGAATAAACCCAGATTTCCCAAGGATGTCGTGGCGTGGGCCTCAGTCAGCCAGAATCCTGCTACGCATGGGGTGCGTGAGGTTGAGAAGGATGAGGAAATCGTACGTAGGAAACTGCAAAATCACACTTTGCCTTCTGCAACACCATCTGCCAAGGTTGTACACATAGAATATTACTAGCCTGTTCGGTCTAAATGAAATTATGGTAAGGATTCCTGGTAGTTTCTAGGAAGTGTCCTGATTCCATCTCTGTATCCTGTATGAAAAGGCACCCAAAAGCACCCATCAAGGCAAAGTGAACCTGAGGAAAATGGACCAACGTGATGTTGCTGGGAGCCCCAGAGCAATACTTTCCAGAATTTCATTCTATGAGAGATGAGCTGTCCCTGTAATAACTGATATGTTCTGACACTTTCCCCTGTTGCACATGTTAATTTTGTGTGTGATATTGTTTTGCACAAAATAATTACATTTGATTGATAACTCTCATGCCACATTTCAATTTAATTGGAATCAGCCCAATAATCCCTCTTAAAAAAGGAAAAAGAATGCTGAAATTGTACATGAGGAAAAAAGTCTTTCTCTTTTACTTTTCAGCCAAATTAGCATGCTTATAAAAGAAACCACTTCTTCCTGTTATAAGCACCATATTCTTACATAGATAAATATTTTTACCAAACAATATAATTTATTATAGACTTAAACAGAAACAACTTTTAATGTAGTTCAGATTGAGGTAAAACTATATTTTTTAGCACAGTATTAATACAATTATGGATTTTATAAACAAACTATTATTCTCTAGGGCAAATAAATATTCAAAATTGGCAATGTTAGTGAAGACAGAAAAAAGGATTGAAAAATGAAGTTGCTTGTGCCTTTAGGACTGTATGAAACAGTTTCATTTTGAAAAACAACACAACTATCTTTAATACTAAATGACCTTTATTTGCTTAAACATTTTCTGGGAAAAACAGCAATACAGGAGCATAAACAGATTCATGTTCATATTCACAAGGCCACATTACAAGAAATTCCTTTCTGCTTTATTATTGGTAAAATTAATAATGCTAAAAATGTTCCAACAATATTCCTGAAACAAGTCACAGAAGGTACATTTCCTGCAAAATTCTATGCAAATAGTTAAAACTATTGAAATAAACCTAAGGACTGATATTCTAACATATCAGTTCTGATATAATTTGTTGACAATGAGTAATCTATTTGAGACAAAGTGAAAGCAGCTAAGGAATAAAACTTAATAGAAAAATTACGCCTACAGAGTCTTTAAATGTAGGTGCTGAATAAATTATCTATACATTAAAAGGTTCATATATTTCAAAGAAACAATGAAAAGTTTTAAGAAAATCTGAGAAAATTTAACAAAAAGCAATAGAATTCTAAATGTGATCAAAACTATAGGAGAACTCTATTAAATGTATAACCTTTTTGCACACAAATTATTCTTTTCAGAGGCTGTTCTTTTATTGGATTGCTCTGCTATTTTATGGAATATATTTTAATGTTGTACAAAGAAAATGAATTTCACGGACTTGATTTAACAGTTCAGTTTCTCCATGTTACTGACTTATACTGTGATGGAACTTTGCTTTTTTATTTAGTTCTCTACTCCATTATAGGTTTGACAAGGGGTGTGTAGTGTGTGTGTGTGTGTGTGTGTGCGCGCACATAGCATCATTCAGTTTGGGGTACAAACCATGTATTATTTGAAGAAAGTCTATCATTTTACCAGTAATGTTCAACGCATGCTCTCTTAAAATAGCACCTAATCGATAAAACTTAGATTCAGCAAATCACTTGACCTACACTCTGACAAATGACTAGATGAGGAAGCTTTCCAGGGCTTGTGGAATATTGCATAGCAGATCAGAGAGCTGATTTGTGGAAAACATTTTCTACTTTTTCAATTATCTTCATTGATTTTAACCCTTTTGAAATTTTGTTTATTTTGAAGCAAACTTAATTGTGGGAATATACACTAGTTCTGGAAAAGAGCCTTTTAAATAGTAAAAACAAAATAGTGATATAAATACATGGACAGGAGCCTACACTGTATCAATATTTTAGGAATCCAAAGCTTTATGGTTATAGTGACTTTTTTTTTTTGGTTATAGGGCATGATAAGGCCACATTCAAAAGAATATATATGATTTGTCTAGCAGTATGATATGTTCTTGGAGCAATTTTATAGTAAAACATAGTCTAGATAAAGCGGGTCTTGATAATGAATAGCTTGCTTTCCAACAGCCCAGTTCTTGTCTTAGTGTTCCATAGGAAAGAAGACCAACATCAAGAACTAATGAGAAAATGGAGCAAAAAGCAACTAGCAATTTGTCTCTGGGTCCATGTGCTTCTCTGCCCCTTCTCCTTCATCACATGAGTAGGTGGTTCTCTGAAATTACCTTTTAAATCTTTTGAATCTGCTCTTCTACCTCAGTTTTTCCATAGTCTTGTCCATGCAAATTTCTGTCATCCTTTTTAAAAAGTACATGGACCACCCAAAGAAACAAACAAAAGCACTATACCAAATGCTGATTTTTAGCATAGAGATACTTAGACCATCTAATCTAAAACCCTCATTTCACCCATGGGGAAATCACGGCTCAGACATGGCAGTGAACTCACTCAAGGTCACTAAGATGGCTAATAGTAAAGCCAAGATCAAATTTAAAAAACCCACTGAATTTCCAAACACTCCATCATGTCACATCCCATTTTGGAAAGTCATTAAGAAGATGTCCTCATGGAAATGAGAACAGGTTACTTTAAAGACATTCTTTTATTTACAATGTAGAACCACTTAGAGTTTGAAAACAAATGTACAGTTGTTCCTCTACATCTGCTGATTCTGTGTCTATGGATTTGACCAACTATGAATTGAAAATGTTCAGGGGGAAAATATTACATCTATACTGAACAGGTACACATATTTTTCTTGTCAAGATTTCCTAAACAGTATAGTGTAAAAGCTAGTTATTAGTATTTACATTGTTTAGGTATTATAAATAACCTAAAGATGAGTTAAAGTAGCATCTCTTCAGGAGGAGGATGTGCATAGGTTACATGCAAACACTGTGGCATTTCACATGACAGTCTTTAAGCAGCCCTTGAATTTGGTATCTACAGGGGAGCCAATCCCCTTAAAATACTCAGGAAAATTTATATCAGAAAAGAAAAAGCATTTATAAAGTTTTACAAATGACTTTTTGGTTATTCTCACCATTCACAGAAATAGGTTAAAGACAATGAAAAAATTCGTTTCTACATTGAAAATGACTTATGAGCTACCTGGCAGCAATGATATAGAAAATAACCTAGAAATTTAAAAAAATAAAAAGTAATCTAGAAATTAAAAAATCAGTGTAATTAGTCCATTCAAGAAATATTTTTTAAATAAAATGTTTTTGGTAATACAAAAATTGGGGGGTACTTTTGACCATATCAGTATTATCATTGCACAATATTACCACTGCAAATTTGAAACAAAGGGAACAAATTATTTTCCTAATTACATCACTAATATCATGCAGAGCTGAAACCAGACAAGTTGCCTTCAAACCCATAGCTGGTGAGGAAAAAAGTGAAAGAATGATTACTCTCATCATTTAAACCTTGGTAGAGGTACTTAATATTTTCAGTCCTGATTTGAGAGAATCCTATACACAGAAACATAAGTAGAATGTATTAAGTTACATTAGGTTGAAGGAAAAAATACAGTTGTAATACTGATAGTAAAGAAATTTTGAATTATAATTATACATTTTTAAATTAAGAATATATTTGACATGGAAGAAAATTTTTAGAACAGGAAAAGTATGAAGAAAGGAAAAATGAAGGCTTTACTGTTATATATTCACATATGACTAATTTTGCACAGCAAAATTATTTAAATTCCAAGATATTTGCACTTCACTTCTGGGAGAGTTAGTGTGGTTAAGTTTTGGATGTTAATAGGTTTACAATATGTATCTACTCTGTGCCTCTTTTATGACTGTGGGTTATACTAAGTAGCCTTACTGTTAGTAAACCTAGATTGATTCAGGTTTTTATCTGATGGCAATGCATATCATACAATTTTAGTTTTATTATTTTTACTTACAACTGTAATGAAACCTGGAGAAAATATGAAGCCATTTCAGTCATGAAGCATGCATTTTATGAAGATTTTTGAAGAGTGAGAAAAAAAGAAGAAAGTATTTCTAATTCATGCATTTCGAAGCTGCCACTACAGTATTCTGAATTGTCTTGTAATTAATTCTTTCTGTTTCATATTATTCTGAGACTAGTCATTTGGAGAAAATATATAGAACTCCTTGTCTGGCCTTTCTGAATCCATTTTTCACAGTTGCAAAGTACTGGTCAAACAAATTAAATTATTGCAGCAGTATGTAACTAATTTTATGTAAATTAAGGTGTTAATGTTCTGAATCATATTCCTGAAAATGGTCTGTTTTCTCTTGCAGCTTTTCTTCATTAATGATGCTATGAATAGTCAAATCGAAAAATTAATTCCTACAAGACTAAGTGGATAAATTGTTACCCTTTGGCCCTTCAAAGAATTAGATCTAAATATAGTTTTATGGCCAGCTCAGTCCACAGTTGTCAGTAGCTCAACCAAATAAATCAAATTTTTAAACTTAATGCAACTAAGGGTAAGATGATACGAAATAAATTCAATTTTGTTTATAGCGAAGGGGATCTTTTAGAGTTAATGGTCATATTGTGTGATACAGAATTAGTGCCAAGTTCAGAACTTTATTGACAATATTTCTGCTCCCATTAAAAAGTATCATCTTACTCAAATATCTGTGTTTGAACTTCAAAATCTCCACTTCAAAAATGACCCATAGGAACTTATGGAATATCAGTGGAATAAAATATTTATGCTTGGAAATACCTAAGATAAATGGAAGTTGGAAAAAGTACATTCATCATCAATTGAAGTACTTCCAAAGCACATAAAGAAAATTAAGGGGTTTTCTTATTACTTAGTATGCTCACATAACCCATTGATTGAATTAAAGCCATTTGGTAGATACAAACACTTAAATTATTTATCTGTTGGATTTTTATCTAGTATAATAAATGTTGGTTTACTTCCTAAAGTGCAGTATATATTGATAATAATGCAGTTCAGAGTTCCAGATAAGTAATTGGATCATAGGTATTGTTTTCTATGATAAATGACAGATTGAATTGCACAAAAATAACTTTTTTCAAATAAGTTACTGGTGTTGGGACCAAAATCAAACATACTTTCGTCTGTTGGCAAAATATTTCCTCATAACCTTACATCATTCTTATTTTATCTTCCAACAGATTAAATATTTATAGATAACCCAAGCCTACCTAATTTTTCATTCAGATAGAATGAAAAAATGCTTCTAAATTTTCCATTATCATTTTAGTTAAAACTATTCCTTAATCCACATATTTAGAAAAAAACGGAGAAGAAACAAGGAGTAGACAGCATACTACCAACTTTACAGAAATTTCACAAAAGTAAAATATTAGAACTTTCTAGCCAATTAATGTAATAACTTGCAAACTGTACCTCAGTCAGGTATCAACTGCTAAAGTGCTTACTACCACAAGGAAACAAATATTCTTGTTATATATATGGCTGGAGCAAAATGTAGAAGAAATAGAATACATTAAAGATAACTAAAGGGAAATGACAGTTATGCCTACAAACCATGCTTCTCTGGCAATGTTATACTTAATACAGTCTGGAGACTAGACCCTGCTTACAGCTTGAGCCTGCATAGACTCAACTTGAGTTAAGGAGGAAAATGAATCACTAGACCGCTTTCTTTGGAAATCCATGGAGTAATGACCTTGAAAGAAAGCTTGAGACCTGTCAGAGTTAAAGAGGAGACAGTGTAGAATCAAGAATAACTACTATTTTTCTAATCAGTAACTCATGTCTGTTCACTAATGAGCTTTGGTATGAGATGTATTATTCCAAACACTTGCTTAAATTTTAAAATATCATTAACATTGTCCAAATGAAATAAATCACAGTGAATTCTACAATTTTATACTGTTACCAAATTCTTGAAATTTTTTCAAAGTCAGCTATTCTGGAACTGGAGGAACATCAGAGCAATTGACCTACAGAGGTACATGGACTTTCAATGGGCTCTGGTTTAATAGCCAAGCCTGAATTCTAACTGTAAATCTCCAAGCACTTTGCATGCATTAAGTATAATACCCTTTGAAACAGACTAGTTGTGGACTCTTTTCTTTAAATGTATTTAGTTCTTATAAAATCAATTATGCCTTTCCAATACTCAGTATATAAAATATGATTACACTTCCCCAGCCCCTTTTCTTTACCTATTGCACTCAAAATACATTAATTCATCCTTTGATACCTAGGGAATAAATATGATTATATAGCTTTATATGACCCACATTACCTAGCAGCATGCCCTGATTGGAAGCATCTTTTTTCTAATCAAAAGTTCACTGGACACAAAATCAAAAAAGGTGATATCAAGCTCTGGCACTAAGCCATATTGGTGGGAATTTGGGTAAATAATTTAACCCAAATGAGCATGTTTGTTCATTATATAGATCTGAGAGACTAAATGCAAAATAAATATGAAATTTCTCTTCCTTCACAAAAGTAATTCATCTCCTCAAAAAGTATTTCAGCACTCATATATGCCAGCCACATGCTAGGTGTGGGGATATTTCATGAACAAGCCTCTTTATGGAACTTGTGGTTCAACTGAACACACATGTTCAAGGAATAGCATGCATGATGATGGCCATGAAAGGAAAGTCCAGATTGCATGAACGTTTGTGGGGTTGGAGAGCAAGCTCGACAAAGGTGAAGATCAGATGAGGGAAGCTACTCACATATATGTGAAGAAATAAATTATAAGTCCAAGGTCAAGATAAAGATTATTTATTTTTTTCTGAGGCAAAGCAGAACTATATCAAAAGAACTAAGAAAAGAATCTAGAAATTTAAGTTCTTTGGTATTTTTGTCCAATAGGTAGTAGCTCTTGGATATTTCATCATCTGGTAGATGGACTTGAAGGAGGGAGGAAACTATTCATCATATAACTAATGAATGACAACTACTTTTTTTTCCTTTTATAAGGTTTTATTGATATAATAGATATACAAAATATTGCACATATTTATTGCAGTGATATGGCATGTTAATATTATGAAACCCTGATATAATATGATGAAAATAGAACTTTACTTCTGTTGTCCACCTTCCCAAAACTCATTTATGTCCATTTGGTGATGTTCATAAGCCAGTGAAACCACTGTTGAGGTACTAACTATAAACATCACCACTGGAAATGTCTGTGTATAGTGTTTGTGTGCATCTGTGTGTATGTTGTGTTAAGAACACTTAACCTGAGATTTTCCTGCTCACATATTTGAAGTTATATTGTGAACTATAGGTGCTATGTTGTACAGCTGATCTCTAGAGCTTATTCATCATGTATAATGAAAACTTTATCCCACAGGAAAAAAAAATCCCATTTTTCTCTCTTTGTAGACCAAGCAAACATAATTCTATTCTCTGCTTCTATGAGTTTGGCAATTTTAGGTATCACATATATAAGTGGGATCATGCAATATTTGTCCAAATGAAATAAATCACAGTGAATTCTACAATTTACTGGCTTGTTTCACTTAGCATAATCTCCTCAAGATTCATCCATGTTGTCACAGATGGTAGAATTGCCTTATTTTTTAAGGCTGAATAATATTTCATTATATATATTGAAATATTCCAATATACATAATATTCCATGATATGTATAGCATTATATATTCCAGTATATGTAATATATATTATATATTCTATATGTAATGTTCCATTATACACATATATATTCCATTGTATATATACATATATATACATATATAGTATTCCATTTTGTATATATTCCATTACATGTATGTAATGTGTATGTGTATGGCACATTGCTATTGTGACTAATGCTGCAATGAACATAGGAGTGTAAATATCTCCTTGGGATTCTGCTTTCAATTCTATTGGATATATACCCCAAAGTGGAATCATTTAATCATATAATAATTTTATTTTTAGTGTTTTGAGAAACCTTCATACTGTTTTCCATAGTGTCTGTACCTTTCTGCATTCCTACAAACAATACAGAAGAATTTCAATTTCTTCATATCTTTGCCAACATTCATCTTTTGGTTTTATTTTGCTTTTGTTTTTTTAAAAAATAGCTATCTCATCAGATGTGAGGTGATAAGGTGGCATCTAATCACATTATGTTGGAATACTGCTATAATGCTCAGGATCTGTGCCTTTCAATTGCTTTTTTGAAATGAATAAAGCTCTTTTCTAACAGATTCTACTTAGCATTTCAGTAAGCACTGTCCTTTACATGGATGCCTAATTGATCCTGAAAACTTCTTTGTCACATAGCACTGTCTTGTGGAAAAGTCAAATTATATTAATTGAACAATATAGAAGCTTAATATAAGTATTGAGATGAATGAGAAAGAGAAATAAAGGGGAATCCAGGATGATGGAACCCCTCTTGTGCTTCAGGCAATATTCTGAGTATGTTTTCACATATGTCACTTGGCTTAATCCTAGAAAAACTTACAAGTATCTCAGGCAGGTGATCAAGGTCAACATCAACAGTGATACGTCATGTTAATAGCATGCACCCTTGATATGAAATGATGAAAATGGCACTTCAGCTCTGTGGTCCTTCTTCCCAAAACCCATCATCATGAGAAATACACCTGATAAATTTTAGTAGTGGGAAATCAAATACCTAACCATTATACTTCAAAATTGTCAGGGTCATCAGAAACAATGAAAGTCTGAGAAACTGTCCTGGCCGAAATGGACCCAAGGAGACAGGACAAGAAAATGTCATGCAGTATCCAGAGATAGACAAAGGCATTAAGCAAAACCTAAGAGAATCTGGAAAAAGTAATAACTTTAGTTGATAATAATGTATCAATATTTTCATTTATTATAATAAATCTACCATGCTAAAATGAGGTGTTAATAATAAGGGAAACTAGCTTCACATGTATTAAAAGTCTGTATTATCTTCTCAATTTTTCTGTAAATATAAAGTTGTCCTAAAAAATAAAGTTTGTCTTCAAAAAATATTAGGTTTAATTATCTCATTTTATAGATAAGAAAAATTTAAGAAACTTCTCTAACATTGTAACACCAGTAAGCCACGATTGATAGGTGCACATTCCCACAAACAACGCACATGCTCATATCGTCACACAAGAAAGAGCTGGCTGAGTGAATGATTTTTGAGTTGTTCTCAGTCCCTGAAAGTACTCTTTCCCCAATTAACATGACCAACCAGAGGGAGTCTGCTGCTCACCAGGCTTTCCTTGTTTCATACTGTTTAAATAGTCAAATAATATATAACCTCCTTTCATTGTTTAATGAAAATGATCAAATTAATGAAAAGTCACCTTATAGGCACCCCAAACATTCATTAATTTCCTGAAGCATCTCAATTTCATGCAACAGTCTCAAGTAAATTTGAACACAATACACTCATAAGTCATTCAAATGGTGTTTCAGGCCCAGGATTGAGACACAGATGATGTAACAGCTTAGAAGAGACACTTCAGTGAAGAAGACAGTCTGAGCAAAAACCCAGAAACACAAAAGTGGAGAATCTGCACGAGGATCAGTAACCAGTTGGTAGGGTATTTGAATGCATGGATGTCTTAGAACTGTTAGTGAAGATCATTGTGGACAGCTTTATAACCTACATATATCTCTTATCTGCTTCCTGAAGGCAGACAAGATCTTATATTTTAAACCCATAAGTATTTGTTTACTTAAAAATTCTACATCTCATGGCATATTGAAAATGTCTTCAGATTTGAAAACACCAGTCGTAACAACATATAAAGGTACTATCATCTATGAAACGGAGTTTAATCAAAATGCGGTTAAGAGTTCATGCCCATGCTTGAATAAATCTAGGGAATTGGTAATTTTATCAACATTTTATTTTTTTAATTGTGATGATGAATAATGAATTGTCAACCCTAGAAACTTTATAGTAGCTAAAGGGCCATCAATATTGCCGAATGCAAAGTTAAACCAACTTTTACAGATGAGAGATGCCTTTAGAATGGCTGTGATGAAATGTATTCCACCAGATGAATTTCTGTGATATGATTGCAAAATGAACCTCTCTCTCCCCCTCTCCCTCTCTTGCTCTCTTTTTTTAAACAGGCAAGGGAAGGGGCAGTCAGTCTGAGATTTACACCTGATTTGTGTTATAGTAATCTTTGAAATTAAGAAGTGTATCCTTGCATTTCATTAAATTCTGGCTAATGAGATAACTGTCTTCCCAAGGAGGGAATGATAAAGTACTCAGGCCATAAAGCATAAATTAATACTGCAAGGTTAAACACTGGAACTAACTCATGTTTCAACAAAAGCCCCTACCAGCAGTTAAATTAACTGACATAAATACCATAAAATCTGTCTTTATTTTAGTTTCAGATGATGCTTCTTTTTACACCCCTGCTTTCAGTTTGTATAACTCATTTTTGCACATTATTGCATGCACCATTTGCCATTTAAAGAATCAGCTACAACGAGGAAAAGATTTAAGGAATCAAATACTCAGAGAGGAAAAAGAAACTGGTGGGTCTGGGGGATATCATACTGAAGATTGTTAGCGCCGTTGAAAAATATGACAATAGACAACAGTAGTTCAAAGAAACAGTTAATTATGAGACGACCAGCCCAAAGAAATCTACTTTTTAAGCTTTTGATAGACATTTTGAAAAAATGCTAAAGAAAACCTGTGGTGATAATAGGTTTGATATATATTCTGGCAAAAATTATATCACATTAATGAGGTGGCTTAAAGGGCTCATGCATTTTGTAGGAGGCATTTCAATGTATTAGTATAATTAGCAGTGATGAGAAAACTGTTTGGAACTGAATTACCTCTCACGAGTTCATTTGAGCTATATGAAATTACACCATGCAAGAAGGAAAATTATGGAGCCATCCAGAGAGAGTTCATGCCTGATTTGATCATAGCCACTAATTGGATGATCATTTTCGTAAAGCTTTTCAAATGGTTGACAGTTTCTGCCTCTCATTTTTTTTTTAATGGACGAGCTCTTTATTTCTTATACTAAGCAACCAAACACAGGTTTGTTAGAGATTTGGGTGTTTCTACAGGGACCTTACAGGTGTAATTGTCACAATCTGAGCAACCTTTGTCCCTTAATTAGCTGCTTTTGGGGAACCCCTAATGAGAGTTGCTGTTCTTGTTAACAATCCTAGAGAATACCTGATGAGTGAAGCTCTCCAAGCCTGATGCATGTCAGCAGCCACCATATGACAGCAATTTAATGAAGTTAAAACCTGACCCAATTGGGATGGATAGAGGAGCACTGGTGGCGTACTGCTTTTGATTCTCCTGTGTGTGTGTGTGTGTGTGTGTGTGTGTGTGTGTGTGTGTTTAATATGAAGTAGGTGATCTAGTGAAGGACAACAAAAGAGTGAAGGGTAGAGGGTGGAGAAAGGAAACTTTACTAATGGATCCAAGTTAGGAACCCTATTCACAAGACAGACAACAACCAATATCAGGAGAACTGAGATCAGAGAATCAACTTTCTTTGTATAAACTGCTTTTATGTGAACTGCATGATATAGCAGCCCCAAAATTTGGAAGATAAGTAAATATTATACATGTTATCTGCTCAACATTCTATTTATCTTCCCCACACCTCCTACATGAATCATTTCCATTTCAGCCATGTAAGATTTCCAAATGAGATTTAATCATATGGAGTTTAAAATTATTATTTAAAAACTATACTAGTCTCAGATAAGATGTGTATCCCGGTAAATCAGAAAGGAAAGTCCTTATGAAAACATGCCACTCAATTTGTGGCTGAAAAGGAGGATATAGCATTGAGTTAATGATCTTTTCATCTGATTGGCAAGTTCTAATATTCTTAGGAAAAGCCAGATGGGATACAATACACTACTAGGGATACTGTGTGCATGTGAGTGTGTTCAAACACATGCGACTGTGACACATGCTCAAGTTTCATGTGCTATTCTTTCTCAAGGTCAAACACTGTATTCCTTTACTGAAATGTTTTCACTCTGCAACTAATAGATGCCACAGGACACTTACTCATAAATATTGCTGTGGAGAATATTTGCTATAGATATTGCAACCACAAGTCAGAAGGTGAAATATTAATGGTCTTAAAGTCAGAATGAAACTTCTGGCTCTCTCCTGGCCTCTGATTTGTTTAGGTATAGAGACAAGTTACTAAATTTAACCTCTCACAAATTTGAAACTAAACATCTTTCTATTAGGAATGGAATTTTATAAATGTGCTTACTATATTTGGGAGTAATTCAAGGCCTCTGAAATTGAAATTTCATAAAATCAGAATTTAGAGATACTATTTATTCTGTTAGTTTAATTAATTCAGAGCAAACAGGTTCCCTAATAATAAGTGAATTCCATATTAACTTTTGCTCAGTGCTGGAAGATGTCATAGAGATCAATCAACTAACTGGTGAATTTAGGTATAAGACATATTTGCAATCTATGCCCTTGTCCACTTACTTCTGACATGTGTTTCTTCAGGCCACCAACATGTAAAACAAACCACTTAATTCCACCTAATTCCTTTGGAAAAATCCAAAGGGCATTGTTTTTTAGTTCCGTCATTCTAATAGGTCTCCCTGAAGCATTTGTTGTTGTTGTTCTTGCTGGTTTGGGGGAAATTTTTCTTTTCCTTAGTTTTAACTACGTCTATTTCCCATGAGGATCTAACCTTATCCTTGGCTAATTCTCATTTTGACTTCCTGTTTTATTGAATTGGAATTTGTTCTCTTGTGGGTTTACTGCACTAATTGGTCTTTTTCTTAAATTTCTTGTCTTTTTTCTGAATCCTTGCCCTCATATTTGATTAATAGCAGGGTTTAGAATTTTAGGTATGAACTTTTAAAAAAAAAAAGAATTTTAGGTATGGATCATTTTCTTTCAAAACTTTGAATGTAATGTTGAATATCTTCTGTAATCCAATGTTCCTAATGAAAACTCTGATGATAATTTGATTCTTATTCCTTTATAAGTAACTGCTTTTTTCCATAAGGGCAATTTTGATACCTCATTTCCATAGATGTCATTCATTTGCCTCAATTCATTCAGCCTAAAAATCTGAATCATTCTTTGGAGCTAAAATAATTCATTTTGCATTTTTAAAATTATTTACTTCTGCTTCAGGTGTTTGTTGTTTTAGTTTGGTTTAGTTTAGTTTAGTGTTGTTTTGTTTACCGATCTTGTTATTCCACACTCTTGTAAGATGCATCTGTCCTCTGGCCATGTTTTAATATTTTCTTGCTATTTCCCAATCACTTAATTCTTTTGATCTGTGTTCTAGGAAATGCCTCCAAAGATTTTTTGCTTAATTTAGGATTTTTTTTCAAAAATTATTTCTTGGTTAATAATAATAATAATTCTGCTTTTCTTTAATAGATGCAATACTTTCTTGAATTTCTTAGAAATGTAAGGTAATTTTTTCAATTTTCAGTTTATTTATACATCCTGAATTTTGTTTTCAGTGAAGTCAGCTTTATTTCCCACCTTATCTTTATCTTTTGAACGGAACTGTCGTTTTCAGATATGTGCATATATTATAATGTATTTCTATATGTGTATGAGTAAAGAAAGGGTTTAATAATATTGAGAGCTATAGTGAGTTTTATTGCTTTTGTCTAGGTCCTTTTGTCCTAAGTGGGCAAGCTGACCTCTAACTCTATATATGTGGATCCTTCTGTATTTTGAATGAATGAAAAAAAAAAAAACAGATCAGGCCAGCTTTTCTAATTTCAAAGAGCTGGTTCTTCTTTTAGTTTTTTATACTACACAAGGTCTGGCTTGCTATGAAATAAAAATGGCCAAGGGATACATGAGAAAGTCTTCAACAAGCACTTTTTATAGCAGTATTAGTCCATAAGGGTTTTGTTCTCATGACAAAAATGACTCACCTCAGTCCCTACAGCCCAACACTGTTGCATTCAGGATTAAGCCTCCAGCATATGAATTTTGAGAGACATATCCAAGCCATATCAGATACTACATTTTCTTTCAGTTACCACAAGACATTAAAAGAAAAATTGACTGAACAAAATGTTTGAGACACATATTTTAATCAGATTTTTCATTGCTGTGACTAAAGGATCTGACTAGAAAAACTATAGAGAAGGAAAAGTGTATTTGAGGGCTCACAGTTTCAGAGGTCTTAGTTCATAGAAGGCTGGCTCCATTCTCCCCAGCTGGAGGTGAGGTTAACATCATGGTGGAGTGGGTGGCAGAGGAAAACAGTTCACTCCATGGTGATCAAGAAACAGAGAGAAGCCAGTGGCATTGCCTTTAATCCCAGCAGCTCCAGAGGGGAAGTTAAGGCAGGAGGATCTTGGGTTCAAAGCCAGCCTCAGCAATAGTAAAGGCGCTAAGCAACTCAGTGAAATTCTGTCTCTAAATAAAAATACGCAATAGGGCTGGGTCTGTGGCTCAATGATTCAGTGTCCATGAGTTCAATCCCCAATAAGAAGAAGCAGAGAGAGAGATTCCACTCTCCAGATACAAATATGTATACCAAAGCCATGCCCTAATACTCACCTCCTCCAGCCACACCCTAACACTTCCAATACCACTCAGTTAATCCCTATCAGGGAGTTAAGTCACTGATTGGGTTAAGACTCTTACAACCCAATCATTTCTTCTCTGAATCTTCTTGCATTGTCTGGCATGTGAGCTTTTGGGGAATACCTCACATCCAAATCATAACAATACAATATGACGATTTTTACTCAAAGTATGGCTATATTTTGCAGAGTGGAAGACTAATTTTAGTACTTTATTTACTCTGCTTGTATACTAGAAGTTTTTTCCTTCACCATCTTTTCTTTTTCAAATATTTTTCCAGAAATATATTTAGAAGTGGGTCTTATTATTGTCTACGGCCATACCACCCTGAACGCGCCCGATCTCATCAGAAGTGGGTCTTACTGATTATTTCTAAGCTATCTAAGTTACTTACATGTGAAAAATAAGAAATATACTGAAATATATTTAACCACAATAAGTTTTTCTTCGATTGTATCATATATGTGTGTATGAATATATGACAGCAGAATGCATTACAACTCTTATTACATATATAGAGCACAATTTTTCATATCTCTGGTTGTATACATAGTATATTCATACCCATTTGTGTCTTCATACATGTACTTTGGATAGTAATGATCATCACATTCCACCATCTTTAATAACCCCATGCCCCCTCCCTTCCCCTCCAACCCCTCTGCCCTATCTAGAGTTCATCTATTCCTCCGGTGCTCCCACTCTCTATCCCACCATGAACCAGCCTCCTTATATCAAAGAAAACATTTGGCATTTGGTTTGGGGGGATTGGCTAACTTCACTTAGCATTATCTTCTCTAACTCCATCCATTTACCTGCAAATGCCATGATTTTATTCTCTTTTATTGCTGAGTAATATTCCATTGTGTCCATATGCCACATTTTTTTTATCCATTCATCTATTGAAGGGCATCTATAATTGTATCTTTAATTATTGTTTTTATTCTGACCATTACTCTTCTGCAGGAACACCTGAGCACTGAATTCTTGTTGCCTGTCTCCTATATGAATTTCATCTCTTTATTTTTTTTCTTCTACACCTTGAAACAGCATATAAGGTTTGTAATTTGTTTCTTTCCCATTATTAAATGAAGCTACCACAGTGCTCCTTATATTCTGCTTTCAATTCCAGAATAGGCTTTAATTTTGCTATGACATTTCTTCACCTCTTTAAGTCTTTTTCCTCATCTCATTTTTCATTTTACCTTGTTTTTAAATCAGACTTTTCACCTTATGACCCTCTCTGTTTATTAGGAGTTGAATATTTCTTAATCATTCCAAAGGTGTCAAATAACTTTAAATGTTTTTTTGGTTTCCTGAAAAAAAAAATATTTTTAAAGTCTAAAATTATTTCTCCTGTTTACTATTCTTTTCATAGTTTCTAATCTAAATTTTTGCATGAGTAGGTTGGAAATTACTTCACATTCCCACTACCAAATATAAAGATATGCCCGCAACTACACCCATTCTTTCTATTTCACTACTATTAATATTACGAGGGGTCCGTCCATCCTTCACAAGGTGAAGCTCACCACCTCTGTTTCATATTCTTTTTCCTCCAACTTCTCAGAGACTTGCTCAACTGAGTAAGCTCTCCTCTACTGTGTTCCTAACAAGTCCCCCACCCAGGACCAAGATTCCGCTCATGCTGATGAGTCTGCACTGCTGCTTTCACAGACTTTCTTGAAGCATCACCTCTCTTCCCAGTCTGCCACTTTCTCCTTGTCTGTCTCAGGCTGGCTCTGTCCCACCACTTCACTAAAATTGCTCTCATTCGAGAGAGCAAAGACCTCCCTGCTTCTAATTCTAATGGCTATTTCCCACTTCTTATCCCTCTTGACTTCTCAGCAGAATTTGAAATATGATTGACTGCTCCCTCCTTCTTGAAACACTCTTTTAGCCCTGCCAGGGAGTTCCTGCCTATATTCTTCATCCTCTTATCTATTTAGGTCCTTGGTATTTACATTATTGATTTCTATATGCTTTACATGTTAAAAGTATTAGCATTTTGTCTGTGACAGGAGGCGTTTTAGGAAAGAAATATAGCAAATCACTTAAGTCAATATAAATATGGGTATCTATTTGACAAATGCAGAAAGGAGATACTAAAGGAGATTTTTCAAGAAAATTACATTTTTCCATTTCAAAAATACATATTTCTATTGACCTTCACAGTTCTGTGAATTATAGCAAATAAGTTAGTGCACAGACATTAATTTTAAATATTTCCACTTGGGAAAATAAACTACTTGGCAACTTATTATTCTAGTACACTTATTGTTCCAGATAAATCTCTTACTTAACCAATTCCCTTATGTAGAGAAAATTAGATGAAGAAAATATTTAGTAAATATAATCAATTTGGGAAGTATCAATAAATTTCCATATTATTGTAATAAATATTATTGTTCAGTCCTATGAAAAATGGTCAGTAGTGGAACAAAACCAAAGAGATTAATGTTTGGGAGATAGTTAACAGTCTCACCTATGAGAGCTACACTTGACATCTGCTTATTCATTAGGACTAATCTAACAGAAGGTTGTAAAGGGAAGAAGTTTGTGTTTAGGTTCTTGAATTCTTTTCTGTGACACCCAAGACTCTGTTCTCTACTTCTAAATTATTTTTTTAATTTAATAGAAATGTGTTCATGCATTCACTGTAATAAATATATTACCAAAATATATATATATATTACCAAAAATAATAGCATATAGGATTGATCCACTTTGAGTGCATCAATCCTGAAGACCACAGGATTACAGAATAATTATGATTTTCTTTCACAGTCCAAATACTTTCAAGCTCACACATCAAAGTCAGTAACATAATCATAACTACTATAAAATGAAATATTTACAAGGCATCATTAGGTATATATCATATATGTGTGTATGTCTAATATCATGTACATATTTTACCATAATCTTATAAAATTTAAATAATAATGCCCATCTTAAAGATAAGATATTTAAGCCACAGAGCCATGGTAACAAAAATGGCATGAAATTGGTACCAAAACAAACATGTAGACCAATGATACATAATAGAAGACAGAGAGACAAATCCACATAAATACAGTTATCTCATACTAGACAAAGACGCCAAAAACATACTTGGAGAAAAGATAGCCTCTTCAACAAATGGTAATGGGAAAACTGGAAATCTATATGTAACAAAATGAAATTAAACCCCTATCTCTCACTGTGTACAAAACTCAAAGTGGATCAAACACTTAGGCACTAGAACAGAGACCCTGTGCCTATTAGATGAAAAAGTAGGTCCAAATCTTCACTGTGTCAGCATAGGAACTGACTACCTTAGCAAGACTCCTAAAGTGCAAGAAGTAAAATCAAGAATCAATAAATGGGATGGATTCAAACTAAAAGGTTCTTCTCAACATAGGAAATAATCAATATTTGAAGAGAGAACCTACAGAATGGGAGAAAATCTTTACCACATGCACCACAGATAGAGCATTAGTCTCCAAGATTATAAAGAACTCAAAAAAACTCAATACCAAAAAAACAAATAACCTGGTCAATAAATGGGCTAAGGAACTGAACAGGCACTTCACAGAAGAAGAAATACAACTGATCAACAAATATATAAAAACATGTTCAACATCTCTAGCAATTAGAGAAATGTGATTAAGATTTCATCCCACTCTAGTCAGAATGGCAATTATCAAAAATACAAGCAACAATAAGTGTTGGTGAGGATGTGGGGGGAAATACACACTCATACATTACTGGTGGGACTGCAAATTGGTGCAACCATTATGAAAAGCAATATGGCGATTCTTCAGAAAACTTGTAAAGGATTCACCATTTAACCCAGCTATCCCATTTTTTGCTTTATACCCAAAGGATTTGAAATCAGCATACTACAATGATGCAGCTATGTCAATGTTTAGAGCAGCTCGATTCAAAATAGTCAAACTATAGAACCAACCTAGATGCCCTTCAACAGATGAATTGATAAAAAAAAAAAGAAATGTGGCATATATGCATAATGGAATATCACTCAGCCTTAAAGAAGAATGAAATTATGGCATTTGCAGGTGAATGGATGGAGCTAGAAAATATCATGCTAATCAAAATAATCCAATTCCAAAAACCAAAGGCTGAATGTTTTATCTGATGTGTGGGTGCTAATTCAAAATAAGGGGGAGAGGCCTGGGAAAAATAGAAGTACTTTGGATTATGTAGAGGGAAGTGAAAGGAGGGGAGGGGGTATGAGGGCAGGAAGGGTAGTAGAATGAATTGTACTTTATTGCCCTATGTATATATATGATTACACAACCAGTGTGATTCTACATCATGTACAACCAGAAGAATTAGAAGTTATCCTCCATTTTTGTATGATGTGTCAAAATACATTTTACTGTCATGTATAACTAATTAGAACAAAAAAAATGATATTTAGAGATAATAGCATATCAAAGGTAATGTACTTAGTAAGGGGTAGGTCCAACACTTGAAGCAAAACCTGCTGTCCCTAAAGGCTATGATCTTTCCATAATAACATGTAGTAAAGGGACTCAACCAAAAGGAAGGTGCAAAGGTCAAAGTGTTATGGGATAAATTGTTATTTGTCTATTCTGCATCTGTTCTCCTTTTGTTTGGTAACAGAGATTGGTAATGCAAACAACAATAAGACTGCATTACTAGTCTCCTCAAAACTAGGAAGCAAGGGGAAGAATGCATAGGGAGACCTGGAGGGCTGCCTCAGTTAGGAGGTATACCTCTTATGCTCCTTTCCTTCTTTCACGCTGACTGAGATGCTCCAGTAACCAAGCCATGTTGGTCCACAAGGTGGATTTGAATACACAAACCACGTGCTAAAGATGATGGATGAAAATACAGAGTCCTATAGCACGTTTGGCCTAGCTCTCAACTTCTTTTATATGGAGAGTAAGTCCATGGGTTTCGGTTATTAGTATTGGGAAGTTTTTGTTATATGCAACTAAAATAGTCCTAATTGACACAGATATCTATTACTTTATCAAGAGAGAAAAAAATTATGAACTGTAGATGAGCACCATTCTGGATAATCTACAGAACACTGCCTGAAGCTATGTCTTGTAGAAGTAGAAAGCATGATTTGGGGGCAACAAATTAATAAACTATGATATTTAAGTTTGTTGGAAAAGAACTGAACGCTTCTTGGCTATTACCTAGCACAGAGAGTTTATGGATGACAGTCCTGCTGCTGGCAGAAAGCTAGTGGGTAGATTGACAGACATTTAAAAAAAACAGTTATTTAAGAGTGAGGCTGCTGTGAATGTAGAAATAGCCACAGACAGTTCATGCTCCTGAGGACAAATGATGATTTGTTATTATGCTTGAACTATGATGAAATCAGTGAAGGCATTGTAGTAAGAAGCAAAACCATGGGGATGCTATTAAGAGTGTAGCAATTCTAGTTTGTGAGGGAATATGGATTCTACTTACCAAAAATAATAGCATATAGGAAAAGAAGAATGAAGAAGTTATTGTCATTATTTTGAATTGTTCCTGAGCTATTCCATTGTGTCATGAATTTTAAGTCAAATTTCATGTTATTAGCACTCAATTTATTAGTGTGATATATGTCTACTGCCACAATATTACTCTAATGAAATAATATGGTATTATGAGTTGTCTTCCACAGATCTAAAGTAATGCTTGTAAAACATGTAGTGGAAATGAGCATCAAAGGGAAAAGAAGAGGGAGAGGAGAGGGAGGGAAATAGGAAGAGGGTGAGAGAGAGAGAGAGGGAAAGAGAGACCAATTCTCTCCTATTAGCTTAGATACTTGAGTTCGTTCCTTTCTTGGTTAATAGCACACTTTCTATCAATACTTCTTTGCTTACTGGACATAATTGTTATGTTCAATTTTAGTCTCTGGTATATCCACTCATAAACAAGTATATATATATATATATATATATATATATATATATTAGAAGACACATTATCTTTATTAATTGGTGAGGTTAGACATAGTCATCAGCTGCCAGGAGACTGACGTAAGTGTGGAGCAGGTTGGAGGATTCTGAATTGGCCCAATGTGGAGGAATTACACTAAAAGAACAGTCAATCTAAGGAGAAACTAATTCAAATTAAAAACCAGAAATAAGCCAAAATTACCAGGAATACAAATCATGTCTCAATAATAACATTGACTATGAATGGCCTTCACTCATCAATCAAAAGACACAGACTGGCAGATTGGATTAAAAAACAAGACTCAACAATATACTGTCTTCAAGAGGCTCAGCACACAGGAAAAGACATCTACAGACTAAAGGTAAAAAGATGGGAAAAAAACATACCACTAACATTAACTTGTATAAACAAGCAGGGATTTCTATTCTCATATCACATCAAGTGAACTACCAGCCAAAGTTCATCAGAAGGACATTTCATACTACTTAAGGGAATTATATATCAACAAGACCTAACAATTATAAATATTCATGCCCCAAACAATGGAGCATCTTCGTACATCAAACAAACCCTTCTCAATTTCAAGAATCAAATAGACCACAACACAATAATACTCAGTGAGTTTAACACACCTCTCTCACTATTGGATAGATCCTCCAAACAAAAACTTAACAAAGAAACTATAGAACTAAATAATATAATCAATAATAGAGACTTAACAAACATATATAGAATATTTCATCCATCAACAAGCAAATACACTTTCTTCTGAGCAGCATTCAGATCCTTCTCTAAAACAGACCATGTCTTATGCCACAAAGCAACTCCTAGCAAATTCAAAAAAAACAGAGATAATACCCTGCATTCTATCAGATCATAATGAAATGAAATTAGAAATCAACAATAAAACAAAAAAATAGAAACTACTTTAACACCTGGATATTAAATAATATTCTATTGAAAGACAAATGGATAGCAGAAGAAATCGATAATAAGATAAAAAAATACTTAGAGGTAAATGAGAATAGCAATACAACATATCAAAATCTCTGGGACACTCTGAAGGCAGTGTTAACAGGAAAGTTCATTGTACTGAGCTCTTTCATTAAAAGAATGGAAAGTCAATGAATAAACCACCTAATAATACATCTCAAATCCCTAGAAAAAGAAAAACAAATCAACACCAAAAGTAGTAGAAAGACAGGAAATAATTAAAATCAAAACTAAAATCAATAAATTAAAACAAAGGAAACAATTAAAAAATTGCAAAACAAAAAGTTTGTTCTTTGAAAAAATAAATAAAATTGATAAGTCCTTAGCCACACTAATGAAAAGAAAGGAAGAAAACTCAAATTACTAAAATTTGTGATAAAAAGGAAATATCCTGATGGACACTACTGAAATACAGAAGATAATCAGAAACTACTTTGAAAATTTATACTCCAGTAATATAGAAAATCTTGAAGACATCAACAAATTTCTAGAGACATATGACCTACCCAAACTGAATCAGGAGGATACACATGATTTAAACAGATCAATTTCAAACAATGAAATAGAAGACACCAACAAAAGCCTACCAATTAAGAAAAACCTAGGACCAGACAGATTCTCAGCCAAGTTCTATAAGACTTTCAAAGAAGAATTAACACCAATACTCCTCAAATTATTCCATAAAATAGAAAAGGAGGGAACCCTTCTAAACTCATTCTATGAAGCTAGTATCACCCTGATGCAAAACCAGACAAAAACACATCAAGGAAAGAAAACTTCAGAACAATATTTGTGATGAAAATGGATGCAAAAATTCTCAATAAAATTCTGACAAATCGCATGCAAAAACATATTTAAAAGATAGTGCACTACCATCAAGTAAGGCTCATCTCATGGATGCAAGTTTGGTTCAACATCTGGAAATCAATAAACATAATTCATCACATCACAGGCTTAAAGACAAAAATCATATGATCATCTCAATAGATTCAGAAAAAGCATTTGACAAAATACAGAACCCCTTCACGCTCAGAACTTTAAATATTTTTAATGCAGCATTATTATTACTCAACCAAATTGGCACCTGAATGTTGCTTGTAGTAAGTAATCAGGCAAAATCCATACAATCCAAATAATTAGCAATAAAAATACTTGGAAAAGCTTTTTAATTTATGACTTTATGAAGAAAACCAAAGAATTACCTGAAAGTGACTGAAGATGAATCTACACCTTGGATTAAGGTGTATATATATATATATACATATATATACATATATATTTTTTTTTCCTGTAGGAAATATCTCTTTTCTGGTTCGGACTGGGTTCTTTTTCCAGATTGAGCTGACATGCTTCTGGTTGACTGCAGTGGGCTCAAGTGTTTTCTTGTGTTCGTGTGGAATGATAAATGAAATCAAAGGCCTTGAAATATGGGTAAGAAGTATATATAAGAAAAGGAAAGGATATTCCAAGTAACTGGAAGATCTTGAAGGAGTTCCCATCAAGAATGGCACAATTAGCCCACAGAGAGCTGGGCAGGCTGGAACACTTGTCCATATTGCATGATTGTGGCAGGAAAATTTGGACAGATAGGATAAGAATCTTCCACGACAGACATTGTAAGTAGGTTTGCTATTTATTCTAAGCAACAGAAGCCTTCCTTTCTAGGTTATTGGACAAAAGAGCTCCAAGACAAAAGTGGTATGTTTCCAATGCTGTTTCACTTGAAGAGGTTGGAATAAAATCGAAAAACTGTTGAAAGGGAAGTTTCAACCAAGTAGACTTAGTTGTGATTCAAGTATCCTGAAGAAGAATTCAATCTGCATAGAAAATAAAGGAAAACACAAATGTACAAGGAAGAATCAATTCCACTTAGTAATTTCACCGAATGAGAACAGAGTATGAAACAGTAGAGCTGTAGAAATTAAAAGGGCACTGTGGTGAGGTTAATCTATCAATTATTTAAGAAATTTAAGAAAGAGAGGGAGAAATCATAATTTACTTTATCAGCTAGGCTAGAAAAAGAAGCATCTGTTTAGGCAGATACTGTTTTTCTTATAACTTATGTATACTGTAGAATTGTGGGAAATTTTGTATATTATAAGTGACTACAAAAGTTTAAATGGGGTCTGCAGGAATCATTGGAGCCAGGTAATAATGAATCCTCTACCTGCTGTACACTGAAAAATGTTAATTTGAGTGACATCATTAGTTCAGACTAGATATAAGGTATAAATTATAGTTTATATCATTAGAGAACTAACTGCTAAATGAGAAAGCAAACATTGTCTTTTTTCTATTCCTCCTGGAAGGATAAACCCAGTGGGCAAGACCTTTAGCCAGGCCCTGGTTTACCATGTCATCTCCTCAGCCATTTCACCCCCAGTGGCTACAAAACAGCTTAGAAAAGGAACTTCACAGTGACTAACTTGATCTCTCTTCCCACCAGCTGCAAAAATATACTTTATATGTTACACACTTATGTTCTTTGATGTTATACAAGGAGTCTGTGCTTGATAAATGGTATTACACATTCACTTCTAAAAATAATGTTTAGGCAAAGCTGTCAAGTTTATCAAAAATAGAAAAGATTTTTACATTCTGGACTGAGTCATAGGAGGAAATTGCTTAGTGTCAGTAGTGATTGGAAATAACAATTATCCCACCTCATTGCTTCATTTTCTGCAAGCACTAAAACCCCCTGATGTGCAATGCATTTTTAAATTACTGATTGTCCATCTCCCATCTTTAGGTGAATGCTCCATGAAGGCAGGGATTATTGTGACATTGTGGACATATATATCTCCACGAATCTGCTCAGATAGTGCTGCATTGCTAAAGTCCCAAATTATGTGCCTCTGCTATATGGTAACACTCAAGTAAGAAAAGTGTTGCTTTAATGACCATGATTTTGAGGGGGACAGGGTTGTGCCTGCATATTTAGAGAAATAATTTATTCTATTTCTTTTGTAACCAAATTACAATATTAAAACTGTGAAAAATTAAACTCTGGGCTTTTCCATTTTAACATTGGGAGCTGATAATATCTTTATAACCTGCTACTCTAAATGTTCTTACATGACTTTCCATGTAAATGCTCTTACATGAGATTTTGTATAGTCTGAGAGTACTTATAAAAACAATTTTCAGAACTATAATAAGCAGCAATCCAATAAAAAATGTGTTTAATGACTTAAAAGGCAGTTGGATTCCCAAATGTTTCTCTTGCTTTCACAAAACTTTGCAAGTTGTTTCTCCAGAAATTCCCAGGAATTTCAATATTACCCAAGGTGCAAATTTACTATTGACCCAAGTGGGGTAAGATAATGACAGAGGTTAGTATTATACATTGTAATAGAATTAAATGGTAAACAGGGTACAAATTTGAGAAAAATATATAAAAAAATTTCATTCCTAAGAGCTGGTTACTACACACAAATGAAAAAAAATGCTAAACACAGAAATATGAGATTTGTAAAATGTACTGTTTCTTGACTCTGGTGGTCGAATAATGACAATTATCTTAAAAATTCTTCCAGATTCTCTTTCTACTGGCCAGTGTGGATAAATCTGCAGTGTTTTGCCTTATTTTTGTTTTGTTTTACTTCCAAACACTTCTCCCCTTTGAGTTTTCATTGGTCTTATTTTTGTTGTCCTGATGGACAATTAACCATAAACCTAAGAAACCCAGTCTTGGACTATATAATGTGCTATTATATTGATAGATTTTCCTTGATAATATTAGTTGGAAAAATCTTAGTTTTCTCTCAGATTATTGGACTCCCATATCTTTGAGTTAAAAAATAATATCTCTTTGCTTTATAACAAAGAAAGAAAAATAAGCTAGACATCGTGGTATACCTGTAATCCTAGCAAATGGGGAGGCTGAGGCAGGAGGATTGCAAGTTCAAGGCCAACCTCAACAATTTAGCAAAGGCCTGTCTCAAAAAATAAATAAACAAAAGAAAAGCTTGGGATGTAGCTCAGTATTAAAGCACCCTTGGATTTGATCCCCAGTACTAACAACAACAACAAAATATATTTAAAATAGTCATTTTACCAAGTTACCACCTAGCTAAAAATGAAATTAGTTCTGTTGGATGAAGACTTGCAGTGGGAAAGAATGAACAACAAACTGTAAAAATTATTCTATTTGTTTTGGGGATGAGATTTAGAATTTACAGGTAACTATGGGTGACACTGATTTTCGGAACATTCAGAGCTGCTCATAGAAAGCAATGATTCCGAAGTGGACCTAATTCCACAGAGACAGGAAAACAGTTAACCTGACTTTTGTTTCCCTGCTCCTTTCTGGATGCTGTGGATGGTGTGGACTTTATGACTGACACCAAGCAACAATTTATAATGAATTGACTTCCCTTTTCTCTCTTTCTCCCCAACCACTCCTCCGTCTGTCTCTTTAGTTGTACAAAACAGTAGGATTCAGTTTGACATAATTAAAAAGGAATGAAATACAGTTTGCTCAAATTCAGTTATCCGTATTTTTCCCCCTTTTCCCTTCCCTCCTCTCTCTCCCTGTTCATTTCCCTCTAGTGCATCATGTGGTCTGATTCAAGTATGGAAAGAGAACAAGTGGTTAGAAATCTATTTCTAAGGTGAGCATTTTTATTTCTTGAACATCAGACATTCTCTCATTCTTAAGCTGTCAGTTTGAAAAAGGGAAAGCAATGGTATTTTGTGGTTATAAGTTTCACTTCTTTTTCAGTGTGTAATTTTAAATTTCTTTAAGCAAGTTAATCAGCAATTACCTTTCTTCCTTATTAAATAGATGTTTATGTATTTTCCTTATTATTTGGGCATTTGTGTTTTATTATTTTTTATTAATAAAAGTTTATTCACTGTAAAAGAAAATTCAAGACTTGTTATGAGAGAGAGAGAGGGAAAGAGGGAGAGAGAGAGAAGCATAAGTAGCTAAGTATATAAGTATATACTTATAGGAAGTATACAAGAATCTATTGCTTTTTATTAAATCCCTGTACTAGGCCCCAACAGACCAGACTGAAAATCAAAATACAGTCACTCAAGCTAAAGTTCCATATCAACAAGCTGAAAATCAAGCTGAAACTAAGATGTCTATCCGACCTTCCAAAATATCAGGATTAGAAAGATAACATTCAAATTTCCCAACCAGGCCGGTTTCAATGGGCAAGATAGTAAAGTTCCCTATGCATTAATCCTTATACAAAAAAAAAAATTAACCTAAAGTAACCTGAAGTTAACTAATTAATTATTTTCATTTTGTTTTGTTTCCAAGTCCTCACACTATAAGGAAAGTAACTTTGAAACAATCAATAAGCTTTTTCGTTTTTCCTTTATCCTCTTTTTTTTTTAATTTTTATTGTTGGTTGTTCAAGTGCGTTATGAACTCCCATTTTTACCCCGTATACAGATTGCTGAATCACATCAGTTACACATCCATTGATTTACATATTGCCATACTAGTGTCTTTACCCCTTTTCTATGAAATAAATCTTATCAGCTGAACACACACAACACTTTTTTTTTTACTGGAAAGAGGTGTTGCTCAATTCTAGAATCAAAACGAAGGACAATTAAGTTCTTTAAACTAAATGGCTATAATTTTTATCCTTTGACAATAAATCGTCAGCACATTTTTCTCCACTCCCTTCGTTGAGGTTATTTCATCCATTTTTAACATAGTCGAATTCTTTGGCCACATTGGGCATGTCATATGGGATCTTGTGACCTCTTAAAATGTATTTTTTTTTAAACTTGCCTACATTATGGTTCACTTTTTGCACTGTAAAGTTCTTTGGGCTTTGACAAAATGTTCTATGCCCACCTCTATAATAACATGTGAAATAGTTTCACTGTGCTCTAAGAAGTCTGTGCTTCACCTACTCAATCCTCCCCATTCTCCAAACCCCTGGCAACCACTGACCAGTTTACTCTCTATGCAGTTTTGCTTTTCCAAACCAAAAGCAGAGGGTGCATATTTTTTTTTAAAAACCATTCTTTCTCTGTGGAATTGCCTTCAAACTTTTGTTTAAAATCAGCTGACTTACATATACACACACCTATTGCTGTCATTTCTATTCTAGTCCACTTATCTGCCAGTTTTTGTTAGTGCTGTGCTGTGTTGATTACTATCGCATTATAAAAAGTCTTGGAAGTGGGGAGTGACAATCCTGCAACATTGTTTGTGTCTATTATAGTGTTGACTGCCCAAGGCTCTTTGTCTTTCCATACACATTTTATTTATTTAGCAGTGCCGGAATCAACCCCAGAGCCTCCTACATGCTGGGCAAGTGCTCTACAACTGTGTTGCTCAATTCTAGAATCAAAACAAAGGACAATTAAGTCCTGCAACTGAGCAACACCCCAGCCCTTCCACATATGTTTTAATAGCTTGCTAGGATTTTGATTGGGATTGCCTTAAATCTATAGCTCAATTTGAAAATAACTGATGCCTTGGGAAGTCTTCCAATCATAGAAAGACATGAAATGAACTCTTAGTATCACTCCATTTATTTCAATTTTATTTTTTTATCAATATTTTATAGATTTCATCATATACATCCTACACATATTTGTTATAATTTTATGTTTAAGTGCTTCATTTTTTGTGCTATTATAAATAATAGATTTTTTTTTTTAAATTTCAAAGTCTCATTATTCATGGTCAGCCTATGGAAAAGTCATTGATTTGTGTATTTGACCTTAAATACTGTGACTTGCTATTTTGATTGTTAATGCCAGGGAATTTTTTGTAAATTTTTGTTTTGTTTTGTTGTTTTGTTTATTGTCTACATGGATAAATTCCTTTATCTGTGATTATAATAGTCTTATTCTTTTACAGTCCATATAATAACTTTATATTTTTCTTCTCTTAAGAGGATACACTAAGGCTTTTAAAATAAAGTTAAATTGATAAATAGGTTGTGCTTGCCTTTCTCCCAGTCTTCACATTGAAAATTGATAATTTGTGTTGTCTCTCTCTTTTTCCTTCATTAGCTTATCTAGAAGTTTTTTGATTTTTTTTATCTTTTTATTTATTTATTTATTTGGGCATATATGACAGCAAAATGCATTTTGATTCATTTTACATAACTTGCAGCACAACTTTTCATTTCTCTAGCTGGACAAGATGTAGCATCATACCCTATGTGCAGTCTTACATGTATCTAGGGTAATGCTGTCCATCTCATTCCACCATCTTTTCTGTCCCTCTGTACCCTCCCAACCCTTCCTCCCCTTTGCCCCATCAAAGTTTCTCCATTTTTCCCATGCCTCCTCCCTCTCAGATTTAGATCAGCATCACTTGTCAGAGAGAACATTCGGCCTTTGGTTTTCTGGCATTGACTTACTTCACTTAGCATAATACTCTCCAATTCCACCCATTTACCTGCAAATGCCATAATTTTATTCTCTTTTAATGCTGAGTAATATGCTCAGAAGAAGATATAAATTCAATCAACAAATATATAAAAGAATGTTCAACATCTCTAATAATTAGAGAAATGCAAATCCAAACGACTCTAAGATTTCATCTCATACAGTCAGAACAGCAGCTATCAAGAATACAGACAACAATAAATGTTGGCGAGGCTGGTGGGAAGAAGGCACAGTCATACGCTGCTGGTGGGATTGAAAATTGGTGCAACCAATCTGGAAAGCCATATGGAGATTCCTTAGAAAATCTGGAATGGAACTACAATTTGACCCAGCTATCCCACTCCTTGGTCTATACCCAAAGGACTTAAAATCAGTATATTGTAATAACACAGCTACATCAATGTTCATAGCAGCTCAATTCACAGTAGCTAAACTGTGGAAGCAACCTAGATGCCCTTCAGCTGATGAAGGGATGAAAATCTGTGTTATATATACTCAGTGGAATATTACTTAGCTTTTTACCTTTTTTAAAATGCATTTTGTGAATTTACTTTTAGCTTTTCTCTAATTTTTTTTCTTTTTTTTAATTTCACTGATTGCTGTTCTAATTTTGTTCTTTCCTACTTGCTTTAGGATTAAATTACTCATTTTTTACTGACTTCCCAAAGTAGATTATATCATTGATTTTTTTCTCTCTCTTTGTTTCTAATACATATATTTAATGATAAATTTTGTTTCAGCACTACTTTTGTTGCATCCCACAAACATTTGTCAAAATAATTATAAATTTCACTTAAGACTCTTCAGACGCAGATTATTTAAAAGCATGTTGCTGAATTTCCAAATATTTGGAGAGTTCCCTGTTATCTTTCTGTAATTGATTTCCAGTAAATTCCCCTGTTAATTGAATTTTTACTTTGATTTCTATTCCTTTAAATCTGTTCTGAACAGGTTTATGGATTAGAACAAGTTAGATCTCATAAAGTTTCTATATGAGCTGCAGAAAACCAGTTTTTTTCCACACAACAGTTTCAGTGATTTTTACCTACATTTGTATTCATAGCCAACCTACAGCTGCAATTCAACCATGTTTAGCAAAGTCAGTCTACAAATAAATATTTGACTAATATTTAGTTTGGCAAAAAAGCTGCTCATGCTCATATATAATTTGTCATATATAACAAATTAGAAAACCAGTGTTTTTTGGGGGGGGGTAAGATTCTATAATGTCAATCAGATCAAGTCAATTGATAATAAGGTTAAGTCTTGCTACGTCCTCACTGATTTTCTGCCTGCTAGATCTATCAATTACCAACAATGAGGTAGTAAAATCTGAACTATATCAGTGAATTAGTTTCAGTTCTATCATATTTGGCCTCCTGTATTTTGATGCTCTCTTTTTAGGTACGTAAATGCTTAGGATTGTCATATTTTCTTGGAGAAATAACATTTTTATTATTATATACTGCCCCTCTTTATCTTTAATAATCTTCCTTCTTGCTGAAACCTATTGTTTAAAATTAATAGAGCTACTTGGGTTCTCTTTTCATTGATGTCAACATGACAATTTTTTCCCATCTCTTTACTTTTAAGTTCTCTAATTCTTTATATTTAAAGTGGATTTTTTTGTGTGTGCGTGGTGCTGGGGATTGAACCCAGGGCCTTGTGCATGCAAGGCAAACACTCTGCCAACTGAGCTATATCTCCAGCCCTAAAGTGGGTTTCTTATAGGCAAATATAATTAGATCTTATTACTTTATCTCCTTTGAACAGCTGTAATTTCAGTAGTATATTTAGATTATTTGCATTTAAAGTGATTATTGACATATTGATATTTATCAATAATGTATGTAATCAGTATATGTAATCAATAAAACATGATATCTTATTGATGTATTATGATATTTATCTTACTATTTTCTGTTTATTGGACTTGCTTCCCCACCCCTTCCTGCTTTGTCTAGTGCTATTGGGTATGTTATATGATTCCATTTTCTCTCCTCCATAGATATAACTTTTTAAAAAGTTTAGCAGTAGTTCTAGAGTTTTATGCATTTTTAACAAATCTGTGCCTATCTTCTACAGTGCTACAGCACTTCACTGTAATACATATTCTTTGTTATGGTGTATTACCAATTCTTCTTTCTCCTGTCTTTTATTATTTATTTCATTTATCACATAATACAACCCAATATATTGTTACTATTTTTTACTATTTTGTGCATGTGGTACAAGGCATTGATCCTAGAGGCTCACACAATCCTGAATCCTATCATTGAGTTGCATCCCATCCCTTTTTTAAAATTTTGAGTCAGAGTCTGGCTAAACTGCCTCCTGCCTTAGCTTCCCAAGTAGCTGAGATTACCTACCATTGCTTTCATAAAAAATTATCTTTTTCAGAATAAGAAAAAAATGTTTATTCTTTCTCTATCTTCTTTTCTTCATGTTGATCCAAGGTTATGATCTCTATCACTTTTCTTCTGCCTGGAAACTTTCTCTGAACATTTCTTACAGGGAAAACTTGCTGACAATGAATTCTTTCATTCTGTATTTGTCTAAGAAAGACTTCATTTCTCCTTCAGTTTTGAAAATTTTCTATATGTGGAACTGTAGATGGGTTGATGTTTTCAGTATTGTAAATATTTCGTTATGCTCTTGTCTTGATTACTTGGTTTCTGGCAAGAATTCTGTTCTAATTCTTAATTTTAATCCTCTTTTCCTTTGGTTTCTTTCAAGATTTTCTCTTTATCTTTGATTTTGTGTAACTTGAAAATAATGAGTCTAGTTGTGGAGGGTAGTATTTATCCTGTTTGGGATTTGTTTGAGCTTCGTCTTTGGATTGGTGTCTCACATTCATTTTGAAAGTTTGGGACCATTTTTTAAAATATTTATTATCCTCCATTCTCTTGTTCTTCCAGTATTCAAATGACATGTGTATCTTGTCTTATTGAACCACAGCTCTTGGGTGCTCTGTTCTGTTGTTGCCATTCCTTTTCTGTTTTTCAATTCAGAAAATTACCATTGACCTATTCAAATGCATTGGTATTGTCCTTGGGCACTTGGAGATTGTTGATGAGCTGTTCTGTCATCCTTCATTTGTTACTATGCTTTTTTCGTATTTATTATTGGTGCATTATAGTTGTACATAATGATGGCATTTGTTGTCACATATTCATACATACACACAATATAACAATATAATTTGGCCAATATCACTCCCTCACCATCTTTCACTTTCTCCCACCATCCCCCTCACAGCCTGCCCCATCCCTTTCCTCTACTGATCTCCCTTTGATTTTTAGGAGATCCACCCCATTTTCTTTTCCTTTTTCCTCTCTAGCTTCTGCATATGAGAGAAAACATATGACCCTTAACCTTTTGAGTTTTGCTTAACATGATTGTCTCTAGTTCCATTCATTCTCCTGCAAATAATATAATTTCATTTTTCTTTTTTAGAACTGAATAAAACCCCATTCTCTCTCTCTCTCTCTCTCTCTGTGTGTGTGTGTGTGTGTGTGTGTGTGTGTGTTGCCCATTTGTATTTCTTCTTTAGAGAGGTGTCTGTTTAATTCATTTGCCCATTTATTAATTGGATTATTTGATTTTGGAGGTGTAAATTGTTTTTGAGCCCTATGTATTCTAGATACTATTCCTCTGTTAGGAGAGTAGCTAGCAAAGATTTTCTCCCATTCTGTAGGTTCTTTCTTCACATTCCTAATTGTTTCATTTGCTCGGCAGAAGCTTTTAATTTGATGTCATTCCACTTATTAATTCCTCCCGTTATTCCCTGAACTTTAGGAAGTCATAGTAGGAAAGTTATTGCCTGTGCCTAAAATCTGAAGTGTTGACACTACATTTTCTTCCAGGAGTTGCATAGTTTCTTGTCTAATTCCTAGGTCTTTGCTCTATTTTTAGTTGATTTTTGTTCAGAGTAAGAGATAAGTGTTTAGTTTCATTCCTCTACATGGGAATTGCCAGTTTTCCCTGTACCATTTGTTTAAAAAGGCTTTCTTTTCTCCAGTGTATACTATACTTTTTTATTGTTAACATTTTCTTTTGGTCCTTTCTTAGACTTCCAGCTCTCTATTTACATTACCCATCTATTTGCTCATGTTGTCTTTTTTTTTTCATTGGAGTCCTAAACATAATGATCACAGTTATTTTAAATTCCTTGCCTGAAAATTTCTACAACTTAATTATTTCCAAGTATAGTTCTGAGGATTGCTTTGTCTCTCCTGACTCTTTTTTTTCCTTGCCTTTTAGAATGCCTTGTAAATTTTTGTTGAAAGCTTCACATGTTCCCTCAGATAATACGAAGTAAAGAAAACAGACCATTAGCTTGGGGTTACATATTAGTCTGTCTTGGAGATGGGTTGTGTGTAATGTTTATTTTAACTATACAAACAAGAGTCTTCAAAGTCTTCTGATATTCTCATTTGTTTCTCCCCTCTTGAATCTGGGTATCCCATGTGTTGTGCAGCTCTTTCAGCCATAGGAGCCCTACTGATTCGATGGTGAGATGTCAATGAAGGAGCACTTTCTATAATCCTATGATTAAATCACAGTCTTTTTGTAAACCCATGTGTTTGCACTGAGGTCTTCACAGGTATTTCTGTTTTTTCTCCAGTGGATTAATTTTTCCACCAGCCCTGTACTCTCTGTTTGCAGCATTGCCAATCTCCAATTAATTTCCTTGAAACCTAGTATTCTGTTGACTATGTCCCCTCCCATTAGGTGACACTAGAACCCTATGGAGTTATGGAATGGTCAGGAAGCCCAAAGTCCTTTCTCCAAGTTGTGATAAGTTTTAAAATTCAGCTAGTTAGTCTTTTGCCTTAACATTAGGCATTTGCCATAGAGAGAAACCTGAGTGTGCTTCACAATATTTACTCTTCCCTTTCCCTATCAGAGCCGGGAGTGGATTTTCTAAGACCCTCAACATGAGATTGGTGGGGAACTTGCTGACCTCCTAAGACTAGAGCCCACCAGAAGTTTCTCTGTTATATGGTTACCTACAGCTTCTAGCAATTGGTCAAAATGACCATTTAGCTGTTCTTACCAGCTCACGGTTCTGGTAACTCTCTAGGCAAGCAGATTTTAATTTCTCTCTCTCTCTCTCTCTCTCTCTCTCTCTCTCTCTCTCTCTCTCTCTCACCATGTCCCTGGATTTTAGGGTAAAGAACTACCCAATGGCCTCAGATCTTTCATGAGTCCAAGAAAGGTTATTAAGTGTCATTTTGTTTGGTATTTTCTTGTGGTAAGGATTGAAATTGTTGACTTTCAAACTCTTTATCTGTCAGCTGAAACTTATTCTACTGTTTTTTACATTTGTAAAAGTTATTTTTCCACATTTTAAAACTCTTTATAACTTTGAAAATTGAGTACCAAAGTGATATTGATTGGGAAAGCATTAAGTATACCTAATAATCTGGGGAAAATTAACATCTATAAAATTTTTAATTACACCATGCATATATTCAATTCTTCTTTATGTTCCATTTTGAAGTTTTATTCCTATAGTTTTTGAATATTTATTAACATTTAAGGTTGGGTTGTGTTAGTACAACTGTGAATGATATTTTTCCTATTTTATTTTAGTTAGGTATTTATGATATGGTAAAAACTGATTTTTTAAATATTCCTCCTATAATTGTACAGTTTAGTGAACTTTCTTATTACTTCTAGTAGTTACTCAATTTATACACTTCTTTTCTAGGCATAGAATTATATTTTATATTTTGGTCATGATAATGACCATAATTATAAAAAATTCCTCACAATGTCAGCAGCTAGACACAAAGTTTGTACACAGAGACTTGAGCATCAGGAAGACTTGAGTCTCTGCAATTATACATTTTTTTTTCTTGCTTTTATCAATAATATATATTTTGAAAGCAATATTTGTGGGCATTCATATCTCTGTCTTGTAATGCTGATATCTACAGTAAAGCACTTCCAAAACTGAAAATCCATGGATTATGGGTCCCCCAGAATTTCCATCCAAAGAAATTTGCACAATTGAGTGGATTTGTATACAATGAAAGCTATTTTCTACACCTCAAGGTTCATGTTGCATTTTAGCATTTTTAAATCATGAATAGTTTTATACTAGAGTAGAATATTTTATCATCTAGTGTTTCTAAAACCTTTACACCAGGAATTTGTTCATGAACCTCTATTAACATCCCAGCACTAGTGGTTCTGTTGTTTACGTTTTTGAATCCAAATTCATTTGGCATTTGCTTCTTAGTCTAGAATCTTCTTTCTTCTTTTTCTTCTTCATCTTTCTTGTTGTCATCTTTTCCTTTCCCTTCTCCTTCTCCTTCTTCTTCTTTTTGGTCAAATTCTATTATCAGGGTTTAGACTAGTTCGGAAGAAATAAATTCAAACAATGTGCTTATTCTTTTTCCTTTGATTCTCTTTTTCTATTGTAGGGAATATTTCACATTCAAGATTGATCTTTTCATTAGTCAAGTTGAGTTCAGTGTGTGCTCTTTAATAACAACCCATAATGATATTTTTTTTATTGGTTGTTCAAAACATTACAAAGCTCTTGACATATCATCTTTCATACAACCCATAATGATATTGAAGTGCATGTGCATCACGTTTTGAAGACACTCATGCATACTATTTTGTAGGATAATTTTTAATTTTTTAATTCTAAAAAGAGCTATAAATATTTTTGATTTATAATGGTACTTTACATGTTTTATTCCTCTTACTTGATTAGACAATGCAAAGAATTATTTCCCAAAGTAGCTTCCATGAAAAGTCGATGGATTACAATAAAAATTAGAGAAAAGTTTTATGACTTCATAGGTAGAGAAAATTGATTTAAACAAAGTTTCACTACCAGTTTTCACATGTTGATTAACATTGTGAATATTTCAGAAGAAATTCCTGGATGCAGCATTTCCAAAACTTGATTGACCAGGAACTTGTTTTATTTTTTGTTCATTACCATTTCAAAAAGTTGATTTGTTTAGTTATATTATTTCATTTCAAAAATCACCTCTTAATTCAGTAATTTTCTTGTTTCTAATATTTTACATTTGTTTTTGTCTTTACATGTTTCTTACCTCAATTTCTTCAGTTTTATTTTTATTTTTCAAATATGTTTAACTGCAATAATTTGATTTTTATTTTTCAAGCATGTTTAATTATAATAATTTGTTTGATTTTTACCTGTTTTTATTTACTAAAGAAAGTGTTAGGTGGGAAAAGGGTCCACTCATACATTGCTGGTGGCACTGCAAATTGGCACAACCACTCTGGAAAACAGTATGGTGATTCCTTAGAAAACTTGGAATGGAACCACCATTTGACCCAGCTATCCCACTCCTTGGCCTATACCCAAAGGACTTAAAATCAGCATACTACAGTGATGCATCCATATAAATGTTTATAACAGCTCAGTTCACAATACTTGAACTATAAAACCAACCTAGATACCCTTCAATAGATGAATGGATAAAGAAACTGTGGTATATATCTACACAATGGAATATTACTCCTCATTAAAAGAGAATAAAATCATGGCATTTGCAGGTAAATGGACAGAGTTGGAGAATATCATGTAAGCGAGATAAGCTAATCCCAAAAAACCAAAGGCCAAATAATGGAGTGGGGTAGGCATGGGAAGAATAGAAGAACTTTGGCTGGGCAAAGGGGAGGGTCATGGGGGCAGGAAAGATGGTGGAATGAGATGGACATCATTACCCTAGGTACATGTAGGACTGCACATGTGGTATGACTCGACCTCCTGTACAACCAGAGAAATGAAAAGTTGTTCTCCATTTGTGTACAATGAATCAAAATGCATTCTGCTGTCATGTATAACTAATTAAAACAATTTTTTTAAAAAAGCAAGCATTGGACACTATGAACTTGACTCTGAATTACAGCTTTATTTGTACCTCATAAGTTTTTATAATTTGTACCTCATTATACTTTTTCAGCATTAATAATTGTAATTCTGTTTTCCTCTTTGGCAGTGGAGTAATAAAGTGTTTTGTTTCAAAGTTTCCAATTTACTTGAATTTTATGTAAAATTACTAAAATTGCAAGTTATATCACTTTGCTGCAGAAATATGCCTACAGCACATTCTACATTTTCTGCACCAGTGAATTTATTTAAGCTTTCTTATGATTATTCATAATTAATTATTGAAAACTCTCTAAAACTAATATGTTCCTGTCATTCTCACATTTTTGTACAAATTTGGACTTTGTATATTCATTTCTCAGCTAATTACTCATGATTTCTCATTGTGCATTTCACCTTTTATCATTAAATGTAGACTTTTCCCCATTAATTTCTGCCTTGAATCTCACTATTTTGATATTACAGTATGTTTTTGTTGTTGTTGTTTGGTCATTTTGTTTAAAGAACATATCTTGAAGTACACAATTTTTTAGATAATTTTAACATATTTTTACTGCATCATGTTATATATTCATTTTATTTAAGTCATAATCTTTTCTGATATTGTGAGCAATGCCTCTTTTAGTTTTCCTTGTATATTACATAGATTGTGTTTTGTTGATTTTATCCTCATAATCTCCTTATTTTTTAAGCCATATGTTTAAGCATTTTTGTTCTAATTATTATTTTAAGAAGATAAGCCATATCTATTAGCTCTCCTTTTTGACTACTAAGGACGTTAAGAATATTGACATAATTTTTTTCTTCCTCTTACCTACCTACTCATTCTGTGATCATTTTTAGCATTATCTGGGATCTATTTTATCTGACTCATTTTATTTTACCTTATATTTCTTCTTTTGAAATAAATATTTGGGACTTCCATTCTGTTTTGTAATAATCTTCATGAAATAGTCCAAATTCTATTGTTTCATAGTTTTAACATACATTAGCATTTTTTTTAAAAAAAACAAGTACGGTTTTCCCATGACTGTATGTTTTATCTTGGTGCAACCCTCATTTATTTGAAAATGTCTCTTGGAGTAGTATTTTAGGAAGAGTATGTGAATGGTTTGCTTGCCAAGTCCATCATGTATCAGACTCTTTCTGTTACCTCACACGTAAATGCCAACTTTGTGCAGGGTAGAGGAGGGGCCAGCAGATTCCTACTGCCAAAATGCCTGGATTACTTTGCTCACACTGGCAAAGATTTCTACTAAAATCTTTAGCCATGTCTATTAGTTATGTGACTCTTTGAATATTGTCATGTCTTTATTCCTGCATTGTAAATAGTTCTTTCATATATTATCTTAAATATTTCTAATTCGAATTCCAAGAGGTGTCCTTAATTCTAATAATATGAAATTTAGTAAATATACCCTTGAACTTTACAGATAATATTCACACCTTAGAGATTTCAATTAAGTCAGTAGGTAGCCTTTGCTTTTTAAGGTTGAAAATCCCTAATGCTCTCCATGCTCACATTCCCTCACTTCTAATTTGATCCTTTTGTCCTAATACTATTTATTTTTATTGACTTAACTCATGCCAAATTTGAGGTGATACACAATATGTGCATAAAATAAAAGCTCCTACTTTGTCTTCATGAGGTTTTTAGTAGAAAATGCAAAGTATTTTCATCCTTTTTAGACATATAACTTAAGAACAGTTCAAGATAGCTTATTACCAATATCTCTTGATCTTATACAAATAGTTTGATTTTTTAAAACTCTAAGGTCATTCATCTTCCATTCTTCTGACACTTTACAAGAGTCAGAGGATTCATCCATATATACACCATCACTCACTGGGGCCTCCTGGACTGGATTCCCACTGGCCCGACTCTTCAAAATTAAAAATGGTATTATTTAAAAATAATGAATGAAATAACTTATAGAATTTATTTAACTGTAATTACCTAAAAATTACATAGAGAAAAAAAACATCAGTTATGTGCCATATAATGAAGCATCTTACAATTCTATACTTTTATTTTGTTTGCTCACTTTTTTTCTTTTTTAATCAATTTTATTTTTTTAAATACATGACAGCAGAATGCATTACAATTCTTATTACACATATAGAGCACAATTTTTCATATCTTTGTATATAAAGTATGTTCATGCCAATTCATGTCTTTATACATGTACTTCGTTTTTATTTTTTTGCATTACAATTCTTATTACACATATATACCACAATTTTTCATATCTTTGTATATAAAGTATGTTGACACCCAATTTGTGTCTTCATACATGTACTTTGGATAATGATGTCCATTACATTCTACCATCCTTTTTTTAATTTTTGTTATCAGGCATTAAATCCAGGGGCACTTCACTGAGTTACATCCCCAGCCCTTTTTATTTTTTTTATTTGTTTTAATTAGTTACATATGACAGTACAATGACCTTGACATAACATACATTTGAATCAGATGGGATATAATTTCTCATTTTTCTGAGTGTACAGGTTGAAGAATCTGTATGACCAATATTTTTTATTTTCAGACAGGGTTTCGCTAAGTTGCTTAGGGTCTTGGTTAGTTGCTAAGGCTGGTTTTGAATTTGTGATCCTCCTGCCTCAGCTTCCCAAGCCACTAGGATTATAGGATGCACCACCACACCCAGCAACTGTGTACTTTTAAAGTAAATTATTCTTATGAAAAACTTTCTAAGGAGTTGAAACTGGCTGGATGTTTTGTTATTCTCTATTCTAATAAAAGTATTCATTAGTATGGTTTTGTAATAGAAAGTTTGTATTAGAGCATATATTAGAGCTATAAAATTAGCACATTTTATCTTAAGCAAAATTTGTTTATGTCTGTAGTTTTTTGCACTTTTCTCAAAGGCATTTCCTGTCTTATAAATTTAACAATTTAAGCAATTGAATTCTTTCTTCTTCAGGCTTGCTTGTTTATTGGTGTTATTTTATCTACATTTAAACAATTATAAGCAGATATAAGAAGCATTTTGCTATTAAAATGAATTATAACTGGAATATATTTCTCATTACTAAATTTTAAAGATTTTAAGGCTACACTTGGTTACAGTTTTCATTTTGAAGAATTATCAATATTTTCTAAAAGATTAAAATAGCTCTAAAGAAATCATCCACTAAACCATTATCTACGATCTAAAATTTCAAATGACCTAACAAGATAAAATAATCCAGAGAATATATTAAAGTGAATAGTGTTTGAAATTCCCTCTGTGAATTTGGTGTGGGGGACATGACATCATTGTGTCTTGTCAAGTGCGTATCAAGGAAAAATCTGTGCCAAAAGAAACCACAATAAGGTCTGGGTCTGTCCCATACTCCCTTATTGGCCACAAAATATGGACTTTAAGGGATAGCCCTAGTAATATTAGGTGACTGATTATTTTAATCACTATATTATTTGCTTGGTAATTCAAGGAAAGAAATACCAGTGTCCAAACTATTATTAATTTAAATTCTTTCTTTCAGCCAAGCACTCTTTATAAAATTTTCTCAATGGGGCACCACTGTAAGCTTATTCATCTACTTTCTCTTGAAAACCTTTTATGCTGTATGTAGTATTCTAACTTGGCAAAATTTTTTAAAACTAAATTTCCTAAATTTCTCCAGCCTTTAATTATAAATTTCAACAGAGAAGTCATATCTTATTGTGTTGAAAGGATAGATGATTACTTCTTAACTGCCTTGCCATGTAGGAAAAATAAGCCATGTTGGATACAGTTTTTAACCTACATAAAGTCATATTACAAATTGATTAAAGACCTAAATTTGTGAAGTAAATCTATAACGCTAACAGATAAAATTATAAAATATATTCTGTAATCTTAGATTAGTTTTCTCAGATTAGTTCTTAGGAACTTCTTAAGTAAACCAATATGATATGATGAAATATTGATGGTTTGATTACATAAATGTTAAGTACTTTATATTAAATATGACATCTAAAAATTCACAGAAATAGCATGGGAGAAAATACTTATAATGTTAAAACCTAAATAGGAGCCAAGACGATTCAATGGGAGAAAAGTCTTTTCAAAAAAATAATGAAGTTCAACCCCCTCTTCATACCATATGCACACACACAAAAAATTAATTCAAAATGGATTATAGAACTAACACAAGACCTAAAACTTTACAACCCTTAGAAGAAAATATTGGAGTCAATATTTGTGACACAATATTTGTGTTAGGTAATGTCTTATTAGCTGCCAAATCAAAAAGAAGAAAAAAAATTGTTAAAAGGGATGTCATTAAATTTAAAACTTTTGTTCATCAAAGAACATCATAAAGAAAGTGAAAAGACAAATAACAGTATGGGAGAAAATATTTACAAATCATTTATCTGATAAGAAACTTTGTGAAGGTTAAGATTAAATGTCCACTTGACTAGATCAAAGGATACTCAGCTAGTAAAACATTATGTATGTGAGAGTGTCTTTCAAAGAGATTGGCATTTGAATTAGGGGTCTGGGTAAAGAAGATATGTTAAGGTCTGCATAGAACAAAAAGGCAGAAGAAATACAAATTTGCCTTCTTTCTTTTGGAACTGACATCTTCTCCAGGTTCTCCAGCCTTTGGACTCAAATTTGCACTAGTCATCCCCTAGATTTATATTTAGACTGAAAGTTATAACACCAGTTTCCCTGGTTCTTCGTCTTTCATACAGTTTATTGTGACACTTCTTAGCCTCCAGAGTTACTGGGATTACAGGCAGGCACCACTCTTCCTAGTTATAATGCTATGATTCTTACATATTCTTGAAAATGTATGTAATACAAAAATTTTAAAATAAGTTTTTACTAGCTAAGTGAACAATGTGAAATAAAACAATAACATACCTCTTCAAATCTATCAGATGAAAAAATTCACAAAGATAAATAATAATAAGTTTTATTACATATGTGAGTAAAAAAAAAGCACTCTTACACTGTTGAGAATGTAGACAGATGCAACTATTCTGAAGAACAATGTGATGATCATTTACAAAATTAAGCACATAAATTCTCAGTGACCCAGCAACCACATTCCCAGTCATATAATCCAAAGAAACTCATGTCTTGGTCCATTAGTGGAAAGTTATTAAAATGTTCATTGCCACTGTCTTTGTGATAGTAAGAAGATGTAATAGAAATAGATGTATGCAGTATATGCAAAATATAAAATATTTTGAAGTAGCGAGAAGAAAATAAGGTTTTATTCTTATTGAGGACAGATTCTAAATTATGTGAAAAAATATGATGACAGAATAAGAAAAATCAATATGGATCACAACATTAGTAGCAATCAAAGATAAATAGATAAAACATTTTTAAAGTATATACATATTCAAAGACATCTAAGAAGCACTTGTATAGGAGTCATTGAGGTAAGGGAGTGATTGAAGGTATAAGTCTTAAGGTCAGGGATACAAAATTAAATTCAATTAATATTAGACCAGAGAAGTGCTCTACTATAACTCCACATTCTGCACTTGAAGTTCAAAAAGAAACAAACAAACATAATTCTTTACAACTTCATACACAGGAAAATACTAATTACATTTATGTCCCTTAAGTATAAGAATAGATATAATCATTTTGCATTATTTAAAGAAGCAGTAGTTAATTTTATTCTTTCCTTTACTGTTAAACTTTTAAAAAGAGGAATTTTCTCCTACTCTACCCTGGATCTCTTGACATTTGAATTTGGCAACCTACTCCTTGAACACTACTCTTTCAGAATGACATCCTTATTTTGACATTTTGGAAGATCTAATTTTTATATGGCTCTTCCACAAAGATTTTTTATATCATGAGTTCAGAAATAATTTATCCTCCCAGCTTCCTCGGGCTCTCACCACTAACCAGTCTTTCTCACGATGCTCTCAGTTTTCCATCGCTGCCTACGAACGAATGGTAGACAACTCACAGGTACTTGCACCTTGGCTGTCTTCTTCTCTTGGTGTCCATTCCAGGCAAATAACTTCAAATAATACCTCAATAAAACTGATTTCCTGGAATATAGACTAGGATTTCCAAAAATATCACCTTGTAGAGGCCCTAGCACCAACAGCACCTCAAGCAGAACTCTCAAATCAGATTGTCTTCCTGCACAGACCTCCTCCTCCTACTGTATTCATGATCACAGCAAGGCCATCCTAGTCACCCAGGCCAACTGCCTTTGCTAAGGCATCCTTGGCTCTCACCCTGGAGCCAGAGCATCCTCAGAGCCTTCTGGTATCCACCTCCTCCTCTTCTCCCCCAGGGCTTCTCTGAGACAGACCCGCATTGTCTCTCAACTGGACTGTTTCTATCACCTCTAAACTGAAACAGAAAAATAAGAATCTGAGTTTGTAATAGTTTTGCCAAAGATACAAAGAATCTCCTGGAGACAAAGTTTGACGATGAAAGTAAAAATCAGAAGAAGAAAAGCTCTAAGGGGAAGGGTGAAATTAGGGAAAAGACCCTTTTCAAAGAGATTAATTTTTTAGAGTGCTTTTCTGTTCAGATATTGGCAGGTTTTGCGCTTTATTTTCATGGGCATGTCATTCACTCACACCTCTTCCTAGCCAGTATGACTCTATTTCGTGGTGTGAAAGCTTGGCTTCAAAACAGCCTATCTCTTCCACGCTATCTTGATTAACTTTGTCATATTAGAACAATAGTTTCCTAAAGAAATTTTCCTGGCTTCAGTTTCTTACCTGTCATTCCAAATTTAAAACTCTCATTCTTTCAAGCAGAGATAACATTTTCTACCTACTGGATTAGCAAAAGTAAAGAAGACAGATACTACGCAGGTGTGGGGAAAAGAGCTCTATCTCTGTGGGACTATCAACGGGGGCAACTTATTGAAGGCTAATTTGGCAAATCCAATAATGCTTCTTAAATATAGATGCCATTTAATGCAGGAATTCCACTTTAGAACTACATAATACACAGAATTGCTTACACAGGAAAGAAAGAATATTCATTATAACATTTTTCAAAGAAGGAAAAATTTGGAAACCCACTTAAATGAGTTAAATGGGCATAAATAGGAGGATATTTAAATTATGGCATGTCCATAATGGTGTAATATGATTCAGCTTTTTTAAATAATTAAAAACTATATGCATACACTGGTAAAGAAGTATGGTCATGTTACCAAAAATGTGGTCCCAATGCCAATCCAATAATGAGGACACAGTTTTGACAAAAAGGAAAAAGAAGTTTTGCTAGAAAAGGAGAAGCACAGGGGACTCCTGTCCCAGAGGCTGTGATTCTGCCCATCAAGGAAACAAAGTTTTTTTAAAGAGGTCATTCAAAGTCTACAGTCCATGTGTTCTCTATGAGAGTTGCAATTCACTTGTTAATTTGGGAGATAGTTATTTCTAAAACTTTCTGGTGCCATCCCCAATGTCTGAAATTACTTTGCTCCTGTGGTGGGTGGGTGCTCCAGGACAGATAACTCTGGAAAAGAAACGGGGAAGAAAGGTAATCCTGTTTCCCTTGAGATTAGAGAGGGGGAAAGAGTAGAGACAAGAGAGAGAAAAAGAAAGAAACACGTCCTTTTAAAAATAAGCTGCTTAAAAAAATAAAAATAAGTTGCAGTGGCAGAGCAGCAAGGGCTATATTCAAAGCATAAAAGTGGACCACTGTTACATTCAGTAAATTATGGAATAAGCTAATTTTTGTAAAATAAAAAAAAATATGAAATATACACAAATTTCAGTGTGTATGATGTAAGAATATAGTGTAATTATCTCTATGTGCATTATATGTAAGCTATATATTATTTGTGTAGAAAGAGAAAGAGAGAGGAAGGGAGACAGAGGGAGACAGAATGCTTAAATTACCGAAAAAAGAAAATATATTACCAATTCTACTTCCTACAATGTCTCCGGCATATTCTTGTATCCCCTGATCTGAATTCCTATGGCACATTCCAAGTCTGTCACATGAGGCTTGTCTACTCTAGCAACTGCAAATTTGTTGAAATAACTAAAGTGAGTTTTACATGTCTTACATTTTCTGCATTGTCTTTGTAGGTTTTCAGAAATAGTTGCTGCAATACTTAACCTTTGTGAAAATAGGAGTGCACCCTTTTGTAATGTTACAAAATAGATGTGCGTGTGTTAGACTCAGTTTAGACCTGAGTGCTTTATAAGTTCCTTTGGATGCATTTAATAACCCACTGTTCTACAGGAAATTAGTGGCTGAGAAGAATTAGTTATCAATCTGTCAAAAATTAGTTGTGTATTTGGTTTTCTGCAAGTCAGCATAAATCTTGTTTCCCCCTTGTACCAGGGATTGAAGCCAGAGGGCATTTTTACCACTGAGGCATATCTACAGTCCTTTTTAATATTTTATTTAGAGACAGAGTCTTACTGAGTTGTTTAAGTCCTCTCTAAGTTGCTGAGGTTGGTTTTGAACTCGCAATCCTCCTGTCTCATCCTCCCAAGCTGCTGGGATTACATGTATAAGAACCTAATCATTGAAAACAGAAGGAAAGAGTTTTTCTTGAGGGTCAGTGGGTGTGGGGGTGAAGGGTCCACCAGCCAGTAAAGCAGTGCCAAAGGAAATGTGCTACCAGGGAAGGCCTTCATATGTCAAAGATGCTCCAAGGCTTATTTTACCTGAGAAAAGGATGTGTCTTCCTGGAAGGGGAACGGGGCAGTGGGAATGGCATCGGACAGTAACGATGGTTTTACCACTGCTTCCCTTATTTTATTAACTTCCACACATTTCCAGAACAAACGTAGCAAATAACGTTTATTTTTTAAATGTTAAATACTATTTTTAAAACTTTCAAAGTCTAGCATTTTCATTAATATTGTATAATTTTATAAGTGTATAATTTTTTTGTATGTGTGTGGTACTGGGGATTGACTCTGGTGTCATTTTACCACTGAGTTACATCCCCAGTCCTTTTTATTATTATTATTATTTGGAGAGAGCATCTCTAAGTTGGGGATGCTGTCCTGGAACTTGAGATCCTCCTACCTCAGCCTCCAGGGTCACTGGGATTATAGGCATGCATCACCACTTCCATTTGTAAGTATCCAACTCTTCTAACATTACTGCAAATACATATAATCCACATTTATATTATCTATGAGATATATAATACCCCATTTTCAGGTAAGGATCATAGAAGTCAAATAATTGCTCATAGTTACATAGCTAAAAGGTTAAGTATTAGGGTCTCACTTGAATCTGTTTAATTTCAAGCTCTCTTCCAGATTCCCTCTCACTCCATAGTATGATACAACGTCTTATTGAAATCTATGAAAAAAAAAGAAAGTTCAATGTCCAGATATTTCAAATATCACTACTCAGGCTTTGAAACCAGATAAAGGCACCTCGCTATTACTCTGGTTCAGTGTGGTCAGTAATTATGAGCCACATATGGCAGAAACAGCTGTCACTCAGCTGCTTCTGCACACTGTGGACTGCTTCAGATAGCCACCTGAGAAGGTTTTAATTATTTTTCCTAGTTTCTATTTTAACTTCATATCTTCTACTTTCATGAAAGAGCCATGTAAAAATCAACATTGTGAGGCTGGAGTTGTAATTCAGTGGTAGAGTAGCTGCCTAGCATGTGTGAGGCACTGAGTTCAATTCTCAGCACCACATATCAATTAATTAATAAAGATTCATTAAAAACTAAAAAAATTTGAAAATCAAGATAAATAAAAATTGACATTATAACATCCACTTAGCTTTCATAAGGCAATTATTGATAACTTAGAGTTGTGGCTATAAACTCACCTGCTAGGACATGGATCCAATTTTGCCATTCACTGAATCTAAGTCTCAGATTATATTTTAGCTGTAAAGTGAGGACCACAATATTACCTATCTTACAGAAATAGCAGAGCTCACATGTAGATGCTGTATTTCAACAGCAGGCTCATAGTAAGCCATTAACTAAAATCACCCAAATTTTTATTAAAATTTGTTTTAGGAAAAAAAAGTGTCAGGAAATAATCTATGCCTCTCCTGTTTACCCCAACACCGCAGAACTGGGTGAGGCTTTCTCCATCCTTGGAATGAAAGCTAAGTCATCTAGGTCATATGGTAAAACCTAACCACAAGGTGATGGTATTAAGAGGTGGGGCTTTGGAAGATGTAAGTTATGATGGTTTCACCCTCATGAATGGGATTGTGTGCTCCTGAAAAAGGGGCAGAAGGGACCCACCTTGCCCCTTCTGCCTCTTCCACCAGGTGAAGGGACAGAAGGTGCCATACCCAAGGAATAAGCCCTTATTCCAAATCTGCTGGCACTACTACTTCCCAGCTTCCAGAAATATTAGCAACAAATTTCTTTTGTTTATAAATTGCCCATTCTAAGATACTTTGTTATAGCAGCCTGAATGAGATGAGACAGGGAATAATTGTCAAAGGCTGATGTAGCAATATCTGGAGACCTTTTGGGTCCTCACATGAGAAGGTGGGAGGTGCTGCTGGCATCTAGTCGTTAGAGGCTACTTTATTAAGGGATGCTTCTGAGAATCCAACAATGCACAAGGGCAGCTTCCCCAAACAAGGAAATATCCAAACGAAAATGTCACTAGTCCTGAGGTTGCAAACTCTGGCCTGGGGTATCTTCCTCCTTGCCATGGCTGCAGAGAATTACACACACTCATCCTTCACTAGCACTGATTTCTCCCATTAGTCCAGATTTCTTGTTTCTATATTATAACTTTATCCTTTCTTTCCTTTTTTTTCTTTTTTCTGTAAAATGCTTCAAAAGGTATTTTTGGAAAAAAGTAGTGGGTAGTATGTAAATTCAATGAATGTAATTAAAAATGTCTAGGTGAATCACTCTGAACTGCAACCCCATGTGTCATCTTTCCTGACTGGTGTGTCAATCAATGTCCGTTCAGTTAGTCTTATAGTTTTGAGATCTCACTGTTAAGTTCTCATGTTGTACCCAGAATAGTGTCATGAACAGATAAATGAGGTTTACAATGATTATGATAATGACTTTTCAGTATCTGAAGTATTAAAAGGAATCACAAAGCAGAATGGTGGCAATCAATCAATACATGTAAAAGCATTTACTGAGCTCTAATAATGAACTCTACTCTGTGTCAGATGCTGTGAAGGAAGAAAAAGTTTGTTTCATACTTCTTTTATATTCCTTGAGAAGTCCCTAGTCAAGTTCAAAAGAAATAGTGATACTTAAAACACAAAATAAATATTGAACTGTGTGTTCTTAAGTGCTCTGCTGTGGTACTACAGATGTGTGGTAATTAGAAACAATTGCAATAAGATTATTATTAAGTCTTTTTAAATGGTTAAGTAATGAAATCCTGAATTAATATTATTGAAAAGGGAAGATAGTCCTTTTTTAACCCTTTTATTTCAATTTCTAAAAATAGTTTCCAGACATTAGTACAGTGAGTTCACTTTCTTAAAATAATAGAGGGCTCTTTGACTTGTGATCTCAGCCAAATGCAGGAATAGTCTCAGAGCAAACACTGAATTTCAAAAAACTTCAGTATAACAAAATCAACCCTTTATATTGTTAGGCTGGTTTAATTTTCAGATTTTAAACAACTATGTCATACAAATAGAATTTATAAATTTGAGAAACAAGAGAACAGTTTCTTGGTTTATCAGACTAAATTGATGATACCATTCAGGCCAAAAATTGAATGTACTATTCACACACACACACACACAAAAAAAAAAAAAAAAAAAAACTAGTTTAAAAACAATAACAAAGCTTGTCAAGGAAAAATTAGGTGTTCCCTGGAAAGTACATGCCAAAAAAAAAAAAAAATGAAGAAGTAGCTAGTTCCCTGAACTTCTCTGGACACACAAAGGGACTATCTGATTGGAAGATAGTTCAGAATGTAGCTGTGCCTTATGTGGGGGACACCGGCATTCTTTACCTTCAGGGTGGCAATTACCTTCACAATTGCATGCACATGGAGAAGAAAATCTACTCCAAATTACATTGTGAACTCTGGAGATTAGTGCATCATTTCATGGACAGTTGAACCTGTGTCCCATATAAATGTTTCCATAGCAAAAACAAAGAACATCATTATGCCGTCTTCTAGATTTCCAAGGAGTTTGCATTAGGGTTTTGCCACCTGACTTCCATTATACAGAATGAGAGTCAGGGGGCTGAAACTACAAGCCATGCTTTGAAAATTTAGGGGGATGTGTCTGTGTCCAGACTTAAATTTTCATCCTTGTGCTCTTTGGTGGCCATTGAGTATAAGATGCATTGCTTCTCTGTGCCTTTTGGAAATGGAATTATATACAAATTGTATCTGTGTAGTCAGGTATATATGGCATAATATATGTAGATATGAGTGAGTACTTTAAGCCTTTAAGAGGGGTTTAAAATGCTTTATAGTTTCAAGGCAACCCCTGAATTCTTGACCCCACAAGAAAATTTGAATAATGACTTCCTGTGTTACTGAAATTATGAATTAAGGCAGTGTTCCCCCACTTGAGACTTAGTATCATCAGGGTGAAGAACATCTCTGAACTCTGAGCTGTGTGATGGGGTTGGGACGATTTCCCCTGGCTCTCGGCCACCTCTCCCCGCTCTCCCCTTCACTCATACTCACCGGGTCATGCCCTTCATTTATGTAATACATAGTTAGCTTGTGGGCTCAGTTTCATAATTTCAGTTCCACTGTGTCCAGAATACTTGTGATTAGAGGTTTCAGAGTTTGTTATTTTGCACTATTTCCCCTGAATCCTTCCCCCTGCCCTACTTTCCTCCCCTGGGTTAAATCGATTCTCTTTACACAGAAATTTAAGTACAGACTGATACATTAAAGAGTATAAAATGTTCAATAAGGCTTATACACTCTAACCCATTTCCTAGAGAGTGTGTAATTGTAAAACAACAATGAGGAAAGTGAATAGAAAAAATAAAGAGCAAAATCAGAAAAAAAAGAAAAAAGAAAAAACAGGGTCATGGACCTGGCAGATGCCCAGATCCAAAAATCACCACTCCTACAATTCCCCGGTCTCCACCAATCCTACCTCTCCAGTAAGCGTCAGTTTGGGGGGGTGATTGGACAAAAGTCAGTTTCTAAGCCTGTGATGCTTTTGCCACTGAAATGATTCAACCGCATCACAACAGGGATTGTTTTCTTTAGTGCAGTTGTATTGCTTGGAATTGGAAATGTGTTAGAGTCTGTAAACAAGTCAAAAATAACACCTGGCATTTTGCCAGGGGAATGTTAAAGTTCGTAAACAAGTCTGGATGGTGCCTGGCAAAATGCCAGAGGGAGTGGTTTGAGAAGTAACAAAAGTGAGCTATTAAGTGTGGAGATTCCTTATTGGTTGACTGCTGTATCTAGTTTATGCTAATTAGATAAGCTGTGTGGAATGTATAAATACTGCTCCTGTCCTGCAATAAACGGCTCCTACTCCTGCTGTATCAACGTACACAAGTTATTCGTCACCCCCCGGCTAGTTTGCTGCAGCCAGACAGACTGCGGCAGATGGTGGCCCGTACGGGGAGCCCCGGGACACTTGGGGGTAAGTGACGAAAAAAAAAAAAAGCTGCCAGTCCATAGATAGGACAAGAGCAAATCTGCTCGTCCCTAGGCAGATAGGGCGAGAGGAAAAATGGCCATTTCGAGAAAATGGAGAAGATTGATACAGTATGTTTGTGTCTTGTTTTGTCTTGAAATGTTGTATTGTCTTTGTGACGAAAATATGGAAGGGATGAGAAGTAAATTACTAAGGGAAGAAGGCACCCCAGTGGAACCAAGAATAGTTAGGGCATGTGTTGATAAGAGCCCAGGAACTCTAGTCAGAAAGAAGAAAGTTCAGAGGAGAAAGGATTATCAGGAAAAAAGTTGCAGCAAAAGGCTATTTCTGAATACTTTTCGTTACCGGAGGGTGCATGAAGCGGAGAGGCGGCTACCGAGTGTGCAAGCCGGTCACAGCGCAGCAAGGATTTTCCAAGAGGCGGCAGCGACTGGCCCTTCCCCGCCTCCTGGCCGGGAGCCCAAATCTAGACCTGACCTGGAGGCACAGTCTCGCAGGCTCTTGCTCCCTGTGCCCAGTAGCAGTTTGAGTCCGGGACACTCCCCAGGGCCATCTGGGGCTGTCCAGGCACTACAGCCAGCAGAAGACGCTACTGGTGTCCCTGATGTTTGGTCGTTTTCAATGCCAATAACTAAACTACAATGGTTCTCCCACACCTGGAAGCTAATGAGTAATGAGCACTATTAAGGCCTATTTCAAATGTAAAAAAACCTTGAGATAATGTACTAAATTGTTCAGAAGGTTGTTTTCTTAGTGGAATGCTACAGGATTTTCTTTAGCATCTTTGCAAGAGTTCCTGCCTTCGTCCCAGTGCCGGTGAGGACGAGGATGGAAAAATTTCCCGTGTTGCTGAGAACCGGACTGAGATTTCAGCTGAGAACCGGACGAGACTTAGGATTAAGCTAGCTGCCTGCAGAACTTACCTGGACTGTGATTTAAGCTAGCTGCCTGCAGAATTTACCTGGACTGTGATTTACCTGGACTGTGAGTTAATCTATTGAGACACTGCTTTCTGGAATGAGACAACAAACTGTAATCTATAACAAATTGTAACTCAGTATCTTTGCTAACAGTGTCATTGCTGGTATAATTTTTCCAAGGGCTTCTTGCATGGAGCCATCAATTGGCTTGGTATTGTGACATTTTGTATCCTCCCCTTCTGCTTGTAGCAGATTATTTATGGTGTTTGTGTAAAAACCACTATGGTCGTTATTTAAATTAAAAAAAGGGGGAAATGTTAGAGTCTGTAAACAAGTCAAAAATAACACCTGGCATTTTGCCAGGGGAATGTTAAAGTTCGTAAACAAGTCTGGATGGTGCCTGGCAAAATGCCAGAGGGAGTGGTTTGAGAAGTAACAAAAGTGAGCTATTAAGTGTGGAGATTCCTTATTGGTTGACTGCTGTATCTAGTTTATGCTAATTAGATAAGCTGTGTGGAATGTATAAATACTGCTCCTGTCCTGCAATAAACGGCTCCTACTCCTGCTGTATCAACGTTCACAAGTTGTTCGTCACCCCCCGGTTATTTTGCTGCAGCCGGACTGCGGCAGAAATGGGATATTATGATTAGGTCTGAAGAAAATATGTCAGTTACCATAGACATAGTCTAGAGGATCTGGGGAGAGGGTCCCTTACCTAGGAGTTATGTGATTTGAAATGTTCAAAAGGTATCTAAATTGAGAATATGGGCAACTAATAAGACACGCTGGGGCCATAAGGAAATATCAACATGCTAGCTACTCTCTGGCATGTGAGCAACAGTCAGGACAACCCTAGAACCTCATCCAACTTGGGAAGATCTGAAATTCCAACCATCAAAGAAGAATGTGTTCCTTCAGGATTTACTGTCTAAGACATCAATCCACAGTATTGTTCCTCAAAACATCATCTGGAAACTCTGAAAGGCCCACATGTTACCAAAGGAAGGTGGTGCATGGATTGGACTGATAGCACTAACATTTACCATAAAATAATGCCTACACTTATGCTCTATGAAAAGTATTCATTTCTATTGTATGTTTTGTTTTGTTTTTTGTTTTTTGGTTTATTTGTTTTTGTACCAGAGAATGAGCTCAGGGGCACTCAACCGCTGAGCCACATCCCCAGCCCTATTTTGTATTTTTTATTTAGAGTCAGGGTCTCACTGAGTTGCTGAATGCCTTGGTGTTACTGAGGTTAGATTTGAAATCACGATCCTCCTGTCTCAGCCTCTAGAGCCAATGGGATTAGAGGTGTGCGCCACTGCGCCCAGCATGTATTTTTATTTTTATTTTGTTTTACTTTTTCATAGGTATATTATAACCATACACAACAGTGAGTTTCATAGTTACATTCATACATGCACACAACAGAACGTACAACTTGGTCATTGTTGTTCCCTGGTAGCTCCTCTTTCCCTCTCCTCCTCCCTCCCCCGGTCCCTTCCTCTACTCTACTGGTCTCCCTTCTATTTTTATGAGATCCTTCCACTCCTTTTCCCCCTTTTCTCTCCAGCATCTACATACTTTCTGAATTTGGTTTGTTTCACTTACCATAATGCTCTGAAGTTCCATCCATTTATGGGCAAATGAGATATTTTCATTCTTAATGGCTGAATAGAAGTCCCTTGTGAGTATACTCTATTATGTATATCACATTTTCTTTATCCATTTATTCATTTACAGTCACCTAGACTTGTTGAGGGCCACAGCTGAGTCGGGATGACGCATGGCATTTTTGCCAGAAGTAGTGGTTGAGAGGTGACGCCAGCGAGCCATTAAGATGATGACTTTTGAGTTCTTGAGGAGTTCCCGTTGAGTTCCAGTTGAGCTCTTGCGGGGATTCCTGAAGAGTTCGCATTGGTTGGGGAAGTGCCAGAGGAGGATTTCCGGTTGGTGGTTCCTGGAGGAGCCGCCTGGTGTTCGGGAGAGTTCCCAGGGAGTGTGTGTGGAGTGTGCTGGTGGAGTTCAGAAATAAAGTTTGTTCCTGCTTCACTGGCTCGTGATTTGTGCCCAGCCAGACTGAGGCACAGACTGGTTCCATAGTTTGGAGATTATGAATGGCGCTGCTACAAACATGCATATGTTTATAGTATGATGACTTTAATTCTTGTGGATGAATGTTGGGGAGCCATATAGCTGAGTCATATGGTGGGTTCCTTTCCTAGTCTTTTGAGGAATCTCCATACTGATCTCCATAGTGGTTGAACTAATTTACAATCCCACCAAATTGGGTGTAAGTGTTCCTTTTCCTCCACATCCTTTCCAGCATTTATAATTCTTGTGTATATTTATTTTTAAGTTAGTAAACACTTTTTAAATTGGAATTGCTTTTCAGAAGTAGCAAATAAAGTAAGTGGGTTAAAAGGTCCATATTCTACAGAATAAATCTGTCTAAAAATTATTTCTCTCTTCTAAGTAATGGAATCACAATTCAGATGTGCATTCAGATGCATAGAGAAAATGGATTTCATTACTTCATCTTTTTCATAGCTGATTGATCTTCCTCATGAGCACCCTCCTCCCAACCTAAGGAAAAAAATAGAGTACAACAACCATAGTCCTGTTCAACAATTTAAATAATTGTAAGCTAAAATGCCTTATTGGTAGGCAGAATAGTGACCTCTAAAGATGTCTGTTCCCTAATCCCTAAATCCTGTAAAAATATTTGATTATGTGAGAGAAAGATCTTTGCCAATGGAATTCAAATTACAGACCTTAAAACAGAAAAATGAAATTCTGTTATCCATATGGGTCCCAGGTAATGTCAAGTGTCTTTTAGAGTAAAAGAGGAATGCAGTAAAGTCAGAGAAGTTGAAATGAAATACAGAAAACTCAATCAGAGAGATGCAGTGGAAAGAAAGTTGAGAGATATTTAAAACATGAGACAGACTCAACCCACAATTGAAGCTTCTAGGATAACAGAGGGGGCCAGGAGCCAAGGAATATTGGTGACATCTAGAAGCTGGGAACAACCCTCAGCTGACAGCCAGAGAGGAAGTGGGCCTCAGTCCTAGAAATGCAAAGAAATGAATTCTGCCTCCAAACTGAATGAGTAAAGAAATGGAATTGCTTCTCGAATCTCCAAAAGGAACACCAGTCTGTTCACCCCAATTTTATCCCAGTGAGACCCAGCTCAGACTCCTGACTTCAGAACTCTAATATGTTCATGTCGTTCTAGCTCACTACATTTAGAGTAAATTGTCAGAATATTATTTATGAGATATTATTTTAAATAAATTATTCAACTGGACTAATTTGCTATGGACATCTGTTAAATGCAAGAAAGATGTGTTTTGTGATTATTTTTACTTGGTTCTTGATCATTGTTAGCTTTTCAATCATTAGAAATACCTGTTTTTCCCCTCACAAAAGAAAAATGTGGATCTAATCTCTTTAGACTTGTATATTATAAGCAAATTTTTCAAATTATTGTACAATGAACAGTTGTTTATAAGTCTTTTCAACCTAGCATGGGCTTGGGTTCAATCCTCATTACTGATAATAAAAAAAAATCTAAGTCTTCAAAAAAGAAACTACACAAATAAAACATCAGTGAAGCATAGAAAAAGATGATAATGTATTAGGATGTGAATGTGGTTCCACAAATGGTGTGAGGAGCAATTATTGCTCATCAATAGACTAGTAAAATAAGTGATCTTATAGAAATGAACTACAAAAGAATAAGAAAAAGCAAAGTTGTGTTTTCCTTTCAATGTATTATTTTTACCAAGTGTAAAATACTTGCATGCCAAATGATTTAGATTTCAATGAATTGCAAACGCTTTCAGTTCACAGTCACTAATAAGAAAATCTTTTTATGGTTAAAGGACACACTGGCAGGAGCTTTGATGACTTTGGAGGAAGTGCTTTGGAATAGTTGTGGTCTGTTTTTCTCTTGTGTGTCTCAGCTAAACCAGATGAAACACCATGTTTGTTTCTGTTTGAGGTAATGCTACATTTGTGATGGGAGAGCAGGATATAGGTCTTTTATTTTTCCCTCATAAAATAATTTAAATGCAAAGCTTCAGAAAATCATCAGTGACTAACATCCTAATCTAGCTATTAAAATGAGACTTGACCAATAAGGTAACGCAAATTATTTATATCAGTACTGAATGTATTTATTTTATTATTTGTTTTTATTTTTGCTGTAATCTTCATTGACGTGGAATTATTAGTCAGGCTCACTGGAATGGGAGAGAGATGCATAGGTTAGCAGCAAGTTGATGACATTGATTAGTGAGAATGTCAAGGATGAAAGATCATTAGACTAGAAAGAAGTTTGGGAGTATGATCATTTTTGAACTCTATTCCTAAAGGTGGTCTGGTCTAATCTCCAGCCTTGCAACAAATGACACTTAATCATCCCACACTAATCTATTTCATAATCTTAGATTTTCAACAGTGTTCTTAAATAACTCATTCCAATATGTTAAGATGTCCTTGATAAAGTTTCCCTCTTCAGGCTCTTCCCAATGTTATTCGTGTCTCTTTCTTGTTTTTCTGCCTGAATCAGAAAAGCAGAATAACTACAATCCACTTTGAAAATCATACCTTCAAATTTTTGAGAAAAAAATTACAACACCCCTGAATTTTATTTTGTTCAAGACACTTCTACTGTTTTGTGATCATCACGTTTAGTGTAATATAAAAGATGATAAAATGACCATATCATTATTTTTTAAGAAAGTTCAGTTTATGTAACCTATGTTAGGCATTTTTGAACCAGAATTAAATGGACCTGATGCATGAATCATCTGTGTTATGTTAGTCAGCAAAATGATCAGAAACATACCCATAGACTTTTTTTATAATCTATCAAATTGAATCATCATTGATTAAATTTAAACTTCTAGCATATAGCAAACCTGAAACTAAACTAACTTATTAACATCTTAACATTCCTCACATGAAGAATGAATTTATGCTTTTTATATGGGATTATACTTATAAGATTTTCTCCAGACCATCTGCATGTCTCTTCTAAAGCTCTATCTTATAGCATATTTCCTTAGCAGAAAAAAAAATTAAAAAACAAAAAACAAAACAAAAAGCTGTTGTTGGTGCAGGAAATTTATTCACCACTTTAAAAAAATCATTTTTACCAACTTAGAGACAAAAATAAAAAAAAAAAGAGGTACAGTATATTGTCAACTACCTCTTGCTGCCTAGAAAAAGATTGATTTTGTTTGCAAACCATATGTTTGATATCTAAATCATGTTCAGAGTCTTTCATTCATGATTGCAGATTGATACAGTCCTCCTTCAAAAACGTATTTATCTTTTCCAGCACTCATGAAACACTAAATACCTAACTCGGTTGCAAGAAGAATCTTTAATTCCATCATTTTACTCTGGTAATTGCTTTTCCTTCCTTATGTTTAACCAGAGTAAATGAACTATAATTTTAAATTTCTCTAGACACTCACTATCAGATGCTGTATAAAACATGAACAAGGTGAGGAGTGATGAAAAAAGGCAACAGAAATAATTCTGTTTCTGTTGGGGAAAAAAAAAGAGAGAGAAAGTTGTTGCTTATGTGGATAGAAGTGGTTACTACAAAGACATGCAAAATTCTTTAAATCACATTAACACCAAGTAGGATTGAGTAGATTGAAGGGCAAGTGCCTCTGACCCCTAGACCCACAGGTTTGTTTCCAGGTGTGGGTGTTAGCCTTTTCTCCCCAACTTTTGATATTTTTCAAGAAAAAAACAAAATTCAGGTAGCTTGTGTAATATCTCCTGAGTTTAAAAACGTGGCTACTTAGTCTGTTGCTGTTGTTGTCATTGTCATTGCTGCTGTTATCATATAAGCCATGCCAAGCAAAGTGCATATAGGAAGAATCCTAGAACAGCCCTCCATGTCCCAATTAACACCATTCCTTAGATTTTTTTGCCAAGCAATATCAACTACAGAATTCTCTTGAAAAATAGATTTTAAAATATTAGTTATTTGTTTTTCTGCCTTACATACTTGTATTTGATATTACTGGCTATTAATGCAGGGCACTGAGGAACCTTAGTCAGAGTTGCATTTCTGCCCTTTTCTAGTTTTGAGGCTCATGGTCATAGCAACAGTAACAAGCACACACAATTATTAGGCACCAACATGGAATTAAGTCCTTCACTTGCATTCACTTTTCTAATCATTTTACCATTCATATCGGATATTATGATTGCAATAACATCATGCTTATAATAAAAATAAAACACCTCATATTTGTCAACTACCACAGGATATGTTAATCATTAAAACAGATGTAGTCCCTGATGTCTGGATTTTTGTGTCCAGTGAAAACGACAGACTGTAAACAATAAACTGTGCAATATAAGTCATAATAAATGTCACAAAGTGCTTAAAGTAAGCACTGCCTGAGGACACAGAACTAATTCATCGTAGAGATAGAATTAAAATACCTAACGTTTATTGAACATTTAAGATTCCAGGAACCATACATGGCAGACTAACTTATGTAAAACTCAAAACATTTCTTACGTTCTATGATTCCCATTTTCCAGATGAGCCAATTGAAGCACAAAAATGGTGAAATGATTTGCTCAAGGTCACAAAGTTAGTAAATGATAGCACTGCAATCTGAATCAGTCTGCCATGCTCTTAGCCACCAACTATTCTCTCTTCCTTAAGCAAGCCACTTAGTGTCTTTGTAGACTCAACTATTAATTCCTAACCTTAATTTACTAAAGTATAAATTATATGTGTGGACAAATGCCATGAAAGGAAGGGAGGATTTGATTTGATTATTTATAAATTGTCTTTGTGACCTATAATTTAAAATTTGAATATTTGGTCATATACGTGGATCAAGAAAATTTTTTACTACTTTAATTTTTAATTTTTTTTAACTTTTCAAAATTTCTGGGAATAAATTCATCAAGATTTTGTTGTAAAACCATTATTAAACCAAATGTGCTTAACATTAAATCTTATAAATCTTAGTCTTATAAACTTTCAATGTCAAATCCAACTCACTGCTCTTTCAGATTTTTAGCTAGAAGTCTTCCTTCTCAACAAGTGTTTACTTTCTTCCCTAATCTGGATACTGAAGTCATATACTGTTCATTAATTTCTCTCAGGAATACAAATTTATGGCATCATTTCATTCGATCTCCAATAGTTTTTAAAGATAAGTTGTTTATATTTGTTTATAACGTTTATATTTGCATTAAGAATGTCAGAAGATTATTCATCATTTACTACCAAGAATGGCCATTCACCTATACCCCAGCATCCTTACAATTTCATTAGTAGAAAGAGCCAGAACAGAATATTATCTTATGAGAATTTGGATACAGTGGAAAGAGAAATTTTTTAAAATGTGTTTTTCTTTTGAATAGTACTGGAATGCAATTTTGATATGAAATAATCAAGTCCTATATAATATCAATTATATACAATGGGCACAGAAAAAGATATCGTAATCATTTGGTTTGTTTATTGAAGATTGATTACAAAACCATAGCCACCTCATGAATACATTTTAAAATGTCTCTTTTTTGGCATTACAAAATAAACTACTAAGTTTAGTACTACTTTAATCTTAGCAAGTAAGTACTAAGGCATTTGTCATAATCACCATATCTTGTCCAGTAGGAAAAACACCTGAGGATTAAATTACATATATACATGACTAGGCTTAGAATAATTTACCATCGCAACAATGGCTATAAAATTCTAGGGCAATCATGTGTGATCTATCTATATGGTAAAAGAAAGGTTTTCCTTTTAATTTGGCAAATAATATGGTCCTAACATGTGACATTATAAGTAGCATTCCCAAATAGCTCGCATTTGTCATAGGCCTCTGAAGAAACATGGATAATAACAATTTACGTTGATTGTTCTGTATTCATTCCAGGGAATTTACACGCCAGAAGAGTCATATAGGACTCTACTACAAAAGCACAGGTGAAAAGGAGAACCTCTGGCTGTTTACAAGGCCTCAGAGGAAGTGAACTGATATGATGGAAGTCCATTATAATCACAAGGTTCTAATGCACTTTAAAAGAAATACACTCTGTGAACTACTATAGTTAATTCAACTGGTCTCCGGGGAAATCACTGAAACTTACGGTAGATAAACATTTATTACTAACATCTGATGCTCTTTGTCTTCTCAGGATGCACTAGTGAAGTCTTTCATCCTTTAATCAGATATCTCCTTATGAAAATATGAATGTTTTAATACCTTGCAGATACTGGTCTCTAGACATCATAATTAAATTTTGGTGGAATGGAATTATTCACCTATTAATTATCTGAAGATTTTATATAGCATGGTACATATTATGTTCCAGCACATTGTAGCTGATAGACACCTAAGAATTCATTTAGTTCATCTTAAAGAAATTACAACTCAAAGAACCACTAATGCATTTCATAGCACTCTCCAAACTATGTGTTTATAACTAGGAAATATTTGTTTGATTTCAAATTTGTCATTTTAACAAATTTAGAGGCCAAGCATGGTCATGCATACCTGTAATCCCAGTGACTAGGGAGGCTGAAACAGGAGGATCACAAGTTTGAGGCCAGTATGGGCAACTTAGTGAGACCCCATCTCAAATGTAACTCAGTGATGGAGTGTCTCTGGGAAAAGAAAGAATGGAAGGAAGGAAGGGAGGAAGGGAAAAGAAAAGAAACTACAAACAAATTCATGATATATGAGGATCAAACCCTTCCTTAGGCTTTTGTCAAGTACCAGATTCCCTCCACCAAAGAAAATGGCGGTCTTTGAAGGCTTTAGAGAGGAGTGGCATCATAAATCACATTGAGGGTCGAAGATTGTTAATGGTTTATGAAGTCTTCAACAGAAACATTAAGATGAATGTCAACATTTTTGGTGATGTAATCATCTAAAAGCTGTATTGTGGTATTACGAAGGCTTCTTTTCTTACTATCTGTGGTAAATACAGGCCAGTGACTGACCATACACTAATTATAGAGTAAGTGTTAAACCGAAATCACATTAGATAATTCCCGTTGTTATCATTTAGACCTGAGATGTCCCCCAAAAGCTCAAGTGTGAGACAAGGAAAGGAAGTTTAGAGGTGAAATGACTGGGTTATGAGAGCCTTCACCTACTCAGCACATCAATCCACTTGAATGAGTTAACTGTGTTATAACTGTAGGCAGGTAGGGTGTGGCCAAGGAGGAGGGTAGCTCAGGGGATGCCTTTGGGGAATATGTTTTGTCCCTGGTGAGCCAAGCTTATTTTCACTCTGCTTTACTGATTGTCATGCCCTGAGCTGCTTTCCTCCACCATATCCTTCCCCATGATGTTTTGCCTTATTTCAGGCTCAGGTCAATGGAGTCGTTTATGGACTTAGATCTTTGAGTTCACACCTCTGAGTGTTTGCACAATCGTTTGCCCAGCTGCTCACTTCTCCCCTTAAATGCTTCTGCTAATCTTTCAAGATGTATATAACCTATGACCAGCTTTCAGATATATTCTCTGACTTCAGATAGTTTGCTTCCTTTTGCGAAAGAAAAAGAAAAAAGTATCTGGGGTTACATATCGTTCTATGTGTTACATATATTTCAATAAAGTTATTGTAATTGTTATAGTTATTGAAACTACTGGAATATATGGAATATATAGAATACCATTATTATGTTATATATTGCAACCTATTAAACATATTTAATAGGTGTCATAATAAATAAAATGCATATCTTTGTTATGCACCTATTTACCTTGGTATTTGAGAGCAGAGCCATGTTGTTTTTTTTTTTTGTCTTCAAAATCCTGCCTTTATCAAAATAAATAGCAGGCATTGGAGTTGTAGCTCAGTGGTAGAGCACTTGCCTGGCAAGTGTGAGGCACTGGGTTCAATCCTAGTATCACATAAAAACAAATAAAGGCATTGAGTTCATACACAACTAAAATATATATTTAACAATAAATAAATAAAAAAGAGCAGGTGATAGTTGCTGAATAGCTGCATTATTATTATAAATAGATGATCAATAAAATTTGAAGATAAAATTATATTATTATTAAATAATACTTCATATTTTCATTAAACTTTAATGTTTGTGCAATACTTCAAATGTATTGACTTCCTTGACATTAAAATAACCCTGTTGGTAAAAAAGACAGAAAAACTATTTATTATATAGATGAAAGTACCAGAGAAGGGAAATATGGGCATTAACTAGACAGCATTAAGATATTTTCTTGTTTGTATAGTCTTTAAAGGAATATCTGAGTTGATAAGAATGGCAAGTTATACAGTTATCTATTTTGGCTCTCTCCTGTAATCTCATGTATATGGTAATACAATGTTTTCAAAGTGTGAATTTAAAGATGGAAAGAAAGGGAGAAATTATAGACAGGGTAAAATATTGGAGACTAGATAGCAGTAACTGCTTCAGCTGGCCTAGAAACCTAAATGTGCAAAACACAGGAGGGCCTGGGGAAAGGAGGTGAAGCCAGAAGAAGTTAATTTCTACTCTAGACCCTTGAAAAGGGCAGAAGGATCTGATGCTCCAGATGGCTCTGAAGATGATGCACCATGAGACCAAAAACACGAGTTTCTATAGAAGAGTGTGCAGAGGGCAGCTATGTCCTCCAGATTACCCTCCCTGACCTTCTGCTAACCTCAGCAGAAGACTGGAAGTTTAGAGCTGATCTGTACTGTGTGATAACAGGTATGTCCAAAATCTGAGTGGAGTCCCATTCTTAAATCATGGAACTATTAGAAATGCCACATTCTGAAAGGGGAGAATACAGAAGTAGATAAGTAAACTGGAAAGAAAGAAGACTATTAGAGAAAGTGGCACACTTGAACTAATAATTTTGGAGTAGGATGAAATCCAGGTGAAGCTAAGATCCAGCTGTGCCTATGGGAGCACATGGCTGAGGTGCAGTGGAGACACAGGTCCTGGGAGAGGTAGAGCTCATGAGTCCAACAGGCGAGGGCATTAGATACAACTCTACATGCACAGAATGAAACTCGGGATGGTCACAGGATTTTAATACAAGGGTTTGGGGTTGAAAACTACAATCTAGTAGCTGGGCATGGTAATGCATGCCTGTAATTCTAGTGGCTTGGGAGACTGAGGCAGGAGGATTGCAAGTTCAAAGCAAGGCTCTAGCAACTTAACAAGACTCTGTGTTAAACACACACATACACACACACACAAAATCTGGAAAATTAATAACCTAATAGACACTAATAACTTAAGCAAAGGGGAAATTTAGTAAAAGGTTTTATGGAATAGTTTATAGATCCAGAGGAAAAACTGAAGACATTTTCGTCTGAAAGAATAGAAACCAGAGTGGTTCCAGGTTGGGGGCAACTAGAACTGTCTTTTTGGAACATTTCAAATGGGACTCAGCTCTACTTTTCATTCTTGAGAAATTGCACTTAAAACTCAAAATTACAACACACACACACACACACACACATTCACACACACACACACACACAAATTAGCCTCACTTTTGGTCATATGTTCCTTGGCTATAAAAGACAGGAATTTTGATTGACATAAGCATGTACACAATAGGGGAGAAGTTGTTGCCCCACGTAAATGAGGGTGCTATTACTGGAAGAAGAGAGAATCATTGCTGGGCAGACGGAAGTAGCAGATGTCCACTACAGATGCTTATTGGTTGAGTGCTTGAATTTTATTCTAACTTTATGTAATAAATATTCATCTGTGTAAAAAATTACCATATAATAATGAGTAAACTCCATAACTTTCTCCTATTCCTTCATCTAAATTGATGAAGAAAATCTTAAAACCTCAAATTATAATGTGATATCCTGAGAATGCAAGGCTTATTAGAGAAAAGAAATTCTCAGGAAAAAGAATGCAATTTTGTGAATAGAGCAGGGGGAAAAAAAGTTTTTAAAATCTCTTAAGACGCCTTTTTTGATGCTTCACTTGATTTGTACCACATAGGAAAAAGAGATATATATTTACCAAAGGTTAAATAGTAAAAAAAAAAAAACCCTCAATAACAACCAAGTCTCAGAGTCTATATTTCTTCATGAACTCTCAATTTATACACATTTTATGCTGTCAAAAACAATCGAGTCAGCTATGCTTACGTTTATGGCTCTGGGGAAACCTGATAAGATTGAGCATTCAGCAAAACTTGTGACAGAATCAAGGTGAAGCCCACCCATTTGTCTTGCTGGCCCACAGTGACTATTTAAATATTTTTCATATAAACTAAACTGGTAGCAGGAACGAATCATTTTGATTGGTTTGTTTGCTTACACAAAAAGGATGAGAAGCAAAAGTGAACAGATCAAAATGTCAACAATCTCTCTTCCACTTTTGAATTTTCATTCAAGAGTAAAGATAATTTCTCTAATAGTTCTGTGTTGTTTCTTTTATTTTACTTTCCTACCTGTCATCTAACATTTCCTGAACAAATGTCACTGATGCACTATGGTATCCTAGTTGCTGGGTTAATAAGTAGTTAGATAATGAGGAAAGAAAACAATAATGGGTATTTTCAAATATGCTATGGTAACCTAGAGATCCAACCTTTTATTCCCCTTTCTCTCTACCTAAGCCTAATTTAGTTTTTGTTGTTTTTTTTTTTTCCCAAGTCTGAGTGGTCTCTTGCATGTGTATTGACTTGTATTGACTTTTTCTTTTGTCTTTTTCTCTTTTGTTATTTGTGTCAGCTTTACTGTGGTATAATTTACATGTGATTTTAAGTGATCAGTTTTCACTCAATGAGTTAAACATGCATATAGTTTTGTGTCTACTGTGATAATAATAATCTAGAATATTACCATCACTCCAAAATTGTCCTGTACCCCTTGCAACCTCTACTCCTGTGCTCTGGCAAACATCGATTTGTTTTCCATGAACTAAGGTTCCTTTCTTTCTCTTTTATTTAGTATAAATCTTTTGTAATTCATTCATATCATGGTATACAGAGGGGCTTATTTTCTTGTTATGGTGGAGAGTGTTTTGTGAATATCTCCCAAATTGTGTGTGTATGCCCCAGTGATAGACATTAGGTTGTTTCCTGTTTGGGCTATCATATGTACAGAGTATCCGAAATCCAGGTTTCTACCTTCTTTTACATGTAGAATTACAGTTTCGTTAATACTTTGTTAATTCTACAATCTACTTCAGAATAAATTGTAAATATGATCTGAAGTAAGAAGTGAGTCAGATTTAGGGGTTTTGTTTGTTTGTTTGTACATAGATATCCTTCAATTATCAATATCATAATTTCCCCATTGCATTATTGCTGGCTTTCACCTTTAAAAATAAATATATGGATTTATATTCCCCTGATCTTTTTGGCAAACCACCTGGAGAGACTGTAGGACTTAATATTAGATCTTGAAATCAGGTAATGTAAGTTTTAAATTTTGTTCTACTTTTTCAAAAAAATTAGCCATCCTAAGTCCTTTGTATACACAAGAAATTTTTAGAATTAGAATTTAATATCTAAAAAAAGTCTTCTAGGATTTTATTAGAATCAAGATAAATTTGTTGATCAAATTGGAGATAATTAGCATCTAAATAATATTACATTTTCTGATCCACAATCATGGAATCATTTTTATTTGTTTGAGTCTTCTTTTAATTTCTCTAAGAAATATTTCAGAGTTTTCAGTGCACATGACTTGCAAATATTTTTAATGTATCCTCATGTATTTCATATTTTTAACTATTATATAAATGTTATTGTTCCTTTGCTTTCAATTTTCGGTTGCTTTTGCTTTTAGAGAACTAAAATTGATTATTGTACATTTACCTTACATATCCCACTTGGTTCAATTCAGGTTTTTATAGATTATTTTGTAAAAGTCTTTGCAATTTTTATACAACATGATCTTAAAAATGGCCTGCAAATAAAGATCATTTTACTTCTTCCCCTTTTAACCTTTAAGCATTTTGTTTTTTATTTCCTTAAGGCATGTCTAAGAATTCCAGCAAAATATTGAATAAAACTGATGAGTATCCTTCCTCTGTTTCCAATTTTATTTACTTTTTACTGCAGATATTTTATTGGTATTTTTTTGTTTTATATGACAATAAGATTTATTTTTACATAATTATAAAAGCATGGAATATAATTCATTCTATATGAGTCCCCAGTACTTCCCCTTTCCCTCCCTTCCTCTCTCCCCCTGTTTCCTTCCTTTTTCTCTACTGATCCTTCTGCTATTTACTTATAATTGTTTTTAAATTAGTGTCTTGTGGATGTACATGATGGTGAGATTCACTGTGGTGTATCCATATATGTACATGGGAAAGTTGTGTCAGATTCATTCCACTGTCTTCCCCGATTCCTTCTCTTCATTTCCCTTTGTCTACTCCACTGGTCTTTCTTCTTTTATTTATTTATCCACACCCCACCTTATTTTGGATTAGTTTTTACATATCAGAGAAAAGATTCGAACTTTGATGTTTGGGGATTGGCTTATTTCACTTAGCATGATAGTCTCTAGTTCCATCCATTTATTGGCAAATGCCCATAAAGACATTCTTCTTCATGGCTGAAAAAATACATATATATATATATATATATATATATATATATATATATATATATATATATATACCAAATTATCCTTATCATTCATTTGTTGAAGGGCACCTAAGTTGACTCTATAGTTTGATTATTATTAATTGTGCTACTATAAATATTAATGTGGTTGTGTCACTGAAGTATGCTGATTTCAAATCCTTTGGACATACACCAAGGAGTGGGATAGTTGGGTCATATGGTGGTTCCATTCCTAGTTTTTTGAGGAATCTACATACTGCTTTCCAGAGTGATTGCACTAATTTTCAGTTCCACTCATCCAACAGTGTATGAATATACCTTTTCTCCACATCCTCCGCCAATATTTAGCCTTACTTGTATTCTTAATAATTGCCATTCTGACTGGAGGGAGAGGAAATCTCATTGTAGTTTTAATTTGCATTTCTGCAATTGCTGGAAATGTTGAACATTTTTTTTCATATATTTGTTGACCGTTTGTATTTCTCCTTTTGAGAAGTATATATTTAGTGCCTTTGTCCATTTCCATTGGGTTATTTGGTTTTTGAAGTTAAATTTTTTGTATAAACTGGATATTAATGTCTGAGGAGCAGATGGCAAAGATTTTCTCCCATTCTGTTGGTTCTCTCTTCACATTCCTTTTTTTTTTTTTTTTTTTTTTTGTACCAGGGATTAAACTAGGGGCAATTAACCACTCAGCCACATCCCCAGCCCTTTTTTTATATTTATTAGAGACAAGTTGAGTTGCTTAGGGCCTTGCTAAGTTACTGAGGCTGGGTTTGAACTCAGGATCCTTCTGCCTCAGCCTCCCAAGTCACATGTGCCACTGTGCCCAGCTTCTTCACATTAATTGTCTCCTTTGCTGTGAAGAAGTTTTTAACTTGATGTCATTCCACTTACTGATTTTTTTTATTTTACTTCCTGTGCTTTAGAAGTCTTGTTAAGGGAATCAGTTCCTGAACCAACATGTTGGAGTGTTGGGCCTGCTTTCCTTTGAGCAGTTGCAAGATCTCTGGTCTAACTTTTAGATCTTTGAGTCACTTTGAGTTTTGTGCAGGATGAGAGATAGGGATTAAATTTCATTCTGCTCCATATGAATCTCCAGCACCATTTCCTAAAAGGGTTATTTTTCTCTCCTGTGTAGGTTTTTGATACCTTTGTCTAGTATCATATATCTGTATTTATGTGAGTTTGTTTCTATGTCCTCTATTGCATTCCATTGGTCTTCTTGCTTATTTTGGTGCCAGTACAAACCTGTTTTTGTCATTATAGCTCTGTAGAATAATGTGAGGTCTGATATTGGGATGTCTCCTGCTTCACTTTTCTCACTAAGGATTGCTTTGTTTATTCTGGGTCTCTTCTTTTTCCAAATAAATTTTAAAGCTGCTTTTTCTAGTTCTGTGAAAAACTTCATTGGAATTTTAATAGGAATTTCATTAAATCTGTATAATGCTTTTGGTAGTATGGCAATTTTGACAATATTAATTTTGTCTATTCAAGAACATAGGGGATCTTTCCATCTTCTAAGGTCTTCTTCTATTTTTTTCTTTTAGTGTTCTATAGTTTTCATTATAGAGGTTGTTCATATCTTTTGTTAGATTGATTCCCAAGGTTTTTCTTTTTTCTTTTTTTTCTTTTTTTTTTTTTTGAGGCTATAGTGAATGGGATAACTTTCCTAATTTCTTTTCTCAGCAGATTCATCTTTGGAGTATAGGAGCATGATTGATTTATGGGTGTTGATCTTGCGTATCCTGTCACTTTGATGAGTTCATTTAGGAACTCTAGAAATCTACTGATGGATTTTTTGGGGGGTGTTCTAAATATAGGATCATATCACCATCAAACAGAGATAATTCGAGCTCATCTTCTCCTATTCATATACCTCTAATTCCCTCCCCTCCCTGATGGCTCTGGCTAGAGTTTTAAGGACTAGGTTGAATAAGAGTGGTGAAAGGGAGCACCCTTTTCTTATTCCTGTTTTTAGATAAAATGCTTTCAGTGTTTTTTTTTTTTTTTTTTTACATTCAGAATAGTGTGGCTTTTAGTTTGCCAGGTATAGCCTTTACAATGTTAGGTAAGTTCCTTCTATCCATAATTGTTCCTAGCGTTTTAAACATGAATGGGTACTTTACTTTGTCAAATTCTTTTTCTGCATCTATTGAGATAATCATGTGATTCTTTTCCTTAAGTCTTCTTTATGTGGTGAATTACATTTATTGATTTCCTTATGTTGTTGAACCAATCTTGCATCCCTGGAATGAAACTCACTTGTTCATGGTGCACAAACTTTTAAATGTTTTCTTTTATTTGATTTGCCAATATTTTATTAAGAATTTTTGCATCTATGTTCATCAAGGATATTGGTCTGAAGTTTTCTTTCCTTGATGTGTCTTTGTGTGGCTTGGGTATCAGGGTGATACTGGCTTCATAGAATGAATTTGGTCACGTTCCCTCCTTTTCTATTTCATGGAACAATTTAAGGAGGATTGGTGTTAGTTCTTATTTAAAGGTCTAGTAGAACTCAGCTGAGAATTCATCCTGTCCTGGGCTTTTCTTTTTTGGTAGGCTTTTGATGGCTGCTTCAATAGAAATTGATCTGTTTTCTATATCTTCCTGATTCAATTTGCGTAGGTCATATGTCTCTAGGAATTTGTCAATACCTTCAAGATTTTCTCAATATTAGAATCACAGAGACAGAGATTCAAGTGCTTTCAACATAGGGCAGAAAAGAATACCTCAGGAATCCAGCCAATAATATCACAGTATTGGTTCTCCACAGAGAGAAAAAGTGGCCCTAGGAGAAAGAAATACTGAATTTGTGAAGAAAATTTGGTACAGAGGAACCCATGTATAATGGTCAATTTCAATTCTCATCTTGATTGGATTAAGAGACACTGAAGATTAAGAGGCTTTCAGGTGTACCAATAAGAGTGTGTCCAAGAATGACTGGCACATGAGATAACAAACTGAAGTACAGACCCTTCCTAAGTGTGGGCAGCACTGTCCAATAGGTTGGAGACTTGGATGGAATAAAAGGAAGCAGCAGCAGATGCAAGCTCCATTCTTCTTGAACAGGTTCCTGATCGATGCTGTGATCACCAGAGGACATCAATCAGACTCTTACTCGTTCATTCTTCCAAAGTGGATTCTGCCAGTGATTCTCCAGGGAGTTTCCAGAAGCCTTCAGTCTCAGACTGGGGTAGCATCATGGATCCCTCTTGTTCTGAGACTTCAGCATCTTGGGCTGCACAGCTACAAGTTCTTCCAGCTCTGCATTCAGCAAGTGGCCATTGTGGACTATTCAGCATCTGATTGTGTAAGCCAACCTAATAAATCCCCTTTTTATAATCATACCTCCTGTTGGTTCTTTTCCTCTAGAAAACCCTGACTAATACACCATGGAACAGGGGGGAGTCTGAACCTGAGTGACCCAGAAATGGCACAGCAAACCAGTGATGCTCCACGCTCCTGGGCTGGAGAGCGGAGAGCTGATGCAGGATGCCATGAGGGGCAGTCCTGCAGAGGCTTTCTGCTGTAGTGGGAGCCAGAGAGTTCATAACAAGTATTTGTCCACTTGTTCTCACATGCGTCTGTTGTAAGATCTAGAGTCCTCCTGGTGGGGCATGACTGAGGTAGACACAGAAGGATTGAACCCAGGGACACACCATGCTTTTTGCTTTCCCTTTCAGTTTGGTGACTTGTGGGATTTTCCTGAAAAATCCTAGAAGCTGGACTGGCAGGCACACTTGTACTAGGTGTCTGACCTTAGGAAGATCGCATCTGTGGGCAGTGGAGGGTGCAAGGAGAGCAGAAAGTTGGAGTTTTGTCCCAAGAGTGGAGCTCTCAGGAACCACCTCTCACTCCAGATGCCCAACAGAGATGGGCATCTGCCCAACAATAGGGTGGTTGGAACTCTTCTCTCTAGAGCAGATATCTCACAATGAAAATGGTTCAAAAGTTTGGTCAGAACTAAATGCTAGCCATGTGAATTTCACCTTTAGAACTCTGCATCACCCACCCTCAGATGATATCTGCCTAGCTTGAAGGAATAAAACTCCAATTGTCACTCCTTCCTATTCTGCCCTAACTCAAACTGGTGAAAGGGGAAGCTGAGAACCAATAGAGCTAGTTTTGGTTCCAACACTCAAGCTGACAGCTTGGTTAGCAAACTCAAAGAAGAGTGTTTACCAACCACCAGTCCTTGTTCTGTCTAAATGGTAACAAACCCAAGAAGTTCAACATAGACAGTAAATATAGACTCTTGTCAATAGCTTTGACCACTTCAGCAGAGAAAAATCCCTTCATTTTTTTATTAAGATTTTTATTTTTTTTTTTTTTTTTTACTCTTTTCCATCAAGCATGAGTGGGAATGTTTGTATGTAAGGGTGTGTGTGTTCTAGCTGTGCTGGTCATCTCATGGATACACAAATATGTATTTTTCTTCTCATTTTTATCACTTTTTCTTATTTTTTCCTTATTTTATTTTTCTTGCCTCAACCATTTATTTCACTTTGTTTTGACTTTAGAGGGGTATGGTTTTGTTTGTTTTTACTTGACCTTTTGTTTATTTAAGTTCTTGTTCTGTTTCTCTTATTAGTTATTCTCTCCTTTCAATAACCAAATTCACTTGTTCTTTCTTTCTCTCTCTCATTATTTCTTTCACTTATTTTTTACTCTTTCCTTATAGCCATCACTTGTTCCCTCTCCCCTGCTGTACCTCTGTTTACCTTTTAAGTATTTTAAAATTTATACTACATTCATACCCCATTTTCATTCCTCTTACTGACCTGGAATTTTACTATCTTTAAGAACAATTTAGATTATATAATTACTTCCCCCACCATTCGTGTTGTTATGGTTATTAGTACAAGGAAATACTTAGTTGACACCTACTGTTTACTTTAATGCTATATCTAGTTCATGGCTGTTTAGTTTTATTACTATTGTAATGCTGACCATGCCATTCCTTTTTTTTTTTTAATTTTTTATTGTGGGTTGTTCAAAACATTACAAATTTCTTGACGTATCATATTCCACACTTTGATTCAAGTGGGTTATGAACTCCCACCTTCACCCCATACACAGATTGCAGAATCACATCAGTTACACATCCATTGATTTACATATTGCCATACTAGTGTCTGTTGTGCTCCACTGCCTTTCCCATCCTCCACCCTCCCCCCTCCCCACCTCTCCCCTCCCCTCCCCTCCTCTCTCTCTACCCCCTCCACTGTATAACCCTGAGGGTCTCCTTCCATTACCATGCAATTTCCCTTCTCTCTCCCTTTCCCTCCCACCTCTCATCCCTGTTAAATGTTAATCTTCTTCTCCTGCTCTTCGTCCCTACACTGATCTTAGTTACTCTCCTTATATCAAAGAAGACGTTTGGCATTTGTTTTTTAGGGATTGGCTAGCTTCACTTAGCATAATCTGCTCTAATGCCATCCATTTCCCTGTAAATTCTATGATTTTGTCATTTTTTAATGCAGAGTAATACTCCATTGTGTATAAATGCCACATTTTTTTTATCCATTCGTCTATTGAAGGGCATCTAGGTTGGTTCCACAGTCTTGCTATTGTGAACTGTGCTGCTATGAACATCGATGTAGCAGTGTCCCTGTAGCATGCTCTTTTTAGGTCTTTAGGGAATAGACCAAGAAGGGGAATAGCTGGGTCAAATGGTGGCTCCATTCCCAGCTTTCCAAGAAATCTCCATACTGCTTTCCAAATTGGCTGCACCAATCTGCAGTCCCACCAGCAATGTACAAGTGTACCCTTTTCCCCACATCCTCGCCAGCACTTGTTGTTGTTTGACTTCCTAATGGCTGCCAATCTTACTGGAGTGAGATGGTATCTTAGGGTGGTTTTGATTTGCATTTCTCTGACAGCTAGAGATGGTGAGCATTTTTTCATGTACTTGATGATTGACTGTATGTCCTCCTCTGAGAAGTGTCTGTTCAGGTCCTTGGCCCATTTGTTGATTGGGTTGTTTGTTCTCTTATTGTCTAATTTTTGGAGTTCTTTGTATACTCTGGATATTAGGGCTCTATCTGAAGTGTGAGGAGTAAAGATTTGTTCCCAGGGTGTAGGCTCCCTATTTACCTCTCTTATTGTTTCTTTTGCTGAGAAAAAACTTTTTAGTTTGAGTAAGTCCCATTTGTTGATTCTAGTTATTAACTTTTGTGCTATGGGTGTCCTATTGAGGAATTTGGAGCCCGACCCCACCGACTGTAGATCGTAGCCAACTTTTTCTTCTATCAGACGGCGCGTCTCTGATTTGATATCAAGCTCCTTGATCCATTTTGAATTCACTTTTGTGCATGGCGAGAGAAAGGGATTCAGTTTCATTTTGTTGCATATGGATTACCAGTTTTCCCAACACCATTTGTTGAAGATGCTATCCTTCCTCCATTGCATGCTTTTAGCCCCTTTATCAAATATAAGATAGTTGTAGTTTTGTGGATTGGTTTCTGTGTCCTCTATTCTGTACCATTGGTCCACCCACCTGTTTTGGTACCAGTACCATGCTGTTTTTGTTACTATTGCTCTGTAGTATAGTTTGAAGTCTGGTATCGCTATACCGCCTGATTCACACTTCCTGCTTAGCATTGTTTTTGCTATTCTGGGTCTTTTATTTTTCCATATGAATTTCATGATTGCTTTCTCTATTTCTACAAGAAATGCCGTTGGGATTTTGATTGGCATTGCATTAAACCTATAGAGAACTTTTGGTAATATCGCCATTTTGATGATGTTGGTTCTGCCTATCCATGAACAGGGTATATTTTTCCATCTTCTAAGATCTTCTTCTATTTCTCTCTTTAGGGTTCTGTAGTTTTCCCTGTATAAGTCTTTCACCTCTTTTGTTAGGTTGATTCCCAAGTATTTTATTTTTTTTGAAGATATTGTGAATGGAGTGGTTGTCCTCATTTCCATTTCAGAGGATTTGTCGCTGATATATAGGAATGCCTTTGATTTATGCGTGTTGATTTTATATCCTGCCACTTTGCTGAATTCATTTATTAGCTCTAATAGTTTCTTTGTAGAGCCTTTTGGGTCTGCTAGGTATAGAATCATATCATCTGCAAATAGTGATAATTTAAGTTCTTGTTTTCCTATTTTTATGCCTTTAATTTCTTTCGTCTGTCTAATTGCTCTGGCCAGTGTTTCGAGAACTATGTTGAACAGAAGTGGAGAGAGAGGGCATCCCTGTCTTGTTCCAGATTTTAGAGGGAATGCCTTCAGTTTTTCTATATTCAGAATGATGCTAGCCTGAGGCTTAGCATAGATTGCTTTTACAATATTGAGGTATGTTCCTGTTATCCCTAGTTTTTCTAGAGTTTTGAACATAAAGGGATGCTGTACTTTGTCGAATGCTTTTTCCGCATCTATCGAGATGATCATATGGTTCTTATTTTTAAGTCTATTGATGCGGTGAATAACATTTATTGATTTCCGTATATTGAACCAGCCTTGCATCCCAGGGATGAATCCTACTTGATCATGGTGCACAATTTTTTTGATATGTTTTTGTATCCGATTCGCCAGAATTTTATTGAGGATTTTTGCATCTAGGTTCATTAGAGATATTGGTCTGTAGTTTTCTTTCTTTGAAGTGTCTTTGTCTGGTTTAGGTATCAGGGTGATGTTGGCCTCATAGAATGAATTTGGAAGTTCTCCCTCTTTTTCTATTTCCTGAAGTAGCTTGAAAAGTATTGGTATTAGTTCTTCTTTAAAGGTTTTGTAAAACTCTGCTGTATACCCATCCGGTCCTGGGCTTTTCTTAGTTGGTAGTCTTTTGATGGTTTCTTCTATTTCCTCAATTGATATTGGTCTGTTTAGGTTGTCTATATCCTCCTGACTCAATCTGGGCAGATCATATGACTTAAGAAATTTATCTATGCCTTCACTATCTTCTAATTTATTGGAGTATAAGGATTCAAAATAGTTTTTGATTATCTTCTGTATTTCTGAAGTGTCTGTTGTGATATTGCCTTTTTCATCCCGTATGCTAGTAATTTGAGTTCTCTCTCTTCTTCTCTTCGCTAGCATGGCTAAGGGTCTGTCGATTTTGTTTATTTTTTCAAAGAACCAACTTTTAGTTTTGTCAATTTTTTCAATAGTTTCTTTTGTTTCGATTTCATTAATTTCAGCTCTGATTTTAACTATTTCTTGCCTTCTACTTCTTTTGCTGTTGTTTTGCTCTTCTTTTTCAAGGATTTTGAGATGAAGTATGAGATCATTTATTTGTTGGTTTTTTCTTTTTTTAAGGAATGAACTCCAAGCAATGAATTTTCCTCTTAGAACTGCTTTCAATGTGTCCCATAGATTCCGATATGTTGTGTCTGTGTTTTCATTTATCTCTAAGAATTTTTTAATTTCCTCCTTGATGTCTTCTATAACCCATTGATCATTCAGTAACCTATTGTTCATTCTCCAAGTGATGTATGCTTTTTCCTTCCTTCTTTTATCGTTGATTTTCAGTTTCATTCCATTATGATCAGATAGGATGCATGGTATTATCTCTACTCCTTTATATTGTCTAAGAGTTGCCCTGTGACATAATATATGATCTATTTTTGAGAAGGATCCATGTGCTGCTGAGAAAAAAGTGTAACTGCTTGATGTTGGGTGGTATACTCTATATATGTCAATTAGGTCTAGGTTATTAATTGTGTTATTGAGTTCTATAGTTTCCTTATTCAACTTTTGTTTGGAAGATCTGTCCAGTGGCGAGAGAGGTGTGTTGAAGTCTCCCATGATTATAGTATGGTGGTCTATTAGACTCTTGAACTTGAGAAGAGTTTGTTTGACGAACATAGCTGCACCATTGTTTGGGGCATAAATATTAATGATTGTTATGTCTTGTTGGTGTATGGTTCCCTTAAGCAGTATGTAGTGTCCCTCTTTATCCCTTTTGATTAACTTTGGCTTGAAATCTATTTTATTTGATATGAGTATGGACACTCCTGCTTGTTTCCGAAGTCCATATGAGTGATATGATTTTTCCCAACCTTTCACCTTCAGCCTATGTATGTCTTTTCCTATCAAATGCGTCTCCTGTAGGCAGCATATTGTTGGGTCTTGTTTTGTGATCCATTCTACTAGCCTGTGTCTCTTAATTGGTGAGTTTAAGCCATTAACATTTAGGGTTATTATTGAGATATGGGTTGTTCTTCCAGCCATATTTGTTTATTTATGTTACTAAACATGGTTTGTTTTCCTCTTTGATTATTTTCCCCCCCTTTACTGTCCTACCTCCCACTGTTGGTTTTCATTGTTATTTTCCATTTCCTCTTCCTGTAATGTTTTGGCGAGGATGTTTTGAAGAGATGGTTTTCTAGCTGCGAATTCTTTAAACTTTTGTTTATCGTGGAAGGTTTTAATTTCATCTTCCATCCTGAAGCTTAATTTCACTGGATACACAATTCTTGGTTGGAACCCATTTTCTTTCAGTGTTTGAAATATGTTATTCCAGGATCTTCTAGCTTTCAGAGTCTGTGTTGAAAGATCAGCTGTAATCCTGAATGGCTTACCCCTAAATGTAATCTGCTTCCTTTCTCTTGTAGCTTTTAAAATTCTCTCCTTATTCTGTATGTTGGGCATCTTCATTATAATGTGTCTAGGTGTGGATCTCTTATGATTTTGCACATTCGGCGTCCTGTAGGCTTCTAGGATTTGGGATTCTGTCTCATTCTTCAAGTCTGGGAAGTTTTCTCGTATTATTTCATTGAATAGACTGCTCATTCCTTTGGTTTGGAGCTCTGTACCTTCCTGTATCCCAATGACTCTTAAGTTTGGTCTCTTAATGTTATCCCATATTTCTTGGATGTTCTGCTCAGGGTTTCTTAACAGTCTTGCTGAGCCATCTATGTTCTTTTCCAGTTGAAATACTTTGTCTTCATTGTCTGATGTTCTATCTTCTAAGTGTTCTACTCTGCTGGTAGTATTCTCCATTGAGTTTTTAAGTTGGTTTATTGCTTCCTGCATTTCTAGGATTTCTGTTTGCTTGTTTTTTATAACCTCTATCTCCCTGTAAAGTTGATCCTTTGCTTCCTGGATTTGTTTGCGTAATTCATTGTCGAAGTGATCTTTCATTGTCTGATTTTGCTGTCTAATGTCTTCCTTGATACTCCAGATCATCTGAAGCATGTATATCCTGAATTCTTTATCTGACATTCCATCTGCTGCAGCTGTTACCTCTTCTAAAGTTGCGTTGACCTGCATTGCTTGTGGTCCTTTCTTTCCTTGTCTTTTCATACTGCTTGTGTTTCTTTCCTGGAGGCTCGGGTGGCGGCTCTGCTCTCTCCTTATTCCAATTGGGGTGTCGTGACTACCACGCCGGCAGGTCACTGGGCCTGTTCTGGGCGCTGGCGGCGGCTCTGTTCTGCCCCTACTCCAATTGGGGTGACGAGTGTACCACGCTGGCAGGCCACCGGGCCTGATCCGCCAGTCAGTTGCAGGTTTGCCTGCCCTGCAGGCGAGGGCGGCGGCTCTACTCTGCCCCTACTCCAAATGGGGTGACATGTCTGTCGTACCGGCAGGCCACTGGGCCTGTCCTGCTGGTCGGTCGCAGATCTGCCCAACTTTCGGGCACGGGTGGTGGCTCTGCTCTGCCCCTACTCCAAATGGGGTGTCGTGACTACCCCGCCGGCAGGTCACTGGGCCTGTTCCTGGCACGGGCGGCGACTCTGCTACCACGCCGGCAGGCTCCTGGGCCTGATCCGCCGGTCTTTCGCAGGTCTGCCTAACTTGCAGGCGCGGGCGGTGGCTCTGCCCTGCCCCTCCTACCACGCCTGCGGACCGCTGTGCCTGATCTGCAGGTTGGTCACAGGTCTGCTCACCCTGCGGGCACGGGTGGCGGTTTCGCTCCGCCCCCACTCCAATTGGGGTCACGTGACCACCACACCGGCAGGGCCTGATCTGGGCGTGGGCAAAGGATCTGCTCTGCCCCTACTCCAGTTGGGGTGACGTGTGTACCACGCTGGCAGGCCGCTGGGCCTGACCCGCCAGTCTGTCACAGGTCTGCTTACCTTGCAAGTGCGGGCAGCGGCTCTGCCCCGCCCATCCTACCACACCCGTGTACCACTGGGTCGCGGGTCTGCCCACCTTGCAGGCGCGGGTGGCGGCTCCGCTCCGCTCCCTCTCCAATTGGGGTCATGCGGTCACCACGCCAGCGAGCCGCTGGGCCTGCTCAGGGCGCTGGCAGCGGCCTGGCTCCTCCCCTCTGGTTCGACGACAAATCGAGAGAGACTCAGGTGTCTGTGCCTTACCCCCACACCAGGAGACCAACTGTTTCTGTCGCCGCTGGTATTGATGAAGTTCTCTCCTCCTCCGCTTTCTGATGATATCAGATCTCTGCCATGTTGGTATCCTATGCGAATGGCAGCATTTCGTTCCCCTTGCCGGGCAACCAAAGCAACGGGTGAGTCCTGACCGGCCCTCAGCAGGACCCGGACCGAGAAGCAGTTTCCGCGGGCTCCTAGCTCTGGGCCAGGGCAGTTCCGGGAGCCAGAACTCGGCCGCTCCGTGCTCGGTGTATGCTCTGATAAGAGCAGACTCCAAGAAGCAGCCTCCGCAGGCTCCCCAGCCCTGGGCCAGGGCGGTTCCGGGAGCCGGAACTCGGCCGCCCCGCGCTCGGTGCTCGCTCTGATAAGAGCAGGCACTAAGAAGCACCCAGGCACTGAGTCCGAGCAATCTGTCTGCAAGCCACAGGCGAATGGAAGCCTGAAATTACCTGTTCTATGGCTGAATGAGCTGCGGTCAGTCAAAAACAGGGATGGTGACGTCAGCTTTCCAACATGGTGGCTGCTGGCCTCCTCTGTGGTCTGACCGGTGTGGAGAACCGAGATGGACCGCTTCCTTCCCCCGTCTCGAACCCAGAATTCAGCCCTGAGTACGGTGCTTGCACCCATGCCATTCCTTTTTGTGGCAAATAATGGTGTACGTGCCACAGTACGCACCAAATATTTATTCTAATGCTGTGTATTGATCACTATAATTGTTGTTTGTTGCTCCTCTGTCTGACATGGGCTAAGCAGTGACTGGAATACTATAAGTTCATGTGGTAGAGACTCTCTGGCTAACTAATCTACACAAACTCAGCAAAGTGCCAATGCACCTTTCTCCTCACACAAACCAACCCCCATTAAGCTTCACTTTAACACAGAGACTAGGGGAGAGAAAAATCCCAAACCAAGGAGGCCCCAAGCAGGAATGACTTGAGAGGAACATCAGGTCCTACCATTGAACATCTACTTCTACATCAAAATCAGATAAAGATTCCAAAATAAATGTTCATAAAAACCTTCAGTGTTGGGCTAGGGTTGTGGCTCAGTGGCAAAACGCTTGCCTCACATATGTGAGGCACTGGGTTTGATCCTCAGCACCACATAAAAATAAACAAACTAAATGAAGATATTATCTATATGTACAACCAGAAAAATATTTTTTTTAAATCTTCAGTGTTGCAGCAACTCTACAACAGTGAATTAATTTATCAGTTCTGCAGCAGCAAACTTGAGAGATACTGGCAGTTAAGATTGTGTGTATGTAACAGTGAGCGTATATGTTGAAGCTAAGAGATATCCATAACACAAGACTTACTATAAAATAAACAATTCCATGCCAAAGGACATCCTCACAAAAGAGGAAGAGGAATCCATCTCAACAGATCTGCAATCCAAGACTATTGAAAACATGAGTAATCAAGAAAACAAGTTGTTTTTTTTTTCCCAAAAGTTACTATCCCCCAACAAATGAACACACAGACACTGGAGGGGATGAAATCCCAGAGAAAGATTTCAAACACTGATTATTAAAATGATTAATGAGCTAAAGGAAGATCTAAGAAATGAATTAAGGAAACAACTAAGAGAGCAATTACAAGAGTTGAAAGACCACTCCAATGAAGAAATAGGGATTCTTAAAAGAAACCAATCAGAACCCCTCGAGATGAAAGACACAATAAAACAAAAAATTTACCTCAAAGTATCACAAACAGACTAGATTACATTGAAAGCAGAACCTCTGGCCTCAAAGACAGGAGGTTAGAGATGGAATACTCAGTAGACAGTAAAAGGGAAGCAGGGGGAGACCATAATCAGAATATACAAGAATTCTGAAACATTGAGAGACCAAATTAAGAGTCACGGGTATAGAAGAGAACATAGAAATTCAGACTGACATAAAGAAACTTTTCAGTGAAACAATAGCAGAATTTTTTCCAAGCCTTGGACACAGATCGATATCCACATGCAGCATCCACATAGAACTCCAAATTGACATGATAAAAAAAACAACTTCTCCCAGACATGTTGTAATCAAAATGCCTAACATAGATAATAAGGCTAGAATATTAAAAGCCTCGAGAGAAAAATATAATATCACTCTAGAAGTAGACCAACAAGACTCACTTTACACTTCTCAACTCAGATTCTAAAAGCCAGGGGAGTTTGGAATGGGATAATCCAAGCTCTGAAAGAAAACAGTTGAAAACTGAAGTTGCTATAACCAGCAAAGCTATCATTCATAATTGAAGAAGAAATGAAAACTTTTCATGATAATGATAAACAAAAAAATATGACCACTAAACCCACACTACAAAAAATATTTAAAGAAATACTGTACAAAGAAGAACCAAAATCCAGGTGCAGTTTTTAACACCTGCAATCCCAGTGACTCGGGAGGCTAAGGCAGGAGGATTGCAAGTTTGAGGTCAGACTCAGCAACTTAGCAAGACCCTCAACAACATAAAGAGATACTGTTTCAAAAAAACAAAAGAATAACTGGGGATAGAGCTCAGTAGCAAAACACCCCTGAGTTCCGTTCCCAGTGCAAAAAAGGAAGAAGAAGAAGAAGCAGCAGCTACTACTATTTGTAATACTCAAAACAAAACCCCAGAGCTCTCAATGGATAAAGTTGATGTTCTCCAGAAGAGTCTTTAAACTAATGAAAATTAAGAACAAATTAGGGGCTAGGGCTGTAGCTCAGTGGTGGAGTGCTTGCCTCGAATATATGACTAAAAATAAATAAATAAATAAAATAAAGGTATTGTGTCCATCTACAATTAAAAATATATTTAAAAAAAGAACAAATTAAATCTGTGAAACAAACCAGGATGACTAGAAATAATAAATATCTCTCCATCATAGCTCTGAGTGTAAATGGTCTCAATTATCTCACTAAAAGACACAGGCTGGCAAAATGGATTAAAAAGCAACACCCAATCAGCATAGATACCCAAGACTGAAAGTAAAAGGTTGGATGAAGATATCCCATGCAAATGGAGTTTGAAAACATGTAGGAATAGCTATTTTTACCTCTGACAAAGTAAATTTCAAGCAAAATTTAATCAGAAAAGACAAAGAAGGCCACAATAAAGGGAACTGTTAAAAGGAATGATCCAAAAAAAGATATAATGATAATAAAGAGTTATGCCTCAAATGTCAGTGCCCCTATTTACATAAAATAAACACTCCCTGACGTTCTGTCCTGGATAGACTCCAATACAATAATACTTGGTGATTTCAATGCACCCCTCCTCTCAACAAGAGACAGATCATCCAGACATAAAATCAATAAAGACATTTCTGACCTAAGTGATACTGTACATCAAATGGACCTAACAGAAATTTGCAGAATATTTCATCCAACAACAGCTTAATACACTCTTCTTAGAAGCTCATGAAACCTTTTCCCAAATAGACCATATTTTATAACACAAAGCCAGTCTTAGAAAATACAAAACAATTAATCGCCTGTGCATCCTATCAGATCATAATGAATTAAATTAGAATCCAACAGCAAGAAAACTTACACAAGGAGATCTATCAATACTCTTTTAAATATGAATTAGACCACTGAAGAATTGAGATCAAAAGTTTTAAAATTTTCTGGAATCAAAAGATAAGAATGACACAACATATCAAAATCTCTGGGACACTATGCAGGCAGTTCTAAGAGAAAAGTTTATAACATTCAAGTGCTCGGATTGAAAGGTCCCAAATGAAATCTAGTGCTACACCTAAAGGCTCTAGAAGGAACAAACTAATTCCCAAATCCACAGAAGACAGGAAATAATTAAAATCAGAGCTGAAATTCATGAAATACAGAATAAAAAAGCAATGCAAAGAATCAATGCAAGAGAGTTAGTTCTTTGAAAATATAAACAAGATTGATAAACTCTTATCCAAACTAACCAAAAGAATGAGAGAGAAGAGCCAAATCAACAAATTAGAGATGAAAAAGGAGATATAACTACAGACATTTCTGAAAGCCAGTCTATCATTAGGGACTATTTTGTAAACTTATATTCCAATAAATCAGAAAATCTAGAACATATTGACACATTTCTGGACAGATATGACCTTCCCAAATTGAAGCAAGAGGGTACAAAGAAACTAAGCAGACTAATAGCAGCCAATGAGATTGAATAACAGTCTTCCAGCAATAAATAGCCAAAGACCTGATGGATTCTCAATGGATTTCTACCAGACCTTTAAAGAACTAATGCCAACATCCCTCAAATTACTCTCATATGTGGAAGCTAGTGAAAAAAATTTAAAAGGGGATCTTGTGAAAATGGAAGATCAGTAGAGTAGAAGCAAGGGACCAAGGGGGAGTGATGAGGGAGGGAAAGGTAAAAACAAGAAAATGAAGTTGACCAAATCATACTAAGTGCAGGTATGAGTATATCACAATGAACTCCATAGATATATAGATATAGAATGCATTATTTAAAAATAAATAAATAGAATGAAGATCAATAGAGTAAAGAATCAGGGGGGGAGAGGATGAGAGGGAAAGGGGTAGTATTGGGGATTAAAATGAAGAAAATTATATCATATGCATTTATAATAAATCAAATGAACCCCACTATTATGTACAATCATAATGCACTAAAATGTTAAATATAAAGAAAACACTTGCTGTTAAAATACAAACATTTCTTGGAATAATAATGCATTTTTATTTACCATCAATTATTTTATGACAAAGGATATATTGATCATGTACCTTTCAACATGGAAAGTTTAAATACCTCACTTTAGAATAGTTATATTTTAATCCTAGAGTGAAAAGAGTTTTTGAAATAGAAAGTCTTGCCAGAAAACACAATTAGTTCTGATACATATAGAAATTTGGAGAAGAGGAGGAAGAGGCAATCCTGAGACATCTGTAGTCTGTATGAAAGGCTAGATAGTTGGATATATTAGATATGAATAGATTGGAAATTAAAGAAACAAGTAAAATTCACCAAAATTCATTCAACTAGTATTTAAAGATCATTCACTATGTTGTAGGACATAGACATTTATTCATGCATCAGTGAGCAAAAAAACAAATTCTATGCCTTTATAGGGTATGTATTCTGGTGGAAGGAGGAAAGAACTCATTCTTTGAGGCAAACTGGGCAAATAAACATTATTTATTATTTCAAGTAGTTTTAAATGTCATGGTAAATGTGAAGTTGGTGGTGGAATAGACTGGGTAGTCTGTTAGGAAAAGTCTCTCTGATGACTAACCTCAAAGAAGTGCCAGCTTTACTAGTCTCTGGAGGAAGGCCATCCAAGGCTAACAGAAAAGCAAATTCAAGATTACTGTTTAAAGCTGGGAGGTGGTGAAGGAAATATTTTTACATGTTCAAGTAAGAGCAGAGTCCAGTGTAACCAAAGGGCAGTGAATGAAGCTGTAGAGGTAGCAACTGGAAGGGTAAGAGTTAACACTTTAGATTCAATTTTAAATAGGATGAGAAGACACTGGGGAGGAAAAACAGAGAAGTAGCATGATCATACTGGTGGTTTTCTTTCTGATCACTCTGGATGCTCATGGAAATAGCTGAGAACAAAAGTAAAAACTAGGAGACCATTTTGAAGACCATTTGTCCCAGTAAGGGAGGATCATGATCTTGACTAGTGTGATAACTGTACAAGGGACGAGAAGTGATCAGATTCAAGATATATTTTAAAGTTGTGTATATAGATTGAGATGAATGAGAAAATAAAAGACAAACTTGACCTTCTTCACAATTTTGTTAGAGTTGGCAAAATGGGATTGAATTTCACATGACTTTGGCAGCGTATATTGAGATTAATTTCAGTTTGAAGGTTGCACATTTTGGAGAATATGCATGGTCTAAGACCCTCTGAAAACATGTAAAAACTGCATCTCGGCACACTGAATAATGTATGTAAACTACCATAGCTAAGAATAAGAATATTTTGATAGCTTGATAGCTCTGACAAATGTTAATATATAGACTTACCCCTTATATATATGCTGTCACTGAACTACTTCAACTAACTGAAATCCCTTCTCAGCAATATTTCATCTGGTAGGATTTGAGTGCTATATAACTTGTCCCCAACTTACCTTTGCAGCATCTTCCGCATCACTTCCTCAACGCAAACAAAAAACAAAAAAACAGGGTTCTTCTTACTATTTTGTTTGTCCAGATGTTTTTCATGATTTCTCCATATTTACCTGCCTCTAAAACTCTTCTTCTTCTGTTCAACATGCAAAATGCTTTTTGTTCTTCAAGCATTTTCTCAAAAGCCAGTTGATCTGTTGAAGCATTTATAAATCCACCTCTCTCATATCCCAACCAGCCCTTGTCACATGCCTATACCTCTACATACCAAGAGGGGCCCTGCTTGCTGGAAATGGGCCTTCTAAAAGAACAGCACAGGTTGTGCCCACGTCAGAATGCACTGCCATAAAATCTGTTATTTGACTAGAGTGCTGCAGTCAAACCTTACTTGAAAATCAAATTTCCAAGCTGAGCTTAAATTTATTCAAGAACAAATTCAACAGATAAAGGAAGACCTGTAAACTATCAAACTACAAATAGCTGATCAAACTTCAACTGTGCTTCCAAAGCCAAGATGAACAAAGTCCCTGGAGTAAAATGAGCAGTGCAGAAATTTGGTGAAGCCAGTAAACAGCAGCAGGTCTTTGCTCCATTGAAGCCACTGACAACAGTATTTGTGCAAAAACCTAAGAGAAGAAAAATCCAAGTCAAAAGTTGAGTCATATAGATGTAATAGAAGGGAAAATGACTAGTCAAAGTAAATACACACTTTAACGTAAAAGTACTTTCTTGGGGCAATCTCCTCTCATCCTCTGAGCAGGTTAAGTTTTCTGCTGTATGCTCTCACCTGCACTTTCCCTGGGTTGCACTTACACTTTATATGATGTGTTATATGTACAATTGTCAATGACTATTTCCCCCCTACAGATTATAATTTTTTAAGAAGCAGATATCATGTCTATCTTATTCATCATTGTATCTCCAGTTTTTTACAATGACCTGAAATGAAAGGTGGTCAAAACTTAGCTGATGAATGAATGAGTAAATAACCTGTACAAACCCTAACTGATGCAGAGAGAAAACAATAGTATGATTTACTTTATAAACTGTAGAAACAGGCTCTAAAATTTCTAAACTTACAGCCTAGGGTCACATAGAATCATCACCATTGAATGCATTTTCAGTTCCTAATAGGACTTTTTATTTATATCTGTGACACAGTGGGGGAGAAAAGCCTCTAGAAAGAATCTTTCAATCTTACTCAGAAATGTTACTCTGTTGAAGACCCAAGAACTTTCTAGCACATTTACAACATAATTTAGATTATTGGAAACTAGAGATCTCTTAATAGCACTTTTAGATTCTTGCATCCAGAATTATTGTATCTTTATAAAAGATGATTTCGAAAATTGATATACTTAGGTAGATATGCAAATGAGTCACATTGTATATGTCGCCTGGTAGACTAAGCACACTAAGCTCATATGAACAACACTCTGGGCATGCTATGAATTTATGGTGTCATATACATTGCAATTATTGATTTACATAAGTATTGCAATTTCTCTTCCAGTGTAACAGATTTTAGCTTGAAAGGACCATAAACTGAGAGGCTCACTGTAGTTTAGAGCTGGCAGCTGGTGAGAAGATGAATTCTAAGCCAGAAGAGAGAGTAGGCAGGAGGCTCCTGCTGTTTCCAAAGAGAGTATCCCTGGGTGATACATCTGCTGTTGAAACATCAAAACACATTTCATTGTGGGATCCTCCACACATACTTAATCCACATTCCTTTAAGTTTACTTGGCAAAGTGAAAAGGAGAACACTTTGCATTTCCTATTATTAAGAAATGCCACATTCTTAATAAATAATGACTTAAATGGCAGGCAGAATAATGGTCCCTGAAGATGTCCATGTTCTAATCTTCAAATATGTGAATATACTGCCTTATATGACAAAAGGGACTTTTCATATATGATTGACTTTACAGCTCTCAAAATAGGAAGAGTATTCCTAATGATCTGGATGGGCCTAATGTAATCACAAGAATCCTTATCAGAGGAAGGCAGTAGGGTTAATTCAGAGAATTCAAAAGAATGGAATCTAATTTGAAATTATGACATTGCTAGAAGGAACCAGCTAGCCCAGGATTGCACAGAGCCTGGAGACTCCAGAAGGGTTTTATCCACATAAGACCCATTTTTAGATTCCTGACCTATAGAAGAGTAAGATAATTTTTGTTATTTCAAACTACTAAGTATGTGGTGATTTGTTATAGCAGCAAATAGAAAATGAACATGATTCACAATTATGGCATTGATGTCTATTATCTCTAGCAATAATTCCTTCTTAATAATTTGATTCTTAATCTTGCTTCAGGTGATTCAGTTCATTCAGGTGATTGAGTGACCTGGAAAGGTGAGTTAAAGTGGTCAGCCGTCAGACCACAAGTAGAGTTAGGCACTGAGCATTAACTATATTCATGTGTTACACTCCATAGTCAATCCTGTGCTGCATTATTATTCCACTCTTTCTGATGCTACCAGGACAAAAATAAAACATGTCTCTACTTCTCCAAAGTTAACAGCCCCTGTTGGGAGATATGCTAAATTCACACATAAAGCAATTGAGTTAAGAAACAACTCTAGCACTCCAAATGCTCTTGTGAAATCTGACTAACATGGTACCCACAGGAATCTAGATGACTCACCGTAGAAAGGTAAGCAACTGTTCTCCCCATTCATCAAACCACTTCTATCCTGTAAGTCTGCTAATCGGCTTTTGTTCGTCTTCATAGATCATTTCCTTTCCACATGAAAAAAAAAAGTGAACTTCTAATAGAAATTCTTCATCCTAGAGGTTTTAAACATGAGAGCAGTTCATGTCATCATTCACAAAGTAAAATAATTTCTGAAAGCTAATGTCTTAATTCTGCAGGGGTTTTTTTAGGCATTTTCATCTCATTGTTTAAATCATAAGCACAAACAAAAACAAAAAATGTATGAGACTCTTTCCTTTATAAGTACCCAAACCTAAAAATGAACATAAACATATGAAAAAATCCATTTTTTGCCTTCATATCATTTGGGTTAAAATACATTTTAGGTTTAAAAAAAAAACTGCTTCAAGATTATTGGGGTGGGCTGGGTTTGTGACTCAGAAGTAGAGCACTCACCTAGCATATGTGAAGACTTGGGTTTGATTCTCAGCACCACATAAAAATAAGTAAATAAAGGTATTGTGTCCAACTACAACTAAAAAAAATAAATATTAAAAAAAAGATTAGTGGGAAGATTAATTTTCCATACAATTCCTGGACTCCCGGACTCAACAGCATACCTTTACTTTACAAACAGTATTTCTATATAGGATTTGGAACAAAACAAGGATATCCACTTTCATCACTTTTATTTAACATAGTGCTAGAAATCTAGATGAAGCAATCCAGCAAAAGAATGAAATAAAGGACATCCAAATTGGAAACAAGAAGTCAAATTGTACTGTTGCAGATTACATGATCTTACATATAGAAAATCCCAAAGACCCCATCAAAAAAAAAAACTATTAGAACTAATATAGGAATTTAGCAATGTTGAAGGGTGCAAAGTCAACATACAAAAATCTAGCATTGCAATGTGTCAATAATAAATAATCTGAAATAAAAAAATCAAGAAACAATCTCATACAATAGCTACAAAAAATAAAAATATTAATACCAAGGAATAACTTTAACCAAAGAGATGAAAGATCTATATAATCGAAATTATAACATTGATGAAAGAAGCTATAGAGGACACACAAAGGAAAAAAAATGGAAAGACACCTCATGTTCATGGAATGGAGGATTCAATATTGTTAGAAGGTTAAAATATTACCCCAAACAATCTACAGACTCAATGCTATCCCCAAAATATTGATAACATTCTTAAAGAACTAGAAAAAAAATTGTAACGTTTATATGAAACCATGTTAAAAACCTGAACAGTCAAAGCCGTCTTAAGCAAAAAGAACAAAGCATGAGGCATTTCTGTACCTGACTTTATAATATACTGCACAGGTGTAGTAATCAAAGCAGCGTGGTGCTGGAATAACCTCAGACAGATACATTGATCAATGGATTAGGACGGAGAATAACAGAGGTCAATTCAAGCATCTACAGCCAACTGGTTTTCAATGAAAATGCTCAGAATATGCATTGGAGAAAGGACACCCTTTTCAATAAATGATACTGGGAAAATTGAATACCCACATACTAAAAAGTGAAACCAGTATCTCACCAGTTACAAAGATCAACTCAAAGTAGGTTAGACTTAAATGTAAGATCTGGAACTATGAAACATCTAGGAATAAAAACATAGGGGAAATGTACCATAGGTCTTTTAATCAATAATTTCAACAATAACACTTTTTTTTAACTTTAGAATTATGTACCCCTTCCAATAATTTTCAAACTCGAGTAAGTCACTCCTTATTCCATTTTGGAATTAAGGTACCACTAGGTTATTTATACCAGTCTCATAAAATAAGTTGTACCTTTTCATTATCTGAAACAGATTGAGTAATATAAGGAATATCTGCCCTATGAAAATTTGGTCTAATTAGCATAATGATTTATCCTCTAAGCTGTTTCAGAAAAAAAAAAAAAGCAGAGGGAGTTCCTTTAATAGATGATTCTCGAACAAAACATGGACTGAAATGTCCAACCAAAAGTGCCTCAGACAAATGATTCATTCAAACTAAAATCACAATAAAGTCATTTGGACCTAGCTTCAATGAGGAGAGATATATAATGACTATCAAGTCCAGCCTACTTTTTTTCTTTCTGAGCTATGATTGTTTACATACTGTTAGAAAATTACACATTTTATTTACCTTTTAAATTAATTTTATAATGTCTATAGTGTTATAATTTTCAAAATTATAACTGGATATGTTGTTTGATTTTTTGGGTTTATTTTATTATTTAATAAGCTAGTTTCTATCTTTTCATTGATAGGTTTAACCTACTTACCTTAATTAGAAATACTTTTTCTGAATTATTTGCATCCTATTCCCTAAGATTTCTTTGTTTTATTTTAATGGTATTTTCATTTTTACTTTCCCAACTTATTTGGAAACTACACATTTTGTGTCCTTTATTTGTTACTATCAACTTTTAATACATAATTAAATTTATGTTTCTAACAGTTATTAACAATTAATCTGTATATATATATATATATATATATATATATATATATATATATATATGACAAACTTTAGCATCTTCTCTCTCTTCTTCAGACTCCTACACTATTCGTATTTCACAGTTCAGTCTCAGTTTGTGTTTGAACATAGATTCTGTGTAACTTCAGTGCTGATTTTTAGCTCACCATTGCTCCTTACATCCCATTCTTTTTTATCTGATTTCATTTTTCTTTTGGTCAAAGTAAATCTTTTATTGGTGCTTGTCAGATCAGGCTGGGCAGGCAGCAACCAAAGTTGGCAGATTTAAAAGGGCCGCTGAACAGGCTTTATTGAGATATCACTCCCGGGCGGAACTCGATCAGACCCACAGAGGGGACAGGGGAAGGGTCTGAGGAGAAACCGAGTGGAAGCTCCACCGGACTGGACTTTTATGGGGCTTACAGCAGGAAGGGAAGGGCTTGGGACAGGAAAAGGTGTCTCTAGGGTCCCTTGCCCCCTTGGAGTTGGTCAGTGGAGTTGGCTGAACTCCAGGATTGGCCAGGGGGTCCTGCTGATTGACAGGCGTTAGTCAGGAGATCTGGCTGATTGACAGGCGTTTCCGCCGGCATCTGATTGATGTTCAAAGCAGCGCTGGCTGCTTTGTTCTAAGTTGCCACTAAGTTGCCACCAAGTCGATACCACTGACCTAACAGTGCTTTAAACACAAATCTGTGGCTAAGCCTTTGGGTTTCTGAAACTATTTTCACTTCACTATCAAGTGACGGTGTTTCTCATAGAATTCTAAATGTAGAGTGTTTCCCATTCACAGTCTAAATGTATCACCTCCCTGTGTTCTAGTTTCTATTTATCCTGATATAGAACTTGATTTTAATTTAATTGTCAATTCTCTTGGTAAATTAGTCTCCTCTGGTTGCTGTTTATTTTCTCAGTATTCTTCAAAGGCCTGTGGTTTGTCAACAATGGATGTGGGCATGGCTTTTAAAAGACTTATCATTTTCTACATTAAATGAATTTTTGAAGTTTTAGATTTTCTTTTAATTTCTGGAAAATTATCAGATTTTTTTGTTCTATCTCCTTTTCATTGAAGTTTTTTTTTTTTCCTGGAACTCCTATTAGATAAATATAATAGATAATAGGATGTTGGAGATTCTCATCTAGCCTTTGTGTCCTACAACTTCCTCCGTGCTTTTTTTTTTTTTAGTTGTAGTTGGACACAATACCTTTATTTTATCTATTTATTTATATATGGTGCTAAGAATGGAACCCAGGGCTTTGCACATGCTAGGTGAGCGCTCTACCGCTGAGCCATGACCCCAGCCCCCTGTGTGCTTTTCACTTCTCTATATTTATGTGCTTTATTCTGGGAGATAGTCTTAGTTCTATCTTCCAAGTTGAATTTGAGGCCATCCTGGGCAACTTAGTGAGATTCTCCCTCAAAATAAAATTTTTAACTGGCTGGGGATTTATCTCAGTGGTAGGGTACTTGCCTTGCATATGAAGGTCCTGGGTTCAATCTCCAGCCACCTCACACCACTCACAACTTAAAAAAAAAAAAAAAAAAAATCTCAGTACAAAGGCAAGTATAATTCTACCAAACCCATCTGCAATACTAAAAACACATGAAATCTATTATATTTTCTTAGAGTTTTACAGTTTTAAAGTGTTTTGGATACATAATTTTTCTTGATCCTATAACATTGCTATGATAAAAGAAGAGAGAAAAAAATAAAAGCTATATTTTACAGTTGACAAAATTGAGATTGAGAGTAATGAAGTTAATATATTGGTCCCTAAAGATGAGACTACTCCAGTGCTACTCTGAGATCTCTTAACCTAACTACTAATGATTTGAATAATGATGTCCAAGTATCATTATTAACTCCTGTATCAAGATGAATACAAATATTTATGATAGTTTATTACAAAATTCTAGGATAAGAAAACACACTTTATGTGAAAAAACAATTTTATATGCTCTGAAAGTGTTGAGTAGCCAATATTTATTTTAACATCTTCACTTTATGCCAAGGTAATGTTCATTGTCTTTATTCTATGGGATAGCTTTGCATATCCTCCCTGCCAGTTTACTCATTTTTCATAAGATAAACATGATATTCACATATGATTTAAATTCTAATTCTGGTAAATGGCAATGTTATCCACTGTCCAATGTCAGATGGAAATGTTTTATTGATGAAAAAACAGAAATATTACCTATGTAATTAAAGCAATAATCCTTGATTTTTTAAGTGGTACTATTCTGAGGAAAGTAGAGGTAGTTCAAAAACTTCTGAATCAGTGTCACATAATACCTATTCACTAGGGAGAATATCAGTTTTTCATTAACAATTCTATTTTGAAATATGAACCTATATTTGGTTTTTAATATTTCTTAATATTTTGGAGAATCATTTGCACATTCAGAAAAGTTCACATATCATAAGCTTTACAGCTCAATGAATGTTCACAAACTGAACACACCTGTGCAACCCATACCCAGCTCATTACCAGTTCTTATCACTAGAACCCCAACCTGACTGTATTTCAATGCCAATCATTTGCAAATTAGTTGTGCTTCTATTTTATGGAAATATCCTGCATACCATGGGTTGTTAGATATCTAGTTGCTTGATCTCAGCTTTATTTTTTAAAGATCCCACTCTATTGTTACCAAGCTTCAATGAAAAAAGAAGAATAGGTAGAAAATAGGTAAATTTCTTCTAAGGATTTGAAATACCTTGTGCAATTCTGTGACTGGCTCAATAGTCTCTGAAAGCTGTTGTCCTCATGTCTGATGATGGAGCTTGAAATTCACAAAGCAGGACAGGGGGAAAGGAAATGGATTTAAAGTGGGGAAAACAAAAAGGAGCTAGAACCCACAAGCACAAGTTGGAGCTTCAAGGACACACTGAAACCATGTCAGATTCGATGACCTCTGACCTTGATGGCCTGGGATGCCTGAAGATACCAGGCCCCTGACAGGGGGACTTGCTTGCACACACACGTGCAATTACACACACACACACACACACACACACACACCCCTAGCTGAGCAGAGAAGCTAAAGGACAATCCCAGGAAGGAGCCAGTAGATAAGTGATAAGTGACAAATATGACTGCTTGCTCACCTCCACCCTCCACGTCTCAAACCAGCTGCTCTTCTGCGACCTTTTACCTTATCCTGAAACACACAGCAAAGGGCATTCGAGAAAATGCAGTTCAGTTAGCCAAGGTGAGGCACTTTGAAACCACCACAGGGGAAAATGGAGAAAGTAAGAGTCATTGGTTTGCATTCAAGATGCACAGAAATAGAAGAGGAGAGGTCTGCAACCCTCACACTGAAGGAGAGTCCTCCATTTCCCTGGAATAGGAGGAAGGCGTCCCCTTACCAAGCTCAGTGAACACATTCCAGTCTCCCTACCTTCTGCACATTCCTGTAGCATTGAATGCTATCAACCAATCCTGATTATTAAAGCCAATTTTCTGGCTCATTTCTGGTTTTGCTTTCTTTTTTTGAAGATAAATTTTGTGACGTAAAATTGATCATTTTAATGGGAATAATTCAATGGCAGTTAGTACGTGGCAGCTAGTCACTATCTAGTTAACAAAATATTTTCATCGTCCAAAATCAAACCCACAAGCATTAAGCTGTTGTTACCCATCCCTGCTCCAGCACCTGACAACCAACAATCTGCTTTCAGTCGCTATGTGTTTACCTCTTCTGAATCAGAGAATATGTGACCTTTTGTGTCTGATTTCTTTCAGTTACCATAATCAAGGACCATCCATGTTCCTGTATGTATCAGTACTTCTTTCCTGTTTATGTCTGAGTAATATTCATATATATATATATATATATATATATATATATATATATATTTCCTCATTTTTATCTATTCATGGCATTATGGTTATTTTCATTTTTGGCTGCTACATTTGTTTGCTACTGCTGTTTTTTTGAGTATCAGTTCTCTCCACTCAAAGTAGGAGGATAATTTATTAGGCATATCACTTCTCAAAATACATATAGAATCTTCCAAAAATTCTAAAAATTATCTTTCATCTGCTAGATTGACTTTAGTCTAATAAGTCTAAGTTCTGGCCAGTGTGATATAAGAGGAATTCATTGTGGCAACCTCTGAGAAGCATCTTTCAAGAAAGATGCTCTCAAGGAGAATATTCTGTTCTTTCTCCTTCTCATTTAAAAAGAACATTGCTGCTTCTTCCACCCTAAGGATAAAGGGTACTGAACTCATTTTAACCTAACTAATTTATTTCCATTTGTTGCTTATAACATTTTCATTTGGCGCAGATCATGTAAGTTTCTGAGAGCATTTCTGAGATAGCACCGTCCCTGAGATTGGAGATGGACAGCCCTACAGGCTCTCCTTCTAGTCCTTACCAAATTTCCTGCCCCATTTAGTAAACCTCATTCATCTGTACTTACTAATGAGCACATGATGTCGAATAGATTTTTAAAACTTAAGTTACTACTAATTAGATCTATCTTTTTCCTTTTTCCAATCCTATCATTCTTCACAAGACATTAGACTTCCTTAGCAGGAGTCATTACCTATACCATACTTATCCTCATGTTTTTGATGTTTGAAAATTAGTATAGCAATAATTTCTAAAATTTTGTTCTCTACTACATAAATTCAATAAAATTTACAACTTTAAAGTCATAATAGTGAAAATGTTTTCAGATTCTAGACAATAAATCAATTGTTCCAACGAATATTTAGTACAATATAATTCCACTAAATTAAAATGATGTGAACAATGTATAGGTTATGCCTACTTGGCTATAAATCAATAAGGTATCTCAGAGTGTTTCTTCTGAAATGTCCAGATATTCATTAGTCAAAACATTCATTTAACTAACAGAAATTAAGGACCAGGCTAGGTGCTCATGATTCCTTATAAATAAAACTCACCCTCTGGTCTAGGCTAGTGAAGCATAAATATATATCATATTGCTATGGTTTGGATGTGAGGTGTCCCCTAAAAACTCACGTGTGAGACAATGCAGAATGTTTGAAAGAGATATGATTGGGTTATAACTTTAACATAATCAGTGAATTAATCCCTGATGGGAGTAACAGAGTGGTAACTGGAGGCAGGTGGTCTGTGGCTGGAGGAAGTAGTTCATTGCAGGGCGTGGCTATGGGGTATATATTTTGTATCTGCAGAGTGGAGTCTCCTTCTCTGCTTCCTGATCATCATGTGAGCTGCTTCTCTCTGCCACACTCTTTCACCCCATGACGTTCTGCCTCACCTCAAGCCCGGAGGAATGGAGCCAGCCTTCTATGGATTAAGACCTCTGAAACCGTGAGCCCTCAAATCAACTTTTCTTCCTCTACAATTGTGCTGTCGGATCCTTTAGTCACAGCAGCAAAAAAGCTGACTAAATCACACATATATATGTGTGCATATATATGATATTTATATAATCATGCAAACAAGGACTATGTCCTTACTGGAAGAAACTACAAAGTTCTGAAAAGAAACACAGAGACCCAAATAGCTAACCTTATTCAATGGCAAAATAAAGGACTGGCTGAAAGGTTTTGAGAGGGTGTGATCTCTGAAATTGGAAAAAAAAAGTAGCAGCTGGAGCCAAGGGGGAGATATTTCAGCCAGGGAGAGCAATGCTTGCACTTCACTCATGACTAGTATTCAGATGTGATCATAGAGATAGGATGGGAGTTACAAGGCAGGCTGGATTTAGGTGTAAAGAATCTTTAGCATAAATAAGATTTGTGGCGCATTGGGTAACTATGCTGAAAATCTCATCCACCACGTCTCAAAATGTCCCTAAGTTGACTTTGACTAAGTTTTCAGCCTTTCATCAGGACTTGTGACATTAAGTTAATAAATCCATTTCAGTTAACTAATTTTTCATTAAGTCTTTGTCTCACCTGCTTGCTGCTTCCCTCCCACCCCAGTCTTTGTCTCATCTCTCCTTATTTCCTTTCCTTTTGAGGACATAGTAATTTTTTAAATCCTTAAGCAGTCTGTCTTTCTGCTGCTTCACATTTTTAGAGAATACTTGTGAAAGGTATTTTCATGAGGTTCTTTTGGGGGGTGATGGTTGAAAATCATCTGATTCAAAGCTCTTTCCCATTGTGTGCACTTCAATCCTCAGAATATAAATCTATTTTGTAATTACTCCAGTGGTCTCATCTCAGAAACTTTGCCTGACACACCATTCCATATGTTTATGATTCTCTGAATGAAGAAGTATTCCCTGACAACCATTCAGATTTTTGCCTTTAATTTCCATTTATGCCTTATTGTCTTATAACGTTCAATTGAAAATATATGTTGCAATATTGTGTGACATTATCAGTATTACTTAAGATTTTATATACCCATATATCAGCCAAACATCAGATAAATCTTGCTGTTCTCCTCTCCGTACATCTTCTTTCCTGGAAGAGTACAGGTAATAGATTCAATTTCTTCTTCATGACAAGTTGACTTTAAGCATTTCTTACAAACTGAAGAGAAGAATCAATTTGCATTTGGGTTTGAATTATTTTTAAAATGTGAGCTGAAAATGGAATTTGGCTTAAGGTTTGTGCAATTAAAGTGATGATGCTAACTCTAGTGTTTTTTAGAAGAAACTTATTTCAGGGTTGATTTTAAGAATAGTGTAAAGCCAAGACACAAGACTAATTTGAAGGTCTTGCTAATAAATAATGTTGTTAGAAAAAAAGGGGAGTATTCTGATGATTTGTACTCCTGCAATAATGGCTTCTAAATAGTTAAGATTAGTTTGAGAGATGAGAGCCTTTCCACCCTCTATGCCATATGCCAGCAGGGGACAAAAATCAATCTTGCGAGGGCTCTGATTACTTCTGCTGCAAGTTTCTTGTCAGCAGATTCAAAATGTGCAGGGCAATGAATCTTCCACAAGGTAGAGGTGCTGCCCATCAGCTGGAAATCTTTTTTCCCAACTTCTGGTAGAATATCTGCTTGTGATAAATTAGAAGGAGAGAGGAAAATAGAAGACTATTTGGTGCAACAATTTTAATCCTGCGTTATCAGTACAGAGAGAAAGTGACACCAGTTCCTATGGCTTAGAAATGAAAAATGTACCCTTGGAAGGAACAAGCTTGAACGTTAAGGAACAAATAAAATAATGGTCTTTGTCATCCTAAAATACCACACTGCTTAGCAAATGATCAAAAGAGAACCACATTAAGGGTCAAGACCTGAATTAATAAATACTAATGTCTGAAGCAAGATGTCCAGATTGGACTCACATCAGAAGCAATGAGAAAAAGAAATTGAAGTTTGATTGTAATAAACGACAGAGTTACCAGCAATGAGAGGAACGAGGACAATGAGGTAGGCAGAATAATGGTTCCTGAGCATGTCTACACACTAAGCCCTGCAAACTGCAATGTTGCTGTACATGGTGAATAGGAATTTGCACATGTACTTGGAGCTGCAGAGATGATCCTGGATTGTCCAGGTGGGCCCAGTGTAGTGGTAAGCTTTCTTAAAGCAGAAGAGGGAGGCAGAAGAGGTCAGAGTAATGTAATGTGAGAAGAACTCTGCTTACCTTTGCAGGCATTGAGACAAGAGGAAGGGAGACATGAGCCCAGGAATGCAGGTGGCCTGTAGATGCTGGAGATGGCAAGGAAATGGATGCCCCTAGTTTCTAAAGAAGGCAACATAGCCCTGCCGACACACTGATTTTAGCCCAGTAAGTGCCATGTGAAATATCTGATCTACAAAACTGTAAGATATCCTACAGTGTATTAAGCCAGAAAGTTTGTGGTAATTTGTTAGAGAAGCAATTTAAAAAAAAATAGAGTGGAGATATAAAAAGATGAAATAATAGATACATTTTTAAATTATATATTACAAATTTCCCATATTATTGTTATGGGTGAAATGCTCTTATTGCTTGTGGAATTATTCTTGGGACAACTTTTCTGGCTCTTTCTGGTTGTCTTTTCCTAATTTCAAATACATTAAAATCCTAAATGCACTTGAGCCTGGAAATTGTGCTTACAGAAACTTCATAAAATAATTAAAGGTGTGTGAAAAGATTATCTACAGGTGTTTATAATAGCTTAAAATTGATAATAGCTTCATGTTCAACAGTAAGGGTTATTTAAATAAACTTTGGCATAATCTCAAATAGCATATTATGAAGGTATTAAAAATAAGTTAAATGAAAATGTTTTGAAATTGGAAAAGCATTCTCAATATATTGACTTGAAATCAGGTACAAAATATTAGTCTATTGTGGTAATACTGATATGTAATAGTGGATATATTGGTATATGACATCAGTGTGATGTCTATTATCTACTAATACTTTACACCAATTTTTCATATATATTATCAAAATGTATAAATAAAAAATGAGGCTGTATAAAATGTGTTTCTATCTTTCTCTTGGACTAAGTAAAGGACAAAATATTTCTAAATATAAATTTTTTTCTGCCTATATATGCATATAAATTTTTAAGTTTCAACCTCTTTTAACCAACCATTAGCAGAATTACAAAATGTATAATTTTGGGAAATGTCTAGTCAAGCTTTCTTCTAAACATGATTGTGAAGTCCAATTCATTCAGAAGAGGGATAAAGCTGTTTCCACTAAAAATCAAAGAGAAACCCAAAGGGAAGTAAATTGTATGATTGTGCTTTTGAGCCTTGGTGGCTTTAGCCCAGTGTCAGTCATGAGCAGTTCCCTTAAAGGCCTGTAGTTTGTGGGAGTGAAAAATGCTAAAATCTTTCCAAAAAACCATTTGGCAAAATATATCAACACCCCCCCCCCGTCCCAATTATACTCTTTGAACCAGTAACACCATTTCTGGGAATCTAAAGAAATAATAGGCAAATTTTCTTACAAATAAAAATATTCATGGAAGAGTTATTTATGTAGAGAAAAAATAGGAAAAAGCCTTAATACCCAATGAGAGAGGAATTGACCAATAATATAAAATAATGTTTTCAAAGAATATTTAATTACATGGGAAAATGTGTTCAATATGCTGCTAAGTGAATAAAAGCGGGCTGCAAAATTTAATATACAATATGATTCCAATTTAGAAAATAAAAAGGAAAAATATACTACATGTTAAAAACAGTTATCTCTGGGTTTAAGAACTGGATTTTAGATTTTTTTTACTCTGTATTTGCATGTATACATTGAAATTTTCCATTTTTTTCTACCATGTGCATGTATTACTTTTCAAATTAAGAAGACAATGTTTACCAGAGTAACACATGCCCTCTGGAAGCAGCTCACAGTCAATTAGATCATCTACCAGAATTCAATTGGCATTGAGGAGTCCCTTCTCCTGGTGACCTGTCTGCTTTGACGGTCCCTGATAGTTACTTGTCACTTCTGACTTAAGATTCTCTCAGTGTCCATGGAAAACCTGTTAGGAACACTGGTAAAGAATACCAGCCTTGCTCTAGGAAATGCATCCTCTCCTCAAGACCAAGTCTGACACTTGGAAATAGCCAGAGTATCTGGTGTAGCACTAATATACTGACTATGAAGGCTGATAGCTAATACACACTGAAGTAGTGCACAGAGGAGGCCTTACCCTGGGAAACAGCCTGCCACACAAGAGACTGATGGAAAAGTTTCCACTTGTTAACAGATGTATTTTATATTGTTTCTGGTCACAACTAGCTCCTTACTGGAAAATAATCTGAATTTAAGATTTATCCATCCTACTTTGCAATTCTCTCCTATGGCCCATGAGTTTCATCATCAGTTACCAGTTAAGGGTGTTAGAATACAAACTGGTACATCATCAGACCTTTTGAAAGGTCTCCCAGAGTAAGAGCCTTGAGAAAGTATTTCCTCCACATTGTGAGCAACTAAAGGGCAAGGTCCACCCCATCCACCTTTCTCCTGCCTGCACACAGTCAGTATTCAGTAAGTGTTTAGAATTAATTGAATGATAAATGGCACGTTTTAGAGAATTCTTTATGGAGTTCATAATGGCCACTTTTAGTGTTCATGTATGTATGTGCAGGGTTATGAAGGCCCTTTTATTCTAATGGTCATGCAAGATGGGAAAAGGCAATTTTGTCTCCTTTTTCTAGGGTTTACTGGGCCTCAGATAAAAGGGAAGAAATAATTCCATCTCATTCTAAGGAAACTGCAGAGTCTCAGTTCAAGAGATCAAAACTGCATTAACTCTTCCAGTTACTGCCATTTGCCATTTCCTATCATTTAGCGCTCTGGAAAAGGTAATCTACTAAAGAGTACCCAAGTGGCCCGGCAATTTATTAAGTGAGCAATTTATTCTTTTCTCACTACTAAAATCAAACCATTCACCATTCAAATTCTCCAAGTTCCTCACAGATAGCAAGGAGGGAAAATATTTGTAGTTAGCGATGGGGAAACTAAGGTTTAGTCTTGAGTCAAATCAGCATGAGGAAAACCAAAAGAAAGAGAAGGATTTTGTAAGGCTTAGCCTAGCTCTCCAGTTCTTGATGTTCCTTTCCTAACTTTCCTAACAGTTGGATCTTGAATAAAGGAGCTGCCTTTCAGGCTCCAGTAGTAATGCAGGCCTGCAGCTGCCTAAGGTACAGAGCATTGGTAGGGATAGGTAAGAAAATGGATTTGATTCAGTGCACACAGTAAGTGAGAAATAATGAGTTATTAAGTCTCATGAGGCAGGAAGATTTGGAAAGATTAAAAGAATTTTATTCTTTGCCAGCGGTTATCCACAGTAACTATTCTGACTAAAAGCATGCAGGTACTAAAAACAATCCAGTTTTAGGTTTTTATAAAATCTAAACTTCTCATTGTTCTTCACATTAGGGGAGCATGATTCCCACTCATCCCACCCCAATCCCTGGTCAGACTGTGGTCACTTGATCTCAAAAAAGCAACGTCCCTTTCACTCCAAACTTAGACAAAGTTATCAGAGGCCCCCTGCTCCATGAAAACAACAACTTCAAAATACGCACAAGCTTCATAAGACGCATTATCTCACTTGATTATCAGGAAGAATCCCACAGGGTAGTTATTATTACTATCTTACAGATGAAATGCTGAATTACAAAGAGCTAAATAATGGGCCCCATAGTCACGCAGTGAGTGAGGGATAAAGCCAGTTTTAAACCCAGGCCTATAAAATTCCAAAACACATCTGTCCAGAACTCTTCCTGTAGAATGGTATTTGTGTGCTTTACTAAGCTATGCGATCTCCTCTGGTGAGAAGTTGAAGTCATATCCTAGGACTTAATTCCATTTCACTTTGCTCTTTAAAAAGTAAGAAAGCTTCTTGTAGCGGTTCCAAGAGTGGCTATTGCCCAGACACAGGCCAGAGTTCTCCAAAATGAGCCAAACTTCTATTTTCATGAAAACATTTCCAAAATATGACTTATGCCACAGCATGGTACGTTAAAACTGGTATTTATTGAATGTCAAAATTAGGAAGTACACGATTATGTCACCTTCATGAGATCAGAGAACCATGTTCCTAGCCCATAGTGGAATTCCCAGCACAGAAGTATTAAATGTAGTATTAAATGAATACTACATTGAGTATTGAATTTTCTTTAAGAAACACAGAGAAAGTGTTATGAAGATGTCCATGATCTATTACAATACTCTAGATAACATGGTTACTGGTAATTATTGGAAAACTTGTTCAATTCCAAATTTTCGTTAACAGGCCAAAAACATTAACTAAAATTGAACATATAAAAGTGACTGGTTACCTCTCTGATTTACTTCCATTCACTGGGGTAAATAAAGCATATTAATTATAGAAGCATGATAATTATCTTTATTAGCAGAACCATGCCCAGGGTTCCATGAAATACCCAAAACACTAAAGTTGACTATACTTTCAGAGGGCTAAGCATGAAAATATTTTTATGTAATTTTTTTATTCATATATGACAGCAGAATGTATTGCAATTCTTATTACATATATAGATCACAATTTTTCATATCTCTGGTTGTATACAAAGTATATTCACACCAATTCGCGTCTTCATACCGTACTTTGGATAGTAATGACCATCACATTCCACCATCATTAATTACCTCATGCCCCCTCCCTTCCCCTCCAACCCCTCTGCCCTATCTAGAGTTCATCTATTCCTCCCATGCTCCCTCTCCCTATCCCACTACGAACCAGCCTCCTTATATCAAAGAAAGCATTTGGTTTGGGGGGATTGGCTAACTTCACTTAGCATTATCTTTTCTAACTCCATCCATTTCCCTGCAAATGCCATGATTTTATTCTCTTTTATTGCTGAGTAATATTCCATTGTGTATATATGCCACATTTTTTATCCATTCATCTATTGAAGGGCATCTAGGTTGTTACCACAGTTTAGCTATTGTGAATTGTGCTGCTATAAACATTGATGTGTCTGTGTCATTGTAGTATGCTGTTTTTAAGTACTTTGGGTATAGACTGAGGAGAGGGACAGCTGGGTCAAATGGTAGTTTCATTCCCAATTTTCCAAGAAATCTCCATATTGGCTATACCAATTTGCAGTCCCACCAGCAGTGTATGAATGTATCTTTTTCCCCACAACCTTGCCAACATTTATTGTTGTTTGTATGCATAATAGCTGCCATTCTGACTGGAGGGAGATGAAATCTTAGAATGGTTTTAATTTGCATTTCTCTAATTGCTAGTGATGATGAACATTGTTTCATATATTTGTTGATTGATTGTACATCCTCTTCTGAGAAGTGTCTATTCAGGTCCTTGGCTCATTTATTGATTGAGTTATTTGTTTTTTGGTGTTTAGATTTTTGCATTCTTTATATACCCTAGTGATTAGTGCTCTATCTGATGTGAGGGGTAAAAATTTGCTCCCATGATGTGGGCTCTCTATTTACCTCACAGATTGTTTCTTTTGCTGAGAAGAAGCTTTTTAGTTTGAGTCCGTCCAATTTATTGATTCTTGATTTTAATTCTTGTGCCACAGGAATTGTATTAAGGAAGTTGAGGCCTAATCCCACATGATGGAGATTAGGGCCTACTTTTTCTTCTATTAGATACAGGGTCTCTGGTTGTATTCCTAAGTCCTTGATCCATTTTGAGTTGAGTTTTGTGCATGGTGAGAGATAGAGTAAACAAGAAAATATTGATAGTAGCTATGCCTAGGAATTTCATTTGCTAGTTAAAATCATTGATTTTCATGTTCTCTATATTTCTATATTTCAGCAAAGAGTAGAGCAAGTTGACTTTTGTAATAAAATTTTAAATATGTAAATTTCCAGAAAAATCCTTCTAAAATATAGAAACACTACAAATAAATATTAACTAAAAAAAATGTTGTTCATATTCTATACGCCAGCCACTCTTCTAAGTGTTTCATATGCAATAACTTATTTCATGCTCAGAATAAGTTAATGAAGCAGATAATAATATCCCCATTTTACAAATGAAAAAAAATCTGATACATACAATTTTAGAATAACTTGTCTAAGACCATAGTAAGTTGAGAATCCAGCATTGAAAAAAGCAGTCTCTTTCCAGATAGCATTCTTAACCATTATACCATTTCATTACACAATGTACACTTTTAAAGAGGCATAGCCATCAACACTTGGAGCACACCTAAAATTATGAAAAATGATTACCAGAAAAGTCTACAAATGGAAAAAGCAATGGAAAAGGACATCCAAATATTAGCAGTGATTGCTAAATAAAATGAGAGTTTCTTCTTATTTCTAGGTATTTTAAAATTGTTTTCTAGTGTTTATTTAATGATACTTTATCTTTTAAAACTTTTGTTTAAAAAAATAATGCAATCAGTAGTCAAAAAACATATTGTAGGAAGGTGCCAGAAAATACCCTCAAATAGATATAAAAAGGAGACAATTAATGAAGAACTTCAAACTCAAATTCCTTGAGTCCAGAATGCCCTTTAGAAAGGAGCATGTATAACTCCTCATTATTTATTTTAAAAAATTAAAATGAGCACACCATAGTGATGCATGCACACCATGTTTATAGCAGCATAATTCACAATAGCCAAACTATGGAGCCAGCCTAGGTGCCTATCAACAGATGAATGGCTAAAGAAAATGTAGTATGTATACACAATAGAGTTTTATTCAACCATAATGAAGAATGATTATGTCATTTGCAGGAAAATAGATGGGATTTGAGTGCATTATGTTGAGCAAAATAAACCAGATTCAGAAAGTCAAGGATGGTATGTTTTCTCTCTTAGGTGGAAACTAGAGAAGAAAAAGGAAAATCACAGTGGTGAGTGATCTTATGAAATCAAAGGGAGATCAGTAAAGTAAAGGAAAGAGACCAGCGGAAGGGAAGAGAGGAAATACTGGGGAACAATATTGGCCAGATTATATTGTTATATCATGTGCGTGTATTAATATGTAACAATGAATCCCACCATTATATACAACTATAATGTACCAATAAAAAATGTAGGGAAAAAAAGAGTGAGCAGATACAGCATGGACTTCTAATAGATTTAAACCCTAGATGAGACTGCTACTAAGTAAGCAAGAACAAATAGCTTCAGTGATTGTTGGGCAGTCCTCAAATTATTACAGAAACAAAAAAAAAAAACCTAAATACAGGGATTCAGGTAAGTATCTAAGTTCTAAATTAAGCTAGCAGAGTGCTAACAAGCATCTAGAAAGGTCTATAAGTCTTATGTACAGAAGATCTCTGCTTCCATGGTGCTCCAAATTACTATCAACCATTAGCCTCCTGTTTATGAAGATGATTGGTGAATGAATGATAGATTGAATGAATGATGGATTAATTAACACACTCTGTTTTTGGAAGAAGGTAGAAATAATGTAGTAGAGAGTCTACAGACTTGTTAGACAGGGGAAACATACCTTTTCTTCTCTAAATCTAAGGTTTCTGGCAGCCAAAAAAAAAGTAAACTCAACCAACTCTACAATTTTCAGAATATATAAGATAAAATAAGCTAATTCCACGAGCAGGTCCAACTAGCTTGGATCTAAGAACCAAGAAGAATTTTATTAGAAGAGTTCACACAAATAAGGTTCAATATAATGTAATGAATAGTATCCTTATCATAATAATATAGTAATGGTGATGCGTTTAATTCTGTGAAGCCAAAATTTGAATATTTAAATCTCTCTCTCTCTCTCTCTCTCTCTCTCTCTCTCTCTCTCTCTCTCTCTCTCTTTCACACACACACACACACACACACACACACACACACGATTAGGAATGATAGGCAATATGACAGTCTACTTTGTACTCCACAAGCCCTTTGCAGGTCTAGCTCAATCTCAGAAAATGTCTAACAATATTTCTGTTCCTTTGTCCTCCATCTCTGGTTTCTGAATTTGTACAATGAGTTAAATTCCTGGAGCAAACAGGAACAGTCCCTTTTCTACTACACACTTGTTGCTGTGGGTTTTCAATATTTATTGACTGTGACCAGGGTGGAAATTATTCAGTTGTCAGGTCACTAGACTGTAAACTTCTTCAAGTTGGGATCATATCTCTTACTAACTTTTATTGGTCTGTATCTTAATGCCTAGTACAAAGCTATGAATCAGGTGGTCAACCCGTTGTTAAAACTGAATTGATTTGTGCTTTATCATATATTTTTCCAAGGTGGCTGAACTTAAGAAGTAGGTGATAAAAAAAAAAAATAAAAGGAGAAGTAACCTATTGCATTCAAACCAGTGCTCAGGGAAGAAACACACGATTATATACCCCTGGGAATAATTTTAAACATGAGCCTGTGTCCACCCGCATGTGTAAGATTCACTTCCTAATTTCACCTTAGCTTTTGTCTGGTATTCCTTGTATTTGACAGACTCTCTGATCTACCAACTATTAAGTGTGTTCATAGAATTAACAGCTGGAATTGGAGTCTCAAACTTCTCCAGCATGCACCACTCACAAAGTACTATGCTGAAAGTCCCTGGGGTATTTGCAGTCAACAAACACATGGGGATGGAGGAAAGTGCATAAATAGCCTTCTCGATATACAGACATCTGAGAGTCAGCAAAAGTGTCCTGCAGGAATAAAACACGAGGCCTACAGAGGCCAATGAGTTGAGGGACATGTGTCAGATAAGCAGTTTCATGTTCACAACTTTTGTCCCTGATTTACCCCACCCCTGCCTATTTTACACTATTTGTGAAAAATCATGCTGTAGGGTTTAAGCACATTATATACAGATAGAAAGGGAGTACTAATACTTGTCAGTTTCTTTCTCTGTTCCATAAATAATCATTTGTTTTAATATTCATAAATAATAAATTTATCCCCATGTTATAGATGACAATCATGTATGCCATGGAACAGTGAAATAGGGCTGGGAATGTGATAGAGTGCTTTCCTAGAAGCACAAGACCCTGTGGTCAATCCCTTGCACCACAAAAAAAAAAAAAGAAAGAAGAGTGAAATAATAATATAATATTTTTTAAGTTTGTCCAGAACATTAAACCAGAGCTTTGAATCCTAAGTGTGTGTTCTTTCTCCTACACTACCTGAGTTACTTAAAGGTAGTGTGATGAGACCATTTAAGCTATGCTTCAATAAATCGGCCATACTATTTTCTATGAACATCAAGTGCTGGTGGTCTGAATGTACCTGCTCCTTCCCCCAGCATGTGGCAAGTAGTCAGGTTCTTTGGACTCCTCCATTATTTTGAGCTGGAACTTCCTGTATACCACCAGACCGAACCAGTTCTTGAATGGCTCTCATTATGACTTCAGCAACCAAACCACTTCTCCTATTGCTCTCACCTCAGTTACCAGTACAGTCTAAGCATCCCACACCAGCCATCAAAATTGTAAATTTATATTTTCCTCTAAACTGCCTTCATCTCTAACCCCTTTCTATATAACCAGACTTTCTCACTTAGCATCTTAGAGACCACGGAACATTAATACCAAACTTCCCTGGGTTCATGATTTCTTTTTTTTTATATCCTTAATAGATAATGGACTTTTTTCTACTCTGTATGTCCCTTGGGATCCATCTGCCCTGTCTTTTTGCTATTAACAAACTTTCTCTTCTTCTAAACTACCCCTGTTCTACAGCTCATGATCAGACTTCCAACTCTTTCTCTTCCTTCCATTCCTAAGCTTTTGGTCCTGTCCACTCATTCACTGATAATTGTGACATGCGTATCTCTTATCTTCCTCATCCATCATGGTTTGATGACTTCAACTTGTACAAAGACGAGACATCAAATCATGCATTCTCTGGGTTCCTTGGCCTTCTGAACTCCAACAACCTCTTCTCACATTCAACCTTCTACGTTGTCATGCCAAAGACCTCATCACCACCAAGGGAATCACCTGCAGAGTTTGGATCTTTAACATCCAGCCTAGAAATCATCTTCTTTGTCTGTCTTTTGGCTCATGTATGGTAATGCTCTATTAATGATGACCTTATTGAGAATCGGCCCCTAATCTTGTCCAGATCAGTCACTACCCTCACCCCTCGTGCACATCCTTCCTGCATTGGCCCACTCCTCCTCCAACCTAGTTGTCTAAACAGCAAACAAACCAGAAAACATTGCTGTGGATAAAAACATGCACCCACAATCAGTGGACTGTCTTCATTCATGACTACAAATTAATTTGGTACTCAAAAATACTAGTAATGCTAGTTTGTCTATTAAATTAAATTTTCCCCTTTGAATATGTCTGTTTCATTTTTTCATCTGTAACATTTAATTTTGTGTGTAATCTTGACACATCACAGGATACCCAGATATTTGGTTAAACAATATACTGGATTATCTTAAATAATAGTCTGTGAGGGTGCTTCTGTATTTATTACCATTTCAATTGGTAGGCTGGGTAAAGCAGATTGCCCCCCCACCCCCATGCAAATGGGTCTCATCCAATTCATTGAGGCCTGGAAAAAATAAAAGGCTCAGTAATGGAAAACTTGCTCTCTCTGGCTGAGTTTCTTCAAGGTGGTATATCAGTCTTCTACCTTCAGAATCCTACTGGAACTTACACTGTGGATACTTTGGGTCCCCAGCTTACCAACTAAACATCATGGGATATCTCGGCCTGCATAGCCCACATGGATCCCTCACTATCCACTGGGGATTAGTTCCAGGATTTTCTACACATACCAAAACATGCAGATGGTCAAGATCTGTATGTAAAAAGATTTAACATTTTCATATAACCTATGCACATTCTCCTGTATACTTTAAGTTATATCTATATGACTTATAATAACTTGTACAATGTAGATCCTATGTGAAAAAAATTGTTATACTTTATTGTTTAAGAAACAATGATGAAAAAAAGTGTGTATGTGTTGAGTACAGATGCAATTTTTTCTCAAGTATTTTTGGTTGACAGTTGGTTGAATCCTTGCATGCAGAACCCACAAATACAGAGGCTAACTGTATATAAAACAAAAATTATTGGTTCTGTTTCTTTTCAGAACCCAAATTAACTATTCTTCAACTGTCATTCTCCTCTTTCCTCACTTTTGTATGATGTTTTTGTTACATGCCTCATGGAAAAGGTAGATGCAATCAGAAGTACTGCATGTTTCCATTACCAATTCAAACATCTCACCTGCATCTATTCCTGTAAAAATGTAAGCAATTCCCTCACACTCCTCCACCTTTGCCTTCTCAGTCTCTTCTGCTGGTTTTCCCTATTCCATCAGACCTGTACCATCAGTGGTACAGGTCACAAGGTGCTGGTTTCAATTCTTTCTTCTCTGCCTACAATCTTTCATATGATCCCAACCAACTTCAAATACCATCTATATGCTTATAAAACTCAGTTTATATCCCAAGTCAAAAATTCCCCTTGAGCTCTAAATTCCCAGATCCTCCTGCCTCCCTGACATCTCACTTGGCTATCCAATAGACATCCAATCTACGCCTAAACTTTAAAAGGGCCTAATAGAACTACTGACTTTTCCCAAAAATCCACTTGGTACTCTTATCCATGCCTTTTTCACCTCAGTAAATGACACCATACACAATCTATCCAGTTGTTCAGACTCAAAATTAGAAGTCAATCTTTAATTCTTTGTTACCCTCAGGATATGAAATTATATCGTCTATGCTTATCATCTTTCTTCCTGACTAGAACATAAATTCCCTGAAGCCAAGAATGTTTTTCTCAGGCACTACTGTATTTCCAGGGCCTAGCACAAAATAAGATTTTTTTGACTTCCCACACGGAAAAAAAATGTACCTATTTCAAAAGAAAATAGCAGGTCTATTTTGATAACGATGTAAGATTAAAAGCTATGGTGATATCACATGTTTAACAGAGAAATCCAATACACAGGTGGATAGCAAAGAAGAAGGATCATTGGAAATCACTATTCTTGTGTGGATATGGCTCAAAACAGAAAATATACTTTAGCAATGTACTGAACAAACAAAAACAATATACCATGTTATTGAACTTAGAATCACACAGAAGACTGGTAGGTAAAGAAATGTATGTTCTTGCTGGGTATAAATGGCACATGCCTATAATCCCAGTGACTCAAGAGGCTGAGGCAGATGGATCCAAGTTCCAATGCAGCCTGCGTAGCTTAACATGACTCTGTCCCAAATGAAAAATAAAAAGAGCTGGGAGAGTAGCTCTGTTGTAGAGCACCCCTGGGTTCCATCTCTAGTACTGAAAAACACAGAAACAAAAAAAATGGTAAAAAGAAAGAAATGTGGTTTCGAATATGGAGCTCTGGAAAAATGCTACTGGTCAAATTAGGGATCATTAGGAAAAGAATTATGCCAGAGGTCATGACTACAGCCACAGAATTATCAAAGGCATCAATAGAATATAGTAATCTGCAAGAAATCATAGTTTTAAGACATAGTAGCAAGAATATGATTCAGCTTGAGGCCACAATCTTTAATGAATCTCCAACTTTTGTTCTTTCTAAAATATAAATAATGTGGAGATCCCACTGGAGTCCATGGAAAGGAGAAAGTTAACTTGACTTTAGTATTGGAATTGCAGAGTAGTGATCAATTAGTTTATTAATAATCAGATAATTGAGCAGGGGGTTCCTGAATAAAATAAAAAGTAGAAATAACTAGCCGGACAATTTTAAGAACCATCTCTCAGCTTTATAAACTAATCCTCCTCTAATGGCCCTTTTTAATATAATTTATAGTTTCATCATTACCCTTTTTGTATTAGTAATTATTTCTAAAATACCAAAGAACCATCTTTTTTTTCAAGGTCCTTCCCTTAGCCTGATTTACAACCCAGCTCAAGTTGGACTCTGTCTTTCTGAGGTTTGACATTTCAAAATATTTATTGCTCTTTTACATTAATGCCTTTCTCATGAATCTGAAGGTGACCGTTATTTCTTTCATCGTATTGTAATTAAATGGATCAACTATTGCTTTATTATTTCCACTATTTGTCTGCACAGCACATTAAAACTTTCAGATGAGAAAGTGATATTGAGCACTGTGTGAACTATAACAAACAAATATTTCCGAAAATATAGGGTCCTCTTGATGCATCACTAAAGAAGCTGTTCCAAGCGAAAGCACAAAATCTTTAATATTTTATTGATCAGATCTAAACCTTCTGCCCAAAGTGGCAATTAAATTTCAATTAAACTGACTGAAAGCATCATATTAAATTTCAGCACTTTACGAGCTATCAGATAATGCTGCAGGACAAATCTTCAGTATGATCACACTCTTTTCAAATTATATTATCCTGTTCATTCACAATAAAAGTGACAGTTTTAGGTATACTTTCAATATTTCTTGAATATAAACCCTCTAATGAACACACTTTATTGCCTTTAAATCAATTATTATTGGATATTTTAATAAAGTGAATTGAGCACTTTGTTTTACACACTGCTTAGAAGTTATTATATTTTGCAGTCTGCACAGCAAAGAACTGAATCAGAGAGAGAGAGAAATGGCCAAATATCTGACAGTGTAGGAGAAACAGAATGAGCCATTTATAAGGAGAAGGGCTTCCTGTCTCCCTCTATAACATTTAATGACACATGCTAGTTAGCATCTGATCAATTTTTTTTCTTTTTAAAATTTAGGTCTAAGTTCTAGAATTAATTACCTTGTTTTAGATAGGAAAATATAAGAAATCAAAAAACTGACATGAATACAATATTACACATACTTCGTTATGGAAATTGGAATCCTTATGTTTTTATTTATTTATTTGTTTTGTCTCCCTTCCCCTTTGAATTTGTGATTTATAATATTATATTTACATTCTTCAAGACAGAGTCCAGGTTAAATCTTTTTTTAATGTTTATTTTTTAGTTGTAGTTGGACACAATACCTTTATTTTTATTTATTTATTTTTATGTCGTGCTGAGGATCAAACCCACATCCTCACATATGGCTAAGTGAGTGCTCTACCACTGAGCCACAACCCCAGTCCTCCATGTTAAATCTTAACTAAGATTGTAGCCATCTAAATGATGTGGATAGAGTTCTCATGCAAGTGGTTCCTCACTTTGGCCACTCTTGGAATTAATGCAGACTTCAGACTAGAACATACAGCTGAGGTCTTCAGTACTGATTGCCAAGGTGGACAAAATGCTTCAGCTCTGTGCTGACAAGATCACTTGTCACAGACTCAACACACCATCTAAGACTTACTTCCCACAATGTACTGTCCATGAGTATACATCATGGTGTAGAAGCACATTCAGAAAGGAGCCTAGGTAAGTGTTTTAGTCAGCTTTTTCACTGCTGTGACAAAAGGATCTGACCAGAACAACTAAAGGGGAGAAAAAGTTTATTTGAAGGCTCATGGTTCAGAGGTCTTAGTCCATAGAAAGCCAGCTCCATTCCTTGGGGCTCAAGGAGAGGCAGGGCATCATGGTGGAAGAGTATGGCAGAGGGAAGCAGCTCATATGGTTATCTGGAAGCAGAGAGAACAGCTCCAGTGGACAGATACAAATATATACTCAAAGCCACACCCCAATTCCTACTCCTCCCGCCACACCCTACCACTTCAGTTACCTCTCAGTTAATACCCATCAGGGGATTAAATCACTGATTGGGTTAAGACCCTTACAACCCAATCATTTCTCCTCTGAACCTTCTTGCATTGTCTCACACATGAGCTTTTGGAGGACACCTCACATCCAAACTGTAACAGTAAGAGAATGTCTTCCTCTCTAAAAGATCCTAGCCACATGCACGATTTTGCCCTGCATTGTGAATACAGACATGCCTTTCTTGCTGAAGTTGAAAGGATACTGTAATGACCTCAGTGTAATTCATTGGAGTGTATTAAATTAGAATTTAGATGAAAATCATCATTTCTTATTGAAATGATTCAATTAGATTATAGTTCCTGAGTTTGAGTAATTGAGTCTCAGAGCTATAGGGACTTTAACAAGTCATTAAAACTATCCTGTGTGGAACTAGATTGAGAGACCAACACCAAAGCTGTTCCTGGGCATAGCATCAATCTACAAGGGATACTAGAGTATCATTTCAATAAATATTAGCCAGCTGACTCTGGCTTCCATGCAAAGCCCACAGGATGGGTACAGCACCAACTGCTCACCTCAGGCTGAAGTGGACAATATTTCCAAGTCACAATTTCAAGAGTTCTTTTTTGTACTGTTCTAATAATCTACATCAGCTGGAATTAGGCAGATCAGTCAATTATTTACTCAAATGAGTTTTAGAGAACCTTCTTCCCAATAAAAATGTGTGGTTCGAAAATTAAAAGTTAATACAAGCATCTTAAAAGTAGGAAATGCTTTTCTGACTAATTCAAAGTATTAAATGTACTTTGGGCAGTGAAAGTACATTATTAATAAGACATTAGTCCCTATATGAATTTTTATTTTTTTTAGTTGTAGGTGGACACAATACCTTTATTTTATTTATTTACTTTTATGTGGTACTGAGGTTCAAACCCAGGGCCTCATACTTTTGAGGCAAGCGCTCTGCCACTGAGCCACAAGTCCAGTCCCCAATACGATTTTTATTAAAAGCAAAACCAGTTTCTCCTGCACTCGCCTTTTGAAGGAACACAAAAAATGTATGTCAAGTACCATTTCACCTATATTAATTCCTAATGAACCACAAATATAGGAAGGGGAACAACTGGAAGCACATTCTAAATTAAAATACTGCTTGCTATTGGCAAGTCTCCATATATATAACCAAAACCTTAACTACAGTTTCGGTCTACTTATTTGGTTTCTGCTTCACTGTTTTAGTTAAACACAGTCAGTTACAACAGACTATCACGAAAATGCTTACTGTCACATGTAAGTGACCCTGTGTTTTACACATTGGCAAAGTAGTGGTGTCATTTGTGAAAGAGGTGACCTCTGTTTGGACTTCTGTTTTAAAATTAGGCAAGCAGAAAGCATATTTCCCAATGAGGAGTGAACCCTTTCACATTGAAAACCTGGGAGCCTGTGCACCTGGACTTGCTCAGGTGTAATTGACCAGTGGAGAGAAGCCGGGATGTACCTGCATTATAGCTGCCCTGACTGGCCCTCCAGGATTCACTCTCTCTCCCAGTGTCTTCAAAATGCTCAGGGTGAGCCACTGAAGTGAGAGAACGCAATAGAAATCCTACTTACATTATTATCTAAAAATAATGAAGGAACTTAATCTTCATATTAAATACACATATTACATTGGCAACTACTCACAGGTGTCATAGTACAAGAGGTAAACTCAGCAAAGGTGAATGCCACAGGGCAAGGGAGGCCCTCTTGCATGCATTTGCTTTCAGCCTCTTGTGGCACATAATTGTCGAGATCCTTCCAATTAACCTTCTAGATAATGTTACCTAGTTTTATCTAAATTAACCCTCACAAGAGGAACTTAGGATTTTAAAAGAACTGTGGTAGAAAGATATATTATTGATGCAAACACTTCTCTTTTCCTAATAAGTGTTTCATCGTTCATACTACAAGTTAAAAAACAAATTGATCTAATAAAAATTAAGGCAAAGAAGTTTTAAATTATCTGGACGATTGTCAGAAATATGGACTAACATCCACAACTACTAATAATGACCTTTGCCATATTCATGGAACAAATATTACTTGAGCACCTACTATAGGCCAAGGAGTACTCTGGGCCCAGAGGAAGGAAAGTGAGCTAGCAGACTATTATCTGCATTCATGGGACAGAGGGAGAAGACTCATAATAAAACAGATAAGTAAATTAGATGGCATTTTCAAATGTAAAAGGAGAAAGGCAAAGCAGGAAAGAAAGATGAGGAATACCAGAAAGGGTTTATAATTTTCAATAAGGGGTCAGGAATGCCTCACTGAGAATATACAGGATCAGCAAGATGTATCAAAACCAAATATCCACCATGTGAAAATAAGCATCTACAATTTGAAAGTGAAGGTATCAGTGTGTTCACAAAATGAAACATTGCCTTAAAAGTATTTTTTAAATATTTGTTTTAGTTTTCAATGAACCTTTATTTTATTTATATGCAGTGCTGAGAATCAAACACTGCCTCACACATGCTAGGCAAGCTCTCTACCACTGAGCCACAACCCCAGGCCTCCTTAAAAGTTTTAAAGACACATTACAAAATCAGTTCATTCTTTTAAATTCTTGACATTTTAATGTTTTAAAGTAAACATAATATACTGGCATAGTGGAATCAGTATAATATTTATAAATAAATAAATATACATGTATTGGAAATTAGTTATCTAAAAATATTTACTGATAGGAGTATATGATGAAAGATTGTGGAGAGAACTCCTCTCAATAACAACCAATGTGATTTTTTTTCTAAAATAACAATTTCATCAATCTCTTGCTTATTTAAAACACTGACATAGTTTCTGATTGCCCTAAAGGACATTTCCTGATCCTTCTTGTCTCTGGAGATCACTGGGGGCCTGACTACTCTCTCCTCTCTACCTCACCCTTTGATAATCCCAGCCAAAATGTACTTTAACTTCCCTGTGAGCAATGGGAGGGCACAGACTCATACTGGGCCAGTGGAGTCCCACCCCCGCAGCACCAGGCACATAAAAGGTATTTCACACATAAATGCTCCATGAGTAAATGAATAAACAAATGGATATAGCTAGAGCATATTTAAATATTGTTGCCAATTTTATAGTTCCTGCTGCACTCATCAATTGAGTTCTATTGATTGTGCTGTTTGATGGCTCCTCTCTCTATATCTTTATAACAGAACATTTTTTGACCTTGGATAGTATAATCACCATAGAACTTAACAGGTTCATGGTACTTTAGCTTGTGCCTGCCTGACATATAATGAGTAAACCAAAAATATTTAGCACATGTATTTTCTTGAAATGTAAGATACAATCCTCAGTGTGGCAAATCTCTATTTATTAATAATTAATTTTCATGAACACCATGCCTAGGAAATAATACTGATTTTGTTTGGGGCTACCATGAAGGTTACTACTCATTTAAATTCATGAAGTTGAAATAATTGTCTTATTTTTATATTTTTTATTCATTTTACCATCACATCATAAATACAGGAGATGAATGATTATAAAGTAATAACACGTTTTATATATGTGGTGGGTGTTGGGGTGTCTGGATGTGTCTTCCCCATGCAACCAAAAGGTGTCCTGCTGTCCTTACCTGACTAATCCTTAGAAGAAGGAACTTAATCTGAGGTTCCACAAGATCCCACTTTCTTTATGACACTCACTAGGGAGATACATAGGAGATTAAATGTGACTGTAAGGAACCAGACCTTTCTCCTTAAAAAAGACTGATCACATTCCTCTGCTGGAAATTATGTAGGTCTTAACTCTTCCCGGTAGCACCAATCCCCTAATTGCTCAAACCTTCAAGCAGCAAAGCGACATGACAAAAGAAAAATGGTAAGAGCAGACATACCTGGGCTGGCTCTTGGAGTAGTCAGACTGCATGCTTTTCACAGAATTCTCCTGATTTTTTTTTTCTTCATGTTTTCTAAAAGCAACACCAGTTTTAAAGAAGATCCCTATCTTCGTCCAGAAAAAAAAAATCAAAATCAATGAATATAAATATAGAAATAGATAGTTTGTTTATAAAGGACACACTCTTGACATTTAAGCAAAAAACAGTCTACAATCTGAGCTGTGTGCTGTGTTGATAAAGTGCATGGTATTTGAGAGAGCATTTTTTTCCATGATTCAGTATGTTTGGTTTACTTTTAGCTATAAACCCCTTTTTCACGCAAGTCTGCCTTTCCTTCTAAGACATACATATGTAAGCAATCTTGACAAACTGATCAAGCCAAGCTGCTAATAAATTTGCTTGATAGCTATTTTTGCATATCCTGCATCTCCTAAATATATAAATTCCCAAACGTAATAAAAAACTAATTTTTATTGCATTTTAAGGGAGTGATTCGGCAATCTTTTTAATGCTTGTGTTTTATTTAACCATAGTGAAAGCCTTCAGAAAAGGCTTCATGGAAGAGCTAAAAGCACATGGGGAAAGAAGGGGCAAACGAGACCAAGGTAAAGGAGCTGCTGGGCTCAGAAAGTGCTTTGCATTTCATTGAGTCCTTACAATTCATTCTCAAGTACAGTAGCTCTGTTGTGTGAGCAAATCTCTTCGCCTAGACCATAATAATTGAACTTTTACGGATTTCTCAAGTACATCGAAACTGCTGCTAAATCAGAAAGGGTGAACTGCAGCCTGCTCCACTGTACTGCACTTACTCATCTCCAATGCTATGCTGGATTTATTTTTGACACTAAGAAAAGAACCATGAATTTTTGTCAACTGCAGCATGGGAATTTACATTTGTTCTATAAAATGCACTGAAAGGACCAGCCTGCTCTTTGAGAATGGGAAATGTAATCTATCCAACTCTCAATAAACTTGAGAATATATATCTGGTTAAACCCATCTAAAATGAGATGCAGTCCTGACAATATGGTGGGCTCAGAAAGGCTGGCAATAAAAGTAGATATACAGTATCTGACATCAGATTGTTTCAAGCTTAATTTCAGTAAAGTAATAATGTCAGGAAAAGAAACGCTCTGTGATACACAGATTGATACCATTAGATAGAAACTATGCAATGCCTTATGAACACAACCATTTTTGACTTGATATTATGTGTAAAGAATAGAGCAATATTCCATGTGCCAGCTCCAGATTTGCAGTTATAAAAGTTGACCAGGATAGTGGTCAGGGAGAGAGATAAAATTTGGCAAAATATATTTCTCTATAAATAAAATCAAATAGGATTGTGTTACTCTAAGATATGTTCTATGCAAATGCCCTCCACAATTTGCCCTGGGTAGCAAGTAATCGTCCACGTTCAATGTCACACAGAATGTCAAACAAAGAATGCATATGTATTGTAGTCAAACAAGAGTGCCTTGGTGGTACTACTAGCCTCACCAGCAGAGATGCATGAAATAATTGGTCAAAGGCGATGGATATCTTGAGAAACCCAAGCAATGAAAGCCCAGTTCCATTTATTTTTCTCTTAAATTGCTTTTTCCAGTCAATAAATAATCATGTAATCACATCCCGCTTCCAGGAGAACATACATGGTTGCCACCCTTAGCAGGTTGCATGTGTGAGCTCACAGCTCTCTTCAGGAGCTCACGTGTCAGCTCTGCCTTGGATTTTCATCTTAAGAAATGTCAAGTGCATTTTTTTCTTCAAAAACAATGATTTCTGGTTTTACTTGTCCTGTAAAAAAAAAAATCATTCCCTTCTCTTCTTTCTGTTTTGGAGAAGATATTTTAACAAGTTCAGGTTCAGATCAAGTTTGTAAAAATCAAAGTAAAGCACACCATTTAGGGCCAGTGTGCACAAAGAAATAAACACTCCTTCCCTACCCCCCATACACATACACTCACACACACATGCACATTTCTTTCCCAAATATGGCTAGATGTCTTAACAAAGAGACTGCTTGGACATAGAACCTTAAGAACCACAATACAAGTAAACAACCCATGAAGAATGATCCTTTATAATTTTAGAAAATATTATGGCAAGCTTAAATCAAAAGCTAATGGCACAATTAAAAATTATTTCTAAATCCTTTTAGTTAAATATTAAGTAGGTTCCCAATTATGCTGAGATAGGAATAAGAGAGAGATTAAAATTTTTTCTTTCACCTCCAAAATCATGAAAAGATTACTGACAAATCACTGTTGTTACTATTAATAGTTACACCCATAAGCCGTTTTGGGGGAAACATCATGCTTTCCTCTATTTGTATACCATGAGTCTGTCTTCTGTCACTCCCTTTCTCTTTAATCTTGTTTGAGTGTACAGCTCACTCGTCCTTATTTTATTGACTCAATCACAGGCGCACTGTCACTTTTTATAAAATGGTCACTGCAGAATCACATCAAGCAAATTTTTGATTCTGCAGTCAGTAATTTAGTGCCTTTATGGAATTGCAATTTCAGGGCTCACTGCTTGTTTTTCTAAAATGTACTTTAGGAATTAGTTACTCCAGCCACAAATCAGTTGAATTTATGCACAGTTGTAATACAGTTTATGGCCTCATGGTACATTGCTTCAAAAACAGCAGATGTGAAATTATGATAAATATAATGAGTGTTTTTTTGCCTGATCTAGTGGAGTAGAGAAGGATCTGGAGCGTGTTTACCTATCCCATACAGTACATTTAATGTCTTAGTCAGGAGCCCTGACAATGCCTGATTAATGTCCTCATCTCCTTTATTAAAGATAAGAGTAGCACTGCAGTCAGGAGATAGAAAGCACACCATAAATCTTCGTAAAATGAGCAGTCAAATAATCACTCATCAGAAATAAAATCTACATACATTAACACTAACACTCAGCCTTCCACGCACACTCCCATAAAAAGCAGGAAGAGATGGCGGTCCCAAAGTTTTAATTTGAACTAGTTCTTTAAGTTGAATATTACCAACCCTGTAACCTGGATGCAAAAGCTGGCATTTAAAAGCACATGTGAAAGGAGCAGATGCCTCATCATTACATTAAGAGCATGGAGCAGGCAACAATTAAGCGATTCACTGGAAAGACATAATGCTGATCTATGCTAGCAATTAATCACAGAATACATTAGACAATGATGGGTGACCTACAAATTTTTGACAAAATAATTTTTCATCATGTTGGCGATTTCTTAGCCTAATATGCCTGCAAGGCACAGAGTCAAAACCTGTCATTTATTCCATCTCTCCTTGACAGGCGGCAACCTGTCTTCCAGACAAAATGAACATTATCTGTGCTCACTAGACATTTAGTGCAGGGCTTAGCTTATGACTAATGATAATCGGCAGACAGAAATGTTAGAGTCTGAAATAATGTTCTCTTTGTTAAAGAAATTTCATGAGGTAGAATTTTTTTTCCCCAAAAGATGTATAAAGATAAAAACTGGTTTTTATCTGGATTTTAATGCAACTCAAAGAACCAATATTTCCCTCCTACCAAAATAAACAGAAAGATGTAACAATTTTTTAAATTAACATCTCATTTGAATACTGACTCTTGCCTGAAAATTCTTCTGTGGTTAGGAACTGAAATACAAAGGAAAGCTCAGGAGATAGAGTCTTAAACAAGAAAATATAGGCGGGCAGTTTTGTGTTCCAGGTTTTATTTTGAATCTGGTGGAAATAAGTTTGAAACATCATGAGCGAGTGTGCTGCAGAATATAAATAAATGAAGACCGAGTTGAGAAATGGACTCCCACTACTCCTATTTCTCTTGATTTCCATTCGTCACTAGGTTCTTCAAAGCCTGAGACCTAAAGCATATTTGGGAAAGGCGATTTTGAGCCAAAGAGGTGCATAAATTGCAAATTTATTAACTGGATTTAAAATTCCACAAGCAAGTACTTGTACTTATAATTAATATAATTGTTTTATGTGCTTTGGTTGAAGAGAAGGGGATTTTTTAGTTATTTCTCTTCTGCGTTACATGTGCAAAATGCCATCTTAGCGGTATATTTTTCTTTGGATTCAGGCACCAAATTCCTATTAGCCTTAATGGGACTTACACATGCACATTGATAGGCGAATATACCCCTTAGGCTGGAAATTTAAAAGAACAAATGGCAAAGACATCAAAATAGTAAAGTCTAATTTAAATGATCCATAAGCCTACACAGTTACTTTCATGAGAAGGCAAACAAATGTTATGCCTTATGATGTTTCTGATTGTTTTGATAGCCCTGTAAACATATCCTCTAGACTCATTAGTTAAGGGAAAAGTCTGTTTTTATCTAGCAAGGCAATCTTTGACCACACTTTTAGTTTGAATTATTTTCTATATTGCATAATGCATTTGCTGCAAATAGTACAATGTAGTTGGTCCTTTCAATCACAGCACCTGCTTTGTACCTATCATATTGTCTTTATGTCATTCTTTTGCCAGAGATTGAAGGAGGAGGAAAACCCAGAAGATTTTTGATCCCAAATCAGGGGTGTTTTATTATATCATTTGCTCCAAACTCCTTCTAGAAAGAACTTGGTTGTTATATAATCCAAAGAAGTACTCGTTATTCTGATGAAATGACTGCTGAAAATCAATAAATCTCATGAGTTTGTTTGGTCAGTTTACAACTCCAGGTAACTAGTCCTCTACCCAGAAAAAGAGGGGCTCCTTCTGTTATGTTTCAAAACCCTTCAGTAAGGGCTATTGAGAAATTACCCTTTCTACTCTAGACATAGCCAGGGCTTCCGGCTCCCGGATCTGGGTGTACCACCTACGAAAATTAACATTTAAATATCTGCCTAATCTCAGGATAACAAATAATGTTAATGTTCAGCAATCACAAAGCCCTCATTTGGGGGGCTTTCATTTTATTCTTTGGAAAGTACATCGATGGGGCTCATCTCTGTATGCATTAATAAGGGCAATGAGAACCAAGCGTGAAACAAGTCTCCTCCAGTAGGTCACAACCATCATCGGTTGCTGACTGGGCTCAGCCCACTGTGTTTACATTATTCCCACCTCTGCATAGAAAACTCTGTGTTTTCCACAACTGAAATGTTACCTCAATAAAAATAACAATGAGAGATAAGGACCTGGACAGTCAAATGAACGTTTGATACCAATCATCAATTAAATGTCACAAAAGAGCAAATTAAATTTGAGAATAAATAAGCATATAAAATTTAGAAGGCAGCCAGCCTAGCTTGGAGTCAAGGAACTAAAGCTATAGACCTACTGATTCTAATTCTGGAAATCGCTTACGCTGTGAACTTGGCCTCACCTCTGTATATTCTCTTGTAGCTCTTGTTTCATCTCTCCCTTCCCCTTCCCTTCCCATTCTTTCTCCATGCCAGCCAATGGACTCTTCATACACTGTTTCCCATATGTGAAGTGGAGATAAAAGAACACTGATTTGAACCTCTGGTATTGCGTCATAATCACAGCAGAGTTGCCTGGGCAGACGATGAAGACAGGTAGAACAAAGTAACTGCTGGGGTTTGACAAGCAGGAGATGATGACACAGCACACAACAACTGTGACTTTGTTTTAAATCCATTTGCTGAGTCAGGAATGGCTTTAAAATCATACTTTAGGTTTTCTGTGTTCTCCAGAATTGTACAGAATGGTAGCAAACCACAGGCTGGAAGGTCTAAGTCATAACATCACTGGCATGTTTGAATTGAAGGGATTTTTGAAACTGTTTACCCCATACATGAATTATTCTGCAACATCCTCATGTAAAGCCATCCATATTTGCCCTTAGCATCCTCTAGTGATATGAAATTTACCCTAAGACCTTCTTCCCATAGAACTATAAAAAACTTGATCATAATAATTACCTTTATTTAGCATTTATTACACAGCAAACACTGGGAAAATACTCTGACATGCATGCTTTTGTTTAAATCCATTTTAAGTATTGTAGACCCATTTTAAGGATGAAGTAATCAAGGCAGAGTTTAGTCAACTTCCACAAATACACAGAGCAGCTTAGTTCCTTCTGATTCTTAAGATTGCTCTAAGAATTATGGAATGCCACCTCCTTAGTTCTAGTCTTTTAGCTGATTCTATACAAACATCACCATTATTTCTGCACTATGTGTTCTGATCCCTCTCTCCCAGGAGGATGTTTGGTCCAGTTTAATATTCGTAGCTGTCTGGTCTATTTCTCATAGAACTAGGCTTTGGTTCCCTTCTTTACACTTCTTTCTTTCCCCCTGAGTATTGACTTAAAATATGGCACCCAGAACAAAAAGGAATAATACTTTGAGGACTAGATGCTTTTTCTGAAAACTATGCCTCTATTTATGTAGACTAAGATGAAATTAGCTTTGGTCTTAGGTCATATGTTGTAAGTGCTAAGCTGCATTACTCACTTGACACATAAGCATTAAAATTAAAAAAAAAAATTCCAGCTGCACGCCTATGATATAATGTATCTCTTCCTAGATTTCCACCTGCTTTCCTCACCACTGGGATGTGGAACCCTTACTAGGACACAGTACCTCCAATTGTAAAAGGAGCTGGTTTACCGATTTATCTCCAAGACCTATTCCCACTAAAATATTAACTGTGTGTGCTTTAAATTCTATGTATGTGCCTTAAATTCTCTTTCACACATTGTTCATTGCATTACAGGCATACCAAATTAATGATGGGGTAGGGAGAAGGTATATAAGGCTGGCCAAATGCAGAAAATTGAAGTAAGGGAAAAGCAAAAGCTTGCTTTAAAGAGGAGATTTACTTACATTTAGGTCATATTTTATGTACAATGTGAAGAGTGTTGTAAACCATTTAGAGTTTAAGCTTCTAAGACTTTGGGAGTCTTGTCAGGAAAACTTTGGCATGTTCCCAGATTCAACAGAAGGAGTAATAATCCTTAAAACAGTTCTTCCGATAAACTGGATTCATCATAAATCAAATTAATTAAGGTCAAGGTCTTTGAACCTAAATCAAATGCAATAGTTCTTCCAGATATTACCAGAATCAGATGTTTTCAGATCTCTAAATTAAGTGGAATTTTTGATAAATGAGTATCTCTAAACTCTTCATTTTACTCTGTTCTGAATCTAAGGATTAACATGGAGATTTTCTGAAGCACTTTAGATGTGTATAGTACTGATAGTGTTTTACCATTTTTGAGGAAAGAATGGACTAACATAACAAAAGGAAAATTATAAATAAGATCTTCTGCTGTAGTTAGTATAAGAAATGTCTCCCAAATACCATGTGTTGAGGGCCTTGTCCTAGCTCATGGTGCAAGTGGGAGGTGGGAAAACCTTTAAGAGGGAGGGCCTGATGGAAGAAAGTTAGATCACTGGGGGACATGCTCTTGAAGGAGATGTTGAGGTTCAGACCTCTCCCTCTCTTTTTCACTTCCTGGCCGCTATCATGTGGACAGCCTCCTCTACAACATGCTCCTTTCATGATGTCTGGTTCTGCCATGAGTCCAGAGCAACATGTCCAATGACCATGGATTGGAACCTCTGAAACCAAGGGCCAAAATAAACCTTTGCTCATTTTAGGTTGATTTATCTTAGGGATTTGTTATGGCAACAGAATGCTGACTAATACATCTTAAGTCTCAGTGACTTACATACTTTCAGGAATCACCAGCCCCACATGTCCTTCTTCATTGCCTGAAAGATAGCAAATGTACTTCTGAGATCTCTGAACATTGAAACTTTTGAGGGAAATGTTCTGTCTGAATCCAAAAAAAAAAAAAAGGGTCGGGGGCGTGGGGGAGGGGGTTGGTAATAGAACATCTGAATCAAATACTCTCATTTTTCAACTTCATTAATTACTTAATTCATAACAACTAGCCATAGACATTTCCTACCACCATTACTTTTGCCTCAGTTTCTCCCTTTTAAAGAGAAAGTGGTAATTCTGGTTCTTTTGTTACTTTGACAAAACATGCATTGAATTATAAGACTGTGCAGATAAAACTCAATTAGTAAAAGACATCAAAGGCAAGTTAATTTGAAATTTTATTCACTCAAATTTCCAATTTGACAATCTCAACACACAGCTAGTGTGTAGCAGAAATCTTCAACTGTCAGGATACAAACTTCCCTTTCTCACAGATGGAAAAAATATCATAAATAATATAATAAGCACTTTCTTTCTAGGTGTCCTTAGACAAAACAACAATGATCCCCTAGTTTTCTCAGCATGCCACTAATCTGCCCAGTAAGGCTATCTTGCTAGTTCTTCCTCCTCTACACTGCCTAGGCTCTCATTTCTTCTCCATATATGCATGCTTATCCTCTTTGAATTCACCCAGTTTATGGCTGTAAACATTCTTTTGTTTGTTTTGTTTTGGTATCGGGATTCTAGGGGTGCTTAACCACTGGACAACATCCCCAGCCCTTTTTTGTATTTTATTCAGAGACAGGGTCTCCCTGAGTTGCTAAGTGCCCTGCTAAATTGCTGAGGCTAATTTTGAATTGTCTCAGCCTCCCCAGATGCTGGGATTATAGGCGTGTACCACCATGCCCTGCTACAAGCACTCTTAAGCAAGCACTCTCAACATCAAATTTTTCATCTAGTTTTGATGACTTTGCTCCAAAATGTATTTCCCATCCAAAAAAATAAGAGAAAATTGATTTTTCTTTCTCTATCATCATAATCCAAACCACCATATCTCTTTCGGATTAACACAGAGATATCCAAGCCAGTTAAACTTCCATTCCTCCCTTTTTGACCCATTCTCCAAATATCAGTCATTGTATCCTTTCAGAGTAGAATTATATCATGTCACTTTCTGCTGAAAACCTTCCAATGGCTTCCTTTATGAATACAATCCAAATGTCCTGCCCTGAATTATGAAGCTACCATGTTTACCCTCTGCCTGTCTCTTTTACCTCATCTTTCATGATCCCCTTTTCACTACACTTAGGTCACAATGAATTTACTTTCCTGTTTCATAAACATCCATGGCTTATTTCTGCCTTACAACCTTTCACTAGTTGACACCTTTTCTAGAATGTTCTTTTCTCAAACTTCATAAACAGCCTCCTTCTTGTCATCGGTCAGCTTAGATGCCAATTTCTCAAAGAGGCCTTTCTGAATCAACCGCGCAATCTCCATGAAGAAAGATGATCATCTATGATAGCTCTGTTCTTAGCTCTCCCCAACACCTAAAACATGACTATTATGTAGCGGCACTCCATATTTACTGGTCTAATGAATGTATGAATGGGCTATAATTTTTTTAACTTTAAGATGAAGGAATTGAATTAAATAATGGTAAGCCCTCTCTACTTCAATCCTACTAAGTAAATGAGTTGATCACCAGTAATTTGACTAATCATATTAAATATACTCTATTTCAATCTGAAAAAAATTTCTTTTCTAATGAAGAGAACTGCTAATAATTGATCATCTCAAGCATGACAATGCTATAAGTTCATGATAAAGTATTAATTACAGTGATTCATATGAAGCATAAGTACCAACACCCTTTCTTCAGAGCTATATTAACACACTTCTGCTGTCAGCATTTTGTTGACTTGGCCATAGCAAAAATTTCCAGACTAATATAATCAGGGATGAGAGAAGGATATGTGACATTTTATAATTCATTATTACATCCCTATTTTAACATTAAAGAAAAAAACATTGCTACTGGTAAGACTAATAAAATGTATTAAGATTGAATAAAAATGTATTTACATCTCACTTTATTCTCTTTAAATATATACTTACTTTCTGCCTCTATATAACACATACCTATTTAAAGATGATGTGGTTTAATTCATGTAAATTTCTGAGTCCTTAAGAATTTTTTTGTTTCTTTCTATGATTATTATTACCTATCATCTTTTACAATCCTAATGAATTTTTTGAAAACTAATTAAGCTTGTATTATATGTTGTATTCTACTGGATCTCAAAATTCCCATATTGAGAACTTAGTAGTAATTTCAGCTATGAGATTTGGGTTACTAAAATTTTCCACTTTGCACATTTCTATAATTTTCCAGTCTCACCTTTTAGATCTTCTTTTTAAAAAAAAATGACTGTGTCTTACATATTCCTTTGCTTTTAGAGTCTTGCATGGAGCCTCAATAAACATATAAAGAGTTAAATGTTGAAAACCTAAGTGGCTTATTTAATTTGGTTTTATTAAAACACCCTTTCCTTTAATCTTCCAAACTAAAGTTACTTTTATATTTTATCTATAAATACAAAAGTATCGGTGTCATTATGTAATTCGTTTTTATAATCCATTAAATGGTAGCTATAATTATAGACACACCCCAGTGTATTTTATGACTACTTCTTTTCTTTTTCTTTTCAGAGGTGCAGGTCCATATTCCAGATCTAAGCAGAGGGCTCATATTCTTTTGGTCACCTTCCAATGGATTGTTTCTGTGACATTTTCCCAGGATGATGAGTAATCTCTCTCAGGCACAAAGAGCCTGACTCATCCTGTGATGACTTTATATAGGTTATATGAAGGCAGCTCTTACCCAGCTATCCTGTGGGCTCACCCAGAGGAGATGTGAACACATTGTCATTATCACTCGATATCTGATATTTACGGGGGAAACAAACAACCCTCCCCTTTGGGGGAAAATACAATTTTTAAGCCACATTCTGTTTATCTACATCAATATTTGTAGAAGTAACTATCTTACAGTACCACCCACATAGTTATTTGTTGATCCATCCCTGAGTCTATCAATCTTTTTTCAATCCTGGGTTCATGGCTAGAATGGTGTAGCAGCATATATTGCATCTCTATGATAATTTAATTTAACTGTAGTCTGCTGTGGTCTAGATTGCTCCTCTTAGCAGGCAGGGGTGACTGCAAACAGTGCCAGGGCCTAGATTGTTGTCAGCAATAATTACTGGCTAAAGAGAGCTTTGAAAGAATATGACATTCTGCAGAATTATTCAGCAATAACAGTCAGAGTGTATATAAGGATACATATATGGGTATTTTAACAAAACCATAAATTTCTTTGTCAAAACAGCTTATAATTGATTAGCTGATAAAATCTCTAAACTGCATTTGCATCTTTGTATAAGTCTGTATGGTATTATCTACTTGCTCCAGGCACGTTTCCTTAGTGGATTTATATATATAGATAATCTGAAAATGAAGTAAATGGCTGAGCTAAATATGAGAATACAAATAAAAAGAAAAAAATGCTATCATATTTTCTCATTTTTATTCCCATAAAAATAAACTCAACTTTTAAAATCATAGGAAATAAATAAATGGTTCTCTCCCCTCCCCATTGATTGCACATTTAGGCAGAATGTAACTACACACACCATTTCAGCAAGTGGCATAGGATCTGAGTGATGCCATAGGATGCTGAACTAAAATTCTTGCCTTAAAAAGTGCTCTGTAGTCATATACTGGCTTTTGCAGCCCTTATTTCTGTGAAGTAAGAGTCAAAAAATAGTAATAGAAATCCCAATGCCAGGACTGCAACAATATTTTCCCCCACCCACTACACCTTTTTAAAAAGAGTAACCTTATAAGAAATGAATTGTTTGCTAACTGTGAGAAAAAAGAAATATTTGCCTAATTTAAAAAATACATAAGTGGTTGTAGAGACAAAGTCATTTTCAGATGACTTTGCAGTAGGTCCTGAATAATGACTGTTGTGACCCATCCCAGTGATGCTCATTGGAAAGATCACTTCTCCCTTAATGGTAAGTACTAATGGAATGCGTATCCAATCTGACTGGACAGGAATAACAAGATGAGTCCCAAGGCTATTTTGAAGAAAATATTATCTTTAGAAAACTTGATTTTAGTTTTTAAATTACCTAATGCCACCCTCTCAAAGTGGAAAAGAAGAAATCAGAAACTTGTGTGATGGTCCATTAGCTTGCTCTCTAGGAGATCCAGGTCCTGTTGATGGAGATATTCTCAGAAAAGGAATTATCATGTTAATTCTCTTCCTGGGCTAATATTCACCATGCATCTGATGTGGTGATTGTCTCAGTTATAAGAAACATCAAGGTTGTGACTTTAACTGCCACCTAGGTAAATACCTGAATTCTCATTCCAAACTCTTATATCATGCCTTTGATGTTTTATTTCTTTGTCTATTCTATGAGAAGATTTACACATACCAAGAGAGTTCTTGGAAGGAGTTATTTCAAATCATGTTATTCCTCAGTTGATGTTTTTACTCAGTACTAACTTGGTCTGCATTGAACAAGCCAACATTATCTTGCATGTTTCCTACTGATTCCATGAATATATATATATCTTATTTCCCTGACTAATTAATAAGTTCATCAATGATAAAATCTTTGTATCACTCGTAAACTATTGAATCTCCAAAACACCTATAATTATGAATCTTTGGTACCTGGAAAGTACCCATAAATACTTGTGACTCAATGATACAATTAGAATTATTTTGCATGCATAAAGGTAGAATATATCCCAGTAATGAAAATTTTTATGTATTTGTTTACTAATACCACAAACTCTACAAGGAGCACCTTATATCCTATCCACAAGGATACATCAATCAAGGAAGAGGTGGTCCTACCCTCAGTGAGTTAATAGTCTATAAAAGAAGATAAACTCCAAATACAGAATTATAATGTCTTATGATTCATATACATGCCAGCATCAAAGTTTGTATAAATTTTAAAGAAAGGTTTAATACATAGAAATAGAATTGACTTGTTTTTGTTTTGTTTTGTCTTGTTTTTTCCTTGTTTTTGTTTTTTGTTTTTTCAGTGTGGGGATCAAATCCAGGGCTTCAAGCATGCTAAGAAAGTATTGTACCACTAAGCTACATTCCAGCCCTTGATTTGATTCTTTAAAAATATAGTCAAAAGTTAAAATATTGTGGGAAGAATTTTCAAGGAAAAGGGAAAAGCAAGAATTGGTATAGCTAAGATGCAGTGCATATGAGTTATGGGAGACACAATCGAAGAGGTAAGTTTACAAACATTTAAATACAGTCTACCCAGTGGACTTTTTGGAAACATCTCCAGATGCTGCCTTTAAGGCCACCCTCTTCATTTAACTCTATCTCCATGATTCAGTTCTAAAATATTCCATCTGTCCCCAAGCACACCTTCATTAACTCCCTAAGTTCTTTACCTACAGCCATGGGCTAAGTTCCAAGACCCCTGCTCAGAAAAGAGCCAAAGCCATTCACCTCTCCACTGACACTAATAAAGACATAGGCAGTAAACTTGACCAGGGAAGTTTTGTATGATTGAAGATCAGGGTTGGACTTTACCCTATGCTCCAGGGAATGGGGAGCATTTTTATACTTTGTTCAGAAAGCCCTAACAAAAAGATGAATGTTTAATAGGATATAAATAGAGTGGCATTAAACGAAGATCATAACCTTTGATTCCCATTATGGTCTTCAGAGAATTAATGGAATGATTAACTGAAGCCATTAATCTAGGTAAACATTGGACCCCATTATTGTTTCGATTTAGGAAATAGCATGTGAAGCAAGCCTTGAGAACACACTCATATTCTACTCTGCAGATTTTAGCAGTATGCAGAGAACCATTTTTCTGATATCCATATGTCATTGCACATGGATGATTTATTAATCATCAGATGTATTTTAAAATACTGCCCATACGCAGATAATAATGTGCCCAATAATCATGCACTGTAGCACATGATTTATGTTACAGACTTCTCTACTTAACACCAGGTTTTTGTTTTTTTCTAGAGGTAATCTCTTCAGAAAAGACTGGCCTCATGTCTCTGCTGTCTCTCAGTGGATAAAGGAGCTTTACCATCTTTTAGAGAAAAAGTCATTTCTCATAGTAATCATTTCAACTTAGTGAAGCACTATCTCCTATAAGATGTCAAATTAAATTTCAAGTTTTCAGCAGTCACAGTCAATCTATGAAAATGGTATTCCTCTGGTGAAAGGGCACAACAATGGGTACAGTGGAATTCTCTTCCTGTCTCCTGTATACAGTGGTGCAGGATAGGCACCGACCAGCTCTAGGGAAAACATTCACAGTAGTAACAGATTTCTTTATTTATTAGAACTACTGATCTAGTAGAAAAAAAATGTCTTGAGGAAAAGAAGAAGTCTCTTCTCCTTTACATAAATGCCAGGTGGACTAGCAGTTCAAATAGAACAAGTGAAATTTGCTATATTTTCAAATTAGTATTATTATACTTCTTCATTCCTAACTCATGCACATCCAAGAACTAGAATAGATGGAAGCATGAAACTGAATGCAAGTTCAAAAGAAAAAAAATCACTCTGTAAGTATTATTAGGGGGTTAAGACCCACAGTGGCCTTTAAGATTAAAAGGCCCTGCCCACTGACTTTCACTGAGCATCCTACTAACAAAACCAAGCTGAGAATGGTCAAAAACTCAGATTGCACTATTATTGATTTATTTCAGATAAGCCAGAAAAAAAAATAGCTGAGTCTTTATGCCATGTTGAGTTACAGCCTGATAGGGACAGGTCACAAGCAATTTCTTCTTGGAGTTGTGATGATCCACTTAGGATCCAAGCACCTTAGAAGTCGGAGACAAAACACTGCTCCCTGAGTAGTAATATTAAAAACATAGTTGTCTTGAACATCACAGTTAAAAGACCTCTATAGCATATCTTACTGTTTTTTTTTATTCTTCCCATTCATGTTTTTATTTATTTTTAGAGTAAGCAAATGGGGGAAAAAGGTAAAATCATATTGGCAGAGGGCTGACCTCTATTTTATATAATTTGTAGCTAAAAAGCTCATAGTGTAAAACATGTAAATATATGCAGATCTGAGAGCAAGACCTCAGAAAGGAAATAGCAAAGCAAAATTGAAGAGAATATGGGCCATACACAGCAAATCACTGGGGCTCTTCCAGCAACCTGGAAACCTGAAATGAGTTATTATCCGGGTCCTATCCTGACCTACTTAGTATCCCAGAAGCATGTTGGCATAAGAAGAAATTTGGGACTGTAGGAATTACTTATTTACTTGACCTTGAAGATACACAAACCAGAAGGGTGACTGCTGACTCCGCCACATGAGTAGACCTCGTTCTAGTTCCAGGCTGATCCCAGTGCACTAAGAGGGTTCATCCTGCACCCTGGACAAAGACTGCCAGAGCCAAGGTCCTCTGCAGAGTTCTGTTCTCCTTGGAATATACTGTGTCGAAGTTGTAACCATTCCTGACAACAGCAATAGCCAAGAGAAAAATGTATACCACCAAGGTTATCACATTTTTTGTCTCTACTTTTTTTTTAAGTAATGTCTCAATGAGAAGAGAAACAGAGCACTGAGTTTAAGATTACAATGAGAACGAGGAATCAGTGCTTTGAAAAAAAGAACAATACATTTCTTTAAAAGAGAAAGTGAAGGTGAAGGAAACAGGGATATTTGTAGCAGGATTGAGAAAATAAGCATTACACTTCCCCAAAACTACAAGATTTCTCATTGATGGATTTTGATCACATTAAAGAGCTGGCATGATGCAAAGAGAACATCAATTTTAACTGTTGGAACTTACAGATGAAGAACTAAATCTCAATGCTACTCAAAATGCCAGACCAGAACTCAATTCTCCAAACCTTCAGACTTTTCCATGTTTTGGCCCCACTCCACTCCCTACAGTAACTATTCTTTCAAAATCTTCTTGAGCGTAAATCTCTTCTCATGGCACTTTGAGTCAGTGGAGTTCTGAGTAAGGTGAGCTGAGGTAAAGGTAATAACTCTTTATTTTCCTCTTTTGAGGAAGAATCCATTGAGGGGTCAAATTGTACCCTCCACTTCAGTCAAAGCAGACATGAGTCATAGTTGAAACTGGATCCTACATTTAATTTTGCTTGTGTACCTGTGCTGTATAATATATGTCTCACAAATGAATTCTTTCAGAAGAGCCAAAACCTGAGATGCTATGATTGATGGAAAATTCCAAGTAACCCAATTAACACGAATGAGGAAGTTATCAAATGTGAAAACTTTAGGTGAATTAAGTGCCATCCAGTATGTTATGATGTGATGAATAATGGGCATCTGGAGTTTTATTAATGAACATCTAATGGAAAAAATGGAACTGGCACCAACAAGTTTAATCCCCAATAATGCATAAAACAAGCCTGAGCCAAAACCAAGAGATTCGTAGGCGCCAGACCCTATGACCTACAATAGGAAGCATCTTAACTCATAGGTGTGTTACCAGAGAGATGCATGCCAGCCAGCCCACGATGTTTCATGGGACAAGAACCTCAGCTTTAAACCAATGCAGCTGTTACCTTATTGTATTGAAATAGCACAGAGTATCTCAGGATATGTACTGTGCAACATCACCAAATATGATGTGGTTACCTATACTTAGTGAGATAATCGGAAGAAAGAAATGTTTTTCTTAATAGAGTTATGAACAACACTACAGATAGCTGTCAGAACAGATAGCTGTCAATGAAGACCAATTTAAAAGGCCCCAAAACATCTCCCAAACAGGGTTGCTGCTGTTGCCTGAAATTCATCATTAATGGTTTGCTCCATAAGGCACTGATTCTCTTGGGAAATGGTTATCCACAAGATAGTATTGCAATATCCTATGAGTCAAGGATGAATATTTAGACAAAGGCATTAATCTTCAACAAATAGCTGCAATATAGAAATATTTTAAGAAGAGGTAGGAGAATACAAGAAGGTTCTGATCCTACTCCACTGTTTAAGGGGAATCCACTTTGATTCTATTCCTGGGTAGCCATTACATGGAGCTCACAGGTTCGATGAAGGAAATAAAAGAACTCCTGCTGAATCCTGGGAATTCCTCATAAGCACCATGCTCTTTCTTGCATACAATTTTTGCACAAGTTTTTCTCTCTTCATGCAAGTTTCTTTAACTAATGTCAGTTTTCCCTCATTTTTCCTGACTGACAATGTTTTAAGATCGGGAAAATTACCTATTATTTTATTCCCATAACAAACACAAGAATATTATTTATGCTCCAGTTTTCAAATTGGAATTAGAAATATGCCAAAAATAAATCCCACATAAGTCACCATTTTGCCTAGGCCCCCTCCTACCTTATTAAAGGAAGTTTATTTCCCTAATGGGTCTGCACCAATGAGTTGCAAATATATTTGGTTAGAGAAAACTACGGACAATCAATATAATCATATGTTACAATTGCATGCATAAAAACTAAATCCACACTTATGAAAAAATTAACATTTTACTAAAAAAAATCAATAATAAAATCCAAACAAACATCAATGCTTCTGTGTTTATCTTGAAACGTCATGATATTTCTTAAAACAATTAAGGAAAAAAAACTCAAAGCTCACCAAGATGATTTTTATAGTTCATACAATGTAGTCATTTTTGAGGAGGAAAAAAAATCCAAGAATTTCTTATTTTTTATTAGCCTTAAAAATTCCCCCAAATTCTAACTTTCCATTTAAGGGAATATTTAAGGGCATATATTCCTTTCAAATCATATATGTAGGTGTGTGGGTAGATAGATAGATAGATATAGAGATGTAGTTTTAAATTTTTTCTCACTACATACTTTCTAAGGAGGGGTAGAACACATATAAAATTATTAGAAAATAAGTTTCACTGAAGACAAGTCAGTGGATTCTGGGACATATGCTGCTCTTATGGGGGTGACCCTGTAGGTGACAAGAACTGATGACCTGAGAGACAGTGTGTCATTCTGTTCTTAACTTACTAATAGTAGCTTTTTTGATATTTAGTAATCCAAAAGTTGGCTTAAGAGTTTTATAGTATATTCATTCAGGAAATAACATTTAAAGTCTATATATAGATTTTATTTGGGGAAGATGTCCTTATTGGGTATGCTGACAGAGGAAAAATGGACGGAACAAATGACGAAACAGAGTCCTCATCTTCTGACGGTGAGGCGTCCTCTCTTTCCTAGAAAGAATTAACACACAAGTGAGAATCTATTTAAATTCATCATTCAATTCAGTAAATTTCTTTTATGTAAGAGAATATTTTATGCTTAAGGGTCTTGCTCTTCATCTGCCCAAAGGAAGAGAGGAATACATGGGAAAAGGAAGAAAAAAGAGAAAAATTGGAAGAGGATCCAAAATGATATAGAAATAAATTTGCATTGGTAGTTTATAGTTCAGACTTAAGAAAACAGAGAAATTTTTTCTGATACAAGCTTCCCTGGAGATGTTTTTTTACATGAACCAAAGCTTTCAAAATCTGCATACACTTTAATGCAATAAGTCTTCTAGAAATGTGTTCCAACAAAATTATTAAACAATGTGTTTAGATTTATGCACGTGATGCTGATATTTTATTTATTATAGTAAAAGCAAAATTATGATGATAAATACACATTTATTGACATGAAAAAAATATCTGGTATATTTTGTTATGTAAAAAAGCAAATTAAAAAGCAAGGTGTATCGTAAAAATCTCATATTGTAATATGCTTCTGTGTATTTTGTATATTTTCCTGAAAATACTTACTGTGTGTACTTCACATACTTCCTAAGAGTATTTTCTCTCCATGTGTATGTAAACAATATATATCCAACCAAACCCCTCCCAAAAAAAAACTAGAAGTATTTATCCATAAAGTTTGTAATGGAGTTGTTCATTCTAATATTTTCACAGTCCCATTTTTAACAATAATACAGATAATAAGTACAAGAAAAATAATAAGGGATGGAGGTGTAGCTTAGTGGTAGAGCACATGCTTAGCATGTTCAAGGCCTGGATTCAATTCCCAGCACCCAAAAGAATTTTTAATAAAAAACAAAGAGAACTATTTTTAAAATTTGTTGTAGATATTAAACCTAGAAAAAGATGCAATGATGATGATGATGATGATATTTGCCTTTAATATTGACAACGCTATTTTTTTACTGGTTCAGTTTTATTCAAAACTAGTAAAAGGTAAAAATGATTCAGCCTCCAAAGTTTTCCTCCATCCAAATACTTCTTTCCGACTGACTGTTTATTTACCATATCTTCTGGGACATGACTACAAATCGCTTGCCAACTTGGGAATACACAAACCCTCCAAACTAATATGAAAAACAAATTGTTCCATCATCCCATGGTTAACAATCATGAAGAATTATTGGTATTATAAATAATATTCAATTGAAATTTTAGAACAGATATGGCTCTGCCTGAGTAGTTTATTGGAAAATCATTTGTTTCACATCAGTTTTGTCATCCAGTATTCAATGTGAATTATGTAGTTATAGCCCAGTTTATTATATTTCTGTTTGTTCCACTGTGAATATATGTGTCTTAGGCCTTAAAAAGGTAATTTGTGCCCTCAAAATGTATTATGTAACAAATTGTGATTCATGCAAATCACTTTGATTTGTTTTCCAAAAATGTAGCCTGCTTCAATTAATCAGTTGCTATTCATTTCATATGTTTCAATTGCACACACAACAAAAGCTCCAGTGGGTTATCACTTATATAGGGGTCTGACTTCCAGAGGGTATGAAAGACACAACAATCAGACATTACACCAAGCATACAATTACAGTGTGTATCCCCACAAACTCCAATAAATAACACATCCCATTATGCTGGACTCCCACCTCTCTAAGTTCTCCGTTCCCAGAGCCACCTACCTGCTGTAATCACAGCATTCTGCAGTGCGTGGGTGCAGGGCTTTCAGCCTGCTGACACCTAGTCCAAGACTCCCAATGGGTAGCAGAAATCAGCAAGCAGATGACTATATCTATGTTCAACCACCTGCCCATCATGGTAAGTTAGTGGCTGGAAGTGCATACTCCTGTGACTGGATTTTGTTTAGGAAAGAAATAAAAGCAACGTGCAATTTCAATTGTTCTAAGAAATTGATGCTACATAATATTTTCATGTGGCTTTTTTGCTCAAAATGCAAAAATGGACCTAACAAAAACTTGCCAGAGATGTTATAAACTAACGATGAAAAATGTTCTTTTTAATAAAGGTTTTGTTTTAATTATGGGATAACTTAAAGTATAATTAGCACTCATGCTTTTACTTAAGTGTCACATTGTCTCAACTCTATCCTATAGGACGAACTAATAATAATAGACTGTGATTTGCATTTTATATAAGGTACATTATTATTTATTTTCTTAGCAATAGCAGAGCACTTAGTGTCATCTAAAATAGAGGGCATTATTACACAAAAACTACTTTTCTATGCTGGCTATTTATAAACCACATATGAATAGTTCTAAAATATAGGGTACTTAAATGACTAATTGTGCTGGGTAGGTATTTATTAGGAGTGAACTGCCCACAAAGGGAAGATCTGTATATGGAGTTCTGATAGTACTTTGTCAGCCACTGCCAAGTTACTCCTGTGACAGTGATGCAACATTTTATTTGGAGATATTTCTTCTGGAGCCAATTAATATGGAAATAAGTCAACAGAATGAAGCATTAGACGTATTTTCACTATGTTCAATTTTTGGTTCTGGATTGGGTTGTGAGAAATCTTGGGAGAGTAGACCAAGCAATAGGTGCCAATCATATGGCACAGAACTCTGTGAATCCCCAAGTATTGGACCATCCTGGCAAAATCAACCTCACTTCCAAAAAGTGAAGTCCACAGTCATTAAGTACTTTAAAAGGAAACACAACCATGTTGCAATTCTAATTTTCTATTCTCACTCTTCTAATTTGATACACTAAAGAAAGAAAAAGAAAATTAAAGGGAATGAACATTTGTTTGTTAATTAACTTCCATGTTATTAGGAATCAGTGTTTTACCTATGGACATAAATGTAACAATCACAGCAAATTTATGAAGGATAACAATCTCCATCTGAGTCAACAGAAGTTCAAAAAATAAGAAGAGGTAAGAATACAAATGTAGCCAAGTCTTAGTTTTCCAGCATGTCTGAGTCTAAGGTCTGTACTCTTTCCAACTAAACTGGGTTTTCTTCTTTGCTTTACTATGGAAAAATGAGAAAGGCTCAGCTGTAAACCATGATGACATATTTGTTTTATTGTAGTGCCTATAAAAATGTCTTTATGAAAATATACATAGAACATTTTAAAATGATATACTGATCTCCAGTTTCTTTTAGGAAATAGAAAGCTGCACATAGACCATGGTGGTAGGCTGAACAACACTGCCCTCACCCCAAAGACACCCAGGTTCTAATCCCCAGAACTTGTGAATATGTTACCTTACATGGCAAAGGGGCATTGCACACACAATTCGGTTAAAGACCTTGAAACAGAAGATTAACCTGCATTATCCCTTTGGGCTCAATGCAATCACAGGTTCTTATACGGGAGAGAGAAAAGGGTCAGAGTCAGAGTGGGAGTTGGGGCAGCAGAAGCAGAAACTGGAATTGGGCTCTTTGAAGATGAAGCAAAGAGCCATGAATGCAGGAATGCTGAAAGTCTTAAGGAGCTGGAGAAGCTGAGGTAATGAATTCTCCCCCAGAGTCTCCAAGAAAAATGGAGCCCCTGCTGACACCTTGATTTCAGAACCATAAAAATCATTTCAGATTTCCTCCAGAATTGTAAAATAATAAATTTATACTGTTTAAAGACACTAAGTGTGTGATAATTTTTATAACAATATGAAACTAATACAACCATCATCCCTACCTTAACAATGAAAAAAAAAGATAAAAGTACAAAATTACAATTTTTAAACATATCAGAGGATTCGTGACTAAAATCAAATTAAATTTTGTAAGAACTTCCTCAAAGAGATTTGCAAGGTTGCCTTCATTGCCGGGGGAGCAGTGGTAGAAGAGGAAACTTAACCCCACAGATAGAAGTGAAGTGAGACCAGCTCAACGTGGGACACACTAAGAATGAGTTAGCATTGAGAGTGCAGTCTCAAGGAAACCAAGTCACAAAGCCAACAGGCACCCACCCACCAACTCTTTGCCATGAAGCCATGACTAAGCTCATGGGGACCATATGTCCAAGGCTGTGAGCAAGCAAAGACCTGAGAGAGAACCTGGCTTCAGCACACAGGCCTTCAGCAAGCACAAAGCAGAGAAGAACGAAGGCTGTGTGGGGTGAGGAGAGTGGGACTGAGATTGTCCTTGAGTTGTATAGGATATTCACTGGGCCTTTGACTGATTTCAGGGCTGTAGAGCCCACGGAAGGCTAGGAGCAGAGCAGAACTGAGAGACAAGTGAAGCCAGGGGTGAACTGAATCTACCTGAATCTACCACAAGGCCTAGGTTCAGCTCAGCTACAGATCAAATTTACTCAGCATCCACCCAACAGCCAGGTAGAGGAAGGGTAAAGGCCCTTTACCACTAGTTTCTACTATTCTTGACATAATGTGATTACAATAGAATAAAACTTGTAAGACAAGTAAAAAAGTAAAAAAAAAAAAAAATGTGACAAATAGGAGAGAAGGCATTATATAGAAACAGGTTGTCAGATGACCCAGATATTGGATTTAGCTGGCAAGAACATTAAAATAGCTCTGGTAAAGATGTGGCAGAATCTTGTGAAACCTGATGCAGGAAAAGGTTGAAAGTTTCAGAAGAAATATGAAACTACTAAAAAAGAACCAAGCGAAAGTTCTAGAACAATGTAAGAAGTGTGAAATATATACAATAGGCACAAGGGCATACTGGACACAGCAAAAGAAAAGATTGGTGAACTGGACAGGAGGACAGTAGAAATCATCAGACTGAAATGCAAAGAGAAAACAAATTTTAAAATGGATAGAGAACCCAAGACTTCCTGAATCATGTAAGGTATATATTATTGAAGTTCTAGAAAAATGATAAAGAAAGAGAATAGGGAAAAAATAAAGATTTTGAAGAGATAATGGCTGAGAATTTTCCAAAACTCACAGATCCAAAAATCTTAGCAAATCTCAAGTAAAATAAATAAAAAGAAAGCCCCTCGGGGCATAAAATGTCCAAACTGCTAAGAAAAACAGAGGTAAAGAGAGAATCTTAAGAATAGTCTCACACACACACACACACACACACACTCAAAAAAAGACATATTTCATATAAGAGAAACTAACAATATGACTGATGACTCACTTCTCATGAAAAATAGATAGATGATAGATAGATAGATAGATAGATAGATAGATAGACCAAAGACAATGGAATAACATCTGTACATTGCTGGAAAAAAAATAGAATGCTGTAGATAGCAAGTATGTCCCTCTGAGGTAGAAACAAAGTAAAGGTATTTCAGAAAATGTGAGAAAAACATGCATCAATATATCTGATCTATAAGAAATGCTAATGAAAAAAACTTTAGTGTGAAAGAAAACAATAAAAGATAGAAGCCCAGATCTGCAAGGAAAAAAATAAAGACCACGAGGCAGGTTCACTATATGCGCAAACATAAAAGACCTTTTCAAATAAATAATATTTTTATACAGTGTATATGGTGTACTTATCACACGCATATAAGAATATGTATGTGTGTATATATTTAATTATTTGAAGAACACTGACAATTAAAAACAAAAATCATAACAAGGGCACTGGAATGGTGGTGCACACCTGTGATCACAGCAACTCAAGAGGCTGAGGCAGGAGGATCACAAGTTCAAGACCAAACTAAGCAATTTAGTGAGACTCTGTCTCAAAATAAAAAATAACAAGGGCTGGGGATAGAACTGGGGATTATCATGGTAAGTGAAATAAGTTAATCCCAGAAAACCAAGGCTGAATATTCTCTCTGATATGCAGATGCTAACTCACAATAAACTCAAGGGGAGAAGGGCAGGGATAGAAATTCTCTGGATTAGACAAAGGGAAAGGAAGGGAAGGAAGGAGGGATGGAAACAGGAAAGACAGTAGAATAAATCAGACATAAATTTCCTATGTTCAGGTATGAATATGTGTAACTCCACATCATGTACAACCACAAGAAGGGGAAAGTATAAATCATGTATGTGGAATATGTCAAAATACATTCATGTATAACTAAAAAGAACACATTTAAAAAAGAAAAAATAAATTAAAAGGAAAAAAGATGGGGCTGGGGATGTGGCTCAGTGGTAGAGTACCCAGAGTTTCAATCTCCAGAACCAAAAATAAAAATAACAAGGAGTAATAAGATAAGAAAATATAAAATATATAACAACAACACAACAAACAAGAAAAAGGATAAAATAGAATCGTACTAATGTAAGCCTCGTACAAAGTATATCTGAAATAAACTGCTGTTAAAAATGAATATTATTATACTATCTAAAATACAAACTAAAAGATAATAAAAATAGTTGATGAAGGAAATAAAATGGAACTCTAAAAAATATTTCACTAATTTAAAAGTAGACAGAAAAAGAGAAATAGGGAGATATGACGATACAAATAGAAAATGAATATCATGATGGTAATACTAAATCCAATTATGTAGATAATTACATTAACTATAAATGTACTTCATGAAAAATCAGAGAAGTCAGACTCAATTAAAGAGTGACATTCAACTCTGTGTTGTCTTTAGGATGCATATTCTAATTATAATGTGCAAATAAAAATGCAGATATAGGTTAAGAAAAGAAGAGAAAGCTGTTGTGTCTAGTAAACAGAATAGATGTAGGCAAGAAGAGATAAAGACATTTTCGCATAATAAAATGGTCACCTCATTAAAAACTCATAAGAATTCTAAATAGATGGGCACTTAATAGCAAGGTTTAAAAATAAATCATGGATTAATGGATAAAGAAAATGAGGTATATCTATACAATGGAATACTACTCAGCTATAAAAAAGAAATTCTATCATTTGCAACAACATATGCTATCACATATAATATCAGACATTATGCTAAATGAAATAAACCAAGCACAGATGACAAATATCACATGATCTTATTTATATGCAGAATCTAAAATAGTTGAACAGACAGAAGTAGAGAAGAGTCTCGTGGTTAAGGGTGAGGGTTGAAAAGAAGTTGTACAAAGGACATAAAATTTCATTTAGCTGGGAGGAATAAATTCAGAGACCTATTGTACAACATGATGACTACCGTTAATAATAATGTACTGCATACTCAAAAACGGCTAACAGTAGATTTTAAGTGTCCTCACCACAAATAAATGACAAATATATATCAGAACAGTCCTTGGGAGAAATTGAATTCCTGATTACAGAAGGAATGTTTAACATAAATGACCTCAGCTTTTATTTTAGAAGTTGGAAATAGTAGAACAAATAAATCTGAAACAAGAGACGGGGCAGGGGGGTTGCAGGGAGAGAAAGTAATAAAGATAATAGCAGAAATCAATGAAATAGAAAAGTTAAAAATATATAGAAACAAAACAACTTAAAGTTTAGTTCTTTGAAAAGAACAATTATTTTTTATAATCTTAGCAAGACTGGCCAAGAAGTATAAAGAAACCAAACCAAATTGCCAGTCTCCAAAATGAAAGAGGGGATAGCACTATAGGCCCATAACTAGTAAAAGCAAAATAGAGATATTTTGAACAATTTATGCCAATGAGGTGACAAGAGAAACAAAATGGAAATTCCTTGAGAAATAAAAATTACCAAACAGACAAAGAAAGAAATAGAAAAATAGTGCAATGTCTAAAAAGGGAAATAATTTGAAGTAAAATTCATCTCCCTCCCCAAAATAAGAAGAAAAATCGAGGCTCAAATAACTTAACTAATGGTTAACTAGTGAATTGTATCATTTTTCACCAAATTTACAAAATCTTTTTTAAAAGTAGAGAAAGTAGACATATTTTTCAATTAATTTTACAGGACAACAATAACCCTAAATACAAACTTGACAAAGATATCACAAAAAAAAAACTAGGGGAGGATAAAATGCAGTTAAAAATTATTCCTGAATATATCAAAAAATTCTAACAATAAATAAAATTCAGCAATGTGTAAAATGAATAATATATACCACAAGCAATGGCATGTGAACCAGGGAGGCAAAGCTGGTTGAACAATCTAACATTGATGTATTTCATCATGATAAGAGAATAAAAGGGGGAAATTGTATAATAATAAATGAATAAAAACCATTTGATAAAATCTCCATTAAACTTGAAAAGAGAATTTTCTCAAATGAAGGACATCTGTTAAAAATTTACAATTAGCCTCAAAATCAATGGCCAAACATTGACTATTTCTCCCTTAAAGCTTTTAAGTTATCTGTTTTGCACTTTCTATCTTAACATTGTAGTTTATGGAAGCAATAAATAAATAAATAAACAAACAAAAGACATAAATTGGAAACGTGCTAAATAGAAAACTTCTTTTCCCCAAATGATATGATTGTATACATCAAAAACACTAAGAAGTCCACAGTGAGGGATAGGAATGGGGCAGATCTACCAGAAATGATGAATAAATTTAATACACTTGCAAGAAATAATGTTGATATATATTGGCTATAGAAGCTCAAAACTGTGAAATGAAATTTCAAAATGAATTAAGTAAAACACCATTTATAAAAACATCAAAAAGTGAAAAACCAAAATACAAATCTGAAAAGAAAATGTACTGTCTGTTTTTTAAAACACAGAACATTGCTTAAAAAAAACTTAAAGATCTAAACAAATGGAGAGAGATGTCATTTTCTTGATTGAGCATTGTACATTATTAAATATTCATTCTCCCCCAATCGATCTACATACCTCATGCATGTGACAATTAAAGTGCCAGCAATATTTCTTAAGATATTAATAAAGTAATTCTAAATTTTATTAAGAACTAAGTTTAATGAGGCTGGGGCTGGGGCTGGGGCTCAGTGGTAATGCACTTGCCTGGCATGTGTGAGGCACTCGGTTCAATTCTCAGCAACATGTATAAGTAAATAAAAATAAAGATCTATCAACAACTAAAAATATATTTAAAAAAGAAAGAAAGAAGTTTAGGTTAATAGATCTACAAGTAAACAATCTTGTGTCTTTCAAAAAGGCACAAGATTCCTCCAGAAGTCTATTTTTTATTTATATATGACAGCAGAATGCATTACAATTCTTATTACATATATAGAGCACAATTTTTCATATCTCTGGTTGTATACATAGTATATTCACACCAATTCGTGTCTTCATACCTGTACTTTGGATAGCAACAATCATCACTTTCCACCATCATTAATAACCCCATACCCCCTCCCTTCTCCTACAACCCCCCTGCCCTATCTAGAGTTTGTCTATTCCTCCCATGCTCCCTCTCCCTATCCCACTATGAATCAGCCTCCTTATAAAAAAAAAAAAAATTGGCATTTGGTATTTTGGGATTGGCTAACCTCACTTAGCATTATCTTCTCTAACTCCATTCATTTCCCTGCAAATGCCATGATTTTATTCTCTTTTATTGCTGAGTAATATTCCATTGTGTATATATGCCACCTTTTTTTAATCCCTTCATCTATTGAAGGGTATCTAGGTTGGTTATACAGTTTCGCTATTGTGAATTGTGCTTATAAACATTGATGTGGCTTTGTCCTTGTAGTATGCTGTTTTTAAGTCCTTTGGGTATAGACTGAGGAGAGCGACAGCTGGGTCAAATGGTGGTTCCATTCCCAATTTCCCAAGAAATCTCCATTCTGCTTTCCATATTGGCTGAACAAATTTGCACTCCCACAAGCAGTGTATGAGTGTACCTTCCTCCCACCCCCCCATCCTCACTAACACTTATTGTTGTTTGTATGCATAATAGCTGCCATTCTAACTGGAGTGAAAAAAAAAATTCTTCTCAGCAAAAGAAACAACTGTGAGGTGAATAGAAAGCATATATCTTGGGAACAAATCTTTAACAACTCACACATCAGATAGAGCACTAATCTCTAGGGTATATAAAGAACTCAGAAAGATAAACACCAAAAAAAAACAAATAACCCCATCAATAAATGGGCCAAGGACCTGAAGAGACACTTTTTAGAAGATGATATTCAATCAATCAACAAATATATGAAAAAATGTTCATCATCACTAGCAATTAGAGAGATGCAAATCAAAACCACTCTAATACTTCATCTCACTCCAGTCAGAAGTCTTTTTTAACAAAAGATGCTGGAAATTCTGACAATCGTCTGGATGGAGGGGAAAAAAAGAGAAGCAGTTGATCTGTATTCTACACATCTGTATTCCCCTCCAACCCCTCTGCCCTATCTAGAGTTTGTCTATTCCTCCCATGCTCCCTCTCCCTATCCCACTATGAATCACCTTACCCCAAAATCAGTTCAAATGGGTATATCTCCAGGACACTAATTTAAAAACAAACAAACAAAAACTTAATAGCAGAAAGATTTATAGAGTATAGGGAAGGGAAAAAGGCAGGATAAATGTAGGGGAAGGGGAAATACTGGGGACTGAATTAGAACAAATTGTAGTCCTAAACGGAAGAGGTAAAACCATAAAACTTCCAGGAGAATATCTTAGAATAGGCAAAAAATTTTAAGACATTTTCCAGAAGGATATCTTAGAGCACAGACCTTGTTTTTTACCCAAGAAGGATGAAAATATATGCCCGCTGGGGGAAAAATGTTTAGAGAGCCTTTATTCACAGTAGCCAAAAACTGAAAAATACCCAGATGTTCATCAACAGAACCGATGAACAAATAGAGTCACAGTTATACAATGGAACACTACTCAGCAATAAAAATGTTAGGAACTACTGATTCACGCAGCAGTATGTTGAAAAAAAGAAGTCGTTTATATAAAATCCAAAAACAAATAAAATTCACCAGTGGTGAATGAAATCAGAAACTAGTTGCCTCTATGTCCATTCATGGGTTGATAGGCACCTGAGTTATTTCCATATCTCAGCTTTTGTAAATACTGCTGCAATAAGTATGGGCATGCAGGTTTCTCTTTGTTTAGCAGATTTCGCTTCCTTTGGATCTAAACCCAGAAATGAAATAAATGGATCACATGGTATATCTATTTTAGTTTATTCAGTAATCTCCAAGCTGTTCTCCATAATAGCTGCACTAATTGAATAGAAAGAGCTAAAAAGGAACTTTCTAGAATGCTGTAAATATTCTATATCTTTTTGAATAGTGGGTAAATGGGAGTATAAAATTTTCCAAACTCATATATTTCAGTACTTGAGATCTGTCCATTTTATAAGTAAATCATACTTTATTTTTATTGAATGCTAAAGTTACAGACTCACATGGGGCACTAAATAATTCTACAAAACAGTGATAATGGTCTTTTGCAAGCCTTTCCAAGAAATTTTAATTTTAATCCAAACATAATCAAACCTCTTCATATTACTCCCACTTATGGAAAAGAGGAGATAAAAACCCAAGTTATTTCACAGGACATAAAGAATCAATTGAATCCAAAGTATGAGATATTCCATGGGTCTGGTGACCTTATTTCTTCCAAATAGATAGCATTTTTTAAAAGGAGAGCATTCCAGATTGGCCGCACCAGTTTGCAGTCCCACCAGCAATGTACAAGAGTACCCTTTTCCCCACATCCTCTCCAGCACTTGTTGTTGTTTGACTTCATAATGGCTGCCAATCTTACTGGAGTGAGATGGTATCTTAGGGTGGTTTTGATTTGCATTTCTCTGACAGCTAGAGATGGTGAGCATTTTTTCATGTACTTGTTGATTGATTGTATGTCCTCCTCTGAGAAGTGTCTGTTCAGGTCTTTGGCCCATTTGTTGATTGGGTTATTTGTTTTCTTATTGTTTAATTTTTTGAGTTCTTTGTATACTCTGGATATTAGGGCTCTATCTGAAGTGTGAGGAGTAAAAATTTGTTCCCATGATGTAGGCTCCCTATTTACCTCTTTTATTGTTTCTCTTGCTGAGAGAAAACTTTTCAGTTTAAGTAAGTCCCATTTGTTGATTTTTGTTATCAACTTTTGTGCTATGGGTGTCCTATTAAGGAATTTGGAGCCCGGTATGGAGACTCCTGGGAAAGCTGGGAATGGAACCACCATTTGACCCAGCTATTGCCCTTCTTGGACTTTTCCCTGAAGACCTTAAAAGAGCGTACTACAGGGATACTGCTACATCGATGTTCATAGCAGCACAATTCACAATTGCTAGACTGTGGAACCAACCCAGATGCCCTTCAATAGATGAATGGATAAAAAAAATGTGGCATTTATACACCATGGAGTATTACGCAGCACTAAAAAATGACAAAATCATAGAATTTGCAGGGAAATGGATGGCACTAGAGCAGATTATGCTTAGTGAAGCTAGCCAATCCCTAAAAAACAAATACCAAATGTCTTCTTTGATATAATGAGAGCAACTAAGAACAGAGCAGGGAGGAAGAGCAGGAAGAAAAGATTAACATTAAACAGATACATGAGGTGGGATGGAAAGGGAGAGAAAAGGGAAATTGCATGGTAATGGAGGGAGACCCTCATTGTTATACAAAATGACATATAAGAGGTTGTGAGGGGAATGGGAAAATAAACAAGGAGAGATATGAATTACAGTGGATGGGGTAGAGAGAGAAGATGGGAGGGGAGGGAGGGGGGATGGTAGAGGATAGGAAAGGTAGCAGAATACAACAGTTACTAATAGGGCATTATGTAAAAATGTGGATGTGTAACCGATGTGATTCTGCAATCTGTATTTGGGGTAAAATTGGGAGTTCATAACCAACTTGAATCTAATGTATGAAATATGATATGTCAAGAGCTTTATAATGTTTTGAACAACCAATAAAAAAAATTAAAAAAAAAAGAAAAATATATAACATATATTATTTTACTACACTTACTTTAATTTTAGTCTTATTCAAATGAAATCTTACATGTCTTGAGTAATATTTACTGATTTCAATATTGAGTATAATATCCCTGGTCATAAATATTCATTTTACTTATTAAATATACTTGACTTATAAAAAATAAAAAAAATAAAAGGAGAGCATTCGGTTATAGATTGAGACAGGCTTAGGTGGCATATCAAACAATTGATTTGGGCCTTGTTTTGATCTCTTTTTAAACACATCAACTATTAAACAAAGATGTTTTTCAAAATAACTGAAAAAATTTGAGCATAAACTAGGTATTTGATGAAAATATGGTTATCAACTTTGTCAGATGTGATAATGTGATATTATGGCTATGTTTAAAATAGATACCTCATCTAGTGGCAACATATAGTTATAAGAGTCCCAATGAAATAACATGATTGTGTAAGGTTTCCTTTAAAGATTCTGGCAAAAATTTAAAAAAGTAGGAGAAGGAGATAAAGAAAACAGGGTTGATAAAATTTTGAAAACTATCGAAGCTTCATGATGGGAACATATGGATTCATTTAACTATGATTATTTTATATTGAGCATGTCAGGAATGTACAACAATAAAAAATTTTAATGAATTATTATATGAAAAGCTGGTTCCCTCCTGTCTCCACTGAAAGATATTGAAGGCTATTACCCAAGCATCTGTTTTCATTAGCTTCCAAATTATACATGTCTTTTATTGCTTTTAAATTTTTATGTTGCATTGATCTTAAGATATTAAATAATTGACATAAAGCTAATTAATATCATAATTAATAAAAGCAACATCTCTTATTCCTACTTAGAGCATATAATTAAATGAATATCTTATATGTACAAATGTACACCTATGAATATTATATATGTATTTATATGTGCATGCAGTTAAATGTGTGTATATGTGTGTACATATATTCATAATCACCCTTATCTTCCACCAAAACTGAAATAATAAAATCTCTGTAAGTCTTATAAAGTGGACCTTTTGTTCCAAAATTTTTTTTGACATTTCAAATATATAAAGTGAATAAAATTGATTTTTGCTAACGCCAACTTCTGAACTCTGCTGTGCATTTTTAAAGTTATTATTGAACATATGTAGAGCTAAAAGTGGAGGTAGACAGTCTTTTCCCATTACAATGGCAATCTACACTTGACACATTGATAATATCTTAAACTATTATTCACCAAGGTAAAGACTCCCACTCTCTTCAGATCTTTTATTAATACTTCAAAGGACCTCTTTTCCAAGTCTTTTCTTTTCTTTCTTTTTTTTTTTTTTGCTGTTCTATAACATCCTGAATAAAATATTTGGTGGCTAATAGTTTCTTTAACAAAGTTCATCATACCCTAATTATATGCTACCATTTTAAGGAAGGTTAATTATAGATACGGTGATTTTTTCATTTATGAATTTACTTGAGGAACAGGAAATCAATCACCACTAGTAGCCCCAATAATCAGGCATAAATCTCAGGATCAATTGTTTACTGATTTTGAGCTATGATTGGTTAGGGCCCCCCAAAATACAACATAAATGCCAAATTAAAATTATCTTGGTATAAACATGATGGTGGTACTAGTACTGGTTCTGCTTCTAATAAACTGTGTGATCTCCAACAAATCATTTTTCCTCTGGACTTCAATCCTGTCAGGGTAGAACTATAAGACTCAGTTAAAGTTACTGTGAACACATTTAGAAAGAGTCACCTTACTTAAGGCCTGACATGTGGTTTGCTGGTACACACCTCCCTCCCTCTCTCTTCCCCTCTCTCTCCAATTTAAACTCCATCCACTCTATAAAAATCACCTCTGATCCCACATTTCCCACCTATCCACATTCTTTCTCTTCATTCCCAGGGAATTTTGTCTATACTACCTTCAGGATTTTTATTGCCTTGGATCTATACTTTACATTCCTGTCTTTGGAGAGATTATGAGTCATTGTGCAAAAAGTCCCAATGCCTGGGAGCCAGAAAACTTAGTTTCTTCAATCCAGACCAACTACCCAAGTCTCTGTACCCATTTCCTTGCACTTATTAACAGAGCAATGTTAGCCTACCCTGAAGCATTATTCTGAGGAGTAACGAAGGTTCCCTGTAATCTTAACACAATGACATTAGAAGGATCTCATTAAATGTTAACATTTTATATAATTCTACTTTTGCACATCTTTGTTTCCCACATTCATGTGTTAATTCCTCAAGCAAAAGTGATGTGCCATATTTGTTCTTTGTGTGAAGTCAAGTTCTTAAAAATAAAACAGAAAAAAAGAAGAAAGGAAGGAAGGACATTGTAAGTGGACAAGAAATATTTAGGAGTATTTCAAATAAAAGTTGTTCACCTAACACAGACATTAGGGAAAGATATTGTATGGGGTTAGATGACTACATTCCTCCCACACAGGGAATCACAACCCTGTACAAGATTCCAGAAGGACAAGTATTTTAGACATAATTTAAATGCATGCATGTAGTGTTTATTAGGATGGATAGGAGTAGTTTCTCTTACTTGAGGACACTTCATTTATCACAGAAGGTCTGATAAATAATTTGGTAATGAATGGAACAAAATTCCAACTCTTAGACTATGTTTAATTTTTCAGCAACTAGTGCAACCATTGTATCAGAACTTTCTGGGCACCAAGAAGTAGAGAATGAACCTAAATGAAAGAGCAAGCAGGGAAGCAACAAGCAGAAAGATTTGAACAGGACAACAGGCCAGAGGTCTGGATGACTTTGAAGGATAAGAAGCTTAAATCTATCAAATGGCAATAAAATACTCCTTGTTTCAATTCTTCCCAAAACTAGTAATGAATTCTGCATTCACAGCAGCATTAGCCTGGCTGGCCAACAGCAGTTATGCCCACGAGTAAGACAGAAAAATAGAATAAATCTTATTTCAAAGAAAAAAACACTAACAGATCTACTGCAGTGTTGAGTCGTTTCCCAAGTGCTCTGAGCTACAGAATTATCTGAAATGGAAAAGGCTACAATCTCAAATGTGTAAAAGTAGATAAAGTCTGGAAGTCTCTCTGGCCCAATGGGACTCAATATTCCAAGCCTAGTTTACACCCAGGAACACAGTGATTCTTACCACATAGAATAAGCATGGGAAAAGATACAGAGTGATAAACAGTGATGTATAAATTTAATCAGAAAATGGGGAAACAGAAAACACACTAGGACATACTTCTATCAAAGAGGTCTGAATTGCCACATTGTGGTCTCATAGTTACCAGCTTGTTCACATTTTTATGATTTGATTAAAAAACAAGAGTGCTTATTTCAACTACTCATTTAAATATCTAATGTTCATATTTCCCCAGAAGAAATCATTTTCCCTTTTTTCATTATTATCAAAGGTCCTTCCTCAATGTGTCTAAAGCCTTGTAGCGTGACCTTATCCAAAATCTTGGCAGCTTAAACTTATAAACTAAATCTTGATAGATGAATTCCAGAATGACACAGAAACTCAACTGCCACTGACTGAAGCTAGTGCTTATCAGGTCTAGCTGTACTCAGTTTGTGTATACTGTACTAATTCTAGAACAAAAATATTATAACCCAAGGCAAATACAGGTAGCCTGGAATTTCTGGGACATGCACAATATCATTGAATTCCTCTTAACAAATTCACTGTCACTCAATTTGTATATGTTTGTAAAAGTTTTCTTTTTCTTTCTTAAAAAGTTGTAGATGAACAGCATTGCCTTTATTTATTTATTTATTTTTTAATGTGTTTCTGAGGATGGAACCCAGCACCACACACATGCTAGGCAAATCTCTACCTCTGAGCTACAAGCCCAGCCCTGTAAAACTTTTCTACAATAAATTTATAATTTATAAATTCATTTCTTTTTTATTTAGAAAAATCCCACTACCACTTCAAAGATATATCAGAGAGAATTTCACCTTTATGTATATCTATAAAACACTCATTTTAAAAAGCGATCAATTAGTAGAAGGAAGACCAGTAGAGGAAGAGAGACTAGGGGAAGGAGAAGGGGAAGGAAAAGGGAAATACTGGAGGCTTAAGTGCAGAAATTCCACACTTGAATGATTATGTCAAAATGAACCCCAATATTATGTATAATGCACTCATAAAAACATAAAAATAAAATAAGAAGCAATACCCCCCCAAAAAAAAAAAATCATTCAGCTTAAGCCGTGGTTCCAAAAAGACAGCAGTCCCCTGAGACACACTCCAGGTCAGCAGGGTCTGGGATGAGCAAGGCATCAAACACTGTGACCACCGTTTTCTGTTTCCAGGACATGTTATTACACACTGCGCTCAATTGTGAGCGCATCGCGGTGCATCAAAGTCTTCCAGGTCAGTCCTACAGCCTTCCTAGGACACTTTTGTGTGTGAACTCTCCAATGAATAAGGGCACTGACAGCTGCGAGGGTTCTGAGGGCTCTGAATGACTTCTCACTGGCGGCCTTCCTGGAATGGTTTCCATAAGGAACCCACAAAGATGCAACCACTCATCAGCTGCCTCCGGACTTGGCACCAAAGGTAAAGCAAGAAAGGCTTTCAGCTGCAGGAAATCTTCTTGAATGGCTTTCTCACCTTCTGGAACTCTAGAAGAGGTCCTCTAATCTCATTTTTTCAATCATGCTGTTTTTCTCTTTGTGTTTCAGATCCATCACCTAAATCCTCACCTCCTCTTATAGTTTAAGTTTAGTTTTTCCTCCTAGTCTCATTTTCCTACTTTTCGCTGACCCTTTGGCCTTTGATGTTCCATTTTACAATATCCTGTTATTTACTTCAAGGATGGCCACTTGTCTTTCAGTATTCCAATGATCTTTTTTTTTTCCTTTTTCTTTTTTTCCATGTTCTCACCCCATCTTGGCTCCACTTCCCCTAGGTTGCATTTCTTCATTCTTTTTTTTTTTTTTGTATCTCCAGCTTTTTTTTTTTACATTGAAGTCCTTCCTCATGATCCATGAGCTTCAATTTCCCACTCACATTTGAGAGGAGAGCTCTATAAATTGATTTGAAGCTCTGAGCTCAAGAACTGGGCTTTGTAAAAGCAAAACAGTTAATAATTTTATCTGAGTACCTCTGAGGTCAGTATATTCAGTACTTTCCTCCTGGGCTGTTGAGAGTCCCAGGATAAAAATTCTACACACTCCTGACCAGAAAGTACAAGTGTGGCTGCAAAGATTCTGGAAACCCAGTGGAAAACAAGAGTTAGGATGGGGGTGTCTTAAGAGGAAATATTCCCTTACGGTTTTTCAGCTTGTCAGCTTGTCCAAGACTTAACATGAACCTGACTTCCATACTACCTTGCTTCTATCCCAATCCTCACCTCCTTTTTCAGGTAGACACATGGTTACAAATTATTGAGCCTTATGAAGACTGAACCAGGTTACTTTTCCGCTTTCCCAACTGCTGGCTTAAGGTCAACTTTCTAAGATCTGCTAAGTTAGTCAGTCACCACTAGTAATCTGCCCTCCTAGCTGCAGACTGTGTTGCTCTTGACCCTGCAAGTTCTTTGGCCTTGTGAGCTTAAACCTGCATCTCTCAATGGAGCAGTTTGTTCCCAGAAGTATATTGGAAATGTGTAGCACTGAGGTGTTTTTTGTTTGTTGTTGCTGTTGTTTATTTGGTTGTTTGGTTTTGGTTATCATAATGATAGGGGATAACTTCACTAATTCAATAAACATTGGATCATACTACAGTCTACTCCCAACATAAGAATCATGGTATTAGATACATTTGTGAGGCATATATTCACTGAACTCCACAGAGATACCTTAGAAGAAAAAAATAAAAAAGGAAAAGTTTTACATTTGTAAAGGGAATTTTGTTTTCTTATTTCATTTGATTCTGATTACAAAGAAAATTTTTCTTTTACCAGTGTTTATTTATCTACTAAAAAATGCAAATTGGTTATGTTGATTTTATTAACAGTACTTTGAAAAATTAAGCAAGCTGAGTTTGCAGAAGTGCTAGCTGTTGTTGTTGTTGCATTTCACATTTTTAATTGGGTCCTCCAGGAGAATGCATAATTAAGCCTTGGGCCTAATTTATGATAAATACAATTAATGCAAATATTTTAAAATAATTAATGACAGCCTCAAAAAGAGCAAGATTAATTAAATCTACAAAACAGTTAAACAAACTTCAATTTATTGTCTCATTTTTCTTGACCAACCCTAAAGTACAAGTCTTCCCTCACTCTCAAGAACAGCAAATGGAGAAGAATCAGGAAAAGCCACATTTCAATTTTTTTTTATACTGAGGATTGAACCCAGGAGCACTCTACCCCTGAGCTACATTTCTATCCCTTTTTAAGTTTTTATTTAGCTTAGTTAGTTTGTTTTGAGACAGGGGCTTGCTAAGTTGCTTAGGGTTTTGCTAAGTGGCTGAGGCTGCCCTCAAACTTGTGATCCTCCTGCCTCAGGCTCCTGAGTCATTGGGATTACAGGCATGTGCCACCACTCCTGCTTAAAAAAAAATAAAATATATTGAAGGGCTGGGACTATAGCTCAGTGGTAAAGCTTTTGCCTCGCATGTGTGAGGCACTGGGTTAGATCCTCAGCACCACGTAAAAATAAATAAAGATACTGTGTGTTCATCTACAACTAATTTTTTTAAATATTGAAATAAAAATACTATGAGAGTTCAGTGATTATTCCTTGAAGGGATCTGATATACTCTTAGAAAAATAATTCCCTAAAATGCCTTCCACACAAAGTTGTTTTTTTTTTTTTAAAGAGAGAGAGAGAATTTTTTTTTTTTATTGTTGGTTGTTCAAAACATTACATAGTTCTTGATATATCATCTTTCACACTTTGCTTCAAGTGGGTTATGAACTCCCATTTTTAGCCCATATACAGATTGCAGAATCACATCAATTACACATCCATTGATTTACATATTGCCATACTAGTGACTGTCATGTTCTGCTACCTTTCCTATCCTCTACTATCCCCCCTCCCCTCCCCTCCCCACCCCTCTTCTCTCTCTACCCCCTCTACTGTCATTCATTTCTACCCCTTGTATTATTTTTCCCTTTCCCCTCATTTCCTCTTGTATGTTCTTTTGTATAACCCTGAGGGTCTCCTTCCATTTCCATGCAATTTCCCTTTTCTCTCCCTTTCCCTCCCACCTCTCATCTCTGTTTAATGTTAATCTTCTTCTCATGCTCTTCGTCCCTACTCTGTTCTTAGTTACTCTCCTTATATCAAAGGAGACATTTGGCATTTGCTTTTTAGGGATTGGCTAGCTTCACTTAGCATAATCTGCTCTAGTGCCATCCATTTCCCTGCAAATTCTATGATTTTGTCATTTTTTAATGCAGAGTAATACTCCATTGTGTATAAATGCCACATTTTTTTAATCCATTCGTCTATTGAAGGGCATCTGGGTTGGTTCCAAAGTCTTGCTATTGTGAATTGAGCTGCTATGAACATCGATGTAGCAGTGTCCCTGTAGCATGCTCTTTTTAGGTCTTTAGGGAATAGACCAAGAAGGGGAATAGCTGGGTCAAATGGTGGCTCTATTCCCAGCTTTCCAAGAAATCTCCATACTGCTTTCCAAATTGGCTGCACCAATCTGCAGTCCCACCAGCAATGTACAAGTGTACCCTTTTCCCCACATCCTGGCCAGCACTTGTTGTTGTTTGACTTCATAATGGCTGCCAATCTTACTGGAGTGAGATGGTATCTTAGGGTGGTTTTGATTTGCGTTTCTCTGACAGCTAGAGATGGTGAGCATTTTTTCATGTACTTGTTGATTGATTGTATGTCCTCCTCTGAGAAGTGTCTGTTCAGGTCCTTGGCCCATTTGTTGATTGGGTTGTTAGTTATCTTATTGTCTAATTTTTGGAGTTCTTTGTATACTCTGGATATTAGGGCTCTGTCTGAAGTGTGAGGAGTAAAGATTTGTTCCCAGGATGTAGGCTCTCTATTTACCTCTCTTATTGTTTCTTTAGCTGAGAAAAAACTTTTTAGTTTGAGTAAGTCCCATTTGTTGATTCTAGTTATTAACTTTTGTGCTATGGGTGTCCTATTGAGGAATTTGGAGCCCGACCCCACAGTATGTAGATCGTAGCCAACTTTTTCTTCTATCAGACGGCGTGTCTCTGATTTGATATCAAGCTCCTTGATCCATTTTGAATTAACTTTTGTGCATGGCGAGAGAAAGGGATTCAGTTTCATTTTGTTGCATAAGGATTTCCAGTTTTCCCAGCACCATTTGTTGAAGATGCTATCCTTCCTCCATTGCATGCTTTTAGCCCCTTTATCAAATATAAGATAGTTGTAGTTTTGTGGATTGGTTTCTGTGTCCTCTATTCTGTACCATTGGTCCACCCGCCTGTTTTGGTACCAGTACCATGCTGTTTTTGTTACTATTGCTCTGTAGTATAGTTTGAAGTCTGGTATCGCTATACCGCCTGATTCACACTTCCTGCTTAGCATTGTTTTTGCTATTCTAGGTCTTTTATTTTTCCATATGAATTTCATGATTGCTTTCTCTATTTCTACAAGAAATGCCGTTGGGATTTTGATTGGCATTGCATTAAACCTATAGAGAACTTTTGGTAATATCGCCATTTTGATGATGTTAGTTCTGCCTATCCATGAACAGGGTATATTTTTCCATCTTCTAAGATCTTCTTCTATTTCTCTCTTTAGGGTTCTGTAGTTTTCATTGTATAAGTCTTTCACCTCTTTTGTTAGGTTGATTCCCAAGTATTTTATTTTTTTTGAAGATATTGTGAATGGAGTGGTTGTCCTCATTTCCATTTCAGAGGCTTTGTCGCTGATATACAGGAATGCCTTTGATTTATGCGTGTTGATTTTATATCCTGCCACTTTGCTGAATTCATTTATTAGCTCTAATAGTTTCTTTGGAGAGCCTTTTGGGTCTGCTAGGTATAGAATCATATCATCTGCAAATAGTGATAATTTAAGTTCTTCTTTTCCTATTTTTATGCCTTTAATTTCTTTCGTCTGTCTAATTGCTGTGGCCAGTGTTTCGAGAACTATGTTGAACAGAAGTGGTGAGAGAGGGCATCCCTGTCTTGTTCCAGATTTTAGAGGGAATGCCTTCAATTTTTCTCCATTCAGAATGATGCTAGCCCGAGGCTTAGCATAGATTGCTTTTACAATATTGAGGTATGTTCCTGTTATCCCTAGTTTTTCTAGAGTTTTGAACATAAAGGGATGCTGTACTTTGTCGAATGCTTTTTCCGCATCTATCGAGATGATCATATGGTTCTTATTTTTAAGTCTATTGATGTGGTGAATAACATTTATTGATTTCCGTATATTGAACCAGCCTTGCATCCCAGGGATGAATCCTACTTGATCATGGTGCACAATTTTTTTGATATGTTTTTGTATCTGATTCGCCAGAATTTTATTGAGGATTTTTGCATCTAGGTTCATTAGAGATATTGGTCTGAAGTTTTCTTTCTTTGAAGTGTCTTTGTCTGGTTTAGGTATCAGGGTGATGTTGGCCTCGTAGAATGAATTTGGAAGTTCTCCCTCTTTTTCTATTTCCTGAAGTAGCTTGAAAAGTATTGGTATTAGTTCCTCTTTAAAGGTTTTGTAAAATTCTGCTGTATACCCATCCGGTCCTGGGCTTTTCTTAGTTGGTAGTCTTTTGATGGTTTCTTCTATTTCCTCAATTGATATTGGTCTGTTTAGGTTGTCTATATCCTCCTGACTCAATCTGGGCAGATCATATGACTTCAGAAATTTATCGATGCCTTCACTATCTTCTAATTTATTGGAGTATAAGGATTCAAAATAATTTTTGATTATCTTCTGTATTTCTGAAGTGTCTGTTGTGATATTGCCTTTTTCATCCCGTATGCTAGTAATTTGAGTTCTCTCTCTTCTTCTCTTCGCTAGCATGGCTAAGGGTCTGTCGATTTTGTTTATTTTTTCAAAGAACCAACTTTTAGTTTTGTCAATTTTTTCAATTGTTTCTTTTGTTTCGATTTCATTAATTTCAGCTCTGATTTTAATTATTTCTTGCCTTCTACTTCTTTTGCTGTTGTTTTGCTCTTCTTTTTCTAGGATTTTGAGATGAAGCATGAGATCATTTATTTGTTGGTTTTTTCTTTTTTTAAGGAATGAACTCCAAGCAATGAATTTTCCTCTTAGAACTGCTTTCAATGTGTCCCACAGATTCCGATATGTTGTGTCTGTGTTTTCATTAATCTCTAAGAATTTTTTAATTTCCTCCTTGATGTCTTCTATAACCCATTGATCATTCAGTAACCTATTGTGCATTCTCCAAGTGATGTATGCTTTTTCCTTCCTTCTTTTATAGTTGATTTTCAGTTTCATTCCATTATGATCAGATAGGATGCATGGTATTATCTCTACTCCTTTATATTGTCTAAGAGTTGCCCTGTGACATAATATATGATCTATTTTTGAGAAGGATCCATGTGCTGCTGAGAAAAAAGTGTTACTGCTTGATGTTGGGTGGTATATTCTATATATGTCAATTAAGTCTAGGTTATTAATTGTGTTATTGAGTTCTATAGTTTCCTTATTCAACTTTTGTTTGGAAGATCTGTCCAGTGGCGAGAGAGGTGTGTTGAAGTCTCCCATGATTATGGTATGGTGGTCTATTAGACTCTTGAACTTGAGAAGAGTTTGTTTGATGAACATAGCTGCACCATTGTTTGGGGCATATATATTTATGATTGTTATGTCTTGTTGGTGTATGGTTCCCTTAAGCAGTATGTAGTGTCCCTCTTTATCCCTTTTGATTAACTTTGGCTTGAAATCTATTTTATTTGATATGAGTATGGACACTCCTGCTTGTTTCCGAAGTCCATATGAGTGATATGATTTTTCCCAACCTTTCACCTTCAGCCTATGTATGTCTTTTCCTATCAAATGCGTCTCCTGTAGGCAGCATATTGTTGGGTCTTGTTTTGAGATCCATTCTACTAGCCTGTGTCTCTTAATTGGTGAGTTTAAGCCATTAACATTTAGGGTTATTATTGAGATATGGGTTGTTGTTCCAGCCATATTTGTTTATTTATGTTACTAAACATGGTTTGTTTTCCTCTTTGATTATTCCCCCCCCTTTACTGTCCTACCTCCCACTGTTGGTTTTCATTGTTATTTTCCATTTCCTCTTCCTGTAATGTTTTGCTGAGGATGTTTTGAAGAGATGGTTTTCTAGCTGCATATTCTTTTAACTTTTGTTTGTCGTGGAAGGTTTTAATTTCATCTTCCATCCTGAAGCTTAATTTCGCTGGATACACAATTCTTGGTTGGAACCCATTTTCTTTCAGTATTTGAAATATGTTATTCTAGGATCTTCTAGCTTTCAGAGTCTGTGTTGAAAGATCAGCTGTTATCCTGATTGGCTTGCCCCTAAATGTAATCTGCTTCCTTTCTCTTGTAGCTTTTAAAATTCTCTCCTTATTCTGTATGTTGGGCATCTTCATTATAATGTGTCTAGGTGTGGATCTCTTATAATTTTGCACATTCGGCGTCCTGTAGGCTTCTAGAATTTGGGATTCTGTCTCATTCTTCAAGTCTGGGAAGTTTTCTCGTATTATTTCATTGAATAAATTGCTCATTCCTTTGGTATGGAGTTCTATACCTTCCTGTATCCCAATGACTCTTAAGTTTGGTCTCTTAATGTTATCCCATATTTCTTGGATGTTCTGCTCATGGTTTCTTAACAGTCTTGCTGAGCTGTCTATGTTCTTTTCAAGTTGAAATACTTTGTCTTCATTGTCTGATGTTCTATCTTCTAAGTGTTCTACTCTGCTGGTAGTACTCTCAATTGAGTTTTTAAGTTGGTTTATTGCTTCCTGCATTTCTAGGATTTCTGTTTGTTTGTTTTTTATAACCTCTATCTCCCTGTATAGTTGATCCTTTGCTTCCTGGATTCGTTTGTGTAATTCCTTGTCGAAGTGATCTTTCATTGTCTGATTTTGCTGTCTAATTTCTTCCCTGATACTCCAGATCATCTGAAGCATATATATCCTGAATTCTTTATCTGACATTCCATCTGCTGCAGCTGTTACCTCTTCTAAAGTTGAGCTGACCTGCATTGCTTGTAGTCCTTTCTTTCCTTGTCTTTTCATACTGCTTGCGTTTCTTTCTTCTTGGTGAAACTGTTGTGTTTTTGAAATTTCCCCCCCCCTATATATTTATATTGCTCTTGTATAGTTGAAAATTCTCCCTTGCAGGTGCGGGCAGGGGCTCTGCTCTGCCCCTCCTCCAATTGGTGTGAGGTGTCTACCACGCCCGCGGACCCCTGGGCCTGATCCGCTGTTCTGTCGCAGGTCTGCCTACCTTGCAGGTGGGGGCGAAGGCTCTGCCCTGCCCCTCCTACCACGCCCGGGGACCGCTAGGCCTGATCTGCAGGTTGGTCGCAGGTCTGCCCACCTTGTGGGCAAGGGTGTCAGTTCCGCTCTGCCCCCACTCCAATTGGGGTCACTTGACCACCACACAGGCGAGCCGCTGGGCCTGATCTGGGCGCGGGCTAAGGCTCTGCTCTGCCCCTACTCCAGTTGGGGTGAAGTGTGTACCACGCTGGCAGGCCGCTGGGCCTGATCCACAGGTCTGTCGCAGGTCTGCTTACCTTGCTGGCGCGGGCGGTGGCTCTGCCCTGCCCCTCTTACCACGCCTGCAGACCGCTGGGCCTGATCTGCAGGTTGGTCGCAGGTCTTCCTACCTTGTGGGCGCGGGCGGCGGCCCCTCTCCTCGCCTCTGGCTTGACGACAAAGCGAGAGAGACTCGGGTATCTGTGACTCACCCTCCCTACCAGGGGACCAACTGTTTCCGTCGCCGCTGGCACCGATGAAGTTTTCTCCTCGGCCGCTCTCCGATGACATCAGATCTCTGCCATGCTGGCATCCCCTGTTCTATGGCTGAATCCCATTTTCTTCTCTTCCAATAGGCGGAGCTGTGCCCTCTGAGCTGAGCTTCTGCCCTCTATGTGCTGACAGAAATCCCTGTTCGGTGGCTCCTGGGAGTCTCTCAATCCTGTTAGTCCAGAGCCCTTTCACTTATCCGGCCCCTCCCCCTGTTCCTCCTCCCAGCCAGCCAGCCAGGTCTTGTTCACCAGAGGTGGTTCCCCAAGGATCTGATTACACTTGCAGCCCCACCGCGTGTCCTATATCCCGAAGGATGAACACCCTCTCTGTCATTCAATTAAGCCCCAGTGCTGTGGTGGGGTGATCTGGGAACCAACAGTTTAATTTTTCAGGACCCCTTTGGTGGGCACGCCCCCAGAAACTGGCGGCTAAGATCTTGGGTGTCGCCGCTGGTGTTAAGGGGAGGTGGGGATCTGGAATCCCCTCTGCTTCCCTACAGACACGCCCCCGGTGGTTTCCTGGCTGCTTGTATCTGGAGGGGGTGGGAGTCACACACCTGCTAATGTGGATTCCGCTGGGAAGGAATTCTGTCGGCGGAACTCTGGTGATGTCACCACTCTGCTATGGCGGGCCCCAGGCTCCTTGCCAGAGTGTCCGAAGGGAGGGGTGGGACTGGTCTGTCTCTGGTTGGTTTCAGCTCCCGGTTTGCTCTTTCATGAAGGCTTGGCGAGAGACCTCTTCCTAGAGTCCCTGCACCACTCCTGCTGCGCTGCGCCTCAGAGGCTATCCGCCCTGAGGCGGGGGCCGCGTGCAGGCAGCCGACAGTCGCAGAGTCACGCGGGCAGCGGCTGGCGGGTCTGGACCTCTGCGCTGCGTGGCGGAGATTCACTCGTCTAGCGCAGACTGTCACCTCCAAAAATCCTTCCAATTCCCGGCCGGTCTCTCTTTAGTGGAATTTTGCTAGGAGTTTCTCAGCAGGTCATATCTAAGCGTATCCATGCGTCTCTCTGACCCCTTTGTTGAGGAGGTACTGAAAGCGCTGCCTCCCCTCTCGCCGCCATGTTGGATCCCCCCCCCAATTTTTTAAAATAATTTAAATCTGTAAAAATTTTCCTTTTTTTCTCAAGATGAAAATAGAATGTTATTTTCTGTTCTTTTTTTTTCTTCTTCTTCTTCTTTGTAAAATTGCTCTGGATCCTCCTCCTAGAAGCTGGAAGTCATTTGCAGCAGAAGCAGGAGGGCGGAAGCACTGCTCAGCTTTCTTAGTCATGGAGCTTCTAGAGAGAGAATTTTTAATATTTATTTCTTTTTTTTAGTTTTCGGCAGACACAACATCTTTGGTTTTGTATGTGGTGCTGAGGATCAAACCCGGGCCGCATGCATGCCAGGCAAGCACGCTACCGCTTGAGCCACATTCCCAGCCCCTTCCACACAAAGTTTAAAGCCACAAAATGGAGAAATGAGTATTCTGACACCAATAAGAATTCCCTTTCAGTATACGGAAGTTAATATTTTTCTAACACATATCTAAGTTAATGTACATCTTATTTCCCCTATGATTTGTATTGTATTGCACTATTGTTTTAAGCCAGTGATTCACTTTCAGAAAAGGATTAAAATAATGTTGCATTAGTGCCTCATCTTCAAAATTTCACATAGGAATCAAAAACACTGTCAAAACTAATTTAATCCATTATTTTCCTGTAAATATGGTACAAATGTACAATTATCATATTAAACTAAAATTCTGCCAGAAAATCATTTTAATTAATTCATACAAAATCTTGTTGGCCTATTATAATATCAAAAATAATAATACCTGATGTATATATACATTATATATATATATATATATTATGTATATTATATATATTATATCCTATATATAATACCATATATATATATATATACACACATATACACACATAAATATAAAACTTGGAAGAAATTGCTAATAGCTAAGTGTGGTGGTACACATCTGTAATCTCCATGTCTTGAGATGCTGAAGCAGGAGGATCACAAGTCTGAGTTCAGTGTCTCAGCAATTTAAAGAGGCCCTAGACAATTTAGTGAGATCCTGTGTCAAAATAAAAAGAATAAAAATAAAAAGCACTGGGGATGTAATTCCGTGCTAAAACACCCTCTGGGTTCAATCCATAGTATCAAGGAAAAAAAGGAAAAAATTGCTAATATTTTAGAAAAATTTATTTTTCCAAGTATGTCATCATCAATGGAATAAACAGTTAAACTACTCATTGCAATCCTATTCACTAAAGAATTAACATTATGGCATATATACTGTAACTACCTCCTGGGAGTAAATCATTGATTATCATTTCATGTGTCCAAGTATTTGCATAGGATCTACCTCTTTAAAGTCATTGGTAAATGTCTTTGTTTTCTAGAATCATTTATTGTATATATAAGTAACATTGCTACTTCATTCCTAATTACACAATTCATGTTATGTTTTGAATCAGTATTTCTATCCTCCAACTGTTCATGGGGAAAAAAAAAGATAATGTGCCCAAGAGTCAATCATTTCTGTGCTTGTAAGTTACTATCCTGGTGATTTCTACATGTAACCAGCTTGCCACAGCTAGTGGAATAGAGGCCAGTAAAAGTGCCCCCATCCCCACCACCAGAAATCACCTATACAATATTGTAGAATGCCCCAAAATGGAGCATCAGAGAAGCACAAGGAATAGGGCCAAGGGGCTATGCCCATCAAATACTTTATCTCTAAATAAAAAGAAAAATATGTTTAGTTCAACCCAAGCACAGAAATATATTATTAAATCTTCAAAGACATATGTATCTATGGGCATGTATTAAATACATAGGTTTTGCAGGTCATGACAGTATACACCTTTAATTCCATTTACTTGGGAGGCTGAGGCAGGAGAATCACAAGATCTAGGCCATCCTCAACAACTTAGACCCTGTCTTAAAAATCAAAAAGCAGGGGCTTGGGGGGTAGGGATGTAGCTCAGTGGTAGAGTGCTACTGAGTTCAATCACCAGTTTTGAAAAGCAAAAATGCAGTTTTAAAAGAACATCTCTCCCAAACTAGCAGTTATAAAAAGTTGTATAAACTACACAATATTCATTACAAATATTGTAATAGTCTGAAATGTAAGGAAAGACAGATTGCTTCATGACGAAGGAAAGTGTTCACTGGCAGGGTTGTACCAGACCACGAGAGAAAGAGATGCTGAGCACTATAGAAATGAATAAGATTTAACTAAAGTTGTTTTTTTTTGTTTTTTTTTTTTTAATTTCTAAGGAAGGCTCAGTGTGGGCTAGCATGGGAGTATTTTCATGTTGACTTGGGAGTCCTCAGCCACTGGTGGGCTTTTTCCACTAACATTCTCTGGACACTAAGGAGAAACAGTGGGTGCAAGGCAGAAGAGCAGAGAAATCCTCTCAGTAGTAAACCTGGGAAAGGACCAACCACTGCAATGGAAGAATCCAAAGATCTACCATGCCTTTCTCCCTGTGAAATAAAACTCCAAGCCAATGGGCAAAGGGTTCCTAGACCACAGGTAAACACCCACTGGTTCAAGAGAAAGGATGAAAGGAAAAGATCCAGTCCCCTGCAGAAAGGATACAAACCCATCTTAAGCTCACACTTACTGATTGAGGAGGGGCAGGAAACTCTTTCCCATACAGGACTCACCAAAGTCAAGTTCAGCTACCACATGAAGGAGAAACAGGATCCCTGAGAAAGCCCACCATTGAGACCCAAGGACAGATGGCACTCCCAAAACCAAGGCTGATCTAGGCCACAGAGAATCACGCCTGTCCTCACCTCCCAGCTAGGAAGGACTGAAAATCCAGTAGCGGCAGTCTTCTGCTGCAGGAGGGGCAGGAGCATGGGGACAAACCATCTCTTAAGGGCAGGCACAGAAAGAAAGCAAAAGTTGGAGAAGGAGCATAATAAAATGCTTCTGGCAAATCAGCCTATAGCACAATCATAGGAAATGCTGGAGGAATCTGCAACTGGCTGTACAGAGAAGGTAATTATACAGCAACAACAGAAAAATACAAACACAGCTCCAATCCTGTTTTGTTGATGCAAATGACAACAGTAATGACCTAGCAGAAGAGGCTTGCCCATTCTAGACATAAATACTATTTATCTCTGTTTCTACTATTCTACGTTTCATATCAGCATTCAAAATAATTCTCCTATTAAGAGACTAAGCAATCATAGAATCAAACTTAAACCAGCTGTTGAAACTATCAGAGAATTTAAATATTAAAAATATTCTTACTATTTTAATGGCTCTAGTTCAGAGGATGAACAAAAGTACTAAGAGATGGAAAATTTTAGCCCAAGGATAGAAAATTCTAGTCGAAATACTAGAAATTTTAAAAATCATTGTAACACAAAGAAAAATGCCTTTGATGTGCTCATAACTAGACTCAACTTAGGAGAAAATTAATAATTCTGAAGACAGGACAAGAGCAGTTTCACAAACCAAAACACAAGAACAAAAAAGAATGAAATCAAAACAAAAGAGTGTCCACAAGCTAACAAAGAGTCTAAAATTTGTGTAATTATAATCCCAGAGGAGAAGAAAAAGGAAATGGGCAGAAGATATATTTTACCCACAATGGCTAAGAATTTTCCAAGAATTATAAAATATACTTGACAAAAAATCTAGAAGCTCAGAAAACAGCAAGGAAAATGATAATGATAAAAAAATTTAAATGTTAAATCATCATAATTAAACAGCTGAACATGAAAGCTACATTCTTAAAGGTAGTCCAAAGGGAAAAAAAGATATTATGGAGAGAGTTACAAAGATAAGATTTTTTATAGTTATCCTTTATTAACACATGATAATTATACATATTAATGGGATTCACTGTGATAGTTCCATGCACGCGCGCGTGCACACACACACACACACACAAACACACACACAGTGTGCATTGCTCATATTCATCCACCCTTGCCCTCTCCTCCACACTCCAACACCTTTCCTAGTCCCTAATAATGAATCACCATTCTACTGTCACATTAACTGTTTTTTCCTTTTTCTTTTCTTTTCCTTTTTTCCCCCCACCACTGAGAGAAAACATGCTACATTTGTGTTTCTGTATCTGGCTAATTTTGCTTAACATGATGCCCTCCAGTTCCATCCATTTTTCTGCTAATGACAGGATTAAATTCTTCTTCATAATTGAATAATATTTTACTATGTATGTATGCCATATATTCTGTATCCATTTCTGTTTTCATCTGTTGGTGAGCACCTAGGCTGATCCCATACCTTAGCTATTATCAACAGAGCCGCACTAAGCATGGGAAAGTAGGTACCTCTTTTGTATACTGACTTCATATACCCAGGAGTGGGAGAGCTGGATCACATGATAGTTCCATTTTCATTTTTTGGAGGAACCTCCATAATTGCTGTACTAATTTACATCCCCACCTTCTCTCCACATTCTCACTAGCATTTTTTAATTTTTGTTTTTCTGATCATAGTCATTCTGAAGTGAGATGGTATCTCATTTTGATTTGCATTTTCATGATCACTGAACTTGCAGCATATTCCCAATGGGCACAAAAATCCGGTCTTACATTGGCTTCATAAAAAGAAAATTTAAAACTACTTTCTCTCTTTTAGTTGTTTACCAGTTTATCCTTTTAGTCAGGATTTGTAGTTAACCAGTTTAATGATCTGAGTTCACATTAGGGACTGTGAATAATATCACAAGATGTACAACTGTCAATGAAAATTGAACACTTGAATAAATGACCTCTTTCTTATGAGGCAAAATGCTTAATAATGACACTGAGCAACTTTTTTCATATATTTATTAGCCATTTGTATTTTTCTTTTCAGAAGTGTCTATTCAGATCATTTGCCCACCTGTTATTTGAATTAATTGCTTTCTTATGTTAAGTTTTATAAGTTCTTAATTTATTCTGGATATTAACCCTCTGCCAGATAAATTCTTGGCAAATATTTTCTCCCATTATGTAGATTATCTATTCACTCTGTTAATTGTTTCCTTTTATGTGCAGAATATTTTTTATTGATGTAATTCCACTTGTCAATATTTGGTTATGTTTCCTGTTATCATTGTTATGTTATACTTGCATGATGCCTCTCTCTCTCTCTCTCTCTCTCTATATATATATATATATATATATATATATATATACACACACACACACACACACACACACACATATACATATAATGTGAGATTCCAACATCTCTCTCTCTCTCTCTCTCTCTCTCTATATATATATATATATATATATATATATATATATATATACACACACACACACACATATACATATAATGTGAGATTCCAACATCTCTCTCTCTCTCTCTCTCTCTCTCTCTCTCTCTCTCTCTCTATATATATATATATATATATATATATATATATATATAAAATGTGAGATTACTTTCATGATTTCATTCTCAGCAAATTCATCATTGGTGTTTAGAAGTTCTTGTTTTGTGTTTGTTTTATGCTAATAAATTCATTAATCAGTTCTAATAGTCTTTATGGAGTGTTTCTGTATTTCTCTCTAGATAGATAGATAGATTATATATATATATATATAATCACTGAGATATACCCCCGGCTCTTTTTATTTGCCATCACACTGCCTCAAGCCTCCTCCTGCATCACAGGGATTATAGGCATGTGCCCTCACACCACCCACCTTAAATGTCCTAATGCTACTTTTTAATCAAGTTCACTTTTGTATGTGTGTGGTACTAGAGATTGCACCTAGGGCCTCACACATACTGGAAAAGCACTCTGCCATCTAACTACATCCTCAACCCTGTACCAATATCTCCAGGGGATTCTCATGTAGTCCTCTAGTAATTTCAGAGTTTCAGATCTTAATTAAAGTCTCTGATTCAGGAATTTATTTTTGTACATGGTGAGAAAGAGAGGTCAAGTTTCAATCTTCTGCATTCAGTTTTCTTAACATCATTTGTTAAAAAGACTGTCTTTTCTCCAATGTGTATTTTTGGCACCTTTGGTCAAAAATGAGTTGATTGTAGGTGTAGAGGTTCTTTGCTCTGTTTCATTGGTTAATGTGTCAGTGTTTGTGCCAATCCATGCTATTTTGGTTATAATGGCCCTGTAGTAGGTCTTGAAATTAAATATTGTGATGCTTCAACATTGTTATTTTTGCTCAATATTGCTTTGGTTGTTTGGGATGTTTGTTATTGTATATGAATTTTAGGATTTTTCTTCTGGATCTGGGAATTCTATGGGGATTACATAGAATCTGTATATCACTTTGGACAGTATGAAGATTTTAACAATATAATTCTTCCAGTCCATGAACATGGGAAACCTTTTCACCATTTAGTGCCTTCTTCAATTTCTTTCATCAGTGTGTTGTAATTTTTATTGTAGAGGTTTTCCACTTCCTTAGTTAAGTGGACTCCTAAGATATTTTTTCTTCTTGGGGCTAATGTAAGATTCCTTTCATGATTTCATTCTCAGCAAATTCATCATTGGTGTTTAGAAAAGTTTCTTGTTTTGTGTTTGTTTTCTGCTAATGAATTCATTAACCAGTTCTAATAGTCTTTATGGAGTCTGTGTTTCTATGTATAGAAGTCTTTTATAAACAAGGATAATTTGGCTTCTTTCTTTTCTATGCATATCCCTTTTATTTCTTCTTCTTGCTTAAGTGCTCTGGCTCAGATACCTAAACTCTATTAATTAAGAGTGGTAAGAGTGAATATCCTTGTCTTGTTCTTGCTCTTGGAAGAAATGCTTTCAGTTTTTCCCCATTCGGTACAGTGTTGGCTATGGGCTTGCCATATATAGCCTTTATTATGTTGAGTTACTATCCTTCTATACCTAATTTGTTCAGAGGTTTTTATCATTAAGGGATGTTGAATTTGATCAATTGCTTTTGCCATATCTATTGACACGATCATGTGATTTTTATCCTTCATTTTGTTCATGTGATGCAGTATATATTGATTTGCATATGTTGAGCCATCTTTGCATTCCTTCTACAATGATACCAACTTTATCATGGTGAATTATTTTTTGATGTGTTGTGAAATACAATTTGCTAATTTTTTTTTTGAGGATTTTTGCACCTGTATCTATCAGGGATATTCGTCTTTGGTTTTCTTTTATGTTGTGAACTTGTCAGGTTTTGGTAATAGGATAATGCTATCCTCAAAGAATGAGTTTTTTAGGGTTTCTTCCCTTTCAATTCTATGGGCTGCTCTGAGAAAACTTGGTGTTAGTTTTTATTTAAATTTTTAGTAAAATTCACCAGTGAAACCATCCAGTCCTAGGCTTTCTTGGAAGATATTTTTACTGATTCAATCTCATTACTTTTTATTGGTCAATTCAGATTTTTTTTATCTTCTTGGTTCAATTTTTGACAAGTCACATATATCCAGAAATTTGTCCATTTCTTCAAATTTTCCAATTTGTTACCATATAATTTTTCAAAATAATCCCTAATGATATGATACTTTTTAAATCTATGATATCAGTTGCAATGTTTCCTTTTCCATCTGTAATTTTATTTATTGGGTCTTTTGCCATTGTTGTTGGTCTAGTTAAAGGTTTGTCAGTTCTGTTTATCTTTTCAAAGAACAAACTCTTCATTTCATTGATACTTGATATGTTAAAAATTCTATTTCACTTATTATCTGTTCTTAATCTCTCTCTCTCTCTCTCTCTCTCTCTCTCTCTCTCTCTCTCTCTCTCTCTCAAAAATACTGCTTTTGTTGTATCCCACAATATTTATTACTTACTTATTTGTTGGTACCAAGGATTAAACCCAGGGGCACTTAACCCTCAGCCTTTTTAATTTTTTTTTTTTTGAAATGGGGTCTCACTAAGTCACTTAGGGCCTTGCTAAGTTGCTGAGGCTGGCTTCAAACTTGTAGTCCTCCTGCCTCAGCCTTCCAAGCCATTGGGATTACAGGCATGTGCCACCAAGCCCAGTACATCCCACAGAGTTTATCATGCTATTTAAATTTTAATTTGATTCAAGAAATTTTTAATTTTTTCTACAAACATCTTCAATGACCAAATATTGGATCGAAAGTGTGTTGTTCAACCTCCAAGGTTACATAATTTCAAATTTTCTTTGTTATTGACCTCTAATTTCATTCTTTTGTGATCAGAAAATATATAGGATATGATTCCAATTGTTTTGATTTGTCATGTCTTGTTTTGTCACATAATATATGGTCTATTCTAGAGAAAGTTCTTTTTGCTGATAAAAAGAATATGTATTCTGCAGGTATTCAATGGAATATTCTATAAATGCCTGTTAAGTCTATTTTATTTATAGTATAATTTAACTCTGATGTTTATTTGTTAACTTTTTGTGTTCCTATGACCTCCCACTGGTGAGAGTGTGGTACTTAAATCTTCCACTATTATTATTTGAAACCTATCTCTCCCTTAAAGTGTAATAGTATCCATTTTGCAAAATTGTGTGTGCCAACATTAGTTGCACATAAATTTATAATCATTATATCTTCTTGATGTATTGATCCTTTCATCGTTATATAATGGACTTCTTTATCTCTCCTTACACTTTTTGTCTTACAGTCTATTGTCTCAGATATAACTATAGCTACTCCTGTTCACTTTAGAATTCAATTTGCTTGGAATATCTTTTTGCATCCTTTCACTTTCAATCTCTGTATGCCTTTACTGGTCAAATGAGTTTCTTATAGACAGCATATTACTGGGTTTTTTTTAATCCATATAGCCAGTCTGTCTTTTCCTTGAAGAATTGAGACCATTTACATTGATTTGTTAATTGAAATTAGGGACTCATGCCTGTCATTTTATTGATTTTCTTCTAGCTGTTTTAAATATTTTTGTTCATTTCTACCTCTTTTATTCATCTCTGTGGTCTGGTAGTTTATTGTATTGATAAAAAATTTGGTTTTTATCTTGGAAAATTATTATTTCTTATTGGTTTCTAAAGGGTTGTCTTCCTGGGTGTTGTAATATTGATTGGCAGTTATTTTCTTTCAGAACTTGAAATGTATCAGTTCATTCTTCCTGGCCTATAGGATTTCTGCCAAATAATCTTCTGTCAATCAAATGAGTTTGGCCTTAAATGTCACTTGACATTTTTCTCTTGCAGATTTTAAAGTTTGTTCTTTGTCCTATACTTCTGATAGTTTGGCTATAATAAGTAGTTGTGAAGATCTTTTATGGTCATTTCTGTTTAAGATTCTACAAACCTCCTAACATGAACGTCTATGATTTTTCCAAGATTGGGGAAATTTTTCATTATTTTGTATTTGAGTAGTTTTTCTATAACTTCAGCATTTATTTCCTCACTTTTTCATATGCCAGTAATGCAGATATTTGTTCATTTAGTGTTATCCAAAGACCTTGAATGGTCTCTTTATTCTTTTTTTTTCCTGTCTGAATGTGGTATTTTGAAAGACCTATCTTAAAGATCCTATATTCTTTCTCCACCTTGATCTAATCTGTTTTTGAGGCTTTAAAATGAATTTTTTGTTTGACTTATTGAGCTCTTCATTTCCAATATTTCTGTTTCATTCTTTTCTTAAATCTCTATTTCTTTGCCACATTTTTCATTTATATCTTCCATTGTCTTCACTTAATTGTTTATCTGCATTCTCTTGCATGTTATTGAGCTTTTTTAAAGGGGATCATTCTTTTGAATTCTTTATCAGGCATTTCATCCCTTTCAATTTCTTTGGAATCTATTACTACAAAGTTATGATCTTTATATCTTTATGATCTTTTAGAGTTATGGTCTTTTCATAATACCTTGATTTTTCATCTTTTGTTTTGTTTTGTATTCATGTGTTGAGATTTGTGTTTCCAGTGGACCTAATATTTCTACCACCTTTATGAGGTGGCCTTCTTGATAAGTGACTTTATCCTAAAGATGTGTATTTTGAAGCTGGTATCAGTTTATTATGCATTATTGATTTTATTTCCATCTGGGCACTATAACAGAAACTTTGTGTAGCTTCTTTGGCTGTAATTAGTGAGTTTTGGTACAGTGTGTACTGTAACAGAATCAGAGAGATCAATTTCATCTCATGAAAAACTGGGGACACTCTGATAATTCAGGCAGATATAGTATAGGCAGCAGAGTATGGGGTGTGTACACTGTGTGTTGCTGCCTACAGTGGGACTTGTGGCCCAATCATGTTATGGGAGATTTCTCAGGCACAGTTGAAGTTGGCTCTCTTACCCTTAAGGATCTCTAGTACTGGCTGCAGCAGCAGTGGTGAGAGACCTATAGCACTTGTCCTCCTCTGAGACAGTGTTGCAGGCTAAGGTGCTTCACAGGATGTGGTAGAGACAGGAATCACAGCACCACGTCTGTAATGTTCAGACCCAGTTTCATCAGTAGTGTGTGAGCAGACAAGGTTTGGGGTAACAATAAGTGTGGTAGCAGGAATAGTTGTCATTTTCTTTTCTGCTGCCCCTCTGGGCATCCCTGCCAGGGAGAGAGACCTCAGGTTTCTCCCAGTTATATGTATCTGGGGGGTGCAGACATGGCTTTTCTTCCCCTAAATCTTTCAGCTGTTGTGTCCACCAGAGATTAAGCAGGACTGAGCTGCAACCAGAGCTGGGCAAAATTCTTCTTGGGGACTCCTTTGGCTGTGTTCACCCAGAGATAGAGTAACATCAAGGGCTTTTCACCTTCCCACTCTTTCAGCTATGGTTCCTGCCAGGAAATGAGTGGGAGTGGGTTGCTGCAGAACCAGATAAAATTCCTCTCAGCTAAATTGCCCACAGAAGCAAGCAACAGCAGAACATGCTGGCACCAGGCAAATTTTCTCTCGAGACCTTAGAATAAGTGCCTGGGAGGCAAGGCAACAGCTGGAATTGCTACATTGCCCAAGACCGCCCCGCCCCAGCATGCCCCAGGGCAGGGGATCCACGGAACCACAGAGTTCTCTTCCTGTTCTGTTAGTGGCATGCTTGTCTGTGCTGGGGCAGAAGTGGTTGGAGCCATGTGGGTGACTTTCTTTAGTCCTGGCCCCCGTGTGAAGCCACTCAAGACTGACTCTGTCCCTGGTCTCAGATGGCAGACTCTCTGGTCCTCTGGTTTTTGAGGTTGGTCCACCTTTCTGTCTCTGTCACAATACACCTTTCCTACAGTGAAGCACTCTCAACCTGTTTGAATCAGAGTCACTCTGCAGAGGCAAGTTTTGGTCTGTCAGAAGCTAACCACCGACCCAGTGCAGTGGAGTGTCTATGAGAATATATGGGGATTTATGAGCCTAGTGCAGTCCAACTTCACACAACAGGTCCCTTGTCAAGATGGCTCCTGGCTACATCACTCTGGGATTTATTAGGAGATTATGTGAAATCCTTTCCAAACAAGGATACTGTGCAGATTTTACATTGTTTTTCTAGTTAGGTTGCAAGCTCAAGAGGATTGTGAAACTTTCCAATAGCTAAAATTGCCAGCATCCATGCAGCTCAAGTTTGCTGGTACTCTCTCTTTTTACCCCAGCAGAAGGGAGATTCCTTCTCCCCATTTGTGGAGATGGAGCAGAAATTGTTGGGATATTTTGTTTTCATATTATGCAACTGTATCAAGTCTCTGAATCTTACAAGTTTTCACTTTTTTTCCTGCTGAATTCCAATGTTCTCCCACAATCACTCACCTGACAATTCAGCTATATACCTGTTTCTCTGGTTCTTTTCTGTGAAAGAACAGGTGAGTGTTGGGTGCCTCTTTTCAGCCATCTTGCTTATGGTAGGCCTCTTATTTAAAAAGTGTGCAAGCAAGAAAAATAATTTCTTTAATAAAGTGCTGAAAATAAAAAAGTCAGAATTGGTATAAAGTTAAATTTGAAAAGCAGTATTCAAATTAATATGGACATTGACAACCATGTCAAATAGTAAATAAAATGTGCACAGAAACCAGTTCTGTGCTTTTCAAGATGTTAACAGTGGTGGAACTATGGTGGATTATTTTCTTTTCCCCGAATTGGCATATTATAAAGTTTCCATAATGATAATGTACTGCTTTGTGATAAAATTGAATAAAAATTATTTCTAATTGTTTTAAGAACAAATGAAAAAAAAGAGTAGATTTTTCATTGCCCTGCATATCTCTTTGTTTGAAAGTTTCATGCATATGACACTAACAATGTTTTAAAATGAGCAAAACATATGTTTTAACTAACCTTAAAATGTTGTTTTCATAAAACAGGCTAATGAGATTTGATTTTTTTTTCCTTGTCTAATTGGAAAGAGTTTTTCTGCCTGCTGTTCCTATTTTCCAACACAAAGTGCTCCTGACCTTGGGCAGCTGTATAAACACGTGCTGAAAATCCACATACTGGCAATGGAGAATTAAGTAGAGGCAAAGATCATATCCTACATGGTGTAGCATTAGATCCTCTTCCCCAAGGACACTGACCTCTGAATAGCATTGACAGGGAAGGTCGTCTATCCTCAGACAACTCTGCTGCCAGCATTTCACTTAACTCATAAAAGCATAGAGTGGCCAGAAGCAGCACTCCACATTCTTAACCTTCTCAGTTGCTACCAAGTTACTCATCATCATCACTAGACCTGGGGGAGATGTTTTCTTATTCTCGTATTTAAATTTCTCTGTGTTTTTTACACCCTCTATGATCTTCAAAGCATTTTTGCCTCATAAGAAAGAGGTCATTTATTCACGTGTTCAATTTTCATTGACAGTTGTACATCCTGTGATATTTTTCACAGTCTCTAATGTGAACTCAGACCATCAAATTGGTTAACTACAAATCCTTACTAAAGCGATAAACTGGTAAACAACTAAAAGAGAGGACGTAGCTTTAAATTTTCTTTTTATGAAGCCAATGTATGACCTGGATTTTTGTGCCCATTGGGAAGATGCTGCAAGTTCAGAAGGAGGTCTATTTCAGTGCTTCAGAGCAATTCCAGAACACCAAGGCAATCTCATGCCATCAACACTTTAACATTGATATGGGGTTCCAAAGCAAAGCCTCGATCATGCCACTGCACATTGTATCTTCATTAGTGCTGACGTATTTAGTCTTAATAAAGTCCCTGTCTCCCTCTTCATTCCTGGTTTTTGCATTGATATTCTTGCCTCCCTGGTGGTTTCCTTTATAACCAACCTGGTTTAGAAATTAGAGATAAGTTATGTAAAAATTCAACAAATGGTATTTTTATTATTTTAACTTTCTTCAGTAAATCTTCCTTTACTCTTTCCTATTGAGTTCTATAAATTTTCTATTTTCTGTATCAAATTCAAAGTCTCTTTTGAATTCTAGATCCTTGCTACTCAAAGTGCATCTACAGACCAGCAGCATTGGTGTCACCTGGAAGCTTGTTAAAAACTCGATATCTCAGACCCAATGGTTCTGCAGAATCAGAATCTATATTTTAACCATGTTATTTGTAGGCATGCTGGGCTAGAAAATCACTGAGCTCAATCACTGCTAGTTGACTTCCCTTTGCTTATTCCAGTCTTCTCTTTCCCTCATGTGCCCTCTAATGCAAATACTAATTTTGAGAGTCCCTCCCAATCTATGTTTTCCCCACATATTGTCTGACATTACCTGATAAGGCAACTGTATGCTTTACCCTTTTCTATAGCTATCCAAATTTTACTAGTTCTTCAAAGCCATCTCCAGGACAACTCTTTTTTGAATGAAGAATCTCATCAACATTATTCTTTGGCCTGACCTCGTACTAAGTCACCTAGGGCCTTGCTAAGCTGCTGAGACTGGCTTTGAACTTGGAATCTTCCAGTCTCAGCCTCCTGAGCTGCTGGGATTACAAGTATGCTCGACCACACCTGGCTACCAGCAGGTAATTTTATCCAATCTGCTATAGTATTGCAGACAGAAGCAGTTGTCTTGCTTTATCTTAAATTTACTAGTTTCACATAAAATATGTGTTCCCACAGAAAGACTATAGGGACCAAATCATGCAGCCTCTCTTCAGGATTACCCTCACCTTCAGTGTTTAAACAAGATGGATTTGAGCTAAATTTCCCAAAAATCAAATACTAATCAAAATGTAAGCTGTAGAACAATGAAAATATGTTTAGAACATCATAATTTTTCTAATAGCAGAAATTAGTATCTTGCAAGTCATTCTTATAACTGGAAATTTAAAAAGCACAGGGATATGAAGAGAAAATTACACTATGGTATTTAAATTATTCATGCTGAATAAAGGAATTATCTAATTTCATGTTAATTCAATAAATATTTATTAAGCATTACCACAAATAAGGCAAATATCTAGGAATTTTGTATATAACATTGAATAAAGCAGCTGTGAATCTTATAATCTTGCCCTCTATATTTTAAAGTAGATCTTATATCAGACATTATATTTAATGGAAATACAGTTCTAAAATAAAGTATTGTTCACACTCAATTGTTAGTATCACTAGGGACCTATTACCATTGAAATTTTTTTTAGAATTTAAGACTTGAATATAAAATAGAAAGCATTATAAATTATTTATATATTATCTACTTTCATGCCTAATATAATTTTTACATGAATGAAAAAATCATTTTCAATTTTTAGTGGGTACAGAATGAAGTAAAATTCCTGCAACAGGAGGCATGTACGCTGATTTTATCTCTCAAAATGTTTTTGTTGTTTTGTTTAATTTGAATGTCTTCAAGGGACATATGTCTGTGTGTGTGTCTGTGTGTGTGCCCATATGTACCCACTCCTCAAATATCACAGTTAACAGTCCCATTTGCTCCTTTCCTGTATATATTTCATCAATGTAGAACATAAAGTAACGAATCTTAAGGGTCCACCTTAAAGAATTTTTTAAAAGTGAACACATGTAACCCTCTAGGAAAAAACATAGAATATTACCAGCACCCCATAATACTTCTTATTCTTCCTCATGGTGCTTCCTGCACCCAGAGTTAACCACTAATTTAATTTCAATCTAACAAAATCAATTTGCCTGTTTTGGGATTAGAAATATAAAATACAGAAAATGCTCTTTAATCTTACACACACACACATCCAAAATCTATCTGGAGATGATTTTTTGTATTTGGTTTTAAGTAAAGGAACTATCAGTGTTTTTCAATATGTATATCCAACTGATTCAGTGTCATTATTTGAAAAAATCCTTTCTCTACTGCATGTTCTTTCATTTTATACCTGGCCAAATGTGTGCACTTATGTCTTATTCTTGTACCTCATAGGCATGAAGTTTGCTGGTCCCTGGGTCTTTTAGAGCAATGCAATAAGTGAGTGGAGGAATTGGAATTATATGTCTTTGCATAAGAAGTTGTCAAGCACCCTGCCCTCCGGCCTTCAACATTCCTCAATGTAACTTTGCACACCCACCAAAAGGCTTATTTTACAATCTGTTCATTGACAGATTTTAGTCACCTTTTCTAACTTTATTTATTTTATTTGTTCCTATGAATTCAAATGCCCTGATTATTGTAATGACCTTGAGTCCAATAAAGAGATTAAAACAGTAGCAGCAGCAGCAGCAGCAGCAAAAGCAACACTGTTAGACCCTGAAAAGAGGAAAAATAAATCAGAACTAATAACATTGATTATTGCTTACAAATAAAACTAGAATATCTGAGTTTGATATCACTTATCTGTCTTGCCTTTATATGTCTAATCAAGGCTTATCTTTATCCCTTGGCCAGTCTGACCCAATTCCTCATCACTTTCCTATTTTCCTATGCTGTGATGGCAGGCTTTCTCCGTCCCTTGTCGACTTAATGTGTGTGAGGGGTATAAAAAGAAGCTAAGTAGTTCTGGCACAGTAAAGAAGTGTGGAGGCAGTGCTCAACAGCCAGAGGACACGAGAGCTCTACCATATTATACTGTTTGTCACTCCGATGTGAACAATGGCTGTGAGGTTATTAAACAGATTGTCCTGGGTTTCTCCTCTCATTAGTATGTTACCATTCCCTCCCATGCCATTGTCCCAGGTTTCTTTCCATTGTAACCTCTTAATTATAAGGCAGGCTTCTAGAGAAGGATGCACGCACTGGAAATCATGCAGTGGTTCAATTGTTCCAAAACCACTTGGGTATTCATTTGTTTATTTGTTCCTAGGTTTACAATTTAGCTGTGCTAACTCATGGAAACTGCTCTGGGACAGATTTAAATCATAACAGACAGTTTCCATTTTTGCTCTGAAAATCAAATGAGAAGACAAATTTTAAATGGGTCGTTGGTGGCTTGCCCCAACATGATTGGAATGTGTGTTTACTTAGATGTAGGGTAATGTAATTTTTAACAAATCCAAATACCTTCATCAAAGTAGACAAAAAAATACCTAGTGTGTTGTATAAACTATAGTAGCCATCCAAAGAGCACTGCTTGCTTTCTGCTTTCATTCTAAAAGAATGAATAAAAATTATTTAAGTATTTATGATTTAAAAAGCACTTCTCATATGAAAACATTTGTTTAAAAACAAAAAGCCTTCTTCCAGCAAGTCACTTTATTTTCTTGTGTCAATACTTTAATGTAAAATTAATTCCGACTAAAAACTGGATTTAGGTTTAGATTTAGATCTACAAACTGGGTATGTTTGAAAGTAAAGCTCAAGTACTGAGTCATCTCTTCACTCAACATTTATAGAGTAAACATGTACCCAATAGTGCCTAGGTACTGAGCGGAAAGAAATGAGTAATAATTTAAGGTACTTGAGGTTAATCATGGTGAATTCTCTTTTAAAAAAAAATATATACTTAACACTCTTTACTTTTTATTTCATGTTTGTTTTTAAAAGTCCCAGGATTGGTGGGGCATGATAGCAACCTGTAATTTAGGAGACTGAGGCAGGAAGATCACAAGTTTCAGGACATCTAGACAAGTTAGCAAGCCCTCTCTCAAAATAAAAAGGGCTGGGGATGTAGCTCAGTAGCAGAATACCTCTGCTTCAAGACCTAGTATCACAAAAAAATAAATAAAATTAATGTTCCAGAATTGGGGTAACTATGTGAGATGTTGAGCATGTTAATTTGCTTCCCTGCAAAAATCACTTTGCCATGTTTATTAAAACAGTACCTCACATATACCTCATGTATGTGTGATTTTTTTTAAAGAGAGAGAGAGAAAGAGAGAGAGAATTTTAATATATATATATATATATATTTTTTTTTAGTTTTCGGCAGACACAACATCTTTGTTTGTATGTGGTGCTGAGGATCGAACCCGGGCCGCACGCATGCCAGTCTAGCGCGCTACCGCTTGAGCCACATCCCCAGCCCTTTTGTGATTTTTTTAAAGTTAAAAAGAATTCGAAGATTGGAATTAAAATATCTTGGTGTTAAAATATCTTACTTTTGAAAAGAACTGGGCTAAGAAGTTATAACAACTACAGTGCAAATTTTAACTATACCCTTTATTTAGTGAACAATTTTCTCCTTATTGACAAAAGTATAAATATTTATACGTGAGTAGCATTTCTTGATGTTCTTTCACCTATACTATTTAATTTAATCTTTACGATGCCTGTGAGATAAGCAAAACAGTTGAAAACTATTTTAAACTGTGCAAAGTATTTTCTACAAGTTAAACAAAACATATGGCCCACTTCCCAATCTGAACAGCATAGAAATGTACACAGAACTTACTGCTCAGGGCTCCAAGGCAACTGGTCACAGTCCATGCTTCTCTCTGTGCAGTCCTGCCTCCTCTGTTGGAGCTCCTCTGATTCCTCAGAAATGGAGAAGCATGAAGGATTTACACTAGTTAGATCTGGTGTTCAATCTGCAGAAGCCTCCCTTCCTGGAACCCAGGGCAACAATTTCATCATCCTAGTTTCTTTGACACCAGACTGTTTTATGAGATGGTTGGAGTCTTCTGACCATAGACACAAAGGTGGTCAGTGCAAGTTGATTAAACATAGCAGTTCAAACACAGGTACCAAGACAATATCTAAATCTTGGGTTTGCCTGGTAGCTAGCAGTTTATTTTTTAAAATAGAAATAGTTATATTTTTGTCCTGCTCTTCAATTTTTAGCTAATTTTCAATATACACTAGAAGGCTGCTGGCCTTTGCCCTTGGGAACACTTCATAGGAAAGGGGCTCCACAGAAACAGAAACAGCCTCACTGCATCCCCACCCCTGCTTTTGGCCCCCTGAAGGTTAGTGCCCTCTCTCCTCTGACCAGCCAAGAAAGTATTCATCTTTATGAGGGCCTGCAGGATGAAAACTTCCTCCACTTCTCTAAAACCAGCTTTTAGGGAGAAATGTTAACCTTCTTGCTCAGGATCCTAACTTTCTTTCTTACTGATCCTTGAAGCTATATAAGCGTTATCTATTCCCTGTGTCTTTGCATCCACTTATCTGGGAGAGAGAGGTGGGGGGGAGAGAAAAGAAGAAGAAGAAGAAGAAGAAGAAGAAGAAGAAGAAGAAGGAGGAGGAGGAGGAGGAGGAGGAGGAGGAGGAGGAGGAGGAAGGGGAGGAGGGGAGAGGATCTACTATTAACTCCACTAGAAAACTAACATTAGATTTTAATCAGACTAATAGAAAGTTTAAACAAGCCAAATACATCGATTTCCTTGAGGGATATTAATACTGCAGTGTCTTCAATCCTTGAACATGACCCTAAGGAAATCAGTTCTGTTAGGGAATTACAACTTTTTATCAATAAGTGAAATGTATATGTAATTGAAGTCTATGAGGTCAGTGAGCCTCTGAGTGTCGTGGAAGCCAGGCTGCATGAGGGTAGTCATTTGTGGATCCCTGAGTGAGACTTTCCTTCATCATGGGATGCTGTGAAAATACTAGTGTGGAAATCAGGACTCATTCGAGAGGTATGATCCGCAGGCATTAGCAAGAGCTGTTTCCTCTCTGAGATGCTCTCTGGCTTTGTGCTTGTTTATTTTAGAAATCGTTTATGAATATAGTTTCCTTTCAGGAGGCAGATCCTCCTTCTTCAGTTAATGGGCCCCCTTCAGGGCAACTCTTTTTGTAGGCAGGGTTTCACAGAGTTTCAAATGCCATTGACTTCTGATTTCTATGGCCATTCCAAGCTCCTCACAGTTAGGCAGTAGCACCTGATGGCCACTTGTCACTCAGCTTCTTTAACACAATGGCTTGCATGTAGCCGACTCTTGAGTAGATCCCAGGTTTATTATTTTCTCCACTGTCCCCGTTTTTCTTTGCCATAATTGTGATTTTCTATGCATTTAACAGATGCTCATGTGACCTGCTTTACTGTACATTTTTCTAGTAGGTCATAAGATCATACGTTTGTTTCTTACATTGATACCTTTTACCTATTAATAGTACACACATATTCTTAGAAGAGAAGATCACATAAATAATAACACTAGTGGGGCTGGGGGTATATCTCAGTGGTTGTTTGCATAACAGCATGCACACAGCCCTGGGTTTGGACCCCAGCACCAAACAAAAACAAAACTTTAATGAGATCTGAGCAAAATTCCTTAAATGAGAATTCATTCCTGGAATTCATTTTCCCTTAACCCTCAAGTCTAAGGTTTATATCAGAATGATAAGAATTGTAGGCAGAGAGAATGAGACTGCTAAATTTTATTTTATATATCATTGCCTTTAAATTTACAAAATAGTCATATATTCTTTAAAATTAAAAAGTTATAAAACAAGACCAAAATATTCTTTGACACTTATTTGGTGAGGAGGAAAAAGGTCTGGAAAGCAAATACTTAACAATGGTGCTAATCAGAGTCCAACTGAGTGGTGTGTGACCCTTGCAGTCCCACAGGACCTACATTCAAGGGATCCCACCCTCAATTTTTATCCTGTTATCACCATCTTGAAATTCTAACTAAGTTTGAGCTCTGAATTTTCATTTTGCATCAGTCCCCACAATTACATAGTCCATCCTGGTGATTCTTCTCCATGTATTCTGCAGTTAGGGTGACAATTCATCTTGTTTTGCTTTGGACAATTATGGCTTATGCCTTTGACTGTGATAGTTACATCATGGCATCTTTTATTCATTCCTAGAAGTTTGATAAAATGTTGGTCATCTACTAAAATTAACAAATGAAAAATCAGCTGTGATGAGCAGTTCAAGGGAATATAGCTGTGCCACTCCTTGGTATTTACTCTGAAGAATCAAAGTCATCTTACTACAGTGATGCATGCCTATGCATGTTTGCAGCAGCACAGTTCACAATAGCCAAACTAAGTGTCCATCAGTGGATACAGCCATAAAGTACAATGAATTATGTTATTAGCAGGAAAATGGATAAAACTTGATAGCATTATGTTAATAAAAGTAAAACAAAGCAAACCCAGAAAGTCCAGGGTTGTATGTTTTCTCTCAAATGTGAAAGCTAAAGAGGAAAAATAAAAAGAAAGGGAGAGGGGCTGAGACTGGGGCTCAGTGGTAGCGCACTTGCCTGGCATGTGTGAGGCACTGCGTTAGATTCTCAGCACTGCATATAAATAAATAAAATAAAAGTCTATGGACAACTAAAAAAAATATTTTAAAAAAAGAAAGAAAGAAAGGGAGGTAGCCTCATGAAAATCAAAGGGCAATCAGTAGAGAAAAGGAACCAGGTGGATGGAGTATGTGAGGGAAAGGGGAAATACTAGGGAATGAAATTGGTCAAATTGTATTCTTACATTGTGTTCATGTAAGAATGTATAACAACAAATCCTACTGTTATGAACAATGATAATGCACCAACAAAAAATACGGAAAAAAAGAAGTTCAAGGATATATATGAGTACCAAAAAAATAGTTAACCAATTGTTCAGTTTTACCTAGAACCTCAACAAATTCTTTAAAAAGTGGTTGTAGGACTGAGGATATAGCTCAGTTGGTAGAGTGCTTACCACACATGCACAAGGCCCTGAGTTCAATCTCCAACACCACAAAAAAAAAAAAAAAAGTTGAAGATGTAGAAAGTACCAAGGAAAATAAATAAATAAGTGAAAGAAAGATCAGTGGAATAGAGGAGGGAGAATAGGGGGAGGGCAGGGGAAGAAAAGGGAGGGGAATGAGGATAAAAGTTTTTTTAGAACATCTGTACTGTAAGAGATCATGTATGATGCACCAGGATTATAGCTATAGAGACTTTGAAATTTCCATATTGACTTCATTCCAAGATTTTTATTATTTAAACTTTGAAATTAATCAGATAAATACAAAATGTGAGCCAAATGCACATAAACACAAGAGTCTGCTGAAAACATACCCAAGAAAAAGAATTGAATTGAATTAGGATTGGTGGTTCAAATTGAGTGTATAATTGAAGAATACCTTATAAATGTCTTTCTGTCAGTGTGAAAATGTGTGTGCTTGTTGGAAGTTTGCTTTGGTGTCTTGATACAAATCTCTTCTTGAGCTGAGTAGTCTGTCAGGGAAGACTTTTCAAATCTAGAAATTAGCAGCATCTTGGGGGCAGGGTGAGACAGGTACAGAGCAGAAAGGAATTGAAGCTTGTATATGTATGATAAACTTTAAAACGCACAGTAAATTGTGTCTTCTTGCTCTGCACTGAAGGAACTTCTTATATTCCTCTGCCTCCTTTCATTTCTCCTACCACATCAAAGAACAAACTCAAAGTCACAATTTCCCATCAGCTCTTCTTCCCCCTACTCCCTTATACTACCACCATTAGAAACAGTAGTTTCCGAATAGGTAGAGTGAGGTGGCTGGTAGAAATCATTGAGAATCATGTAACCAAATCGTGTTTTTTGAGAGCCTGTTTATTTTTCATTTTATTCTTTTCAATGGATCATACTCCACAATCTACAAGACAAAGCACTGTCTTCTCAAACTGGTATAAAATATATGTGGTTCATAGTATAAAATTGAAACCGTTTTCTGCTGATTCAAGAAAGGCAAAATTTGGGGAGTGTTTGCTTTTAACTTTGTCCTGTATAATTTTTTTTGTCTAAAACCTCTCTTGAATATAAATGTACTATTTATTTCAGAAAACCATTTGGATCAATAACAAGCAATAGAGATAAGATTTATATATATATATATATATATTATACTTCAGACTTTCTGATCTACCATATGAGATGAAATGAATGCTTTCATGAATGCTGGGGAAAATGTATGAATCAATTTTGAAAATGCTGAAACATCAAGTCCCCTTGCCTCTAATTCATTTGTTTACCCTATACTTCACAAAATTTGCAAAGTGAGAAAATATTACACATAAAAATGTTCATCACAGTAGTATTTTACTCATTAATAATTAGAAGCACAAATATGTTTTGCAGTAGGAAAGTGGTCAAGTAAACGCAGTGTATACCATTAGATATAACACCACATATACATTTCCCTGTTCTCTGGTTTCAGATGATATAATGCAAGCACCTTTCAACATAATTCAAAGATCATATAATGCATTTAGTGGCTGAGTTGTATATATCATAGACCTATATAATTTTTATAATTGGAAATAAAACTTTCAAAGAAGATGAAATATCCTGCATATGGCTTTTTATTCAAATAAAAATCTGGCCTTGCTCTAAGATGTAAAATTGATGAACACTTGCTTTTTTTTTTTTTTTAGTTATCCAAAAGTTCTTTGGTTCCAAGCATAAGAATATGTAAAATATTTCCAAATATTTTTAGAAATATCAGGTGATTCACTTCATTTCATTCTTTGCTATGAAATCAGTATGTTGCAGAGCCAGTTCTCTGACTAGTTTCTAGGTTGACTGAATTGCAGGGATCATTTTCTGCACATGCGAAGCCTTTTGTGTACCCTGTGTCACCTTTGAGAGCCTCATCAGAAATGTGGAGCACCTCAACTGATTACCTACAGAGAATGAAGCACCAGCAATGTTTTTCACCCTTCTATATTCTTCCAGGCTCTGCCTCCAGCTAACTAAAATTTCATATGAAAATCTTAGACTCAAATACGAGGGAAACCCAAGCAATAAAGTCTGACTAACACGCATTTCCACAGGAGGAAAGCTATGAACTTCATCCTATGGTCCTTGCTCTAGCAAAGCACATATGAACTTCAGTGTAAATTATGCCAAGAGCAAGATGGGAAGGCAGGGCTCAGTGGTGTCAAATTGGATTAGTTCTGTCTTCCTCTGCTTAGCTGATGGTACTCTGGATGGCACTCTTACTGTGTTTAACCACTTGTGGTTCAATATATTTCTATCTTCCTGGACAGCTAGATAGGCAAAATGTGGTGCAATTGCCTTTTATGGAGGTGATAAATTTAATTTACAGCATATACATAATATGCATGTTTGTAGAAAACATATTGATCAAACCAGCTTCCTTTACTACACTTAATATGCAGATAGAATGCAACATTTCTTAGCATTAACATATGTTGTCTCAGTCAAACAAAATGAGAGAAAAAAATTTAATAATATTCTGAATTTTAAAATATTTCCTTAAATATCTTCAGTAATTTGTAACACTATTCCTACAGAGGAGTTTATGCCCAGAACATATCCTTAAGTTACAGAATCAGAAAAGTAATCTGTCAAATCAATGAAGAGTAGCAAATGGTTGGGCAATTCATTTTGATTGAACAGAACAGTTTATTCTATCAAAATTGCTCACTCCAGGAGTCCCATGTTGTTGTAGGTCAGGTTTCCCAGAAGCAGAAGTTTCATGCAGGTGAGTCACTGGGGATTGTTCTCCAGTAAAATAGCTGTCAGGGAGTGAAGGAAGCAGAGAGAGATTTGCATTGAGATTAGATTGCATCCCAAGCCTCAGGGAATCCTACTATTGCTCTGAATCTAGGATGACCCTTCATAGATGTCCAGATTAACTCAAGAAAACTTTGACTTCATGGTCCTGCATTGACCAGTCCTTGGATGGCAGCTTCTCCCAGGGAGAGGGTATTACCTGGGGTAAAGTAGTTGCTTTTACAGAGCACAAGCTCTGGATTAAGCCAGCAGCAGACAACACTTCTGGTAGCTAAGGAATGGGTACCTTTGACCACAGCATCTACCAGTCAGCCACTTTGACCATTCAGAGTCACTTGCTTTAGATAATAAGTTCATTGCTTCTCAATGCCTGCCATTTTCCAAGTACAGGGAGTGTGAAGTGAACAGCTGGCAACCATAACTTAAAATTTAATGAGACTCTTGCCATATACACTGTTGACAGTGTCTCCTCTCTATAAACCAAGCCCTTGAAACTTGAAGAGTTTGGGGAATCCCCCAGATTCATGGGAACTAATTGCTGGAACTGATAAAGGGAAGAAAGCTTGCTTCTATTTCCACCCTTGGTTTTCAGAACTATGTATTCTACTTTGGGAATACATAAACATCATAAATGATTATTAATTAGATAATAGGCTGCATCCTGGAGAATGGGAGCCTATCTTCTCAGATTCCCTCTCCATGCTGGTGCCTTATACATACGTTCAAAACACTGTTTCCTTGGACCTTGAAGATCCAGCCAGCATCTTCTAGAAGATACAGTATGGGATAATACAAGGAATTCATGGCTATGTGTCCACTGCACATAAACCATGGTCTGATGCATTGTGATGTGGGAGCCTGTGTCAGAAAATTAAATACTGTATGGGCCTTCAGATGGTGAGACTGTTTTGTAAATGGATCTTTCCCCAGTTGAACTTCTGATGAGACCACAGTCCTGATTGATGTTTTTGCAGTGCAACCTGGTAAAACACTGAGTCATAAAACCCATACCCAGACTTCTGGCCTACAGAAACTATGAGAGAATAATTATGTGATATTTTAAGCTGCAGAATTTGTGGCAATTTATAATGCAGCATGGAAAACCCATACAGGCCTTGTGGACAGAAAAGGCAAGCCCAAATCTGGAATATTGCTCATTCTAATCAAAACAAATAGTTGCCCTTTTAAGGTAGAACAGATTCACTGAAATCAACTTGCTGACAAAGTGGCTGACTAGTCATCTCGGGAGAGTGGTATACTGAAGGCTTAGTATTTCTTGGTCTCTGTTACTTACAGATCCAACAATTGGCAGCAGCACTGGCTATGTCAGTCTTGGCAAGTGGGCTCCCATGGTGGTAGGCACAGGCACACCATGGCTATTCTTTCATGTGTTTATTGTGCCAGTACTTGAATGACCAATGACAAAGGCTATCTCAGGCCCATCTGGTTATAACATCTGTATGGCCATTTACTACATTTCCCATGCTGAGTGCTCCTGTGATATAAAAGTCCTCATACTCTATGACCATACTCATGTCCATAACTTTCCTCAAACCTTGAGGAAAGTTGAGCTCAACCTTCAAATCATCTTGCTTCCAGGACTTTGTCAGAAACATTTAAATCTTTTACCACTGTGAGGCCATATATATTCTAATATTGAAACTCTTTTTCTTTTTTTACCACCTAGAGTGAATGCCCATTTAAAGTTCTGCCCATGGGGAGGATTTCCCCTTACCCCTAGCTTACAGGGAAACCCTTGAGAGGGTGTCTAGTGCAGCATTTAACATGCACTCACATATGGGGATATGAACCAAATGTGTCATCTTCTGTCTCAGCCAGCTAGTCAAAAGGGTCAGCCCCATGAAACCACAGACAGGAGCTGAGAGGGAGCCACGGCTGCAGTAGTGGTGGGTTCACAGCAGCAGGGACCACCTGCTAGTGGAGCTTCATCAGACTCTCTGGTTCTGCCAGTTCCTCACCCAAATGAGGTACTTCTGTCTTATAATGGATTGCTACTAGGATTTGGTAATTATGACAGTTCTTATATCATGATGTTCCCATCGTGTACTTCTGGCCATGTGATCACATGGCATCCCATCGTCAGTAGCAGGCCCAGTAGAATGCCAGGAACAATTTTTCAAAAGGTGTTTTTGTTTGTTGGTTGGTTGGTTGGGTTTTTGCTGATATCCACATGGCATTGCTTCAGAACTCATAGGTTCGAGGTTGTGATTCTCTCAGGGTGGTTTGCCATAAACTCCACATAGCACTTTTGCCACTATTCATAATTCTTAATTCCATAAAGTCCACCAAATCATATGACCAAACAAAAAGAACTGATTGCACAGCATCCAGGATCTACTAAGTGTTCCCTCTTTTGTTTAGGGACCCACTCAGAGCTTAGATACTTTCTGTATAACTTGGTAAGTGGATTGGGGCAACATGCCCTAGTGTAGACTATGCTACCTCCAGAACCCAAAGGGGACTACTAGACATTCTGAGATAGGCAAGAGATAATAATTTTCCACTTACTCTGGAAGGATATGTTCTGATATACCCCATACTTCTAGGTCCCTAAAACATGTTCTGATATGGTGGAACCTAAATCTTCACAGAGTCTTAGCCTATTATCTTCAGGAGCCCATAAGGCTTACCAAGACTGATAACATACTTGCCAGTTTTTGTTTATCTAGTTTGATTAACATGATGTCATTGGTTTAGTGAATCACTATGATGTTCTGTATCATGTCCAGACAAGCCTAAGTCCCTTTGTGCTACATTATGACAGAGGACAGGAAAGGTAACATGGATCTAGGCAAAGACAAAAATGCATATTGTTGTCCATACCATATGAATGCAAACTGCTTCTTTTTCATCTTTCTGGTAAGGAAAGAAAAAAAGCTCATTCTCCACGTCCATCACTGAATACAATGTACTTGAGACCTCATAAATCTAGTCAAACAAAATATCACATTTGGTATAGCACTGAGATTGCTTTATTTGGTTGTGTTTTCAGCAATCCAGTGTCATTCTCCCAGACCAGTCTGATATTTCTAAGAGCCACAATGCTGAATCAAATAAGGATATGTTGGGCATTACCACACCTGGATCCTTTAGGTCTTTATGGATGACACAAATTTTAGCCATTCACCCTGATTTATCATACTGTTCCTTATTTCCCATATTATCTGAAAGGAGAGATAGGTTCAGAGGCTTCCACTTGACCTTCCCCCCTATCTTGGGTCTACCCCCATAGACTACAGAACAAATGTACGGATTCTACCAAATTCTAAGAACTGTGCCTTCTAAGTATATATCTTGAGACTGGGAAAATGACCCCTTAGTTGTTTCATGGACCCAGTGGACCATTCTTGGCTGGAACATAAACCGGGAGTTTATTTCCAAACCTAGATACTCTTGTGCTGAGGGTGTCATGATGATACTTTGGTCTCAAGATCAACAGTCCTTAAAATATCTACTCATCCCCTTCCCTAGTGACCAGTTATCCAAGTAATTGGGCCAGAGGTCCCTTTGGTAAAGGAGTAAGAGAATCATCCCCGGATGTACTTTTTTTGGCATGGCCGGTTCCTTCCTTGGGAATTCTAGATTTGGAAACTGACTCAGGTCCCGAAACTGGGCAAGAGATCAAGACCTTTCATTGAGGGAGTTTCTCTCAGCATTATCATCATCTATCTCTGAATTCCTCTGTTTTATAGATTGAACAATGTCATTGCCAACTCCCCACCTATCTTGTTCCTAGTGACCTGGGTTCCATTAACCATCTCCACAGATCTCTGCAGGTTAGATTCTGTAGCACTACTCCAACCTTGTCACTCATGATCACTGCACACTCCATGTTGTTGTTGCTGCTGCTAAAGGGCCACCGCTGTTCTCTATTATTTCTGTATCTTGTCATCTCTATTACTATCAAGAAACGTATATCTGCAACAGCATCTTCTACCATGTGGCCTACAGTAAAATAGCTACTGAGCAGTTTAATGATACTTCTGTCCTTATCAGTTCATCCTTGGTCATTTTGGTAAAAAGAGTTGCCTCCACACCTTCCCAAGGGACACATCTGGCCCTTGGTTTCCTGGCCTTATATCCACTATAGTATTTCTACTTCTTTTGGTCCTTTTTTTTAACTTTTTTAATTTGTTTTAATTAGTTATACATGATAGTAGAATGCATTTATGCACTTAAATATGTCATACATAAATAGGATATGATTTCTCATTTTTCCGAGTGTATATGTTGTAGAATCACATTGGTCATGCAGTCACATATATACATAAAGTAATAATGTTTGTTTCATTCTATTATCCTTCCTATCCCTACATCCCCTCCTCTCCCCTCCCTTCACTTCCCTCTACCTAATCTAAGGTAATGCTATTCTCCTCTAGTCTCCCACCTTATTGTGAATTAGCATTTCCATAACAGAGAAAATATTCTGCCTTTTATTTTTTGGGATTGGCTTATTTCATGTAGCATGATATTCTCCAACTCCATCCATTTACTGGCAAATGACATAATTTCATTCTTCTTTAAAGCTGAGTAATATTCCATTGGGGGGAAATATATATATATATATATATATATATATATATATATATATATATATATATATATATATCACATTTTCATTATTCATTAATGTATTGAAGAACACCTATGTTGGTTCCATAGTTTAGCTATTGTAAATTGAGCTGCTATAAACATAGACGTGGCTGCATTACTATAGTATGCTGATTTTAAATCCTGTGGGTATAAACTGAGGAATGGAATAACTAGGTCAAATGGTTGTTCCATCCCAGTTTTATAGGGAATCTCCATACTGCTTTCCATAGTGGTTGTATCAATTTGTAGTTCCACCAGCAGTGTATGAGCGTGCCTTTTTCCCTGTATCCTCACCAACATTTATTATTGGCTGTCTTCTTGATGATTGATATTCTGACAGGAGTGAGATGAAATCTTAGTGTAGTTTTGATTTGCATTTCTCTAATTGCTAGAGATGTTGAACACTTTTTCATATATTTGTTGATCAATTGTATTTATTCTTACGTGAATTGTCTGTTCAATTCCTTAGCCCATTTATTGATTGGGTTATTTGGTTTTATTGGTATTAAGTTTTATGAGTTTTTTATATATCCTAGAGATTAATGCTTTATTGGACATGCATGTGGCAAAGATTTTCTCCTAATCTGTAGGCTCTCTCCTCACATTATTGATTGTTTCCTTTGCTGAGAAGAAGCTTTTTAATTTGAATCCATTGCATTTATCTCTCTGTCTTTTGATTCCATCTTCTACCTCTGTCACATTGTTCTGCACTTGGTTTGGACCATCACATTCATTAAATTTTAAAAAGCCATTATAGAACATGTTGGGTACTTCTATTAGAGTCTTTGATAGGTATTCCATCCTTATCACAGACTAGAGTTCTCATATCAACAAATTCTCTCCTTTTATGTTCTGCCTCCTTAATTCAGGGTCCTGTTTGCATACATATGTTCCTGGGCTTCACAGATACATATTGACTAGGTCTTGCAGCTCCTAAAAATGCCTCCCCAGCAGGATATGATGGAACTTAATCTTAGTTACTGGACTGGAGTAGATTCTGATGGAAGTGGTACATGCTATCTTAAGTGCTCAGAAGTTTCTGAATTCCTTCAGAAGGGGGGAATATCAGCCTTTAACAGAGAAAAGTGAGTTATTTCTACAGACATAGAGAGTTCAAGGAGTCAGGGGATTCGAAATTTTGAAGCATGTTGACCTAGAATTTCATTCTTTCCCAATCAGGGCTCCAATCTTGGCAGGAACAAGTTGGTGTCTAAAAATTCAACCTTTTTTTTTTTTTTTTGAGAAAATCTACTCATATTTTTAAGTCCTGAATCAGATTCTCAGTTTTTTCACTGTCCAATTACAAGAGATGGGAGTATCTTTGTGTGATAGCAATGAGGCCCTCTGACTTTTATACAACACCTTAATTTGATGATTAATTACCCTCAGTCATTCAGGTCCTCTCCAATGCAAGGATATTTTGCAACAACAACTATTCTATAGTCCTATAATTACTATGTGCCCCTAACTCTGAAATCCCTGAAATATTGCATCTTGCAATGCATTCCTTTCTGCAGATGGCCCGTCACAATTCAACTGTGAAAATTCTAACAATTGCATCACTATCCAATCCCAGGGTTAGGGCTATTCATTAGGATTCCACTGTTGATAAGGTCCTAATTACCAACTAGTCAGAAAAAATTTGACTCCCAAATTTCTCCTAGCACCACCCCCGTTATCAACTGTCATAGGTTGACTTCCTATCAAATAAACTACGAATCTAATATTTGTGAGTAGTTGGCTTATAAGGGAAATCACTCAGATATGACATGTGTAGGGGAGGGAGAGAATCAGGATTTGTCAGAGAGATGCTGAACTGCCGTATAGTCCCAATAAAGGCTTCAGCCAACCCTAGGTAGAATACAGAAGCTGGCATAGCCCCTCAGAAACATCTCAAGTTGAGGCATGGTTTACTCATTGGATTCATGCAAAGCGTGGGAAGGATTTTGACTTTGGGTAAGACAGCTGCCTTTGGGCACAGGAAAATCCTAGGGAGGGACTTGACAGTATGCCATTGGCAAAGAAACACTCTGGGCCCCTGGGGAAAGGTGCCTTCATCCCAGTGGGAATCTGGGCAGCACATCACCATACTACTACACATGTCCCCACAATATAAAAGAACATTAGATAATAAATTCTTTGTTAGCTCTTCTAATGTTGAATAATGTAAGCTCCACTAAATACAAGCAGCAGATGACTCTAAACCCTACTTGCTTCCAACTTCAGAAATCAATGACAGAGAACATTCATCCAAACTCATTCTCACCCATCTTTTAAGGCAGCAGCATCTTCTTTCCTGGGCAAAGGAATTGGGAAGACTAAAATCTCAGAAAGTAGCCACAAGCATGCCTTTTCACTGACACTATTTGGTGTCTATCTGTGTGTCCATCCTGTGACCCTTCATTTGTCCTATAAAACTTCCTTCGGCACTGAAGTATAATTTTGAAAATAAAACATTTAAAATAAACCACAAAGCTTGAAAATGTAAGGTGAAAATAGCTAACACAATGCACACCGTGTATTGAAATACACAATCCTATCCCTCCGTAATAAACTCTTACTAATCAGTTGTGAGCTTTCTAAAACAATAGGAGTGGAATGACAATGCTGTCATTTGTATATTCTCCCTCAGTTCTCTAATGGAAAGCTTTTTTTCTCTGCCAAGTCATTCCTGACAATGTTAATGATTCACTATAAAGCAGTTTCTGGGCTATGATTTGTGACATTCAGACTGGTTAGATGGGAGGGCTCAGCAGGTTTCTGGGGAGTGTTTTGGATGCAGAAATGCCTTGAAGATAGCACTTTATTATATTTAGGACAAGTATGACATCCCACTTCAAGGAAGAGGCCCGTATACATATTGAGAAGGGATTTCTGTGGTTTAAGTGGGGAGGAGAGCTTGGTTTAAAAGAATGCCTCTGTGTGTTTTCTGAGGCGACATAAAGATAGGAAGCAGAGAAATGGAGGCAGGAGGCAGAAGGATTATGGATAATGGAAGAATTTTGCCTGAGGGTATATGCCTGCTTTGCCTATTCCTGTATAACTAGAATATTTATAATTCAAATACTTATCTTTAATAATTAAAAACCAAGGAATATTAAAGACAAAAGGTAGAGGATATTATGTACACATGTGTAGGCATCATGCATTAAATCCCCACCCTTACAAATACAGCAAAAGGTAGCTTTTAAAGAGGTTAAAAAGTGAATATTTTAAAATGTCTTGAAAACAGAATTTCTAATTCACTCCAGTTCTGCCAGAAGTGATACCCTTACTTCTGATTTCTACACACACCATCAGTCATGGGGATAGGTACTAAAAATATTCAGCGTGGTGGTTTGACATCAGCACATCAACAATTAAAAAGTGGATACAAATATTTCAGGCTTTCACACCATAAGGTTTCCCCAGACTTATGAAAACAGTGGATTAGCACAGGAAAAGGAAAAGTCATTTTCAATTGTATTCACAGAATACTTAGTTGCACCGTCTATGTAAACTACCAGCTACAATGGAATGTAATATTCTACCCAGCCAAGAACTCTCTCTGATCTTCTGCCTCTTCTCAGACAGCAAAGAAACAAAGAAAAACAGCCATTGCTGTGGCTCGAAAGAGTGTTTGAAAGGAGAAAGAGACCTCAACTGTGCCCCCTGGTATTATAAAGCTGTCAATTATAACCATGATTACAATGAAAATGCTGAAATAAAAAAAAAATTACCAAAAAAATGTTGAAATGAAAACATTGTGGGGTGGGGGATACAACTATAGTTAAAACAAAAGCAAAGCGAAAGCAAAAATAACATATAGATATGTATGTATACATATATAGTTCCATTTATTACCAATTCTAATGGTAATAAAAAATACATATTAACGGAGCTCAATTGTTTATATTACAGTAGCAGAAAAGCAGAATGCTTAGCAGCCAAAATATGAACAAATTAAGATGATGGGTGAAATGGTCAGGTGTCATTGTTTTAGAGAGATGTGACCTTCACAGCAGCGGGTTTATGCATGATAGTTTCAACTCGTGTCTAAAAACAGAGGTGTTAATATTTACACCTTTGCTAATTATGGCAAGGAAGAGATTAATGAACTTTTAAATGTTCCTATCTTTTTACCTCTCCATCACACCAAGTAATTATTAGTAGAACATTAACTTAACTTGACAAATAATATGCTGTGGGTATGGAATTAAGGAAGGACACCCACAGATCTTTCTGTCCTTCACTTATGCATTTAAAAAATAGTGATAATAAAAGGCGAGGCATTGACTATAAGCAACAATAAAACAAAAGTCACATTCAAGACTTATTTGTGAAATCACTCATTTTTCAAACCAGGACTAGGTTTTGGCTATTTCAACACTAGTAGTGACCTTATGTGAAACACCTTCATTCACCCAAATAGACAATATTATGTTGTGAAAAATGACAAGGGACCATGAATGACCAATAGCATCATTATCAAACCCCAGATTTATCAATGATTGCATTTATGGGGTCCCATCCAGAATTAATGAATCAGAAGAAAACAATGATCAAAAGAAAGCAATGATTTACTAACTATTGGATTGCAAAGAGAGGATAATAAAAATCTCTCTACAAATACACCTCATAAATTTTAAAAAAAAAATTCTCATTTAATAGTCTTGAAGTTGGGATCTGAATGGTCTCCCAGAGGCCTGACTTTTAAAACATGGTGCTCTTGGGCTGGGGATGTGGCTCAAGCGGTAGCGCACTCGCCTGGCATGCGCAGGGCGCTGGGTTCAATCCTCAGCACCACATAAAAATAAAATAAAGATGTTGTGTCCACCGAAAACTAAAAAAAATAAATATTAAAAAATTTTCTCTCTCTCTCTCTAAAAAAAAAAAAAAAAGAAAAAAAGAAAAGAAAACATGGTGCTCTTGGGAGGTGGAGAAATCCTTAAAGAGATGGAGACTCGTAGGAAGTCTTCTGTTCATGGAGGACATACAGTGGGACCCCAGCACATCTTCCTCTCTCTCTCTCTCACTTCCCAGACATGAGATGATCAGTTTTGCCTCACATTGCTGCCATGATGTGCCACCTCATCAGGGGCCCAAAAGCAACTCAGCCTACCACTCATGACTGAAACCTTCAAAACTCTGAGCCAAAATAGGCCTTTCCTCCTTATAATCTACCTCAGATCATTGTTACAGTAACAGAGATGACTAACAAAGATAATGTATGTCGCTCCACCTGAAGATGGGATGTTTGAATGAACAAACTTTCCCCAGGTTTGGACTACCCACCTATCTAAAGGTTTTGAAATTCCACAATTGTCAGTATTTTCCAGTACTCTTCTTGTGTTCAATATGAAGTATAGGCTCACAGAGAGGGGTCCTTATCTACTTGCACTCTTGCTGTTTATCTTACATCCTTATTAGCTTTCCACAAAGCACAATCATAATTAAATTCTAAAGCAAAGAATGAAGTCACCCGAATCATCATCCAACTAACTGGAAATGATGATGGTAAGAATGACAATGTTACCCTGCTCTTCTTTAATTCTAGCTCGGCAGCATTTAACTCCCTGACCTCCTGCAGTTGTCAGCGCCAAAGGCTGCTTAAATGCTGTGCAAAAGCATTTCTGTTTTATTTGTTCTAAATTTACTGGCTATTAATTTCACAGTGTGACCTCCTATTCTCTTATTAGTTGGCAGATTTCACTATAGTCTTCAAAAAGCAAAAGATTTCCATCAAACTACTTTCTATTTCCCTGTCCTGTCTGGCCACCTGCCAAAACATGTAAAATTTTCTGTCTGTAACTATCCTTATTACCCTTTTCTGAGATTCATGTCATTCATATATATATATATATATATATATATATATATATATATATATATTAGAAATTTATTTCTTTCTTTTAATTTAATAAAGGTTTGCACTCCCCAACCCCTTTCTCATTTTCTCACAAATTCCAAGAGAAATAGCTTGTGTGTTGTAGAGGCTGTATAGTGAGTAGTTTTCATGTTGAGTAATTTAAAGTTTTTCTTGGCATTTTTCTCATTCACTCAAAGTGGGCGGTAGGGAATGACCTCTATTATACTAAAGAATAGAAAGACAGTGGCAGTGTAAATTCTCATAGCCCAGGTTGTCATAGTCATTTCCTCTGGATTTCTCTTGAAGTCATGAATCTCCTACTCTTGACCTAGATCTTAGAACTTAGAGAGAAAACAGCTCTTTTGCTGCTGTTTAAATTGATACCAGAAATTGGTAGACTTTGGGCTATCCATAGGTCAGGAAACTTATCTCAATTCAGGCCTTAACAGTTTTCTGTATATGAATGTATGAATCCACAAATCAGACCTGCTCTGAGGAATTCCAGGTTCTAGAGGTTTTGAGACATCCTGGGTTCTTGTTGAGAAGCTGCATCTATTGACTATCTTGCAGAAAGACCACTTCTGCTTTAGCTAGAATCACAAAGATAGCATCCCCTCAGGACTGTCTGCCTAGTCCTAAAGAAATAGCATACCATTCCAGGTGGGTTTTTAAAATCTCAGTTCCACTGTGTTTATCTCCCCAAACTCCAATCATAAAAGCTGTGGGGGATTTGTGAAAGAGCCATTTTATATGAACGGTAAAAACTAGAAATCAGATAAAAGATTGTAAAAAAAATGAATAACAGTGATTTCTTACCACATATTCAAAAATTTTTAACATTGCAGATAGGAAGGTCAAACCAATGCTTTTTGAGGAAGAGAGAGGAAACTTTCATTTACTGGCATGTGGCAAGAACTAAGATTAAAGGAACTAGTGAACCAGAGCATGAGAGAGCAAGTTCCTGAAGAATGCAAGGGACATCAGAAATTTTTTTCCTTAAAGAAACTGTCTTGCCTCCAAAAACTCACTTCTAAACTGAAGCTCAACATATAACATCAATTAACACTGAATTTTACATTTGATATTTCACCAATGAAACACATATGTATATGCCACATGTCCCAGGTACATATATGCCATTAATATTGTAAGAAGAGGGCAACTAACTTAAAGATTGGCTGTGGATGCAGCTCAGTGGTAGCGCATTTGCCTAGCATGTGAGAGGCCCTGAGTTCTGTCTCCAGAACATCAAAAAAAAAAAAATTAAATGCTTGTGGTTTTGATTTTCCAAACTCATCTCTGTCTATTATTTCATGTTATTTTCACTGAGTTGTAGGGTTGGGTTATTGTATTACCCCCGTGTCTACAAAGTTGGGTGGGAAGGAAGGCATTCTGGAGATGACTAAGGCAAAGAAAAGTTTAAGTGACACACAAGATAATAAATATCACAGCAAGTTCTCCAAAACAGGATGTCAAATCCTGCCTCTTCTTTGTACTAGCTTATACTTTATGCTGAGGTCTTCATTCCAAGTATCATAATTTTACACTAAACAAATAAAATGGCACAAATATGCCATCTCTTTTTCAAAACACACCATGATGACTATATAATAAAGATTGCTAGAAGCAGTTGCCTTAAGTTCTTAGGATATTGGAAACAAATAAGAATAAATAGAGACATTGGTAAGATTCTGTCACATTAGGATTATTCTCAAATTGACTGATGGACTATAAATAATAAGCAACTATTAGTAATGCATCATTAAATTGGGGACAGTAGGGTTCTGTAGGGATAGGATTGGGACTAGTGCTAAATGAAATGTCCAAATTAATGTCCTGATGGAAAAAGTAAATAGCTGTGAGCATAACAAAACAGAAAGAACTGCAAGTGCAATGGTAGATCTTAGGAAATTTTTAATGGAATGAGATTTAATTTAGATAAATCTATAATAACTTGCTCATGGGAAAGTAATTCCTGTTGAGTAACAACAAGCAAAAGTCTTCTGAAAGAACACTAAGATAGAAAAAGGAGCATATGTAGAGGGTAATATTTTCTGAGCATTGATGATAAACAAATAATTGGGAAAATGTTTGTAAGTTAAACCCAGTCTACCATCATTTTAAATGACGCTATAAATTTTAATCCCAAACTATTGTTGCTTTATGTTCACCAGTTTAATAAACAAATTGCTGCCTGAGTGTTCCCATCTATGACTTCAAATAACCTGATCAATAATTCCACCTCTATTTGGTGCCTGAGGTTCAGAAACAAGAGGTCCTGAAGATTGATAAGATCAGCTCTTACCAAAGTCCAAACAAACCCATTGCACTTAATTCCCTCCACTTCAAACAAGAAACAAAGAGCAGTAAACTGGTTCCCAGGGAGAGGATTCTGGTTTCATCTCTGGTAGTGCCAATCTTAAATACATGGCAGATGCAAGATTGTAAATTTGAAAGCAGTTGGTATTGTTTGTTTGTTTGTTTCTCTTAATACCCAATACAAGCAATTCACATGAGATACTCAATAACCATCAGACAATTAAATCAGAGTTCAGAAAACTTGATCTGATTGTTTAGCAATTGTAAAATATAAAAATGAAAATTTAGTAGCATATCATGAAGACATTTGCCAACAAACACATTTCCTCCTTCCTCATAGAGCCATTTACTGGTTATTCTGTCAGCATGGCTTCATCTCTGCCCAAGGTGGATACACAAACATTAAAATTGAACAGGAGCTAAAATCCCCTGTTATTAATTTATAAATTAAGTTAGTCTATTCTTAATAGTGACCCATTTGCCCAATTTCATGTTTTTTTATTATACAATTATTCTGGAATGCTTATTATCCAAAATAGGATCATGTGTGTTTGGGGATTTTTTAGTCTTTCTCTCTTTTCTGTAAATAGAATAAAAATGTATTAGGTACTACAATTGTACATGGTTAAGTACAGTACTCCAAGAACAAGGAAAAGCCACGTCACTGAGCCAGGGCTGTAGAGAGTCATTCTGAAACATGTAGAAGAGGGCTGGGCACCTCTAGGAAGAAAGCTTTTGCTCTGGTGAATAGTCCACAAACTGAGCTGTAAGGAAACAAGACTTAGCCATCATCTCAGGCTGCACTCATTAAAGCTTTTGTTCTTGGTACAAAATTGAGATAATGACAAATTCAAAATATTTGCATTCCTAAATAACTTACTTATGTGTAAGTTAATAATAAATAATTATTAATAAGTTTTGAAAAGGATTAGGGTTAAAATATATCATTTGAAATTTTTATGAAAAACTGTATGCTGATATTTAATTTAGTGAATGTCCATAGTACTCTCCAATGTCAGCCCTCTTTCTGATATTAGTGAAAAAAAATAGTTGTCATTTAATTCTTTGGCAATAAGTAACTTTAATTTTGAATACGATGCAGGAATAGCATAATTTTGAATGACTTCAACTCACTGCACTGAAACTGCTCTTGGACAGTTTTCATTGATCAGTTTTAACCCAAGTTCTTTGTACCACAAATTTCATTATTAATCATTCCTGGAAAATTCTCCTGGATATCAAACTATTCAAATGTTTGGATTAACCTTTTCCATCCAGAAAATTATAAATTACGTCCATTTCAATTTTATGTAGGTACCCCTAAATTAGAAAAAGGACATCTTGCAGAAAATGTGCTTATAAAATAGGTTGTTAAAAATATTTTCTTCTTGTTTGACATCTCTAGCAATTAGAGAAATGCAAATCAAAACTACACTAAGATTTCATCTCACTCCAGTCAGAATGGCAATAATCAAGAATACAAGCAACAATAAATGTTGGTGAGGATGTGGGGGGAAAGGTATACTCATACATTGCTGGTGGAACTGCAAATTTGAATAACCATTATGGAAAGCAGTATGGAGATTCCTCAGAAAACTTGGAATGGAACCACCATTTGACCCAGTTATCCCACTCCTCAGTTTATACCCAAAGGACTTAAATCAGCATACTACAGTGACACAGCCACATCAATGTTTATGGCAGCTCAACTCACAATAGCTAAACTATGGAAACAATCTAGGTGCCCTTCAACAGATAAATGGGATTTTTTAAATGTGGTATATATATCCAATGGAGTACTAGCCTTAAAGAAGAATGAAATTATGGAATTTTCTGGTAAATGATGGACCTGTAGAATATCATGCCAAGCAAAATGAGCCAATCTCCCCAAAACCAAAGGCCAAATGTTTTCTCTGATATGCAGATGCTAATTCACAATAAAGGGGAGGGGTTAGGAAAAAATAGAGGTACTTTGAATTAGACAGAAAGGAGTGGAGGAGTATGGGGGTAGAAAGAATAGTAGAATAAATCAGACATTATTACCATATGTGCATATATGTTTACATGACTGGTGTACAACCAGACAAATGAGAAGTTATACTCCATTTATGTATGATGTGTCAAAATGCATTCTGCTATCATGTAAAACTAATTAGAACAAATTTTTTAAACTGTAAAAAATTTATTTTCTTCCAACTCCATTGCAATGTCAGAAATATACTCTGCTGTAGATGTATAGAACATGTATTTCAACATAAATAGCTTAGCACTGCTACTTACTTCTGATGTGCCTTTGAGGACACTTAGTGCACCCTAATGAACCTCTCAAGTAGAACCATCAATTGCCAATTCTGTCTCGGGCACTATCTGAGAGGATGCTTTGAGTTGTTTAAGGTTCATAGTCATCCTGACTGCATCACATTTTCTTTTTTTTTTCTTTTTCTTTTTTTAAGAGAGAGAGAGAGAGAGAGAGAGAGAGATTTTTTAATATTTATTTTTTAGTTTTCGGCGGACACAACATCTTTGTTTGTATGTGGTGCTGAGGATCGAACCCTGGCCGCACGCATGCCAGGCGAGCGCGCTACCACTTGAGCCACATCCACAGCCCCCTGCATCACATTTTCACCCCATGTAGATTCCCACTATTGCAAACCATAGTGGTATCCCAAGAAGCCAAAATGACCAGATGCAAGCATCCACAGAGTGCAAACTCCTCAAATTTAATTCTCATATTTGCACCTATTTGCAAAATCAGTCATTCAAGATGATTTGTTCTGTGGTGATTGCCTATTATTCTGTGTGTCATTTACATAAAGTGCCCTCTAGTTAATTTTTTCCAAAGAAAAGTATGACATGGGAACTTTGATGATACTTAAAGCTAATTTCCAAAAAGAAGAAGAATGTTGACAAGATCTTCAAATACTATATGAAAGCAACTTGCCCACAGTATAGAAATGGCAATTTCAAGAACTGTTCCAAAGGAATGCACATTAGTACATGGTGTCAGGGAGTGTGGGCAGGGGCTGATATAATTCAAATCTACTTGTGTGTAAATGCAAAATAAGGCCAAAACGGAAATATCCTTCTAGGACTAGGCATATCTTCTCAGAGTTTTTGGGCACTCTGCCGTCTTGCTCAGGATGACATCAAGCAGATGGATAAAACTGCCCAACCACTCTCTGAATTTGAAGGTCACCAAAAAAGAAAAAAAAAAGTACTGATCTAGCATATAAATGTAATTGTGGATCTTCCCCAGAAGGCATGGATTTCTAAATCCTAAAAAAATATGATTGGCGGTTTTAAAAGAATCATTTGTAGTTCCCAGGGTTTGATGTAAAATTCAGGAACACATGTGAAAAAATTTTCAAGAAATATGAATCAGAACTCCTGCTTCACACCACTATGATTAACATGATGAGTATTTCTAAATCTGTTAAGTTGATTTTTTTTCAACAAGTGAGAAAAGAATTGATTTTTGCAAACCAGGATCATGTATCAGACAATATATTGACTGACTACAGGTCTTCAGCCTGGTAGGTGACATTTCCTCAGAGCAAAAAGTATTTGTACGCTCAAGAAGAATATCTCTACAGTGTCATTCAATGTGTGGGTGAATTTTTTCATGATTCCATCTATCTGAACTTTCTGAGTGTGACTCTAGAGCCCTTATTCCCTGTCGGATTATGAGCAGGCCAGACAGGTCTGAAGAAGTCATAAAAATCAGACAGCAAGAATGTAATGCATCATAGATACTTCTTTCTATATTACAGACATTTGAAGATTCATTAACTAAGATAATCATGTGAGAGTGAGTAACACAGGGCCTAGTAAAGAGTAAGACCCTCAATAAATGGTAATTTATTTCCTTCACCTCTCCTCACACTCCTTCCCTCAGTTGATCGGTCTCCCTCTCTCTCTCTCTCTCTCTCTCTCTCTCTCTCTCTCACACACACACACACACACACACACTGGTCATTGTCTTTTTCCTACATCTCTACATTGTAGGAAGCATTCTCATCTCAGTGATGTCAATTAACATGATCTTCAGCCTCAGCTGTGGAATTTGAGATACATACTGTATTGTCTGTCTAGATCCTAAGTTCATTGTATAAACTACTGCTTTGCAAAGGGAAGTTGTAAGAATAAGAACGTAACAAAAAGACTTTTCTCCACATTTTCTTTAAGGTTTTGTTATCTTTAAATATTTCATTTTTGTTCCTCTAGCATCCACGATAGTTCCTGTGAAATTATGCAGTACAATCCAAGGATGAGTCCAGGTCTTGTAAGGCCTAAAGCATATAAAATTTGGAAGGCTGTCTTTAAAAAAAAAAAAAAAAAAAAAGCAATAATAACAAAAAAAGAAAAACTTCGGGTATCAACTTTCAAACTATTTCTTTTGGAATAAGAAAGAATTTACAACAAATTGCAAAGATTAAAGGCTAATTAGCACCATAAACATCACAATGTCCAGAAGAATAATGTTTAATTAGCTGTCTGACACCTCCTCTAAAATTGCACATTTTGACTACATACTTCTTCACATGATGATAATTTTATAACAGAAGAGAGAGATAATTCATTCTTTCATCCAACATGGTTAATAAAATTATTTTTATTATTCATAGTTTAGAAAAACTTCATATCATTTTTCTCAGCAGATGAGAATTGTGATGTGTTGCTGTGTCTGGAATCAGTAGACTCCATCAGAACAAAATGCATTGGTTGGGCTTAAACAGAATCCCATACATGAGGATGCCAGGATTAGACACATTGTTCGTAGCACTGTTTCAGACTTGTGTCTATAAGTAGAGAAATCTTAACTTCTCATTTGCATGACTCACATCAAAAAAGAAAAGCAGTTTTCTTTGTTTTATAACTGTTATAAATTGCTTAATCAAGTATATTCCATTTTGACTAGGTTTCAATGAGAATCAAATTATCACTTATAATTTTGTGTACCTGGGAATTAGAAAGATTTTTCCGCAAACTAGCTCTGGCTCTGTATATTTAAAGTTTGTTGTTGGTGGTGTGTTGTTGTTGCATGACCTACATCCTTCTGGTATCCCAGAACAAGTTAATATTGTGACTGGACTGCTAGCTGCGTACCTTTGGTCAACAACCCCAGTGAGCCAGTGGAATGGATAGGAAGAGTATTCCCATTAGCTATTTCTACCCTGGGAGGGCTAGAAAAAAACAAAAACAGAACTAAAAGTGAAATACAGAAGTAACTCACTAAACCCTAACCAAGCTTACGTCAACTGAATTTTCCCTCTACCCAGATCCCCAAAATGTCAACCTAGCACTGCCTGTCATGAAGGCAGGAGGACTGGGGTAGATGGACTCAAAGTGGAAACAGAAAGCAGGCAAAATTGATTGTGGTTAAAATGGCTTACTTTGGCAAATTTTACAAAAGCATATGACCATGGGAACACATCACATAGGCTCCTCCCAAATAACTGTGGGATCTGAGAACATGTAGCTCATTAACTTCATGGTGAATGTGCCTCTGGTACTGTAGTTAAGAACACAAGGTTTGGGAACAGAATCACTGAAGTTTCAATTGCTTCCTAATTGTTCACTAATTCGCTGAGCCAATCTGAGCTTCATCTATAAAACAGATAGGACAAAATTTGCCTAATATGATTGTTGTGGAGTTTAAATAAAATTGCATGCATATGTAATTTCTATTCTAAGTCCTCAATAATTGGTAGCTATGTTCTTAGGAAATTAAATGTTCAACATTTGTTGCTCGCTGTAAGATAATCAAATAATCTATACTATTATCAAAAAACAAAACAAAAAAACTTTGGTTTCCAGTACTTACCATCCTACACATATTCATTTACCTTTATCTACCCAAGAACACACTTATTTCAATTTGAAGCCTATATGTCCTTCTGTACCCACCTGTCCTTTCTCATGTTTCATATTTTTTAGAACGTGTTGCTGAGTCCATTCTGTGATGGTCTACAGCTGCATTGTCTGATAGAAATATAATGTTGGCCACATTTATCATTTCTAATTTTATAAAATTAAGTTTAAAAACTAAATAATACTTAAAATCAGGTAGAATTCATTCTATTAATATTTTATTTAACTAAAATAATATTCCAACATGTAATCATTGTGTGTGTGTGTGCATGTGCACGCGCGCACATGTGCATGCTGAGGATTGAACCTACGGTCTCATGCATGCTAAGCATAAACCCTATCACTGAACTACACCCACAGCCCAATATTTTTAAATTATTAATTAGATATTTTATGTTTTCTTTGTCATAATAAGTCTTCAAAATCCAGGATATAGTTTTCATGTATAGCACTTTCATTGAGAATAATTACATTTCAAGTATTCAGTGACCACACGTGTCTAGTGGCTGTGATACTGCACAGTACATGCATATAGCATGAATAATTTGCATCATACTATTTAATATGTAATTACAGAGTGCAATTAAGTTTGCTAGTTTTTCCTGTATGTCAGTTCTTGCCCAGCCAGAATCTAGATTCTTTGAAGAAAGGAACTCCTCTTAAAGTTCTATATCTCTGGGATGCTGCGCCTGAGCACAGTAAACACTCAGTAAAGGTTTGCAGAGAATGGTTTGGATGAATTTAGTAATCTTGGAAGAAAAAACTTAATAGGCAATGTGATTTCCTTTCATTTGTGCTACTTTTATCCCTCTGTGAGTGCTGTTTATCCCAGAATGTAAACTCTCAGAGTATGTGGAATAATGCCAGTTTCAAACTAGTATTAATAAATCTGCTCTGGCATTAGCATGAATAATGAAAGTGGTAAAATGGGGGGGAGGAAAGTATATTACATCAGACCTAACTAATGTGGTAAAGCTTTGTTTGTGTAATAAACAAGCAGAGAAATGTTCTTCTGGTATGAATAGAGAGCACCATCATCTCACAACCTTACCTAAAAGTGGTGCTCTAGTTTTTAAGTGTTTACTTAAGAGGGTCACTTTTGACTTGCAGCTCTACTGTGAAAATAGAAGTTGCTTTCAAGGTACAATCAGAGAAGTCACACCTAATGGCATAGGGTACCCAGTGTGCTACAAAATACTCAGGTCTTCTCACAAATCTTCAAAACTATGATATGGGGAAAAAATCTGTCATTTTTCTAACCTGAACATTTTTTTTTTATTTCAGATAAAAAAATCAAATCACACAACACAAATGTAAAAGATTTTTAGACTTTATAAATCCACATTGCAATAACACTGTAGATTCAGGGAGAAGCTGGATTTCCAAATATGATCTCTACTTCTTACAGGAGTATAAGAAAGTGTGGTTTATAATATGGAAAATTTCCAAGGTGCGATGAAAGAAGCAGAAATTTTAAAGAGGTATGACTCATCCAGTGAATCACTAACTATTCTGGGAAAAGGTATCTTGGCATTTTATAGTTATATTAGCTTTAAATAACTTTAAAATGTATCCTGATTATCAGGTTGACAACAGGCGGTATTTCCACATTGTATTACATTATTCGACTGAAAATGTATTTTGTCTTATTTCTTTTCCTGACTGTGCCAAAGGTAAAGCAAAGTAAAACATTCTTTAAAAGTCACTAATGTACTTCTGTTGAAAAGCTGCCTCCCAAACATCTCACACACAAAAAAAGTTAGCAGACACAACCAAAGATAGAATTAATTACTTCTCAGTGTTGGAACATTCTACTTTATTTCCTAATATTTCAGCTTTCTTATCAAAATCTTAACAAAGGTCTTAAGGAAATTCCACTTTGCCAACAAGACTTCCTAAAAGAAGACTCCTCGTTCATCTCTGAATTCCTTTAGTAATTTCTGTATGGACACAAAGCTGGTATTGACGATACTCTGCCGCTCACTGTGATTCTTTTTCCATGTTCCTAAATCCTAGCTTTACAATACAATCATAAGCTTCTTGGAGCCATAGGCCATGTCTTATCCATCTCTTGTGGCTCTCAACAGAGCCTTAGATAGAATAGCCATTCAATAAATGTGCTGGAAATCATGATTTTGATCATGACTTGCAGAAGCACCATTCAGCAGACCAACAGCATGTGAGGGCAATTCAGTCTTTACAAATGCACAGTAATATCTGGATGTTTCTCTCTTCCAAAACATTCCTTGACTGCCTTTTTAAATAAAAGTACATAGTGTTTCATCAGTATTTTCATTCTAAAAACTCCAGTTGAATTTAAATTAAAATTAAAACCTAAAAAGTCTACTAATGTCTAACATCAAACAAAGTTTTTTTTCTCTCTTATAGGTATATTTTAAATACTTTTTAGTGTTTAATTGTAGTTAAGATTCCAGCTTACAAATAATATATAGCCACCGTAGTTTTTTCCCCCAATTTAATAATAGTCTACAACCTAATTTTGTGTACAGGATTTTTTTAAAATGTGATTGCTATTCAGCAATTTCAGAGGAAAGTATATTACATCAGACCTAATGTTTACACAAAACCCTGAAGTTGAAACTCTCTACAAATAAGAAAAACAGAAAAACTTCTAAATGAGCAGCATAAGAGCCAGAGGAGGAAGGTAATTTGCAGCATAAGGTCTTTTGGCCTCCTGAGCACTGTGTCCAATGGATGCTGCTGTAAGAAAGTGAAGCATGTGACATGCAGGGGGGAAGTGCAAGTGTGTGGGCTTACCGATGCCAGACTACAGAAGTGGCTCAAGAGTAAGAGGCCATTGACAAGAAGAAGGTTTGGATTAACTGTGGCCTGGAAGTTACCCCTGGAAAGTGAGTAACACTCAGTTGTGAGAGGTGCATTAACCTCTTCAGACCACTAGGTTTCAAAGTGTTCCATAAGGGGTAATTTATTAAATGGGTCCTAATTGCTTGGTAATGTACCTTCCAAAAGTCATTTCTCTGTGCTGTGATTAGGCCTGGGATTTGCCAAGCGCTGTCATTCTCTTTGTAACTCCATAATGGAACTCTAGGATGTGGGAGGCTGATCCACTGGACAGCTATATCTCTAATCCAGGTTTAGAATTCTACCAACAAAGCCAGACAAACTTTCATTTAATCCTCCAGTGTGTAAATACTGAGATACAAAATTGATCCACCTCATTTTTATGCCTTTTCCTAAACATATATATGTATGTACGCATATACATACATATATACACATTTGAATAGAATATGGATAACTAGTTTTATTGTTTTGAAAAGACCTACACATTTTTAAGATTTGTGAATTATCCATTTCATTAAATTCTTTCTTCGAGCTATAAAATATGCCTTTTGCTTGTTTCTTTTCAACACCTACAAACAAATTTTCTCTTGGCTTCTTTGCTTCATATGGAGGCCAATCAACGTGATTTTCCGTTTGACTTCCAACATGAAACAGAAACCATCCAATCAGCCACCCACTCTGTCACTGATTCCCATCAGGACTCCTTAGGCCCTACTTTTGTTAATTATAGCAAGGCCAGCAGAGGGAGTGCAAGAGCATTGTTACCAAAAAATGAAATCAAAATTAAAAAAAAAAAAAAATTAGAAGTAGGAAATCTGACATTACACTATAGGGAATTACAAAGCATAATCTAAATATGGAAGTAGCCTTGGGTATATCATTTAGATAGCAGGCTACAACAGAAGAAAAAGGAATTCTAGACACTGCCAAAGTCTTCTGCAGTTCATGAACCAGCCTATTGTTACTGTGCCTCATTCCTAATGTCCTGCAGTGGACTCTCAGAGTAATTTCCATTAAGATAGGAAAGGCTTCTGTCCTCCTTAAGAGAATGTGATTACTTGAACGATGGGAATTATTGTCTTAGAAATGAAGCTAATGTCATTTCTGTCTTGGGTGTCTAGGTCACTTCTTAGATTTGACTACAAGTGCAAAACACCTGGGTAGTATCCCCTGATGCCCTAAGCACAGAGGTTCAATTCCAGGATGGAGGGTGACACACATCTAATTAGCATAAATAAATAAAAATTGATTAGGCTACAAAGTAGCATGGGGATGGCTTTTATCACAGAGAAATTACATATTCTAATTCCATACTTTGTTTCACAACTCCTATTTCTAGACATTGAAAGAAGTGATATTTTCCAAACATGTTTTCCAATTAATTGTTACAAAGGAGTCATGTTTGAATCTGCTCGATGGCTGAGGGTTATTTAGAACTTCAAATTTGCCCTTAAGGGAATGTGCTATAGTGTTTTCCAGAAGTCTTCAACAGTGTTGAAGTGTTGGTAAGTGTTCCTTACCAGATAATTTGTGCAGGGCCCAAAGAGTGGAAAGACCACTCTTTCCCAAAGGACATCTTTGAGAAAATGATAACAGAAATAAGGCAGACTATACACCATGCTGAACTAAATGAAATCTTTGGCAAGTTTTGAATAATCTTGAGATTATTAGAACTTGTCTGGAAGTTTAGCAGAAAAAAAAAACAAAGTAGTTTGGAAAGTAAATATTCAGTTCTGCTTTCTCCAGTAGATGTCACTTTCTGTACATAGGATATCAAGATATATTAAGATGTATTCCTTACAGCCACGGCAAAAAAAAAAAAAAACTTTGTTTCAGCTACATGTAACAATTTTTTAAGCCTTCAATGGTATTTTCTGGTGTTTAGAACCTCCAGGAATAGTTATAGCAAAATGAGTGCTATTAATTAACCAACTTGCACATTTCTATGTAGACTTACCAGTGGCCATTAGGCCTAACGTGATACAATATTGCTAGTATCTTTTCAACAATTATAAGAACTAAGTATTATTCTACATCTCAGCATAAAACTAATTTGCCAAAAACAAATATGGTTTCTGAGTAAATAAGCACTCATTAATAAAGCTCTGCACACTTATCAAGATCCTAAATAATATGAGTTTTTCTATCTTATTATTTCACAGGCCATTTTTCTCAGTTTTCTATATCATTTCAAATTTTCACATCAGCTTCATATGTCTCAAGAAAAAAACTTGGTTCTCTGAAGCATTTTACTGTACAGCAAGAGGTGTCAGCACTAAAATAAGAGAGAGAGAAAAAAAGGAGGGAGGGTGAAAAGAGAGACAAAAACCTTTATAAATATTAAATAATGTTTTTATGGACTAGGAATGAAAATCAAAGGATAGAAAAATATTAATAGTTAGAATTACATTAATTCTTCCTAAAATACTTTCCAAAATGCTCTTTGCATTTCTAAACATAAGCCTCATTATGCTGTTCTATTTGTATTCCAACGCAGTTGAATTTTATATTTGAGTTGTTTTAATAGATGACTTTGAAATGACAGAGGAGAGCGCATTTTTGTTTCTTATTGATCCAATAAAATTTTGCTTATAGCTACCATAACTTGAAATAGTAAGAAAGGTTACAGAGGCTTTTTAAATGTTGATGTCTGGGTCACATCTGATTCAGTCATTGTATTGACAAATCTGATTTGATAATTGCCAAATTAAGCTCAAGAGAAAAATAAACAACTACTTTTATTTTTAGATGCTTCAAACAAAAGATATGAAGTTTGGTAGCAAATAATGATAGGGTGCTAGAACAAAAATTCCCTAAGAAAGGCAAAATGGACATGTGGCTTTCTCAAAACAAAGAAATCTATCTGGTCATCAAAATAAACATCTAAATGGTCTCTTTAGGTTTTAAATATTTTGCTGCAGAAAGAGTAAACCCAAGAGCTAGATTGTTATCTGAGGTAGAGATTTCTTGACAATGTTAACTGGGAAGTTCTGCCACCATTCTTGTGTATACTGGCTTAAAACAAAGAAATTCTATGGGTTTGGGTAATAAAGGGATTTAGAGACTTCACCTTCGGGCTACTGATTCAACTTCATTTCAGCTTGAAGAAACCTAAAGTCATGAATGTACCCAGGGCAAATCGTTTACTTTTAATTCAGCCTGAATTAGGACCCCACTTCATAATAAAGCCTACAGCGTTTTTTGTTTTTGTTTTTGTTTTTGTTTTCCAACTATTCAGAGCAAATAGGGTTGCTAAAAGAAAAAACAAAGATGAACAGGAAGAATAGAATCGAATTCACAGTAATGCACACTAAGCTGAATTCCTGAGGAAACACTGGAGCCTCGGATGAACACTTCTGAGAACAGTCTCAGCTCGCCACTACTCTAGGTCTTGCGCAGTCTTATCAACAAATAAATATTAACCTGTAATTTGGAAAGAAAATGATGCCATGAAGATTGACTTGAAATTGGGTCCAACTGATTGACATCATGTGTGCTTTGATTTGAGCTTTGGGAAGAGCCACGCGAAGCATACAGTCTGGTATTCCTGTCAGTACTCTGTGTGAAATAGGAGGCGGTGTTCCTGTTTGTGTCACTGCCCTGGTCAGACAAGAAGTTAGTGGAAGACTTGGAACTCCTTAGTTCTGTACTTCGATCTTTTTTCTGTTTTTATATATCCCTTTCCCCTGTTATACCTAAAATCCTATTTAATAGATTACAACAGAAAATTCAGGACACTTTGAGAAAAGCCAGTTGCTTAATCCCATAGATCACATATTTCTTTTTTAAATAATGATTTCATTACCATTACTTGTATCATGTCTTCCAAATGATTTCTTTTCTATAAGTTATTTATTAAATATGAAAATTTGTGGCATACATGTACAAATTCAAGTATATAAATAAGGTGGATACCTGTATGTTCTATAACTGACTTAAGAAAAGAAACATTACCAATATATCTTTTGAACCCTAAATCCCTCCCCAGCCCATCCTTCCTTCTCTTCCTTCATAGATAATATCATCCTGAATTTTGAGTTAATAAGTTCCTACTTTTTCTTTAGCTTACTAACTCTCTCTCTCAAAAAGTCCTATATTGGACTTTTTATTTTATTAATTTATTTATATGTGGTACTGAGGATCTAACCCAGTGCCTCACACATGCTAAACAAGTTCTCTACCACTGAGCCACAACCCCAGCCCCCTCTCTGTCTCCTTTTTAATGACAAAAATCCTTCATAGGAATTTTGAGTACTGATAATTTATTTAGAAAAATACAATAAGACTTTGAGAAAATTGACACATTAGCATTTTTGATCAGTTAAAATGTTTATTTGGCCAATACTTTGTGCGTTCTTAGAAGTCAATTATAAAAAAAAAAAATCAAAACCATATGGAGAATAAGAATGCACTTACCTGCATGTACTAGTAAAATTCTAAAAAGAGTGCTTGGCCTGCAAATTGTACTTTAAAAAATGATGTTTTCAGAAATCATATAGTATAAGATTTTGGATTCCAGAAAGAACTTCTAAGAAAATGTGTTTTAGCTCCTTTTCTGAAGGCTTTATTTAAAAAGAAAAAAAAATAGCCTATAAGGTTTATATGACCCCTTTACCTAAAGATAGGATCAGAATCCAGATAACTGATTATTAAACTTCTGAGCATATTATTAAGAGAAAGAGTCCTCAAATTACCAAGCTGCTCCACCAGCCCTGTCTCAAAGATCTAAGATGAGCAAGTCCCATGGGGGAGTGGAGGGTGTGTCCTGAAGTCCTGCATGAGAAGGGACAGGAAAACAAGAGAAGGAATGAGAACAGAGGACCCTGGGGGCATCCTGCTCCTCTCGACCTCCATCTCCATCTCTTCTGCATTCCAAAGTGGAGTGCAGACCCAGCCTCCACCAATAAGCAGCAGAATCCAAATCTGTAGTTACTCAGAGAAAAGAAGCCCCAAGTGTGAACTGGCTTCAAAAAATAAGAAAAAACTCCAGAATTGCTCCCCTTCACAAACAGGCACATCAAACCTTTGTATCTTGCATCAGCACCATCCATCCTGGAGTTAATTTTCCACAATTGAAGTCAGGGACATTTTTTTTTTAGCATGTAGGAGTATCTAAGTCAAAATTTACCAACAAAGTATAGCTTATGATTATTTTAAATAAAATGTTACATGAAAACTCAGTTTTGTACTAAAGTTAGAGTGTCCTAAATTCACATATGTTATCAGTATGGGTGTTATTGAATTCTGTTTCAAGTTACTAAGAAATATTCCAGGCCTGAACCCTAAAATAGGAAAATGAGACATTTAAGGCATCATCGGTTGTTAGAATTGTGAATAAGGCCCTTGATAGATTGATTACCTAATAGCAAGTGTGACAAGTGTGACAACAGATTTAGGAATAACATTACCACCTCAGTAAAAAAATAAACATGAATATTACTAATGATTAATTTCTTTAATATTTTAAATAATTTTGAAAGCATTAAAGGTAATATAAATTAACAGAATGAAGAGTTGTGGAATGATCTTGATCACAATGCCACGTACATATCTTCTATCCAATATACTTCAGAAATATTATCAACTTCTGATCCTGTAGTTTATCTTACTGTCAGGCTCATTCTCCTTTTTTCCACAGTTGCATTCCAAGTTAAGTCCTCTGATTATCTTTAGCTTGGACTGGTTTCCCCCATCTTCAATGTTTGCCCTTCAGTTTCTTTACATGATACTACCAGGCTGTGTTGCAAACCAGTTTCCGTCTTTTGCTTCTCTTTTGAAGTTCTAATTTTCCATGGAAATCATTCTAAAATGCTCAGTATAGCATTCAAGCAAGTCTTCTACTTAATTTTCCAGGTTTCTCCCCATCTCCTGCAAAACCTATATTATTTCTGGATCTAATATATAATAATTTTCAGATATCATAAAATCCCCTTCACCTACAATGCTTACCCTGCCCTTGCCCCATTCTGTAATTTTGCATGCTGAAATCCTACCGGTTTTCCAAACAGAAATACTGATACTATGTTCAATCCTTGAATTCATCCCAAACCCTTAGAGCTTCCATGGCACTTTGGTCATGCTTATAATACAGCATTAATCATGTACTGCCTCATATTTTAATTATGAAGGGTATAGGTCTTGTGAACTCTTCTGATCCCTGGATGGGGTTTGCACCTGACAATTCTTTGACATGTAGAATAGCACAGAATCAGCATACTATATGTTGCACAAATCAAATGGTCAAGTCATATAGCAAAAGAGAATACCATTAGCATCTTCTGTCAAGGTGTTGAAAAAAAATTACTGAAGTTTATCATTTATATGGTTACTTTATTATAAATTCAGTAGCTTTTTTTTTTCAAAGTACCTTTTGAGAATTTCAATGTCCCCAGAAATATGCTGGGTCAAAAAATCAAATACAAGCCTTCTAAAAGGAAAACATACACCCAAATACAATTTACTATAATACAATGCCATAAATAGTCAGAAAAGGTCAAAGCAAAATGCCCTGAAACCACAGAGGAGGGAGCAATTAATTTTTTGAGAAAGGAGGGAGTAACAGAGAATGGACCACTTTAGAATTTCTAAAGTAGATCCTGAAAGACACGTAGCTATTGGTCAAAGAACAATGACACCAAGGTAGGTACAGCCTTATAGTGAAGCCTTGCTCAGTGTAATGTAAGGGCATCATCCAGTTACACTACAATATGATGGTGCCCCTGGAACTGTGCAGGCTTGGTCCACAGGAGTGAAGAGCATGTTAAGTGATTGTCTCAATATCATGTAGAATCTCAGTTAAAATTTTGTAAGATTTCCCTACCTATTTGTCTTTTCTGGCCTTTTGCCTTTTTTTTCAAAAAAAAAAAAGGAACAGCCTAGAAGGCGGCAATTCTTACCACTCCAATATTCATTAGAATAATTATGGAACAAAATAGGTTGCAGCTCAGAATTATCAAACCACAGGAAATCTTAGAAGTTATTTTTAAAATTCAATAATTTTCAAAGTGTGGTGTGTGTGTGTGTGTGTGTGTGTGTGTGGTACATGCTGGGGATTGACTCCAGGACCTCACACACTCCAGCCGAGTACTGATAAGCTATACCCCTACACACGTTTTTCAAACTTTTAAAGTCCTTTCCCTTTTCTGAAATTAAATGTTGCTAATATCAACATGCAAACCAGAAAAAAAGAGGATAATATCTGTCCCAAGCTCCACCAGCTCTTCTTCCCTCCTCCACCAAGACACTGCTGGTTCTTTGCAGCTCTAGGGACTCAGAGGCAGGTTTGAAAAGTGCTGCCTTTAGACCAACCTCCTCTTATAATTGAGGAAATAGACAGCCAAAGAATTTGAAGTACCTCGTACAAGTTCATCACTGTGGTTAGTGGCAGAAAAGGAAATGGAAGTCCCTTAACTGCCACTCCACTGTTCCTTCAAGATAAAATTAATTCTATTTACTTAGCAAAATGAGCATGAGGTCCAAGGGTCTCCCAAGGTGACATTTAGGATGGAGAGGGACTGTTTCTTTTTCATGATAAGACTTTGTTGGAATTCAGCAATTTATTGTTAAGTAATTCCGAATCAATGCTGTCTTTTATTTTATTCTACCTTTCCTTCATTTTGATATTGAATCACTAGAAATGACAGCTCCCACATCCTCTAACTTCTTGATCCTAGACAAGGGGGAAGGTTCAAGAAATTCATCTCTGTGGTGGTACTGGCTAGTCAAGTGCTTTTCTGCTGTAGAAATGAAGGCGTAGTGTGGTATTTTTTTTCCCAGTTTGAAAAGGCAGAAAAAAAACTAAAATGACTTTCCTCTTATCTCAGAGATTGTGAGAAAGGAGAACAATAATATTTAGACTCCTTGAATAGCCCCAAATGTTGTTTTAATTTAGAGAAAGAATTTAAAGTTCACACACACACACACACACACACACCTGCACAAAGGACTTACTGAAAATCATGAAATATATAGGTGTTGTAGGTTATCCTTCTTGTCAAGAAAGTTTAGTAACTTTGACTTAATGGAAATCAATTTTGTTAGAGGAAAAAAATATTGTTTTCCTTCATAGACCCCTGCTACTAACATTACATTAAATGAAATACTGTAGCTAAATAATTGTGAAGAAGTTTGGAGAATTTAAATGGTCTCATACTAATATTATGACAAAACATTTACTGAAAGAAGTAATAGACATAGTTTCTTATTAAGATCAAATGAATTATAACTTCAGAGTCTAAAGAAACTTGCTCTAGCACAAAAATAACAGGTATGATTTGCAAATATAATGAAATAATTTACAAATATAATGCTAATCATACAAATATATGTATGATTTACAAATAAAATGCTATATAGGACAATACTGATAAATTGTAATTTCAAACTTCAATAAAGACCTTAACTTTACCGAGGTCATTGCTTTTGGAACTTTTTGATATTCTTAATTATTAATAACACAAAAGTCATGCTAGTTTCTTTGCTAGCACAAAAGAAAATTGGAGAAAATACAAAAGTCTCTTTTTCCAGTTGTGCCTCACCTGGATTATACTTCCCCAGTTTAAATGCCTGCCTTAAAGCATGGCCCAGCAAAAAGATAGAGATTGATTTTCTTAACAGACCACAATCCCCCAGCCTCTTCCAAATGAGTGCTATTGTGTGCCATGATTTTCATGTGATATCACTAACTTCATCAATCATCCAAGAAAGCAGACAGAACACAATAAAGAGACTTGCAGAGTAGTGTATTAGAAAAATACTCCATAACTTACAGATAATAACCCAAGCATAAACTTCCATGAGAAATTAAGTGGAAGTGATTCCACTTTAAGGCAAACCCTAAATAAGTCATTAATTTATAAGTCTATTTCAAATAAAGCTGTGCACACCTGCTATATGTAAATAGACACACATCCCAAAAAGCCACAACCAATATCAAATTAATGATTGACTAGTTATATGCTGAGTAAAATGAAAGTTTTTATTTAAGATGCAAGGTTGTATACATTTTACATCTCCAATCATTTTAAATTATTCATGTACATTGTTATCAAAGTATTCTTACTGTTATTAAAGTATTCTTACAAATTGTTCTTAACACTCTTACTTCATCTGTTCCCTTTTTTAATTTTTTTTTTATTTTTCATAGTTGTAGATGGACAGCATGCCTTTATTTTATTTGTTTATTTTTATGTGGTGCCGAGGATCAAACCCAGTGCCTCATGAGTGCAAGGCAAGCGCTCTGCCACTGAGCTACAGCCCCAGCCCCTCATCTGTTCCCTTTTAAATGGAGCAACATTCATCAAAACTATATGCTTTCCAAGGGAAGTTTATTTTTTCATGAAGGTTTTAAAGTTGGGAGATTCTCTAGTTATATATGCTAAATGCTATTTTAGAAATTAGCTGTACGGGAATCCTTGTGTGTTGAATTCTGTTTAGGAGAGCAAGCAAGGGCTCTTCAGGAATAGGCCTGAAACTCTGTCTCTGAAAAGGAAACTCTGTCTTGGGTGAGAGATATGATGTCCAACCACTTTCTACCTGGCTGGTCTCCAAGTGCATGACGAATTGCAAAACTACAACATACAAAAGGAATATTTATGTTTCATCCTCCTTCATCAGATACACAGTATTTTTTCTCCCATGTCACAAACACAGTAACCACAATTTACAAGTATATGCACAAACAGCTATTGATTTAGCGATGCATTTCTTTGATGTCCCTTGCCTTAACCTCATTTATAAAGCTGTTTTGCATTATTTCAAACTGTCAATGATTTGTGACTCATGAATATTCAAATCTAATTTGCACTTACCTTTTTGGTATGCATGCTTACTTGCAATATGTCTCTACATTTGCCCTTTTGTTTTGTATTTATTTGTGGATTGTTTTATTGAAATAATACTGTTTTAAAAGCATAGTATGTCTATTTTAAAATAACAGGAGTGGCTGCTGATTGACTCTTCTTGATCTTAGCACACTGTCTATATTTTGCTGCTTAGCAAGTTTAGTCATTCTGCAAACATGTCTCTATTATTAAAAATAGCCATGCCTTTGCTAGTTGATGTCAGTTTTAGTGGGATGGGTTTAGTTTTGCTAGACTATGTGTCTCTAGGAAAGAGTCAACAATTTTTAGGTGAACTTCAGCCTTGCACAAAAAAGAAATAAAGAAAGGATTATTTCTGGTGGAAAAACAAAAAGTTCATGCAGAATTGAGCCCTTCATGTCAGTGTGGATCAACTTTTCCACTTAGATTGTGGAATGCAAGAAATGAAACCTAATGCTCTCAAGCACTAAAAAGCCCTTTTAGATGTCTTTCAGATGATGATAGCTAAAGGAGACACCCAGGACTTTGTGGATTGCAGGTATGTCACTAGTGATTGAAGCTCCAAAACAGCAGAGCAGGGAGCCACCTGCCTTCAGAATAAGCAGAGTTTTTCTTGCAAAACCTGTTCAGGGACAAATAGAAAGTGTCATATGAAAAAAAAAGAAAGAAAGAAAGAACATCTCTTTTGTAATTGATTTCTGGACTTGACTGTGATTTCTAAGAAAATCCAAACAATTAAATGTCCTACTCTGCCAAAAACCAAAAATTTGAATCTGTATACTTGTATGCCAGTAGCTAAAATAGAAATAATTAATAGCATTTCAATGCAATAGCTGTAGGTTTCCTTAATTTGCATCGTGTTCAATTTCTAAACTGTCTTTTAAGCTGTAATAAATAAATAAACAAATAAATAAATAAATCATTGGTCATCTATTGTTTCCCATTTCACTAAAAAGTTATTTCCAAAATGATTCTACACAACAGATGAACACAGGTATCTCAATTCACAGTGTCTAGCCAATAAGACATTCATCTTTTTACAAATTTGTCATTGTTCCTCAATTATACATATTCCCTCAGGTAATATGATCTCCTTCCAAAAGCTACTAAATTTCTAACTTCTCCTTTTAAAGTCTTTTTTTTTTCAATTTAGAAAATTTGTATTACAAAGAAAAGGCTTTTCCACTATGATATTTTCTGTGTGTTTAAACAAATGTCCTTTGTCCAAAAGAGTTCATACTGTTTTTCCAAACTTGTCATCTTCATGGTTGTTGGTATTATTATCCACTTCATTTTGAAAAACAAATGGGTCCCATAATATACTACCCAAAGCTATCCACAGAAGAACCACCTCCCCAGGATGCTATTGTTGTACAATAATTAAATGGTTTATCACATCCAGAAATCAGAAAATGCCTCCCTGGGAAATCGAAAACCCTTAAAGAAAAGGGTTCTAGCCCATGTTCCTTGATTCTACTTTTTACTTTCTGTGTAAACTTGAACAAACTGCCTAATCTTAAAAAGCATTAATCTCCTCAACTGGGAAACAGGTGACAACAGTATCTACCTTAGATTATTATGAGAATTGAATATGGTTATTATTCAAATGCAAATTTAGCATATTGGCTGGTATTTGATGTTAATATGGACTTTAGCTAAATTTTTGCCAGAAATTGGACCTAAGTCTCTAGCTGATGACTACTTCCTAGAATGAGCCACTTTCATTTTCTCACTATCTATTCCATGCACCCCCTCCCCAACACTGTGTATCAGTAATTTGGTTAAAACATTTGCTCCCAACTGCAGGGCTGGGACCTCCCTCCAATAAGTTCAGGATCCCTGGTGAAGACTTCCATGAGGTCATGGAAATGAGATGTGACAGAAATTTTGCTGGAACCTTCCTGATTTTTTTTTCCCACACATATTCCCACAATAGCATCCAGAGAAAGAAAAACAGTCACTCTTCCCCTTGGTGAGGTTGTAGAATAGGAGGCTCAGAACTTCTGTGAACACCTGTCACCAGCCTCAGGATAAAGGTGATACACCTAAGAAGGCAAAGCCAAGAGAATCAAAAATAAAGAGAGAAGGAAGTTTTCTCACCTCTTGCCAATGGAAACTGTTTTTTCTTTTTTTTTTTTTTTAATTGCTTAAGCCAGTCAGAATTGAGTTTTCTATTCTTTACAGCTAAGAATATTTTAAGTGATTCACAGAGATAGCCTAAAGAGTCCTCCCATGCCTGAATTTACACATGCATATAAATGTGTTATAAGTCCTTCAACCTTTCCTACAATGTGATGTCTCTGAAAAAAAAGAGAGATTCAGAGTATGGTCTTCAAGAGTTCTCCACTTTCCTAAATAACCAGTAGAACTCAAAGTGCTCTTTTTTTTTGCTTTTGTTAAGAATGGAATTCAAGAAAAGAGTGCCTGCTGTGTCTTGCTTCTATAACATCATCTCAGATCCATAGATTGAAGAATTTTAGTACTTACACTATACTCTGAATTTTACATTCTTGCCTTCCACAAAATCACAACCTAAAATAGAATGTCACCAGTGTATATAATCCAATGGCATGAGATCAAGTGAAATTGGGGTTTTTTTTTGTTTTATTATTTTATGTTCCTATTTCTAGCTGAATGGTTTAATCTGATATATGTAATTTTAAATAAGTCGAATAAGTCGATGTCCTCAAGCTTAATTTTTCATTTATCTAAGAATAAATATAGTTTGCTTAAACTCTTAGGAAACTGAATAATTGATGATATGATCAAAATAGACAACATAAAATAAAAATCAAACAACGCACCCTTCAAAAACTGAATCAGCTCAGTTTTTCTCTACCCCTCTTCCCACCCCATCTGCCCCAAGCTATCCATGATTTAATCTTATCAGGACCTCTCAGGATTATAGCTCTGGCACTACTTTGAATAGGCAGTGAGAGAGGAGACCAGGTAATTCTTTACTGTCCTAAAATATATAGAACCATAGGTATGCAGACATTCTTAGATAGTATCTAAAGGGTCAGCTACAAATAATGCCAGAGACATGTCTAAAGTCAGACCCTGTGGGGAAACAAGTCACATGACTCCCGGGCCAGCATCCTTTCCATTATACCACCATGCCTCTCAGGTATAGGGGTTCTTAAAATTTGTATGAATAAATGCATTACTAAAGTTAATCTGTTGGGTGGCCTTTTGTTGCTTAATTTATCTCCATGAGAAGCTAGCTATATCATATCTGTCTTACAGTTTTATTAATTATGTATTTTTAAAAGGTAAACTATTTTGAGAAGGTAAATTCACTGGCCTATCTTACAAATTGAATTGTATTATCCATGAAATATTAGGAGTAAAAAGGGAACATGTATATAGATATGACAGACACTTAAAAATATGGTGTCTGGGCTGGGGTTGTGGCTTAGTGGCAGAGCACTTGCTGGGCAAATGTGAGGCATTGGGTTTGATCCTCAGCACCACAAAAAAACAAATAAATAAAAATAAAGAATATTTGGAGTATGATATTTCAAAAAATATTTGGTATTATAAGATTAATATGCATCATTATATAAGAAATTTAAAAACTTGAAGTTGATAAATTTATGTAAAATAACTTGTAGAAAATGACTCTAAAGGAAATAGTAGATATAAATTGTTGGAAATTAAGGAAACTGCATCAGTAATTAAGAATTTTTCTTTAAAAGAAAGACAATATTATTTTAAAAGAAAACTCTAACATTATTCTAAGAAACTGAAAACTTCAATCAAATACTAATTTACCCATAGAATAAAAATGGAGAAGAACCCTCCTTACTTCTAATTTATTATATAAGGTCACTAAAAAAACCTGTTACCAAAATCAGGCAAAGATGGGGCTGGGAATGTGGCTTAGTGATAGAGCACTTACCTAGCACATGTGAGGCACTGGATTCGGTCCTCAGCACCACATAAAAATAAATAAAATAAAATAAAGGTATTAAAAGTTAGGCAAAGATGATGAACAGTTCTTGAAAAGAAAGAAAAAAGAAATGACTAGTTATTCTCTCACATCAATAGAAATTCAAAAATCCTAAGCAAGATATTCACCTAAATCTAATTGTATTCAATAAAGATAGTATAATGACAACATGAATGTAGCACAGAAACACAAGAGCTGTTCAATATTAGAAAGACTATAAACACAGTAATAGTAAAATAAAAATAATCATTTCATTACATATAGAAAAATCATCTAATTCAACACTCATTTTTTTAAAATTTTAAAGTTTTAGTGAACTAAGTATAAGACATAAAACTTCCTCAATCTGATGTAGATTGTTATCAACCACAGTCAATAGCATTTGTAATGAAAAAAAAAAAAAGAGAGAGATAAACACTCATTTCAAGTTAGGAATGAGATAACCACATCCACAATTTAAAAATGCTTCTCTTCAAACTTGTCCTGGAGATCTGGAACTCGATAAGGCAAATGAGAGCAAAAAGGATGAAATAGAGAAAAAGAGAAAGAGAGAAAAAGAAGTAGAGAAAGAGAGGAATGTAGGAAAAGAAAAGGAAAATAAGTCAATAAAGTCACAGGTGAAGAAGAAGAAATAAAACTTGTCATTTTCTGCAGACAACGTTATCATTTGCATTGAAAGCTCAAAGAATTTATAGACAATTTGATAAATAAGAGAAGTGGGCTAAAGATGGCTGAGGAAGAAATGGAGCTGGAATGTTGGTTGTCTATACAAAGAAAATGAATGTAGATTCTTACCCCACTGCTGCACACAAAATATATTCCCTGTTGGAAAATCATTAAGTATAAAAAGAAAAAATAAGATTTTCAAAGCATTTTACATAATAACATCTTGATAACTTTAGAGTACAAATGAATCTTTTCTACAAAACATAAAAAAGCATAAGTCATAAAGGAAATATTGATGAATTATTCTGTAGTAAAATTTGAAACTTTCATCCAACAAAACACATTTAAAATAAAATGGAAAAAAAGCCATAAATTGGAAGAAGATAGTTGTGATGTAGAATTCATAAAGTTAATAATAAAGAGATACTTCAGGGCTGAGGATGTGGCTCAAGCGGTAGTGCGCTCGCCTGGCATGCGTGCGACCTGGGTTCGATCCTCAGCACCACATACAAACAAAGATGTTATTTCTGCCAAAAACTAAAAAATCAATAAATAAATAAAAAAAAGAGATACTTCAATTGAAAAGTAAGGGAAGTAAACGTGCACTTCAGAGAAGAAGAAATACTATAAGTCAACAAATATACGAAAAACCATTCAACATCTCTAGCAGTTAGAGAAATGCAAATTAAAACTACACTAAGATTTCTTCTCACTCTAGTCAGAATGGCAATTATCAAGTATACAAGCAACAATAAATGTTGGCAAGGATGTGGGGAAAATGATACGCTCATACACGACTGGTGGGACTGCAAATTGGTGCGACCACTACAGAAAGCAGCATGGATATTCTTCAGAAAACTTGGATTGAAACCACATTTGACCCAGCTATCCCACTCCTTGGTATATATCCAAAGGACTTAGAATCAGCATACTACAGTGACACAGCCACATCAATGTTTATAGCAGCTCAATTCAAAATAACTAAACTATGGAACCAGCCTAGGTGCCCTTCAAAAGATGAATGGATAAAGAAAATGTGGTATATGCACACAATGGAATACTACTCAGCAATAAATAGAAATGAAATTATGGCTTTTGCTGGTAAATGAATGGGACTGAAGACTATCATGCTAAGTGAAATAAGCCAATCCCCCCCACACAAAAAAGGTTGAATATTTGCTCTGATATGTAGATGCTAACTCACAATAGTAGATGCTAACTCACAATAAGGCAAGGATGATAAGGGAAGAGTAGAAGTACTTTCTATTAGACAAAGGTGAATGAAGGGAAAGAAGGAGGAATGGGAATAGAAAAGATACTAAAATGAGTCAGACATTACTATCCTATGTGCATAAATGATTGCATGACCAATGTGATGTCATACCATGTGCAACCAGAAGAATGAGAAGTTGTCCTTTATATATATGTATAATATGTCAAAATACTTTCTATCATGCATGTATAATGAATAAGAACAAATAAAGTGTTTAAAAAATAAAAATAAGGGAAGTAGATAAATAAGTATCTTACTGAAGAGGAAATAAGAATAAAGAAAAAGTATATAAGATGTTCTACCCTCTCAGTGGTTTAGAAAATGTATATTAAAAACTACCGTGAGATACATTTCCACACTCATTAGGTTGGGAAAAGAGGAGAAAAATAAGAAAGGAGGAGAAGAGGAAGAGGAAGAGAAGGAAAAAAGAAGGAAGTGAAGGAGGAGGAATGAGGAAGAGGAGAAACAGAAAATGACAAAGATTATCAGGTGTTAGAAAAAGACAATGTCAAACAATAAGGCATCTTATATATTACTAGCAGGAACGTAAAATCATTCTGGAAAATAATTCACATTATTTTAGAAAGTTGAATACTTAAATAATAAAATCTCAGATAATATAACCCTAGGTTTATATTCTAAATCTTGAAAAAAATCTTTACACATAAATATCAAGAAATACATATCAGAGTGCTTATAGCAGAACATTTTAAAAAAAATTATTTTTAGTTCTAGGTGGGTACAATATCTGTGTTTTATATTTATGTGGTGCTGAGAATGGAACCCAGTGCCTCACGAATGCTAGGTGAGTGCTCTACCTTTGAGTCACAACCCCAGCCCCAGCAGAACTCTTTATAATAGCAACAACAATAAAATGACAACAACACAAAGAAGAATAAATAAATAAGTTTTGTTGTATTTGTACAATGGAATGTCAAACTACACCCAAAAAAAGTGTTAAAAATGAAAAAATGAATCAAAAATGATGACTTTGAGTATGATACCATTCGAAGCAAAATGTAATAATATATTGTTTAGGAATCTACAAAATTACAATGCAAATACAATTGCTCCTTAGTATCTACAGAAAATTGCAGATACGAAAACAGCTCAAGTCCCTCATATAAAATGGTGAAGTAATTATATACAATCTATGCACAATCTTCCATATACTTTAAATCATCTCTATTTATAAATCTAATATTATATAAATAATTGTCATATTGTACTGTTTAGGGATTAATGACAAGAGGGAGACTATACATGTTCCATATGTCATGATTTTCAAAAATATATTTTCCACCTGAGTTGATCCATGGATGGTCATGTATATAAAGAGGCTAATCTATATTATAATTATATATCATTCATATAGTTCAAGAATATTCACACTGGAAAACTGTTGACAAAGTTTTCAGGATGGTAATTACAGCAGGAGTCAAAAGCAAAAGAATAAAAGAAAAAAATATATATGAAATAGAATACCTGTCCCCCTTCGTAAGTAGCTGTGTAGCTGGTTCACAAATATCCCTTTCATTATTAAGCTTATCTATACTTTTCTATGTATCATACTAAAAACAAAATAAAAGGATAATTAGTGGTCATTTAAAACAGAGTACTACTATGGCTAAGAGGATAAAAAATAACAAAGAGGAGGGAGTAGAGAGCAGCATTAGTAAGCTCATACCAGAAATCACTGGATTTGATGAACCAGGAAGTCAAGTCAACTGAGGATGAGACAGATGAGAATAGTGAGGGGCCTTTGAGTGACTTGTAGAGAAAGGGAATTGATAAGAAAGAAAAGAGAGGGATGGTGAGGATGACTAAAAGCAATGAGCCTCCACAGAAAGTAGATAGTATTGAAGAAGATATTTTGCATTAAGAGCAGAAATGTGAACTGAATATCTCAGGATTTCTTCCCTGAGTTAAAGAAACTGAAAATGACTGAAGATTAAGATGGAGATTGTCATGGAAGTCATGCCAAATAGTTCAAAATGTGCAAGAGGCTTTCAGATGTTGACTTAATGGTGTTTATAGCCTTTAGTCTATTTCCAAGAATCCAGATGAAGAAAATTATCCTGAGTTTTGAAAAAAAAATTCATGCCCAAAGCTGCTTACTACAGAAGCTCAGACAAAAATAAAAATGTAAATATACAAATAAACGTACTGTGTTAGCTTTCCATCACTGTAACAAATGCCTCTGAAAATTGACTGATAAAAGAAACGGCTTATTTTGGCTTATCATTTTGGAGCTTTCAGTCTAAGATTGGGCAGATCCATTGCTTTGCACCTTTGGCAAGTTAGTATATTATGGTGGGAGCGTGAGGTACAGCAAAGCCACTCACCCCAGGAGCCAGGGGAACAAAGAAAAAGAAGAAAGGACCAGGGTCCCACAATCCCCTTTCAGGGTACCCCAATGACCTAAAGACCTCCGCTAGGCCCCACCTCTCAAAGGTTCTGCCTTTTTCCGACAGCACTATCCTGAAAACAATACCTTTAACATATGAGATTTTGAGGGACATTCCAGATTCAAACCATAGTAGTGCCCAATAACAGTGGGATAGAAGAGTGAATTATGATAACTGATTTAATGACACCTATTTAAATAGATGGTCATAAGCAATCTAATAACTGGTAGGTAAATTTTGTTCAATTACAAGTACATAAAAGAAATTATTCATAGAAAAAAATGCAAAAAAAAAATACATAAAATATTGGCAGGCTTTGTATTTGTTAATTTTGTCTATGGGTGATTTTTTTCCCCTTTTTTGTACTCTTCTGCATTGCCATATTGTCTTAAATAAGCATGTATTACTTTTAAAACAGAAAAAAATATTAAAAGATACTTCTCTTCTTAATGTTTTATTGAGTAGAAGCTCAAATAAATCAAGATATGACTAATTAGTGGAAAGAAAATAATAAAGAATCCAAAACACAATGAATCACAATAAAGAAAGAACCGTTCGTTATAATAGAGACTAAGAATATTTATAATAGATTAGGAAAACGAAACTAAATCTCTACACTTGACACATTGAAAGAACTTTTAAGTTCCAAGCTATATCCATAATTGTAGTTTGCAAAAATGAAAATAGATTCACACACACATGCACACACACATGCACCTGTATACATGTGAGCATAATAATGTGAGTGGGAATGGATTTTGAGATATGAGGTAGACAAAAAATAAATAAATAAAAAGATGAGGGGTAGAGAGAACACACCAAGGGAGGATGATGAGAGTCACTGAACAAAACAAAAGCAACTTGAATAATTTGCCAGGGTTATATAACTGTAGTTTGGACTTCAACAAGGAGACAAATATTTGGTAGCATTGCCATGGTAAAGAAAATCATACTTAGGCATAAATTACAAGTGAGATAGAAATGACCAATTTCATGATGAATGAATATATAGAAATAACGTGTTTAAGTTGTGCTGTATTTATTCACATGTCCAATTGTACATGAATACATCTGGGCTCAGAGATAAATGGCCCTATTTTATGTTTTCTCCCCAGGCATTTGTTCCAACTCATTTTTCAAACTATATGTTTAGATCTCAAATAAGCCTGGCTCAGCTCATTGTATAAATAAGGTCTAATTGGTAAATTACATTGCTGTAATCTTCTTCTACAGTAACATTTTCAAGGATTCTGCATATAATATCACCTTTTAAGTTTATTCCAATTTTCCTGTTATACACTCTAGTCACCAAGGAAAACATTTAAATTTTTCTCAATTCCATACATACCTCAGTCAACCTGTTACAGTAAAGTGAAATACAATATTACATATGCTTTTTTATTTTTATTAATATTTATATTAGTAAAAGCTAAATATTAATATATTGGCATCATCCATATTTTGGAAAAATATAGAAGGCTAACATGTAGTTGGATTGAGACATACTTGCTAAGAGTTAATTCTTTCCCAGGAAAGCCTCTTCCATTCTCAACACTTCTTATCTGACCCAAACACTTGAAGGTGCCCAGAGCAGCCTTGGTATATTTCTACCTCTGTTCATACCAATTTTTTTTTGTGCCTACCTCTATTTCCCTTTATAAACCTATTAAATCCAGTATTATATTTAATTACTTTTCATATGCCAGCATCTATGAGAGTCCCTAAAAAATGTTGCAACACAATAAATATGCCTTTGAATGACTGATTGAAATGAGGAATTAATGATTACATGATTTTTATCATATGGTTTGTGCTATCAAATTATGGAATATTTGTGGGTGAGGACTTGGTGTTCTATTCCTATATGAGTTCATAGCATAATAGCATACTCTACAGAATTATAAAATGCATATGTAATCTATGTTGCTAATCCAAAATCAGCCTTTACTTGAAGATTGGTTCTATTATACCCTATATGTCTTAGAAACATTATTATGCCTCCTGGTAAAACCCTCAATTTGTGTTCATGAATTTGTTTTTAACCTGACAAGCATATATTGTTCTCCCTGTTACATACCCATTCTGTTCATAGTGAAATCACTGGAATTGGCACAACATGCTGTATTTGGTACAACATGCTTTATTTCAGCAGTAATCAAAGAGAGACAAACCCAATGGTACATAGAAAAGCACTTACACTTCCTACACCTCTGCTCCAGTTCATCTAATCCTTTTCCCAACACCTATCAAAAAAGGATCTTCCTCCTTCCCCATCTGTTTTGCTCAGCAAGGTGCTATGGAAAGGCAAATGAACTTCTAGCCATAGTCCAGGGATTTGGTCCCATGGTTGATACTAGTTTTAGTTAATTAGTATTTGAATATGTCCTTAACTGCTTTGGGTCTTCATTTTGTCCCATATAAAATGAGGGAGTTGTACCGAAGATCATTGTTAACATAACGGAAAGTCCTATTTATTAATCATTTATTATATGTGAAGAACTGCAGTGTGTGCTTATGTTCATTATTTCTTGTAATTTTAATCCCTCAAACACATTTATAAGGTCTATCAGTCAAAGTCCAGCAGTAAACAGATGGTACACATCAAAATGGGTAATTTGAGAAAAGCTTAATAAAGGAACTATATTAAAAAGGTGTGAGCAGGGTGTTAGGAAACCACAAGGGGCAGTGCAGTACCCCAAGGAGAGTAATGGAGAGGAACATGGTTACCTGAACCCAGAAAGACAACTCTGCCCAGAAGGTATGCCTGGGCAATGGCTCCCATGCAGCCAGCCCACAGGGACCCTGGGAATCAACACCCAGACCCCACTCAACTCACTCTTCAAAAGCCCAACAGGACGCATGGGCTAAGGCAGCATTTTAAAACCATCCACACCAGCTTCCATAGACACAGAAGAGGATGGAGAAAGAAAGGCTGGACCCAAGGGGGCCAACAGACGTGTCCAGTAATAGTAAATGTTGTTCTGCTGCTTTTATACATGAGGTTACTGAGGTTCAAAGAGGTTAAGTAACTCACAAGCAACAAAAGTAAAAATAGACAAATAGGATTACATCAAACTAAGAAGCTTCTGCTCAGCAAAAGAAACAATCAACAGAGTTGACTGGGGACGTAGCTCAGAGATAGAGCATTTGGCTAGCATAAGCAAGGCCCTAGGTTCAATCCTCAGCACCACAAAACAACAATAAGATCAACAAAAACATAGTTAAGAGACAACCTATAGAATAAGAAAAAATATTTGCTATTAATCCAATTAAGAGATTAATCTTCAGAACAAAAGGAACTCAGAAACCTTAACATTCAGGGCTGGGGTTGTAGCTCAGTGGTAGAGCGCTTGCCTAGCGTGTGTGAGGCACTAGGTTGGATCCTCAGCACTACATGAATATGAATAAATAAAATAAAGTTATTTTAAAAACTTAATACTAAAACACAATAATAATAACTAATTTAAAATGATTTAGACATCTGAATAGGCATTTCTCAAAAGAAGAAACAATGACCCCTCCAAAAAAAATAAATAAATTATATATATATATATAAAGTAAATGTCACTAATCATCAGGGAAGTGCAAATTAAAACCATGATGAGATATCATCTCACCCCAACTAGAATGGCTAATTCAAAAAGAAAAAAAATAATAACAAATGCTGGTGAGGATGCAGAGAAAGAGTCACTCTTAGAAACTGTTGGTGGGAATGTAAATTAGTACAGCCATAGAAAACAGTAGTTTTTAAGATTTCTCAAAAAACTAAAAATAGAACTACCATATGATCTAGCAATTCCACTACTGGGTATGCATCCAAAGGAAATGAAATCATTATATCCAAGAGATACCTGCACTCATATATTTGTTGCGGCTTTGTTCACAATAACCAAGATACGGAATCAACCAAGGTGTGTATCAATAGATGAGTGAATAAGGAAAATGTGACGTATATAATACCATGAAATATTATTCCACCATAAAAAAAAAGAATGAAATACTGTCATTTGTAGCAACATAGATGGAAAGTGGAGGTCATTGGTGTTAAATGAAATAAGCCAGACACATAAAGACAAATACCACATGTCCACATGTCCTCCCTCATTTGTAGAAAATAAAAAGTCGATCTCACAGAAGAACAGAGTGCAATAGTCACTAGAGACTGGCAAGTGCGGTGAAAAGAAATTAGATAAGTGGCACCAAAACAAAGTTAGGAGGAATTCATTCTGGTTTTCTATAGCATTGTAGGGTAACTGTTGGTTATATCGATCTATGAAAAAGTGAAGAGTATGAAAGTTCCCACCATGTAGAAATGATTAATGTCTGAGGAGATGAAAATGCTTATCCACCTGATTTGATCATTACACATTATAGATGTGTGTCAAATTATCATACTGAACCCCATAAAAATGTAAAAATATTATGTCTCAATGAAAAGAAAAAACGGCTAGGTAACTTAAGTTACAATTATCACAGGACAGACCCAGGATGCAGCCTCTTTATGGCAGACTCTGAACTTCAGCTCCTGAGTGCTAAGTTTCTTCTTGTTCCCACTGTTGGAAAAAAAAAAAAAAACTTAGAAGTGATCTAATTCAACCCTCTCCCCTCAAGATGTTTGAATGAGGTATCTCTCCACTCAGAATATCAGATTTGCTGAGACTTCAATCACCTTTGGAAAGCTAGTAGTCTATATAGTCATTGTTCCTCTTCCAATACTATGACCTGCATTCTGATAAGTAATTTTGATATATGACCCTGAATGTGATGCTAGTAGGGACAAAGTTGTTATGAAAAGGGAGAGAATAATATTTTCACTATTTAAAAAATCTCTTTCTTCTGACATGCTGTCAAATTAAGCAAACTTAAAGGATTTCCCTTTTACAAAGAGTAGTCTAATGTACAGTAGTACCTCTATATTAGAGGTTTTGCTTCATACAATTTCAGTTACCCATGGTCAACCATAGTCTGAGGACTAAATGGAAAAATCCAGACCTGAACAATTCATAAGTTTTATAATTTTATTGCAGCATGTGTTTATAATTATTCCATTTTAATATTGTTATTCTCTTACTGTGCCTAAATTTATAAATTAAACTTATGTACAGGAAAAAATATACAGTATCTTTAAGTTCAGTATTAACCATGGCTTCAGGCCTCCACTAGAGTCTTGGAATCTATCTCCTGTCGATAAGAGCATAGTTTCACTCGAGGTCAGGAGTAGGGAGTAGAAAGGAGAGAAAAGCCATGACTGGATTTTATGATTTCATGTGCTGGTTTAGTAAACAGACCTAAGACTGTACTAAATGTGTTCCAGCAGACTGGAGAAGTAGAAGGAATGCAAGATGTTGAAATGAAGTGAAGCTAAAAACTAGTATGAAACATATCCTTCAATATCCCTGTGAGGGCCCTTAAGATAAGGAAATCCTCATGTGAGTTGTCAGAGGTTGTTAATTACTCTTCACGTGAGAATTAAATTTGCTTAAGAGGGAAGACTATAGTAATTATCTGAGGTCAAGGGCCCATCCCCAATCTGTCTGCTCCTCTGTCAAATAGAGATAAAAGTCCCACTCAGGACTCTTAGTAATGGGAAATTTCCCATACAGGCACTTCCTGACCTAATAGGTTGTAGTCCAATCAAGTATGTAACTCACTAACTGGGAATATAAAACAAATCTTCTAAAAGCCTGAAGTGTTAGAAACTGTGGCTCCAGGCTTCATCAACCTTCAACACCCATTTAAATTTGGAATTTAGCTCAGCAACAAGTTGCAAAAGTACTTCCTGTTCTGAAGCATGATAGAGGTGAGAAGGCTGGGAATAGGGTACTCCCTGTCCCTGGTCAGGTCCTGAACTTGTCTGGTTGTCTGCCTATCAGTGGCTGCTGTTCTAGCACTTTTAGGCCCAACAGTGGACCCTAGAGTTTCAGGCAGGCTGGAGTCATGGGCTAGCTAGCCATCTCTGCTACTAGCAGGCCCAGGAGACTGTGCGAACGAATGTGACTCACAGTGAGCTCACGTTTGTTTTTTACACAAGAGTGTGGGGATAAAAAGTACAAGAGTTACATTTTTCATTTGATTGTTTGAAAAACTTCTTAATTTTAGGTGAATATCTGCCCACAAGTAATAGGTAAGAAAGAGGGTGGGGACAAAAAGGTAATTTAATTACCTTTTCAAAGATTATCACCATAGGCAAGGCAGGCCCAAGAGAACATTCTCAGGGAAGATAGCTCAGTCTGGGGTCCAGTTTTAACTAGTTGGTCAATACAATCCTGAGAGATGAACCCTCAAAAGAAATCTCCCAATAAACTGTGTACAAGACAGCTTTTTTCAAGAAAAGTGAATTTCCTGCCATGGAATCCGAGCTTGGAGGAGCATTTTAGATTGTTTGATAACAGTCAACAGCTTGTGACACTGTGGAGATTCCATCTAGGAACAGACCCTGGGCAGGTAAAAGTTAACTTATTTAAGAGAGATGGAAACTATGAAGGGCTCATATTTAGAGCCCACAAAAATAAAGAACAGTGATGTTACCCCAGATTAACTTTCAAATTAGCTTGCAGGAGAAATTGGCTCAGTAACATCCCCAAACAGAGGGAAGTGAGGGATTTAAATAGGCACAGAGTGGTACCTGATAAACCTATCTTTTTGGATGGCTCAGGTACTGTAGGAGAAGGTGGAGGAGGAAGGTAAGAGGAGAAAAACCAGATAGGAAATGAGAAAAAAAAAAAAGGAAAGTGGAGGGAAGAGAGAGAGAGGAGAAGGAGGAAGAGTTTGAGGTGGGGGGGAGGAGAGAATGTGGATCCACGGTTGCCTTTATTTCCCTCAGTAATCCACCCACCCTTGGGCTGCGGTTGTTGCTTTGTTTATGCAAAGTTAAACGGGCTGAGACACAGGAAAATTGCTGAGAGATCCACGCTGAAGAAGGCAAAAATAAATTTTAAAATTTAAATGAAAGTCTCTCTCTCTCTCTCTCACACACACACACACACACACACACACACACACACTCCTTTGGGTTGGGGCAATTCCTGCCCGCAGACTTTGAAATGAAAACACCGTGAGGAGGGGTGAGTGGGAGGCCCCAGCAGCAGCGGGGAGCGTTGTCGGTGACCGAAGGAGCTCTGGTGAATATCAGGTTCGGATTAGTGACAACTCAGAAGTCACGCCGGCGGTTGGGGGAGGGAAGTTTGCCAAGGTCTCTGAACTCCACAGAAGAGAGAGCAGCTTTCTCCCGGCGCCGGGCGGAGCTGGGCGTACCCAGAGAGACCTCTGTCCCGGCCGAAGCGAGCCCCGCCGTGCTAACTCCCCGCCCAGAGATTGAGTTTGTCAGCGATCATAAAATGGGAATTGATTATTCCAGCCACCATTGATTAGGGAAGAATGCTTACTGCAGCAGCGGGGAAAAGGTTAAGAGGAAATTGACCTTCTTCCTAGGTGACATAAAGTCATTAGGTAAATGAGATATTCACACAGGAGTTTTAAAAGGTCATGCTCAATTTTTATTTGTAGCCTTAAGAGTCAACCTGGAGCTGCGGCTTAGGGCAGGGACCTCCAACTCTTCGGGACCAGAGGAGCGACAAGAAAGAACTCTTGCTGCGCTGGGCAGGGGCAAGGGTGGGAGGTTGGTTATTGTCTCGGGAGGATCGTCCTGGAGTAGGGGAGAGCTCCTGGAACCCCGAGCTTTGTACCCAACCGGTGTGTTCGTCCTTGGGTAGGTGTAGTATGCGCTCGTGTTCCCCACCGGCTCTGTGCTTCGCGCTGGCGTCTGCTCGGTTCCAATCGCCCGCCGGCAAAGAGATGATGGGGCAAGAGCGGACAATTAAAAACACTTACCCTACCAGAGCCGACCACGTCTCACACAGAGTGAAAGTGTGTGTGTGTGTGTGTGTGTGTGTATTTTAAGGAGAGAGTGAAAGATATATTTATGCACATATTTATCCCTCTAATTATAGGAATTAATCCTCTTACTTATGACTAAAAGGTAACGTCGAAGGACGTCCTTTTGATGTGGAAAAGCACCATTTGTGACTCACATTCAGACTGATTAAGGAATAATTGTTGTTAAACGCTTTACAAGAGAAAAGTGTTTAATTGAGGGGCATTCGTAATTTTACAGCTTAGTACAAAATTAAACGTAATTAAAAACTCAGAAATTCCGACTGATTTTCCAATTATTTTTATTGTCTGAGCTAATTGTTACACAAGGGTATCACTTCTCCCCAAAGGAATTAAAAAAAAAAAAGCAACCATACCTTTTCCAAATACTCGCAGAGAGCCGACTGGGATCTTCCTCCAGGTACCAGCCAGATAAAGGACCTTTCTTCCTCACTCCCCCGCCTTTGGTTCTCGGTAGACGCCCCTCCCTCCCCCACGGTAATTAAGCGTTTCAGCCACTCTCCCCTCTCTCTCTGAGTTCCTGCAACACCTTGGGATGTGAGAAAGCGATGGCAGTTCTCTTCTGCAGATCATTACAGCAAAACTGGAAGTATCTGTAGAAGGCTGATGAATTTCTTGAAGTAACACTTGTCATACATGGCGGAGAGATTAAAAAAAACCTAAGTAAACACAGCTCTCAGGGGGCGATCCCTCGATGCCTCTGCCTTCTAGTGTGTGTCGGAGGGAGGTAACGCGCAACACGGACTGGAAGATGTTTATAAACGCGTATGGGAAGACGTACAGATGCAAGTTGCAAACTTTCTTTTGCTTTGCACTTTATATCGTTGAGGCAAAGATGGGTTTCAGAAAACTTCTCTGTTAGCTTCGGGATTTGGATTTTTTGTTTTGCTTTTCAATGCTGTGATTGATGGTATAAAGCCAAGCTATCTTTGTGTGTTAGCTTCTTCTAATGTCCAAATAGACTTATTTAAATAAATTAAAAGGTTTATGAAAAGTGCTTCAGGGTAATGGAAACAAAAACACATCCTTACAGCTAGTCCAGAAGTGGTTCTGTCTTTCCTATCAGACTTGAAGGGAATCCTGGGGGGGGGGGGGGGGATAAAATTAGGTAGAATGTGAATCTGTAAATTTTAATTAATCTAGACTGAGAGCACTAAGTGATAGATTGTTTGTGTTTCAATACATCTTTAATTTCTCCCCGATTTTTAGGATAGAGACTTCAGTGGATTCGAGTTTTTTATCCACCTTTCCAATCCACACCCTATAAAATAAATGATTGCCTCTGATCTGATGTGCCAGGTGAAAATAGGTAGAATTAAAACTGTCAATTCTGCTTCCAACTTGTGTCTTTCGATTGAGTTCAAAAGCTTTTAAAAGTAAAACGTGCTGATCATTCATATGTATTATTTCTTTTTCTACCATCATGGCTTTTAAGGAAAAAGAAAGAAATATATATATATATATATATATATATATACAAATTCATTTTCCTTGGAAGACTTCAGACTTCTAGATAATTTGATGATGGACCCTGATGCTTGTGAGAACATCTGCCTGGTGGAGTTCTGAGTTTACCCGAGGGTGACAAAGAAGGTGCAGTAAAATCTGTTTTTTCCTACTCAAATGGCATAATTTGGAAACAGGATGTGAGTATTTAAGCCTGACACTTTACAAGCATGTCAATACCATTTTAGAGAAGAGATAAGGATAGGCAAAGTTGAGCAGAAAGTAGTTAGTGCCTCTGAAAGTTACCAATGGTAAAAGAAAAAAAAAAAGACATGAAATTCATTGTGGAAAATTGAGTAAAAGAGGTAGTGCACATTTTAGCGTAGGCAAAGATTGCTGAATCCTTTGAGGAAACTGACACGGATTTTCCAGAGATGGGGTGGGGGTGGGGGAATCCTAGGGTGGGCATTTTATGTAAATGAGCAAATTCGAAATGTAGTACAAATCCAGTATAGTAAAACTGACAGTTCTGACAGTATTGACAACATAAATATATGTTTGAACACTGCACTTTCAGACACTTAACCGATGAAGCAATAAAAAATTCGACTACAATATTTCAAATAATCGACATTGATGTTTTGATACATCATTTTTATACTCTGAATCGATCTATCACTTGGGAGCTGGTCAATTTTAAGTGAAAATGGGCTGCAATTGTTCGCACCTTGGCTAATGATGACCTAATAACATTTCTCAATTATTTGCACCCCAACTGTGATTTCTTCCTACACTAGTGGGGGCAATTCTTGGGAAACCGAGCCTAAGATGGTGCCACCCACCTCCCTCCTTTCCATTTTTGTGTCTGTCGGTCAAATTTCAGAATTGGGAATGAGTGTTTGACTAATCACAGAAATCACAGGCCTCATACCTGAAGTAGCCACCTATAGGGTCTGTATTGGGGATATGGCTCTCACTTAATTTTCAAAGTCAAAGCTAAATCTTAGAAAATGCAATCATAACTCTCCCTCAGGCCACATGTCCTTCCCTGTCTTTCAAGGACTAGACGGAAGAGGTTTGTTCAAAGGGGAGGAATGGAGACTTCTCTAAGGCTGAGTGTGCAGGGTGTGTGTGTGTGTGTGTGTGTGTGTGTGTAAAGGCGGGATGGGGAGGAGGGAGGAGGAAATTTTAAGAGTGTAGATAAAGCCTGGTGCTCATTCTAAAGCACCTAATCCCGAACTGAATCTCTCCTTTGGTCCCTATTTCCTCTCACCTCACCCACACTGCTGAGTGTTTACAGGTTACTTAAAAACAAAACAACAAACAAACAAAACCCCACGAATAAAAAGTGCAACCGAAAAAGGAGGGAGGATGCTGGCAAATACTGCATCCCTCTCTAGGTTTTCAGGAAGTCTCCTTGGGTCCCCCTTCGCCCTCCCTTTGCCCTGGGGGTTTTTTCAGGGAGTTTTCCCACTCTCTACATTTCTTTGCCACCACTTCCCAAATTTGTTGCTGGGAGTGAGGAGTTGCAGGGGATAAAGCTGGTTAAAGGAAGTGGGGGAAATATCCAACAGGTCCAGGACACAGACTCAAGCGTCCATTGTGAAGTATGGATCCGCAGAGGCAGTGGGAGGCCGCTTGCACCCCCACTCTGACTCTGTGGAAGGCCTGCCGGTGCGCTGTTCTCACCCCTGTGAAGCTCCGACCCTTCCTCAGACACGCAGTGAAACTTGGCCTGCTGACCTAAAACTTAACTAGGCTCCGCCAGCCCAGGATTTCAGTTTCCTATTTCTTCCTTGCAAACTTCATAAACGTAGTTTTAAGCCCCTCCAAACAACTGCCAAACGACACTCTGGGACTTTAAGGAGTAAGTTTAGTAACAGTAAGGTGTTATTGAAAAGCAAAGAACGTGTGTGATCCAAGCTGGGTAGGGAACGGAAGACATGGAAGGGTTCCGTCGCCAGATCACCACCTAGTAATGAGGGTTATCAGCTCCTGGCTAGGTCGTTCCAAGCTGTCTGCACTGGAAAAGAGGTTAAGAACTAGAAAAGAGACTGAAGGATGAGAGAAGGTGGGTGGTGATACGAAAGAGCGGAAGAGAAGAGAGAGGGAGAGGAAGAATGAGAGCGCGGGAAGGAGGAAAAGACAGAGAGCGAGAGCAAGTCGCGTTTGGAGCCCCGCCAGATAGCGCTAGAGGGCTATTTATTGAAACCCTTCCCTTTGCGAGATCATGAAGCCGCTAAAATTGGGAGAAATAAGGAATAACACAGGGCAAAAGGAAAGCAAATTAAATGATCCCATTCCATCACATTAAAAAAAATTCTAGGGTTATTTATTGTCATTAATCGTGGGGAGAAAAATCTATAGAAAGCCTAAGTAGGAAAAAGCCAACAAACAACAAAATCCTAGCAAACAAACAAACAAACAAAAAATCCCCATTCCTCTGCTGATCCCAGCTAGGAAGAGAGTTAGCAAAGTTAACAGGTAAGGGAGGGAGTGGAATTCTTTCTCCTCTTAACTTTCAAGAGCTGCTGGTTACTCTACTGGGAAGGTCAAAAACAGTTCACAAGGATGAACCAAGGTTTACCCAGAAGAAGTGTTTTAAAAGTAATAGATGGCTCCAAGGGGTAAGGGTGGGAGGGGAGACAAACACATTATTGGAACCGTCAAATAAAATATATATCAAAAATTCCAACTGTCAGCCAGCAGGTCTGGGGCACAAGAAAGCCCCTTAGCCTTTGTCATAGCAATGCTGGACTTAGGGCTATCTCTACAGGACTGGAATCAAACTCCTTGAAGAACATTTTAGAAATACTCTGGAAAGCTTAGAGGAAACAGCTAGACTACAAAAATCCAGTTTTGTTTAGAATCCAAAGAAAAGTGCTGCAGATGGAGAAAGAAGACTTGGGGACAGAGATGGAATTCAGAGAGAGAGAGAGAGAGAGAGAGAGAGAGAGAACACCAAAATGTAGTTTTGAAAAATATTTTTTAGTTGTAGGTGGACACAACACCTTTATTTTATTTTTATGTGGTGCTGAGGATCGGAACAACCCAGTGCCTCATGCATGCTGTGCTATCGCTCTACCTCTAAGCCACAACCCCAGCCCCCAAAATGTATTTTAACACCCTTTTATTTGTTCAGTGATGCAAGAAAAAAAAAAAAGAGCCTTCTTTCATATATTTTACTTTTAAGTATCGCTTTGGTTTTATCCTAAAATCCCAGGCATTTCACACATCTAGCTTCTTATTTTAACACTACACTTTCCTTCTTTTCTGAAGGAATCTTTTTTAAAAAATTGAAGTAATAATTCATATTTTTCTTCCAAACCAGTAAACACAACATCCCTACACACACACACAAAAAAAAAAACTGAGTTTTTAAAAAATCTGCTTAATACAAAATATTCCAAAGCAAAACATTAACCAAAGTGACAAACAAGATTAAGTTTGGATTTATTTGCTCCTCTAGCAAGGCATCAATTGTTCTAACTGTTGTAAGAAGACAAAAAGGATTTAAACCAACTGATTTTAATACACAGATTAGCACTTCAGACCTCACATTTCTGAGGATTCTGGAGTTATCTGTGCAGAGGATCTATAACTTTCTAGAAAGAAGAGGAGGAGGAGGAAGAAGAAGAAGAAGAAGAAGAAAAAGAACAACAAGGAAAACAAAACTAAATGGCCATACAGTCTCCTTAAGGAGCAAAGGAAGATCCACCTAAAATAAAGTCTGAGTTTATAAAAAGCTTCTTTTAAATAACTATTCTTCTAAAAACTAATGCCCTTTAAGTTAAGGAACTATAGGGGGATTAAATTATTCTTTTCAAATCCTAAATGTTACCTATAACAATATGCAGTGTTGGGTCTAAAAAGAAGGAAAAATAGAAAAGAAGGTTTTCAGAAGTCTTAGGGATGCTTCAGTAAGAAAGGGGTGATTAAAAACAGACTCTTAAATTTGAGAGGCTCCATTCCGCTCCTGTTCACTCCCACTCCTGGGTCCCCTCCCTTTCACTTTTTTTTTTTTTAATGCAATGCCCCCACCCCCACTCCAGAGCTAAGCAGCTGATTTGGGATTCTGAAGAAAT